>NW_027043007.1:3185052-4520104 GCF_036013475.1 Columba livia | reverse complement strand
AGGATGGGACAGAGAACAGGATGAGAAGGACATAAGGCAAGGCTAGGACAGGCAAGGACAGGCAAGGCAAGGCTAGGCTGCAGGACATGTTTTTGCTCTACAGTTTCTAGCACATTCGTCTTCAGACTAGGAGGAAAGCCATAAGACCGTATGGATTAGGCCCAAGCAAAAACCCCAGCTACTTGAGACACTTAGACTAAGCCTAAAATACCAAGATCTCTCCATAAGGATGGTTTTTATACTGTACTTCCACAATCTGCTGGCAGTACAAAAAAATAAGCTGCAGATCTCCTTAGGCTGAGTCATGGTGCTTTGGGGCAGGGACCATGCATATCATGGGAATGTTTCACAGTTTCTGCTCTGTTTTCAGTGTATGACACCAAAACACCCACCTGATGACATCCTTTCAAGAGCAAAGGCAGCAATTTGCAGAATTCCGCTTCTTAGGGGAAGAGAGAAATTGCTGAGCTGACACCAAGTCCTGCAGTGTCCCTGTCACCTGCAGAGCCACCGCATCCTCGCCACGGTAGCGGGCATTGTGACAAAGGTTCTATGTCAGCTGGGTGTGGCAGCCAGGCGCCCCCTAGGGGATGGGGAGCCTGTCAGCCCCGGGCCTGTCACTGCCTGGTGTCCCCGCTGCCACCAGCCAGGCCTCTGAAAACTTGTCAAACCATGCCCAGACTTGGGGCCAGTTTGTCCAAAAGTCTGCAAGAGACAAGTCGGGAAGAAAGATATGGGACAGAGGGAGAAAGTGAAGGGAGCAGGAGAAAGGGAAGGAAGAATAAAAAGTAGTGTTGGGTTGCAGGAGTGAGATGGAGGAATTGCAGGAAAAGGGGCAGGAAGCAGGAGAGTGAGAGAACAGGAAAGAAGACACATGCAGCCAGACGAGGGCTTAGTGAGAGAGGATGGGACAGAGAACAGGATGAGAAGGACATAAGGCAAGGCTAGGACAGGCAAGGACAGGCAAGGCAAGGCTAGGCTGCAGGACATGTTTTTGCTTTACAGTTTCTAGCACATTCGTCTTCAGACTAGGAGGAAAGCCATAAGACCGTATGGATTAGGCCCAAGCAAAAACCCCAGCTACTTGAGACACTTAGACTAAGCCTAAAATACCAAGATCTCTCCATAAGGATGGTTTTTATACTGTACTTCCACAATCTGCTGGCAGTACAAAAAAATAAGCTGCAGATCTCCTTAGGCTGAGTCATGGTGCTTTGGGGCAGGGACCATGCATATCATGGGAATGTTTCACAGTTTCTGCTCTGTTTTCAGTGTATGACACCAAAACACCCATCTGATGACATCCTTTCAAGAGCAAAGGCAGCAATTTGCAGAATTCCGCTTCTTAGGGGAAGAGAGAAATTGCTGAGCTGACACCAAGTCCTGCAGTGTCCCTGTCACCTGCAGAGCCACCGCATGCTCGCCACGGTAGCGGGCATTGTGACAAAGGTTCTATGTCAGCTGGGTGTGGCAGCCAGGCGCCCCCTAGGGGATGGGGAGCCTGTCAGCCCCGGGCCTGTCACTGCCTGGTGTCCCTGCTGCCACCAGCCAGGCCTCTGAAAACTTGTCAAACCATGCCCAGACTTGGGGCCAGTTTGGCCCAAAGTCTGCAAGAGACAAGTCGGGAAGAAAGATATGGGACAGAGGGAGAAAGCGAAGGGAGCAGGAGAAAGGGAAGGAAGAATAAAAAGTAGTGTTGGGCTGCAGGAGTGAGATGGAGGAATTGCAAGAAAAGAGGCAGGAAGCAGGAGAGTGAGAGAAAAGGAAAGAAGAGACATGCAGCCAGACGAGGGCTTAGTGAGAGAGGATGGGACAGAGAACAGGATGAGAAGGACATAAGGCAAGGCTAGGACAGGCAAGGACAGGCAAGGCAAGGCTAGGCTGCAGGACATGTTTTTGCTTTACAGTTTCTAGCACATTCGTCTTAAGACTAGGAGGAAAGCCATAAGACCGTATGGATTAGGCCCAAGCAAAAACCCCAGCTACTTGAGACACTTAGACTAAGCCTAAAATACCAAGATCTCTCCATAAGGATGGTTTTTATACTGTACTTCCACAATCTGCTGGCAGTACAAAAAAATAAGCTGCAGATCTCCTTAGGCTGAGTCATGGTGCTTTGGGGCAGGGATCATGCATATCATGGGAATGTTTCACAGTTTCTGCTCTGTTTTCAGTGTATGACACCAAAACACCCACCTGATGACATCCTTTCAAGAGCAAAGGCAGCAATTTGCAGAATTCTGCTTCTTAGGGGAAGTGAGAAATTGCTGAGCTGACACCAAGTCCTGCAGTGTCCCTGTCACCTGCAGAGCCACCGCATCCTCGCCACGGTAGCGGGCATTGTGACAAAGGTTCTATGTCAGCTGGGTGTGGCAGCCAGGCGCCCCCTAGGGGATGGGGAGCCTGTCAGCCCCGGGCCTGTCACTGCCTGGTGTCCCTGCTGCCAACAGCCAGGCCTCTGAAAACTTGTCAAACCATGCCCAGACTTGGGGCCAGTTTGGCCCAAAGTCTGCAAGAGACAAGTCGGGAAGAAAGATATGGGACAGAGGGAGAAAGCGAAGGGAGCAGGAGAAAGGGAAGGAAGAATAAAAAGTAGTGTTGGGCTGCAGGAGTGAGATGGAGGAATTGCAGGAAAAGAGGCAGGAAGCAGGAGAGTGAGAGAAAAGGAAAGAAGAGACATGCAGCCAGACGAGGGCTTAGTGAGAGAGGATGGGACAGAGAACAGGATGAGAAGGACATAAGGCAAGGCTAGGACAGGCAAGGACAGGCAAGGCAAGGCTAGGCTGCAGGACATGTTTTTGCTTTATAGTTTCTAGCACATTCGTCTTCAGACTAGGAGGTAAGCCATAAGACCGTATGGATTAGGCCCAAGCAAAAACCCCAGCTACTTGAGACACTTAGACTAAGCCTAAAATACCAAGATCTCTCCATAAGGATGGTTTTTATACTGTACTTCCACAATCTGCTGGCAGTACAAAAAAATAAGCTGCAGATCTCCTTAGGCTGAGTCATGGTGCTTTGGGGCAGGGATCATGCATATCATGGGAATGTTTCACAGTTTCTGCTCTGTTTTCAGTGTATGACACCAAAACACCCACCTGATGACATCCTTTCAAGAGCAAAGGCAGCAATTTGCAGAATTCCGCTTCTTAGGGGAAGTGAGAAATTGCTGAGCTGACACCAAGTCCTGCAGTGTCCCTGTCACCTGCAGAGCCACCGCATCCTCGCCACGGTAGCGGGCATTGTGACAAAGGTTCTATGTCAGCTGGGTGTGGCAGCCAGGCGCCCCCTAGGGGATGGGGAGCCTGTCAGCCCCGGGCCTGTCACTGCCTGGTGTCCCTGCTGCCACCAGCCAGGCCTCTGAAAACTTGTCAAACCATGCCCAGACTTGGGGCCAGTTTGGCCCAAAGTCTCCAAGAGACAAGTCGGGAAGAAAGATATGGGACAGAGGGAGAAAGCGAAGGGAGCAGGAGAAAGGGAAGGAAGAATAAAAAGTAGTGTTGGGCTGCAGGAGTGAGATGGAGGAATTGCAGGAAAAGAGGCAGGAAGCAGGAGAGTGAGAGAAAAGGAAAGATGAGACATGCAGCCAGACGAGGGCTTAGTGAGAGAGGATGGGACAGAGAACAGGATGAGAAGGACATAAGGCAAGGCTAGGACAGGCAAGGACAGGCAAGGCAAGGCTAGGCTGCAGGACATGTTTTTGCTTTATAGTTTCTAGCACATTCGTCTTCAGACTAGGAGGAAAGCCATAAGACCGTATGGATTAGGCCCAAGCAAAAACCCCAGCTACTTGAGACACTTAGACTAAGCCTAAAATACCAAGATCTCTCCATAAGGATGGTTTTTATACTGTACTTCCACAATCTGCTGGCAGTACAAAAAAATAAGCTGCAGATCTCCTTAGGCTGAGTCATGGTGCTTTGGGGCAGGGACCATGCATATCATGGGAATGTTTCACAGTTTCTGCTCTGTTTTCAGTGTATGACACCAAAACACACACCTGATGACATCCTTTCAAGAGCAAAGGCAGCAATTTGCAGAATTCCGCTTCTTAGGGGAAGAGAGAAATTGCTGAGCTGACACCAAGTCCTGCAGTGTCCCTGTCACCTGCAGAGCCACCGCATCCTCGCCACGGTAGCGGGCATTGTGACAAAGGTTCTATGTCAGCTGGGTGTGGCAGCCAGGCGCCCCCTAGGGGATGGGGAGCCTGTCAGCCCCGGGCCTGTCACTGCCTGGTGTCCCTGATGCCACCAGCCAGGCCTCTGAAAACTTGTCAAACCATGCCCAGACTTGGGGCCAGTTTGGCCCAAAGTCTGCAAGAGACAAGTCGGGAAGAAAGATATGGGACAGAGGGAGAAAGCGAAGGGAGCAGGAGAAAGGGAAGGAAGAATAAAAAGTAGTGTTGGGCTGCAGGATTGAGATGGAGGAATTGCAAGAAAAGAGGCAGGAAGCAGGAGAGTGAGAGAAAAGGAAAGAAGAGACATGCAGCCAGACGAGGGCTTAGTGAGAGAGGATGGGACAGAGAAGAGGATGAGAAGGACATAAGGCAAGGCTAGGACAGGCAAGGACAGGCAAGGCAAGGCTAGGCTGCAGGACATGTTTTTGCTTTACAGTTTCTAGCACATTCGTCTTCAGACTAGGAGGAAAGCCATAAGACCGTATGGATTAGGCCCAAGCAAAAACCCCAGCTACTTGAGACACTTAGACTAAGCCTAAAATACCAAGATCTCTCCATAAGGATGGTTTTTATACTGTACTTCCACAATCTGCTGGCAGTACAAAAAAATAAGCTGCAGATCTCCTTAGGCTGAGTCATGGTGCTTTGGGGCAGGGATCATGCATATCATGGGAATGTTTCACAGTTTCTGCTCTGTTTTCAGTGTATGACACCAAAACACCCACCTGATGACATCCTTTCAAGAGCAAAGGCAGCAATTTGCAGAATTCTGCTTCTTAGGGGAAGTGAGAAATTGCTGAGCTGACACCAAGTCCTGCAGTGTCCCTGTCACCTGCAGAGCCACCGCATCCTCGCCACGGTAGCGGGCATTGTGACAAAGGTTCTATGTCAGCTGGGTGTGGCAGCCAGGCGCCCCCTAGGGGATGGGGAGCCTGTCAGCCCCGGGCCTGTCACTGCCTGGTGTCCCTGATGCCACCAGCCAGGCCTCTGAAAACTTGTCAAACCATGCCCAGACTTGGGGCCAGTTTGGCCCAAAGTCTGCAAGAGACAAGTCGGGAAGAAAGATATGGGACAGAGGGAGAAAGCGAAGGGAGCAGGAGAAAGGGAAGGAAGAATAAAAAGTAGTGTTGGGCTGCAGGAGTGAGATGGAGGAATTGCAAGAAAAGGGGCAGGAAGCAGGAGAGTGAGAGAAAAGGAAAGAAGAGACATGCAGCCAGACGAGGGCTTAGTGAGAGAGGATGGGACAGAGAAGAGGATGAGAAGGACATAAGGCAAGGCTAGGACAGGCAAGGACAGGCAAGGCAAGGCTAGGCTGCAGGACATGTTTTTGCTTTACAGTTTCTAGCACATTCCTCTTCAGACTAGGAGGAAAGCCATAAGACCGTATGGATTAGGCCCAAGCAAAAACCCCAGCTACTTGAGACACTTAGACTAAGCCTAAAATACCAAGATCTCTCCATAAGGATGGTTTTTATACTGTACTTCCACAATCTGCTGGCAGTACAAAAAAATAAGCTGCAGATCTCCTTAGGCTGAGTCATGGTGCTTTGGGGCAGGGACCATGCATATCATGGGAATGTTTCACAGTTTCTGCTCTGTTTTCCGTGTATGACACCAAAACACCCACCTGATGACATCCTTTCAAGAGCAAAGGCAGCAATTTGCAGAATTCCGCTTCTTAGGGGAAGAGAGAAATTGCTGAGCTGACACCAAGTCCTGCAGTGTCCCTGTCACCTGCAGAGCCACTGCATCCTCGCCACGGTAGCGGGCATTGTGACAAAGGTTCTATGTCAGCTGGGTGTGGCAGCCAGGCGCCCCCTAGGGGATGGGGAGCCTGTCAGCCCTGGGCCTGTCACTGCCTGGTGTCCCTGATGCCACCAGCCAGGCCTCTGAAAACTTGTCAAACCATGCCCAGACTTGGGGCCAGTTTGGCCAAAAGTCTGCAAGAGACAAGTCGGGAAGAAAGATATGGGACAGAGGGAGAAAGCGAAGGGAGCAGGAGAAAGGGAAGGAAGAATAAAAAGTAGTGTTGGGCTGCAGGAGTGAGATGGAGGAATTGCAAGAAAAGAGGCAGGAAGCAGGAGAGTGAGAGAAAAGGAAAGAAGAGACATGCAGCCAGACGAGGGCTTAGTGAGAGAGGATGGGACAGAGAACAGGATGAGAAGGACATAAGGCAAGGGTAGGACAGGCAAGGACAGGCAAGGCAAGGCTAGGCTGCAGGACATGTTTTTGCTTTACAGTTTCTAGCACATTCGTCTTCAGACTAGGAGGAAAGCCATAAGACCGTATGGATTAGGCCCAAGCAAAAACCCCAGCTACTTGAGACACTTAGACTAAGCCTAAAATACCAAGATCTCTCCATAAGGATGGTTTTTATACTGTACTTCCACAATCTGCTGGCAGTACAAAAAAATAAGCTGCAGATCTCCTTAGGCTGAGTCATGGTGCTTTGGGGCAGGGACCATGCATATCATGGGAATGTTTCACAGTTTCTGCTCTGTTTTCAGTGTATGACACCAAAACACCCACCTGATGACATCCTTTCAAGAGCAAAGGCAGCAATTTGCAGAATTCCGCTTCTTAGGGGAAGAGAGAAATTGCTGAGCTGACACCAAGTCCTGCAGTGTCCCTGTCACCTGCAGAGCCACCGCATCCTCGCCACGGTAGCGGGCATTGTGACAAAGGTTCTATGTCAGCTGGGTGTGGCAGCCAGGCGCCCCCTAGGGGATGGGGAGCCTGTCAGCCCCGGGCCTGTCACTGCCTGGTGTCCCTGCTGCCACCAGCCAGGCCTCTGAAAACTTGTCAAACCATGCCCAGACTTGGGGCCAGTTTGGCCCAAAGTCTCCAAGAGACAAGTCGGGAAGAAAGATATGGGACAGAGGGAGAAAGCGAAGGGAGCAGGAGAAAGGGAAGGAAGAATAAAAAGTAGTGTTGGGCTGCAGGAGTGAGATGGAGGAATTGCAGGAAAAGAGGCAGGAAGCAGGAGAGTGAGAGAAAAGGAAAGAAGAGACATGCAGCCAGACGAGGGCTTAGTGAGAGAGGATGGGACAGAGAACAGGATGAGAAGGACATAAGGCAAGGCTAGGACAGGCAAGGACAGGCAAGGCAAGGCTAGGCTGCAGGACATGTTTTTGCTTTATAGTTTCTAGCACATTCGTCTTCAGACTAGGAGGTAAGCCATAAGACCGTATGGATTAGGCCCAAGCAAAAACCCCAGCTACTTGAGACACTTAGACTAAGCCTAAAATACCAAGATCTCTCCATAAGGATGGTTTTTATACTGTACTTCCACAATCTGCTGGCAGTACAAAAAAATAAGCTGCAGATCTCCTTAGGCTGAGTCATGGTGCTTTGGGGCAGGGATCATGCATATCATGGGAATGTTTCACAGTTTCTGCTCTGTTTTCAGTGTATGACACCAAAACACCCACCTGATGACATCCTTTCAAGAGCAAAGGCAGCAATTTGCACAATTCCGCTTCTTAGGGGAAGTGAGAAATTGCTGAGCTGACACCAAGTCCTGCAGTGTCCCTGTCACCTGCAGAGCCACCGCATCCTCGCCACGGTAGCGGGCATTGTGACAAAGGTTCTATGTCAGCTGGGTGTGGCAGCCAGGCGCCCCCTAGGGGATGGGGAGCCTGTCAGCCCCGGGCCTGTCACTGCCTGGTGTCCCTGCTGCCACCAGCCAGGCCTCTGAAAACTTGTCAAACCATGCCCAGACTTGGGGCCAGTTTGGCCCAAAGTCTGCAAGAGACAAGTCGGGAAGAAAGATATGGGACAGAGGGAGAAAGCGAAGGGAGCAGGAGAAAGGGAAGGAAGAATAAAAAGTAGTGTTGGGCTGCAGGAGTGAGATGGAGGAATTGCAGGAAAAGAGGCAGGAAGCAGGAGAGTGAGAGAAAAGGAAAGAAGAGACATGCAGCCAGACGAGGGCTTAGTGAGAGAGGATGGGACAGAGAACAGGATGAGAAGGACATAAGGCAAGGCTAGGACAGGCAAGGACAGGCAAGGCAAGGCTAGGCTGCAGGACATGTTTTTGCTTTATAGTTTCTAGCACATTCGTCTTCAGACTAGGAGGAAAGCCATAAGACCGTATGGATTAGGCCCAAGCAAAAACCCCAGCTACTTGAGACACTTAGACTAAGCCTAAAATACCAAGATCTCTCCATAAGGATGGTTTTTATACTGTACTTCCACAATCTGCTGGCAGTACAAAAAAATAAGCTGCAGATCTCCTTAGGCTGAGTCATGGTGCTTTGGGGCAGGGACCATGCATATCATGGGAATGTTTCACAGTTTCTGCTCTGTTTTCAGTGTATGACACCAAAACACACACCTGATGACATCCTTTCAAGAGCAAAGGCAGCAATTTGCAGAATTCCGCTTCTTAGGGGAAGAGAGAAATTGCTGAGCTGACACCAAGTCCTGCAGTGTCCCTGTCACCTGCAGAGCCACCGCATCCTCGCCACGGTAGCGGGCATTGTGACAAAGGTTCTATGTCAGCTGGGTGTGGCAGCCAGGCGCCCCCTAGGGGATGGGGAGCCTGTCAGCCCCGGGCCTGTCACTGCCTGGTGTCCCTGATGCCACCAGCCAGGCCTCTGAAAACTTGTCAAACCATGCCCAGACTTGGGGCCAGTTTGGCCCAAAGTCTCCAAGAGACAAGTCGGGAAGAAAGATATGGGACAGAGGGAGAAAGCGAAGGGAGCAGGAGAAAGGGAAGGAAGAATAAAAAGTAGTGTTGGGCTGCAGGATTGAGA
Organism: Columba livia; assembly: GCF_036013475.1. Lineage (NCBI taxonomy): Eukaryota > Metazoa > Chordata > Aves > Columbiformes > Columbidae > Columba > Columba livia. Next base: position 4,511,173 of record NW_027043007.1, on the reverse strand, counting down.
TGGAGGAATTGCAAGAAAAGAGGCAGGAAGCAGGAGAGTGAGAGAAAAGGAAAGAAGAGACATGCAGCCAGACGAGGGCTTAGTGAGAGAGGATGGGACAGAGAACAGGATGAGAAGGACATAAGGCAAGGCTAGGACAGGCAAGGACAGGCAAGGCAAGGCTAGGCTGCAGGACATGTTTTTGCTTTACAGTTTCTAGCACATTCGTCTTCAGACTAGGAGGAAAGCCATAAGACCGTATGGATTAGGCCCAAGCAAAAACCCCAGCTACTTGAGACACTTAGACTAAGCCTAAAATACCAAGATCTCTCCATAAGGATGGTTTTTATACTGTACTTCCACAATCTGCTGGCAGTACAAAAAAATAAGCTGCAGATCTCCTTAGGCTGAGTCATGGTGCTTTGGGGCAGGGATCATGCATATCATGGGAATGTTTCACAGTTTCTGCTCTGTTTTCAGTGTATGACACCAAAACACCCACCTGATGACATCCTTTCAAGAGCAAAGGCAGCAATTTGCAGAATTCTGCTTCTTAGGGGAAGTGAGAAATTGCTGAGCTGACACCAAGTCCTGCAGTGTCCCTGTCACCTGCAGAGCCACCGCATCCTCGCCACGGTAGCGGGCATTGTGACAAAGGTTCTATGTCAGCTGGGTGTGGCAGCCAGGCGCCCCCTAGGGGATGGGGAGCCTGTCAGCCCCGGGCCTGTCACTGCCTGGTGTCCCTGCTGCCACCAGCCAGGCCTCTGAAAACTTGTCAAACCATGCCCAGACTTGGGGCCAGTTTGGCCCAAAGTCTCCAAGAGACAAGTCGGGAAGAAAGATCTGGGACAGAGGGAGAAAGCGAAGGGAGCAGGAGAAAGGGAAGGAAGAATAAAAAGTAGTGTTGGGCTGCAGGAGTGAGATGGAGGAATTGCAGGAAAAGAGGCAGGAAGCAGGAGAGTGAGAGAAAAGGAAAGAAGAGACATGCAGCCAGACGAGGGCTTAGTGAGAGAGGATGGGACAGAGAACAGGATGAGAAGGACATAAGGCAAGGCTAGGACAGGCAAGGACAGGCAAGGCAAGGCTAGGCTGCAGGACATGTTTTTGCTTTATAGTTTCTAGCACATTCGTCTTCAGACTAGGAGGAAAGCCATAAGACCGTATGGATTAGGCCCAAGCAAAAACCCCAGCTACTTGAGACACTTAGACTAAGCCTAAAATACCAAGATCTCTCCATAAGGATGGTTTTTATACTGTACTTCCACGATCTGCTGGCAGTACAAAAAAATAAGCTGCAGATCTCCTTAGGCTGAGTCATGGTGCTTTGGGGCAGGGACCATGCATATCATGGGAATGTTTCACAGTTTCTGCTCTGTTTTCAGTGTTTGACACCAAAACACCCACCTGATGACATCCTTTCAAGAGCAAAGGCAGCAATTTGCAGAATTCCGCTTCTTAGGGGAAGAGAGAAATTGCTGAGCTGACACCAAGTCCTGCAGTGTCCCTGTCACCTGCAGAGCCACCGCATCCTCGCCACGGTAGCGGGCATTGTGACAAAGGTTCTATGTCAGCTGGGTGTGGCAGCCAGGCGCCCCCTAGGGGATGGGGAGCCTGTCAGCCCCGGGCCTGTCACTGCCTGGTGTCCCTGCTGCCACCAGCCAGGCCTCTGAAAACTTGTCAAACCATGCCCAGACTTGGGGCCAGTTTGGCCCAAAGTCTGCAAGAGACAAGTCGGGAAGAAAGATATGGGACAGAGGGAGAAAGCGAAGGGAGCAGGAGAAAGGGAAGGAAGAATAAAAAGTAGTGTTGGGCTGCAGGAGTGAGATGGAGGAATTGCAAGAAAAGGGGCAGGAAGCAGGAGAGTGAGAGAAAAGGAAAGAAGAGACATGCAGCCAGACGAGGGCTTAGTGAGAGAGGATGGGACAGAGAAGAGGATGAGAAGGACATAAGGCAAGGGTAGGACAGGCAAGGACAGGCAAGGCAAGGCTAGGCTGCAGGACATGTTTTTGCTTTACAGTTTCTAGCACATTCCTCTTCAGACTAGGAGGAAAGCCATAAGACCGTATGGATTAGGCCCAAGCAAAAACCCCAGCTACTTGAGACACTTAGACTAAGCCTAAAATACCAAGATCTCTCCATAAGGATGGTTTTTATACTGTACTTCCACAATCTGCTGGCAGTACAAAAAAATAAGCTGCAGATCTCCTTAGGCTGAGTCATGGTGCTTTGGGGCAGGGACCATGCATATCATGGGAATGTTTCACAGTTTCTGCTCTGTTTTCCGTGTATGACACCAAAACACCCACCTGATGACATCCTTTCAAGAGCAAAGGCAGCAATTTGCAGAATTCCGCTTCTTAGGGGAAGAGAGAAATTGCTGAGCTGACACCAAGTCCTGCAGTGTCCCTGTCACCTGCAGAGCCACCGCATCCTCGCCACGGTAGCGGGCATTGTGACAAAGGTTCTATGTCAGCTGGGTGTGGCAGCCAGGCGCCCCCTAGGGGATGGGGAGCCTGTCAGCCCCGGGCCTGTCACTGCCTGGTGTCCCTGCTGCCACCAGCCAGGCCTCTGAAAACTTGTCAAACCATGCCCAGACTTGAGGCCAGTTTGTCCAAAAGTCTGCAAGAGACAAGTCGGGAAGAAAGATATGGGACAGAGGGAGAAAGCGAAGGGAGCAGGAGAAAGGGAAGGAAGAATAAAAAGTAGTGTTGGGCTGCAGGAGTGAGATGGAGGAATTGCAGGAAAAGGGGCAGGAAGCAGGAGAGTGAGAGAACAGGAAAGAAGAGACATGCAGCCAGACGAGGGCTTAGTGAGAGAGGATGGGACAGAGAACAGGATGAGAAGGACATAAGGCAAGGCTAGGACAGGCAAGGACAGGCAAGGCAAGGCTAGGCTGCAGGACATGTTTTTGCTTTACAGTTTCTAGCACATTCGTCTTCAGACTAGGAGGAAAGCCATAAGACCGTATGGATTAGGCCCAAGCAAAAACCCCAGCTACTTGAGACACTTAGACTAAGCCTAAAATACCAAGATCTCACCATAAGGATGGTTTTTATACTGTACTTCCACAATCTGCTGGCAGTACAAAAAAATAAGCTGCAGATCTCCTTAGGCTGAGTCATGGTGCTTTGGGGCAGGGATCATGCATATCATGGGAATGTTTCACAGTTTCTGCTCTGTTTTCAGTGTATGACACCAAAACACCCACCTGATGACATCCTTTCAAGAGCAAAGGCAGCAATTTGCAGAATTCCGCTTCTTAGGGGAAGTGAGAAATTGCTGAGCTGACACCAAGTCCTGCAGTGTCCCTGTCACCTGCAGAGCCACCGCATCCTCGCCACGGTAGCGGGCATTGTGACAAAGGTTCTATGTCAGCTGGGTGTGGCAGCCAGGCGCCCCCTAGGGGATGGGGAGCCTGTCAGCCCCGGGCCTGTCACTGCCTGGTGTCCCTGCTGCCACCAGCCAGGCCTCTGAAAACTTGTCAAACCATGCCCAGACTTGGGGCCAGTTTGGCCCAAAGTCTCCAAGAGACAAGTCGGGAAGAAAGATATGGGACAGAGGGAGAAAGCGAAGGGAGCAGGAGAAAGGGAAGGAAGAATAAAAAGTAGTGTTGGGCTGCAGGAGTGAGATGGAGGAATTGCAGGAAAAGAGGCAGGAAGCAGGAGAGTGAGAGAAAAGGAAAGAAGAGACATGCAGCCAGACGAGGGCTTAGTGAGAGAGGATGGGACAGAGAACAGGATGAGAAGGACATAAGGCAAGGCTAGGACAGGCAAGGACAGGCAAGGCAAGGCTAGGCTGCAGGACATGTTTTTGCTTTATAGTTTCTAGCACATTCGTCTTCAGACTAGGAGGAAAGCCATAAGACCGTATGGATTAGGCCCAAGCAAAAACCCCAGCTACTTGAGACACTTAGACTAAGCCTAAAATACCAAGATCTCTCCATAAGGATGGTTTTTATACTGTACTTCCACAATCTGCTGGCAGTACAAAAAAATAAGCTGCAGATCTCCTTAGGCTGAGTCATGGTGCTTTGGGGCAGGGACCATGCATATCATGGGAATGTTTCACAGTTTCTGCTCTGTTTTCAGTGTATGACACCAAAACACACACCTGATGACATCCTTTCAAGAGCAAAGGCAGCAATTTGCAGAATTCCGCTTCTTAGGGGAAGAGAGAAATTGCTGAGCTGACACCAAGTCCTGCAGTGTCCCTGTCACCTGCAGAGCCACCGCATCCTCGCCACGGTAGCGGGCATTGTGACAAAGGTTCTATGTCAGCTGGGTGTGGCAGCCAGGCGCCCCCTAGGGGATGGGGAGCCTGTCAGCCCTGGGCCTGTCACTGCCTGGTGTCCCTGATGCCACCAGCCAGGCCTCTGAAAACTTGTCAAACCATGCCCAGACTTGGGGCCAGTTTGGCCAAAAGTCTGCAAGAGACAAGTCGGGAAGAAAGATATGGGACAGAGGGAGAAAGCGAAGGGAGCAGGAGAAAGGGAAGGAAGAATAAAAAGTAGTGTTGGGCTGCAGGAGTGAGATGGAGGAATTGCAAGAAAAGAGGCAGGAAGCAGGAGAGTGAGAGAAAAGGAAAGAAGAGACATGCAGCCAGACGAGGGCTTAGTGAGAGAGGATGGGACAGAGAACAGGATGAGAAGGACATAAGGCAAGGGTAGGACAGGCAAGGACAGGCAAGGCAAGGCTAGGCTGCAGGACATGTTTTTGCTTTACAATTTCTAGCACATTCGTCTTCAGACTAGGAGGAAAGCCATAAGACCGTATGGATTAGGCCCAAGCAAAAACCCCAGCTACTTGAGACACTTAGACTAAGCCTAAAATACCAAGATCTCTCCATAAGGATGGTTTTTATACTGTACTTCCACAATCTGCTGGCAGTACAAAAAAATAAGCTGCAGATCTCCTTAGGCTGAGTCATGGTGCTTTGGGGCAGGGACCATGCATATCATGGGAATGTTTCACAGTTTCTGCTCTGTTTTCAGTGTATGACACCAAAACACCCACCTGATGACATCCTTTCAAGAGCAAAGGCAGCAATTTGCAGAATTCCGCTTCTTAGGGGAAGAGAGAAATTGCTGAGCTGACACCAAGTCCTGCAGTGTCCCTGTCACCTGCAGAGCCACCGCATCCTCGCCACGGTAGCGGGCATTGTGACAAAGGTTCTATGTCAGCTGGGTGTGGCAGCCAGGCGCCCCCTAGGGGATGGGGAGCCTGTCAGCCCCGGGCCTGTCACTGCCTGGTGTCCCTGCTGCCACCAGCCAGGCCTCTGAAAACTTGTCAAACCATGCCCAGACTTGGGGCCAGTTTGGCCCAAAGTCTGCAAGAGACAAGTCGGGAAGAAAGATATGGGACAGAGGGAGAAAGCGAAGGGAGCAGGAGAAAGGGAAGGAAGAATAAAAAGTAGTGTTGGGCTGCAGGAGTGAGATGGAGGAATTGCAGGAAAAGAGGCAGGAAGCAGGAGAGTGAGAGAAAAGGAAAGAAGAGACATGCAGCCAGACGAGGGCTTAGTGAGAGAGGATGGGACAGAGAACAGGATGAGAAGGACATAAGGCAAGGCTAGGACAGGCAAGGACAGGCAAGGCAAGGCTAGGCTGCAGGACATGTTTTTGCTTTACAGTTTCTGGCACATTCGTCTTCAGACTAGGAGGAAAGCCATAAGACCGTATGGATTAGGCCCAAGCAAAAACCCCAGCTACTTGAGACACTTAGACTAAGCCTAAAATACCAAGATCTCTCCATAAGGATGGTTTTTATACTGTACGTCCACAATCTGCTGGCAGTACAAAAAAATAAGCTGCAGATCTCCTTAGGCTGAGTCATGGTGCTTTGGGGCAGGGACCATGCATATCATGGGAATGTTTCACAGTTTCTGCTCTGTTTTCAGTGTATGACACCAAAACACCCACCTGATGACATCCTTTCAAGAGCAAAGGCAGCAATTTGCAGAATTCCGCTTCTTAGGGGAAGAGAGAAATTGCTGAGCTGACACCAAGTCCTGCAGTGTCCCTGTCACCTGCAGAGCCACCGCATGCTCGCCACGGTAGCGGGCATTGTGACAAAGGTTCTATGTCAGCTGGGTGTGGCAGCCAGGCGCCCCCTAGGGGATGGGGAGCCTGTCAGCCCCGGGCCTGTCACTGCCTGGTGTCCCTGCTGCCACCAGCCAGGCCTCTGAAAACTTGTCAAACCATGCCCAGACTTGGGGCCAGTTTGGCCCAAAGTCTCCAAGAGACAAGTCGGGAAGAAAGATATGGGACAGAGGGAGAAAGCGAAGGGAGCAGGAGAAAGGGAAGGAAGAATAAAAAGTAGTGTTGGGCTGCAGGAGTGAGATGGAGGAATTGCAGGAAAAGAGGCAGGAAGCAGGAGAGTGAGAGAAAAGGAAAGAAGAGACATGCAGCCAGACGAGGGCTTAGTGAGAGAGGATGGGACAGAGAACAGGATGAGAAGGACATAAGGCAAGGCTAGGACAGGCAAGGACAGGCAAGGCAAGGCTAGGCTGCAGGACATGTTTTTGCTCTACAGTTTCTAGCACATTCGTCTTCAGACTAGGAGGAAAGCCATAAGACCGTATGGATTAGGCCCAAGCAAAAACCCCAGCTACTTGAGACACTTAGACTAAGCCTAAAATACCAAGATCTCTCCATAAGGATGGTTTTTATACTGTACTTCCACAATCTGCTGGCAGTACAAAAAAATAAGCTGCAGATCTCCTTAGGCTGAGTCATGGTGCTTTGGGGCAGGGACCATGCATATCATGGGAATGTTTCACAGTTTCTGCTCTGTTTTCAGTGTATGACACCAAAACACCCACCTGATGACATCCTTTCAAGAGCAAAGGCAGCAATTTGCAGAATTCCGCTTCTTAGGGGAAGAGAGAAATTGCTGAGCTGACACCAAGTCCTGCAGTGTCCCTGTCACCTGCAGAGCCACCGCATCCTCGCCACGGTAGCGGGCATTGTGACAAAGGTTCTATGTCAGCTGGGTGTGGCAGCCAGGCGCCCCCTAGGGGATGGGGAGCCTGTCAGCCCCGGGCCTGTCACTGCCTGGTGTCCCTGCTGCCACCAGCCAGGCCTCTGAAAACTTGTCAAACCATGCCCAGACTTGGGGCCAGTTTGGCCCAAAGTCTCCAAGAGACAAGTCGGGAAGAAAGATATGGGACAGAGGGAGAAAGCGAAGGGAGCAGGAGAAAGGGAAGGAAGAATAAAAAGTAGTGTTGGGCTGCAGGAGTGAGATGGAGGAATTGCAGGAAAAGAGGCAGGAAGCAGGAGAGTGAGAGAAAAGGAAAGAAGAGACATGCAGCCAGACGAGGGCTTAGTGAGAGAGGATGGGACAGAGAACAGGATGAGAAGGACATAAGGCAAGGCTAGGACAGGCAAGGACAGGCAAGGCAAGGCTAGGCTGCAGGACATGTTTTTGCTTTATAGTTTCTAGCACATTCGTCTTCAGACTAGGAGGAAAGCCATAAGACCGTATGGATTAGGCCCAAGCAAAAACCCCAGCTACTTGAGACACTTAGACTAAGCCTAAAATACCAAGATCTCTCCATAAGGATGGTTTTTATACTGTACTTCCACAATCTGCTGGCAGTACAAAAAAATAAGCTGCAGATCTCCTTAGGCTGAGTCATGGTGCTTTGGGGCAGGGACCATGCATATCATGGGAATGTTTCACAGTTTCTGCTCTGTTTTCAGTGTATGACACCAAAACACACACCTGATGACATCCTTTCAAGAGCAAAGGCAGCAATTTGCAGAATTCCGCTTCTTAGGGGAAGAGAGAAATTGCTGAGCTGACACCAAGTCCTGCAGTGTCCCTGTCACCTGCAGAGCCACCGCATCCTCGCCACGGTAGCGGGCATTGTGACAAAGGTTCTATGTCAGCTGGGTGTGGCAGCCAGGCGCCCCCTAGGGGATGGGGAGCCTGTCAGCCCTGGGCCTGTCACTGCCTGGTGTCCCTGATGCCACCAGCCAGGCCTCTGAAAACTTGTCAAACCATGCCCAGACTTGGGGCCAGTTTGGCCAAAAGTCTGCAAGAGACAAGTCGGGAAGAAAGATATGGGACAGAGGGAGAAAGCGAAGGGAGCAGGAGAAAGGGAAGGAAGAATAAAAAGTAGTGTTGGGCTGCAGGAGTGAGATGGAGGAATTGCAAGAAAAGAGGCAGGAAGCAGGAGAGTGAGAGAAAAGGAAAGAAGAGACATGCAGCCAGACGAGGGCTTAGTGAGAGAGGATGGGACAGAGAACAGGATGAGAAGGACATAAGGCAAGGGTAGGACAGGCAAGGACAGGCAAGGCAAGGCTAGGCTGCAGGACATGTTTTTGCTTTACAGTTTCTAGCACATTCGTCTTCAGACTAGGAGGAAAGCCATAAGACCGTATGGATTAGGCCCAAGCAAAAACCCCAGCTACTTGAGACACTTAGACTAAGCCTAAAATACCAAGATCTCTCCATAAGGATGGTTTTTATACTGTACTTCCACAATCTGCTGGCAGTACAAAAAAATAAGCTGCAGATCTCCTTAGGCTGAGTCATGGTGCTTTGGGGCAGGGACCATGCATATCATGGGAATGTTTCACAGTTTCTGCTCTGTTTTCAGTGTATGACACCAAAACACCCACCTGATGACATCCTTTCAAGAGCAAAGGCAGCAATTTGCAGAATTCCGCTTCTTAGGGGAAGAGAGAAATTGCTGAGCTGACACCAAGTCCTGCAGTGTCCCTGTCACCTGCAGAGCCACCGCATCCTCGCCACGGTAGCGGGCATTGTGACAAAGGTTCTATGTCAGCTGGGTGTGGCAGCCAGGCGCCCCCTAGGGGATGGGGAGCCTGTCAGCCCCGGGCCTGTCACTGCCTGGTGTCCCTGCTGCCACCAGCCAGGCCTCTGAAAACTTGTCAAACCATGCCCAGACTTGGGGCCAGTTTGGCCCAAAGTCTGCAAGAGACAAGTCGGGAAGAAAGATATGGGATAGAGGGAGAAAGCGAAGGGAGCAGGAGAAAGGGAAGGAAGAATAAAAAGTAGTGTTGGGCTGCAGGAGTGAGATGGAGGAATTGCAGGAAAAGAGGCAGGAAGCAGGAGAGTGAGAGAAAAGGAAAGAAGAGACATGCAGCCAGACGAGGGCTTAGTGAGAGAGGATGGGACAGAGAACAGGATGAGAAGGACATAAGGCAAGGCTAGGACAGGCAAGGACAGGCAAGGCAAGGCTAGGCTGCAGGACATGTTTTTGCTTTACAGTTTCTGGCACATTCGTCTTCAGACTAGGAGGAAAGCCATAAGACCGTATGGATTAGGCCCAAGCAAAAACCCCAGCTACTTGAGACACTTAGACTAAGCCTAAAATACCAAGATCTCTCCATAAGGATGGTTTTTATACTGTACTTCCACAATCTGCTGGCAGTACAAAAAAATAAGCTGCAGATCTCCTTAGGCTGAGTCATGGTGCTTTGGGGCAGGGACCATGCATATCATGGGAATGTTTCACAGTTTCTGCTCTGTTTTCAGTGTATGACACCAAAACACCCACCTGATGACATCCTTTCAAGAGCAAAGGCAGCAATTTGCAGAATTCCGCTTCTTAGGGGAAGAGAGAAATTGCTGAGCTGACACCAAGTCCTGCAGTGTCCCTGTCACCTGCAGAGCCACCGCATCCTCGCCACGGTAGCGGGCATTGTGACAAAGGTTCTATGTCAGCTGGGTGTGGCAGCCAGGCGCCCCCTAGGGGATGGGGAGCCTGTCAGCCCCGGGCCTGTCACTGCCTGGTGTCCCTGCTGCCACCAGCCAGGCCTCTGAAAACTTGTCAAACCATGCCCAGACTTGGGGCCAGTTTGGCCCAAAGTCTCCAAGAGACAAGTCGGGAAGAAAGATATGGGACAGAGGGAGAAAGCGAAGGGAGCAGGAGAAAGGGAAGGAAGAATAAAAAGTAGTGTTGGGCTGCAGGAGTGAGATGGAGGAATTGCAGGAAAAGAGGCAGGAAGCAGGAGAGTGAGAGAAAAGGAAAGAAGAGACATGCAGCCAGACGAGGGCTTAGTGAGAGAGGATGGGACAGAGAACAGGATGAGAAGGACATAAGGCAAGGCTAGGACAGGCAAGGACAGGCAAGGCAAGGCTAGGCTGCAGGACATGTTTTTGCTCTACAGTTTCTAGCACATTCGTCTTCAGACTAGGAGGAAAGCCATAAGACCGTATGGATTAGGCCCAAGCAAAAACCCCAGCTACTTGAGACACTTAGACTAAGCCTAAAATACCAAGATCTCTCCATAAGGATGGTTTTTATACTGTACTTCCACAATCTGCTGGCAGTACAAAAAAATAAGCTGCAGATCTCCTTAGGCTGAGTCATGGTGCTTTGGGGCAGGGACCATGCATATCATGGGAATGTTTCACAGTTTCTGCTCTGTTTTCAGTGTATGACACCAAAACACCCACCTGATGACATCCTTTCAAGAGCAAAGGCAGCAATTTGCAGAATTCCGCTTCTTAGGGGAAGAGAGAAATTGCTGAGCTGACACCAAGTCCTGCAGTGTCCCTGTCACCTGCAGAGCCACCGCATCCTCGCCACGGTAGCGGGCATTGTGACAAAGGTTCTATGTCAGCTGGGTGTGGCAGCCAGGCGCCCCCTAGGGGATGGGGAGCCTGTCAGCCCCGGGCCTGTCACTGCCTGGTGTCCCTGCTGCCACCAGCCAGGCCTCTGAAAACTTGTCAAACCATGCCCAGACTTGGGGCCAGTTTGGCCCAAAGTCTGCAAGAGACAAGTCGGGAAGAAAGATATGGGACAGAGGGAGAAAGCGAAGGGAGCAGGAGAAAGGGAAGGAAGAATAAAAAGTAGTGTTGGGCTGCAGGAGTGAGATGGAGGAATTGCAAGAAAAGGGGCAGGAAGCAGGAGAGTGAGAGAAAAGGAAAGAAGAGACATGCAGCCAGACGAGGGCTTAGTGAGAGAGGATGGGACAGAGAACAGAATGAGAAGGACATAAGGCAAGGCTAGGACAGGCAAGGACAGGCAAGGCAAGGCTAGGCTGCAGGACATGTTTTTGCTTCACAGTTTCTGGCACATTCGTCTTCAGACTAGGAGGAAAGCCATAAGACCGTATGGATTAGGCCCAAGCAAAAACCCCAGCTACTTGAGACACTTAGACTAAGCCTAAAATACCAAGATCTCTCCATAAGGATGGTTGTTATACTGTACTTCCACAATCTGCTGGCAGTACAAAAAAAGAAGCTGCAGATCTCCTTAGGCTGAGTCATGGTGCTTTGGGGCAGGGACCATGCATATCATGGGAATGTTTCACAGTTTCTGCTCTGTTTTCAGTGTATGACACCAAAACACCCACCTGATGACATCCTTTCAAGAGCAAAGGCAGCAATTTGCAGAATTCCGCTTCTTAGGGGAAGAGAGAAATTGCTGAGCTGACACCAAGTCCTGCAGTGTCCCTGTCACCTGCAGAGGCACCGCATCCTCGCCACGGTAGCGGGCATTGTGACAAAGGTTCTATGTCAGCTGGGTGTGGCAGCCAGGCGCCCCCTAGGGGATGGGGAGCCTGTCAGCCCCGGGCCTGTCACTGCCTGGTGTCCCTGCTGCCACCAGCCAGGCCTCTGAAAACTTGTCAAACCATGCCCAGACTTGGGGCCAGTTTGGCCCAAAGTCTCCAAGAGACAAGTCGGGAAGAAAGATATGGGACAGAGGGAGAAAGCGAAGGGAGCAAGAGAAAGGGAAGGAAGAATAAAAAGTAGTGTTGGGCTGCAGGAGTGAGATGGAGGAATTGCAGGAAAAGAGGCAGGAAGCAGGAGAGTGAGAGAAAAGGAAAGAAGAGACATGCAGCCAGACGAGGGCTTAGTGAGAGAGGATGGGACAGAGAACAGGATGAGAAGGACATAAGGCAAGGCTAGGACAGGCAAGGACAGGCAAGGCAAGGCTAGGCTGCAGGACATGTTTTTGCTTTACAGTTTCTAGCACATTCGTCTTCAGACTAGGAGGAAAGCCATAAGACCGTATGGATTAGGCCCAAGCAAAAACCCCAGCTACTTGAGACACTTAGACTAAGCCTAAAATACCAAGATCTCTCCATAAGGATGGTTTTTATACTGTACTTCCACAATCTGCTGGCAGTACAAAAAAATAAGCTGCAGATCTCCTTAGGCTGAGTCATGGTGCTTTGGGGCAGGGACCATGCATATCATGGGAATGTTTCACAGTTTCTGCTCTGTTTTCAGTGTATGACACCAAAACACCCACCTGATGACATCCTTTCAAGAGCAAAGGCAGCAATTTGCAGAATTCCGCTTCTTAGGGGAAGAGAGAAATTGCTGAGCTGACACCAAGTCCTGCAGTGTCCCTGTCACCTGCAGAGGCACCGCATCCTCGCCACGGTAGCGGGCATTGTGACAAAGGTTCTATGTCAGCTGGGTGTGGCAGCCAGGCGCCCCCTAGGGGATGGGGAGCCTGTCAGCCCCGGGCCTGTCACTGCCTGGTGTCCCTGCTGCCACCAGCCAGGCCTCTGAAAACTTGTCAAACCATGCCCAGACTTGGGGCCAGTTTGGCCCAAAGTCTCCAAGAGACAAGTCGGGAAGAAAGATATGGGACAGAGGGAGAAAGCGAAGGGAGCAAGAGAAAGGGAAGGAAGAATAAAAAGTAGTGTTGGGCTGCAGGAGTGAGATGGAGGAATTGCAGGAAAAGAGGCAGGAAGCAGGAGAGTGAGAGAAAAGGAAAGAAGAGACATGCAGCCAGACGAGGGCTTAGTGAGAGAGGATGGGACAGAGAACAGGATGAGAAGGACATAAGGCAAGGCTAGGACAGGCAAGGACAGGCAAGGCAAGGCTAGGCTGCAGGACCTGTTTTTGCTTTACAGTTTCTAGCACATTCGTCTTCAGACTAGGAGGAAAGCCATAAGACCGTATGGATTAGGCCCAAGCAAAAACCCCAGCTACTTGAGACACTTAGACTAAGCCTAAAATACCAAGATCTCTCCATAAGGATGGTTTTTATACTGTACTTCCACAATCTGCTGGCAGTACAAAAAAATAAGCTGCAGATCTCCTTAGGCTGAGTCATGGTGCTTTGGGGCAGGGACCATGCATATCATGGGAATGTTTCACAGTTTCTGCTCTGTTTTCAGTGTATGACACCAAAACACCCACCTGATGACATCCTTTCAAGAGCAAAGGCAGCAATTTGCAGAATTCCGCTTCTTAGGGGAAGAGAGAAATTGCTGAGCTGACACCAAGTCCTGCAGTGTCCCTGTCACCTGCAGAGCCACCGCATGCTCGCCACGGTAGCGGGCATTGTGACAAAGGTTCTATGTCAGCTGGGTGTGGCAGCCAGGCGCCCCCTAGGGGATGGGGAGCCTGTCAGCCCCGGGCCTGTCACTGCCTGGTGTCCCTGCTGCCACCAGCCAGGCCTCTGAAAACTTGTCAAACCATGCCCAGACTTGGGGCCAGTTTGGCCCAAAGTCTGCAAGAGACAAGTTGGGAAGAAAGATATGGGACAGAGGGAGAAAGCGAAGGGAGCAGGAGAAAGGGAAGGAAGAATAAAAAGTAGTGTTGGGCTGCAGGAGTGAGATGGAGGAATTGCAAGAAAAGAGGCAGGAAGCAGGAGAGTGAGAGAAAAGGAAAGAAGAGACATGCAGCCAGACGAGGGCTTAGTGAGAGAGGATGGGACAGAGAACAGGATGAGAAGGACATAAGGCAAGGCTAGGACAGGCAAGGACAGGCAAGGCAAGGCTAGGCTGCAGGACATGTTTTTGCTTTACAGTTTCTAGCACATTCGTCTTCAGACTAGGAGGAAAGCCATAAGACCATATGGATTAGGCCCAAGCAAAAACCCCAGCTACTTGAGACACTTAGACTAAGCCTAAAATACCAAGATCTCTCCATAAGGATGGTTTTTATACTGTACTTCCACAATCTGCTGGCAGTACAAAAAAATAAGCTGCAGATCTCCTTAGGCTGAGTCATGGTGCTTTGGGGCAGGGACCATGCATATCATGGGAATGTTTCACAGTTTCTGCTCTGTTTTCAGTGTATGACACCAAAACACCCACCTGATGACATCCTTTCAAGAGCAAAGGCAGCAATTTGCAGAATTCCGCTTCTTAGGGGATGAGAGAAATTGCTGAGCTGACACCAAGTCCTGCAGTGTCCCTGTCACCTGCAGAGCCACCGCATCCTCGCCACGGTAGCGGGCATTGTGACAAAGGTTCTATGTCAGCTGGGTGTGGCAGCCAGGCGCCCCCTAGGGGATGGGGAGCCTGTCAGCCCCGGGCCTGTCACTGCCTGGTGTCCCTGCTGCCACCAGCCAGGCCTCTGAAAACTTGTCAAACCATGCCCAGACTTGGGGCCAGTTTGGCCCAAAGTCTGCAAGAGACAAGTCGGGAAGAAAGATATGGGACAGAGGGAGAAAGCGAAGGGAGCAGGAGAAAGGGAAGGAAGAATAAAAAGTAGTGTTGGGCTGCAGGAGTGAGATGGAGGAATTGCAAGAAAAGGGGCAGGAAGCAGGAGAGTGAGAGAAAAGGAAAGAAGAGACATGCAGCCAGACGAGGGCTTAGTGAGAGAGGATGGGACAGAGAACAGGATGAGAAGGACATAAGGCAAGGCTAGGACAGGCAAGGACAGGCAAGGCAAGGCTAGGCTGCAGGACATGTTTTTGCTTCACAGTTTCTGGCACATTCGTCTTCAGACTAGGAGGAAAGCCATAAGACCGTATGGATTAGGCCCAAGCAAAAACCCCAGCTACTTGAGACACTTAGACTAAGCCTAAAATACCAAGATCTCTCCATAAGGATGGTTGTTATACTGTACTTCCACAATCTGCTGGCAGTACAAAAAAAGAAGCTGCAGATCTCCTTAGGCTGAGTCATGGTGCTTTGGGGCAGGGACCATGCATATCATGGGAATGTTTCACAGTTTCTGCTCTGTTTTCAGTGTATGACACCAAAACACCCACCTGATGACATCCTTTCAAGAGCAAAGGCAGCAATTTGCAGAATTCCGCTTCTTAGGGGAAGAGAGAAATTGCTGAGCTGACACCAAGTCCTGCAGTGTCCCTGTCACCTGCAGAGGCACCGCATCCTCGCCACGGTAGCGGGCATTGTGACAAAGGTTCTATGTCAGCTGGGTGTGGCAGCCAGGCGCCCCCTAGGGGATGGGGAGCCTGTCAGCCCCGGGCCTGTCACTGCCTGGTGTCCCTGCTGCCACCAGCCAGGCCTCTGAAAACTTGTCAAACCATGCCCAGACTTGGGGCCAGTTTGGCCCAAAGTCTCCAAGAGACAAGTCGGGAAGAAAGATATGGGACAGAGGGAGAAAGCGAAGGGAGCAAGAGAAAGGGAAGGAAGAATAAAAAGTAGTGTTGGGCTGCAGGAGTGAGATGGAGGAATTGCAGGAAAAGAGGCAGGAAGCAGGAGAGTGAGAGAAAAGGAAAGAAGAGACATGCAGCCAGACGAGGGCTTAGTGAGAGAGGATGGGACAGAGAACAGGATGAGAAGGACATAAGGCAAGGCTAGGACAGGCAAGGACAGGCAAGGCAAGGCTAGGCTGCAGGACATGTTTTTGCTTTACAGTTTCTAGCACATTCGTCTTCAGACTAGGAGGAAAGCCATAAGACCGTATGGATTAGGCCCAAGCAAAAACCCCAGCTACTTGAGACACTTAGACTAAGCCTAAAATACCAAGATCTCTCCATAAGGATGGTTTTTATACTGTACTTCCACAATCTGCTGGCAGTACAAAAAAATAAGCTGCAGATCTCCTTAGGCTGAGTCATGGTGCTTTGGGGCAGGGACCATGCATATCATGGGAATGTTTCACAGTTTCTGCTCTGTTTTCAGTGTATGACACCAAAACACCCACCTGATTACATCCTTTCAAGAGCAAAGGCAGCAATTTGCAGAATTCCGCTTCTTAGGGGAAGAGAGAAATTGCTGAGCTGACACCAAGTCCTGCAGTGTCCCTGTCACCTGCAGAGGCACCGCATCCTCGCCACGGTAGCGGGCATTGTGACAAAGGTTCTATGTCAGCTGGGTGTGGCAGCCAGGCGCCCCCTAGGGGATGGGGAGCCTGTCAGCCCCGGGCCTGTCACTGCCTGGTGTCCCTGCTGCCACCAGCCAGGCCTCTGAAAACTTGTCAAACCATGCCCAGACTTGGGGCCAGTTTGGCCCAAAGTCTGCAAGAGACAAGTCGGGAAGAAAGATATGGGACAGAGGGAGAAAGCGAAGGGAGCAAGAGAAAGGGAAGGAAGAATAAAAAGTAGTGTTGGGCTGCAGGAGTGAGATGGAGGAATTGCAGGAAAAGAGGCAGGAAGCAGGAGAGTGAGAGAAAAGGAAAGAAGAGACATGCAGCCAGACGAGGGCTTAGTGAGAGAGGATGGGACAGAGAACAGGATGAGAAGGACATAAGGCAAGGCTAGGACAGGCAAGGACAGGCAAGGCAAGGCTAGGCTGCAGGACCTGTTTTTGCTTTACAGTTTCTAGCACATTCGTCTTCAGACTAGGAGGAAAGCCATAAGACCGTATGGATTAGGCCCAAGAAAAACCCCAGCTACTTGAGACACTTAGACTAAGCCTAAAATACCAAGATCTCTCCATAAGGATGGTTTTTATACTGTACTTCCACAATCTGCTGGCAGTACAAAAAAATAAGCTGCAGATCT
This sequence comes from Columba livia, assembly GCF_036013475.1. NCBI lineage: Eukaryota > Metazoa > Chordata > Aves > Columbiformes > Columbidae > Columba > Columba livia. The sequence goes on along the minus strand of NW_027043007.1, from coordinate 4,494,559 downwards.
CCTTAGGCTGAGTCATGGTGCTTTGGGGCAGGGACCATGCATATCATGGGAATGTTTCACAGTTTCTGCTCTGTTTTCAGTGTATGACACCAAAACACCCACCTGATGATATCCTTTCAAGAGCAAAGGCAGCAATTTGCAGAATTCCGCTTCTTAGGGGAAGAGAGAAATTGCTGAGCTGACACCAAGTCCTGCAGTGTCCCTGTCACCTGCAGAGCCACCGCATGCTCGCCACGGTAGCGGGCATTGTGACAAAGGTTCTATGTCAGCTGGGTGTGGCAGCCAGGCGCCCCCTAGGGGATGGGGAGCCTGTCAGCCCCGGGCCTGTCACTGCCTGGTGTCCCTGCTGCCACCAGCCAGGCCTCTGAAAACTTGTCAAACCATGCCCAGACGTGGGGCCAGTTTGGCCCAAAGTCTGCAAGAGACAAGTCGGGAAGAAAGATATGGGACAGAGGGAGAAAGCGAAGGGAGCAGGAGAAAGGGAAGGAAGAATAAAAAGTAGTGTTGGGCTGCAGGAGTGAGATGGAGGAATTGCAAGAAAAGAGGCAGGAAGCAGGAGAGTGAGAGAAAAGGAAAGAAGAGACATGCAGCCAGACGAGGGCTTAGTGAGAGAGGATAGGACAGAGAACAGGATGAGAAGGACATAAGGCAAGGCTACGACAGGCAAGGACAGGCAAGGCAAGGCTAGGCTGCAGGACATGTTTTGGCTTTACAGTTTCTAGCACATTCGTCTTCAGACTAGGAGGAAAGCCATAAGACCGTATGGATTAGGCCCAAGCAAAAACCCCAGCTACTTGAGACACTTAGACTAAGCCTAAAATACCAAGATCTCTCCATAAGGATGGTTTTTATACTGTACTTCCACAATCTGCTGGCAGTACAAAAAAATAAGCTGCAGATCTCCTTAGGCTGAGTCATGGTGCTTTGGGGCAGGGACCATGCATATCATGGGAATGTTTCACAGTTTCTACTCTGTTTTCAGTGTATGACACCAAAACACCCACCTGATGATATCCTTTCAAGAGCAAAGGCAGCAATTTGCAGAATTCCGCTTCTTAGGGGAAGAGAGAAATTGCTGAGCTGACACCAAGTCCTGCAGTGTCCCTGTCACCTGCAGAGCCACCGCATGCTCGCCACGGTAGCGGGCATTGTGACAAAGGTTCTATGTCAGCTGGGGGTGGCAGCCAGGCGCCCCCTAGGGGATGGGGAGCCTGTCAGCCCCGGGCCTGTCACTGCCTGGTGTCCCTGCTGCCACCAGCCAGGCCTCTGAAAACTTGTCAAACCATGCCCAGACTTGGGGCCAGTTTGGCCAAAAGTCTGCAAGAGACAAGTCGGGAAGAAAGATATGGGACAGAGGGAGAAAGCGAAGGGAGCAGGAGAAAGGGAAGGAAGAATAAAAAGTAGTGTTGGGCTGCAGGAGTGAGATGGAGGAATTGCAAGAAAAGGGGCAGGAAGCAGGAGAGTGACAGAAAAGGAAAGAAGAGACATGCAGCCAGATGAGGGCTTAGTGAGAGAGGATGGGACAGAGAACAGGATGAGAAGGACATAAGGCAAGGCTAGGACAGGCAAGGACAGGCAAGGCAAGGCTAGGCTGCAGGACATATTTTTGCTTTATAGTTTCTAGCACATTCGTCTTCAGACTAGGAGGAAAGCCATAAGACCGTATGGATTAGGCCCAAGCAAAAACCCCAGCTACTTGAGACACTTAGACTAAGCCTAAAATACCAAGATCTCTCCATAAGGATGGTTTTTATACTGTACTTCCACAATCTGCTGGCAGTACAAAAAATAAGCTGCAGATCTCCTTAGGCTGAGTCATGGTGCTTTGGGGCAGGGACCATGCATATCATGGGAATGTTTCACAGTTTCTGCTCTGTTTTCAGTGTATGACACCAAAACACCCACCTGATGACATCCTTTCAAGAGCAAAGGCAGCAATTTGCAGAATTCCGCTTCTTAGGGGAAGAGAGAAATTGCTGAGCTGACACCAAGTCCTGCAGTGTCCCTGTCACCTGCAGAGCCACCGCATCCTCGCCACGGTAGCGGGCATTGTGACAAAGGTTCTATGTCAGCTGGGTGTGGCAGCCAGGCGCCCCCTAGGGGATGGGGAGCCTGTCAGCCCCGGGCCTGTCACTGCCTGGTGTTCCTGCTGCCACCAGCCAGGCCTCTGAAAACTTGTCAAACCATGCCCAGACTTGGGGCCAGTTTGGCCCAAAGTCTGCAAGAGACAAGTCGGGAAGAAAGATATGGGACAGAGGGAGAAAGCGAAGGGAGCAGGAGAAAGGGAAGGAAGAATAAAAAGTAGTGTTGGGCTGCAGGAGTGAGATGGAGGAATTGCAAGAAAAGGGGCAGGAAGCAGGAGAGTGAGAGAAAAGGAAAGAAGAGACATGCAGCCAGACGAGGGCTTAGTGAGAGAGGATGGGACAGAGAACAGGATGAGAAGGACATAAGGCAAGGCTACGACAGGCAAGGACAGGCAAGGCAAGGCTAGGCTGCAGGACATGTTTTGGCTTTACAGTTTCTAGCACATTCCTCTTCAGACTAGGAGGAAAGCCATAAGACCGTATGGATTAGGCCCAAGCAAAAACCCCAGCTACTTGAGACACTTAGACTAAGCCTAAAATACCAAGATCTCTCCATAAGGATGGTTTTTATACTGTACTTCCACAATCTGCTGGCAGTACAAAAAAATAAGCTGCAGATCTCCTTAGGCTGAGTCATGGTGCTTTGGGGCAGGGACCATGCATATCATGGGAATGTTTCACAGTTTCTGCTCTGTTTTCAGTGTATGACACCAAAACACCCACCTGATGACATCCTTTCAAGAGCAAAGGCAGCAATTTGCAGAATTCCGCTTCTTAGGGGAAGAGAGAAATTGCTGAGCTGACACCAAGTCCTGCAGTGTCCCTGTCACCTGCAGAGGCACCGCATCCTCGCCACGGTAGCGGGCATTGTGACAAAGGTTCTATGTCAGCTGGGTGTGGCAGCCAGGCGCCCCCTAGGGGATGGGGAGCCTGTCAGCCCCGGGCCTGTCACTGCCTGGTGTCCCTGCTGCCACCAGCCAGGCCTCTGAAAACTTGTCAAACCATGCCCAGACTTGGGGCCAGTTTGGCCCAAAGTCTCCAAGAGACAAGTCGGGAAGAAAGATATGGGACAGAGGGAGAAAGCGAAGGGAGCAAGAGAAAGGGAAGGAAGAATAAAAAGTAGTGTTGGGCTGCAGGAGTGAGATGGAGGAATTGCAGGAAAAGAGGCAGGAAGCAGGAGAGTGAGAGAAAAGGAAAGAAGAGACATGCAGCCAGACGAGGGCTTAGTGAGAGAGGATGGGACAGAGAACAGGATGAGAAGGACATAAGGCAAGGCTAGGACAGGCAAGGACAGGCAAGGCAAGGCTAGGCTGCAGGACCTGTTTTTGCTTTACAGTTTCTAGCACATTCGTCTTCAGACTAGGAGGAAAGCCATAAGACCGTATGGATTAGGCCCAAGAAAAACCCCAGCTACTTGAGACACTTAGACTAAGCCTAAAATACCAAGATCTCTCCATAAGGATGGTTTTTATACTGTACTTCCACAATCTGCTGGCAGTACAAAAAAATAAGCTGCAGATCTCCTTAGGCTGAGTCATGGTGCTTTGGGGCAGGGACCATGCATATCATGGGAATGTTTCACAGTTTCTGCTCTGTTTTCAGTGTATGACACCAAAACACCCACCTGATGATATCCTTTCAAGAGCAAAGGCAGCAATTTGCAGAATTCCGCTTCTTAGGGGAAGAGAGAAATTGCTGAGCTGACACCAAGTCCTGCAGTGTCCCTGTCACCTGCAGAGCCACCGCATGCTCGCCACGGTAGCGGGCATTGTGACAAAGGTTCTATGTCAGCTGGGTGTGGCAGCCAGGCGCCCCCTAGGGGATGGGGAGCCTGTCAGCCCCGGGCCTGTCACTGCCTGGTGTTCCTGCTGCCACCAGCCAGGCCTCTGAAAACTTGTCAAACCATGCCCAGACGTGGGGCCAGTTTGGCCCAAAGTCTGCAAGAGACAAGTCGGGAAGAAAGATATGGGACAGAGGGAGAAAGCGAAGGGAGCAGGAGAAAGGGAAGGAAGAATAAAAAGTAGTGTTGGGCTGCAGGAGTGAGATGGAGGAATTGCAAGAAAAGAGGCAGGAAGCAGGAGAGTGAGAGAAAAGGAAAGAAGAGACATGCAGCCAGACGAGGGCTTAGTGAGAGAGGATAGGACAGAGAACAGGATGAGAAGGACATAAGGCAAGGCTACGACAGGCAAGGACAGGCAAGGCAAGGCTAGGCTGCAGGACATGTTTTGGCTTTACAGTTTCTAGCACATTCGTCTTCAGACTAGGAGGAAAGCCATAAGACCGTATGGATTAGGCCCAAGCAAAAACCCCAGCTACTTGAGACACTTAGACTAAGCCTAAAATACCAAGATCTCTCCATAAGGATGGTTTTTATACTGTACTTCCACAATCTGCTGGCAGTACAAAAAAATAAGCTGCAGATCTCCTTAGGCTGAGTCATGGTGCTTTGGGGCAGGGACCATGCATATCATGGGAATGTTTCACAGTTTCTACTCTGTTTTCAGTGTATGACACCAAAACACCCACCTGATGATATCCTTTCAAGAGCAAAGGCAGCAATTTGCACAATTCCGCTTCTTAGGGGAAGAGAGAAATTGCTGAGCTGACACCAAGTCCTGCAGTGTCCCTGTCACCTGCAGAGCCACCGCATGCTCGCCACGGTAGCGGGCATTGTGACAAAGGTTCTATGTCAGCTGGGGGTGGCAGCCAGGCGCCCCCTAGGGGATGGGGAGCCTGTCAGCCCCGGGCCTGTCACTGCCTGGTGTCCCTGCTGCCACCAGCCAGGCCTCTGAAAACTTGTCAAACCATGCCCAGACTTGGGGCCAGTTTGGCCAAAAGTCTGCAAGAGACAAGTCGGGAAGAAAGATATGGGACAGAGGGAGAAAGCGAAGGGAGCAGGAGAAAGGGAAGGAAGAATAAAAGGTAGTGTTGGGCTGCAGGAGTGAGATGGAGGAATTGCAAGGAAAGGGGCAGGAAGCAGGAGAGTGACAGAAAAGGAAAGAAGAGACATGCAGCCAGATGAGGGCTTAGTGAGAGAGGATGGGACAGAGAACAGGATGAGAAGGACATAAGGCAAGGCTAGGACAGGCAAGGACAGGCAAGGCAAGGCTAGGCTGCAGGACATATTTTTGCTTTATAGTTTCTAGCACATTCGTCTTCAGACTAGGAGGAAAGCCATAAGACCGTATGGATTAGGCCCAAGCAAAAACCCCAGCTACTTGAGACACTTAGACTAAGCCTAAAATACCAAGATCTCTCCATAAGGATGGTTTTTATACTGTACTTCCACAATCTGCTGGCAGTACAAAAAATAAGCTGCAGATCTCCTTAGGCTGAGTCATGGTGCTTTGGGGCAGGGACCATGCATATCATGGGAATGTTTCACAGTTTCTGCTCTGTTTTCAGTGTATGACACCAAAACACCCACCTGATGACATCCTTTCAAGAGCAAAGGCAGCAATTTGCAGAATTCCGCTTCTTAGGGGAAGAGAGAAATTGCTGAGCTGACACCAAGTCCTGCAGTGTCCCTGTCACCTGCAGAGCCACCGCATCCTCGCCACGGTAGCGGGCATTGTGACAAAGGTTCTATGTCAGCTGGGTGTGGCAGCCAGGCGCCCCCTAGGGGATGGGGAGCCTGTCAGCCCCGGGCCTGTCACTGCCTGGTGTTCCTGCTGCCACCAGCCAGGCCTCTGAAAACTTGTCAAACCATGCCCAGACTTGGGGCCAGTTTGGCCCAAAGTCTGCAAGAGACAAGTCGGGAAGAAAGATATGGGACAGAGGGAGAAAGCGAAGGGAGCAGGAGAAAGGGAAGGAAGAATAAAAAGTAGTGTTGGGCTGCAGGAGTGAGATGGAGGAATTGCAAGAAAAGGGGCAGGAAGCAGGAGAGTGAGAGAAAAGGAAAGAAGAGACATGCAGCCAGACGAGGGCTTAGTGAGAGAGGATGGGACAGAGAACAGGATGAGAAGGACATAAGGCAAGGCTAGGACAGGCAAGGACAGGCAAGGCAAGGCTAGGCTGCAGGACATGTTTTTGCTTCACAGTTTCTGGCACATTCGTCTTCAGACTAGGAGGAAAGCCATAAGACCGTATGGATTAGGCCCAAGCAAAAACCCCAGCTACTTGAGACACTTAGACTAAGCCTAAAATACCAAGATCTCTCCATAAGGATGGTTTTTATACTGTACTTCCACAATCTGCTGGCAGTACAAAAAAATAAGCTGCAGATCTCCTTAGGCTGAGTCATGGTTCTTTGGGGCAGGGACCATGCATATCATGGGAATGTTTCACAGTTTCTGCTCTGTTTTCAGTGTATGACACCAAAACACCCACCTGATGACATCCTTTCAAGAGCAAAGGCAGCAATTTGCAGAATTCCGCTTCTTAGGGGAAGAGAGAAATTGCTGAGCTGACACCAAGTCCTGCAGTGTCCCTGTCACCTGCAGAGCCACCGCATGCTCGCCACGGTAGCGGGCATTGTGACAAAGGTTCTATGTCAGCTGGGTGTGGCAGCCAGGCGCCCCCTAGGGGATGGGGAGCCTGTCAGCCCCGGGCCTGTCACTGCCTGGTGTCCCTGCTGCCACCAGCCAGGCCTCTGAAAACTTGTCAAACCATGCCCAGACTTGGGGCCAGTTTGGCCCAAAGTCTGCAAGAGACAAGTTGGGAAGAAAGATATGGGACAGAGGGAGAAAGCGAAGGGAGCAGGAGAAAGGGAAGGAAGAATAAAAAGTAGTGTTGGGCTGCAGGAGTGAGATGGAGGAATTGCAAGAAAAGAGGCAGGAAGCAGGAGAGTGAGAGAAAAGGAAAGAAGAGACATGCAGCCAGACGAGGGCTTAGTGAGAGAGGATGGGACAGAGAACAGGATGAGAAGGACATAAGGCAAGGCTAGGACAGGCAAGGACAGGCAAGGCAAGGCTAGGCTGCAGGACATGTTTTTGCTTTACAGTTTCTAGCACATTCCTCTTCAGACTAGGAGGAAAGCCATAAGACCATATGGATTAGGCCCAAGCAAAAACCCCAGCTACTTGAGACACTTAGACTAAGCCTAAAATACCAAGATCTCTCCATAAGGATGGTTTTTATACTGTACTTCCACAATCTGCTGGCAGTACAAAAAAATAAGCTGCAGATCTCCTTAGGCTGAGTCATGGTGCTTTGGGGCAGGGACCATGCATATCATGGGAATGTTTCACAGTTTCTGCTCTGTTTTCAGTGTATGACACCAAAACACCCACCTGATGACATCCTTTCAAGAGCAAAGGCAGCAATTTGCAGAATTCCGCTTCTTAGGGGAAGAGAGAAATTGCTGAGCTGACACCAAGTCCTGCAGTGTCCCTGTCACCTGCAGAGCCACCGCATCCTCGCCACGGTAGCGGGCATTGTGACAAAGGTTCTATGTCAGCTGGGTGTGGCAGCCAGGCGCCCCCTAGGGGATGGGGAGCCTGTCAGCCCCGGGCCTGTCACTGCCTGGTGTCCCTGCTGCCACCAGCCAGGCCTCTGAAAACTTGTCAAACCATGCCCAGACTTGGGGCCAGTTTGGCCCAAAGTCTGCAAGAGACAAGTCGGGAAGAAAGATATGGGACAGAGGGAGAAAGCGAAGGGAGCAGGAGAAAGGGAAGGAAGAATAAAAAGTAGTGTTGGGCTGCAGGAGTGAGATGGAGGAATTGCAAGAAAAGGGGCAGGAAGCAGGAGAGTGAGAGAAAAGGAAAGAAGAGACATGCAGCCAGACGAGGGCTTAGTGAGAGAGGATGGGACAGAGAACAGGATGAGAAGGACATAAGGCAAGGCTAGGACAGGCAAGGACAGGCAAGGCAAGGCTAGGCTGCAGGACATGTTTTTGCTTCACAGTTTCTGGCACATTCGTCTTCAGACTAGGAGGAAAGCCATAAGACCGTATGGATTAGGCCCAAGCAAAAACCCCAGCTACTTGAGACACTTAGACTAAGCCTAAAATACCAAGATCTCTCCATAAGGATGGTTGTTATACTGTACTTCCACAATCTGCTGGCAGTACAAAAAAAGAAGCTGCAGATCTCCTTAGGCTGAGTCATGGTGCTTTGGGGCAGGGACCATGCATATCATGGGAATGTTTCACAGTTTCTGCTCTGTTTTCAGTGTATGACACCAAAACACCCACCTGATGACATCCTTTCAAGAGCAAAGGCAGCAATTTGCAGAATTCCGCTTCTTAGGGGAAGAGAGAAATTGCTGAGCTGACACCAAGTCCTGCAGTGTCCCTGTCACCTGCAGAGGCACCGCATCCTCGCCACGGTAGCGGGCATTGTGACAAAGGTTCTATGTCAGCTGGGTGTGGCAGCCAGGCGCCCCCTAGGGGATGGGGAGCCTGTCAGCCCCGGGCCTGTCACTGCCTGGTGTCCCTGCTGCCACCAGCCAGGCCTCTGAAAACTTGTCAAACCATGCCCAGACTTGGGGCCAGTTTGGCCCAAAGTCTCCAAGAGACAAGTCGGGAAGAAAGATATGGGACAGAGGGAGAAAGCGAAGGGAGCAAGAGAAAGGGAAGGAAGAATAAAAAGTAGTGTTGGGCTGCAGGAGTGAGATGGAGGAATTGCAGGAAAAGAGGCAGGAAGCAGGAGAGTGAGAGAAAAGGAAAGAAGAGACATGCAGCCAGACGAGGGCTTAGTGAGAGAGGATGGGACAGAGAACAGGATGAGAAGGACATAAGGCAAGGCTAGGACAGGCAAGGACAGGCAAGGCAAGGCTAGGCTGCAGGACATGTTTTTGCTTTACAGTTTCTAGCACATTCGTCTTCAGACTAGGAGGAAAGCCATAAGACCGTATGGATTAGGCCCAAGCAAAAACCCCAGCTACTTGAGACACTTAGACTAAGCCTAAAATACCAAGATCTCTCCATAAGGATGGTTTTTATACTGTACTTCCACAATCTGCTGGCAGTACAAAAAAATAAGCTGCAGATCTCCTTAGGCTGAGTCATGGTGCTTTGGGGCAGGGACCATGCATATCATGGGAATGTTTCACAGTTTCTGCTCTGTTTTCAGTGTATGACACCAAAACACCCACCTGATGACATCCTTTCAAGAGCAAAGGCAGCAATTTGCAGAATTCCGCTTCTTAGGGGAAGAGAGAAATTGCTGAGCTGACACCAAGTCCTGCAGTGTCCCTGTCACCTGCAGAGCCACCGCATCCTCGCCACGGTAGCGGGCATTGTGACAAAGGTTCTATGTCAGCTGGGTGTGGCAGCCAGGCGCCCCCTAGGGGATGGGGAGCCTGTCAGCCCCGGGCCTGTCACTGCCTGGTGTCCCTGCTGCCACCAGCCAGGCCTCTGAAAACTTGTCAAACCATGCCCAGACTTGGGGCCAGTTTGGCCCAAAGTCTGCAAGAGACAAGTCGGGAAGAAAGATATGGGACAGAGGGAGAAAGCGAAGGGAGCAAGAGAAAGGGAAGGAAGAATAAAAAGTAGTGTTGGGCTGCAGGAGTGAGATGGAGGAATTGCAGGAAAAGAGGCAGGAAGCAGGAGAGTGAGAGAAAAGGAAAGAAGAGACATGCAGCCAGACGAGGGCTTAGTGAGAGAGGATGGGACAGAGAACAGGATGAGAAGGACATAAGGCAAGGCTAGGACAGGCAAGGACAGGCAAGGCAAGGCTAGGCTGCAGGACATGTTTTTGCTTTACAGTTTCTAGCACATTCGTCTTCAGACTAGGAGGAAAGCCATAAGACCGTATGGATTAGGCCCAAGCAAAAACCCCAGCTACTTGAGACACTTAGACTAAGCCTAAAATACCAAGATCTCTCCATAAGGATGGTTTTTATACTGTACTTCCACAATCTGCTGGCAGTACAAAAAAATAAGCTGCAGATCTCCTTAGGCTGAGTCATTGTGCTTTGGGGCAGGGACCATGCATATCATGGGAATGTTTCACAGTTTCTGCTCTGTTTTCAGTGTATGACACCAAAACACCCACCTGATGACATCCTTTCAAGAGCAAAGGCAGCAATTTGCAGAATTCCGCTTCTTAGGGGAAGAGAGAAATTGCTGAGCTGACACCAAGTCCTGCAGTGTCCCTGTCACCTGCAGAGCCACCGCATGCTCGCCACGGTAGCAGGCATTGTGACAAAGGTTCTATGTCAGCTGGGTGTGGCAGCCAGGCGCCCCCTAGGGGATGGGGAGCCTGTCAGCCCCGGGCCTGTCACTGCCTGGTGTCCCTGCTGCCACCAGCCAGGCCTCTGAAAACTTGTCAAACCATGCCCAGACTTGGGGCCAGTTTGGCCCAAAGTCTGCAAGAGACAAGTCGGGAAGAAAGATATGGGACAGAGGGAGAAAGCGAAGGGAGCAGGAGAAAGGGAAGGAAGAATAAAAAGTAGTGTTGGGCTGCAGGAGTGAGATGGAGGAATTGCAAGAAAAGAGGCAGGAAGCAGGAGAGTGAGAGAAAAGGAAAGAAGAGACATGCAGCCAGACGAGGGCTTAGTGAGAGAAGATAGGACAGAGAACAGGATGAGAAGGACATAAGGCAAGGCTACGACAGGCAAGGACAGGCAAGGCAAGGCTAGGCTGCAGGACATGTTTTGGCTTTACAGTTTCTAGCACATTCCTCTTCAGACTAGGAGGAAAGCCATAAGACCGTATGGATTAGGCCCAAGCAAAAACCCCAGCTACTTGAGACACTTAGACTAAGCCTAAAATACCAAGATCTCTCCATAAGGATGGTTTTTATACTGTACTTCCACAATCTGCTGGCAGTACAAAAAAATAAGCTGCAGATCTCCTTAGGCTGAGTCATGGTGCTTTGGGGCAGGGACCATGCATATCATGGGAATGTTTCACAGTTTCTGCTCTGTTTTCAGTGTATGACACCAAAACACCCACCTGATTACATCCTTTCAAGAGCAAAGGCAGCAATTTGCAGAATTCCGCTTCTTAGGGGAAGAGAGAAATTGCTGAGCTGACACCAAGTCCTGCAGTGTCCCTGTCACCTGCAGAGGCACCGCATCCTCGCCACGGTAGCGGGCATTGTGACAAAGGTTCTATGTCAGCTGGGTGTGGCAGCCAGGCGCCCCCTAGGGGATGGGGAGCCTGTCAGCCCCGGGCCTGTCACTGCCTGGTGTCCCTGCTGCCACCAGCCAGGCCTCTGAAAACTTGTCAAACCATGCCCAGACTTGGGGCCAGTTTGGCCCAAAGTCTCCAAGAGACAAGTCGGGAAGAAAGATATGGGACAGAGGGAGAAAGCGAAGGGAGCAAGAGAAAGGGAAGGAAGAATAAAAAGTAGTGTTGGGCTGCAGGAGTGAGATGGAGGAATTGCAGGAAAAGAGGCAGGAAGCAGGAGAGTGAGAGAAAAGGAAAGAAGAGACATGCAGCCAGACGAGGGCTTAGTGAGAGAGGATGGGACAGAGAACAGGATGAGAAGGACATAAGGCAAGGCTAGGACAGGCAAGGACAGGCAAGGCAAGGCTAGGCTGCAGGACCTGTTTTTGCTTTACAGTTTCTAGCACATTCGTCTTCAGACTAGGAGGAAAGCCATAAGACCGTATGGATTAGGCCCAAGAAAAACCCCAGCTACTTGAGACACTTAGACTAAGCCTAAAATACCAAGATCTCTCCATAAGGATGGTTTTTATACTGTACTTCCACAATCTGCTGGCAGTACAAAAAAATAAGCTGCAGATCTCCTTAGGCTGAGTCATGGTGCTTTGGGGCAGGGACCATGCATATCATGGGAATGTTTCACAGTTTCTGCTCTGTTTTCAGTGTATGACACCAAAACACCCACCTGATGATATCCTTTCAAGAGCAAAGGCAGCAATTTGCAGAATTCCGCTTCTTAGGGGAAGAGAGAAATTGCTGAGCTGACACCAAGTCCTGCAGTGTCCCTGTCACCTGCAGAGCCACCGCATGCTCGCCACGGTAGCGGGCATTGTGACAAAGGTTCTATGTCAGCTGGGTGTGGCAGCCAGGCGCCCCCTAGGGGATGGGGAGCCTGTCAGCCCCGGGCCTGTCACTGCCTGGTGTCCCTGCTGCCACCAGCCAGGCCTCTGAAAACTTGTCAAACCATGCCCAGACGTGGGGCCAGTTTGGCCCAAAGTCTGCAAGAGACAAGTCGGGAAGAAAGATATGGGACAGAGGGAGAAAGCGAAGGGAGCAGGAGAAAGGGAAGGAAGAATAAAAAGTAGTGTTGGGCTGCAGGAGTGAGATGGAGGAATTGCAAGAAAAGAGGCAGGAAGCAGGAGAGTGAGAGAAAAGGAAAGAAGAGACATGCAGCCAGACGAGGGCTTAGTGAGAGAGGATAGGACAGAGAACAGGATGAGAAGGACATAAGGCAAGGCTACGACAGGCAAGGACAGGCAAGGCAAGGCTAGGCTGCAGGACATGTTTTGGCTTTACAGTTTCTAGCACATTCGTCTTCAGACTAGGAGGAAAGCCATAAGACCGTATGGATTAGGCCCAAGCAAAAACCCCAGCTACTTGAGACACTTAGACTAAGCCTAAAATACCAAGATCTCTCCATAAGGATGGTTTTTATACTGTACTTCCACAATCTGCTGGCAGTACAAAAAAATAAGCTGCAGATCTCCTTAGGCTGAGTCATGGTGCTTTGGGGCAGGGACCATGCATATCATGGGAATGTTTCACAGTTTCTACTCTGTTTTCAGTGTATGACACCAAAACACCCACCTGATGATATCCTTTCAAGAGCAAAGGCAGCAATTTGCACAATTCCGCTTCTTAGGGGAAGAGAGAAATTGCTGAGCTGACACCAAGTCCTGCAGTGTCCCTGTCACCTGCAGAGCCACCGCATGCTCGCCACGGTAGCGGGCATTGTGACAAAGGTTCTATGTCAGCTGGGGGTGGCAGCCAGGCGCCCCCTAGGGGATGGGGAGCCTGTCAGCCCCGGGCCTGTCACTGCCTGGTGTCCCTGCTGCCACCAGCCAGGCCTCTGAAAACTTGTCAAACCATGCCCAGACTTGGGGCCAGTTTGGCCAAAAGTCTGCAAGAGACAAGTCGGGAAGAAAGATATGGGACAGAGGGAGAAAGCGAAGGGAGCAGGAGAAAGGGAAGGAAGAATAAAAAGTAGTGTTGGGCTGCAGGAGTGAGATGGAGGAATTGCAAGAAAAGGGGCAGGAAGCAGGAGAGTGACAGAAAAGGAAAGAAGAGACATGCAGCCAGATGAGGGCTTAGTGAGAGAGGATGGGACAGAGAACAGGATGAGAAGGACATAAGGCAAGGCTAGGACAGGCAAGGACAGGCAAGGCAAGGCTAGGCTGCAGGACATATTTTTGCTTTATAGTTTCTAGCACATTCGTCTTCAGACTAGGAGGAAAGCCATAAGACCGTATGGATTAGGCCCAAGCAAAAACCCCAGCTACTTGAGACACTTAGACTAAGCCTAAAATACCAAGATCTCTCCATAAGGATGGTTTTTATACTGTACTTCCACAATCTGCTGGCAGTACAAAAAATAAGCTGCAGATCTCCTTAGGCTGAGTCATGGTGCTTTGGGGCAGGGACCATGCATATCATGGGAATGTTTCACAGTTTCTGCTCTGTTTTCAGTGTATGACACCAAAACACCCACCTGATGACATCCTTTCAAGAGCAAAGGCAGCAATTTGCAGAATTCCGCTTCTTAGGGGAAGAGAGAAATTGCTGAGCTGACACCAAGTCCTGCAGTGTCCCTGTCACCTGCAGAGCCACCGCATCCTCGCCACGGTAGCGGGCATTGTGACAAAGGTTCTATGTCAGCTGGGTGTGGCAGCCAGGCGCCCCCTAGGGGATGGGGAGCCTGTCAGCCCCGGGCCTGTCACTGCCTGGTGTTCCTGCTGCCACCAGCCAGGCCTCTGAAAACTTGTCAAACCATGCCCAGACTTGGGGCCAGTTTGGCCCAAAGTCTGCAAGAGACAAGTCGGGAAGAAAGATATGGGACAGAGGGAGAAAGCGAAGGGAGCAGGAGAAAGGGAAGGAAGAATAAAAAGTAGTGTTGGGCTGCAGGAGTGAGATGGAGGAATTGCAAGAAAAGGGGCAGGAAGCAGGAGAGTGAGAGAAAAGGAAAGAAGAGACATGCAGCCAGACGAGGGCTTAGTGAGAGAGGATGGGACAGAGAACAGGATGAGAAGGACATAAGGCAAGGCTAGGACAGGCAAGGACAGGCAAGGCAAGGCTAGGCTGCAGGACATGTTTTTGCTTCACAGTTTCTTGCACATTCGTCTTCAGACTAGGAGGAAAGCCATAAGACCGTATGGATTAGGCCCAAGCAAAAACCCCAGCTACTTGAGACACTTAGACTAAGCCTAAAATACCAAGATCTCTCCATAAGGATGTTTTTTATACTGTACTTCCACAATCTGCTGGCAGTACAAAAAAATAAGCTGCAGATCTCCTTAGGCTGAGTCATGGTGCTTTGGGGCAGGGACCATGCATATCATGGGAATGTTTCACAGTTTCTGCTCTGTTTTCAGTGTATGACACCAAAATACCCACCTGATGACATCCTTTCAAGAGCAAAGGCAGCAATTTGCAGAATTCCGCTTCTTAGGGGAAGAGAGAAATTGCTGAGCTGACACCAAGTCCTGCAGTGTCCCTGTCACCTGCAGAGCCACCGCATCCTCGCCACGGTAGCGGGCATTGTGACAAAGGTTCTATGTCAGCTGGTTGTGGCACCCAGGCGCCCCCTAGGGGATGGGGAGCCTGTCAGCCCCGGGCCTGTCAGTGCCTGGTGTCCCTGCTGCCACCAGCCAGGCCTCTGAGAACTTGTCAAACCATGCCCAGACTTGGGGCCAGTTTGGCCCAAAGTCTGCAAGAGACAAGTCGGGAAGAAAGATATGGGACAGAGGGAGAAAGCGAAGGGAGCAGGAGAAAGGGAAGGAAGAATAAAAAGTAGTGTTGGGCTGCAGGAGTGAGATGGAGGAATTGCAGGAAAAGAGGCAGGAAGCAGGAGAGTGAGAGAAAAGGAAAGAAGAGACATGCAGCCAGACGAGGGCTTAGTGAGAGAGGATGGGACAGAGAACAGGATGAGAAGGACATAAGGCAAGGCTAGGACAGGCAAGGACAGGCAAGGCAAGGCTAGGCTGCAGGACATGTTTTTGCTTTATAGTTTCTAGCACATTCCTCTTCAGACTAGGAGGAAAGCCATAAGACCGTATGGATTAGGCCCAAGCAAAAACCCCAGCTACTTGAGACACTTAGACTAAGCCTAAAATACCAAGATCTCTCCATAAGGATGGTTTTTATACTGTACTTCCACAATCTGCTGGCAGTACAAAAAAATAAGCTGCAGATCTCCTTAGGCTGAGTCATGGTGCTTTGGGGCAGGGATCATGCATATCATGGGAATGTTTCACAGTTTCTGCTCTGTTTTCAGTGTATGACACCAAAACACCCACCTGATGACATCCTTTCAAGAGCAAAGGCAGCAATTTGCAGAATTCCGCTTCTTAGGGGAAGAGAGAAATTGCTGAGCTGACACCAAGTCCTGCAGTGTCCCTGTCACCTGCAGAGCCACCGCATCCTCGCCACGGTAGCGGGCATTGTGACAAAGGTTCTATGTCAGCTGGGGGTGGCAGCCAGGCGCCCCCTAGGGGATGGGGAGCCTGTCAGCCCTGGGCCTGTCACTGCCTGGTGTCCCTGCTGCCACCAGCCAGGCCTCTGAAAACTTGTCAAACCATGCCCAGACTTGGGGCCAGTTTGGCCCAAAGTCTCCAAGAGACAAGTCGGGAAGAAAGATATGGGACAGAGGGAGAAAGCGAAGGGAGCAGGAGAAAGGGAAGGAAGAATAAAAAGTAGTGTTGGGCTGCAGGAGTGAGATGAAGGAATTGCAAGAAAAGAGGCAGGAAGCAGGAGAGTGAGAGAAAAGGAAAGAAGAGACATGCAGCCAGACGAGGGCTTAGTGAGAGAGGATGGGACAGAGAAGAGGATGAGAAGGACATAAGGCAAGGGTAGGACAGGCAAGGACAGGCAAGGCAAGGCTAGGCTGCAGGACATGTTTTTGCTTTACAGTTTCTAGCACATTCCTCTTCAGACTAGGAGGAAAGCCATAAGACCGTATGGATTAGGCCCAAGCAAAAACCCCAGCTACTTGAGACACTTAGACTAAGCCTAAAATACCAAGATCTCTCCATAAGGATGGTTTTTATACTGTACTTCCACAATCTGCTGGCAGTACAAAAAAATAAGCTGCAGATCTCCTTAGGCTGAGTCATGGTGCTTTGAGGCAGGGACCATGCATATCATGGGAATATTTCACAGTTTCTGCTCTGTTTTCAGTGTATGACACCAAAACACCCACCTGATGACATCCTTTCAAGAGCAAAGGCAGCAATTTGCAGAATTCCGCTTCTTAGGGGAAGAGAGAAATTGCTGAGCTGACACCAAGTCCTGCAGTGTCCCTGTCACCTGCAGAGCCACCGCATCCTCGCCACGGTAGCGGGCATTGTGACAAAGGTTCTATGTCAGCTGGGTGTGGCAGCCAGGCGCCCCCTAGGGGATGGGGAGCCTGTCAGCCCCGGGCCTGTCACTGCCTGGTGTCCCTGCTGCCACCAGCCAGGCCTCTGAAAACTTGTCAAACCATGCCCAGACTTGGGGCCAGCTTGGCCCAAAGTCTCCAAGAGACAAGTCGGGAAGAAAGATATGGGACAGAGGGAGAAAGCGAAGGGAGCAGGAGAAAGGGAAGGAAGAATAAAAAGTAGTGTTGGGCTGCAGGAGTGAGATGGAGGAATTGCAGGAAAAGAGGCAGGAAGCAGGAGAGTGAGAGAAAAGGAAAGAAGAGACATGCAGCCAGACGAGGGCTTAGTGAGAGAGGATGGGACAGAGAACAGGATGAGAAGGACATAAGGCAAGGCTAGGACAGGCAAGGACAGGCAAGGCAAGGCTAGGCTGCAGGACATGTTTTTGCTTTACAGTTTCTAGCACATTCCTCTTCAGACTAGGAGGAAAGCCATAAGACCGTATGGATTAGGCCCAAGCAAAAACCCCAGCTACTTGAGACACTTAGACTAAGCCTAAAATACCAAGATCTCTCCATAAGGATGGTTTTTATACTGTACTTCCACAATCTGCTGGCAGTACAAAAAAATAAGCTGCAGATCTCCTTAGGCTGAGTCATGGTGCTTTGAGGCAGGGACCATGCATATCATGGGAATATTTCACAGTTTCTGCTCTGTTTTCAGTGTATGACACCAAAACACCCACCTGATGACATCCTTTCAAGAGCAAAGGCAGCAATTTGCAGAATTCCGCTTCTTAGGGGAAGAGAGAAATTGCTGAGCTGACACCAAGTCCTGCAGTGTCCCTGTCACCTGCAGAGCCACCGCATCCTCGCCACGGTAGCGGGCATTGTGACAAAGGTTCTATGTCAGCTGGGTGTGGCAGCCAGGCGCCCCCTAGGGGATGGGGAGCCTGTCAGCCCCGGGCCTGTCACTGCCTGGTGTCCCTGCTGCCACCAGCCAGGCCTCTGAAAACTTGTCAAACCATGCCCAGACTTGGGGCCAGCTTGGCCCAAAGTCTCCAAGAGACAAGTCGGGAAGAAAGATATGGGACAGAGGGAGAAAGCGAAGGGAGCAGGAGAAAGGGAAGGAAGAATAAAAAGTAGTGTTGGGCTGCAGGAGTGAGATGGAGGAATTGCAGGAAAAGAGGCAGGAAGCAGGAGAGTGAGAGAAAAGGAAAGAAGAGACATGCAGCCAGACAAGGGCTTAGTGAGAGAGGATGGGACAGAGAACAGGATGAGAAGGACATAAGGCAAGGCTAGGACAGGCAAGGACAGGCAAGGCAAGGCTAGGCTGCAGGACATGTTTTTGCTTTACAGTTTCTAGCACATTTGTCTTCAGACTAGGAGGAAAGCCATAAGACCGTATGGATTAGGCCCAAGCAAAACCCCAGCTACTTGAGACACTTAGACTAAGCCTAAAATACCAAGATCTCTCCATAAGGATGGTTTTTATACTGTACTTCCACAATCTGCTGGCAGTACAAAAAAATAAGCTGCAGATCTCCTTAGGCTGAGTCATGGTGCTTTGGGGCAGGGATCATGCATATCATGGGAATGTTTCACAGTTTCTGCTCTGTTTTCAGTGTATGACACCAAAACACCCACCTGATGACATCCTTTCAAGAGCAAAGGCAGCAATTTGCAGAATTCCGCTTCTTCGGGGAAGAGAGAAATTGCTGAGCTGACACCAAGTCCTGCAGTGTCCCTGTCACCTGCAGAGCCACCGCATCCTCGCCACGGTAGCGGGCATTGTGACAAAGGTTCTATGTCAGCTGGGTGTGGCAGCCAGGCGCCCCCTAGGGGATGGGGAGCCTGTCAGCCCCGGGCCTGTCAGTGCCTGGTGTCCCTGCTGCCACCAGCCAGGCCTCTGAGAACTTGTCAAACCATGCCCAGACTTGGGGCCAGTTTGGCCCAAAGTCTGCAAGAGACAAGTCGGGAAGAAAGATATGGGACAGAGGGAGAAAGCGAAGGGAGCAGGAGAAAGGGAAGGAAGAATAAAAAGTAGTGTTGGGCTGCAGGAGTGAGATGGAGGAATTGCAGGAAAAGAGGCAGGAAGCAGGAGAGTGAGAGAAAAGGAAAGAAGAGACATGCAGCCAGACGAGGGCTTAGTGAGAGAGGATGGGACAGAGAACAGGATGAGAAGGACATAAGGCAAGGCTAGGACAGGCAAGGACAGGCAAGGCAAGGCTAGGCTGCAGGACATGTTTTTGCTTTATAGTTTCTAGCACATTCCTCTTCAGACTAGGAGGAAAGCCATAAGACCGTATGGATTAGGCCCAAGCAAAAACCCCAGCTACTTGAGACACTTAGACTAAGCCTAAAATACCAAGATCTCTCCATAAGGATGGTTTTTATACTGTACTTCCACAATCTGCTGGCAGTACAAAAAAATAAGCTGCAGATCTCCTTAGGCTGAGTCATGGTGCTTTGGGGCAGGGACCATGCATATCATGGGAATGTTTCACAGTTTCTGCTCTGTTTTCAGTGTATGACACCAAAACACCCACCTGATGACATCCTTTCAAGAGCAAAGGCAGCAATTTGCAGAATTCCGCTTCTTAGGGGAAGTGAGAAATTGCTGAGCTGACACCAAGTCCTGCAGTGTCCCTGTCACCTGCAGAGCCACCGCATCCTCGCCACGGTAGCGGGCATTGTGACAAAGGTTCTATGTCAGCTGGGTGTGGCAGCCAGGCGCCCCCTAGGGGATGGGGAGCCTGTCAGCCCCGGGCCTGTCACTGCCTGGTGTCCCTGCTGCCACCAGCCAGGCCTCTGAAAACTTGTCAAACCATGCCCAGACTTGGGGCCAGTTTGGCCCAAAGTCTCCAAGAGACAAGTCGGGAAGGAAGATATGGGACAGAGGGAGAAAGCGAAGGGAGCAGGAGAAAGGGAAGGAAGAATAAAAAGTAGTGTTGGGCTGCAGGAGTGAGATGGAGGAATTGCAAGAAAAGAGGCAGGAAGCAGGAGAGTGAGAGAAAAGGAAAGAAGAGACATGCAGCCAGACGAGGGCTTAGTGAGAGAGGATGGGACAGAGAACAGGATGAGAAGGACATAAGGCAAGGCTAGGACAGGCAAGGACAGGCAAGGCAAGGCTAGGCTGCAGGACATGTTTTTGCTTTACAGTTTCTAGCACATTCCTCTTCAGACTAGGAGGAAAGCCATAAGACCGTATGGATTAGGCCCAAGCAAAAACCCCAGCTACTTGAGACACTTAGACTAAGCCTAAAATACCAAGATCTCTCCATAAGGATGGTTTTTATACTGTACTTCCACAATCTGCTGGCAGTACAAAAAAATAAGCTGCAGATCTCCTTAGGCTGAGTCATGGTGCTTTGGGGCAGGGACCATGCGTATCATGGGAATGTTTCACAGTTTCTGCTCTGTTTTCAGTGTATGACACCAAAACACCCACCTGATGACATCCTTTCAAGAGCAAAGGCAGCAATTTGCAGAATTCCGCTTCTTAGGGGAAGAGAGAAATTGCTGAGCTGACACCAAGTCCTGCAGTGTCCCTGTCACCTGCAGAGCCACCGCATCCTCGCCACGGTAGCGGGCATTGTGACAAAGGTTCTATGTCAGCTGGGTGTGGCAGCCAGGCGCCCCCTAGGGGATGGGGAGCCTGTCAGCCCCGGGCCTGTCACTGCCTGGTGTCCCTGCTGCCACCAGCCAGGCCTCTGAAAACTTGTCAAACCATGCCCAGACTTGGGGCCAGTTTGGCCCAAAGTCTCCAAGAGACAAGTCGGGAAGGAAGATATGGGACAGAGGGAGAAAGCGAAGGGAGCAGGAGAAAGGGAAGGAAGAATAAAAAGTAGTGTTGGGCTGCAGGAGTGAGATGGAGGAATTGCAAGAAAAGAGGCAGGAAGCAGGAGAGTGAGAGAAAAGGAAAGAAGAGACATGCAGCCAGACGAGGGCTTAGTGAGAGAGGATGGGACAGAGAACAGGATGAGAAGGACATAAGGCAAGGCTAGGACAGGCAAGGACAGGCAAGGCAAGGCTAGGCTGCAGGACATGTTTTTGCTTTACAGTTTCTAGCACATTCCTCTTCAGACTAGGAGGAAAGCCATAAGACCGTATGGAGTAGGCCCAAGCAAAAACCCCAGCTACTTGAGACACTTAGACTAAGCCTAAAATACCAAGATCTCTCCATAAGGATGGTTTTTATACTGTACTTCCACAATCTGCTGGCAGTACAAAAAAAGAAGCTGCAGATCTCCTTAGGCCGAGTCATGGTGCTTTGAGGCAGGGACCATGCATATCATGGGAATGTTTCACAGTTTCTGCTCTGTTTTCAGTGTATGACACCAAAACACCCACCTGATGACATCCTTTCAAGAGCAAAGGCAGCAATTTGCAGAATTCCACTTCTTAGGGGAAGAGAGAAATTGCTGAGCTGACACCAAGTCCTGCAGTGTCCCTGTCACCTGCAGAGCCACCGCATCCTCGCCACGGTAGCGGGCATTGTGACAAAGGTTCTATGTCAGCTGGGTGTGGCAGCCAGGCGCCCCCTAGGGGATGGGGAGCCTGTCAGCCCCGGGCCTTTCACTGCCTGGTGTCCCTGCAGCCACCAGCCAGGCCTCTGAAAACTTGTCAAACCATGCCCAGACTTGGGGCCAGTTTGGCCCAAAGTCTGCAAGAGACAAGTCGGGAAGAAAGATATGGGACAGAGGGAGAAAGAGAAGGGAGCAGGAGAAAGGGAAGGAAGAATAAAAAGTAGTGTTGGGCTGCAGGAGTGAGATGGAGGAATTGCAGGAAAAGAGGCAGGAAGCAGGAGAGTGAGAGAAAAGGAAAGAAGAGACATGCAGCCAGACGAGGGCTTAGTGAGAGAGGATGGGACAGAGAACAGGATGAGAAGGACATAAGGCAAGGCTAGGACAGGCAAGGACAGGCAAGGCAAGGCTAGGCTGCAGGACATGTTTTTGCTTTATAGTTTCTAGCACATTCCTCTTCAGACTAGGAGGAAAGCCATAAGACCGTATGGATTAGGCCCAAGCAAAAACCCCAGCTACTTGAGACACTCAGACTAAGCCTAAAATACCAAGATCTCTCCATAAGGATGGTTTTTATACTGTACTTCCACAATCTGCTGGCAGTACAAAAAAAGAAGCTGCAGATCTCCTTAGGCTGAGTCATGGTGCTTTGGGGCAGGGACCATGCATATCATGGGAATGTTTCACAGTTTCTGCTCTGTTTTCAGTGTATGACACCAAAACACCCACCTGATGACATCCTTTCAAGAGCAAAGGCAGCAATTTGCAGAATTCCGCTTCTTAGGGGAAGAGAGAAATTGCTGAGCTGACACCAAGTCCTGCAGTGTCCCTGTCACCTGCAGAGCCACCGCATGCTCGCCACGGTAGCGGGCATTGTGACAAAGGTTCTATGTCAGCTGGGTGTGGCAGCCAGGCGCCCCCTAGGGGATGGGGAGCCTGTCAGCCCCGGGCCTGTCACTGCCTGGTGTCCCTGCTGCCACCAGCCAGGCCTCTGAAAACTTGTCAAACCATGCCCAGACTTGGGGCCAGTTTGGCCCAAAGTCTCCAAGAGACAAGTCGGGAAGAAAGATATGGGACAGAGGGAGAAAGCGAAGGGAGCAGGAGAAAGGGAAGGAAGAATAAAAAGTAGTGTTGGGCTGCAGGAGTGAGATGGAGGAATTGCAGGAAAAGAGGCAGGAAGCAGGAGAGTGAGAGAAAAGGAAAGAAGAGACATGCAGCCAGACGAGGGCTTAGTGAGAGAGGATGGGACAGAGAACAGGATGAGAAGGACATAAGGCAAGGCTAGGACAGGCAAGGACAGGCAAGGCAAGGCTAGGCTGCAGGACATGTTTTTGCTTTATAGTTTCTAGCACATTCCTCTTCAGACTAGGAGGAAAGCCATAAGACCGTATGGATTAGGCCCAAGCAAAAACCCCAGCTACTTGAGACACTTAGACTAAGCCTAAAATACCAAGATCTCTCCATAAGGATGGTTTTTATACTGTACTTCCACAATCTGCTGGCAGTACAAAAAAATAAGCTGCAGATCTCCTTAGGCTGAGTCATGGTGCTTTGGGGCAGGGACCATGCATATCATGGGAATGTTTCACAGTTTCTGCTCTGTTTTCAGTGTATGACACCAAAACACCCACCTGATGACATCCTTTCAAGAGCAAAGGCAGCAATTTGCAGAATTCCGCTTCTTAGGGGAAGAGAGAAATTGCTGAGCTGACACCAAGTCCTGCAGTGTCCCTGTCACCTGCAGAGCCACCGCATCCTCGCCACGGTAGCGGGCATTGTGACAAAGGTTCTATGTCAGCTGGGTGTGGCAGCCAGGCGCCCCCTAGGGGATGGGGAGCCTGTCAGCCCCGGGCCTGTCACTGCCTGGTGTCCCTGCTGCCACCAGCCAGGCCTCTGAAAACTTGTCAAACCATGCCCAGACTTGGGGCCAGTTTGGCCCAAAGTCTCCAAGAGACAAGTCGGGAAGGAAGATATGGGACAGAGGGAGAAAGCGAAGGGAGCAGGAGAAAGGGAAGGAAGAATAAAAAGTAGTGTTGGGCTGCAGGAGTGAGATGGAGGAATTGCAAGAAAAGAGGCAGGAAGCAGGAGAGTGAGAGAAAAGGAAAGAAGAGACATGCAGCCAGACGAGGGCTTAGTGAGAGAGGATGGGACAGAGAACAGGATGAGAAGGACATAAGGCAAGGCTAGGACAGGCAAGGACAGGCAAGGCAAGGCTAGGCTGCAGGACATGTTTTTGCTTTACAGTTTCTAGCACATTCCTCTTCAGACTAGGAGGAAAGCCATAAGACCGTATGGAGTAGGCCCAAGCAAAAACCCCAGCTACTTGAGACACTTAGACTAAGCCTAAAATACCAAGATCTCTCCATAAGGATGGTTTTTATACTGTACTTCCACAATCTGCTGGCAGTACAAAAAAAGAAGCTGCAGATCTCCTTAGGCCGAGTCATGGTGCTTTGAGGCAGGGACCATGCATATCATGGGAATGTTTCACAGTTTCTGCTCTGTTTTCAGTGTATGACACCAAAACACCCACCTGATGACATCCTTTCAAGAGCAAAGGCAGCAATTTGCAGAATTCCGCTTCTTAGGGGAAGAGAGAAATTGCTGAGCTGACACCAAGTCCTGCAGTGTCCCTGTCACCTGCAGAGCCACCGCATCCTCGCCACGGTAGCGGGCATTGTGACAAAGGTTCTATGTCAGCTGGGTGTGGCAGCCAGGCGCCCCCTAGGGGATGGGGAGCCTGTCAGCCCCGGGCCTGTCACTGCCTGGTGTCCCTGCTGCCACCAGCCAGGCCTCTGAAAACTTGTCAAACCATGCCCAGACTTGGGGCCAGTTTGGCCCAAAGTCTGCAAGAGAGAAGTCGGGAAGAAAGATATGGGACAGAGGGAGAAAGCGAAGGGAGCAGGAGAAAGGGAAGGAAGAATAAAAAGTAGTGTTGGGCTGCAGGAGTGAGATGGAGGAATTGCAGGAAAAGAGGCAGGAAGCAGGAGAGTGAGAGAAAAGGAAAGAAGAGACATGCAGCCAGACGAGGGCTTAGTGAGAGAGGATGGGACAGAGAACAGGATGAGAAGGACATAAGGCAAGGCTAGGACAGGCAAGGACAGGCAAGGCAAGGCTAGGCTGCAGGACATGTTTTTGCTTTATAGTTTCTAGCACATTCCTCTTCAGACTAGGAGGAAAGCCATAAGACCGTATGGATTAGGCCCAAGCAAAAACCCCAGCTACTTGAGACACTTAGACTAAGCCTAAAATACCAAGATCTCTCCATAAGGATGGTTTTTATACTGTACTTCCACAATCTGCTGGCAGTACAAAAAAATAAGCTGCAGATCTCCTTAGGCTGAGTCATGGTGCTTTGGGGCAGGGACCATGCATATCATGGGAATGTTTCACAGTTTCTGCTCTGTTTTCAGTGTATGACACCAAAACACCCACCTGATGACATCCTTTCAAGAGCAAAGGCAGCAATTTGCAGAATTCCGCTTCTTAGGGGAAGAGAGAAATTGCTGAGCTGACACCAAGTCCTGCAGTGTCCCTGTCACCTG
Organism: Columba livia; assembly: GCF_036013475.1. NCBI lineage: Eukaryota > Metazoa > Chordata > Aves > Columbiformes > Columbidae > Columba > Columba livia. The sequence continues at coordinate 4,469,999 of NW_027043007.1, read as the reverse complement.
CAGAGCCACCGCATGCTCGCCACGGTAGCGGGCATTGTGACAAAGGTTCTATGTCAGCTGGGTGTGGCAGCCAGGCGCCCCCTAGGGGATGGGGAGCCTGTCAGCCCCGGGCCTGTCACTGCCTGGTGTCCCTGCTGCCACCAGCCAGGCCTCTGAAAACTTGTCAAACCATGCCCAGACTTGGGGCCAGTTTGGCCCAAAGTCTCCAAGAGACAAGTCGGGAAGAAAGATATGGGACAGAGGGAGAAAGCGAAGGGAGCAGGAGAAAGGGAAGGAAGAATAAAAAGTAGTGTTGGGCTGCAGGAGTGAGATGGAGGAACTGCAAGAAAAGAGGCAGGACGCAGCAGAGTGAGAGAAAAGGAAAGAAGAGACATGCAGCCAGACGAGGGGTTAGTGAGAGAGGATGGGACAGAGAACAGGATGAGAAGGACATAAGGCAAGGCTAGGACAGGCAAGGACAGGCAAGGCAAGGCTAGGCTGCAGGACATGTTTTTGCTTTATAGTTTCTAGCACATTCGTCTTCAGACTAGGAGGAAAGCCATAAGACCGTATGGATTAGGCCCAAGCAAAAACCCCAGCTACTTGAGACACTTAGACTAAGCCTAAAATACCAAGATCTCTCCATAAGGATGGTTTTTATACTGTACTTCCACAATCTGCTGGCAGTACAAAAAAATAAGCTGCAGATCTCCTTAGGCTGAGTCATGGTGCTTTGGGGCAGGGATCATGCATATCATGGGAATGTTTCACAGTTTCTGCTCTGTTTTCAGTGTATGACACCAAAACACCCACCTGATGACATCCTTTCAAGAGCAAAGGCAGCAATTTGCAGAATTCCGCTTCTTAGGGGAAGAGAGAAATTGCTGAGCTGACACCAAGTCCTGCAGTGTCCCTGTCACCTGCAGAGCCACCGCATCCTCGCCACGGTAGCGGGCATTGTGACAAAGGTTCTATGTCAGCTGGGTGTGGCAGCCAGGTGCCCCCTAGGGGATGGGGAGCCTGTCAGCCCCGGGCCTGTCACTGCCTGGTGTCCCTGCTGCCACCAGCCAGGCCTCTGAAAATTTGTCAAACCATGCCCAGACTTGGGGCCAGTTTGGCCCAAAGTCTCCAAGAGACAAGTCGGGAAGAAAGATATGGGACAGAGGGAGAAAGCGAAGGGAGCAGGAGAAAGGGAAGGAAGAATAAAAAGTAGTGTTGGGCTGCAGGAGTGAGATGGAGGAATTGCAGGAAAAGAGGCAGGAAGCAGGAGAGTGAGAGAAAAGGAAAGAAGAGACATGCAGCCAGACGAGGGCTTAGTGAGAGAGGATGGGACAGAGAACAGGATGAGAAGGACATAAGGCAAGGCTAGGACAGGCAAGGACAGGCAAGGCAAGGCTAGGCTGCAGGACATGTTTTTGCTTTACAGTTTCTAGCACATTCCTCTTCAGACTAGGAGGAAATCCATAAGACCGTATGGATTAGGCCCAAGCAAATACCCCAGCTACTTGAGACACTTAGACTAAGCCTAAAATACCAAGATCTCTCCATAAGGATGGTTTTTATACTGTACTTCCACAATCTGCTGGCAGTACAAAAAAATAAGCTGCAGATCTCCTTAGGCTGAGTCATGGTGATTTGGGGCAGGAATCATGCATATCATGGGAATGTTTCACAGTTTCTGCTCTGTTTTCAGTGTATGACACCAAAACACCCACCTGATGACATCCTTTCAAGAGCAAAGGCAGCAATTTGCAGAATTCCGCTTCTTAGGGGAAGAGAGAAATTGCTGAGCTGACACCAAGTCCTGCAGTGTCCCTGTCACCTGCAGAGCCACCGCATCCTCGCCACGGTAGCGGGCATTGTGACAAAGGTTCTATGTCAGCTGGGTGTGGCAGCCAGGCGCCCCCTAGGGGATGGGGAGCCTGTCAGCCCCGGGCCTGTCACTGCCTGGTGTCCCTGCTGCCACCAGCCAGGCCTCTGAAAACTTGTCAAACCATGCCCAGACTTGGGGCCAGTTTGGCCCAAAGTCTGCAAGAGACAAGTCGGGAAGAAAGATATGGGACAGAGGGAGAAAGCGAAGGGAGCAGGAGAAAGGGAAGGAAGAATAAAAAGTAGTGTTGGGCTGCAGGAGTGAGATGGAGGAATTGCAAGAAAAGGGGCAGGAAGCAGGAGAGTGAGAGAAAAGGAAAGAAGAGACATGCAGCCAGACGAGGGCTTAGTGAGAGAGGATGGGACAGAGAACAGGATGAGAAGGACATAAGGCAAGGCTAGGACAGGCAAGGACAGGCAAGGCAAGGCTAGGGTGCAGGACATGTTTTTGCTTCACAGTTTCTGGCACATTCGTCTTCAGACTAGGAGGAAAGCCATAAGACCGTATGGATTAGGCCCAAGCAAAAACCCCAGCTACTTGAGACACTTAGACTAAGCCTAAAATACCAAGATCTCTCCATAAGGATGGTTTTTATACTGTACTTCCACAATCTGCTGGCAGTACAAAAAAATAAGCTGCAGATCTCCTTAGGCTGAGTCATGGTGCTTTGGGGCAGGGACCATGCATATCATGGGAATGTTTCACAGTTTCTGCTCTGTTTTCAGTGTATGACACCAAAACACCCACCTGATGACATCCTTTCAAGAGCAAAGGCAGCAATTTGCAGAATTCCGCTTCTTAGGGGAAGTGAGAAATTGCTGAGCTGACACCAAGTCCTGCAGTGTCCCTGTCACCTGCAGAGCCACCGCATCCTCGCCACGGTAGCGGGCATTGTGACAAAGGTTCTATGTCAGCTGGGTGTGGCAGCCAGGCGCCCCCTAGGGGATGGGGAGCCTGTCAGCCCCGGGCCTGTCACTGCCTGGTGTCCCTGCTGCCACCAGCCAGGCCTCTGAAAATTTGTCAAACCATGCCCAGACTTGGGGCCAGTTTGGCCCAAAGTCTCCAAGAGACAAGTCGGGAAGAAAGATATGGGACAGAGGGAGAAAGCGAAGGGAGCAGGAGAAAGGGAAGGAAGAATAAAAAGTAGTGTTGGGCTGCAGGAGTGAGATGGAGGAATTGCAGGAAAAGAGGCAGGAAGCAGGAGAGTGAGAGAAAAGGAAAGAAGAGACATGCAGCCAGACGAGGGCTTAGTGAGAGAGGATGGGACAGAGAACAGGATGAGAAGGACATAAGGCAAGGCTAGGACAGGCAAGGACAGGCAAGGCAAGGCTAGGCTGCAGGACATGTTTTTGCTTTACAGTTTCTAGCACATTCCTCTTCAGACTAGGAGGAAATCCATAAGACCGTATGGATTAGGCCCAAGCAAATACCCCAGCTACTTGAGACACTTAGACTAAGCCTAAAATACCAAGATCTCTCCATAAGGATGGTTTTTATACTGTACTTCCACAATCTGCTGGCAGTACAAAAAAATAAGCTGCAGATCTCCTTAGGCTGAGTCATGGTGATTTGGGGCAGGAATCATGCATATCATGGGAATGTTTCACAGTTTCTGCTCTGTTTTCAGTGTATGACACCAAAACACCCACCTGATGACATCCTTTCAAGAGCAAAGGCAGCAATTTGCAGAATTCCGCTTCTTAGGGGAAGAGAGAAATTGCTGAGCTGACACCAAGTCCTGCAGTGTCCCTGTCACCTGCAGAGCCACCGCATCCTCGCCACGGTAGCGGGCATTGTGACAAAGGTTCTATGTCAGCTGGGTGTGGCAGCCAGGCGCCCCCTAGGGAATGGGGAGCCTGTCAGCCCCGGGCCTGTCACTGCCTGGTGTCCCTGCTGCCACCAGCCAGGCCTCTGAAAACTTGTCAAACCATGCCCAGACTTGGGGCCAGTTTGGCCCAAAGTCTCCAAGAGACAAGTCGGGAAGAAAGATATGGGACAGAGGGAGAAAGCGAAGGGAGCAGGAGAAAGGGAAGGAAGAATAAAAAGTAGTGTTGGGCTGCAGGAGTGAGATGGAGGAATTGCAGGAAAAGAGGCAGGAAGCAGGAGAGTGAGAGAAAAGGAAAGAAGAGACATGCAGCCAGACGAGGGCTTAGTGAGAGAGGATGGGACAGAGAACAGGATGAGAAGGACATAAGGCAAGGCTAGGACAGGCAAGGACAGGCAAGGCAAGGCTAGGCTGCAGGACATGTTTTTGCTTTATAGTTTCTAGCACATTCCTCTCCAGACTAGGAAGAAAGCCATAAGACCGTATGGATTAGGCCCAAGCTAAAACCCCAGCTACTTGAGACACTTAGACTAAGCCTAAAATACCAAGATCTCTCCATAAGGATGGTTTTTATACTGTACTTCCACAATCTGCTGGCAGTACAAAAAAATAAGCTGCAGATCTCCTTAGGCTGAGTCATGGTGCTTTGGGGCAGGGACCATGCATATCATGGGAATGTTTCACAGTTTCTGCTCTGTTTTCAGTGTATGACACCAAAACACCCACCTGATGACATCCTTTCAAGAGCAAAGGCAGCAATTTGCAGAATTCCGCTTCTTAGGGGAAGAGAGAAATTGCTGAGCTGACACCAAGTCCTGCAGTGTCCCTGTCACCTGCAGAGCCACCGCATCCTCGCCACGGTAGCGGGCATTGTGACAAAGGTTCTATGTCAGCTGGGTGTGGCAGCCAGGCGCCCCCTAGGGGATGGGGAGCCTGTCAGCCCCGGGCCTGTCACTGCCTGGTGTCCCTGCTGCCACCAGCCAGGCCTCTGAAAACTTGTCAAACCATGCCCAGACTTGGGGCCAGTTTGGCCCAAAGTCTGCAAGAGACAAGTCGGGAAGAAAGATATGGGACAGAGGGAGAAAGCGAAGGGAGCAGGAGAAAGGGAAGGAAGAATAAAAAGTAGTGTTGGGCTGCAGGAGTGAGATGGAGGAATTGCAGGAAAAGAGGCAGGAAGCAGGAGAGTGATAGAAAAGGAAAGAAGAGACATGCAGCCAGACGAGGGCTTAGTGAGAGAGGATGGGACAGAGAACAGGATGAGAAGGACATAAGGCAAGGCTAGGACAGGCAAGGACAGGCAAGGCAAGGCTAGGCTGCAGGACATGTTTTTGCTTCACAGTTTCTGGCACATTCGTCTTCAGACTAGGAGGAAAGCCATAAGACCGTATGGATTAGGCCCAAGCAAAAACCCCAGCTACTTGAGACACTTAGACTAAGCCTAAAATACCAAGATCTCTCCATAAGGATGGTTTTTATACTGTACTTCCACAATCTGCTGGCAGTACAAAAAAATAAGCTGCAGATCTCCTTAGGCTGAGTCATGGTGCTTTGGGGCAGGGATCATGCATATCATGGAAATGTTTCACAGTTTCTGCTCTGTTTTCAGTGTATGACACCAAAACACCCACCTGATGACATCCTTTCAAGAGCAAAGGCAGCAATTTGCAGAATTCCGCTTCTTAGGGGAAGTGAGAAATTGCTGAGCTGACAAAAAGTCCTGCAGTGTCCCTGTCACCTGCAGAGCCACCGCATCCTCGCCACGGTAGCGGGCATTGTGACAAAGGTTCTATGTCAGCTGGGTGTGGCAGCCAGGCGCCCCCTAGGGGATGGGGAGCCTGTCAGCCCCGGGCCTGTCACTGCCTGGTGTCCCTGCTGCCACCAGCCAGGCCTCTGAAAATTTGTCAAACCATGCCCAGACTTGGGGCCAGTTTGGCCCAAAGTCTGCAAGAGACAAGTCGGGAAGAAAGATATGGGACAGAGGGAGAAAGCGAAGGGAGCAGGAGAAAGGGAAGGAAGAATAAAAAGTAGTGTTGGGCTGCAGGAGTGAGATGGAGGAATTGCAGGAAAAGAGGCAGGAAGCAGGAGAGTGAGAGAAAAGGAAAGAAGAGACATGCAGCCAGACGAGGGCTTAGTGAGAGAGGATGGGACAGAGAACAGGATGAGAAGGACATAAGGCAAGGCTAGGACAGGCAAGGACAGGCAAGGCAAGGCTAGGCTGCAGGACATGTTTTTGCTTTACAGTTTCTAGCACATTCCTCTTCAGACTAGGAGGAAATCCATAAGACCGTATGGATTAGGCCCAAGCAAATACCCCAGCTACTTGAGACACTTAGACTAAGCCTAAAATACCAAGATCTCTCCATAAGGATGGTTTTTATACTGTACTTCCACAATCTGCTGGCAGTACAAAAAAATAAGCTGCAGATCTCCTTAGGCTGAGTCATGGTGATTTGGGGCAGGAATCATGCATATCATGGGAATGTTTCACAGTTTCTGCTCTGTTTTCAGTGTATGACACCAAAACACCCACCTGATGACATCCTTTCAAGAGCAAAGGCAGCAATTTGCAGAATTCCGCTTCTTAGGGGAAGAGAGAAATTGCTGAGCTGACACCAAGTCCTGCAGTGTCCCTGTCACCTGCAGAGCCACCGCATCCTCGCCACGGTAGCGGGCATTGTGACAAAGGTTCTATGTCAGCTGGGTGTGGCAGCCAGGCGCCCCCTAGGGGATGGGGAGCCTGTCAGCCCCGGGCCTGTCACTGCCTGGTGTCCCTGCTGCCACCAGCCAGGCCTCTGAAAACTTGTCAAACCATGCCCAGACTTGGGGCCAGTTTGGCCCAAAGTCTCCGAGAGACAAGTCGGGAAGAAAGATATGGGACAGAGGGAGAAAGCGAAGGGAGCAGGAGAAAGGGAAGGAAGAATAAAAAGTAGTGTTGGGCTGCAGGAGTGAGATGGAGGAATTGCAGGAAAAGAGGCAGGAAGCAGGAGAGTGAGAGAAAAGGAAAGAAGAGACATGCAGCCAGACGAGGGCTTAGTGAGAGAGGATGGGACAGAGAACAGGATGAGAAGGACATAAGGCAAGGCTAGGACAGGCAAGGACAGGCAAGGCAAGGCTAGGCTGCAGGACATGTTTTTGCTTTACAGTTTCTAGCACATTCCTCTTCAGACTAGGAGGAAATCCATAAGACCGTATGGATTAGGCCCAAGCAAATACCCCAGCTACTTGAGACACTTAGACTAAGCCTAAAATACCAAGATCTCTCCATAAGGATGGTTTTTATACTGTACTTCCACAATCTGCTGGCAGTACAAAAAAATAAGCTGCAGATCTCCTTAGGCTGAGTCATGGTGATTTGGGGCAGGAATCATGCATATCATGGGAATGTTTCACAGTTTCTGCTCTGTTTTCAGTGTATGACACCAAAACACCCACCTGATGACATCCTTTCAAGAGCAAAGGCAGCAATTTGCAGAATTCCGCTTCTTAGGGGAAGAGAGAAATTGCTGAGCTGACACCAAGTCCTGCAGTGTCCCTGTCACCTGCAGAGCCACCGCATCCTCGCCACGGTAGCGGGCATTGTGACAAAGGTTCTATGTCAGCTGGGTGTGGCAGCCAGGCGCCCCCTAGGGGATGGGGAGCCTGTCAGCCCCGGGCCTGTCACTGCCTGGTGTCCCTGCTGCCACCAGCCAGGCCTCTGAAAACTTGTCAAACCATGCCCAGACTTGGGGCCAGTTTGGCCCAAAGTCTGCAAGAGACAAGTCGGGAAGAAAGATATGGGACAGAGGGAGAAAGCGAAGGGAGCAGGAGAAAGGGAAGGAAGAATAAAAAGTAGTGTTGGGCTGCAGGAGTGAGATGGAGGAATTGCAGGAAAAGAGGCAGGAAGCAGGAGAGTGATAGAAAAGGAAAGAAGAGACATGCAGCCAGACGAGGGCTTAGTGAGAGAGGATGGGACAGAGAACAGGATGAGAAGGACATAAGGCAAGGCTAGGACAGGCAAGGACAGGCAAGGCAAGGCTAGGCTGCAGGACATGTTTTTGCTTTATAGTTTCTAGCACATTCCTCTTCAGACTAGGAGGAAAGCCATAAGACCGTGTGGATTAGGCCCAAGCAAAAACCCCAGCTACTTGAGACACTTAGACTAAGCCTAAAATACCAAGATCTCTCCATAAGGATGGTTTTTATACTGTACTTCCACAATCTGCTGGCAGTACAAAAAAAGAAGCTGCAGATCTCCTTAGGCTGAGTCATGGTGCTTTGGGGCAGGGATCATGCATATCATGGGAATGTTTCACAGTTTCTGCTCTGTTTTCAGTGTATGACACCAAAACACCCACCTGATGACATCCTTTCAAGAGCAAAGGCAGCAATTTGCAGAATTCCGCTTCTTAGGGGAAGAGAGAAATTGCTGAGCTGACACCAAGTCCTGCAGTGTCCCTGTCACCTGCAGAGCCACCGCATCCTCGCCACGGTAGCGGGCATTGTGACAAAGGTTCTATGTCAGCTGGGTGTGGCAGCCAGGCGCCCCCTAGGGGATGGGGAGCCTGTCAGCCCCGGGCCTGTCACTGCCTGGTGTCCCTGCTGCCACCAGCCAGGCCTCTGAAAACTTGTCAAACCATGCCCAGACTTGGGGCCAGTTTGGCCCAAAGTCTGCAAGAGACAAGTCGGGAAGAAAGATATGGGACAGAGGGAGAAAGCGAAGGGAGCAGGAGAAAGGGAAGGAAGAATAAAAAGTAGTGTTGGGCTGCAGGAGTGAGATGGAGGAATTGCAAGAAAAGGGGCAGGAAGCAGGAGAGTGAGAGAAAAGGAAAGAAGAGACATGCAGCCAGACGAGGGCTTAGTGAGAGAGGATGGGACAGAGAACAGGATGAGAAGGACATAAGGCAAGGCTAGGACAGGCAAGGACAGGCAAGGCAAGGCTAGGGTGCAGGACATGTTTTTGCTTCACAGTTTCTGGCACATTCGTCTTCAGACTAGGAGGAAAGCCATAAGACCGTATGGATTAGGCCCAAGCAAAAACCCCAGCTACTTGAGACACTTAGACTAAGCCTAAAATACCAAGATCTCTCCATAAGGATGGTTTTTATACTGTACTTCCACAATCTGCTGGCAGTACAAAAAAATAAGCTGCAGATCTCCTTAGGCTGAGTCATGGTGCTTTGGGGCAGGGACCATGCATATCATGGGAATGTTTCACAGTTTCTGCTCTGTTTTCAGTGTATGACACCAAAACACCCACCTGATGACATCCTTTCAAGAGCAAAGGCAGCAATTTGCAGAATTCCGCTTCTTAGGGGAAGTGAGAAATTGCTGAGCTGACACCAAGTCCTGCAGTGTCCCTGTCACCTGCAGAGCCACCGCATCCTCGCCACGGTAGCGGGCATTGTGACAAAGGTTCTATGTCAGCTGGGTGTGGCAGCCAGGCGCCCCCTAGGGGATGGGGAGCCTGTCAGCCCCGGGCCTGTCACTGCCTGGTGTCCCTGCTGCCACCAGCCAGGCCTCTGAAAATTTGTCAAACCATGCCCAGACTTGGGGCCAGTTTGGCCCAAAGTCTCCAAGAGACAAGTCGGGAAGAAAGATATGGGACAGAGGGAGAAAGCGAAGGGAGCAGGAGAAAGGGAAGGAAGAATAAAAAGTAGTGTTGGGCTGCAGGAGTGAGATGGAGGAATTGCAGGAAAAGAGGCAGGAAGCAGGAGAGTGAGAGAAAAGGAAAGAAGAGACATGCAGCCAGACGAGGGCTTAGTGAGAGAGGATGGGACAGAGAACAGGATGAGAAGGACATAAGGCAAGGCTAGGACAGGCAAGGACAGGCAAGGCAAGGCTAGGCTGCAGGACATGTTTTTGCTTTACAGTTTCTAGCACATTCCTCTTCAGACTAGGAGGAAATCCATAAGACCGTATGGATTAGGCCCAAGCAAATACCCCAGCTACTTGAGACACTTAGACTAAGCCTAAAATACCAAGATCTCTCCATAAGGATGGTTTTTATACTGTACTTCCACAATCTGCTGGCAGTACAAAAAAATAAGCTGCAGATCTCCTTAGGCTGAGTCATGGTGATTTGGGGCAGGAATCATGCATATCATGGGAATGTTTCACAGTTTCTGCTCTGTTTTCAGTGTATGACACCAAAACACCCACCTGATGACATCCTTTCAAGAGCAAAGGCAGCAATTTGCAGAATTCCGCTTCTTAGGGGAAGAGAGAAATTGCTGAGCTGACACCAAGTCCTGCAGTGTCCCTGTCACCTGCAGAGCCACCGCATCCTCGCCACGGTAGCGGGCATTGTGACAAAGGTTCTATGTCAGCTGGGTGTGGCAGCCAGGCGCCCCCTAGGGGATGGGGAGCCTGTCAGCCCCGGGCCTGTCACTGCCTGGTGTCCCTGCTGCCACCAGCCAGGCCTCTGAAAACTTGTCAAACCATGCCCAGACTTGGGGCCAGTTTGGCCCAAAGTCTCCAAGAGACAAGTCGGGAAGAAAGATATGGGACAGAGGGAGAAAGCGAAGGGAGCAGGAGAAAGGGAAGGAAGAATAAAAAGTAGTGTTGGGCTGCAGGAGTGAGATGGAGGAATTGCAGGAAAAGAGGCAGGAAGCAGGAGAGTGAGAGAAAAGGAAAGAAGAGACATGCAGCCAGACGAGGGCTTAGTGAGAGAGGATGGGACAGAGAACAGGATGAGAAGGACATAAGGCAAGGCTAGGACAGGCAAGGACAGGCAAGGCAAGGCTAGGCTGCAGGACATGTTTTTGCTTTATAGTTTCTAGCACATTCCTCTCCAGACTAGGAAGAAAGCCATAAGACCGTATGGATTAGGCCCAAGCTAAAACCCCAGCTACTTGAGACACTTAGACTAAGCCTAAAATACCAAGATCTCTCCATAAGGATGGTTTTTATACTGTACTTCCACAATCTGCTGGCAGTACAAAAAAATAAGCTGCAGATCTCCTTAGGCTGAGTCATGGTGCTTTGGGGCAGGGACCATGCATATCATGGGAATGTTTCACAGTTTCTGCTCTGTTTTCAGTGTATGACACCAAAACACCCACCTGATGACATCCTTTCAAGAGCAAAGGCAGCAATTTGCAGAATTCCGCTTCTTAGGGGAAGTGAGAAATTGCTGAGCTGACACCAAGTCCTGCAGTGTCCCTGTCACCTGCAGAGCCACCGCATCCTCGCCACGGTAGCGGGCATTGTGACAAAGGTTCTATGTCAGCTGGGTGTGGCAGCCAGGCGCCCCCTAGGGGATGGGGAGCCTGTCAGCCCCGGGCCTGTCACTGCCTGGTGTCCCTGCTGCCACCAGCCAGGCCTCTGAAAACTTGTCAAACCATGCCCAGACTTGGGGCCAGTTTGGCCCAAAGTCTGCAAGAGACAAGTCGGGAAGAAAGATATGGGACAGAGGGAGAAAGCGAAGGGAGCAGGAGAAAGGGAAGGAAGAATAAAAAGTAGTGTTGGGCTGCAGGAGTGAGATGGAGGAATTGCAGGAAAAGAGGCAGGAAGCAGGAGAGTGATAGAAAAGGAAAGAAGAGACATGCAGCCAGACGAGGGCTTAGTGAGAGAGGATGGGACAGAGAACAGGATGAGAAGGACATAAGGCAAGTCTAGGACAGGCAAGGACAGGCAAGGCAAGGCTAGGGTGCAGGACATGTTTTTGCTTCACAGTTTCTGGCACATTCGTCTTCAGACTAGGAGGAAAGCCATAAGACCGTATGGATTAGGCCCAAGCAAAAACCCCAGCTACTTGAGACACTTAGACTAAGCCTAAAATACCAAGATCTCTCCATAAGGATGGTTTTTATACTGTACTTCCACAATCTGCTGGCAGTACAAAAAAATAAGCTGCAGATCTCCTTAGGCTGAGTCATGGTGCTTTGGGGCAGGGATCATGCATATCATGGGAATGTTTCACAGTTTCTGCTCTGTTTTCAGTGTATGACACCAAAACACCCACCTGATGACATCCTTTCAAGAGCAAAGGCAGCAATTTGCAGAATTCCGCTTCTTAGGGGAAGTGAGAAATTGCTGAGCTGACAAAAAGTCCTGCAGTGTCCCTGTCACCTGCAGAGCCACCGCATCCTCGCCACGGTAGCGGGCATTGTGACAAAGGTTCTATGTCAGCTGGGTGTGGCAGCCAGGCGCCCCCTAGGGGATGGGGAGCCTGTCAGCCCCGGGCCTGTCACTGCCTGGTGTCCCTGCTGCCACCAGCCAGGCCTCTGAAAATTTGTCAAACCATGCCCAGACTTGGGGCCAGTTTGGCCCAAATTCTCCAAGAGACAAGTCGGGAAGAAAGATATGGGACAGAGGGAGAAAGCGAAGGGAGCAGGAGAAAGGGAAGGAAGAATAAAAAGTAGTGTTGGGCTGCAGGAGTGAGATGGAGGAATTGCAGGAAAAGAGGCAGGAAGCAGGAGAGTGAGAGAAAAGGAAAGAAGAGACATGCAGCCAGACGAGGGCTTAGTGAGAGAGGATGGGACAGAGAACAGGATGAGAAGGACATAAGGCAAGGCTAGGACAGGCAAGGACAGGCAAGGCAAGGCTAGGCTGCAGGACATGTTTTTGCTTTACAGTTTCTAGCACATTCCTCTTCAGACTAGGAGGAAATCCATAAGACCGTATGGATTAGGCCCAAGCAAATACCCCAGCTACTTGAGACACTTAGACTAAGCCTAAAATACCAAGATCTCTCCATAAGGATGGTTTTTATACTGTACTTCCACAATCTGCTGGCAGTACAAAAAAATAAGCTGCAGATCTCCTTAGGCTGAGTCATGGTGATTTGGGGCAGGAATCATGCATATCATGGGAATGTTTCACAGTTTCTGCTCTGTTTTCAGTGTATGACACCAAAACACCCACCTGATGACATCCTTTCAAGAGCAAAGGCAGCAATTTGCAGAATTCCGCTTCTTAGGGGAAGAGAGAAATTGCTGAGCTGACACCAAGTCCTGCAGTGTCCCTGTCACCTGCAGAGCCACCGCATCCTCGCCACGGTAGCGGGCATTGTGACAAAGGTTCTATGTCAGCTGGGTGTGGCAGCCAGGCGCCCCCTAGGGGATGGGGAGCCTGTCAGCCCCGGGCCTGTCACTGCCTGGTGTCCCTGCTGCCACCAGCCAGGCCTCTGAAAACTTGTCAAACCATGCCCAGACTTGGGGCCAGTTTGGCCCAAAGTCTCCAAGAGACAAGTCGGGAAGAAAGATATGGGACAGAGGGAGAAAGCGAAGGGAGCAGGAGAAAGGGAAGGAAGAATAAAAAGTAGTGTTGGGCTGCAGGAGTGAGATGGAGGAATTGCAGGAAAAGAGGCAGGAAGCAGGAGAGTGAGAGAAAAGGAAAGAAGAGACATGCAGCCAGACGAGGGCTTAGTGAGAGAGGATGGGACAGAGAACAGGATGAGAAGGACATAAGGCAAGGCTAGGACAGGCAAGGACAGGCAAGGCAAGGCTAGGCTGCAGGACATGTTTTTGCTTTATAGTTTCTAGCACATTCCTCTTCAGACTAGGAAGAAAGCCATAAGACCGTATGGATTAGGCCCAAGCAAAAACCCCAGCTACTTGAGACACTTAGACTAAGCCTAAAATACCAAGATCTCTCCATAAGGATGGTTTTTATACTGTACTTCCACAATCTGCTGGCAGTACAAAAAAATAAGCTGCAGATCTCCTTAGGCTGAGTCATGGTGCTTTGGGGCAGGGACCATGCATATCATGGGAATGTTTCACAGTTTCTGCTCTGTTTTCAGTGTATGACACCAAAACACCCACCTGATGACATCCTTTCAAGAGCAAAGGCAGCAATTTGCAGAATTCCGCTTCTTAGGGGAAGAGAGAAATTGCTGAGCTGACACCAAGTCCTGCAGTGTCCCTGTCACCTGCAGAGCCACCGCATCCTCGCCACGGTAGCGGGCATTGTGACAAAGGTTCTATGTCAGCTGGGTGTGGCAGCCAGGCGCCCCCTAGGGGATGGGGAGCCTGTCAGCCCCGGGCCTGTCACTGCCTGGTGTCCCTGCTGCCACCAGCCAGGCCTCTGAAAACTTGTCAAACCATGCCCAGACTTGGGGCCAGTTTGGCCCAAAGTCTCCAAGAGACAAGTCGGGAAGAAAGATATGGGACAGAGGGAGAAAGCGAAGGGAGCAGGAGAAAGGGATGGAAGAATAAAAAGTAGTGTTGGGCTGCAGGAGTGAGATGGAGGAATTGCAGGAAAAGAGGCAGGAAGCAGGAGAGTGATAGAAAAGGAAAGAAGAGACATGCAGCCAGACGAGGGCTTAGTGAGAGAGGATGGGACAGAGAACAGGATGAGAAGGACATAAGGCAAGGCTAGGACAGGCAAGGACAGGCAAGGCAAGGCTAGGCTGCAGGACATGTTTTTGCTTTACAGTTTCTAGCACATTCCTCTTCAGACTAGGAGGAAATCCATAAGACCGTATGGATTAGGCCCAAGCAAATACCCCAGCTACTTGAGACACTTAGACTAAGCCTAAAATACCAAGATCTCTCCATAAGGATGGTTTTTATACTGTACTTCCACAATCTGCTGGCAGTACAAAAAAATAAGCTGCAGATCTCCTTAGGCTGAGTCATGGTGATTTGGGGCAGGAATCATGCATATCATGGGAATGTTTCACAGTTTCTGCTCTGTTTTCAGTGTATGACACCAAAACACCCACCTGATGACATCCTTTCAAGAGCAAAGGCAGCAATTTGCAGAATTCCGCTTCTTAGGGGAAGAGAGAAATTGCTGAGCTGACACCAAGTCCTGCAGTGTCCCTGTCACCTGCAGAGCCACCGCATCCTCGCCACGGTAGCGGGCATTGTGACAAAGGTTCTATGTCAGCTGGGTGTGGCAGCCAGGCGCCCCCTAGGGGATGGGGAGCCTGTCAGCCCCGGGCCTGTCACTGCCTGGTGTCCCTGCTGCCACCAGCCAGGCCTCTGAAAACTTGTCAAACCATGCCCAGACTTGGGGCCAGTTTGGCCCAAAGTCTCCGAGAGACAAGTCGGGAAGAAAGATATGGGACAGAGGGAGAAAGCGAAGGGAGCAGGAGAAAGGGAAGGAAGAATAAAAAGTAGTGTTGGGCTGCAGGAGTGAGATGGAGGAATTGCAGGAAAAGAGGCAGGAAGCAGGAGAGTGATAGAAAAGGAAAGAAGAGACATGCAGCCAGACGAGGGCTTAGTGAGAGAGGATGGGACAGAGAACAGGATGAGAAGGACATAAGGCAAGGCTAGGACAGGCAAGGACAGGCAAGGCAAGGCTAGGCTGCAGGACATGTTTTTGCTTTATAGTTTCTAGCACATTCCTCTTCAGACTAGGAGGAAAGCCATAAGACCGTATGGATTAGGCCCAAGCAAAAACCCCAGCTACTTGAGACACTTAGACTAAGCCTAAAATACCAAGATCTCTCCATAAGGATGGTTTTTATACTGTACTTCCACAATCTGCTGGCAGTACAAAAAAATAAGCTGCAGATCAACTTAGGCTGAGTCATGGTGCTTTGGGGCAGGGATCATGCATATCATGGGAATGTTTCACAGTTTCTGCTCTGTTTTCAGTGTATGACACCAAAACACCCACCTGATGACATCCTTTCAAGAGCAAAGGCAGCAATTTGCAGAATTCCGCTTCTTAGGGGAAGAGAGAAATTGCTGAGCTGACACCAAGTCCTGCAGTGTCCCTGTCACCTGCAGAGCCACCGCATCCTCGCCACGGTAGCGGGCATTGTGACAAAGGTTCTATGTCAGCTGGGTGTGGCAGCCAGGCGCCCCCTAGGGGATGGGGAGCCTGTCAGCCCCGGGCCTGTCACTGCCTGGTGTCCCTGCTGCCACCAGCCAGGCCTCTGAAAACTTGTCAAACCATGCCCAGACTTGGGGCCAGTTTGGCCCAAAGTCTGCAAGAGACAAGTCGGGAAGAAAGATATGGGACAGAGGGAGAAAGCGAAGGGAGCAGGAGAAAGGGAAGGAAGAATAAAAAGTAGTGTTGGGCTGCAGGAGTGAGATGGAGGAATTGCAGGAAAAGAGGCAGGAAGCAGGAGAGTGATAGAAAAGGAAAGAAGAGACATGCAGCCAGACGAGGGCTTAGTGAGAGAGGATGGGACAGAGAACAGGATGAGAAGGACATAAGGCAAGGCTAGGACAGGCAAGGACAGGCAAGGCAAGGCTAGGCTGCAGGACATGTTTTTGCTTTATAGTTTCTAGCACATTCCTCTCCAGACTAGGAAGAAAGCCATAAGACCGTATGGATTAGGCCCAAGCTAAAACCCCAGCTACTTGAGACACTTAGACTAAGCCTAAAATACCAAGATCTCTCCATAAGGATGGTTTTTATACTGTACTTCCACAATCTGCTGGCAGTACAAAAAAATAAGCTGCAGATCTCCTTACGCTGAGTCATGGTGCTTTGGAGCAGGGACCATGCATATCATGGGAATGTTTCACAGTTTCTGCTCTGTTTTCAGTGTATGACACCAAAACACCCACCTGATGACATCCTTTCAAGAGCAAAGGCAGCAATTTGCAGAATTCCGCTTCTTAGGGGAAGTGAGAAATTGCTGAGCTGACACCAAGTCCTGCAGTGTCCCTGTCACCTGCAGAGCCACCGCATCCTCGCCACGGTAGCGGGCATTGTGACAAAGGTTCTATGTCAGCTGGGTGTGGCAGCCAGGCGCCCCCTAGGGGATGGGGAGCCTGTCAGCCCCGGGCCTGTCACTGCCTGGTGTCCCTGCTGCCACCAGCCAGGCCTCTGAAAATTTGTCAAACCATGCCCAGACTTGGGGCCAGTTTGGCCCAAAGTCTCCAAGAGACAAGTCGGGAAGAAAGATATGGGACAGAGGGAGAAAGCGAAGGGAGCAGGAGAAAGGGAAGGAAGAATAAAAAGTAGTGTTGGGCTGCAGGAGTGAGATGGAGGAATTGCAGGAAAAGAGGCAGGAAGCAGGAGAGTGAGAGAAAAGGAAAGAAGAGACATGCAGCCAGACGAGGGCTTAGTGAGAGAGGATGGGACAGAGAACAGGATGAGAAGGACATAAGGCAAGGCTAGGACAGGCAAGGACAGGCAAGGCAAGGCTAGGCTGCAGGACATGTTTTTGCTTTACAGTTTCTAGCACATTCCTCTTCAGACTAGGAGGAAATCCATAAGACCGTATGGATTAGGCCCAAGCAAATACCCCAGCTACTTGAGACACTTAGACTAAGCCTAAAATACCAAGATCTCTCCATAAGGATGGTTTTTATACTGTACTTCCACAATCTGCTGGCAGTACAAAAAAATAAGCTGCAGATCTCCTTAGGCTGAGTCATGGTGCTTTGGGGCAGGGATCATGCATATCATGGGAATGTTTCACAGTTTCTGCTCTGTTTTCAGTGTATGACACCAAAACACCCACCTGATGACATCCTTTCAAGAGCAAAGGCAGCAATTTGCAGAATTCCGCTTCTTAGGGGAAGAGAGAAATTGCTGAGCTGACACCAAGTCCTGCAGTGTCCCTGTCACCTGCAGAGCCACCGCATCCTCGCCACGGTAGCGGGCATTGTGACAAAGGTTCTATGTCAGCTGGGTGTGGCAGCCAGGCGCCCCCTAGGGGATGGGGAGCCTGTCAGCCCCGGGCCTGTCACTGCCTGGTGTCCCTGCTGCCACCAGCCAGGCCTCTGAAAACTTGTCAAACCATGCCCAGACTTGGGGCCAGTTTGGCCCAAAGTCTCCAAGAGACAAGTCGGGAAGAAAGATATGGGACAGAGGGAGAAAGCGAAGGGAGCAGGAGAAAGGGAAGGAAGAATAAAAAGTAGTGTTGGGCTGCAGGAGTGAGATGGAGGAATTGCAGGAAAAGAGGCAGGAAGCAGGAGAGTGAGAGAAAAGGAAAGAAGAGACATGCAGCCAGACGAGGGCTTAGTGAGAGAGGATGGGACAGAGAACAGGATGAGAAGGACATAAGGCAAGGCTAGGACAGGCAAGGACAGGCAAGGCAAGGCTAGGCTGCAGGACATGTTTTTGCTTTATAGTTTCTAGCACATTCCTCTCCAGACTAGGAAGAAAGCCATAAGACCGTATGGATTAGGCCCAAGCTAAAACCCCAGCTACTTGAGACACTTAGACTAAGCCTAAAATACCAAGATCTCTCCATAAGGATGGTTTTTATACTGTACTTCCACAATCTGCTGGCAGTACAAAAAAATAAGCTGCAGATCTCCTTAGGCTGAGTCATGGTGCTTTGGGGCAGGGACCATGCATATCATGGGAATGTTTCACAGTTTCTGCTCTGTTTTCAGTGTATGACACCAAAACACCCACCTGATGACATCCTTTCAAGAGCAAAGGCAGCAATTTGCAGAATTCCGCTTCTTAGGGGAAGAGAGAAATTGCTGAGCTGACACCAAGTCCTGCAGTGTCCCTGTCACCTGCAGAGCCACCGCATCCTCGCCACGGTAGCGGGCATTGTGACAAAGGTTCTATGTCAGCTGGGTGTGGCAGCCAGGCGCCCCCTAGGGGATGGGGAGCCTGTCAGCCCCGGGCCTGTCACTGCCTGGTGTCCCTGCTGCCACCAGCCAGGCCTCTGAAAACTTGTCAAACCATGCCCAGACTTGGGGCCAGTTTGGCCCAAAGTCTGCAAGAGACAAGTCGGGAAGAAAGATATGGGACAGAGGGAGAAAGCGAAGGGAGCAGGAGAAAGGGAAGGAAGAATAAAAAGTAGTGTTGGGCTGCAGGAGTGAGATGGAGGAATTGCAGGAAAAGAGGCAGGAAGCAGGAGAGTGATAGAAAAGGAAAGAAGAGACATGCAGCCAGACGAGGGCTTAGTGAGAGAGGATGGGACAGAGAACAGGATGAGAAGGACATAAGGCAAGTCTAGGACAGGCAAGGACAGGCAAGGCAAGGCTAGGGTGCAGGACATGTTTTTGCTTCACAGTTTCTGGCACATTCGTCTTCAGACTAGGAGGAAAGCCATAAGACCGTATGGATTAGGCCCAAGCAAAAACCCCAGCTACTTGAGACACTTAGACTAAGCCTAAAATACCAAGATCTCTCCATAAGGATGGTTTTTATACTGTACTTCCACAATCTGCTGGCAGTACAAAAAAATAAGCTGCAGATCTCCTTAGGCTGAGTCATGGTGCTTTGGGGCAGGGATCATGCATATCATGGGAATGTTTCACAGTTTCTGCTCTGTTTTCAGTGTATGACACCAAAACACCCACCTGATGACATCCTTTCAAGAGCAAAGGCAGCAATTTGCAGAATTCCGCTTCTTAGGGGAAGTGAGAAATTGCTGAGCTGACACCAAGTCCTGCAGTGTCCCTGTCACCTGCAGAGCCACCGCATCCTCGCCACGGTAGCGGGCATTGTGACAAAGGTTCTATGTCAGCTGGGTGTGGCAGCCAGGCGCCCCCTAGGGGATGGGGAGCCTGTCAGCCCCGGGCCTGTCACTGCCTGGTGTCCCTGCTGCCACCAGCCAGGCCTCTGAAAATTTGTCAAACCATGCCCAGACTTGGGGCCAGTTTGGCCCAAAGTCTCCAAGAGACAAGTCGGGAAGAAAGATATGGGACAGAGGGAGAAAGCGAAGGGAGCAGGAGAAAGGGAAGGAAGAATAAAAAGTAGTGTTGGGCTGCAGGAGTGAGATGGAGGAATTGCAGGAAAAGAGGCAGGAAGCAGGAGAGTGAGAGAAAAGGAAAGAAGAGACATGCAGCCAGACGAGGGCTTAGTGAGAGAGGATGGGACAGAGAACAGGATGAGAAGGACATAAGGCAAGGCTAGGACAGGCAAGGACAGGCAAGGCAAGGCTAGGCTGCAGGACATGTTTTTGCTTTACAGTTTCTAGCACATTCCTCTTCAGACTAGGAGGAAATCCATAAGACCGTATGGATTAGGCCCAAGCAAATACCCCAGCTACTTGAGACACTTAGACTAAGCCTAAAATACCAAGATCTCTCCATAAGGATGGTTTTTATACTGTACTTCCACAATCTGCTGGCAGTACAAAAAAATAAGCTGCAGATCTCCTTAGGCTGAGTCATGGTGATTTGGGGCAGGAATCATGCATATCATGGGAATGTTTCACAGTTTCTGCTCTGTTTTCAGTGTATGACACCAAAACACCCACCTGATGACATCCTTTCAAGAGCAAAGGCAGCAATTTGCAGAATTCCGCTTCTTAGGGGAAGAGAGAAATTGCTGAGCTGACACCAAGTCCTGCAGTGTCCCTGTCACCTGCAGAGCCACCGCATCCTCGCCACGGTAGCGGGCATTGTGACAAAGGTTCTATGTCAGCTGGGTGTGGCAGCCAGGCGCCCCCTAGGGGATGGGGAGCCTGTCAGCCCCGGGCCTGTCACTGCCTGGTGTCCCTGCTGCCACCAGCCAGGCCTCTGAAAACTTGTCAAACCATGCCCAGACTTGGGGCCAGTTTGGCCCAAAGTCTCCAAGAGACAAGTCGGGAAGAAAGATATGGGACAGAGGGAGAAAGCGAAGGGAGCAGGAGAAAGGGAAGGAAGAATAAAAAGTAGTGTTGGGCTGCAGGAGTGAGATGGAGGAATTGCAGGAAAAGAGGCAGGAAGCAGGAGAGTGAGAGAAAAGGAAAGAAGAGACATGCAGCCAGACGAGGGCTTAGTGAGAGAGGATGGGACAGAGAACAGGATGAGAAGGACATAAGGCAAGGCTAGGACAGGCAAGGACAGGCAAGGCAAGGCTAGGCTGCAGGACATGTTTTTGCTTTATAGTTTCTAGCACATTCCTCTTCAGACTAGGAAGAAAGCCATAAGACCGTATGGATTAGGCCCAAGCAAAAACCCCAGCTACTTGAGACACTTAGACTAAGCCTAAAATACCAAGATCTCTCCATAAGGATGGTTTTTATACTGTACTTCCACAATCTGCTGGCAGTACAAAAAAATAAGCTGCAGATCTCCTTAGGCTGAGTCATGGTGCTTTGGGGCAGGGACCATGCATATCATGGGAATGTTTCACAGTTTCTGCTCTGTTTTCAGTGTATGACACCAAAACACCCACCTGATGACATCCTTTCAAGAGCAAAGGCAGCAATTTGCAGAATTCCGCTTCTTAGGGGAAGAGAGAAATTGCTGAGCTGACACCAAGTCCTGCAGTGTCCCTGTCACCTGCAGAGCCACCGCATCCTCGCCACGGTAGCGGGCATTGTGACAAAGGTTCTATGTCAGCTGGGTGTGGCAGCCAGGCGCCCCCTAGGGGATGGGGAGCCTGTCAGCCCCGGGCCTGTCACTGCCTGGTGTCCCTGCTGCCACCAGCCAGGCCTCTGAAAACTTGTCAAACCATGCCCAGACTTGGGGCCAGTTTGGCCCAAAGTCTGCAAGAGACAAGTCGGGAAGAAAGATATGGGACAGAGGGAGAAAGCGAAGGGAGCAGGAGAAAGGGATGGAAGAATAAAAAGTAGTGTTGGGCTGCAGGAGTGAGATGGAGGAATTGCAGGAAAAGAGGCAGGAAGCAGGAGAGTGATAGAAAAGGAAAGAAGAGACATGCAGCCAGACGAGGGCTTAGTGAGAGAGGATGGGACAGAGAACAGGATGAGAAGGACATAAGGCAAGGCTAGGACAGGCAAGGACAGGCAAGGCAAGGCTAGGCTGCAGGACATGTTTTTGCTTTATAGTTTCTAGCACATTCCTCTTCAGACTAGGAGGAAATCCATAAGACCGTATGGATTAGGCCCAAGCAAAAACCCCAGCTACTTGAGACACTTAGACTAAGCCTAAAATACCAAGATCTCTCCATAAGGATGGTTTTTATACTGTACTTCCACAATCTGCTGGCAGTACAAAAAAATAAGCTGCAGATCTCCTTAGGCTGAGTCATGGTGCTTTGGGGCAGGGACCATGCATATCATGGGAATGTTTCACAGTTTCTGCTCTGTTTTCAGTGTATGACACCAAAACACCCACCTGATGACATCCTTTCAAGAGCAAAGGCAGCAATTTGCAGAATTCCGCTTCTTAGGGGAAGAGAGAAATTGCTGAGCTGACACCAAGTCCTGCAGTGTCCCTGTCACCTGCAGAGCCACCGCATCCTCGCCACGGTAGCGGGCATTGTGACAAAGGTTCTATGTCAGCTGGGTGTGGCAGCCAGGCGCCCCCTAGGGGATGGGGAGCCTGTCAGCCCCGGGCCTGTCACTGCCTGGTGTCCCTGCTGCCACCAGCCAGGCCTCTGAAAACTTGTCAAACCATGCCCAGACTTGGGGCCAGTTTGGCCCAAAGTCTGCAAGAGACAAGTCGGGAAGAAAGATATGGGACAGAGGGAGAAAGCGAAGGGAGCAGGAGAAAGGGAAGGAAGAATAAAAAGTAGTGTTGGGCTGCAGGAGTGAGATGGAGGAATTGCAGGAAAAGAGGCAGGAAGCAGGAGAGTGATAGAAAAGGAAAGAAGAGACATGCAGCCAGACGAGGGCTTAGTGAGAGAGGATGGGACAGAGAACAGGATGAGAAGGACATAAGGCAAGGCTAGGACAGGCAAGGACAGGCAAGGCAAGGCTAGGCTGCAGGACATGTTTTTGCTTTATAGTTTCTAGCACATTCCTCTTCAGACTAGGAGGAAAGCCATAAGACCGTATGGATTAGGCCCAAGCAAAAACCCCAGCTACTTGAGACACTTAGACTAAGCCTAAAATACCAAGATCTCTCCATAAGGATGGTTTTTATACTGTACTTCCACAATCTGCTGGCAGTACAAAAAAATAAGCTGCAGATCTCCTTAGGCTGAGTCATGGTGCTTTGGGGCAGGGATCATGCATATCATGGGAATGTTTCACAGTTTCTGCTCTGTTTTCAGTGTATGACACCAAAACACCCACCTGATGACATCCTTTCAAGAGCAAAGGCAGCAATTTGCAGAATTCCGCTTCTTAGGGGAAGAGAGAAATTGCTGAGCTGACACCAAGTCCTGCAGTGTCCCTGTCACCTGCAGAGCCACCGCATCCTCGCCACGGTAGCGGGCATTGTGACAAAGGTTCTATGTCAGCTGGGTGTGGCAGCCAGGCCCCCCCTAGGGGATGGGGAGCCTGTCAGCCCCGGGCCTGTCACTGCCTGGTGTCCCTGCTGCCACCAGCCAGGCCTCTGAAAACTTGTCAAACCATGCCCAGACTTGGGGCCAGTTTGGCCCAAAGTCTGCAAGAGACAAGTCGGGAAGAAAGATATGGGACAGAGGGAGAAAGCGAAGGGAGCAGGAGAAAGGGAAGGAAGAATAAAAAGTAGTGTTGGGCTGCAGGAGTGAGATGGAGGAATTGCAAGAAAAGGGGCAGGAAGCAGGAGAGTGAGAGAAAAGGAAAGAAGAGACATGCAGCCAGACGAGGGCTTAGTGAGAGAGGATGGGACAGAGAACAGGATGAGAAGGACATAAGGCAAGGCTAGGACAGGCAAGGACAGGCAAGGCAAGGCTAGGGTGCAGGACATGTTTTTGCTTCACAGTTTCTGGCACATTCGTCTTCAGACTAGGAGGAAAGCCATAAGACCGTATGGATTAGGCCCAAGCAAAAACCCCAGCTACTTGAGACACTTAGACTAAGCCTAAAATACCAAGATCTCTCCATAAGGATGGTTTTTATACTGTACTTCCACAATCTGCTGGCAGTACAAAAAAAGAAGCTGCAGATCTCCTTAGGCCGAGTCATGGTGCTTTGAGGCAGGGACCATGCATATCATGGGAATGTTTCACAGTTTCTTCTCTGTTTTCAGTGTATGACACCAAAACACCCACCTGATGACATCCTTTCAAGAGCAAAGGCAGCAATTTGCAGAATTCCGCTTCTTAGGGGAAGTGAGAAATTGCTGAGCTGACACCAAGTCCTGCAGTGTCCCTGTCACCTGCAGAGCCACCGCATCCTCGCCACGGTAGCGGGCATTGTGACAAAGGTTCTATGTCAGCTGGGTGTGGCAGCCAGGCGCCCCCTAGGGGATGGGGAGCCTGTCAGCCCCGGGCCTGTCACTGCCTGGTGTCCCTGCTGCCACCAGCCAGGCCTCTGAAAACTTGTCAAACCATGCCCAGACTTGGGGCCAGTTTGGCCCAAAGTCTCCAAGAGACAAGTCGGGAAGAAAGATATGGGACAGAGGGAGAAAGCGAAGGGAGCAGGAGAAAGGGAAGGAAGAATAAAAAGTAGTGTTGGGCTGCAGGAGTGAGATGGAGGAATTGCAGGAAAAGAGGCAGGAAGCAGGAGAGTGAGAGAAAAGGAAAGAAGAGACATGCAGCCAGACGAGGGCTTAGTGAGAGAGGATGGGACAGAGAACAGGATGAGAAGGACATAAGGCAAGGCTAGGACAGGCAAGGACAGGCAAGGCAAGGCTAGGCTGCAGGACATGTTTTTGCTTTATAGTTTCTAGCACATTCCTCTCCAGACTAGGAAGAAAGCCATAAGACCGTATGGATTAGGCCCAAGCTAAAACCCCAGCTACTTGAGACACTTAGACTAAGCCTAAAATACCAAGATCTCTCCATAAGGATGGTTTTTATACTGTACTTCCACAATCTGCTGGCAGTACAAAAAAATAAGCTGCAGATCTCCTTAGGCTGAGTCATGGTGCTTTGGGGCAGGGACCATGCATATCATGGGAATGTTTCACAGTTTCTGCTCTGTTTTCAGTGTATGACACCAAAACACCCACCTGATGACATCCTTTCAAGAGCAAAGGCAGCAATTTGCAGAATTCCGCTTCTTAGGGGAAGAGAGAAATTGCTGAGCTGACACCAAGTCCTGCAGTGTCCCTGTCACCTGCAGAGCCACCGCATCCTCGCCACGGTAGCGGGCATTGTGACAAAGGTTCTATGTCAGCTGGGTGTGGCAGCCAGGCGCCCCCTAGGGGATGGGGAGCCTGTCAGCCCCGGGCCTGTCACTGCCTGGTGTCCCTGCTGCCACCAGCCAGGCCTCTGAAAACTTGTCAAACCATGCCCAGACTTGGGGCCAGTTTGGCCCAAAGTCTGCAAGAGACAAGTCGGGAAGAAAGATATGGGACAGAGGGAGAAAGCGAAGGGAGCAGGAGAAAGGGAAGGAAGAATAAAAAGTAGTGTTGGGCTGCAGGAGTGAGATGGAGGAATTGCAGGAAAAGAGGCAGGAAGCAGGAGAGTGATAGAAAAGGAAAGAAGAGACATGCAGCCAGACGAGGGCTTAGTGAGAGAGGATGGGACAGAGAACAGGATGAGAAGGACATAAGGCAAGTCTAGGACAGGCAAGGACAGGCAAGGCAAGGCTAGGGTGCAGGACATGTTTTTGCTTCACAGTTTCTGGCACATTCGTCTTCAGACTAGGAGGAAAGCCATAAGACCGTATGGATTAGGCCCAAGCAAAAACCCCAGCTACTTGAGACACTTAGACTAAGCCTAAAATACCAAGATCTCTCCATAAGGATGGTTTTTATACTGTACTTCCACAATCTGCTGGCAGTACAAAAAAATAAGCTGCAGATCTCCTTAGGCTGAGTCATGGTGCTTTGGGGCAGGGATCATGCATATCATGGGAATGTTTCACAGTTTCTGCTCTGTTTTCAGTGTATGACACCAAAACACCCACCTGATGACATCCTTTCAAGAGCAAAGGCAGCAATTTGCAGAATTCCGCTTCTTAGGGGAAGTGAGAAATTGCTGAGCTGACACCAAGTCCTGCAGTGTCCCTGTCACCTGCAGAGCCACCGCATCCTCGCCACGGTAGCGGGCATTGTGACAAAGGTTCTATGTCAGCTGGGTGTGGCAGCCAGGCGCCCCCTAGGGGATGGGGAGCCTGTCAGCCCCGGGCCTGTCACTGCCTGGTGTCCCTGCTGCCACCAGCCAGGCCTCTGAAAATTTGTCAAACCATGCCCAGACTTGGGGCCAGTTTGGCCCAAAGTCTCCAAGAGACAAGTCGGGAAGAAAGATATGGGACAGAGGGAGAAAGCGAAGGGAGCAGGAGAAAGGGAAGGAAGAATAAAAAGTAGTGTTGGGCTGCAGGAGTGAGATGGAGGAATTGCAGGAAAAGAGGCAGGAAGCAGGAGAGTGAGAGAAAAGGAAAGAAGAGACATGCAGCCAGACGAGGGCTTAGTGAGAGAGGATGGGACAGAGAACAGGATGAGAAGGACATAAGGCAAGGCTAGGACAGGCAAGGACAGGCAAGGCAAGGCTAGGCTGCAGGACATGTTTTTGCTTTACAGTTTCTAGCACATTCCTCTTCAGACTAGGAGGAAATCCATAAGACCGTATGGATTAGGCCCAAGCAAATACCCCAGCTACTTGAGACACTTAGACTAAGCCTAAAATACCAAGATCTCTCCATAAGGATGGTTTTTATACTGTACTTCCACAATCTGCTGGCAGTACAAAAAAATAAGCTGCAGATCTCCTTAGGCTGAGTCATGGTGATTTGGGGCAGGAATCATGCATATCATGGGAATGTTTCACAGTTTCTGCTCTGTTTTCAGTGTATGACACCAAAACACCCACCTGATGACATCCTTTCAAGAGCAAAGGCAGCAATTTGCAGAATTCCGCTTCTTAGGGGAAGAGAGAAATTGCTGAGCTGACACCAAGTCCTGCAGTGTCCCTGTCACCTGCAGAGCCACCGCATCCTCGCCACGGTAGCGGGCATTGTGACAAAGGTTCTATGTCAGCTGGGTGTGGCAGCCAGGCGCCCCCTAGGGGATGGGGAGCCTGTCAGCCCCGGGCCTGTCACTGCCTGGTGTCCCTGCTGCCACCAGCCAGGCCTCTGAAAACTTGTCAAACCATGCCCAGACTTGGGGCCAGTTTGGCCCAAAGTCTCCAAGAGACAAGTCGGGAAGAAAGATATGGGACAGAGGGTGAAAGCGAAGGGAGCAGGAGAAAGGGAAGGAAGAATAAAAAGTAGTGTTGGGCTGCAGGAGTGAGATGGAGGAATTGCAGGAAAAGAGGCAGGAAGCAGGAGAGTGAGAGAAAAGGAAAGAAGAGACATGCAGCCAGACGAGGGCTTAGTGAGAGAGGATGGGACAGAGAACAGGATGAGAAGGACATAAGGCAAGGCTAGGACAGGCAAGGACAGGCAAGGCAAGGCTAGGCTGCAGGACATGTTTTTGCTTTATAGTTTCTAGCACATTCCTCTTCAGACTAGGAAGAAAGCCATAAGACCGTATGGATTAGGCCCAAGCAAAAACCCCAGCTACTTGAGACACTTAGACTAAGCCTAAAATACCAAGATCTCTCCATAAGGATGGTTTTTATACTGTACTTCCACAATCTGCTGGCAGTACAAAAAAATAAGCTGCAGATCTCCTTAGGCTGAGTCATGGTGCTTTGGGGCAGGGACCATGCATATCATGGGAATGTTTCACAGTTTCTGCTCTGTTTTCAGTGTATGACACCAAAACACCCACCTGATGACATCCTTTCAAGAGCAAAGGCAGCAATTTGCAGAATTCCGCTTCTTAGGGGAAGAGAGAAATTGCTGAGCTGACACCAAGTCCTGCAGTGTCCCTGTCACCTGCAGAGCCACCGCATCCTCGCCACGGTAGCGGGCATTGTGACAAAGGTTCTATGTCAGCTGGGTGTGGCAGCCAGGCGCCCCCTAGGGGATGGGGAGCCTGTCAGCCCCGGGCCTGTCACTGCCTGGTGTCCCTGCTGCCACCAGCCAGGCCTCTGAAAACTTGTCAAACCATGCCCAGACTTGGGGCCAGTTTGGCCCAAAGTCTGCAAGAGACAAGTCGGGAAGAAAGATATGGGACAGAGGGAGAAAGCGAAGGGAGCAGGAGAAAGGGATGGAAGAATAAAAAGTAGTGTTGGGCTGCAGGAGTGAGATGGAGGAATTGCAGGAAAAGAGGCAGGAAGCAGGAGAGTGATAGAAAAGGAAAGAAGAGACATGCAGCCAGACGAGGGCTTAGTGAGAGAGGATGGGACAGAGAACAGGATGAGAAGGACATAAGGCAAGGCTAGGACAGGCAAGGACAGGCAAGGCAAGGCTAGGCTGCAGGACATGTTTTTGCTTTATAGTTTCTAGCACATTCCTCTTCAGACTAGGAGGAAAGCCATAAGACCGTATGGATTAGGCCCAAGCAAAAACCCCAGCTACTTGAGACACTTAGACTAAGCCTAAAATACCAAGATCTCTCCATAAGGATGGTTTTTATACTGTACTTCCACAATCTGCTGGCAGTACAAAAAAATAAGCTGCAGATCTCCTTAGGCTGAGTCATGGTGCTTTGGGGCAGGGACCATGCATATCATGGGAATGTTTCACAGTTTCTGCTCTGTTTTCAGTGTATGACACCAAAACACCCACCTGATGACATCCTTTCAAGAGCAAAGGCAGCAATTTGCAGAATTCCGCTTCTTAGGGGAAGAGAGAAATTGCTGAGCTGACACCAAGTCCTGCAGTGTCCCTGTCACCTGCAGAGCCACCGCATCCTCGCCACGGTAGCGGGCATTGTGACAAAGGTTCTATGTCAGCTGGGTGTGGCAGCCAGGCGCCCCCTAGGGGATGGGGAGCCTGTCAGCCCCGGGCCTGTCACTGCCTGGTGTCCCTGCTGCCACCAGCCAGGCCTCTGAAAACTTGTCAAACCATGCCCAGACTTGGGGCCAGTTTGGCCCAAAGTCTGCAAGAGACAAGTCGGGAAGAAAGATATGGGACAGAGGGAGAAAGCGAAGGGAGCAGGAGAAAGGGAAGGAAGAATAAAAAGTAGTGTTGGGCTGCAGGAGTGAGATGGAGGAATTGCAGGAAAAGAGGCAGGAAGCAGGAGAGTGATAGAAAAGGAAAGAAGAGACATGCAGCCAGACGAGGGCTTAGTGAGAGAGGATGGGACAGAGAACAGGATGAGAAGGACATAAGGCAAGGCTAGGACAGGCAAGGACAGGCAAGGCAAGGCTAGGCTGCAGGACATGTTTTTGCTTTATAGTTTCTAGCACATTCCTCTTCAGACTAGGAGGAAAGCCATAAGACCGTATGGATTAGGCCCAAGCAAAAACCCCAGCTACTTGAGACACTTAGACTAAGCCTAAAATACCAAGATCTCTCCATAAGGATGGTTTTTATACTGTACTTCCACAATCTGCTGGCAGTACAAAAAAATAAGCTGCAGATCTCCTTAGGCTGAGTCATGGTGCTTTGGGGCAGGGATCATGCATATCATGGGAATGTTTCACAGTTTCTGCTCTGTTTTCAGTGTATGACACCAAAACACCCACCTGATGACATCCTTTCAAGAGCAAAGGCAGCAATTTGCAGAATTCCGCTTCTTAGGGGAAGAGAGAAATTGCTGAGCTGACACCAAGTCCTGCAGTGTCCCTGTCACCTGCAGAGCCACCGCATCCTCGCCACGGTAGCGGGCATTGTGACAAAGGTTCTATGTCAGCTGGGTGTGGCAGCCAGGCCCCCCCTAGGGGATGGGGAGCCTGTCAGCCCCGGGCCTGTCACTGCCTGGTGTCCCTGCTGCCACCAGCCAGGCCTCTGAAAACTTGTCAAACCATGCCCAGACTTGGGGCCAGTTTGGCCCAAAGTCTGCAAGAGACAAGTCGGGAAGAAAGATATGGGACAGAGGGAGAAAGCGAAGGGAGCAGGAGAAAGGGAAGGAAGAATAAAAAGTAGTGTTGGGCTGCAGGAGTGAGATGGAGGAATTGCAAGAAAAGGGGCAGGAAGCAGGAGAGTGAGAGAAAAGGAAAGAAGAGACATGCAGCCAGACGAGGGCTTAGTGAGAGAGGATGGGACAGAGAACAGGATGAGAAGGACATAAGGCAAGGCTAGGACAGGCAAGGACAGGCAAGGCAAGGCTAGGGTGCAGGACATGTTTTTGCTTCACAGTTTCTGGCACATTCGTCTTCAGACTAGGAGGAAAGCCATAAGACCGTATGGATTAGGCCCAAGCAAAAACCCCAGCTACTTGAGACACTTAGACTAAGCCTAAAATACCAAGATCTCTCCATAAGGATGGTTTTTATACTGTACTTCCACAATCTGCTGGCAGTACAAAAAAAGAAGCTGCAGATCTCCTTAGGCCGAGTCATGGTGCTTTGAGGCAGGGACCATGCATATCATGGGAATGTTTCACAGTTTCTTCTCTGTTTTCAGTGTATGACACCAAAACACCCACCTGATGACATCCTTTCAAGAGCAAAGGCAGCAATTTGCAGAATTCCGCTTCTTAGGGGAAGTGAGAAATTGCTGAGCTGACACCAAGTCCTGCAGTGTCCCTGTCACCTGCAGAGCCACCGCATCCTCGCCACGGTAGCGGGCATTGTGACAAAGGTTCTATGTCAGCTGGGTGTGGCAGCCAGGCGCCCTCTAGGGGATGGGGAGCCTGTCAGCCCCAGGCCTGTCACTGCCTGGTGTCCCTGCTGCCACCAGCCAGGCCTCTGAAAACTTGTCAAACCATGCCCAGACTTGGGGCCAGTTTGGCCCAAAGTCTGCAAGAGACAAGTCGGGAAGAAAGATATGGGACAGAGGCAGAAAGCGAAGGGAGCAGGAGAAAGGGAAGGAAGAATAAAAAGTAGTGTTGGGCTGCAGGAGTGAGATGGAGGAATTGCAGGAAAAGAGGCAGGAAGCAGGAGAGTGAGAGAAAAGGAAAGAAGAGACATGCAGCCAGACGAGGGCTTAGTGAGAGAGGATGGGACAGAGAACAGGATGAGAAGGACATAAGGCAAGGCTAGGACAGGCAAGGACAGGCAAGGCAAGGCTAGGCTGCAGGACATGTTTTTGCTTTATAGTTTCTAGCACATTCCTCTTCAGACTAGGAAGAAAGCCATAAGACCGTATGGATTAGGCCCAAGCAAAAACCCCAGCTACTTGAGACACTTAGACTAAGCCTAAAATACCAAGATCTCTCCATAAGGATGGTTTTTATACTGTACTTCCACAATCTGCTGGCAGTACAAAAAAATAAGCTGCAGATCTCCTTAGGCTGAGTCATGGTGCTTTGGGGCAGGGATCATGCATATCATGGGAATGTTTCACAGTTTCTGCTCTGTTTTCAGTGTATGACACCAAAACACCCACCTGATGACATCCTTTCAAGAGCAAAGGCAGCAATTTGCAGAATTCCGCTTCTTAGGGGAAGAGAGAAATTGCTGAGCTGACACCAAGTCCTGCAGTGTCCCTGTCACCTGCAGAGCCACCGCATCCTCGCCACGGTAGCGGGCATTGTGACAAAGGTTCTATGTCAGCTGGGTGTGGCAGCCAGGCGCCCCCTAGGGGATGGGGAGCCTGTCAGCCCCGGGCCTGTCACTGCCTGGTGTCCCTGCTGCCACCAGCCAGGCCTCTGAAAACTTGTCAAACCATGCCCAGACTTGGGGCCAGTTTGGCCCAAAGTCTGCAAGAGACAAGTCGGGAAGAAAGATATGGGACAGAGGGAGAAAGCGAAGGGAGCAGGAGAAAGGGAAGGAAGAATAAAAAGTAGTGTTGGGCTGCAGGAGTGAGATGGAGGAATTGCAAGAAAAGGGGCAGGAAGCAGGAGAGTGAGAGAAAAGGAAAGAAGAGACATGCAGCCAGACGAGGGCTTAGTGAGAGAGGATGGGACAGAGAACAGGATGAGAAGGACATAAGGCAAGGCTAGGACAGGCAAGGACAGGCAAGGCAAGGCTAGGGTGCAGGACATGTTTTTGCTTCACAGTTTCTGGCACATTCGTCTTCAGACTAGGAGGAAAGCCATAAGACCGTATGGATTAGGCCCAAGCAAAAACCCCAGCTACTTGAGACACTTAGACTAAGCCTAAAATACCAAGATCTCTCCATAAGGATGGTTTTTATACTGTACTTCCACAATCTGCTGGCAGTACAAAAAAATAAGCTGCAGATCTCCTTAGGCCGAGTCATGGTGCTTTGAGGCAGGGACCATGCATATCATGGGAATGTTTCACAGTTTCTTCTCTGTTTTCAGTGTATGACACCAAAACACCCACCTGATGACATCCTTTCAAGAGCAAAGGCAGCAATTTGCAGAATTCCGCTTCTTAGGGGAAGTGAGAAATTGCTGAGCTGACACCAAGTCCTGCAGTGTCCCTGTCACCTGCAGAGCCACCGCATCCTCGCCACGGTAGCGGGCATTGTGACAAAGGTTCTATGTCAGCTGGGTGTGGCAGCCAGGCGCCCCCTAGGGGATGGGGAGCCTGTCAGCCCCAGGCCTGTCACTGCCTGGTGTCCCTGCTGCCACCAGCCAGGCCTCTGAAAACTTGTCAAACCATGCCCAGACTTGGGGCCAGTTTGGCCCAAAGTCTGCAAGAGGCAAGTCGGGAAGAAAGATATGGGACAGAGGCAGAAAGCGAAGGGAGCAGGAGAAAGGGAAGGAAGAATAAAAAGTAGTGTTGGGCTGCAGGAGTGAGATGGAGGAATTGCAGGAAAAGAGGCAGGAAGCAGGAGAGTGAGAGAAAAGGAAAGAAGAGACATGCAGCCAGATGAGGGCTTAGTGAGAGAGGATGGGACAGAGAACAGGATGAGAAGGACATAAGGCAAGGCTAGGACAGGCAAGGACAGGCAAGGCAAGGCTAGGCTGCAGGACATGTTTTTGCTTTATAGTTTCTAGCACATTCCTCTTCAGACTAGGAAGAAAGCCATAAGACCGTATGGATTAGGCCCAAGCAAAAACCCCAGCTACTTGAGACACTTAGACTAAGCCTAAAATACCAAGATCTCTCCATAAGGATGGTTTTTATACTGTACTTCCACAATCTGCTGGCAGTACAAAAAAATAAGCTGCAGATCTCCTTAGGCCGAGTCATGGTGCTTTGGGGCAGGGACCATGCATATCATGGGAATGTTTCACAGTTTCTGCTCTGTTTTCAGTGTATGACACCAAAACACCCACCTGATGACATCCTTTCAAGAGCAAAGGCAGCAATTTGCAGAATTCCGCTTCTTAGGGGAAGAGAGAAATTGCTGAGCTGACACCAAGTCCTGCAGTGTCCCTGTCACCTGCAGAGCCACCGCATCCTCGCCACGGTAGCGGGCATTGTGACAAAGGTTCTATGTCAGCTGGGTGTGGCAGCCAGGCGCCCCCTAGGGGATGGGGAGCCTGTCAGCCCCGGGCCTGTCACTGCCTGGTGTCCCTGCTGCCACCAGCCAGGCCTCTGAAAACTTGTCAAACCATGCCCAGACTTGGGGCCAGTTTGGCCCAAAGTCTGCAAGAGACAAGTCGGGAAGAAAGATATGGGACAGAGGGAGAAAGCGAAGGGAGCAGGAGAAAGGGAAGGAAGAATAAAAAGTAGTGTTGGGCTGCAGGAGTGAGATGGAGGAATTGCAGGAAAAGAGGCAGGAAGCAGGAGAGTGAGAGAAAAGGAAAGAAGAGATATGCAGCCAGACGAGGGCTTAGTGAGAGAGGATGGGACAGAGAACAGGATGAGAAGGACATAAGGCAAGGCTAGGACAGGCAAGGACAGGCAAGGCAAGGCTAGGCTGCAGGACATGTTTTTGCTTTATAGTTTCTAGCACATTCGTCTTCAGACTAGGAGGAAAGCCATAAGACCGTATGGATTAGGCCCAAGCAAAAACCCCAGCTACTTGAGACACTTAGACTAAGCCTAAAATACCAAGATCTCTCCATAAGGATGGTTTTTATACTGTACTTCCACAATCTGCTGGCAGTACAAAAAAATAAGCTGCAGATCTCCTTAGGCTGAGTCATGGTGCTTTGGGGCAGGGACCATGCATATCATGGGAATGTTTCACAGTTTCTGCTCTGTTTTCAGTGTATGACACCAAAACACCCACCTGATGACATCCTTTCAAGAGCAAAGGCAGCAATTTGCAGAATTCCGCTTCTTAGGGGAAGAGAGAAATTGCTGAGCTGACACCAAGTCCTGCAGTGTCCCTGTCACCTGCAGAGCCACCGCATCCTCGCCACGGTAGCGGGCATTGTGACAAAGGTTCTATGTCAGCTGGGTGTGGCAGCCAGGCGCCCCCTAGGGGATGGGGAGCCTGTCAGCCCCGGGCCTGTCACTGCCTGGTGTCCCTGCTGCCACCAGCCAGGCCTCTGAAAACTTGTCCAACCATGCCCAGACTTGGGGCCAGTTTGGCCCAAAGTCTGCAAGAGACAAGTCGGGAAGAAAGATATGGGACAGAGGGAGAAAGCGAAGGGAGCAGGAGAAAGGGAAGGAAGAATAAAAAGTAGTGTTGGGCTGCAGGAGTGAGATGGAGGAATTGCAAGAAAAGAGGCAGGAAGCAGGAGAGTGAGAGAAAAGGAAAGAAGAGACATGCAGCCAGACGAGGGTTTAGTGAGAGAGGATGGGACAGAGAACAGGATGAGAAGGACATAAGGCAAGGCTAGGACAGGCAAGGACAGGCAAGGCAAGGCTAGGCTGCAGGACATGTTTTTGCTTTAGAGTTTCTAGCACATTCGTCTTCAGACTAGGAGGAAAGCCATAAGACCGTATGGATTAGGCCCAAGCAAAAACCCCAGCTACTTGAGACACTTAGACTAAGCCTAAAATACCAAGATCTCTCCATAAGGATGGTTTTTATACTGTACTTCCACAATCTGCTGGCAGTACAAAAAAATAAGCTGCAGATCTCCTTAGGCTGAGTCATGGTGCTTTGGGGCAGGGACCATGCATATCATGGGAATGTTTCACAGTTTCTGCTCTGTTTTCAGTGTATGACACCAAAACACCCACCTGATGACATCCTTTCAAGAGCAAAGGCAGCAATTTGCAGAATTCCGCTTCTTAGGAGAAGAGAGAAATTGCTGAGCTGACACCAAGTCCTGCAGTGTCCCTGTCACCTGCAGAGCCACCGCATCCTCGCCACGGTAGCGGGCATTGTGACAAAGGTTCTATGTCAGCTGGGTGTGGCAGCCAGGCGCCCCCTAGGGGATGGGGAGCCTGTCAGCCCCGGGCCTGTCACTGCCTGGTGTCCCTGCTGCCACCAGCCAGGCCTCTGAAAACTTGTCAAACCATGCCCAGACTTGGGGCCAGTTTGGCCCAAAGTCTCCAAGAGACAAGTCGGGAAGGAAGATATGGGACAGAGGGAGAAAGCGAAGGGAGCAGGAGAAAGGGAAGGAAGAATAAAAAGTAGTGTTGGGCTGCAGGAGTGAGATGGAGGAATTGCAAGAAAAGAGGCAGGAAGCAGGAGAGTGAGAGAAAAGGAAAGAAGAGACATGCAGCCAGACGAGGGTTTAGTGAGAGAGGATGGGACAGAGAACAGGATGAGAAGGACATAAGGCAAGGCTAGGACAGGCAAGGACAGGCAAGGCAAGGCTAGGCTGCAGGACATGTTTTTGCTTTATAGTTTCTAGCACATTCGTCTTCAGACT
Organism: Columba livia; assembly: GCF_036013475.1. Classification (NCBI taxonomy): domain Eukaryota; kingdom Metazoa; phylum Chordata; class Aves; order Columbiformes; family Columbidae; genus Columba; species Columba livia. Next base: position 4,435,195 of record NW_027043007.1, on the reverse strand, counting down.
AGGAGGAAAGCCATAAGACCGTATGGATTAGGCCCAAGCAAAAACCCCAGCTACTTGAGACACTTAGACTAAGCCTAAAATACCAAGATCTCTCCGTAATGATGGTTTTTATACTGTACTTCCACAATCTGCTGGCAGTACAAAAAAATAAGCTGCAGATCTCCTTAGGCTGAGTCATGGTGCTTTGGGGCAGGGACCATGCATATCATGGGAATGTTTCACAGTTTCTGCTCGGTTTTCAGTGTATGACACCAAAACACCCACCTGATGACATCCTTTCAAGAGCAAAGGCAGCAATTTGCAGAATTCCGCTTCTTAGGGGAAGAGAGAAATTGCTGAGCTGACACCAAGTCCTGCAGTGTCCCTGTCACCTGCAGAGCCACCGCATGCTCGCCACGGTAGCGGGCATTGTGACAAAGGTTCTATGTCAGCTGGGTGTGGCAGCCAGGCGCCCCCTAGGGGATGGGGAGCCTGTCAGCCCCGGGCCTGTCACTGCCTGGTGTCCCTGCTGCCACCAGCCAGGCCTCTGAAAACTTGTCCAACCATGCCCAGACTTGGGGCCAGTTTGGCCCAAAGTCTCCAAGAGACAAGTCGGGAAGAAAGATATGGGACAGAGGGAGAAAGCGAAGGGAGCAGGAGAAAGGGAAGGAAGAATAAAAAGTAGTGTTGCGCTGCAGGAGTGAGATGGAGGAATTGCAAGAAAAGAGGCAGGAAGCAGGAGAGTGAGAGAAAAGGAAAGAAGACACATGCAGCCAGACGAGAGCTTAGTGAGAGAGGATGGGACAGAGAACAGGATGAGAAGGACATAAGGCAAGGCTAGGACAGGCAAGGACAGGCAAGGCAAGGCTAGGCTGCAGGACATGTTTTTGCTTTAGAGTTTCTAGCACATTCCTCTTCAGACTAGGAGGAAAGCCATAAGACCGTATGGATTAGGCCCAAGCAAAAACCCCAGCTACTTGAGACACTTAGACTAAGCCTAAAATACCAAGATCTCTCCATAAGGATGGTTTTTATACTGTACTTCCACAATCTGCTGGCAGTACAAAAAAATAAGCTGCAGATCTCCTTAGGCTGAGTCATGGTGCTTTGGGGCAGGGACCATGCATATCATGGGAATGTTTCACAGTTTCTGCTCTGTTTTCAGTGTATGACACCAAAACACCCACCTGATGACATCCTTTCAAGAGCAAAGGCAGCAATTTGCAGAATTCCGCTTCTTAGGGGAAGAGAGAAATTGCTGAGCTGACACCAAGTCCTGCAGTGTCCCTGTCACCTGCAGAGCCACCGCATCCTCGCCACGGTAGCGGGCATTGTGACAAAGGTTCTATGTCAGCTGGGTGTGGCAGCCAGGCGCCCCCTAGGGGATGGGGAGCCTGTCAGCCCCGGGCCTGTCACTGCCTGGTGTCCCTGCTGCCACCAGCCAGGCCTCTGAAAACTTGTCAAACCATGCCCAGACTTGGGGCCAGTTTGGCCCAAAGTCTCCAAGAGACAAGTCGGGAAGGAAGATATGGGACAGAGGGAGAAAGCGAAGGGAGCAGGAGAAAGGGAAGGAAGAATAAAAAGTAGTGTTGGGCTGCAGGAGTGAGATGGAGGAATTGCAAGAAAAGAGGCAGGAAGCAGGAGAGTGAGAGAAAAGGAAAGAAGAGACATGCAGCCAGACGAGGGCTTAGTGAGAGAGGATGGGACAGAGAACAGGATGAGAAGGACATAAGGCAAGGCTAGGACAGGCAAGGACAGGCAAGGCAAGGCTAGGCTGCAGGACATGTTTTTGCTTTATAGTTTCTAGCACATTCGTCTTCAGACTAGGAGGAAAGCCATAAGACCGTATGGATTAGGCCCAAGCAAAAACCCCAGCTACTTGAGACACTTAGACTAAGCCTAAAATACCAAGATCTCTCCGTAATGATGGTTTTTATACTGTACTTCCACAATCTGCTGGCAGTACAAAAAAATAAGCTGCAGATCTCCTTAGGCTGAGTCATGGTGCTTTGGGGCAGGGACCATGCATATCATGGGAATGTTTCACAGTTTCTTCTCTGTTTTCAGTGTATGACACCAAAACACCCACCTGATGACATCCTTTCAAGAGCAAAGGCAGCAATTTGCAGAATTCCGCTTCTTAGGGGAAGAGAGAAATTGCTGAGCTGACACCAAGTCCTGCAGTGTCCCTGTCACCTGCAGAGCCACCGCATCCTCGCCACGGTAGCGGGCATTGTGACAAAGGTTCTATGTCAGCTGGGTGTGGCAGCCAGGCGCCCCCTAGGGGATGGGGAGCCTGTCAGCCCCGGGCCTGTCACTGCCTGGTGTCCCTGCTGCCACCAGCCAGGCCTCTGAAAACTTGTCCAACCATGCCCAGACTTGGGGCCAGTTTGGCCCAAAGTCTGCAAGAGACAAGTCGGGAAGAAAGATATGGGACAGAGGGAGAAAGCGAAGGGAGCAGGAGAAAGGGAAGGAAGAATAAAAAGTAGTGTTGGGCTGCAGGAGTGAGATGGAGGAATTGCAAGAAAAGAGGCAGGAAGCAGGAGAGTGAGAGAAAAGGAAAGAAGAGACATGCAGCCAGACGAGGGTTTAGTGAGAGAGGATGGGACAGAGAACAGGATGAGAAGGACATAAGGCAAGGCTAGGACAGGCAAGGACAGGCAAGGCAAGGCTAGGCTGCAGGACATGTTTTGGCTTTACAGTTTCTAGCACATTCGTCTTCAGACTAGGAGGAAAGCCATAAGACCGTATGGATTAGGCCCAAGCAAAAACCCCAGCTACTTGAGACACTTAGACTAAGCCTAAAATACCAAGATCTCTCCATAAGGATGGTTTTTATACTGTACTTCCACAATCTGCTGGCAGTACAAAAAAATAAGCTGCAGATCTCCTTAGGCTGAGTCATGGTGCTTTGGGGCAGGGACCATGCATATCATGGGAATGTTTCACAGTTTCTGCTCTGTTTTCAGTGTATGACACCAAAACACCCACCTGATGACATCCTTTCAAGAGCAAAGGCAGCAATTTGCAGAATTCCGCTTCTTAGGGGAAGAGAGAAATTGCTGAGCTGACACCAAGTCCTGCAGTGTCCCTGTCACCTGCAGAGCCACCGCATCCTCGCCACGGTAGCGGGCATTGTGACAAAGGTTCTATGTCAGCTGGGTGTGGCAGCCAGGCGCCCCCTAGGGGATGGGGAGCCTGTCAGCCCCGGGCCTGTCACTGCCTGGTGTCCCTGCTGCCACCAGCCAGGCCTCTGAAAACTTGTCAAACCATGCCCAGACTTGGGGCCAGTTTGGCCCAAAGTCTGCAAGAGACAAGTCGGGAAGGAAGATATGGGACAGAGGGAGAAAGCGAAGGGAGCAGGAGAAAGGGAAGGAAGAATAAAAAGTAGTGTTGGGCTGCAGGAGTGAGATGGAGGAATTGCAAGAAAAGAGGCAGGAAGCAGGAGAGTGAGAGAAAAGGAAAGAAGAGACATGCAGCCAGACGAGGGTTTAGTGAGAGAGGATGGGACAGAGAACAGGATGAGAAGGACATAAGGCAAGGCTAGGACAGGCAAGGACAGGCAAGGCAAGGCTAGGCTGCAGGACATGTTTTTGCTTTATAGTTTCTAGCACATTCGTCTTCAGACTAGGAGGAAAGCCATAAGACCGTATGGATTAGGCCCAAGCAAAAACCCCAGCTACTTGAGACACTTAGACTAAGCCTAAAATACCAAGATCTCTCCGTAATGATGGTTTTTATACTGTACTTCCACAATCTGCTGGCAGTACAAAAAAATAAGCTGCAGATCTCCTTAGGCTGAGTCATGGTGCTTTGGGGCAGGGACCATGCATATCATGGGAATGTTTCACAGTTTCTGCTCGGTTTTCAGTGTATGACACCAAAACACCCACCTGATGACATCCTTTCAAGAGCAAAGGCAGCAATTTGCAGAATTCCGCTTCTTAGGGGAAGAGAGAAATTGCTGAGCTGACACCAAGTCCTGCAGTGTCCCTGTCACCTGCAGAGCCACCGCATGCTCGCCACGGTAGCGGGCATTGTGACAAAGGTTCTATGTCAGCTGGGTGTGGCAGCCAGGCGCCCCCTAGGGGATGGGGAGCCTGTCAGCCCCGGGCCTGTCACTGCCTGGTGTCCCTGCTGCCACCAGCCAGGCCTCTGAAAACTTGTCCAACCATGCCCAGACTTGGGGCCAGTTTGGCCCAAAGTCTCCAAGAGACAAGTCGGGAAGAAAGATATGGGACAGAGGGAGAAAGCGAAGGGAGCAGGAGAAAGGGAAGGAAGAATAAAAAGTAGTGTTGCGCTGCAGGAGTGAGATGGAGGAATTGCAAGAAAAGAGGCAGGAAGCAGGAGAGTGAGAGAAAAGGAAAGAAGACACATGCAGCCAGACGAGAGCTTAGTGAGAGAGGATGGGACAGAGAACAGGATGAGAAGGACATAAGGCAAGGCTAGGACAGGCAAGGACAGGCAAGGCAAGGCTAGGCTGCAGGACATGTTTTTGCTTTAGAGTTTCTAGCACATTCCTCTTCAGACTAGGAGGAAAGCCATAAGACCGTATGGATTAGGCCCAAGCAAAAACCCCAGCTACTTGAGACACTTAGACTAAGCCTAAAATACCAAGATCTCTCCATAAGGATGGTTTTTATACTGTACTTCCACAATCTGCTGGCAGTACAAAAAAATAAGCTGCAGATCTCCTTAGGCTGAGTCATGGTGCTTTGGGGCAGGGACCATGCATATCATGGGAATGTTTCACAGTTTCTGCTCTGTTTTCAGTGTATGACACCAAAACACCCACCTGATGACATCCTTTCAAGAGCAAAGGCAGCAATTTGCAGAATTCCGCTTCTTAGGGGAAGAGAGAAATTGCTGAGCTGACACCAAGTCCTGCAGTGTCCCTGTCACCTGCAGAGCCACCGCATCCTCGCCACGGTAGCGGGCATTGTGACAAAGGTTCTATGTCAGCTGGGTGTGGCAGCCAGGCGCCCCCTAGGGGATGGGGAGCCTGTCAGCCCCGGGCCTGTCACTGCCTGGTGTCCCTGCTGCCACCAGCCAGGCCTCTGAAAACTTGTCAAACCATGCCCAGACTTGGGGCCAGTTTGGCCCAAAGTCTCCAAGAGACAAGTCGGGAAGGAAGATATGGGACAGAGGGAGAAAGCGAAGGGAGCAGGAGAAAGGGAAGGAAGAATAAAAAGTAGTGTTGGGCTGCAGGAGTGAGATGGAGGAATTGCAAGAAAAGAGGCAGGAAGCAGGAGAGTGAGAGAAAAGGAAAGAAGAGACATGCAGCCAGACGAGGGCTTAGTGAGAGAGGATGGGACAGAGAACAGGATGAGAAGGACATAAGGCAAGGCTAGGACAGGCAAGGACAGGCAAGGCAAGGCTAGGCTGCAGGACATGTTTTTGCTTTATAGTTTCTAGCACATTCGTCTTCAGACTAGGAGGAAAGCCATAAGACCGTATGGATTAGGCCCAAGCAAAAACCCCAGCTACTTGAGACACTTAGACTAAGCCTAAAATACCAAGATCTCTCCGTAATGATGGTTTTTATACTGTACTTCCACAATCTGCTGGCAGTACAAAAAAATAAGCTGCAGATCTCCTTAGGCTGAGTCATGGTGCTTTGGGGCAGGGACCATGCATATCATGGGAATGTTTCACAGTTTCTGCTCGGTTTTCAGTGTATGACACCAAAACACCCACCTGATGACATCCTTTCAAGAGCAAAGGCAGCAATTTGCAGAATTCCGCTTCTTAGGGGAAGAGAGAAATTGCTGAGCTGACACCAAGTCCTGCAGTGTCCCTGTCACCTGCAGAGCCACCGCATCCTCGCCACGGTAGCGGGCATTGTGACAAAGGTTCTATGTCAGCTGGGTGTGGCAGCCAGGCGCCCCCTAGGGGATGGGGAGCCTGTCAGCCCCGGGCCTGTCACTGCCTGGTGTCCCTGCTGCCACCAGCCAGGCCTCTGAAAACTTGTCCAACCATGCCCAGACTTGGGGCCAGTTTGGCCCAAAGTCTCCAAGAGACAAGTCGGGAAGAAAGATATGGGACAGAGGGAGAAAGCGAAGGGAGCAGGAGAAAGGGAAGGAAGAATAAAAAGTAGTGTTGGGCTGCAGGAGTGAGATGGAGGAATTGCAAGAAAAGAGGCAGGAAGCAGGAGAGTGAGAGAAAAGGAAAGAAGAGACATGCAGCCAGACGAGGGCTTAGTGAGAGAGGATGGGACAGAGAACAGGATGAGAAGGACATAAGGCAAGGCTAGGACAGGCAAGGACAGGCAAGGCAAGGCTAGGCTGCAGGACATGTTTTTGCTTTAGAGTTTCTAGCACATTCGTCTTCAGACTAGGAGGAAAGCCATAAGACCGTATGGATTAGGCCCAAGCAAAAACCCCAGCTACTTGAGACACTTAGACTAAGCCTAAAATACCAAGATCTCTCCATAAGGATGGTTTTTATACTGTACTTCCACAATCTGCTGGCAGTACAAAAAAATAAGCTGCAGATCTCCTTAGGCTGAGTCATGGTGCTTTGGGGCAGGGACCATGCATATCATGGGAATGTTTCACAGTTTCTGCTCTGTTTTCAGTGTATGACACCAAAACACCCACCTGATGACATCCTTTCAAGAGCAAAGGCAGCAATTTGCAGAATTCCGCTTCTTAGGGGAAGAGAGAAATTGCTGAGCTGACACCAAGTCCTGCAGTGTCCCTGTCACCTGCAGAGCCACCGCATCCTCGCCACGGTAGCGGGCATTGTGACAAAGGTTCTATGTCAGCTGGGTGTGGCAGCCAGGCGCCCCCTAGGGGATGGGGAGCCTGTCAGCCCCGGGCCTGTCACTGCCTGGTGTCCCTGCTGCCACCAGCCAGGCCTCTGAAAACTTGTCCAACCATGCCCAGACTTGGGGCCAGTTTGGCCCAAAGTCTGCAAGAGACAAGTCGGGAAGAAAGATATGGGACAGAGGGAGAAAGCGAAGGGTGCAGGAGAAAGGGAAGGAAGAATAAAAAGTAGTGTTGGGCTGCAGGAGTGAGATGGAGGAATTGCAAGAAAAGAGGCAGGAAGCAGGAGAGTGAGAGAAAAGGAAAGAAGAGACATGCAGCCAGACGAGGGTTTAGTGAGAGAGGATGGGACAGAGAACAGGATGAGAAGGACATAAGGCAAGGCTAGGACAGGCAAGGACAGGCAAGGCAAGGCTAGGCTGCAGGACATGTTTTTGCTTTACAGTTTCTAGCACATTCGTCTTCAGACTAGGAGGAAAGCCATAAGACCGTATGGATTAGGCCCAAGCAAAAACCCCAGCTACTTGAGACACTTAGACTAAGCCTAAAATACCAAGATCTCTCCATAAGGATGGTTTTTATACTGTACTTCCACAATCTGCTGGCAGTACAAAAAAATAAGCTGCAGATCTCCTTAGGCTGAGTCATGGTGCTTTGGGGCAGGGACCATGCATATCATGGGAATGTTTCACAGTTTCTGCTCTGTTTTCAGTGTATGACACCAAAACACCCACCTGATGACATCCTTTCAAGAGCAAAGGCAGCAATTTGCAGAATTCCGCTTCTTAGGGGAAGAGAGAAATTGCTGAGCTGACACCAAGTCCTGCAGTGTCCCGGTCACCTGCAGAGCCACCGCATCCTCGCCACGGTAGCGGGCATTGTGACAAAGGTTCTATGTCAGCTGGGTGTGGCAGCCAGGCGCCCCCTAGGGGATGGGGAGCCTGTCAGCCCCGGGCCTGTCACTGCCTGGTGTCCCTGCTGCCACCAGCCAGGCCTCTGAAAACTTGTCCAACCATGCCCAGACTTGGGGCCAGTTTGGCCCAAAGTCTGCAAGAGACAAGTCGGGAAGAAAGATATGGGACAGAGGGAGAAAGCGAAGGGAGCAGGAGAAAGGGAAGGAAGAATAAAAAGTAGTGTTGGGCTGCAGGAGTGAGATGGAGGAATTGCAAGAAAAGAGGCAGGAAGCAGGAGAGTGAGAGAAAAGGAAAGAAGAGACATGCAGCCAGACGAGGGTTTAGTGAGAGAGGATGGGACAGAGAACAGGATGAGAAGGACATAAGGCAAGGCTAGGACAGGCAAGGACAGGCAAGGCAAGGCTAGGCTGCAGGACATGTTTTTGCTTTAGAGTTTCTAGCACATTCGTCTTCAGACTAGGAGGAAAGCCATAAGACCGTATGGATTAGGCCCAAGCAAAAACCCCAGCTACTTGAGACACTTAGACTAAGCCTAAAATACCAAGATCTCTCCATAAGGATGGTTTTTATACTGTACTTCCACAATCTGCTGGCAGTACAAAAAAATAAGCTGCAGATCTCCTTAGGCTGAGTCATGGTGCTTTGGGGCAGGGATCATGCATATCATGGGAATGTTTCACAGTTTCTGCTCTGTTTTCAGTGTATGACACCAAAACACCCACCTGATGACATCCTTTCAAGAGCAAAGGCAGCAATTTGCAGAATTCCGCTTCTTAGGGGAAGAGAGAAATTGCTGAGCTGACACCAAGTCCTGCAGTGTCCCTGTCACCTGCAGAGCCACCGCATCCTCGCCACGGTAGCGGGCATTGTGACAAAGGTTCTATGTCAGCTGGGTGTGGCAGCCAGGCGCCCCCTAGGGGATGGGGAGCCTGTCAGCCCCGGGCCTGTCACTGCCTGGTGTCCCTGCTGCCACCAGCCAGGCCTCTGAAAACTTGTCAAAGCATGCCCAGACTTGGGGCCAGTTTGGCCCAAAGTCTCCAAGAGACAAGTCGGGAAGAAAGATATGGGACAGAGGGAGAAAGCGAAGGGAGCAGGAGAAAGGGAAGGAAGAATAAAAAGTAGTGTTGGGCTGCAGGAGTGAGATGGAGGAATTGCAAGAAAAGAGGCAGGAAGCAGGAGAGTGAGAGAAAAGGAAAGAAGAGACATGCAGCCAGACGAGAGCTTAGTGAGAGAGGATGGGACAGAGAACAGGATGAGAAGGACATAAGGCAAGGCTAGGACAGGCAAGGACAGGCAAGGCAAGGCTAGGCTGCAGGACATGTTTTTGCTTTATAGTTTCTAGCACATTCGTCTTCAGACTAGGAGGAAAGCCATAAGACCGTATGGATTAGGCCCAAGCAAAAACCCCAGCTACTTGAGACACTTAGACTAAGCCTAAAATACCAAGATCTCTCCATAAGGATGGTTTTTATACTGTACTTCCACAATCTGCTGGCAGTACAAAAAAATAAGCTGCAGATCTCCTTAGGCTGAGTCATGGTGCTTTGGGGCAGGGACCATGCATATCATGGGAATGTTTCACAGTTTCTGCTCGGTTTTCAGTGTATGACACCAAAACACCCACCTGATGACATCCTTTCAAGAGCAAAGGCAGCAATTTGCAGAATTCCGCTTCTTAGGGGAAGAGAGAAATTGCTGAGCTGACACCAAGTCCTGCAGTGTCCCTGTCACCTGCAGAGCCACCGCATCCTCGCCACGGTAGCGGGCATTGTGACAAAGGTTCTATGTCAGCTGGGTGTGGCAGCCAGGCGCCCCCTAGGGGATGGGGAGCCTGTCAGCCCCAGGCCTGTCACTGCCTGGTGTCCCTGCTGCCACCAGCCAGGCCTCTGAAAACTTGTCCAACCATGCCCAGACTTGGGGCCAGTTTGGCCCAAAGTCTCCAAGAGACAAGTCGGGAAGAAAGATATGGGACAGAGGGAGAAAGCGAAGGGAGCAGGAGAAAGGGAAGGAAGAATAAAAAGTAGTGTTGGGCTGCAGGAGTGAGATGGAGGAATTGCAAGAAAAGAGGCAGGAAGCAGGAGAGTGAGAGAAAAGGAAAGAAGAGACATGCAGCCAGACGAGGGCTTAGTGAGAGAGGATGGGACAGTGAACAGGATGAGAAGGACATAAGGCAAGTCTAGGACAGGCAAGGACAGGCAAGGCAAGGCTAGGCTGCAGGACATGTTTTTGCTTTACAGTTTCTAGCACATTCCTCTTCAGACTAGGAGGAAAGCCATAAGACCGTATGGATTAGGCCCAAGCAAAAACCCCAGCTACTTGAGACACTTAGACTAAGCCTAAAATACCAAGATCTCTCCATAAGGATGGTTTTTATACTGTACTTCCACAATCTGCTGGCAGTACAAAAAAATAAGCTGCAGATCTCCTTAGGCTGAGTCATGGTGCTTTGGGGCAGGGATCATGCATATCATGGGAATGTTTCACAGTTTCTGCTCTGTTTTCAGTGTATGACACCAAAACACCCACCTGATGACATCCTTTCAAGAGCAAAGGCAGCAATTTGCAGAATTCCGCTTCTTAGGGGAAGTGAGAAATTGCTGAGCTGACACCAAGTCCTGCAGTGTCCCTGTCACCTGCAGAGCCACCGCATCCTCGCCACGGTAGCGGGCATTGTGACAAAGGTTCTATGTCAGCTGGGGGTGGCAGCCAGGCGCCCCCTAGGGGATGGGGAGCCTGTCAGCCCCGGGCCTGTCACTGCCTGGTGTCCCTGCTGCCACCAGCCAGGCCTCTGAAAACTTGTCAAACCATGCCCAGACTTGGGGCCAGTTTGGCCCAAAGTCTGCAAGAGACAAGTCGGGAAGAAAGATATGGGACAGAGGGAGAAAGCGAAGGGAGCAGGAGAAAGGGAAGGAAGAATAAAAAGTAGTGTTGGGCTGCAGGAGTGAGATGGAGGAATTGCAAGAAAAGAGGCAGGAAGCAGGAGAGTGAGAGAAAAGGAAAGAAGAGACATGCAGCCAGACGAGGGTTTAGTGAGAGAGGATGGGACAGAGAACAGGATGAGAAGGACATAAGGCAAGGCTAGGACAGGCAAGGACAGGCAAGGCAAGGCTAGGCTGCAGGACATGTTTTGGCTTTACAGTTTCTAGCACATTCGTCTTCAGACTAGGAGGAAAGCCATAAGACCGTATGGATTAGGCCCAAGCAAAAACCCCAGCTACTTGAGACACTTAGACTAAGCCTAAAATACCAAGATCTCTCCATAAGGATGGTTTTTATACTGTACTTCCACAATCTGCTGGCAGTACAAAAAAATAAGCTGCAGATCTCCTTAGGCTGAGTCATGGTGCTTTGGGGCAGGGATCATGCATATCATGGGAATGTTTCACAGTTTCTGCTCTGTTTTCAGTGTATGACACCAAAACACCCACCTGATGACATCCTTTCAAGAGCAAAGGCAGCAATTTGCAGAATTCCGCTTCTTAGGGGAAGAGAGAAATTGCTGAGCTGACACCAAGTCCTGCAGTGTCCCTGTCACCTGCAGAGCCACCGCATCCTCGCCACGGTAGCGGGCATTGTGACAAAGGTTCTATGTCAGCTGGGTGTGGCAGCCAGGCGCCCCCTAGGGGATGGGGAGCCTGTCAGCCCCGGGCCTGTCACTGCCTGGTGTCCCTGCTGCCACCAGCCAGGCCTCTGAAAACTTGTCCAACCATGCCCAGACTTGGGGCCAGTTTGGCCCAAAGTCTCCAAGAGACAAGTCGGGAAGAAAGATATGGGACAGAGGGAGAAAGCGAAGGGAGCAGGAGAAAGGGAAGGAAGAATAAAAAGTAGTGTTGGGCTGCAGGAGTGAGATGGAGGAATTGCAAGAAAAGAGGCAGGAAGCAGGAGAGTGAGAGAAAAGGAAAGAAGAGACATGCAGCCAGACGAGAGCTTAGTGAGAGAGGATGGGACAGAGAACAGGATGAGAAGGACATAAGGCAAGGCTAGGACAGGCAAGGACAGGCAAGGCAAGGCTAGGCTGCAGGACATGTTTTGGCTTTACAGTTTCTAGCACATTCGTCTTCAGACTAGGAGGAAAGCCATAAGACCGTATGGATTAGGCCCAAGCAAAAACCCCAGCTACTTGAGACACTTAGACTAAGCCTAAAATACCAAGATCTCTCCATAAGGATGGTTTTTATACTGTACTTCCACAATCTGCTGGCAGTACAAAAAAATAAGCTGCAGATCTCCTTAGGCTGAGTCATGGTGCTTTGGGGCAGGGACCATGCATATCATGGGAATGTTTCACAGTTTCTGCTCTGTTTTCAGTGTATGACACCAAAACACCCACCTGATGACATCCTTTCAAGAGCAAAGGCAGCAATTTGCAGAATTCCGCTTCTTAGTCGAAGAGAGAAATTGCTGAGCTGACACCAAGTCGTGCAGTGTCCCTGTCACCTGCAGAGACACCGCATCCTCGCCACGGTAGCGGGCATTGTGACAAAGGTTCTATGTCAGCTGGGTGTGGCAGCCAGGCGCCCCCTAGGGGATGGGGAGCCTGTCAGCCCCGGGCCTGTCACTGCCTGGTGTCCCTGCTGCCACCAGCCAGGCCTCTGAAAACTTGTCAAACCATGCCCAGACTTGGGGCCAATTTGGCCCAAAGTCTGCAAGAGACAAGTCGGGAAGAAAGATATGGGACAGAGGGAGAAAGCGAAGGGAGCAGGAGAAAGGGAAGGAAGAATAAAAAGTAGTGTTGGGCTGCAGGAGTGAGATGGAGGAATTGCAAGAAAAGAGGCAGGAAGCAGGAGAGTGAGAGAAAAGGAAAGAAGAGACATGCAGCCAGACGAGGGCTTAGTGAGAGAGGATGGGACAGAGAACAGGATGAGAAGGACATAAGGCAAGGCTAGGACAGGCAAGGACAGGCAAGGCAAGGCTAGGCTGCAGGACATGTTTTTGCTTTACAGTTTCTAGCACATTCGTCTTCAGACTAGGAGGAAAGCCATAAGACCGTATGGATTAGGCCCAAGCAAAAACCCCAGCTACTTGAGACACTTAGACTAAGCCTAAAATACCAAGATCTCTCCATAAGGATGGTTTTTATACTGTACTTCCACAATCTGCTGGCAGTACAAAAAAATAAGCTGCAGATCTCCTTAGGCTGAGTCATGGTGCTTTGGGGCAGGGACCATGCATATCATGGGAATGTTTCACAGTTTCTGCTCTGTTTTCAGCGTATGACACCAAAACACCCACCTGATGACATCCTTTCAAGAGCAAAGGCAGCAATTTGCAGAATTCCGCTTCTTAGTCGAAGAGAGAAATTGCTGAGCTGACACCAAGTCCTGCAGTGTCCCTGTCACCTGCAGAGCCACCGCATCCTCGCCACGGTAGCGGGCATTGTGACAAAGGTCCTATGTCAGCTGGGTGTGGCAGCCAGGCGCCCCCTAGGGGATGGGGAGCCTGTCAGCCCCGGGCCTGTCACTGCCTGGTGTCCCTGCTGCCACCAGCCAGGCCTCTGAAAACTTGTCAAACCATGCCCAGTCTTGGGGCCAATTTGGCCCAAAGTCTGCAAGAGACAAGTCGGGAAGAAAGATATGGGACAGAGGGAGAAAGCGAAGGGAGCAGGAGAAAGGGAAGGAAGAATAAAAAGTAGTGTTGGGCTGCAGGAGTGAGATGGAGGAATTGCAAGAAAAGAGGCAGGAAGCAGGAGAGTGAGAGAAAAGGAAAGAAGAGACATGCAGCCAGACGAGGGCTTAGTGAGAGAGGATGGGACAGAGAACAGGATGAGAAGGACATAAGGCAAGGCTAGGACAGGCAAGGACAGGCAAGGCAAGGCTAGGCTGCAGGACATGTTTTTGCTTTACAGTTTCTAGCACATTCGTCTTCAGACTAGGAGGAAAGCCATAAGACCGTATGGATTAGGCCCAAGCAAAAACCCCAGCTACTTGAGACACTTAGACTAAGCCTAAAATACCAAGATCTCTCCATAAGGATGGTTTTTATACTGTACTTCCACAATCTGCTGGCAGTACAAAAAAATAAGCTGCAGATCTCCTTAGGCTGAGTCATGGTGCTTTGGGGCAGGGATCATGCATATCATGGGAATGTTTCACAGTTTCTGCTCTGTTTTCAGTGTATGACACCAAAACACCCACCTGATGACATCCTTTCAAGAGCAAAGGCAGCAATTTGCAGAATTCCGCTTCTTAGGGGAAGTGAGAAATTGCTGAGCTGACACCAAGTCCTGCAGTGTCCCTGTCACCTGCAGAGCCACCGCATCCTCGCCACGGTAGCGGGCATTGTGACAAAGGTCCTATGTCAGCTGGGTGTGGCAGCCAGGCGCCCCCTAGGGGATGGGGAGCCTGTCAGCCCCGGGCCTGTCACTGCCTGGTGTCCCTGCTGCCACCAGCCAGGCCTCTGAAAACTTGTCAAACCATGCCCAGTCTTGGGGCCAATTTGGCCCAAAGTCTGCAAGAGACAAGTCGGGAAGGAAGATATGGGACAGAGGGAGAAAGCGAAGGGAGCAGGAGAAAGGGAAGGAAGAATAAAAAGTAGTGTTGGGCTGCAGGAGTGAGATGGAGGAATTGCAAGAAAAGAGGCAGGAAGCAGGAGAGTGAGAGAAAAGGAAAGAAGAGACATGCAGCCAGACGAGGGTTTAGTGAGAGAGGATGGGACAGAGAACAGGATGAGAAGGACATAAGGCAAGGCTAGGACAGGCAAGGACAGGCAAGGCAAGGCTAGGCTGCAGGACATGTTTTTGCTTTATAGTTTCTAGCACATTCGTCTTCAGACTAGGAGGAAAGCCATAAGACCGTATGGATTAGGCCCAAGCAAAAACCCCAGCTACTTGAGACACTTAGACTAAGCCTAAAATACCAAGATCTCTCCGTAATGATGGTTTTTATACTGTACTTCCACAATCTGCTGGCAGTACAAAAAAATAAGCTGCAGATCTCCTTAGGCTGAGTCATGGTGCTTTGGGGCAGGGACCATGCATATCATGGGAATGTTTCACAGTTTCTGCTCGGTTTTCAGTGTATGACACCAAAACACCCACCTGATGACATCCTTTCAAGAGCAAAGGCAGCAATTTGCAGAATTCCGCTTCTTAGGGGAAGAGAGAAATTGCTGAGCTGACACCAAGTCCTGCAGTGTCCCTGTCACCTGCAGAGCCACCGCATGCTCGCCACGGTAGCGGGCATTGTGACAAAGGTTCTATGTCAGCTGGGTGTGGCAGCCAGGCGCCCCCTAGGGGATGGGGAGCCTGTCAGCCCCGGGCCTGTCACTGCCTGGTGTCCCTGCTGCCACCAGCCAGGCCTCTGAAAACTTGTCCAACCATGCCCAGACTTGGGGCCAGTTTGGCCCAAAGTCTCCAAGAGACAAGTCGGGAAGAAAGATATGGGACAGAGGGAGAAAGCGAAGGGAGCAGGAGAAAGGGAAGGAAGAATAAAAAGTAGTGTTGCGCTGCAGGAGTGAGATGGAGGAATTGCAAGAAAAGAGGCAGGAAGCAGGAGAGTGAGAGAAAAGGAAAGAAGACACATGCAGCCAGACGAGAGCTTAGTGAGAGAGGATGGGACAGAGAACAGGATGAGAAGGACATAAGGCAAGGCTAGGACAGGCAAGGACAGGCAAGGCAAGGCTAGGCTGCAGGACATGTTTTTGCTTTAGAGTTTCTAGCACATTCCTCTTCAGACTAGGAGGAAAGCCATAAGACCGTATGGATTAGGCCCAAGCAAAAACCCCAGCTACTTGAGACACTTAGACTAAGCCTAAAATACCAAGATCTCTCCATAAGGATGGTTTTTATACTGTACTTCCACAATCTGCTGGCAGTACAAAAAAATAAGCTGCAGATCTCCTTAGGCTGAGTCATGGTGCTTTGGGGCAGGGACCATGCATATCATGGGAATGTTTCACAGTTTCTGCTCTGTTTTCAGTGTATGACACCAAAACACCCACCTGATGACATCCTTTCAAGAGCAAAGGCAGCAATTTGCAGAATTCCGCTTCTTAGGGGAAGAGAGAAATTGCTGAGCTGACACCAAGTCCTGCAGTGTCCCTGTCACCTGCAGAGCCACCGCATCCTCGCCACGGTAGCGGGCATTGTGACAAAGGTTCTATGTCAGCTGGGTGTGGCAGCCAGGCGCCCCCTAGGGGATGGGGAGCCTGTCAGCCCCGGGCCTGTCACTGCCTGGTGTCCCTGCTGCCACCAGCCAGGCCTCTGAAAACTTGTCAAACCATGCCCAGACTTGGGGCCAGTTTGGCCCAAAGTCTCCAAGAGACAAGTCGGGAAGGAAGATATGGGACAGAGGGAGAAAGCGAAGGGAGCAGGAGAAAGGGAAGGAAGAATAAAAAGTAGTGTTGGGCTGCAGGAGTGAGATGGAGGAATTGCAAGAAAAGAGGCAGGAAGCAGGAGAGTGAGAGAAAAGGAAAGAAGAGACATGCAGCCAGACGAGGGCTTAGTGAGAGAGGATGGGACAGAGAACAGGATGAGAAGGACATAAGGCAAGGCTAGGACAGGCAAGGACAGGCAAGGCAAGGCTAGGCTGCAGGACATGTTTTTGCTTTATAGTTTCTAGCACATTCGTCTTCAGACTAGGAGGAAAGCCATAAGACCGTATGGATTAGGCCCAAGCAAAAACCCCAGCTACTTGAGACACTTAGACTAAGCCTAAAATACCAAGATCTCTCCGTAATGATGGTTTTTATACTGTACTTCCACAATCTGCTGGCAGTACAAAAAAATAAGCTGCAGATCTCCTTAGGCTGAGTCATGGTGCTTTGGGGCAGGGACCATGCATATCATGGGAATGTTTCACAGTTTCTGCTCGGTTTTCAGTGTATGACACCAAAACACCCACCTGATGACATCCTTTCAAGAGCAAAGGCAGCAATTTGCAGAATTCCGCTTCTTAGGGGAAGAGAGAAATTGCTGAGCTGACACCAAGTCCTGCAGTGTCCCTGTCACCTGCAGAGCCACCGCATCCTCGCCACGGTAGCGGGCATTGTGACAAAGGTTCTATGTCAGCTGGGTGTGGCAGCCAGGCGCCCCCTAGGGGATGGGGAGCCTGTCAGCCCCGGGCCTGTCACTGCCTGGTGTCCCTGCTGCCACCAGCCAGGCCTCTGAAAACTTGTCCAACCATGCCCAGACTTGGGGCCAGTTTGGCCCAAAGTCTCCAAGAGACAAGTCGGGAAGAAAGATATGGGACAGAGGGAGAAAGCGAAGGGAGCAGGAGAAAGGGAAGGAAGAATAAAAAGTAGTGTTGGGCTGCAGGAGTGAGATGGAGGAATTGCAAGAAAAGAGGCAGGAAGCAGGAGAGTGAGAGAAAAGGAAAGAAGAGACATGCAGCCAGACGAGGGCTTAGTGAGAGAGGATGGGACAGAGAACAGGATGAGAAGGACATAAGGCAAGGCTAGGACAGGCAAGGACAGGCAAGGCAAGGCTAGGCTGCAGGACATGTTTTTGCTTTAGAGTTTCTAGCACATTCGTCTTCAGACTAGGAGGAAAGCCATAAGACCGTATGGATTAGGCCCAAGCAAAAACCCCAGCTACTTGAGACACTTAGACTAAGCCTAAAATACCAAGATCTCTCCATAAGGATGGTTTTTATACTGTACTTCCACAATCTGCTGGCAGTACAAAAAAATAAGCTGCAGATCTCCTTAGGCTGAGTCATGGTGCTTTGGGGCAGGGACCATGCATATCATGGGAATGTTTCACAGTTTCTGCTCTGTTTTCAGTGTATGACACCAAAACACCCACCTGATGACATCCTTTCAAGAGCAAAGGCAGCAATTTGCAGAATTCCGCTTCTTAGGGGAAGAGAGAAATTGCTGAGCTGACACCAAGTCCTGCAGTGTCCCTGTCACCTGCAGAGCCACCGCATCCTCGCCACGGTAGCGGGCATTGTGACAAAGGTTCTATGTCAGCTGGGTGTGGCAGCCAGGCGCCCCCTAGGGGATGGGGAGCCTGTCAGCCCCGGGCCTGTCACTGCCTGGTGTCCCTGCTGCCACCAGCCAGGCCTCTGAAAACTTGTCCAACCATGCCCAGACTTGGGGCCAGTTTGGCCCAAAGTCTGCAAGAGACAAGTCGGGAAGAAAGATATGGGACAGAGGGAGAAAGCGAAGGGTGCAGGAGAAAGGGAAGGAAGAATAAAAAGTAGTGTTGGGCTGCAGGAGTGAGATGGAGGAATTGCAAGAAAAGAGGCAGGAAGCAGGAGAGTGAGAGAAAAGGAAAGAAGAGACATGCAGCCAGACGAGGGTTTAGTGAGAGAGGATGGGACAGAGAACAGGATGAGAAGGACATAAGGCAAGGCTAGGACAGGCAAGGACAGGCAAGGCAAGGCTAGGCTGCAGGACATGTTTTTGCTTTACAGTTTCTAGCACATTCGTCTTCAGACTAGGAGGAAAGCCATAAGACCGTATGGATTAGGCCCAAGCAAAAACCCCAGCTACTTGAGACACTTAGACTAAGCCTAAAATACCAAGATCTCTCCATAAGGATGGTTTTTATACTGTACTTCCACAATCTGCTGGCAGTACAAAAAAATAAGCTGCAGATCTCCTTAGGCTGAGTCATGGTGCTTTGGGGCAGGGACCATGCATATCATGGGAATGTTTCACAGTTTCTGCTCTGTTTTCAGTGTATGACACCAAAACACCCACCTGATGACATCCTTTCAAGAGCAAAGGCAGCAATTTGCAGAATTCCGCTTCTTAGGGGAAGAGAGAAATTGCTGAGCTGACACCAAGTCCTGCAGTGTCCCGGTCACCTGCAGAGCCACCGCATCCTCGCCACGGTAGCGGGCATTGTGACAAAGGTTCTATGTCAGCTGGGTGTGGCAGCCAGGCGCCCCCTAGGGGATGGGGAGCCTGTCAGCCCCGGGCCTGTCACTGCCTGGTGTCCCTGCTGCCACCAGCCAGGCCTCTGAAAACTTGTCCAACCATGCCCAGACTTGGGGCCAGTTTGGCCCAAAGTCTGCAAGAGACAAGTCGGGAAGAAAGATATGGGACAGAGGGAGAAAGCGAAGGGAGCAGGAGAAAGGGAAGGAAGAATAAAAAGTAGTGTTGGGCTGCAGGAGTGAGATGGAGGAATTGCAAGAAAAGAGGCAGGAAGCAGGAGAGTGAGAGAAAAGGAAAGAAGAGACATGCAGCCAGACGAGGGTTTAGTGAGAGAGGATGGGACAGAGAACAGGATGAGAAGGACATAAGGCAAGGCTAGGACAGGCAAGGACAGGCAAGGCAAGGCTAGGCTGCAGGACATGTTTTTGCTTTAGAGTTTCTAGCACATTCGTCTTCAGACTAGGAGGAAAGCCATAAGACCGTATGGATTAGGCCCAAGCAAAAACCCCAGCTACTTGAGACACTTAGACTAAGCCTAAAATACCAAGATCTCTCCATAAGGATGGTTTTTATACTGTACTTCCACAATCTGCTGGCAGTACAAAAAAATAAGCTGCAGATCTCCTTAGGCTGAGTCATGGTGCTTTGGGGCAGGGATCATGCATATCATGGGAATGTTTCACAGTTTCTGCTCTGTTTTCAGTGTATGACACCAAAACACCCACCTGATGACATCCTTTCAAGAGCAAAGGCAGCAATTTGCAGAATTCCGCTTCTTAGGGGAAGAGAGAAATTGCTGAGCTGACACCAAGTCCTGCAGTGTCCCTGTCACCTGCAGAGCCACCGCATCCTCGCCACGGTAGCGGGCATTGTGACAAAGGTTCTATGTCAGCTGGGTGTGGCAGCCAGGCGCCCCCTAGGGGATGGGGAGCCTGTCAGCCCCGGGCCTGTCACTGCCTGGTGTCCCTGCTGCCACCAGCCAGGCCTCTGAAAACTTGTCAAAGCATGCCCAGACTTGGGGCCAGTTTGGCCCAAAGTCTCCAAGAGACAAGTCGGGAAGAAAGATATGGGACAGAGGGAGAAAGCGAAGGGAGCAGGAGAAAGGGAAGGAAGAATAAAAAGTAGTGTTGGGCTGCAGGAGTGAGATGGAGGAATTGCAAGAAAAGAGGCAGGAAGCAGGAGAGTGAGAGAAAAGGAAAGAAGAGACATGCAGCCAGACGAGAGCTTAGTGAGAGAGGATGGGACAGAGAACAGGATGAGAAGGACATAAGGCAAGGCTAGGACAGGCAAGGACAGGCAAGGCAAGGCTAGGCTGCAGGACATGTTTTTGCTTTATAGTTTCTAGCACATTCGTCTTCAGACTAGGAGGAAAGCCATAAGACCGTATGGATTAGGCCCAAGCAAAAACCCCAGCTACTTGAGACACTTAGACTAAGCCTAAAATACCAAGATCTCTCCATAAGGATGGTTTTTATACTGTACTTCCACAATCTGCTGGCAGTACAAAAAAATAAGCTGCAGATCTCCTTAGGCTGAGTCATGGTGCTTTGGGGCAGGGACCATGCATATCATGGGAATGTTTCACAGTTTCTGCTCGGTTTTCAGTGTATGACACCAAAACACCCACCTGATGACATCCTTTCAAGAGCAAAGGCAGCAATTTGCAGAATTCCGCTTCTTAGGGGAAGAGAGAAATTGCTGAGCTGACACCAAGTCCTGCAGTGTCCCTGTCACCTGCAGAGCCACCGCATCCTCGCCACGGTAGCGGGCATTGTGACAAAGGTTCTATGTCAGCTGGGTGTGGCAGCCAGGCGCCCCCTAGGGGATGGGGAGCCTGTCAGCCCCAGGCCTGTCACTGCCTGGTGTCCCTGCTGCCACCAGCCAGGCCTCTGAAAACTTGTCCAACCATGCCCAGACTTGGGGCCAGTTTGGCCCAAAGTCTCCAAGAGACAAGTCGGGAAGAAAGATATGGGACAGAGGGAGAAAGCGAAGGGAGCAGGAGAAAGGGAAGGAAGAATAAAAAGTAGTGTTGGGCTGCAGGAGTGAGATGGAGGAATTGCAAGAAAAGAGGCAGGAAGCAGGAGAGTGAGAGAAAAGGAAAGAAGAGACATGCAGCCAGACGAGGGCTTAGTGAGAGAGGATGGGACAGTGAACAGGATGAGAAGGACATAAGGCAAGTCTAGGACAGGCAAGGACAGGCAAGGCAAGGCTAGGCTGCAGGACATGTTTTTGCTTTACAGTTTCTAGCACATTCCTCTTCAGACTAGGAGGAAAGCCATAAGACCGTATGGATTAGGCCCAAGCAAAAACCCCAGCTACTTGAGACACTTAGACTAAGCCTAAAATACCAAGATCTCTCCATAAGGATGGTTTTTATACTGTACTTCCACAATCTGCTGGCAGTACAAAAAAATAAGCTGCAGATCTCCTTAGGCTGAGTCATGGTGCTTTGGGGCAGGGATCATGCATATCATGGGAATGTTTCACAGTTTCTGCTCTGTTTTCAGTGTATGACACCAAAACACCCACCTGATGACATCCTTTCAAGAGCAAAGGCAGCAATTTGCAGAATTCCGCTTCTTAGGGGAAGTGAGAAATTGCTGAGCTGACACCAAGTCCTGCAGTGTCCCTGTCACCTGCAGAGCCACCGCATCCTCGCCACGGTAGCGGGCATTGTGACAAAGGTTCTATGTCAGCTGGGGGTGGCAGCCAGGCGCCCCCTAGGGGATGGGGAGCCTGTCAGCCCCGGGCCTGTCACTGCCTGGTGTCCCTGCTGCCACCAGCCAGGCCTCTGAAAACTTGTCAAACCATGCCCAGACTTGGGGCCAGTTTGGCCCAAAGTCTGCAAGAGACAAGTCGGGAAGAAAGATATGGGACAGAGGGAGAAAGCGAAGGGAGCAGGAGAAAGGGAAGGAAGAATAAAAAGTAGTGTTGGGCTGCAGGAGTGAGATGGAGGAATTGCAAGAAAAGAGGCAGGAAGCAGGAGAGTGAGAGAAAAGGAAAGAAGAGACATGCAGCCAGACGAGGGTTTAGTGAGAGAGGATGGGACAGAGAACAGGATGAGAAGGACATAAGGCAAGGCTAGGACAGGCAAGGACAGGCAAGGCAAGGCTAGGCTGCAGGACATGTTTTGGCTTTACAGTTTCTAGCACATTCGTCTTCAGACTAGGAGGAAAGCCATAAGACCGTATGGATTAGGCCCAAGCAAAAACCCCAGCTACTTGAGACACTTAGACTAAGCCTAAAATACCAAGATCTCTCCATAAGGATGGTTTTTATACTGTACTTCCACAATCTGCTGGCAGTACAAAAAAATAAGCTGCAGATCTCCTTAGGCTGAGTCATGGTGCTTTGGGGCAGGGATCATGCATATCATGGGAATGTTTCACAGTTTCTGCTCTGTTTTCAGTGTATGACACCAAAACACCCACCTGATGACATCCTTTCAAGAGCAAAGGCAGCAATTTGCAGAATTCCGCTTCTTAGGGGAAGAGAGAAATTGCTGAGCTGACACCAAGTCCTGCAGTGTCCCTGTCACCTGCAGAGCCACCGCATCCTCGCCACGGTAGCGGGCATTGTGACAAAGGTTCTATGTCAGCTGGGTGTGGCAGCCAGGCGCCCCCTAGGGGATGGGGAGCCTGTCAGCCCCGGGCCTGTCACTGCCTGGTGTCCCTGCTGCCACCAGCCAGGCCTCTGAAAACTTGTCCAACCATGCCCAGACTTGGGGCCAGTTTGGCCCAAAGTCTCCAAGAGACAAGTCGGGAAGAAAGATATGGGACAGAGGGAGAAAGCGAAGGGAGCAGGAGAAAGGGAAGGAAGAATAAAAAGTAGTGTTGGGCTGCAGGAGTGAGATGGAGGAATTGCAAGAAAAGAGGCAGGAAGCAGGAGAGTGAGAGAAAAGGAAAGAAGAGACATGCAGCCAGACGAGAGCTTAGTGAGAGAGGATGGGACAGAGAACAGGATGAGAAGGACATAAGGCAAGGCTAGGACAGGCAAGGACAGGCAAGGCAAGGCTAGGCTGCAGGACATGTTTTGGCTTTACAGTTTCTAGCACATTCGTCTTCAGACTAGGAGGAAAGCCATAAGACCGTATGGATTAGGCCCAAGCAAAAACCCCAGCTACTTGAGACACTTAGACTAAGCCTAAAATACCAAGATCTCTCCATAAGGATGGTTTTTATACTGTACTTCCACAATCTGCTGGCAGTACAAAAAAATAAGCTGCAGATCTCCTTAGGCTGAGTCATGGTGCTTTGGGGCAGGGACCATGCATATCATGGGAATGTTTCACAGTTTCTGCTCTGTTTTCAGTGTATGACACCAAAACACCCACCTGATGACATCCTTTCAAGAGCAAAGGCAGCAATTTGCAGAATTCCGCTTCTTAGTCGAAGAGAGAAATTGCTGAGCTGACACCAAGTCGTGCAGTGTCCCTGTCACCTGCAGAGACACCGCATCCTCGCCACGGTAGCGGGCATTGTGACAAAGGTTCTATGTCAGCTGGGTGTGGCAGCCAGGCGCCCCCTAGGGGATGGGGAGCCTGTCAGCCCCGGGCCTGTCACTGCCTGGTGTCCCTGCTGCCACCAGCCAGGCCTCTGAAAACTTGTCAAACCATGCCCAGACTTGGGGCCAATTTGGCCCAAAGTCTGCAAGAGACAAGTCGGGAAGAAAGATATGGGACAGAGGGAGAAAGCGAAGGGAGCAGGAGAAAGGGAAGGAAGAATAAAAAGTAGTGTTGGGCTGCAGGAGTGAGATGGAGGAATTGCAAGAAAAGAGGCAGGAAGCAGGAGAGTGAGAGAAAAGGAAAGAAGAGACATGCAGCCAGACGAGGGCTTAGTGAGAGAGGATGGGACAGAGAACAGGATGAGAAGGACATAAGGCAAGGCTAGGACAGGCAAGGACAGGCAAGGCAAGGCTAGGCTGCAGGACATGTTTTTGCTTTACAGTTTCTAGCACATTCGTCTTCAGACTAGGAGGAAAGCCATAAGACCGTATGGATTAGGCCCAAGCAAAAACCCCAGCTACTTGAGACACTTAGACTAAGCCTAAAATACCAAGATCTCTCCATAAGGATGGTTTTTATACTGTACTTCCACAATCTGCTGGCAGTACAAAAAAATAAGCTGCAGATCTCCTTAGGCTGAGTCATGGTGCTTTGGGGCAGGGACCATGCATATCATGGGAATGTTTCACAGTTTCTGCTCTGTTTTCAGCGTATGACACCAAAACACCCACCTGATGACATCCTTTCAAGAGCAAAGGCAGCAATTTGCAGAATTCCGCTTCTTAGTCGAAGAGAGAAATTGCTGAGCTGACACCAAGTCCTGCAGTGTCCCTGTCACCTGCAGAGCCACCGCATCCTCGCCACGGTAGCGGGCATTGTGACAAAGGTCCTATGTCAGCTGGGTGTGGCAGCCAGGCGCCCCCTAGGGGATGGGGAGCCTGTCAGCCCCGGGCCTGTCACTGCCTGGTGTCCCTGCTGCCACCAGCCAGGCCTCTGAAAACTTGTCAAACCATGCCCAGTCTTGGGGCCAATTTGGCCCAAAGTCTGCAAGAGACAAGTCGGGAAGAAAGATATGGGACAGAGGGAGAAAGCGAAGGGAGCAGGAGAAAGGGAAGGAAGAATAAAAAGTAGTGTTGGGCTGCAGGAGTGAGATGGAGGAATTGCAAGAAAAGAGGCAGGAAGCAGGAGAGTGAGAGAAAAGGAAAGAAGAGACATGCAGCCAGACGAGGGCTTAGTGAGAGAGGATGGGACAGAGAACAGGATGAGAAGGACATAAGGCAAGGCTAGGACAGGCAAGGACAGGCAAGGCAAGGCTAGGCTGCAGGACATGTTTTTGCTTTACAGTTTCTAGCACATTCGTCTTCAGACTAGGAGGAAAGCCATAAGACCGTATGGATTAGGCCCAAGCAAAAACCCCAGCTACTTGAGACACTTAGACTAAGCCTAAAATACCAAGATCTCTCCATAAGGATGGTTTTTATACTGTACTTCCACAATCTGCTGGCAGTACAAAAAAATAAGCTGCAGATCTCCTTAGGCTGAGTCATGGTGCTTTGGGGCAGGGATCATGCATATCATGGGAATGTTTCACAGTTTCTGCTCTGTTTTCAGTGTATGACACCAAAACACCCACCTGATGACATCCTTTCAAGAGCAAAGGCAGCAATTTGCAGAATTCCGCTTCTTAGGGGAAGAGAGAAATTGCTGAGCTGACACCAAGTCCTGCAGTGTCCCTGTCACCTGCAGAGCCACCGCATCCTCGCCACGGTAGCGGGCATTGTGACAAAGGTCCTATGTCAGCTGGGTGTGGCAGCCAGGCGCCCCCTAGGGGATGGGGAGCCTGTCAGCCCCGGGCCTGTCACTGCCTGGTGTCCCTGCTGCCACCAGCCAGGCCTCTGAAAACTTGTCAAACCATGCCCAGTCTTGGGGCCAATTTGGCCCAAAGTCTCCAAGAGACAAGTCGGGAAGAAAGATATGGGACAGAGGGAGAAAGCGAAGGGAGCAGGAGAAAGGGAAGGAAGAATAATAAGTAGTGTTGGGCTGCAGGAGTGAGATGGAGGAATTGCAAGAAAAGAGGCAGGAAGCAGGAGAGTGAGAGAAAAGGAAAGAAGAGACATGCAGCCAGACGAGGGCTTAGTGAGAGAGGATGGGACAGAGAACAGGATGAGAAGGACATAAGGCAAGGCTAGGACAGGCAAGGACAGGCAAGGCAAGGCTAGGCTGCAGGACATGTTTTTGCTTTACAGTTTCTAGCACATTCGTCTTCAGACTAGGAGGAAAGCCATAAGACCGTATGGATTAGGCCCAAGCAAAAACCCCAGCTACTTGAGACACTTAGACTAAGCCTAAAATACCAAGATCTCTCCATAAGGATGGTTTTTATACTGTACTTCCACAATCTGCTGGCAGTACAAAAAAATAAGCTGCAGATCTCCTTAGGCTGAGTCATGGTGCTTTGGGGCAGGGATCATGCATATCATGGGAATGTTTCACAGTTTCTGCTCTGTTTTCAGTGTATGACACCAAAACACCCACCTGATGACATCCTTTCAAGAGCAAAGGCAGCAATTTGCAGAATTCCGCTTCTTAGGGGAAGTGAGAAATTGCTGAGCTGACACCAAGTCCTGCAGTGTCCCTGTCACCTGCAGAGCCACCGCATCCTCGCCACGGTAGCGGGCATTGTGACAAAGGTTCTATGTCAGCTGGGTGTGGCAGCCAGGCGCCCCCTAGGGGATGGGGAGCCTGTCAGCCCCGGGCCTGTCACTGCCTGGTGTCCCTGCTGCCACCAGCCAGGCCTCTGAAAACTTGTCAAACCATGCCCAGACTTGGGGCCAGTTTGGCCCAAAGTCTCCAAGAGACAAGTCGGGAAGAAAGATATGGGACAGAGGGAGAAAGCGAAGGGAGCAAGAGAAAGGGAAGGAAGAATAAAAAGTAGTGTTGGGCTGCAGGAGTGAGATGGAGGAATTGCAGGAAAAGAGGCAGGAAGCAGGAGAGTGAGAGAAAAGGAAAGAAGAGACATGCAGCCAGACGAGGGCTTAGTGAGAGAGGATGGGACAGAGAACAGGATGAGAAGGACATAAGGCAAGGCTAGGACAGGCAAGGACAGGCAAGGCAAGGCTAGGCTGCAGGACATGTTTTTGCTTTACAGTTTCTAGCACATTCCTCTTCAGACTAGGAGGAAATCCATAAGACCGTATGGATTAGGCCCAAGCAAATACCCCAGCTACTTGAGACACTTAGACTAAGCCTAAAATACCAAGATCTCTCCATAAGGATGGTTTTTATACTGTACTTCCACAATCTGCTGGCAGTACAAAAAAATAAGCTGCAGATCTCCTTAGGCTGAGTCATGGTGATTTGGGGCAGGAATCATGCATATCATGGGAATGTTTCACAGTTTCTGCTCTGTTTTCAGTGTATGACACCAAAACACCCACCTGATGACATCCTTTCAAGAGCAAAGGCAGCAATTTGCAGAATTCCGCTTCTTAGGGGAAGTGAGAAATTGCTGAACTGACACCAAGTCCTGCAGTGTCCCTGTCACCTGCAGAGCCACCGCATGCTCGCCACGGTAGCGGGCATTGTGACAAAGGTTCTATGTCAGCTGGGTGTGTCAGCCAGGCGCCCCCTAGGGGATGGGGAGCCTGTCAGCCCCGGGCCTGTCACTGCCTGGTGTCCCTGCTGCCACCAGCCAGGCCTCTGAAAACTTGTCAAACCATGCCCAGACTTGGGGCCAGTTTGGCCCAAAGTCTCCAAGAGACAAGTCGGGAAGAAAGATATGGGACAGAGGGAGAAAGCGAAGGGAGCAGGAGAAAGGGAAGGAAGAATAAAAAGTAGTGTTGGGCTGCAGGAGTGAGATGGAGGAATTGCAGGAAAAGAGGCAGGAAGCAGGAGAGTGAGAGAAAAGGAAAGAAGAGACATGCAGCCAGACGAGGGCTTAGTGAGAGAGGATGGGACAGAGAACAGGATGAGAAGGACATAAGGCAAGGCTAGGACAGGCAAGGACAGGCAAGGCAAGGCTAGGCTGCAGGACATGTTTTTGCTTTATAGTTTCTAGTACATTCCTCTTCAGACTAGGAAGAAAGCCATAAGACCGTATGGATTAGGCCCAAGCAAAAACCCCAGCTACTTGAGACACTTAGACTAAGCCTAAAATACCAAGATCTCTCCATAAGGATGGTTTTTATACTGTACTTCCACAATCTGCTGGCAGTACAAAAAAATAAGCTGCAGATCTCCTTAGGCTGAGTCATGGTGCTTTGGGGCAGGGACCATGCATATCATGGGAATGTTTCACAGTTTCTGCTCTGTTTTCAGTGTATGACACCAAAACACCCACCTGATGACATCCTTTCAAGAGCAAAGGCAGCAATTTGCAGAATTCCGCTTCTTAGTCGAAGAGAGAAATTGCTGAGCTGACACCAAGTCGTGCAGTGTCCCTGTCACCTGCAGAGACACCGCATCCTCGCCACGGTAGCGGGCATTGTGACAAAGGTTCTATGTCAGCTGGGTGTGGCAGCCAGGCGCCCCCTAGGGGATGGGGAGCCTGTCAGCCCCGGGCCTGTCACTGCCTGGTGTCCCTGCTGCCACCAGCCAGGCCTCTGAAAACTTGTCAAACCATGCCCAGACTTGGGGCCAATTTGGCCCAAAGTCTGCAAGAGACAAGTCGGGAAGAAAGATATGGGACAGAGGGAGAAAGCGAAGGGAGCAGGAGAAAGGGAAGGAAGAATAAAAAGTAGTGTTGGGCTGCAGGAGTGAGATGGAGGAATTGCAAGAAAAGAGGCAGGAAGCAGGAGAGTGAGAGAAAAGGAAAGAAGAGACATGCAGCCAGACGAGGGCTTAGTGAGAGAGGATGGGACAGAGAACAGGATGAGAAGGACATAAGGCAAGGCTAGGACAGGCAAGGACAGGCAAGGCAAGGCTAGGCTGCAGGACATGTTTTTGCTTTACAGTTTCTAGCACATTCGTCTTCAGACTAGGAGGAAAGCCATAAGACCGTATGGATTAGGCCCAAGCAAAAACCCCAGCTACTTGAGACACTTAGACTAAGCCTAAAATACCAAGATCTCTCCATAAGGATGGTTTTTATACTGTACTTCCACAATCTGCTGGCAGTACAAAAAAATAAGCTGCAGATCTCCTTAGGCTGAGTCATGGTGCTTTGGGGCAGGGACCATGCATATCATGGGAATGTTTCACAGTTTCTGCTCTGTTTTCAGCGTATGACACCAAAACACCCACCTGATGACATCCTTTCAAGAGCAAAGGCAGCAATTTGCAGAATTCCGCTTCTTAGTCGAAGAGAGAAATTGCTGAGCTGACACCAAGTCCTGCAGTGTCCCTGTCACCTGCAGAGCCACCGCATCCTCGCCACGGTAGCGGGCATTGTGACAAAGGTCCTATGTCAGCTGGGTGTGGCAGCCAGGCGCCCCCTAGGGGATGGGGAGCCTGTCAGCCCCGGGCCTGTCACTGCCTGGTGTCCCTGCTGCCACCAGCCAGGCCTCTGAAAACTTGTCAAACCATGCCCAGTCTTGGGGCCAATTTGGCCCAAAGTCTCCAAGAGACAAGTCGGGAAGAAAGATATGGGACAGAGGGAGAAAGCGAAGGGAGCAGGAGAAAGGGAAGGAAGAATAAAAAGTAGTGTTGGGCTGCAGGAGTGAGATGGAGGAATTGCAAGAAAAGAGGCAGGAAGCAGGAGAGTGAGAGAAAAGGAAAGAAGAGACATGCAGCCAGACGAGGGCTTAGTGAGAGAGGATGGGACAGAGAACAGGATGAGAAGGACATAAGGCAAGGCTAGGACAGGCAAGGACAGGCAAGGCAAGGCTAGGCTGCAGGACATGTTTTTGCTTTACAGTTTCTAGCACATTCGTCTTCAGACTAGGAGGAAAGCCATAAGACCGTATGGATTAGGCCCAAGCAAAAACCCCAGCTACTTGAGACACTTAGACTAAGCCTAAAATACCAAGATCTCTCCATAAGGATGGTTTTTATACTGTACTTCCACAATCTGCTGGCAGTACAAAAAAATAAGCTGCAGATCTCCTTAGGCTGAGTCATGGTGCTTTGGGGCAGGGATCATGCATATCATGGGAATGTTTCACAGTTTCTGCTCTGTTTTCAGTGTATGACACCAAAACACCCACCTGATGACATCCTTTCAAGAGCAAAGGCAGCAATTTGCAGAATTCCGCTTCTTAGGGGAAGTGAGAAATTGCTGAGCTGACACCAAGTCCTGCAGTGTCCCTGTCACCTGCAGAGCCACCGCATCCTCGCCACGGTAGCGGGCATTGTGACAAAGGTCCTATGTCAGCTGGGTGTGGCAGCCAGGCGCCCCCTAGGGGATGGGGAGCCTGTCAGCCCCGGGCCTGTCACTGCCTGGTGTCCCTGCTGCCACCAGCCAGGCCTCTGAAAACTTGTCAAACCATGCCCAGTCTTGGGGCCAATTTGGCCCAAAGTCTCCAAGAGACAAGTCGGGAAGAAAGATATGGGACAGAGGGAGAAAGCGAAGGGAGCAGGAGAAAGGGAAGGAAGAATAATAAGTAGTGTTGGGCTGCAGGAGTGAGATGGAGGAATTGCAAGAAAAGAGGCAGGAAGCAGGAGAGTGAGAGAAAAGGAAAGAAGAGACATGCAGCCAGACGAGGGCTTAGTGAGAGAGGATGGGACAGAGAACAGGATGAGAAGGACATAAGGCAAGGCTAGGACAGGCAAGGACAGGCAAGGCAAGGCTAGGCTGCAGGACATGTTTTTGCTTTACAGTTTCTAGCACATTCGTCTTCAGACTAGGAGGAAAGCCATAAGACCGTATGGATTAGGCCCAAGCAAAAACCCCAGCTACTTGAGACACTTAGACTAAGCCTAAAATACCAAGATCTCTCCATAAGGATGGTTTTTATACTGTACTTCCACAATCTGCTGGCAGTACAAAAAAATAAGCTGCAGATCTCCTTAGGCTGAGTCATGGTGCTTTGGGGCAGGGATCATGCATATCATGGGAATGTTTCACAGTTTCTGCTCTGTTTTCAGTGTATGACACCAAAACACCCACCTGATGACATCCTTTCAAGAGCAAAGGCAGCAATTTGCAGAATTCCGCTTCTTAGGGGAAGTGAGAAATTGCTGAGCTGACACCAAGTCCTGCAGTGTCCCTGTCACCTGCAGAGCCACCGCATCCTCGCCACGGTAGCGGGCATTGTGACAAAGGTTCTATGTCAGCTGGGTGTGGCAGCCAGGCGCCCCCTAGGGGATGGGGAGCCTGTCAGCCCCGGGCCTGTCACTGCCTGGTGTCCCTGCTGCCACCAGCCAGGCCTCTGAAAACTTGTCAAACCATGCCCAGACTTGGGGCCAGTTTGGCCCAAAGTCTCCAAGAGACAAGTCGGGAAGAAAGATATGGGACAGAGGGAGAAAGCGAAGGGAGCAAGAGAAAGGGAAGGAAGAATAAAAAGTAGTGTTGGGCTGCAGGAGTGAGATGGAGGAATTGCAGGAAAAGAGGCAGGAAGCAGGAGAGTGAGAGAAAAGGAAAGAAGAGACATGCAGCCAGACGAGGGCTTAGTGAGAGAGGATGGGACAGAGAACAGGATGAGAAGGACATAAGGCAAGGCTAGGACAGGCAAGGACAGGCAAGGCAAGGCTAGGCTGCAGGACATGTTTTTGCTTTACAGTTTCTAGCACATTCCTCTTCAGACTAGGAGGAAATCCATAAGACCGTATGGATTAGGCCCAAGCAAATACCCCAGCTACTTGAGACACTTAGACTAAGCCTAAAATACCAAGATCTCTCCATAAGGATGGTTTTTATACTGTACTTCCACAATCTGCTGGCAGTACAAAAAAATAAGCTGCAGATCTCCTTAGGCTGAGTCATGGTGATTTGGGGCAGGAATCATGCATATCATGGGAATGTTTCACAGTTTCTGCTCTGTTTTCAGTGTATGACACCAAAACACCCACCTGATGACATCCTTTCAAGAGCAAAGGCAGCAATTTGCAGAATTCCGCTTCTTAGGGGAAGTGAGAAATTGCTGAACTGACACCAAGTCCTGCAGTGTCCCTGTCACCTGCAGAGCCACCGCATGCTCGCCACGGTAGCGGGCATTGTGACAAAGGTTCTATGTCAGCTGGGTGTGTCAGCCAGGCGCCCCCTAGGGGATGGGGAGCCTGTCAGCCCCGGGCCTGTCACTGCCTGGTGTCCCTGCTGCCACCAGCCAGGCCTCTGAAAACTTGTCAAACCATGCCCAGACTTGGGGCCAGTTTGGCCCAAAGTCTCCAAGAGACAAGTCGGGAAGAAAGATATGGGACAGAGGGAGAAAGCGAAGGGAGCAGGAGAAAGGGAAGGAAGAATAAAAAGTAGTGTTGGGCTGCAGGAGTGAGATGGAGGAATTGCAGGAAAAGAGGCAGGAAGCAGGAGAGTGAGAGAAAAGGAAAGAAGAGACATGCAGCCAGACGAGGGCTTAGTGAGAGAGGATGGGACAGAGAACAGGATGAGAAGGACATAAGGCAAGGCTAGGACAGGCAAGGACAGGCAAGGCAAGGCTAGGCTGCAGGACATGTTTTTGCTTTATAGTTTCTAGTACATTCCTCTTCAGACTAGGAAGAAAGCCATAAGACCGTATGGATTAGGCCCAAGCAAAAACCCCAGCTACTTGAGACACTTAGACTAAGCCTAAAATACCAAGATCTCTCCATAAGGATGGTTTTTATACTGTACTTCCACAATCTGCTGGCAGTACAAAAAAATAAGCTGCAGATCTCCTTAGGCTGAGTCATGGTGCTTTGGGGCAGGGACCATGCATATCATGGGAATGTTTCACAGTTTCTGCTCTGTTTTCAGTGTATGACACCAAAACACCCACCTGATGACATCCTTTCAAGAGCAAAGGCAGCAATCTGCAGAATTATGCTTCTTAGGGGAAGAGAGAAATTGCTGAGCTGACACCAAGTCCTGCAGTGTCCCTGTCACCTGCAGAGCCACCGCATCCTCGCCACGGTAGCGGGCATTGTGACAAAGGTTCTATGTCAGCTGGGTGTGGCAGCCAGGCGCCCCCTAGGGGATGGGGAGGCTGTCAGCCCCGGGCCTGTCACTGCCTGGTGTCCCTGCTGCCACCAGCCAGGCCTCTGAAAACTTGTCAAACCATGCCCAGACTTGGGGCCAGTTTGGCCCAAAGTCTCCAAGAGACAAGTCGGGAAGAAAGATATGGGACAGAGGGAGAAAGCGAAGGGAGCAGGAGAAAGGGAAGGAAGAATAAAAAGTAGTGTTGGGCTGCAGGAGTGAGATGGAGGAATTGCAGGAAAAGAGGCAGGAAGCAGGAGAGTGAGAGAAAAGGAAAGAAGAGACATGCAGCCAGACGAGGGCTTAGTGAGAGAGGATGGGACAGAGAACAGGATGAGAAGGACATAAGGCAAGGCTAGGACAGGCAAGGACAGGCAAGGCAAGGCTAGGCTGCAGGACATGTTTTTGCTTTATAGTTTCTAGCACATTCCTCTTCAGACTAGGAGGAAAGCCATAAGACCGTATGGATTAGGCCCAAGCAAAAACCCCAGCTACTTGAGACACTTAGACTAAGCCTAAAATACCAAGATCTCTCCATAAGGATGGTTTTTATACTGTACTTCCACAATCTGCTGGCAGTACAAAAAAATAAGCTGCAGATCTCCTTAGGCTGAGTCATGGTGCTTTGGGGCAGGGATCATGCATATCATGGGAATGTTTCACAGTTTCTGCTCTGTTTTCAGTGTATGACACCAAAACACCCACCTGATGACATCCTTTCAAGAGCAAAGGCAGCAATTTGCAGAATTCCGCTTCTTAGGGGAAGAGAGAAATTGCTGAGCTGACACCAAGTCCTGCAGTGTCCCTGTCACCTGCAGAGCCACCGCATCCTCGCCACGGTAGCGGGCATTGTGACAAAGGTTCTATGTCAGCTGGGTGTGGCAGCCAGGCGCCCCCTAGGGGATGGGGAGCCTGTCAGCCCCGGGCCTGTCACTGCCTGGTGTCCCTGCTGCCACCAGCCAGGCCTCTGAAAACTTGTCAAACCATGCCCAGACTTGGGGCCAGTTTGGCCCAAAGTCTCCAAGAGACAAGTCGGGAAGAAAGATATGGGACAGAGGGAGAAAGCGAAGGGAGCAGGAGAAAGGGAAGGAAGAATAAAAAGTAGTGTTGGGCTGCAGGAGTGAGATGGAGGAATTGCAGGAAAAGAGGCAGGAAGCAGGAGAGTGAGAGAAAAGGAAAGAAGAGACATGCAGCCAGACGAGGGCTTAGTGAGAGAGGATGGGACAGAGAACAGGATGAGAAGGACATAAGGCAAGGCTAGGACAGGCAAGGACAGGCAAGGCAAGGCTAGGCTGCAGGACATGTTTTTGCTTTATAGTTTCTAGCACATTCCTCTTCAGACTAGGAGGAAAGCCATAAGACCGTATGGATTAGGCCCAAGCAAAAACCCCAGCTACTTGAGACACTTAGACTAAGCCTAAAATACCAAGATCTCTCCATAAGGATGGTTTTTATACTGTACTTCCACAATCTGCTGGCAGTACAAAAAAATAAGCTGCAGATCTCCTTAGGCTGAGTCATGGTGCTTTGGGGCAGGGATCATGCATATCATGGGAATGTTTCACAGTTTCTGCTCTGTTTTCAGTGTATGACACCAAAACACCCACCTGATGACATCCTTTCAAGAGCAAAGGCAGCAATTTGCAGAATTCCGCTTCTTAGGGGAAGAGAGAAATTGCTGAGCTGACACCAAGTCCTGCAGTGTCCCTGTCACCTGCAGAGCCACCGCATCCTCGCCACGGTAGCGGGCATTGTGACAAAGGTTCTATGTCAGCTGGGTGTGGCAGCCAGGCGCCCCCTAGGGGATGGGGAGCCTGTCAGCCCTGGGCCTGTCACTGCCTGGTGTCCCTGCTGCCACCAGCCAGGCCTCTGAAAACTTGTCAAAGCATGCCCAGACTTGGGGCCAGTTTGGCCCAAAGTCTCCAAGAGACAAGTCGGGAAGAAAGATATGGGACAGAGGGAGAAAGCGAAGGGAGCAGGAGAAAGGGAAGGAAGAATAAAAAGTAGTGTTGGGCTGCAGGAGTGAGATGGAGGAATTGCAAGAAAAGAGGCAGGAAGCAGGAGAGTGAGAGAAAAGGAAAGAAGACACATGCAGCCAGACGAGGGCTTAGTGAGAGAGGATGGGACAGAGAACAGGATGAGAAGGACATAAGGCAAGGCTAGGACAGGCAAGGACAGGCAAGGCAAGGCTAGGCTGCAGGACATGTTTTTGCTTTACAGTTTCTAGCACATTCCTCTTCAGACTAGGAGGAAAGCCATAAGACCGTATGGATTAGGCCCAAGCAAAAACCCCAGCTACTTGAGACACTTAGACTAAGCCTAAAATACCAAGATCTCTCCATAAGGATGGTTTTTATACTGTACTTCCACAATCTGCTGGCAGTACAAAAAAATAAGCTGCAGATCTCCTTAGGCTGAGTCATGGTGCTTTGAGGCAGGGACCATGCATATCATGGGAATATTTCACAGTTTCTGCTCTGTTTTCAGTGTATGACACCAAAACACCCACCTGATGACATCCTTTCAAGAGCAAAGGCAGCAATTTGCAGAATTCCGCTTCTTAGGGGAAGAGAGAAATTGCTGAGCTGACACCAAGTCCTGCAGTGTCCCTGTCACCTGCAGAACCACCGCATCCTCGCCACGGTATCGGGCATTGTGACAAAGGTTCTATGTCAGCTGGGTGTGGCAGCCAGGCGCCCCCTAGGGGATGGGGAGCCTGTCAGCCCCGGGCCTGTCACTGCCTGGTGTCCCTGCTGCCACCAGCCAGGCCTCTGAAAACTTGTCAAACCATGCCCAAACTTGGGGCCAGTTTGGCCCAAAGTCTCCAAGAGACAAGTCGGGAAGAAAGATATGGGACAGAGGGAGAAAGCGAAGGGAGCAGGAGAAAGGGAAGGAAGAATAAAAAGTAGTGTTGGGCTGCAGGAGTGAGATGGAGGAATTGCAGGAAAAGAGGCAGGAAGCAGGAGAGTGAGAGAAAAGGAAAGAAGAGACATGCAGCCAGACGAGGGCTTAGTGAGAGAGGATGGGACAGAGAACAGGATGAGAAGGACATAAGGCAAGGCTAGGACAGGCAAGGACAGGCAAGGCAAGGCTAGGCTGCAGGACATGTTTTTGCTTTATAGTTTCTAGCACATTCCTCTTCAGACTAGGAGGAAAGCCATAAGACCGTATGGATTAGGCCCAAGCAAAAACCCCAGCTACTTGAGACACTTAGACTAAGCCTAAAATACCAAGATCTCTCCATAAGGATGGTTTTTATACTGTACTTCCACAATCTGCTGGCAGTACAAAAAAATAAGCTGCAGATCTCCTTAGGCTGAGTCATGGTGCTTTGGGGCAGGGATCATGCATATCATGGGAATGTTTCACAGTTTCTGCTCTGTTTTCAGTGTATGACACCAAAACACCCACCTGATGACATCCTTTCAAGAGCAAAGGCAGCAATTTGCAGAATTCCGCTTCTTAGGGGAAGAGAGAAATTGCTGAGCTGACACCAAGTCCTGCAGTGTCCCTGTCACCTGCAGAGCCACCGCATCCTCGCCACGGTAGCGGGCATTGTGACAAAGGTTCTATGTCAGCTGGGTGTGGCAGCCAGGCGCCCCCTAGGGGATGGGGAGCCTGTCAGCCCCGGGCCTGTCACTGCCTGGTGTCCCTGCTGCCACCAGCCAGGCCTCTGAAAACTTGTCAAAGCATGCCCAGACTTGGGGCCAGTTTGGCCCAAAGTCTCCAAGAGACAAGTCGGGAAGAAAGATATGGGACAGAGGGAGAAAGCGAAGGGAGCAGGAGAAAGGGAAGGAAGAATAAAAAGTAGTGTTGGGCTGCAGGAGTGAGATGGAGGAATTGCAGGAAAAGAGGCAGGAAGCAGGAGAGTGAGAGAAAAGGAAAGAAGAGACATGCAGCCATACGAGGGCTTAGTGAGAGAGGATGGGACAGAGAACAGGATGAGAAGGACATAAGGCAAGGCTAGGACAGGCAAGGACAGGCAAGGCAAGGCTAGGCTGCAGGACATGTTTTTGCTTTATAGTTTCTAGCACATTCCTCTTCAGACTAGGAGGAAAGCCATAAGACCGTATGGATTAGGCCCAAGCAAAAACCCCAGCTACTTGAGACACTTAGACTAAGCCTAAAATACCAAGATCTCTCCATAAGGATGGTTTTTATACTGTACTTCCACAATCTGCTGGCAGTACAAAAAAATAAGCTGCAGATCTCCTTAGGCTGAGTCATGGTGCTTTGGGGCAGGGATCATGCATATCATGGGAATGTTTCACAGTTTCTGCTCTGTTTTCAGTGTATGACACCAAAACACCCACCTGATGACATCCTTTCAAGAGCAAAGGCAGCAATTTGCAGAATTCCGCTTCTTAGGGGAAGAGAGAAATTGCTGAGCTGACACCAAGTCCTGCAGTGTCCCTGTCACCTGCAGAGCCACCGCATCCTCGCCACGGTAGCGGGCATTGTGACAAAGGTTCTATGTCAGCTGGGTGTGGCAGCCAGGCGCCCCCTAGGGGATGGGGAGCCTGTCAGCCCCGGGCCTGTCACTGCCTGGTGTCCCTGCTGCCACCAGCCAGGCCTCTGAAAACTTGTCAAAGCATGCCCAGACTTGGGGCCAGTTTGGCCCAAAGTCTCCAAGAGACAAGTCGGGAAGAAAGATATGGGACAGAGGGAGAAAGCGAAGGGAGCAGGAGAAAGGGAAGGAAGAATAAAAAGTAGTGTTGGGCTGCAGGAGTGAGATGGAGGAATTGCAAGAAAAGAGGCAGGAAGCAGGAGAGTGAGAGAAAAGGAAAGAAGAGACATGCAGCCAGACGAGGGCTTAGTGAGAGAGGATGGGACAGAGA
The DNA here is from genome assembly GCF_036013475.1 of Columba livia. Classification (NCBI taxonomy): domain Eukaryota; kingdom Metazoa; phylum Chordata; class Aves; order Columbiformes; family Columbidae; genus Columba; species Columba livia. The sequence continues at coordinate 4,398,326 of NW_027043007.1, read as the reverse complement.
ACAGGATGAGAAGGACATAAGGCAAGGCTAGGACAGGCAAGGACAGGCAAGGCAAGGCTAGGCTGCAGGACATGTTTTTGCTTTATAGTTTCTAGCACATTCCTCTTCAGACTAGGAGGAAAGCCATAAGACCGTATGGATTAGGCCCAAGCAAAAACCCCAGCTACTTGAGACACTTAGACTAAGCCTAAAATACCAAGATCTCTCCATAAGGATGGTTTTTATACTGTACTTCCACAATCTGCTGGCAGTACAAAAAAATAAGCTGCAGATCTCCTTAGGCTGAGTCATGGTGCTTTGGGGCAGGGATCATGCATATCATGGGAATGTTTCACAGTTTCTGCTCTGTTTTCAGTGTATGACACCAAAACACCCACCTGATGACATCCTTTCAAGAGCAAAGGCAGCAATTTGCAGAATTCCGCTTCTTAGGGGAAGAGAGAAATTGCTGAGCTGACACCAAGTCCTGCAGTGTCCCTGTCACCTGCAGAGCCACCGCATCCTCGCCACGGTAGCGGGCATTGTGACAAAGGTTCTATGTCAGCTGGGTGTGGCAGCCAGGCGCCCCCTAGGGGATGGGGAGCCTGTCAGCCCCGGGCCTGTCACTGCCTGGTGTCCCTGCTGCCACCAGCCAGGCCTCTGAAAACTTGTCAAAGCATGCCCAGACTTGGGGCCAGTTTGGCCCAAAGTCTCCAAGAGACAAGTCGGGAAGAAAGATATGGGACAGAGGGAGAAAGCGAAGGGAGCAGGAGAAAGGGAAGGAAGAATAAAAAGTAGTGTTGGGCTGCAGGAGTGAGATGGAGGAATTGCAGGAAAAGAGGCAGGAAGCAGGAGAGTGAGAGAAAAGGAAAGAAGAGACATGCAGCCATACGAGGGCTTAGTGAGAGAGGATGGGACAGAGAACAGGATGAGAAGGACATAAGGCAAGGCTAGGTCAGGCAAGGACAGGCAAGGCAAGGCTAGGCTGCAGGACATGTTTTTGCTTTATAGTTTCTAGCACATTCCTCTTCAGACTAGGAGGAAAGCCATAAGACCGTATGGATTAGGCCCAAGCAAAAACCCCAGCTACTTGAGACACTTAGACTAAGCCTAAAATACCAAGATCTCTCCATAAGGATGGTTTTTATACTGTACTTCCACAATCTGCTGGCAGTACAAAAAAATAAGCTGCAGATCTCCTTAGGCTGAGTCATGGTGCTTTGGGGCAGGGATCATGCATATCATGGGAATGTTTCACAGTTTCTGCTCTGTTTTCAGTGTATGACACCAAAACACCCACCTGATGACATCCTTTCAAGAGCAAAGGCAGCAATTTGCAGAATTCCGCTTCTTAGGGGAAGAGAGAAATTGCTGAGCTGACACCAAGTCCTGCAGTGTCCCTGTCACCTGCAGAGCCACCGCATCCTCGCCACGGTAGCGGGCATTGTGACAAAGGTTCTATGTCAGCTGGGTGTGGCAGCCAGGCGCCCCCTAGGGGATGGGGAGCCTGTCAGCCCCGGGCCTGTCACTGCCTGGTGTCCCTGCTGCCACCAGCCAGGCCTCTGAAAACTTGTCAAAGCATGCCCAGACTTGGGGCCAGTTTGGCCCAAAGTCTCCAAGAGACAAGTCGGGAAGAAAGATATGGGACAGAGGGAGAAAGCGAAGGGAGCAGGAGAAAGGGAAGGAAGAATAAAAAGTAGTGTTGGGCTGCAGGAGTGAGATGGAGGAATTGCAAGAAAAGAGGCAGGAAGCAGGAGAGTGAGAGAAAAGGAAAGAAGAGACATGCAGCCAGACGAGGGCTTAGTGAGAGAGGATGGGACAGAGAACAGGATGAGAAGGACATAAGGCAAGGCTAGGACAGGCAAGGACAGGCAAGGCAAGGCTAGGCTGCAGGACATGTTTTTGCTTTATAGTTTCTAGCACATTCCTCTTCAGACTAGGAGGAAAGCCATAAGACCGTATGGATTAGGCCCAAGCAAAAACCCCAGCTACTTGAGACACTTAGACTAAGCCTAAAATACCAAGATCTCTCCATAAGGATGGTTTTTATACTGTACTTCCACAATCTGCTGGCAGTACAAAAAAATAAGCTGCAGATCTCCTTAGGCTGAGTCATGGTGCTTTGGGGCAGGGACCATGCATATCATGGGAATGTTTCACAGTTTCTGCTCTGTTTTCAGTGTATGACACCAAAACACCCACCTGATGACATCCTTTCAAGAGCAAAGGCAGCAATTTGCAGAATTCCGCTTCTTAGGGGAAGAGAGAAATTGCTGAGCTGACACCAAGTCCTGCAGTGTCCCTGTCACCTGCAGAGCCACCGCATCCTCGCCACGGTAGCGGGCATTGTGACAAAGGTTCTATGTCAGCTGGGTGTGGCAGCCAGGCGCCCCCTAGGGGATGGGGAGCCTGTCAGCCCCGGGCCTGTCACTGCCTGGTGTCCCTGCTGCCACCAGCCAGGCCTCTGAAAACTTGTCAAACCATGCCCAGACTTGGGGCCAGTTTGGCCCAAAGTCTCCAAGAGACAAGTCGGGAAGAAAGATATGGGACAGAGGGAGAAAGCGAAGGGAGCAGGAGAAAGGGAAGGAAGAATAAAAAGTAGTGTTGGGCTGCAGGAGTGAGATGGAGGAATTGCAAGAAAAGAGGCAGGAAGCAGGAGAGTGAGAGAAAAGGAAAGAAGAGACATGCAGCCAGACGAGAGCTTAGTGAGAGAGGATGGGACAGAGAACAGGATGAGAAGGACATAAGGCAAGGCTAGGACAGGCAAGGACAGGCAAGGCAAGGCTAGGCTGCAGGACATGTTTTTGCTTTATAGTTTCTAGCACATTCCTCTTCAGACTAGGAGGAAAGCCATAAGACCGTATGGATTAGGCCCAAGCAAAAACCCCAGCTACTTGAGACACTTAGACTAAGCCTAAAATACCAAGATCTCTCCATAAGGATGGTTTTTATACTGTACTTCCACAATCTGCTGGCAGTACAAAAAAATAAGCTGCAGATCTCCTTAGGCTGAGTCATGGTGCTTTGGGGCAGGGATCATGCATATCATGGGAATGTTTCACAGTTTCTGCTCTGTTTTCAGTGTATGACACCAAAACACCCACCTGATGACATCCTTTCAAGAGCAAAGGCAGCAATTTGCAGAATTCCGCTTCTTAGGGGAAGAGAGAAATTGCTGAGCTGACACCAAGTCCTGCAGTGTCCCTGTCACCTGCAGAGCCACCGCATCCTCGCCACGGTAGCGGGCATTGTGACAAAGGTTCTATGTCAGCTGGGTGTGGCAGCCAGGCGCCCCCTAGGGGATGGGGAGCCTGTCAGCCCCGGGCCTGTCACTGCCTGGTGTCCCTGCTGCCACCAGCCAGGCCTCTGAAAACTTGTCAAACCATGCCCAGACTTGGGGCCAGTTTGGCCCAAAGTCTCCAAGAGACAAGTCGGGAAGAAAGATATGGGACAGAGGGAGAAAGCGAAGGGAGCAGGAGAAAGGGAAGGAAGAATAAAAAGTAGTGTTGGGCTGCAGGAGTGAGATGGAGGAATTGCAAGAAAAGAGGCAGGAAGCAGGAGAGTGAGAGAAAAGGAAAGAAGAGACATGCAGCCAGACGAGAGCTTAGTGAGAGAGGATGGGACAGAGAACAGGATGAGAAGGACATAAGGCAAGGCTAGGACAGGCAAGGACAGGCAAGGCAAGGCTAGGCTGCAGGACATGTTTTTGCTTTATAGTTTCTAGCACATTCCTCTTCAGACTAGGAGGAAAGCCATAAGACCGTATGGATTAGGCCCAAGCAAAAACCCCAGCTACTTGAGACACTTAGACTAAGCCTAAAATACCAAGATCTCTCCATAAGGATGGTTTTTATACTGTACTTCCACAATCTGCTGGCAGTACAAAAAAATAAGCTGCAGATCTCCTTAGGCTGAGTCATGGTGCTTTGGGGCAGGGATCATGCATATCATGGGAATGTTTCACAGTTTCTGCTCTGTTTTCAGTGTATGACACCAAAACACCCACCTGATGACATCCTTTCAAGAGCAAAGGCAGCAATTTGCAGAATTCCGCTTCTTAGGGGAAGAGAGAAATTGCTGAGCTGACACCAAGTCCTGCAGTGTCCCTGTCACCTGCAGAGCCACCGCATCCTCGCCACGGTAGCGGGCATTGTGACAAAGGTTCTATGTCAGCTGGGTGTGGCAGCCAGGCGCCCCCTAGGGGATGGGGAGCCTGTCAGCCCTGGGCCTGTCACTGCCTGGTGTCCCTGCTGCCACCAGCCAGGCCTCTGAAAACTTGTCAAAGCATGCCCAGACTTGGGGCCAGTTTGGCCCAAAGTCTCCAAGAGACAAGTCGGGAAGAAAGATATGGGACAGAGGGAGAAAGCGAAGGGAGCAGGAGAAAGGGAAGGAAGAATAAAAAGTAGTGTTGGGCTGCAGGAGTGAGATGGAGGAATTGCAAGAAAAGAGGCAGGAAGCAGGAGAGTGAGAGAAAAGGAAAGAAGACACATGCAGCCAGACGAGGGCTTAGTGAGAGAGGATGGGACAGAGAACAGGATGAGAAGGACATAAGGCAAGGCTAGGACAGGCAAGGACAGGCAAGGCAAGGCTAGGCTGCAGGACATGTTTTTGCTTTACAGTTTCTAGCACATTCCTCTTCAGACTAGGAGGAAAGCCATAAGACCGTATGGATTAGGCCCAAGCAAAAACCCCAGCTACTTGAGACACTTAGACTAAGCCTAAAATACCAAGATCTCTCCATAAGGATGGTTTTTATACTGTACTTCCACAATCTGCTGGCAGTACAAAAAAATAAGCTGCAGATCTCCTTAGGCTGAGTCATGGTGCTTTGAGGCAGGGACCATGCATATCATGGGAATATTTCACAGTTTCTGCTCTGTTTTCAGTGTATGACACCAAAACACCCACCTGATGACATCCTTTCAAGAGCAAAGGCAGCAATTTGCAGAATTCCGCTTCTTAGGGGAAGAGAGAAATTGCTGAGCTGACACCAAGTCCTGCAGTGTCCCTGTCACCTGCAGAACCACCGCATCCTCGCCACGGTATCGGGCATTGTGACAAAGGTTCTATGTCAGCTGGGTGTGGCAGCCAGGCGCCCCCTAGGGGATGGGGAGCCTGTCAGCCCCGGGCCTGTCACTGCCTGGTGTCCCTGCTGCCACCAGCCAGGCCTCTGAAAACTTGTCAAACCATGCCCAAACTTGGGGCCAGTTTGGCCCAAAGTCTCCAAGAGACAAGTCGGGAAGAAAGATATGGGACAGAGGGAGAAAGCGAAGGGAGCAGGAGAAAGGGAAGGAAGAATAAAAAGTAGTGTTGGGCTGCAGGAGTGAGATGGAGGAATTGCAGGAAAAGAGGCAGGAAGCAGGAGAGTGAGAGAAAAGGAAAGAAGAGACATGCAGCCAGACGAGGGCTTAGTGAGAGAGGATGGGACAGAGAACAGGATGAGAAGGACATAAGGCAAGGCTAGGACAGGCAAGGACAGGCAAGGCAAGGCTAGGCTGCAGGACATGTTTTTGCTTTATAGTTTCTAGCACATTCCTCTTCAGACTAGGAGGAAAGCCATAAGACCGTATGGATTAGGCCCAAGCAAAAACCCCAGCTACTTGAGACACTTAGACTAAGCCTAAAATACCAAGATCTCTCCATAAGGATGGTTTTTATACTGTACTTCCACAATCTGCTGGCAGTACAAAAAAATAAGCTGCAGATCTCCTTAGGCTGAGTCATGGTGCTTTGGGGCAGGGATCATGCATATCATGGGAATGTTTCACAGTTTCTGCTCTGTTTTCAGTGTATGACACCAAAACACCCACCTGATGACATCCTTTCAAGAGCAAAGGCAGCAATTTGCAGAATTCCGCTTCTTAGGGGAAGAGAGAAATTGCTGAGCTGACACCAAGTCCTGCAGTGTCCCTGTCACCTGCAGAGCCACCGCATCCTCGCCACGGTAGCGGGCATTGTGACAAAGGTTCTATGTCAGCTGGGTGTGGCAGCCAGGCGCCCCCTAGGGGATGGGGAGCCTGTCAGCCCCGGGCCTGTCACTGCCTGGTGTCCCTGCTGCCACCAGCCAGGCCTCTGAAAACTTGTCAAAGCATGCCCAGACTTGGGGCCAGTTTGGCCCAAAGTCTCCAAGAGACAAGTCGGGAAGAAAGATATGGGACAGAGGGAGAAAGCGAAGGGAGCAGGAGAAAGGGAAGGAAGAATAAAAAGTAGTGTTGGGCTGCAGGAGTGAGATGGAGGAATTGCAGGAAAAGAGGCAGGAAGCAGGAGAGTGAGAGAAAAGGAAAGAAGAGACATGCAGCCATACGAGGGCTTAGTGAGAGAGGATGGGACAGAGAACAGGATGAGAAGGACATAAGGCAAGGCTAGGACAGGCAAGGACAGGCAAGGCAAGGCTAGGCTGCAGGACATGTTTTTGCTTTATAGTTTCTAGCACATTCCTCTTCAGACTAGGAGGAAAGCCATAAGACCGTATGGATTAGGCCCAAGCAAAAACCCCAGCTACTTGAGACACTTAGACTAAGCCTAAAATACCAAGATCTCTCCATAAGGATGGTTTTTATACTGTACTTCCACAATCTGCTGGCAGTACAAAAAAATAAGCTGCAGATCTCCTTAGGCTGAGTCATGGTGCTTTGGGGCAGGGATCATGCATATCATGGGAATGTTTCACAGTTTCTGCTCTGTTTTCAGTGTATGACACCAAAACACCCACCTGATGACATCCTTTCAAGAGCAAAGGCAGCAATTTGCAGAATTCCGCTTCTTAGGGGAAGAGAGAAATTGCTGAGCTGACACCAAGTCCTGCAGTGTCCCTGTCACCTGCAGAGCCACCGCATCCTCGCCACGGTAGCGGGCATTGTGACAAAGGTTCTATGTCAGCTGGGTGTGGCAGCCAGGCGCCCCCTAGGGGATGGGGAGCCTGTCAGCCCCGGGCCTGTCACTGCCTGGTGTCCCTGCTGCCACCAGCCAGGCCTCTGAAAACTTGTCAAAGCATGCCCAGACTTGGGGCCAGTTTGGCCCAAAGTCTCCAAGAGACAAGTCGGGAAGAAAGATATGGGACAGAGGGAGAAAGCGAAGGGAGCAGGAGAAAGGGAAGGAAGAATAAAAAGTAGTGTTGGGCTGCAGGAGTGAGATGGAGGAATTGCAAGAAAAGAGGCAGGAAGCAGGAGAGTGAGAGAAAAGGAAAGAAGAGACATGCAGCCAGACGAGGGCTTAGTGAGAGAGGATGGGACAGAGAACAGGATGAGAAGGACATAAGGCAAGGCTAGGACAGGCAAGGACAGGCAAGGCAAGGCTAGGCTGCAGGACATGTTTTTGCTTTATAGTTTCTAGCACATTCCTCTTCAGACTAGGAGGAAAGCCATAAGACCGTATGGATTAGGCCCAAGCAAAAACCCCAGCTACTTGAGACACTTAGACTAAGCCTAAAATACCAAGATCTCTCCATAAGGATGGTTTTTATACTGTACTTCCACAATCTGCTGGCAGTACAAAAAAATAAGCTGCAGATCTCCTTAGGCTGAGTCATGGTGCTTTGGGGCAGGGATCATGCATATCATGGGAATGTTTCACAGTTTCTGCTCTGTTTTCAGTGTATGACACCAAAACACCCACCTGATGACATCCTTTCAAGAGCAAAGGCAGCAATTTGCAGAATTCCGCTTCTTAGGGGAAGAGAGAAATTGCTGAGCTGACACCAAGTCCTGCAGTGTCCCTGTCACCTGCAGAGCCACCGCATCCTCGCCACGGTAGCGGGCATTGTGACAAAGGTTCTATGTCAGCTGGGTGTGGCAGCCAGGCGCCCCCTAGGGGATGGGGAGCCTGTCAGCCCCGGGCCTGTCACTGCCTGGTGTCCCTGCTGCCACCAGCCAGGCCTCTGAAAACTTGTCAAAGCATGCCCAGACTTGGGGCCAGTTTGGCCCAAAGTCTCCAAGAGACAAGTCGGGAAGAAAGATATGGGACAGAGGGAGAAAGCGAAGGGAGCAGGAGAAAGGGAAGGAAGAATAAAAAGTAGTGTTGGGCTGCAGGAGTGAGATGGAGGAATTGCAGGAAAAGAGGCAGGAAGCAGGAGAGTGAGAGAAAAGGAAAGAAGAGACATGCAGCCATACGAGGGCTTAGTGAGAGAGGATGGGACAGAGAACAGGATGAGAAGGACATAAGGCAAGGCTAGGTCAGGCAAGGACAGGCAAGGCAAGGCTAGGCTGCAGGACATGTTTTTGCTTTATAGTTTCTAGCACATTCCTCTTCAGACTAGGAGGAAAGCCATAAGACCGTATGGATTAGGCCCAAGCAAAAACCCCAGCTACTTGAGACACTTAGACTAAGCCTAAAATACCAAGATCTCTCCATAAGGATGGTTTTTATACTGTACTTCCACAATCTGCTGGCAGTACAAAAAAATAAGCTGCAGATCTCCTTAGGCTGAGTCATGGTGCTTTGGGGCAGGGATCATGCATATCATGGGAATGTTTCACAGTTTCTGCTCTGTTTTCAGTGTATGACACCAAAACACCCACCTGATGACATCCTTTCAAGAGCAAAGGCAGCAATTTGCAGAATTCCGCTTCTTAGGGGAAGAGAGAAATTGCTGAGCTGACACCAAGTCCTGCAGTGTCCCTGTCACCTGCAGAGCCACCGCATCCTCGCCACGGTAGCGGGCATTGTGACAAAGGTTCTATGTCAGCTGGGTGTGGCAGCCAGGCGCCCCCTAGGGGATGGGGAGCCTGTCAGCCCCGGGCCTGTCACTGCCTGGTGTCCCTGCTGCCACCAGCCAGGCCTCTGAAAACTTGTCAAAGCATGCCCAGACTTGGGGCCAGTTTGGCCCAAAGTCTGCAAGAGACAAGTCGGGAAGAAAGATATGGGACAGAGGGAGAAAGCGAAGGGAGCAGGAGAAAGGGAAGGAAGAATAAAAAGTAGTGTTGGGCTGCAGGAGTGAGATGGAGGAATTGCAAGAAAAGAGGCAGGAAGCAGGAGAGTGAGAGAAAAGGAAAGAAGAGACATGCAGCCAGACGAGGGCTTAGTGAGAGAGGATGGGACAGAGAACAGGATGAGAAGGACATAAGGCAAGGCTAGGACAGGCAAGGACAGGCAAGGCAAGGCTAGGCTGCAGGACATGTTTTTGCTTTATAGTTTCTAGCACATTCCTCTTCAGACTAGGAGGAAAGCCATAAGACCGTATGGATTAGGCCCAAGCAAAAACCCCAGCTACTTGAGACACTTAGACTAAGCCTAAAATACCAAGATCTCTCCATAAGGATGGTTTTTATACTGTACTTCCACAATCTGCTGGCAGTACAAAAAAATAAGCTGCAGATCTCCTTAGGCTGAGTCATGGTGCTTTGGGGCAGGGACCATGCATATCATGGGAATGTTTCACAGTTTCTGCTCTGTTTTCAGTGTATGACACCAAAACACCCACCTGATGACATCCTTTCAAGAGCAAAGGCAGCAATTTGCAGAATTCCGCTTCTTAGGGGAAGAGAGAAATTGCTGAGCTGACACCAAGTCCTGCAGTGTCCCTGTCACCTGCAGAGCCACCGCATCCTCGCCACGGTAGCGGGCATTGTGACAAAGGTTCTATGTCAGCTGGGTGTGGCAGCCAGGCGCCCCCTAGGGGATGGGGAGCCTGTCAGCCCCGGGCCTGTCACTGCCTGGTGTCCCTGCTGCCACCAGCCAGGCCTCTGAAAACTTGTCAAACCATGCCCAGACTTGGGGCCAGTTTGGCCCAAAGTCTCCAAGAGACAAGTCGGGAAGAAAGATATGGGACAGAGGGAGAAAGCGAAGGGAGCAGGAGAAAGGGAAGGAAGAATAAAAAGTAGTGTTGGGCTGCAGGAGTGAGATGGAGGAATTGCAAGAAAAGAGGCAGGAAGCAGGAGAGTGAGAGAAAAGGAAAGAAGAGACATGCAGCCAGACGAGAGCTTAGTGAGAGAGGATGGGACAGAGAACAGGATGAGAAGGACATAAGGCAAGGCTAGGACAGGCAAGGACAGGCAAGGCAAGGCTAGGCTGCAGGACATGTTTTTGCTTTATAGTTTCTAGCACATTCGTCTTCAGACTAGGAGGAAAGCCATAAGACCGTATGGATTAGGCCCAAGCAAAAACCCCAGCTACTTGAGACACTTAGACTAAGCCTAAAATACCAAGATCTCTCCATAAGGATGGTTTTTATACTGTACTTCCACAATCTGCTGGCAGTACAAAAAAATAAGCTGCAGATCTCCTTAGGCTGAGTCATGGTGCTTTGGGGCAGGGACCATGCATATCATGGGAATGTTTCACAGTTTCTGCTCTGTTTTCAGTGTATGACACCAAAACACCCACCTGATGACATCCTTTCAAGAGCAAAGGCAGCAATTTGCAGAATTCCGCTTCTTAGGGGAAGAGAGAAATTGCTGAGCTGACACCAAGTCCTGCAGTGTCCCTGTCACCTGCAGAGCCACCGCATCCTCGCCACGGTAGCGGGCATTGTGACAAAGGTTCTATGTCAGCTGGGTGTGGCAGCCAGGCGCCCCCTAGGGGATGGGGAGCCTGTCAGCCCCAGGCCTGTCACTGCCTGGTGTCCCTGCTGCCACCAGCCAGGCCTCTGAAAACTTGTCCAACCATGCCCAGACTTGGGGCCAGTTTGGCCCAAAGTCTCCAAGAGACAAGTCGGGAAGAAAGATATGGGACAGAGGGAGAAAGCGAAGGGAGCAGGAGAAAGGGAAGGAAGAATAAAAAGTAGTGTTGGGCGGCAGGAGTGAGATGGAGGAATTGCAAGAAAAGAGGCAGGAAGCAGGAGAGTGAGAGAAAAGGAAAGAAGAGACATGCAGCCAGACGAGGGCTTAGTGAGAGAGGATGGGACAGTGAACAGGATGAGAAGGACATAAGGCAAGTCTAGGACAGGCAAGGACAGGCAAGGCAAGGCTAGGCTGCAGGACATGTTTTTGCTTTACAGTTTCTAGCACATTCCTCTTCAGACTAGGAGGAAAGCCATAAGACCGTATGGATTAGGCCCAAGCAAAAACCCCAGCTACTTGAGACACTTAGACTAAGCCTAAAATACCAAGATCTCTCCATAAGGATGGTTTTTATACTGTACTTCCACAATCTGCTGGCAGTACAAAAAAATAAGCTGCAGATCTCCTTAGGCTGAGTCATGGTGCTTTGGGGCAGGGATCATGCATATCATGGGAATGTTTCACAGTTTCTGCTCTGTTTTCAGTGTATGACACCAAAACACCCACCTGATGACATCCTTTCAAGAGCAAAGGCAGCAATTTGCAGAATTCCGCTTCTTAGGGGAAGTGAGAAATTGCTGAGCTGACACCAAGTCCTGCAGTGTCCCTGTCACCTGCAGAGCCACCGCATCCTCGCCACGGTAGCGGGCATTGTGACAAAGGTTCTATGTCAGCTGGGTGTGGCAGCCAGGCGCCCCCTAGGGGATGGGGAGCCTGTCAGCCCCGGGCCTGTCACTACCTGGTGTCCCTGCTGCCACCAGCCAGGCCTCTGAAAACTTGTCAAACCATGCCCAGACTTGGGGCCAGTTTGGCCCAAAGTCTCCAAGAGACAAGTCGGGAAGAAAGATATGGGACAGAGGGAGAAAGCGAAGGGAGCAGGAGAAAGGGAAGGAAGAATAAAAAGTAGTGTTGGGCTGCAGGAGTGAGATGGAGGAATTGCAAGAAAAGAGGCAGGAAGCAGGAGAGTGAGAGAAAAGGAAAGAAGAGACATGCAGCCAGACGAGGGTTTAGTGAGAGAGGATGGGACAGAGAACAGGATGAGAAGGACATAAGGCAAGGCTAGGACAGGCAAGGACAGGCAAGGCAAGGCTAGGCTGCAGGACATGTTTTGGCTTTACAGTTTCTAGCACATTCGTCTTCAGACTAGGAGGAAAGCCATAAGACCGTATGGATTAGGCCCAAGCAAAAACCCCAGCTACTTGAGACACTTAGACTAAGCCTAAAATACCAAGATCTCTCCATAAGGATGGTTTTTATACTGTACTTCCACAATCTGCTGGCAGTACAAAAAAATAAGCTGCAGATCTCCTTAGGCTGAGTCATGGTGCTTTGGGGCAGGGATCATGCATATCATGGGAATGTTTCACAGTTTCTGCTCTGTTTTCAGTGTATGACACCAAAACACCCACCTGATGACATCCTTTCAAGAGCAAAGGCAGCAATTTGCAGAATTCCGCTTCTTAGGGGAAGAGAGAAATTGCTGAGCTGACACCAAGTCCTGCAGTGTCCCTGTCACCTGCAGAGCCACCGCATCCTCGCCACGGTAGCGGGCATTGTGACAAAGGTTCTATGTCAGCTGGGTGTGGCAGCCAGGCGCCCCCTAGGGGATGGGGAGCCTGTCAGCCCCGGGCCTGTCACTGCCTGGTGTCCCTGCTGCCACCAGCCAGGCCTCTGAAAACTTGTCCAACCATGCCCAGACTTGGGGCCAGTTTGGCCCAAAGTCTCCAAGAGACAAGTCGGGAAGAAAGATATGGGACAGAGGGAGAAAGCGAAGGGAGCAGGAGAAAGGGAACGAAGAATAAAAAGTAGTGTTCGGCTGCAGGAGTGAGATGGAGGAATTGCAAGAAAAGAGGCAGGAAGCAGGAGAGTGAGAGAAAAGGAAAGAAGAGACATGCAGCCAGACGAGAGCTTAGTGAGAGAGGATGGGACAGAGAACAGGATGAGAAGGACATAAGGCAAGGCTAGGACAGGCAAGGACAGGCAAGGCAAGGCTAGGCTGCAGGACATGTTTTTGCTTTATAGTTTCTAGCACATTCGTCTTCAGACTAGGAGGAAAGCCATAAGACCGTATGGATTAGGCCCAAGCAAAAACCCCAGCTACTTGAGACACTTAGACTAAGCCTAAAATACCAAGATCTCTCCATAAGGATGGTTTTTATACTGTACTTCCACAATCTGCTGGCAGTACAAAAAAATAAGCTGCAGATCTCCTTAGGCTGAGTCATGGTGCTTTGGGGCAGGGACCATGCATATCATGGGAATGTTTCACAGTTTCTGCTCTGTTTTCAGTGTATGACACCAAAACACCCACCTGATGACATCCTTTCAAGAGCAAAGGCAGCAATTTGCAGAATTCCGCTTCTTAGGGGAAGAGAGAAATTGCTGAGCTGACACCAAGTCCTGCAGTGTCCCTGTCACCTGCAGAGCCACCGCATCCTCGCCACGGTAGCGGGCATTGTGACAAAGGTTCTATGTCAGCTGGGTGTGGCAGCCAGGCGCCCCCTAGGGGATGGGGAGCCTGTCAGCCCCGGGCCTGTCACTGCCTGGTGTCCCTGCTGCCACCAGCCAGGCCTCTGAAAACTTGTCCAACCATGCCCAGACTTGGGGCCAGTTTGGCCCAAAGTCTCCAAGAGACAAGTCGGGAAGAAAGATATGGGACAGAGGGAGAAAGCGAAGGGAGCAGGAGAAAGGGAAGGAAGAATAAAAAGTAGTGTTGGGCTGCAGGAGTGAGATGGAGGAATTGCAAGAAAAGAGGCAGGAAGCAGGAGAGTGAGAGAAAAGGAAAGAAGAGACATGCAGCCAGACGAGGGGTTAGTGAGAGAGGATGGGACAGAGAACAGGATGAGAAGGACATAAGGCAAAGCTAGGACAGGCAAGGACAGGCAAGGCAAGGCTAGGCTGCAGGACATGTTTTTGCTTTACAGTTTCTAGCACATTCGTCTTCAGACTAGGAGGAAAGCCATAAGACCGTATGGATTAGGCCCAAGCAAAAACCCCAGCTACTTGAGACACTTAGACTAAGCCTAAAATACCAAGATCTCTCCATAAGGATGGTTTTTATACTGTACTTCCACAATCTGCTGGCAGTACAAAAAAATAAGCTGCAGATCTCCTTAGGCTGAGTCATGGTGCTTTGGGGCAGGGATCATGCATATCATGGGAATGTTTCACAGTTTCTGCTCTGTTTTCAGTGTATGACACCAAAACACCCACCTGATGACATCCTTTCAAGAGCAAAGGCAGCAATTTGCAGAATTCCGCTTCTTAGGGGAAGTGAGAAATTGCTGAGCTGACACCAAGTCCTGCAGTGTCCCTGTCACCTGCAGAGCCACCGCATCCTCGCCACGGTAGCGGGCATTCTGACAAAGGTTCTATGTCAGCTGGGTGTGGCAGCCAGGCGCCCCCTAGGGGATGGGGAGCCTGTCAGCCCCGGGCCTGTCACTGCCTGGTGTCCCTGCTGCCACCAGCCAGGCCTCTGAAAACTTGTCAAACCATGCCCAGACTTGGGGCCAGTTTGGCCCAAAGTCTCCAAGAGACAAGTCGGGAAGAAAGATATGGGACAGAGGGAGAAAGCGAAGGGAGCAGGAGAAAGGGAAGGAAGAATAAAAAGTAGTGTTGGGCTGCAGGAGTGAGATGGAGGAATTGCAAGAAAAGAGGCAGGAAGCAGGAGAGTGAGAGAAAAGGAAAGAAGAGACATGCAGCCAGACGAGAGCTTAGTGAGAGAGGATGGGACAGAGAACAGGATGAGAAGGACATAAGGCAAGGCTAGGACAGGCAAGGACAGGCAAGGCAAGGCTAGGCTGCAGGACATGTTTTTGCTTTACAGTTTCTAGCACATTCGTCTTCAGACTAGGAGGAAAGCCATAAGACCGTATGGATTAGGCCCAAGCAAAAACCCCAGCTACTTGAGACACTTAGACTAAGCCTAAAATACCAAGATCTCTCCATAAGGATGGTTTTTATACTGTACTTCCACAATCTGCTGGCAGTACAAAAAAATAAGCTGCAGATCTCCTTAGGCTGAGTCATGGTGCTTTGAGGCAGGGACCATGCATATCATGGGAATGTTTCACAGTTTCTTCTCTGTTTTCAGTGTATGACACCAAAACACCCACCTGATGACATCCTTTCAAGAGCAAAGGCAGCAATTTGCAGAATTCCGCTTCTTAGGGGAAGAGAGAAATTGCTGAGCTGACACCAAGTCCTGCAGTGTCCCTGTCACCTGCAGAGCCACCGCATCCTCGCCACGGTAGCGGGCATTGTGACAAAGGTTCTATGTCAGCTGGGTGTGGCAGCCAGGCGCCCCCTAGGGGATGGGGAGCCTGTCAGCCCCGGGCCTGTCACTGCCTGGTGTCCCTGCTGCCACCAGCCAGGCCTCTGAAAACTTGTCAAACCATGCCCAGACTTGGGGCCAGTTTGGCCCAAAGTCTCCAAGAGACAAGTCGGGAAGAAAGATATGGGACAGAGGGAGAAAGCGAAGAGAGCAGGAGAAAGGGAAGGAAGAATAAAAAGTAGTGTTGGGCTGCAGGAGTGAGATGGAGGAATTGCAAGAAAAGAGGCAGGAAGCAGGAGAGTGAGAGAAAAGGAAAGAAGAGACATGCAGCCAGACGAGAGCTTAGTGAGAGAGGATGGGACAGAGAACAGGATGAGAAGGACATAAGGCAAGGCTAGGACAGGCAAGGACAGGCAAGGCAAGGCTAGGCTGCAGGACATGTTTTTGCTTTATAGTTTCTAGCACATTCGTCTTCAGACTAGGAGGAAAGCCATAAGACCGTATGGATTAGGCCCAAGCAAAAACCCCAGCTACTTGAGACACTTAGACTAAGCCTAAAATACCAAGATCTCTCCATAAGGATGGTTTTTATACTGTACTTCCACAATCAGCTGGCAGTACAAAAAAATAAGCTGCAGATCTCCTTAGGCTGAGTCATGGTGCTTTGGGGCAGGGACCATGCATATCATGGGAATGTTTCACAGTTTCTGCTCGGTTTTCAGTGTATGACACCAAAACACCCACCTGATGACATCCTTTCAAGAGCAAAGGCAGCAATTTGCAGAATTCCGCTTCTTAGGGGAAGAGAGAAATTGCTGAGCTGACACCAAGTCCTGCAGTGTCCCTGTCACCTGCAGAGCCACCGCATCCTCGCCACGGTAGCGGGCATTGTGACAAAGGTTCTATGTCAGCTGGGTGTGGCAGCCAGGCGCCCCCTAGGGGATGGGGAGCCTGTCAGCCCCGGGCCTGTCACTGCCTGGTGTCCCTGCTGCCACCAGCCAGGCCTCTGAAAACTTGTCCAACCATGCCCAGACTTGGGGCCAGTTTGGCCCAAAGTCTCCAAGAGACAAGTCGGGAAGAAAGATATGGGACAGAGGGAGAAAGCGAAGGGAGCAGGAGAAAGGGAAGGAAGAATAAAAAGTAGTGTTGGGCTGCAGGAGTGAGATGGAGGAATTGCAAGAAAAGAGGCAGGAAGCAGGAGAGTGAGAGAAAAGGAAAGAAGAGACATGCAGCCAGACGAGGGCTTAGTGAGAGAGGATGGGACAGAGAACAGGATGAGAAGGACATAAGGCAAGGCTAGGACAGGCAAGGACAGGCAAGGCAAGGCTAGGCTGCAGGACATGTTTTTGCTTTACAGTTTCTAGCACATTCGTCTTCAGACTAGGAGGAAAGCCATAAGACCGTATGGATTAGGCCCAAGCAAAAACCCCAGCTACTTGAGACACTTAGACTAAGCCTAAAATACCAAGATCTCTCCATAAGGATGGTTTTTATACTGTACTTCCACAATCTGCTGGCAGTACAAAAAAATAAGCTGCAGATCTCCTTAGGCTGAGTCATGGTGCTTTGGGGCAGGGATCATGCATATCATGGGAATGTTTCACAGTTTCTGCTCTGTTTTCAGTGTATGACACCAAAACACCCACCTGATGACATCCTTTCAAGAGCAAAGGCAGCAATTTGCAGAATTCCGCTTCTTAGGGGAAGAGAGAAATTGCTGAGCTGACACCAAGTCCTGCAGTGTCCCTGTCACCTGCAGAGCCACCGCATCCTCGCCACGGTAGCGGGCATTGTGACAAAGGTTCTATGTCAGCTGGGTGTGGCAGCCAGGCGCCCCCTAGGGGATGGGGAGCCTGTCAGCCCCGGGCCTGTCACTGCCTGGTGTCCCTGCTGCCACCAGCCAGGCCTCTGAAAACTTGTCAAAGCATGCCCAGACTTGGGGCCAGTTTGGCCCAAAGTCTCCAAGAGACAAGTCGGGAAGAAAGATATGGGACAGAGGGAGAAAGCGAAGGGAGCAGGAGAAAGGGAAGGAAGAATAAAAAGTAGTGTTGGGCTGCAGGAGTGAGATGGAGGAATTGCAAGAAAAGAGGCAGGAAGCAGGAGAGTGAGAGAAAAGGAAAGAAGACACATGCAGCCAGACGAGGGCTTAGTGAGAGAGGATGGGACAGAGAACAGGATGAGAAGGACATAAGGCAAGGCTAGGACAGGCAAGGACAGGCAAGGCAAGGCTAGGCTGCAGGACATGTTTTTGCTTTACAGTTTCTAGCACATTCCTCTTCAGACTAGGAGGAAAACCATAAGACCGTATTGATTAGGCCCAAGCAAAAACCCCAGCTACTTGAGACACTTAGACTAAGCCTAAAATACCAAGATCTCTCCATAAGGATGGTTTTTATACTGTACTTCCACAATCAGCTGGCAGTACAAAAAAATAAGCTGCAGATCTCCTTAGGCTGAGTCATGGTGCTTTGGGGCAGGGACCATGCATATCATGGGAATGTTTCACAGTTTCTGCTCGGTTTTCAGTGTATGACACCAAAACACCCACCTGATGACATCCTTTCAAGAGCAAAGGCAGCAATTTGCAGAATTCCGCTTCTTAGGGGAAGAGAGAAATTGCTGAGCTGACACCAAGTCCTGCAGTGTCCCTGTCACCTGCAGAGCCACCGCATCCTCGCCACGGTAGCGGGCATTGTGACAAAGGTTCTATGTCAGCTGGGTGTGGCAGCCAGGCGCCCCCTAGGGGATGGGGAGCCTGTCAGCCCCGGGCCTGTCACTGCCTGGTGTCCCTGCTGCCACCAGCCAGGCCTCTGAAAACTTGTCCAACCATGCCCAGACTTGGGGCCAGTTTGGCCCAAAGTCTCCAAGAGACAAGTCGGGAAGAAAGATATGGGACAGAGGGAGAAAGCGAAGGGAGCAGGAGAAAGGGAAGGAAGAATAAAAAGTAGTGTTGGGCTGCAGGAGTGAGATGGAGGAATTGCAAGAAAAGAGGCAGGAAGCAGGAGAGTGAGAGAAAAGGAAAGAAGAGACATGCAGCCAGACGAGGGCTTAGTGAGAGAGGATGGGACAGAGAACAGGATGAGAAGGACATAAGGCAAGGCTAGGACAGGCAAGGACAGGCAAGGCAAGGCTAGGCTGCAGGACATGTTTTTGCTTTACAGTTTCTAGCACATTCGTCTTCAGACTAGGAGGAAAGCCATAAGACCGTATGGATTAGGCCCAAGCAAAAACCCCAGCTACTTGAGACACTTAGACTAAGCCTAAAATACCAAGATCTCTCCATAAGGATGGTTTTTATACTGTACTTCCACAATCTGCTGGCAGTACAAAAAAATAAGCTGCAGATCTCCTTAGGCTGAGTCATGGTGCTTTGGGGCAGGGATCATGCATATCATGGGAATGTTTCACAGTTTCTGCTCTGTTTTCAGTGTATGACACCAAAACACCCACCTGATGACATCCTTTCAAGAGCAAAGGCAGCAATTTGCAGAATTCCGCTTCTTAGGGGAAGAGAGAAATTGCTGAGCTGACACCAAGTCCTGCAGTGTCCCTGTCACCTGCAGAGCCACCGCATCCTCGCCACGGTAGCGGGCATTGTGACAAAGGTTCTATGTCAGCTGGGTGTGGCAGCCAGGCGCCCCCTAGGGGATGGGGAGCCTGTCAGCCCCGGGCCTGTCACTGCCTGGTGTCCCTGCTGCCACCAGCCAGGCCTCTGAAAACTTGTCAAAGCATGCCCAGACTTGGGGCCAGTTTGGCCCAAAGTCTCCAAGAGACAAGTCGGGAAGAAAGATATGGGACAGAGGGAGAAAGCGAAGGGAGCAGGAGAAAGGGAAGGAAGAATAAAAAGTAGTGTTGGGCTGCAGGAGTGAGATGGAGGAATTGCAAGAAAAGAGGCAGGAAGCAGGAGAGTGAGAGAAAAGGAAAGAAGACACATGCAGCCAGACGAGGGCTTAGTGAGAGAGGATGGGACAGAGAACAGGATGAGAAGGACATAAGGCAAGGCTAGGACAGGCAAGGACAGGCAAGGCAAGGCTAGGCTGCAGGACATGTTTTTGCTTTACAGTTTCTAGCACATTCCTCTTCAGACTAGGAGGAAAACCATAAGACCGTATTGATTAGGCCCAAGCAAAAACCCCAGCTACTTGAGACACTTAGACTAAGCCTAAAATACCAAGATCTCTCCATAAGGATGGTTTTTATACTGTACTTCCACAATCTGCTGGCAGTACAAAAAAATAAGCTGCAGATCTCCTTAGGCTGAGTCATGGTGCTTTGGGGCAGGGACCATGCATATCATGGGAATGTTTCACAGTTTCTGCTCGGTTTTCAGTGTATGACACCAAAACACCCACCTGATGACATCCTTTCAAGAGCAAAGGCAGCAATTTGCAGAATTCCGCTTCTTAGGGGAAGAGAGAAATTGCTGAGCTGACACCAAGTCCTGCAGTGTCCCTGTCACCTGCAGAGCCACCGCATCCTCGCCACGGTTGCGGGCATTGTGACAAAGGTTCTATGTCAGCTGGGTGTGGCAGCCAGGCGCCCCCTAGGGGATGGGGAGCCTGTCAGCCCCGGGCCTGTCACTGCCTGGTGTCCCTGCTGCCACCAGCCAGGCCTCTGAAAACTTGTCCAACCATGCCCAGACTTGGGGCCAGTTTGGCCCAAAGTCTCCAAGAGACAAGTCGGGAAGAAAGATATGGGACAGAGGGAGAAAGCGAAGGGAGCAGGAGAAAGGGAAGGAAGAATAAAAAGTAGTGTTGGGCGGCAGGAGTGAGATGGAGGAATTGCAAGAAAAGAGGCAGGAAGCAGGAGAGTGAGAGAAAAGGAAAGAAGAGACATGCAGCCAGACGAGGGCTTAGTGAGAGAGGATGGGACAGAGAACAGGATGAGAAGGACATAAGGCAAGGCTAGGACAGGCAAGGACAGGCAAGGCAAGGCTAGGCTGCAGGACATGTTTTTGCTTTACAGTTTCTAGCACATTCGTCTTCAGACTAGGAGGAAAGCCATAAGACCGTATGGATTAGGCCCAAGCAAAAACCCCAGCTACTTGAGACACTTAGACTAAGCCTAAAATACCAAGATCTCTCCATAAGGATGGTTTTTATACTGTACTTCCACAATCTGCTGGCAGTACAAAAAAATAAGCTGCAGATCTCCTTAGGCTGAGTCATGGTGCTTTGGGGCAGGGATCATGCATATCATGGGAATGTTTCACAGTTTCTGCTCTGTTTTCAGTGTATGACACCAAAACACCCACCTGATGACATCCTTTCAAGAGCAAAGGCAGCAATTTGCAGAATTCCGCTTCTTAGGGGAAGAGAGAAATTGCTGAGCTGACACCAAGTCCTGCAGTGTCCCTGTCACCTGCAGAGCCACCGCATCCTCGCCACGGTAGCGGGCATTGTGACAAAGGTTCTATGTCAGCTGGGTGTGGCAGCCAGGCGCCCCCTAGGGGATGGGGAGCCTGTCAGCCCCGGGCCTGTCACTGCCTGGTGTCCCTGCTGCCACCAGCCAGGCCTCTGAAAACTTGTCAAACCATGCCCAGACTTGGGGCCCGTTTGGCCCAAAGTCTCCAAGAGACAAGTCGGGAAGAAAGATATGGGACAGAGGGAGAAAGCGAAGGGAGCAGGAGAAAGGGAAGGAAGAATAAAAAGTAGTGTTGGGCGGCAGGAGTGAGATGGAGGAATTGCAAGAAAAGAGGCAGGAAGCAGGAGAGTGAGAGAAAAGGAAAGAAGAGACATGCAGCCAGACGAGGGCTTAGTGAGAGAGGATGGGACAGAGAACAGGATGAGAAGGACATAAGGCAAGGCTAGGACAGGCAAGGACAGGCAAGGCAAGGCTAGGCTGCAGGACATGTTTTTGCTTTACAGTTTCTAGCACATTCGTCTTCAGACTAGGAGGAAAGCCATAAGACCGTATGGATTAGGCCCAAGCAAAAACCCCAGCTACTTGAGACACTTAGACTAAGCCTAAAATACCAAGATCTCTCCATAAGGATGGTTTTTATACTGTACTTCCACAATCTGCTGGCAGTACAAAAAAATAAGCTGCAGATCTCCTTAGGCTGAGTCATGGTGCTTTGGGGCAGGGACCATGCATATCATGGGAATGTTTCACAGTTTCTGCTCGGTTTTCAGTGTATGACACCAAAACACCCACCTGATGACATCCTTTCAAGAGCAAAGGCAGCAATTTGCAGAATTCCGCTTCTTAGGGGAAGAGAGAAATTGCTGAGCTGACACCAAGTCCTGCAGTGTCCCTGTCACCTGCAGAGCCACCGCATCCTCGCCACGGTAGCGGGCATTGTGACAAAGGTTCTATGTCAGCTGGGTGTGGCAGCCAGGCGCCCCCTAGGGGATGGGGAGCCTGTCAGCCCCGGGCCTGTCACTGCCTGGTGTCCCTGCTGCCACCAGCCAGGCCTCTGAAAACTTGTCAAACCATGCCCAGACTTGGGGCCAGTTTGGCCCAAAGTCTGCAAGAGACAAGTCGGGAAGAAAGATATGGGACAGAGGGAGAAAGCGAAGGGAGCAGGAGAAAGGGAAGGAAGAATAAAAAGTAGTGTTGGGCTGCAGGAGTGAGATGGAGGAATTGCAGGAAAAGAGGCAGGAAGCAGGAGAGTGATAGAAAAGGAAAGAAGAGACATGCAGCCAGACGAGGGCTTAGTGAGAGAGGATGGGACAGAGAACAGGATGAGAAGGACATAAGGCAAGGCTAGGACAGGCAAGGACAGGCAAGGCAAGGCTAGGCTGCAGGACATGTTTTTGCTTTACAGTTTCTAGCACATTTGTCTTCAGACTAGGAGGAAAGCCATAAGACCGTATGGATTAGGCCCAAGCAAAAACCCCAGCTACTTGAGACACTTAGACTAAGCCTAAAATACCAAGATCTCTCCATAAGGATGGTTTTTATACTGTACTTCCACAATCTGCTGGCAGTACAAAAAAATAAGCTGCAGATCTCCTTAGGCTGAGTCATGGTGCTTTGGGGCAGGGATCATGCATATCATGGGAATGTTTCACAGTTTCTGCTCTGTTTTCAGTGTATGACACCAAAACACCCACCTGATGACATCCTTTCAAGAGCAAAGGCAGCAATTTGCAGAATTCCGCTTCTTAGGGGAAGAGAGAAATTGCTGAGCTGACACCAAGTCCTGCAGTGTCCCTGTCACCTGCAGAGCCACCGCATCCTCGCCACGGTAGCGGGCATTGTGACAAAGGTTCTATGTCAGCTGGGTGTGGCAGCCAGGCCCCCCCTAGGGGATGGGGAGCCTGTCAGCCCCGGGCCTGTCACTGCCTGGTGTCCCTGCTGCCACCAGCCAGGCCTCTGAAAACTTGTCAAACCATGCCCAGACTTGGGGCCAGTTTGGCCCAAAGTCTGCAAGAGACAAGTCGGGAAGAAAGATATGGGACAGAGGGAGAAAGCGAAGGGAGCAGGAGAAAGGGAAGGAAGAATAAAAAGTAGTGTTGGGCTGCAGGAGTGAGATGGAGGAATTGCAAGAAAAGGGGCAGGAAGCAGGAGAGTGAGAGAAAAGGAAAGAAGAGACATGCAGCCAGACGAGGGCTTAGTGAGAGAGGATGGGACAGAGAACAGGATGAGAAGGACATAAGGCAAGGCTAGGACAGGCAAGGACAGGCAAGGCAAGGCTAGGGTGCAGGACATGTTTTTGCTTCACAGTTTCTGGCACATTCGTCTTCAGACTAGGAGGAAAGCCATAAGACCGTATGGATTAGGCCCAAGCAAAAACCCCAGCTACTTGAGACACTTAGACTAAGCCTAAAATACCAAGATCTCTCCATAAGGATGGTTTTTATACTGTACTTCCACAATCTGCTGGCAGTACAAAAAAAGAAGCTGCAGATCTCCTTAGGCCGAGTCATGGTGCTTTGAGGCAGGGACCATGCATATCATGGGAATGTTTCACAGTTTCTTCTCTGTTTTCAGTGTATGACACCAAAACACCCACCTGATGACATCCTTTCAAGAGCAAAGGCAGCAATTTGCAGAATTCCGCTTCTTAGGGGAAGTGAGAAATTGCTGAGCTGACACCAAGTCCTGCAGTGTCCCTGTCACCTGCAGAGCCACCGCATCCTCGCCACGGTAGCGGGCATTGTGACAAAGGTTCTATGTCAGCTGGGTGTGGCAGCCAGGCGCCCCCTAGGGGATGGGGAGCCTGTCAGCCCCAGGCCTGTCACTGCCTGGTGTCCCTGCTGCCACCAGCCAGGCCTCTGAAAACTTGTCAAACCATGCCCAGACTTGGGGCCAGTTTGGCCCAAAGTCTGCAAGAGACAAGTCGGGAAGAAAGATATGGGACAGAGGCAGAAAGCGAAGGGAGCAGGAGAAAGGGAAGGAAGAATAAAAAGTAGTGTTGGGCTGCAGGAGTGAGATGGAGGAATTGCAGGAAAAGAGGCAGGAAGCAGGAGAGTGAGAGAAAAGGAAAGAAGAGACATGCAGCCAGACGAGGGCTTAGTGAGAGAGGATGGGACAGAGAACAGGATGAGAAGGACATAAGGCAAGGCTAGGACAGGCAAGGACAGGCAAGGCAAGGCTAGGCTGCAGGACATGTTTTTGCTTTATAGTTTCTAGCACATTCGTCTTCAGACGAGGAGGAAAGCCATAAGACCGTATGGATTAGGCCCAAGCAAAAACCCCAGCTACTTGAGACACTTAGACTAAGCCTAAAATACCAAGATCTCTCCATAAGGATGGTTTTTATACTGTACTTCCACAATCTGCTGTCAGTACAAAAAAATAAGCTGCAGATCTCCTTAGGCTGAGTCATGGTGCTTTGAGGCAGGGACCATGCATATCATGGGAATATTTCACAGTTTCTGCTCTGTTTTCAGTGTATGACACCAAAACACCCACCTGATGACATCCTTTCAAGAGCAAAGGCAGCAATTTGCAGAATTCCGCTTCTTAGGGGAAGAGAGAAATTGCTGAGCTGACACCAAGTCCTGCAGTGTCCCTGTCACCTGCAGAGCCACCGCATCCTCGCCACGGTAGCGGGCATTGTGACAAAGGTTCTATGTCAGCTGGGTGTGGCAGCCAGGCGCCCCCTAGGGGATGGGGAGCCTGTCAGCCCCGGGCCTGTCACTGCCTGGTGTCCCTGCTGCCACCAGCCAGGCCTCTGAAAACTTGTCAAACCATGCCCAGACTTGGGGCCAGCTTGGCCCAAAGTCTCCAAGAGACAAGTCGGGAAGAAAGATATGGGACAGAGGGAGAAAGCGAAGGGAGCAGGAGAAAGGGAAGGAAGAATAAAAAGTAGTGTTGGGCTGCAGGAGTGAGATGGAGGAATTGCAGGAAAAGAGGCAGGAAGCAGGAGAGTGAGAGAAAAGGAAAGAAGAGACATGCAGCCAGACGAGGGCTTAGTGAGAGAGGATGGGACAGAGAACAGGATGAGAAGGACATAAGGCAAGGCTAGGACAGGCAAGGACAGGCAAGGCAAGGCTAGGCTGCAGGACATGTTTTTGCTTTACAGTTTCTAGCACATTTGTCTTCAGACTAGGAGGAAAGCCATAAGACCGTATGGATTAGGCCCAAGCAAAACCCCAGCTACTTGAGACACTTAGACTAAGCCTAAAATACCAAGATCTCTCCATAAGGATGGTTTTTATACTGTACTTCCACAATCTGCTGGCAGTACAAAAAAATAAGCTGCAGATCTCCTTAGGCTGAGTCATGGTGCTTTGGGGCAGGGATCATGCATATCATGGGAATGTTTCACAGTTTCTGCTCTGTTTTCAGTGTATGACACCAAAACACCCACCTGATGACATCCTTTCAAGAGCAAAGGCAGCAATTTGCAGAATTCCGCTTCTTCGGGGAAGAGAGAAATTGCTGAGCTGACACCAAGTCCTGCAGTGTCCCTGTCACCTGCAGAGCCACCGCATCCTCGCCACGGTAGCGGGCATTGTGACAAAGGTTCTATGTCAGCTGGGTGTGGCAGCCAGGCGCCCCCTAGGGGATGGGGAGCCTGTCAGCCCCGGGCCTGTCAGTGCCTGGTGTCCCTGCTGCCACCAGCCAGGCCTCTGAGAACTTGTCAAACCATGCCCAGACTTGGGGCCAGTTTGGCCCAAAGTCTGCAAGAGACAAGTCGGGAAGAAAGATATGGGACAGAGGGAGAAAGCGAAGGGAGCAGGAGAAAGGGAAGGAAGAATAAAAAGTAGTGTTGGGCTGCAGGAGTGAGATGGAGGAATTGCAGGAAAAGAGGCAGGAAGCAGGAGAGTGAGAGAAAAGGAAAGAAGAGACATGCAGCCAGACGAGGGCTTAGTGAGAGAGGATGGGACAGAGAACAGGATGAGAAGGACATAAGGCAAGGCTAGGACAGGCAAGGACAGGCAAGGCAAGGCTAGGCTGCAGGACATGTTTTTGCTTTATAGTTTCTAGCACATTCCTCTTCAGACTAGGAGGAAAGCCATAAGACCGTATGGATTAGGCCCAAGCAAAAACCCCAGCTACTTGAGACACTCAGACTAAGCCTAAAATACCAAGATCTCTCCATAAGGATGGTTTTTATACTGTACTTCCACAATCTGCTGGCAGTACAAAAAAATAAGCTGCAGATCTCCTTAGGCTGAGTCATGGTGCTTTGGGGCAGGGACCATGCATATCATGGGAATGTTTCACAGTTTCTGCTCTGTTTTCAGTGTATGACACCAAAACACCCACCTGATGACATCCTTTCAAGAGCAAAGGCAGCAATTTGCAGAATTCCGCTTCTTAGGGGAAGAGAGAAATTGCTGAGCTGACACCAAGTCCTGCAGTGTCCCTGTCACCTGCAGAGCCACCGCATCCTCGCCACGGTAGCGGGCATTGTGACAAAGGTTCTATGTCAGCTGGGTGTGGCAGCCAGGCGCCCCCTAGGGGATGGGGAGCCTGTCAGCCCCGGGCCTGTCACTGCCTGGTGTCCCTGCTGCCACCAGCCAGGCCTCTGAAAACTTGTCAAACCATGCCCAGACTTGGGGCCAGTTTGGCCCAAAGTCTCCAAGAGACAAGTCGGGAAGAAAGATATGGGACAGAGGGAGAAAGCGAAGGGAGCAGGAGAAAGGGAAGGAAGAATAAAAAGTAGTGTTGGGCTGCAGGAGTGAGATGGAGGAATTGCAAGAAAAGAGGCAGGAAGCAGGAGAGTGAGAGAAAAGGAAAGAAGAGACATGCAGCCAGACGAGGGCTTAGTGAGAGAGGATGGGACAGAGAACAGGATGAGAAGGACATAAGGCAAGGCTAGGACAGGCAAGGACAGGCAAGGCAAGGCTAGGCTGCAGGACATGTTTTTGCTTTACAGTTTCTAGCACATTCCTCTTCAGACTAGGAGGAAAGCCATAAGACCGTATGGATTAGGCCCAAGCAAAAACCCCAGCTACTTGAGACACTTAGACTAAGCCTAAAATACCAAGATCTCTCCATAAGGATGGTTTTTATACTGTACTTCCACAATCTGCTGGCAGTACAAAAAAATAAGCTGCAGATCTCCTTAGGCTGAGTCATGGTGCTTTGGGGCAGGGACCATGCATATCATGGGAATGTTTCACAGTTTCTGCTCTGTTTTCAGTGTATGACACCAAAACAACCACCTGATGACATCCTTTCAAGAGCAAAGGCAGCAATTTGCAGAATTCCGCTTCTTAGGGGAAGAGAGAAATTGCTGAGCTGACACCAAGTCCTGCAGTGTCCCTGTCACCTGCAGAGCCACCGCATCCTCGCCACGGTAGCGGGCATTGTGACAAAGGTTCTATGTCAGCTGGGTGTGGCAGCCAGGCGCCCCCTAGGGGATGGGGAGCCTGTCAGCCCCGGGCCTGTCACTGCCTGGTGTCCCTGCTGCCACCAGCCAGGCCTCTGAAAACTTGTCAAACCATGCCCAGACTTGGGGCCAGTTTGGCCCAAAGTCTCCAAGAGACAAGTCGGGAAGGAAGATATGGGACAGAGGGAGAAAGCGAAGGGAGCAGGAGAAAGGGAAGGAAGAATAAAAAGTAGTGTTGGGCTGCAGGAGTGAGATGGAGGAATTGCAAGAAAAGAGGCAGGAAGCAGGAGAGTGAGAGAAAAGGAAAGAAGAGACATGCAGCCAGACGAGGGCTTAGTGAGAGAGGATGGGACAGAGAACAGGATGAGAAGGACATAAGGCAAGGCTAGGACAGGCAAGGACAGGCAAGGCAAGGCTAGGCTGCAGGACATGTTTTTGCTTTACAGTTTCTAGCACATTCCTCTTCAGACTAGGAGGAAAGCCATAAGACCGTATGGAGTAGGCCCAAGCAAAAACCCCAGCTACTTGAGACACTTAGACTAAGCCTAAAATACCAAGATCTCTCCATAAGGATGGTTTTTATACTGTACTTCCACAATCTGCTGGCAGTACAAAAAAAGAAGCTGCAGATCTCCTTAGGCCGAGTCATGGTGCTTTGAGGCAGGGACCATGCATATCATGGGAATGTTTCACAGTTTCTGCTCTGTTTTCAGTGTATGACACCAAAACACCCACCTGATGACATCCTTTCAAGAGCAAAGGCAGCAATTTGCAGAATTCCACTTCTTAGGGGAAGAGAGAAATTGCTGAGCTGACACCAAGTCCTGCAGTGTCCCTGTCACCTGCAGAGCCACCGCATCCTCGCCACGGTAGCGGGCATTGTGACAAAGGTTCTATGTCAGCTGGGTGTGGCAGCCAGGCGCCCCCTAGGGGATGGGGAGCCTGTCAGCCCCGGGCCTTTCACTGCCTGGTGTCCCTGCAGCCACCAGCCAGGCCTCTGAAAACTTGTCAAACCATGCCCAGACTTGGGGCCAGTTTGGCCCAAAGTCTGCAAGAGACAAGTCGGGAAGAAAGATATGGGACAGAGGGAGAAAGCGAAGGGAGCAGGAGAAAGGGAAGGAAGAATAAAAAGTAGTGTTGGGCTGCAGGAGTGAGATGGAGGAATTGCAGGAAAAGAGGCAGGAAGCAGGAGAGTGAGAGAAAAGGAAAGAAGAGACATGCAGCCAGACGAGGGGTTAGTGAGAGAGGATGGGACAGAGAACAGGATGAGAAGGACATAAGGCAAGGCTAGGACAGGCAAGGACATGCAAGGCAAGGCTAGGCTGCAGGACATGTTTTTGCTTTATAGTTTCTAGCACATTCCTCTTCAGACTAGGAGGAAAGCCATAAGACCGTATGGATTAGGCCCAAGCAAAAACCCCAGCTACTTGAGACACTTAGACTAAGCCTAAAATACCAAGATCTCTCCATAAGGATGGTTTTTATACTGTACTTCCACAATCTGCTGGCAGTACAAAAAAATAAGCTGCAGATCTCCTTAGGCTGAGTCATGGTGCTTTGGGGCAGGGACCATGCATATCATGGGAATGTTTCACAGTTTCTGCTCAGTTTTCAGTGTATGACACCAAAACACCCACCTGATGACATCCTTTCAAGAGCAAAGGCAGCAATTTGCAGAATTCCGCTTCTTAGGGGAAGAGAGAAATTGCTGAGCTGACACCAAGTCCTGCAGTGTCCCTGTCACCTGCAGAGCCACCGCATGCTCGCCACGGTAGCGGGCATTGTGACAAAGGTTCTATGTCAGCTGGGTGTGGCAGCCAGGCGCCCCCTAGGGGATGGGGAGCCTGTCAGCCCCGGGCCTGTCACTGCCTGGTGTCCCTGCTGCCACCAGCCAGGCCTCTGAAAACTTGTCAAACCATGCCCAGACTTGGGGCCAGTTTGGCCCAAAGTCTCCAAGAGACAAGTCGGGAAGAAAGATATGGGACAGAGGGAGAAAGCGAAGGGAGCAGGAGAAAGGGAAGGAAGAATAAAAAGTAGTGTTGGGCTGCAGGAGTGAGATGGAGGAATTGCAGGAAAAGAGGCAGGAAGCAGGAGAGTGAGAGAAAAGGAAAGAAGAGACATGCAGCCAGACGAGGGCTTAGTGAGAGAGGATGGGACAGAGAACAGGATGAGAAGGACATAAGGCAAGGCTAGGACAGGCAAGGACAGGCAAGGCAAGGCTAGGCTGCAGGACATGTTTTTGCTTTATAGTTTCTAGCACATTCCTCTTCAGACTAGGAGGAAAGCCATAAGACCGTATGGATTAGGCCCAAGCAAAAACCCCAGCTACTTGAGACACTTAGACTAAGCCTAAAATACCAAGATCTCTCCATAAGGATGGTTTTTATACTGTACTTCCACAATCTGCTGGCAGTACAAAAAAATAAGCTGCAGATCTCCTTAGGCCGAGTCATGGTGCTTTGGGGCAGGGACCATGCATATCATGGGAATGTTTCACAGTTTCTGCTCTGTTTTCAGTGTATGACACCAAAACACCCACCTGATGACATCCTTTCAAGAGCAAAGGCAGCAATTTGCAGAATTCCGCTTCTTAGGGGAAGAGAGAAATTGCTGAGCTGACACCAAGTCCTGCAGTGTCCCTGTCACCTGCAGAGCCACCGCATGCTCGCCACGGTAGCGGGCATTGTGACAAAGGTTCTATGTCAGCTGGGTGTGGCAGCCAGGCGCCCCCTAGGGGATGGGGAGCCTGTCAGCCCCGGGCCTGTCACTGCCTGGTGTCCCTGCTGCCACCAGCCAGGCCTCTGAAAACTTGTCAAACCATGCCCAGACTTGGGGCCAGTTTGGCCCAAAGTCTCCAAGAGACAAGTCGGGAAGAAAGATATGGGACAGAGGGAGAAAGCGAAGGGAGCAGGAGAAAGGGAAGGAAGAATAAAAAGTAGTGTTGGGCTGCAGGAGTGAGATGGAGGAACTGCAAGAAAAGAGGCAGGACGCAGCAGAGTGAGAGAAAAGGAAAGAAGAGACATGCAGCCAGACGAGGGGTTAGTGAGAGAGGATGGGACAGAGAACAGGATGAGAAGGACATAAGGCAAGGCTAGGACAGGCAAGGACAGGCAAGGCAAGGCTAGGCTGCAGGACATGTTTTTGCTTTATAGTTTCTAGCACATTCGTCTTCAGACTAGGAGGAAAGCCATAAGACCGTATGGATTAGGCCCAAGCAAAAACCCCAGCTACTTGAGACACTTAGACTAAGCCTAAAATACCAAGATCTCTCCATAAGGATGGTTTTTATACTGTACTTCCACAATCTTCTGGCAGATTACAAAAAAATAAGCTGCAGAACTCCTTAGCTGAGTCATGGTGCTTTGGGGCAGGGACCATGCATATCATGGGAATATTTCACAGTTTCTGCTCTGTTTTCAGTGTATGACACCAAAACACCCACCTGATGACATCCTTTCAAGAGCAAAGGCAGCAATTTGCAGTATTCCGCTTCTTAGGGGAAGTGAGAAATTGCTGAGCTGACACCAAGTCCTGCAGTGTCCCTGTCACCTGCAGAGCCACCGCATCCTCGCCACGGTAGCGGGCATTGTGACAAAGGTTCTATGTCAGCTGGGTGTGGCAGCCAGGCGCCCCCTAGGGGATGGGGAGCCTGGCAGCCCCGGGCCTGTCACTGCCTGGTGTCCCTGCTGCCACCAGCCAGGCCTCTGAAAACTAGTCAAACCATGCCCAGACTTGGGGCCAGTTTGGCCCAAAGTCTCCAAGAGACAAGTCGGGAAGAAAGATAGGGGACAGAGGGAGAAAGCGAAGGGAGCAGGAGAAAGGGAAGGAAGAATAAAAAGTAGTGTTGAGCTGCAGGAGTGAGATGGAGGAATTGCAAGAAAAGAGGCAGGAAGCAGGAGAGTGAGAGAAAAGTAAAGAAGAGTCATGCAGCCAGACGAGGGGTTAGTGAGAGAGGATGGGACAGAGAACAGGATGAGAAGGACATAAGGCAAGGCTAGGACAGGCAAGGACAGGCAAGGCAAGGCAGGCTGCAGGACATGTTTTTGCTTTATAGTTTCTAGCACATTCGTCTTCAGACTAGGAGGAAAGCCATAAGACCGTATGGATTAGGCCCAAGCAAAAACCCCAGCTACTTGAGACACTTAGACTAAGCCTAAAATACCAAGATCTCTCCATAAGGATGGTTGTTATACTGTACTTCCACAATCTGCTGGCAGTACAAAAAAATAAGCTGCAGATCTCCTTAGGCTGAGTCATGGTGCTTTGGGGCAGGGACCATGCATATCATGGGAATGTTTCACAGTTTCTGCTCTGTTTTCAGTGTATGACACCAAAACACCCACCTGATGACATCCTTTCAAGAGCAAAGGCAGCAATTTGCAGAATTCCGCTTCTTAGGGGAAGTGAGAAATTGCTGAGCTGACACCAAGTCCTGCAGTGTCCCTGTCACCTGCAGAGCCACCGCATCCTCGCCACGGTAGCGGGCATTGTGACAAAGGTTCTATGTCAGCTGGGTGTGGCAGCCAGGCGCCCCCTAGGGGATGGGGAGCCTGTCAGCCCCGGGCCTGTCACTGCCTGGTGTCCCTGCTGCCACCAGCCAGGCCTCTGAAAACTTGTCAAACCATGCCCAGACTTGGGGCCAGTTTGGCCCAAAGTCTCCAAGAGACAAGTCGGGAAGAAAGATACGGGACAGAGGGAGAAAGCGAAGGGAGCAGGAGAAAGGGAAGGAAGAATAAAAAGTAGTGTTGGGCTGCAGGAGTGAGATGGAGGAATTGCAAGAAAAGAGGCAGGACGCAGGAGAGTGAGAGAAAAGGAAAGAAGAGACATGCAGCCAGACGAGGGGTTAGTGAGAGAGGATGGGACAGAGAACAGGATGAGAAGGACATAAGGCAAGGCTAGGACAGGCAAGGACAGGCAAGGCAAGGCAGGCTGCAGGACATGTTTTTGCTTTATAGTTTCTAGCATATTCGTCTTCAGACTAGGAGGAAAGCCATAAGACTGTATGGATTAGGCCCAAGCAAAAACCCCAGCTACTTGAGACACTTAGACTAAGCCTAAAATACCAAGATCTCTCCATAAGGATGGTTTTTATACTGTACTTCCACAATCTGCTGGCAGTACAAAAAAAGAAGCTGCAGATCTCCTTAGGCTGAGTCATGGTGCTTTGGGGCAGGGACCATGCATATCATGGGAATGTTTCACAGTTTCTGCTCTGTTTTCAGTGTATGACACCAAAACACCCACCTGATGACATCCTTTCAAGAGCAAAGGCAGCAATTTGCAGAATTCCGCTTCTTAGGGGAAGTGAGAAATTGCTGAGCTGACACCAAGTCCTGCAGTGTCCCTGTCACCTGCAGAGCCACCGCATCCTCGCCACGGTAGCGGGCATTGTGACAAAGGTTCTATGTCAGCTGGGTGTGGCAGCCAGGCGCCCCCTAGGGGATGGGGAGCCTGTCAGCCCCGGGCCTGTCACTGCCTGGTGTCCCTGCTGCCACCAGCCAGGCCTCTGAAAACTTGTCAAACCATGCCCAGACTTGGGGCCAGTTTGGCCCAAAGTCTGCAAGAGACAAGTCGGGAAGAAAGATAGGGGACAGAGGGAGAAAGCGAAGGGAGCAGGAGAAAGGGAAGGAAGAATAAAAAGTAGTGTTGGGCTGCAGGAGTGAGATGGAGGAATTGCAAGAAAAGAGGCAGGAAGCAGGAGAGTGAGAGAAAAGGAAAGAAGAGACATGCAGCCAGACGAGGGCTTAGTGAGAGAGGATGGGACAGAGAACAGGATGAGAAGGACATAAGGCAAGGCTAGGACAGGAAAGGACAGGCAAGGCAAGGCTAGGCTGCAGGACATGTTTTTGCTTTATAGTTTCTAGCACATTCCTCTTCAGACTAGGAGGAAAGCCATAAGACCGTATGGATTAGGCCCAAGCAAAAACCCCAGCTACTTGAGACACTTAGACTAAGCCTAAAATACCAAGATCTCTCCATTAGGATGGTTTTTATACTGTACTTCCACAATCTGCTGGCAGTACAAAAAAATAAGCTGCAGATCTCCTTAGGCTGAGTCATGGTGCTTTGGGACAGGGACCATGCATATCATGGGAATATTTCACAGTTTCTGCTCTGTTTTCAGTGTATGACACCAAAACACCCACCTGATGACATCCTTTCAAGAGCAAAGGCAGCAATTTGCAGAATTCCGCTTCTTAGGGGAAGTGAGAAATTGCTGAGCTGACACCAAGTCCTGCAGTGTCCCTGTCACCTGCAGAGCCACCGCATCCTCGCCACGGTAGCGGGCATTGTGACAAAGGTTCTATGTCAGCTGGGTGTGGCAGCCAGGCGCCCCCTAGGGGATGGGGAGCCTGGCAGCCCTGGACCTGTCACTGCCTGGTGTCCCTGCTGCCACCAGCCAGGCCTCTGAAAACTTGTCAAAGCATGCCCAGACTCGGGGCCAGTTTGGCCCAAAGTCTCCAAGTGACAAGTCGGGAAGAATGATATGGGACAGAGGGAGAAAGCGAAGGGAGCAGGAGAAAGGGAAGGAAGAATAAAAAGTAGTGTTGGGCTGCAGGAGTGAGATGGAGGAATTGCAAGAAAAGAGGCAGGAAGCAGGAGAGTGAGAGAAAAGGAAAGAGACATGCAGCCAGACGAGGGGTTAGTGAGAGAGGATGGGACAGAGAACAGGATGAGAAGGACATAAGGCAAGGCTAGGACAGGCAAGGACAGGCAAGGCAAGGCTAGGCTGCAGGACATGTTTTTGCTTTA
This sequence comes from Columba livia, assembly GCF_036013475.1. NCBI lineage: Eukaryota > Metazoa > Chordata > Aves > Columbiformes > Columbidae > Columba > Columba livia. The sequence continues at coordinate 4,364,872 of NW_027043007.1, read as the reverse complement.
TAGTTTCTAGCACATTCCTCTTCAGACTAGGAGGAAAGCCATAAGACCGTATGGATTAGGCCCAAGCAAAAACCCCAGCTACTTGAGACACTTAGACTAAGCCTAAAATACCAAGATCTCTCCATAAGGATGGTTTTTATACTGTACTTCCACAATCTTCTGGCAGATTACAAAAAAATAAGCTGCAGAAATCCTTAGCTGAGTCATGGTGCTTTGGGGCAGGGACCATGCATATCATGGGAATATTTCACAGTTTCTGCTCTGTTTTCAGTGTATGACACCAAAACACCCACCTGATGACATCCTTTCAAGAGCAAAGGCAGCAATTTGCAGTATTCCGCTTCTTAGGGGAAGTGAGAAATTGCTGAGCTGACACCAAGTCCTGCAGTGTCCCTGTCACCTGCAGAGCCACCGCATCCTCGCCACAGTAGCGGGCATTGTGACAAAGGTTCTATGTCAGCTGGGTGTGGCAGCCAGGCGCCCCCTAGGGGATGGGGAGCCTGGCAGCCCTGGACCTGTCACTGCCTGGTGTCCCTGCTGCCACCAGCCAGGCCTCTGAAAACTTGTCAAAGCATGCCCAGACTTGGGGCCAGTTTGGCCCAAAGTCTCCAAGTGACAAGTCGGGAAGAATGATATGGGACAGAGGGAGAAAGCGAAGGGAGCAGGAGAAAGGGAAGGAAGAATAAAAAGTAGTGTTGGGCTGCAGGAGTGAGATGGAGGAATTGCAAGAAAAGAGGCAGGACGCAGGAGAGTGAGAGAAAAGGAAAGAAGAGACATGCAGCCAGACGAGGGGTTAGTGAGAGAGGATGGGACAGAGAACAGGATGAGAAGGACATAAGGCAAGGCTAGGACAGGCAAGGACAGGCAAGGCAAGGCAGGCTGCAGGACATGTTTTTGCTTTATAGTTTCTAGCACATTCCTCTTCAGACTAGGAGGAAAGCCATAAGACCGTATGGATTAGGCCCAAGCAAAAACCCCAGCTACTTGAGACACTTAGACTAAGCCTAAAATACCAAGATCTCTCCATTAGGATGGTTTTTATACTGTACTTCCACAATCTGCTGGCAGTACAAAAAAATAAGCTGCAGATCTCCTTAGGCTGAGTCATGGTGCTTTGGGACAGGGACCATGCATATCATGGGAATATTTCACAGTTTCTGCTCTGTTTTCAGTGTATGACACCAAAACACCCACCTCATGACACCCTTTCAAGAGCAAAGGCAGCAATTTGCAGAATTCCGCTTCTTAGGGGAAGTGAGAAATTGCTGAGCTGACACCAAGTCCTGCAGTGTCCCTGTCACCTGCAGAGCCACCGCATCCTCGCCACGGTAGCGGGCATTGTGACAAAGGTTCTATGTCAGCTGGGTGTGGCAGCCAGGCGCCCCCTAGGGGATGGGGAGTCTGTCAGCCCCGGGCCTGTCACTGCCTGGTGTCCCTGCTGCCACCAGCCAGGCCTCTGAAAACTTGTCAAATGATGCCCAGACTTGGGGCCAGTTTGGCCCAAAGTCTCCAAGAGACAATTCGGGAAGAAAGATATGGGACAGAGGGAGAAAGCGAAGGGAGCAGAAGAAAGGGAAGGAAGAATAAAAAGTAGTGTTGGGCTGCAGGAGTGAGATGGAGGAATTGCAAGAAAAGAGGCAGGAAGCAGGAGAGTGAGAGAAAAGGAAAGAGGAGACATGCAGCCAGACGAGGGGTTAGTGAGAGAGGATGGGACAGAGAACAGGATGAGAAGGACATAAGGCAAGGCTAGGACAGGAAAGGACAGGCAAGGCAAGGCTAGGCTGCAGGACATGTTTTTGCTTTATAGTTTCTAGCACATTCCTCTTCAGACTAGGAGGAAAGCCATAAGACCGTATGGATTAGGCCCAAGCAAAAACCCCAGCTACTTGAGACACTTAGACTAAGCCTAAAATACCAAGATCTCTCCATTAGGATGGTTTTTATACTGTACTTCCACAATCTGCTGGCAGTACAAAAAAATAAGCTGCAGATCTCCTTAGGCTGAGTCATGGTGCTTTGGGACAGGGACCATGCATATCATGGGAATATTTCACAGTTTCTGCTCTGTTTTCAGTGTATGACACCAAAACACCCACCTGATGACATCCTTTCAAGAGCAAAGGCAACAATTTGCAGAATTCCGCTTCTTAGGGGAAGTGAGAAATTGCTGAGCTGACACCAAGTCCTGCAGTGTCCCTGTCACCTGCAGAGCCACCGCATCCTCGCCACGGTAGCGGGCATTGTGACAAAGGTTCTATGTCAGCTGGGTGTGGCAGCCAGGCGCCCCCTAGGGGATGGGGAGCCTGTCAGCCCCGGGCCTGTCACTGCCTGGTGTCCCTGCTGCCACCAGCCAGGCCTCTGAAAACTTGTCAAACCATGCCCAGACTTGGGGCCAGTTTGGCCCAAAGTCTGCAAGAGACAAGTCGGGAAGAAAGATATGGGACAGAGGGAGAAAGCGAAGGGAGCAGGAGAAAGGGAAGGAAGAATGAAAAGTAGTGTTGGGCTGCAGGAGTGAGATGGAGGAATTGCAAGAAAAGAGGCAGGAAGCAGGAGAGTGAGAGAAAAGGAAAGAGACATGCAGCCAGACGAGGGGTTAGTGAGAGAGGATGGGACAGAGAACAGGATGAGAAGGACATAAGGCAAGGCTAGGACATGCAAGGACAGGCAAGGCAAGGCTAGGCTGCAGGACATGTTTTTGCTTTATAGTTTCTAGCACATTCCTCTTCAGACTAGGAGGAAAGCCATAAGACCGTATGGATTAGGCCCAAGCAAAAACCCCAGCTACTTGAGACACTTAGACTAAGCCTAAAATACCAAGATCTCTCCATTAGGATGGTTTTTATACTGTACTTCCACAATCTGCTGGCAGTACAAAAAAATAAGCTGCAGATCTCCTTAGGCTGAGTCATGGTGCTTTGGGACAGGGACCATGCATATCATGGGAATATTTCACAGTTTCTGCTCTGTTTTCAGTGTATGACACCAAAACACCCACCTGATGACATCCTTTCAAGAGCAAAGGCAGCAATTTGCAGAATTCCGCTTCTTAGGGGAAGAGAGAAATTGCTGAGCTGACACCAAGTCCTGCAGTGTCCCTGTCACCTGCAGAGCCACCGCATCCTCGCCACGGTAGCGGGCATTGTGACAAAGGTTCTATGTCAGCTGGGTGTGGCAGCCAGGCGCCCCCTAGGGGATGGGGAGCCTGTCAGCCCCGGGCCTGTCACTGCCTGGTGTCCCTGCTGCCGCCAGCCAGGCCTCTGAAAACTTGTCAAACCATGCCCAGACTTGGGGCCAGTTTGGCCCAAAGTCTGCAAGAGACAAGTCGGGAAGAAAGATATGGGACAGAGGGAGAAAGCGAAGGGAGCAGGAGAAAGGGAAGGAAGAATAAAAAGTAGTGTTGGGCTGCAGGAGTGAGATGGAGGAATTGCAGGAAAAGAGGCAGGAAGCAGGAGAGTGAGAGAAAAGGAAAGAAGAGACATGCAGCCAGATGAGGGGTTAGTGAGAGAGGATGGGACAGAGAACAGGATGAGAAGGACATAAGGCAAGGCTAGGACAGGCAAGGACAGGCAAGGCAAGGCAGGCTGCAGGACATGTTTTTGCTTTATAGTTTCTAGCACATTCCTCTTCAGACTAGGAGGAAAGCCATAAGACCGTATGGATTAGGCCCAAGCAAAAACCCCAGCTACTTGAGACACTTAGACTAAGCCTAAAATACCAAGATCTCTCCATTAGGATGGTTTTTATACTGTACTTCCACAATCTGCTGGCAGTACAAAAAAATAAGCTGCAGATCTCCTTAGGCTGAGTCATGGTGCTTTGGGACAGGGACCATGCATATCATGGGAATATTTCACAGTTTCTGCTCTGTTTTCAGTGTATGACACCAAAACACCCACCTCATGACACCCTTTCAAGAGCAAAGGCAGCAATTTGCAGAATTCCGCTTCTTAGGGGAAGTGAGAAATTGCTGAGCTGACACCAAGTCCTGCAGTGTCCCTGTCACCTGCAGAGCCACCGCATCCTCGCCACGGTAGCGGGCATTGTGACAAAGGTTCTATGTCAGCTGGGTGTGGCAGCCAGGCGCCCCCTAGGGGATGGGGAGTCTGTCAGCCCCGGGCCTGTCACTGCCTGGTGTCCCTGCTGCCACCAGCCAGGCCTCTGAAAACTTGTCAAATGATGCCCAGACTTGGGGCCAGTTTGGCCCAAAGTCTCCAAGAGACAAGTCGGGAAGAAAGATATGGGACAGAGGGAGAAAGCGAAGGGAGCAGAAGAAAGGGAAGGAAGAATAAAAAGTAGTGTTGGGCTGCAGGAGTGAGATGGAGGAATTGCAAGAAAAGAGGCAGGAAGCAGGAGAGTGAGAGAAAAGGAAAGAGGAGACATGCAGCCAGACGAGGGGTTAGTGAGAGAGGATGGGACAGAGAACAGGATGAGAAGGACATAAGGCAAGGCTAGGACAGGAAAGGACAGGCAAGGCAAGGCTAGGCTGCAGGACATGTTTTTGCTTTATAGTTTCTAGCACATTCCTCTTCAGACTAGGAGGAAAGCCATAAGACCGTATGGATTAGGCCCAAGCAAAAACCCCAGCTACTTGAGACACTTAGACTAAGCCTAAAATACCAAGATCTCTCCATAAGGATGGTTTTTATACTGTACTTCCACAATCTGCTGGCAGTACAAAAAAATAAGCTGCAGATCTCCTTAGGCTGAGTCATGGTGCTTTGGGGCAGGGACCATGCATATCATGGGAATATTTCACAGTTTCTGCTCTGTTTTCAGTGTATGACACCAAAACACCCACCTGATGACATCCTTTCAAGAGAAAAGGCAGCAATTTGCAGAATTCCGCTTCTTAGGGGAAGTGAGAAATTGCTGAGCTGACACCAAGTCCTGCAGTGTCCCTGTCACCTGCAGAGCCACCGCATCCTCGCCACGGTAGCAGGCATTGTGACAAAGATTCTACGTCAGCTGGGTGTGGCAGCCAGGCGCCCCCTAGGGGATGGGGAGCCTGTCAGCCCCGGGCCTGTCACTGCCTGGTGTCCCTGCTGCCACCAGCCAGGCCTCTGAAAACTTGTCAAACCATGCCCAGACTTGGGGCCCGTTTGGCCCAAAGTCTGCAAGAGACAAGTCGGGAAGAAAGATATGGGACAGAGGGAGAAAGCGAAGGGAGCAGGAGAAAGGGAAGGAAGAATAAAAAGTAGTGTTGGGCTGCAGGACTGAGATGGAGGAATTGCAAGAAAAGAGGCAGGAAGCAGGAGAGTGAGAGAAAAGTAAAGAAGAGACATGCAGCCAGACGAGGGGTTAGTGAGAGAGGATGGGACAGAGAACAGGATGAGAAGGACATAAGGCAAGGCTAGGACAGGCAAGGACAGGCAAGGCAAGGCAGGCTGCAGGACATGTTTTTGCTTTATAGTATCTAGCACATTCGTCTTCAGACTAGGAGGAAAGCCATAAGACCGTATGGATTAGGCCCAAGCAAAAACCCCAGCTACTTGAGACACTTAGACTAAGCCTAAAATACCAAGATCTCTCCATAAGGATGGTTTTTATACTGTACTTCCACAATCTGCTGGCAGTACAAAAAAATAAGCTGCAGATCTCCTTAGGCTGAGTCATGGTGCTTTGGGACAGGGACCATGCATATCATGGGAATATTTCACAGTTTCTGCTCTGTTTTCAGTGTATGACACCAAAACACCCACCTGATGACATCCTTTCAAGAGAAAAGGCAGCAATTTGCAGAATTCCGCTTCTTAGGGGAAGTGAGAAATTGCTGAGCTGACACCAAGTCCTGCAGTGTCCCTGTCACCTGCAGAGCCACCGCATCCTCGCCACGGTAGCAGGCATTGTGACAAAGATTCTACGTCAGCTGGGTGTGGCAGCCAGGCGCCCCCTAGGGGATGGGGAGCCTGTCAGCCCCGGGCCTGTCACTGCCTGGTGTCCCTGCTGCCACCAGCCAGGCCTCTGAAAACTTGTCAAACCATGCCCAGACTTGGGGCCCGTTTGGCCCAAAGTCTGCAAGAGTCAAGTCGGGAAGAAAGATATGGGACAGAGGGAGAAAGCGAAGGGAGCAGGAGAAAGGGAAGGAAGAATAAAAAGTAGTGTTGGGCTGCAGGACTGAGATGGAGGAATTGCAAGAAAAGAGGCAGGAAGCAGGAGAGTGAGAGAAAAGTAAAGAAGAGACATGCAGCCAGACGAGGGGTTAGTGAGAGAGGATGGGACAGAGAACAGGATGAGAAGGACATAAGGCAAGGCTAGGACAGGCAAGGACAGGCAAGGCAAGGCTAGGCTGCAGGACATGTTTTTGCTTTATAGTTTCTAGCACATTCGTCTTCAGACTAGGAGGAAAGCCATAAGACCGTATGGATTAGGCCCAAGCAAAAACCCCAGCTACTTGAGACACTTAGACTAAGCCTAAAATACCAAGATCTCTCCATAAGGATGGTTTTTATACTGTACTTCCACAATCTGCTGGCAGTACAAAAAAATAAGCTGCAGATCTCCTTAGGCTGAGTCATGGTGCTTTGGGGCAGGGACCATGCATATCATGGGAATGTTTCACAGTTTCTTCTCTGTTTTCAGTGTATGACACCAAAACACCCACCTGATGACATCCTTTCAAGAGCAAAGGCAGCAATTTGCACAATTCCGCTTCTTAGGGGAAGTGAGAAATTGCTGAGCTGACACCAAGTCCTGCAGTGTCTCTGTCACCTGCAGAGCCACCGCATCCTCGCCACGGTAGCGGGCATTGTGACAAAGGTTCTATGTCAGCTGGGTGTGGCAGCCAGGCGCCCCCTAGGGGATGGGGAGCCTGTCAGCCCCGGGCCTGTCACTACCTGGTGTCCCTGCTGCCACCAGCCAGGCCTCTGAAAACTTGTCAAAGCATGCCCAGACTTGGGGCCAGTTTGGCCCAAAGTCTCCAAGAGACAAGTCGGGAAGAAAGATATGGGACAGAGGGAGAAAGCGAAGGGAGCAGGAGAAAGGGAAGGAAGAATAAAAAGTAGTGTTGGGCTGCAGGAGTGAGATGGAGGAATTGCAAGAAAAGAGGCAGGACGCAGGAGAGTGAGAGAAAAGGAAAGAAGAGACATGCAGCCAGACGAGGGGTTAGTGAGAGAGGATGGGACAGAGAACAGGATGAGAAGGACATAAGGCAAGGCTAGGACAGGCAAGGACAGGCAAGGCAAGGCTAGGCTGCAGGACATGTTTTTGCTTTATAGTTTCTAGCACATTCGTCTTCAGACTAGGAGGAAAGCCATAAGACCGTATGGATTAGGCCCAAGCAAAAACCCCAGCTACTTGAGACACTTAGACTAAGCCTAAAATACCAAGATCTCTCCATAAGGATGGTTTTTATACTGTACTTCCACAATCTGCTGGCAGTACAAAAAAATAAGCTGCAGATCTCCTTAGGCTGAGTCATGGTGCTTTGGGGCAGGGACCATGCATATCATGGGAATATTTCACAGTTTCTGCTCTGTTTTCAGTGTATGACACCAAAACACCCACCTGATGACATCCTTTCAAGAGCAAAGGCAGCAATTTGCACAATTCCGCTTCTTAGGGGAAGTGAGAAATTGCTGAGCTGACACCAAGTCCTGCAGTGTCCCTGTCACCTGCAGAGCCACCGCATCCTCGCCACGGTAGCGGGCATTGTGACAAAGGTTCTATGTCAGCTGGGTGTGGCAGCCAGGCGCCCCCTAGGGGATGGGGAGCCTGTCAGCCCCGGGCCTGTCACTGCCTGGTGTCCCTGCTGCCACCAGCCAGGCCTCTGAAAACTTGTCAAAGCATGCCCAGACTTGGGGCCAGTTTGGCCCAAAGTCTCCAAGAGACAAGTCGGGAAGAAAGATATGGGACAGAGGGAGAAAGCGAAGGGAGCAGGAGAAAGGGAAGGAAGAATAAAAAGTAGTGTTGGGCTGCAGGAGTGAGATGGAGGTATTGCAAGAAAAGAGGCAGGAAGCAGGAGAGTGAGAGAAAAGGAAAGAAGAGACATGCAGCCAGACGAGGGGTTAGTGAGAGAGGATGGGACAGAGAACAGGATGAGAAGGAAAGAAGGCAAGGCTAGGACAGGCAAGGACAGGCAAGGCAAGGCTAGGCTGCAGGACATGTTTTTGCCTTATAGTTTCTAGCACATTCGTCTTTAGACAAGGAGGAAAGCCATAAGACCGTATGGATTAGGCCCAAGCAAAAACCCCAGCTACTTGAGACACTTAGACTAAGCCTAAAATACCAAGATCTCTCCATAAGGATGGTTTTTATACTGTACTTCCACAATCTGCTGGCAGTACAAAAAAAGAAGCTGCAGATCTCCTTAGGCTGAGTCATGGTGCTTTGGGGCAGGGACCATGCATATCATGGGAATATTTTACAGTTTCTTCTCTGTTTTCAGTGTATGACACCAAAACACCCACCTGATGACATCCTTTCAAGAGCAAAGGCAGCAATTTGCACAATTCCGCTTCTTAGGGGAAGTGAGAAATTGCTGAGCTGAAACCAAGTCCTGCAGTGTCCCTGTCACCTGCAGAGCCACCGCATCCTCGCCACGGTAGTGGGCATTGTGACAAAGATTCTATGTCAGCTTGGTGTGGCAGCCAGGCGCCCCCTAGGGGATGGGGAGCCTGTCAGCCCCGGGCCTGTCACTACCTGGTGTCCCTGCTGCCACCAGCCAGGCCTCTGAAAACTTGTCAAACCATGCCCAGACATGGGGCCAGTTTGGCCCAAAGTCTCCAAGAGACAAGTCGGGAAGAAAGATATGGGACAGAGGGAGAAAGCGAAGGGAGCAGGAAAAAGGGAAGGAAGAATAAAAAGTAGTGTTGGGCTGCAGGAGTGAGATGGAGGAATTGCAAGAAAAGAGGCAGGAAGCAGGAGAGTGAGAGAAAAGGAAAGAAGAGACATGCAGCCAGACGAGGGGTTAGTGAGAGAGGATGGGACAGAGAACAGGATGAGAAGGACATAAGGCAAGGCAAGGACAGGCAAGGACAGGCAAGGCAAGGCTAGGCTGCAGGACATGTTTTTGCTTTATAGTTTCTAGCACATTCGTCTTCAGACTAGGAGGAAAGCCGTAAGACCATATGGATTAGGCCCAAGCAAAAACCCCAGCTACTTGAGACACTTAGACTAAGCCTAAAATACCAAGATCTCTCCATAAGGATGGTTGTTATACTGTACTTCCACAATCTGCTGGCAGTACAAAAAAAGAAGCTGCAGATCTCCTTAGGCTGAGTCATGGTGCTTTGGGGCAGGGACCATGCATATCATGGGAATATTTCACAGTTTCTGCTCTGTTTTCAGTGTATGACACCAAAACACCCACCTGATGACATCCTTTCAAGAGCAAAGGCAGCAATTTGCAGAATTCCGCTTCTTAGGGGAAGTGAGAAATTGCTGAGCTGACACCAAGTCCTGCAGTGTCCCTGTCACCTGCAGAGCCACCGCATCCTCGCCACGGTAGCGGGCATTGTGACAAAGGTTCTATGTCAGCTGGGTGTGGCAGCCAGGCGCCCCCTAGGGGATGGGGAGCCTGTCAGCCCCGGGCCTGTCACTGCCTGGTGTCCCTGCTGCCACCAGCCAGGCCTCTGAAAACTTGTCAAAGCATGCCCAGACTTGGGGCCAGTTTGGCCCAAAGTCTCCAAGAGACAAGTCGGGAAGAAAGATATGGGACAGAGGGAGAAAGCGAAGGGAGCAGGAGAAAGGGAAGGAAGAATAAAAAGTAGTGTTGGGCTGCAGGAGTGAGATGGAGGAATTGCAAGAAAAGAGGCAGGAAGCAGGAGAGTGAGAGAAAAGGAAAGAAGAGACATGCAGCCAGACGAGGGGTTATTGAGAGAGGATGGGACAGAGAACAGGATGAGGAGGACATAAGGCAAGGCAAGGACAGGCAAGGACAGGCAAGGCAAGGCTAGGCTGCAGGACATGTTTTTGCTTTATAGTTTCTAGCACATTCGTCTTCAGACTAGGAGGAAAGCCGTAAGACCATATGGATTAGGCCCAAGCAAAAACCCCAGCTACTTGAGACACTTAGACTAAGCCTAAAATACCAAGATCTCTCCATAAGGATGGTTTTTATACTGTACTTCCACAATCTGCTGGCAGTACAAAAAAAGAAGCTGCAGATCTCCTTAGGCTGAGTCATGGTGCTTTGGGGCAGGGACCATGCATATCATGGGAATATTTCACAGTTTCTGCTCTGTTTTCAGTGTATGACACCAAAACACCCACCTGATGACATCCTTTCAAGAGCAAAGGCAGCAATTTGCACAATTCCGCTTCTTAGGGGAAGTGAGAAATTGCTGAGCTGACACCAAGTCCTGCAGTGTCCCTGTCACCTGCAGAGCCACCGCATCCTCGCCACGGTAGCGGGCATTGTGACAAAGGTTCTATGTCAGCTGGGTGTGGCAGCCAGGCGCCCCCTAGGGGATGGGGAGCCTTTCAGCCCCGGGCCTGTCACTACCTGGTGTCCCTGCTGCCACCAGCCAGGCCTCTGAAAACTTGACAAACCATGCCCAGACATGGGGCCAGTTTGGCCCAAAGTCTCCAAGAGACAAGTCGGGAAGAAAGATATGGGACAGAGGGAGAAAGCGAAGGGAGCAGGAGAAAGGGAAGGAAGAATAAAAAGTAGTGTTGGGCTGCAGGAGTGAGATGGAGGAATTGCAAGAAAAGAGGCAGGAAGCAGGAGAGTGAGAGAAAAGGAAAGAAGAGACATGCAGCCAGACGAGGGGTTAGTGAGAGAGGATGGGACAGAGAACAGGATGAGAAGGACATAAGGCAAGGCAAGGACAGGCAAGGACAGGCAAGGCAAGGCTAGGCTGCAGGACATGTTTTTGCTTTATAGTTTCTAGCACATTCGTCTTCAGACTAGGAGGAAAGCCGTAAGACCATATGGATTAGGCCCAAGCAAAAACCCCAGCTACTTGAGACACTTAGACTAAGCCTAAAATACCAAGATCTCTCCATTAGGATGGTTTTTATACTGTACTTCCACAATCTGCTGGCAGTACAAAAAAATAAGCTGCAGATCTCCTTAGGCTGAGTCATGGTGCTTTGGGACAGGGACCATGCATATCATGGGAATATTTCACAGTTTCTGCTCTGTTTTCAGTGTATGACACCAAAACACCCACCTGATGACATCCTTTCAAGAGCAAAGGCAGCAATTTGCAGAATTCCGCTTCTTAGGGGAAGTGAGAAATTGCTGAGCTGACACCAAGTCCTGCAGTGTCCCTGTCACCTGCAGAGCCACCGCATCCTCGCCACGGTAGCGGGCATTGTGACAAAGGTTCTATGTCAGCTGGGTGTGGCAGCCAGGCGCCCCCTAGGGGATGGGGAGCCTGGCAGCCCTGGACCTGTCACTGCCTGGTGTCCCTGCTGCCACCAGCCAGGCCTCTGAAAACTTGTCAAAGCATGCCCAGACTCGGGGCCAGTTTGGCCCAAAGTCTCCAAGTGACAAGTCGGGAAGAATGATATGGGACAGAGGGAGAAAGCGAAGGGAGCAGGAGAAAGGGAAGGAAGAATAAAAAGTAGTGTTGGGCTGCAGGAGTGAGATGGAGGAATTGCAAGAAAAGAGGCAGGAAGCAGGAGAGTGAGAGAAAAGGAAAGAGACATGCAGCCAGACGAGGGGTTAGTGAGAGAGGATGGGACAGAGAACAGGATGAGAAGGACATAAGGCAAGGCTAGGACAGGCAAGGACAGGCAAGGCAAGGCTAGGCTGCAGGACATGTTTTTGCTTTATAGTTTCTAGCACATTCCTCTTCAGACTAGGAGGAAAGCCATAAGACCGTATGGATTAGGCCCAAGCAAAAACCCCAGCTACTTGAGACACTTAGACTAAGCCTAAAATACCAAGATCTCTCCATAAGGATGGTTTTTATACTGTACTTCCACAATCTTCTGGCAGATTACAAAAAAATAAGCTGCAGAAATCCTTAGCTGAGTCATGGTGCTTTGGGGCAGGGACCATGCATATCATGGGAATATTTCACAGTTTCTGCTCTGTTTTCAGTGTATGACACCAAAACACCCACCTGATGACATCCTTTCAAGAGCAAAGGCAGCAATTTGCAGTATTCCGCTTCTTAGGGGAAGTGAGAAATTGCTGAGCTGACACCAAGTCCTGCAGTGTCCCTGTCACCTGCAGAGCCACCGCATCCTCGCCACAGTAGCGGGCATTGTGACAAAGGTTCTATGTCAGCTGGGTGTGGCAGCCAGGCGCCCCCTAGGGGATGGGGAGCCTGGCAGCCCTGGACCTGTCACTGCCTGGTGTCCCTGCTGCCACCAGCCAGGCCTCTGAAAACTTGTCAAAGCATGCCCAGACTTGGGGCCAGTTTGGCCCAAAGTCTCCAAGTGACAAGTCGGGAAGAATGATATGGGACAGAGGGAGAAAGCGAAGGGAGCAGGAGAAAGGGAAGGAAGAATAAAAAGTAGTGTTGGGCTGCAGGAGTGAGATGGAGGAATTGCAAGAAAAGAGGCAGGACGCAGGAGAGTGAGAGAAAAGGAAAGAAGAGACATGCAGCCAGACGAGGGGTTAGTGAGAGAGGATGGGACAGAGAACAGGATGAGAAGGACATAAGGCAAGGCTAGGACAGGCAAGGACAGGCAAGGCAAGGCAGGCTGCAGGACATGTTTTTGCTTTATAGTTTCTAGCACATTCCTCTTCAGACTAGGAGGAAAGCCATAAGACCGTATGGATTAGGCCCAAGCAAAAACCCCAGCTACTTGAGACACTTAGACTAAGCCTAAAATACCAAGATCTCTCCATTAGGATGGTTTTTATACTGTACTTCCACAATCTGCTGGCAGTACAAAAAAATAAGCTGCAGATCTCCTTAGGCTGAGTCATGGTGCTTTGGGACAGGGACCATGCATATCATGGGAATATTTCACAGTTTCTGCTCTGTTTTCAGTGTATGACACCAAAACACCCACCTCATGACACCCTTTCAAGAGCAAAGGCAGCAATTTGCAGAATTCCGCTTCTTAGGGGAAGTGAGAAATTGCTGAGCTGACACCAAGTCCTGCAGTGTCCCTGTCACCTGCAGAGCCACCGCATCCTCGCCACGGTAGCGGGCATTGTGACAAAGGTTCTATGTCAGCTGGGTGTGGCAGCCAGGCGCCCCCTAGGGGATGGGGAGTCTGTCAGCCCCGGGCCTGTCACTGCCTGGTGTCCCTGCTGCCACCAGCCAGGCCTCTGAAAACTTGTCAAATGATGCCCAGACTTGGGGCCAGTTTGGCCCAAAGTCTCCAAGAGACAATTCGGGAAGAAAGATATGGGACAGAGGGAGAAAGCGAAGGGAGCAGAAGAAAGGGAAGGAAGAATAAAAAGTAGTGTTGGGCTGCAGGAGTGAGATGGAGGAATTGCAAGAAAAGAGGCAGGAAGCAGGAGAGTGAGAGAAAAGGAAAGAGGAGACATGCAGCCAGACGAGGGGTTAGTGAGAGAGGATGGGACAGAGAACAGGATGAGAAGGACATAAGGCAAGGCTAGGACAGGAAAGGACAGGCAAGGCAAGGCTAGGCTGCAGGACATGTTTTTGCTTTATAGTTTCTAGCACATTCCTCTTCAGACTAGGAGGAAAGCCATAAGACCGTATGGATTAGGCCCAAGCAAAAACCCCAGCTACTTGAGACACTTAGACTAAGCCTAAAATACCAAGATCTCTCCATTAGGATGGTTTTTATACTGTACTTCCACAATCTGCTGGCAGTACAAAAAAATAAGCTGCAGATCTCCTTAGGCTGAGTCATGGTGCTTTGGGACAGGGACCATGCATATCATGGGAATATTTCACAGTTTCTGCTCTGTTTTCAGTGTATGACACCAAAACACCCACCTGATGACATCCTTTCAAGAGAAAAGGCAGCAATTTGCAGAATTCCGCTTCTTAGGGGAAGTGAGAAATTGCTGAGCTGACACCAAGTCCTGCAGTGTCCCTGTCACCTGCAGAGCCACCGCATCCTCGCCACGGTAGCGGGCATTGTGACAAAGGTTCTATGTCAGCTGGGTGTGGCAGCCAGGCGCCCCCTAGGGGATGGGGAGCCTGTCAGCCCCGGGCCTGTCACTGCCTGGTGTCCCTGCTGCCACCAGCCAGGCCTCTGAAAACTTGTCAAACCATGCCCAGACTTGGGGCCAGTTTGGCCCAAAGTCTGCAAGAGACAAGTCGGGAAGAAAGATATGGGACAGAGGGAGAAAGCGAAGGGAGCAGGAGAAAGGGAAGGAAGAATGAAAAGTAGTGTTGGGCTGCAGGAGTGAGATGGAGGAATTGCAAGAAAAGAGGCAGGAAGCAGGAGAGTGAGAGAAAAGGAAAGAGACATGCAGCCAGACGAGGGGTTAGTGAGAGAGGATGGGACAGAGAACAGGATGAGAAGGACATAAGGCAAGGCTAGGACATGCAAGGACAGGCAAGGCAAGGCTAGGCTGCAGGACATGTTTTTGCTTTATAGTTTCTAGCACATTCCTCTTCAGACTAGGAGGAAAGCCATAAGACCGTATGGATTAGGCCCAAGCAAAAACCCCAGCTACTTGAGACACTTAGACTAAGCCTAAAATACCAAGATCTCTCCATTAGGATGGTTTTTATACTGTACTTCCACAATCTGCTGGCAGTACAAAAAAATAAGCTGCAGATCTCCTTAGGCTGAGTCATGGTGCTTTGGGACAGGGACCATGCATATCATGGGAATATTTCACAGTTTCTGCTCTGTTTTCAGTGTATGACACCAAAACACCCACCTGATGACATCCTTTCAAGAGCAAAGGCAGCAATTTGCAGAATTCCGCTTCTTAGGGGAAGAGAGAAATTGCTGAGCTGACACCAAGTCCTGCAGTGTCCCTGTCACCTGCAGAGCCACCGCATCCTCGCCACGGTAGCGGGCATTGTGACAAAGGTTCTATGTCAGCTGGGTGTGGCAGCCAGGCGCCCCCTAGGGGATGGGGAGCCTGTCAGCCCCGGGCCTGTCACTGCCTGGTGTCCCTGCTGCCGCCAGCCAGGCCTCTGAAAACTTGTCAAACCATGCCCAGACTTGGGGCCAGTTTGGCCCAAAGTCTGCAAGAGACAAGTCGGGAAGAAAGATATGGGACAGAGGGAGAAAGCGAAGGGAGCAGGAGAAAGGGAAGGAAGAATAAAAAGTAGTGTTGGGCTGCAGGAGTGAGATGGAGGAATTGCAGGAAAAGAGGCAGGAAGCAGGAGAGTGAGAGAAAAGGAAAGAAGAGACATGCAGCCAGATGAGGGGTTAGTGAGAGAGGATGGGACAGAGAACAGGATGAGAAGGACATAAGGCAAGGCTAGGACAGGCAAGGACAGGCAAGGCAAGGCAGGCTGCAGGACATGTTTTTGCTTTATAGTTTCTAGCACATTCCTCTTCAGACTAGGAGGAAAGCCATAAGACCGTATGGATTAGGCCCAAGCAAAAACCCCAGCTACTTGAGACACTTAGACTAAGCCTAAAATACCAAGATCTCTCCATTAGGATGGTTTTTATACTGTACTTCCACAATCTGCTGGCAGTACAAAAAAATAAGCTGCAGATCTCCTTAGGCTGAGTCATGGTGCTTTGGGACAGGGACCATGCATATCATGGGAATATTTCACAGTTTCTGCTCTGTTTTCAGTGTATGACACCAAAACACCCACCTCATGACACCCTTTCAAGAGCAAAGGCAGCAATTTGCAGAATTCCGCTTCTTAGGGGAAGTGAGAAATTGCTGAGCTGACACCAAGTCCTGCAGTGTCCCTGTCACCTGCAGAGCCACCGCATCCTCGCCACGGTAGCGGGCATTGTGACAAAGGTTCTATGTCAGCTGGGTGTGGCAGCCAGGCGCCCCCTAGGGGATGGGGAGTCTGTCAGCCCCGGGCCTGTCACTGCCTGGTGTCCCTGCTGCCACCAGCCAGGCCTCTGAAAACTTGTCAAATGATGCCCAGACTTGGGGCCAGTTTGGCCCAAAGTCTCCAAGAGACAAGTCGGGAAGAAAGATATGGGACAGAGGGAGAAAGCGAAGGGAGCAGAAGAAAGGGAAGGAAGAATAAAAAGTAGTGTTGGGCTGCAGGAGTGAGATGGAGGAATTGCAAGAAAAGAGGCAGGAAGCAGGAGAGTGAGAGAAAAGGAAAGAGGAGACATGCAGCCAGACGAGGGGTTAGTGAGAGAGGATGGGACAGAGAACAGGATGAGAAGGACATAAGGCAAGGCTAGGACAGGAAAGGACAGGCAAGGCAAGGCTAGGCTGCAGGACATGTTTTTGCTTTATAGTTTCTAGCACATTCCTCTTCAGACTAGGAGGAAAGCCATAAGACCGTATGGATTAGGCCCAAGCAAAAACCCCAGCTACTTGAGACACTTAGACTAAGCCTAAAATACCAAGATCTCTCCATAAGGATGGTTTTTATACTGTACTTCCACAATCTGCTGGCAGTACAAAAAAATAAGCTGCAGATCTCCTTAGGCTGAGTCATGGTGCTTTGGGGCAGGGACCATGCATATCATGGGAATATTTCACAGTTTCTGCTCTGTTTTCAGTGTATGACACCAAAACACCCACCTGATGACATCCTTTCAAGAGAAAAGGCAGCAATTTGCAGAATTCCGCTTCTTAGGGGAAGTGAGAAATTGCTGAGCTGACACCAAGTCCTGCAGTGTCCCTGTCACCTGCAGAGCCACCGCATCCTCGCCACGGTAGCAGGCATTGTGACAAAGATTCTACGTCAGCTGGGTGTGGCAGCCAGGCGCCCCCTAGGGGATGGGGAGCCTGTCAGCCCCGGGCCTGTCACTGCCTGGTGTCCCTGCTGCCACCAGCCAGGCCTCTGAAAACTTGTCAAACCATGCCCAGACTTGGGGCCCGTTTGGCCCAAAGTCTGCAAGAGACAAGTCGGGAAGAAAGATATGGGACAGAGGGAGAAAGCGAAGGGAGCAGGAGAAAGGGAAGGAAGAATAAAAAGTAGTGTTGGGCTGCAGGACTGAGATGGAGGAATTGCAAGAAAAGAGGCAGGAAGCAGGAGAGTGAGAGAAAAGTAAAGAAGAGACATGCAGCCAGACGAGGGGTTAGTGAGAGAGGATGGGACAGAGAACAGGATGAGAAGGACATAAGGCAAGGCTAGGACAGGCAAGGACAGGCAAGGCAAGGCAGGCTGCAGGACATGTTTTTGCTTTATAGTATCTAGCACATTCGTCTTCAGACTAGGAGGAAAGCCATAAGACCGTATGGATTAGGCCCAAGCAAAAACCCCAGCTACTTGAGACACTTAGACTAAGCCTAAAATACCAAGATCTCTCCATAAGGATGGTTTTTATACTGTACTTCCACAATCTGCTGGCAGTACAAAAAAATAAGCTGCAGATCTCCTTAGGCTGAGTCATGGTGCTTTGGGACAGGGACCATGCATATCATGGGAATATTTCACAGTTTCTGCTCTGTTTTCAGTGTATGACACCAAAACACCCACCTGATGACATCCTTTCAAGAGAAAAGGCAGCAATTTGCAGAATTCCGCTTCTTAGGGGAAGTGAGAAATTGCTGAGCTGACACCAAGTCCTGCAGTGTCCCTGTCACCTGCAGAGCCACCGCATCCTCGCCACGGTAGCAGGCATTGTGACAAAGATTCTACGTCAGCTGGGTGTGGCAGCCAGGCGCCCCCTAGGGGATGGGGAGCCTGTCAGCCCCGGGCCTGTCACTGCCTGGTGTCCCTGCTGCCACCAGCCAGGCCTCTGAAAACTTGTCAAACCATGCCCAGACTTGGGGCCCGTTTGGCCCAAAGTCTGCAAGAGTCAAGTCGGGAAGAAAGATATGGGACAGAGGGAGAAAGCGAAGGGAGCAGGAGAAAGGGAAGGAAGAATAAAAAGTAGTGTTGGGCTGCAGGACTGAGATGGAGGAATTGCAAGAAAAGAGGCAGGAAGCAGGAGAGTGAGAGAAAAGTAAAGAAGAGACATGCAGCCAGACGAGGGGTTAGTGAGAGAGGATGGGACAGAGAACAGGATGAGAAGGACATAAGGCAAGGCTAGGACAGGCAAGGACAGGCAAGGCAAGGCTAGGCTGCAGGACATGTTTTTGCTTTATAGTTTCTAGCACATTCGTCTTCAGACTAGGAGGAAAGCCATAAGACCGTATGGATTAGGCCCAAGCAAAAACCCCAGCTACTTGAGACACTTAGACTAAGCCTAAAATACCAAGATCTCTCCATAAGGATGGTTTTTATACTGTACTTCCACAATCTGCTGGCAGTACAAAAAAATAAGCTGCAGATCTCCTTAGGCTGAGTCATGGTGCTTTGGGGCAGGGACCATGCATATCATGGGAATGTTTCACAGTTTCTTCTCTGTTTTCAGTGTATGACACCAAAACACCCACCTGATGACATCCTTTCAAGAGCAAAGGCAGCAATTTGCACAATTCCGCTTCTTAGGGGAAGTGAGAAATTGCTGAGCTGACACCAAGTCCTGCAGTGTCTCTGTCACCTGCAGAGCCACCGCATCCTCGCCACGGTAGCGGGCATTGTGACAAAGGTTCTATGTCAGCTGGGTGTGGCAGCCAGGCGCCCCCTAGGGGATGGGGAGCCTGTCAGCCCCGGGCCTGTCACTACCTGGTGTCCCTGCTGCCACCAGCCAGGCCTCTGAAAACTTGTCAAAGCATGCCCAGACTTGGGGCCAGTTTGGCCCAAAGTCTCCAAGAGACAAGTCGGGAAGAAAGATATGGGACAGAGGGAGAAAGCGAAGGGAGCAGGAGAAAGGGAAGGAAGAATAAAAAGTAGTGTTGGGCTGCAGGAGTGAGATGGAGGAATTGCAAGAAAAGAGGCAGGACGCAGGAGAGTGAGAGAAAAGGAAAGAAGAGACATGCAGCCAGACGAGGGGTTAGTGAGAGAGGATGGGACAGAGAACAGGATGAGAAGGACATAAGGCAAGGCTAGGACAGGCAAGGACAGGCAAGGCAAGGCTAGGCTGCAGGACATGTTTTTGCTTTATAGTTTCTAGCACATTCGTCTTCAGACTAGGAGGAAAGCCATAAGACCGTATGGATTAGGCCCAAGCAAAAACCCCAGCTACTTGAGACACTTAGACTAAGCCTAAAATACCAAGATCTCTCCATAAGGATGGTTTTTATACTGTACTTCCACAATCTGCTGGCAGTACAAAAAAATAAGCTGCAGATCTCCTTAGGCTGAGTCATGGTGCTTTGGGGCAGGGACCATGCATATCATGGGAATATTTCACAGTTTCTGCTCTGTTTTCAGTGTATGACACCAAAACACCCACCTGATGACATCCTTTCAAGAGCAAAGGCAGCAATTTGCACAATTCCGCTTCTTAGGGGAAGTGAGAAATTGCTGAGCTGACACCAAGTCCTGCAGTGTCCCTGTCACCTGCAGAGCCACCGCATCCTCGCCACGGTAGCGGGCATTGTGACAAAGGTTCTATGTCAGCTGGGTGTGGCAGCCAGGCGCCCCCTAGGGGATGGGGAGCCTGTCAGCCCCGGGCCTGTCACTGCCTGGTGTCCCTGCTGCCACCAGCCAGGCCTCTGAAAACTTGTCAAAGCATGCCCAGACTTGGGGCCAGTTTGGCCCAAAGTCTCCAAGAGACAAGTCGGGAAGAAAGATATGGGACAGAGGGAGAAAGCGAAGGGAGCAGGAGAAAGGGAAGGAAGAATAAAAAGTAGTGTTGGGCTGCAGGAGTGAGATGGAGGTATTGCAAGAAAAGAGGCAGGAAGCAGGAGAGTGAGAGAAAAGGAAAGAAGAGACATGCAGCCAGACGAGGGGTTAGTGAGAGAGGATGGGACAGAGAACAGGATGAGAAGGAAAGAAGGCAAGGCTAGGACAGGCAAGGACAGGCAAGGCAAGGCTAGGCTGCAGGACATGTTTTTGCCTTATAGTTTCTAGCACATTCGTCTTTAGACAAGGAGGAAAGCCATAAGACCGTATGGATTAGGCCCAAGCAAAAACCCCAGCTACTTGAGACACTTAGACTAAGCCTAAAATACCAAGATCTCTCCATAAGGATGGTTTTTATACTGTACTTCCACAATCTGCTGGCAGTACAAAAAAAGAAGCTGCAGATCTCCTTAGGCTGAGTCATGGTGCTTTGGGGCAGGGACCATGCATATCATGGGAATATTTTACAGTTTCTTCTCTGTTTTCAGTGTATGACACCAAAACACCCACCTGATGACATCCTTTCAAGAGCAAAGGCAGCAATTTGCACAATTCCGCTTCTTAGGGGAAGTGAGAAATTGCTGAGCTGAAACCAAGTCCTGCAGTGTCCCTGTCACCTGCAGAGCCACCGCATCCTCGCCACGGTAGTGGGCATTGTGACAAAGATTCTATGTCAGCTTGGTGTGGCAGCCAGGCGCCCCCTAGGGGATGGGGAGCCTGTCAGCCCCGGGCCTGTCACTACCTGGTGTCCCTGCTGCCACCAGCCAGGCCTCTGAAAACTTGTCAAACCATGCCCAGACATGGGGCCAGTTTGGCCCAAAGTCTCCAAGAGACAAGTCGGGAAGAAAGATATGGGACAGAGGGAGAAAGCGAAGGGAGCAGGAAAAAGGGAAGGAAGAATAAAAAGTAGTGTTGGGCTGCAGGAGTGAGATGGAGGAATTGCAAGAAAAGAGGCAGGAAGCAGGAGAGTGAGAGAAAAGGAAAGAAGAGACATGCAGCCAGACGAGGGGTTAGTGAGAGAGGATGGGACAGAGAACAGGATGAGAAGGACATAAGGCAAGGCAAGGACAGGCAAGGACAGGCAAGGCAAGGCTAGGCTGCAGGACATGTTTTTGCTTTATAGTTTCTAGCACATTCGTCTTCAGACTAGGAGGAAAGCCGTAAGACCATATGGATTAGGCCCAAGCAAAAACCCCAGCTACTTGAGACACTTAGACTAAGCCTAAAATACCAAGATCTCTCCATAAGGATGGTTGTTATACTGTACTTCCACAATCTGCTGGCAGTACAAAAAAAGAAGCTGCAGATCTCCTTAGGCTGAGTCATGGTGCTTTGGGGCAGGGACCATGCATATCATGGGAATATTTCACAGTTTCTGCTCTGTTTTCAGTGTATGACACCAAAACACCCACCTGATGACATCCTTTCAAGAGCAAAGGCAGCAATTTGCAGAATTCCGCTTCTTAGGGGAAGTGAGAAATTGCTGAGCTGACACCAAGTCCTGCAGTGTCCCTGTCACCTGCAGAGCCACCGCATCCTCGCCACGGTAGCGGGCATTGTGACAAAGGTTCTATGTCAGCTGGGTGTGGCAGCCAGGCGCCCCCTAGGGGATGGGGAGCCTGTCAGCCCCGGGCCTGTCACTGCCTGGTGTCCCTGCTGCCACCAGCCAGGCCTCTGAAAACTTGTCAAAGCATGCCCAGACTTGGGGCCAGTTTGGCCCAAAGTCTCCAAGAGACAAGTCGGGAAGAAAGATATGGGACAGAGGGAGAAAGCGAAGGGAGCAGGAGAAAGGGAAGGAAGAATAAAAAGTAGTGTTGGGCTGCAGGAGTGAGATGGAGGAATTGCAAGAAAAGAGGCAGGAAGCAGGAGAGTGAGAGAAAAGGAAAGAAGAGACATGCAGCCAGACGAGGGGTTAGTGAGAGAGGATGGGACAGAGAACAGGATGAGAAGGACATAAGGCAAGGCAAGGACAGGCAAGGACAGGCAAGGCAAGGCTAGGCTGCAGGACATGTTTTTGCTTTATAGTTTCTAGCACATTCGTCTTCAGACTAGGAGGAAAGCCGTAAGACCATATGGATTAGGCCCAAGCAAAAACCCCAGCTACTTGAGACACTTAGACTAAGCCTAAAATACCAAGATCTCTCCATAAGGATGGTTTTTATACTGTACTTCCACAATCTGCTGGCAGTACAAAAAAAGAAGCTGCAGATCTCCTTAGGCTGAGTCATGGTGCTTTGGGGCAGGGACCATGCATATCATGGGAATATTTCACAGTTTCTGTTCTGTTTTCAGTGTATGACACCAAAACACCCACCTGATGACATCCTTTCAAGAGCAAAGGCAGCAATTTGCACAATTCCGCTTCTTAGGGGAAGTGAGAAATTGCTGAGCTGACACCAAGTCCTGCAGTGTCCCTGTCACCTGCAGAGCCACCGCATCCTCGCCACGGTAGCGGGCATTGTGACAAAGGTTCTATGTCAGCTGGGTGTGGCAGCCAGGCGCCCCCTAGGGGATGGGGAGCCTGTCAGCCCCGGGCCTGTCACTGCCTGGTGTCCCTGCTGCCACCAGCCAGGCCTCTGAAAACTTGTCAAACCATGCCCAGACTTGGGGCCAGTTTGGCCCAAAGTCTCCAAGAGACAAGTCGGGAAGAAAGATATGGGACAGAGGGAGAAAGCGAAGGGAGCAGGAGAAAGGGAAGGAAGAATATAAAGTAGTGTTGGGCTGCAGGAGTGAGATGGAGGAATTGCAAGAAAAGAGGCAGGAAGCAGGAGAGTGAGAGAAAAGGAAAGAAGAGACATGCAGCCAGACGAGGTCTTAGTGAGAGAGGATGGGACAGAGAACAGGATGAGAAGGAAAGAAGGCAAGGCTAGGACAGGCAAGGACAGGCAAGGCAAGGCTAGGCTGCAGGACATGTTTTTGCTTTATAGTTTCTAGCACATTCGTCTTCAGACTAGGAGGAAAGCCGTAAGACCATATGGATTAGGCCCAAGCAAAAACCCCAGCTACTTGAGACACTTAGACTAAGCCTAAAATACCAAGATCTCTCCATAAGGATGGTTTTTATACTGTACTTCCACAATCTGCTGGCAGTACAAAAAAAGAAGCTGCAGATCTCCTTAGGCTGAGTCATGGTGCTTTGGGTCAGGGACCATGCATATCATGGGAATATTTCAGAGTTTCTGCTCTGTTTTCAGTGTATGACACCAAAACACCCACCTGATGACATCCTTTCAAGAGCAAAGGCAGCAATTTGCACAATTCCGCTTCTTAGGGGAAGTGAGAAATTGCTGAGCTGACACCAAGTCCTGCAGTGTCCCTGTCACCTGCAGAGCCACCGCATCCTCGCCTCGGTAGTGGGCATTGTGACAAAGGTTCTATGTCAGCTGGGTGTGGCAGCCAGGCGCCCCCTAGGGGATGGGGAGCCTGTCAGCCCCGGGCCTGTCACTGCCTGGTGTCCCTGCTGCCACCAGCCAGGCCTCTGAAAACTTGTCAAAGCATGCCCAGACTTGGGGCCAGTTTGGCCCAAAGTCTCCAAGAGACAAGTCGGGAAGAAAGATATGGGACAGAGGGAGAAAGCGAAGGGAGCAGGAGAAAGGGAAGGAAGAATAAAAAGTAGTGTTGGGCTGCAGGAGTGAGATGGAGGAATTGCAAGAAAAGAGGCAGGAAGCAGGAGAGTGAGAGAAAAGGAAAGAAGAGACATGCAGCCAGACGAGGGGTTAGTGAGAGAGGATGGGACAGAGAACAGGATGAGAAGGACATAAGGCAAGGCTAGGACAGGCAAGGACAGGCAAGGCAAGGCTAGGCTGCAGGACATGTTTTTGCTTTATAGTTTCTAGCACATTCGTCTTCAGACTAGGAGGAAAGCCATAAGACCGTATGGATTAGGCCCAAGCAAAAACCCCAGCTACTTGAGACACTCAGACTAAGCCTAAAATACCAAGATCTCTCCATAAGAATGGTTTTTATACTGTACTTCCACAATCTGCTGGCAGTACAAAAAAATAAGCTGCAGATCTCCTTAGGCTGAGTCATGGTGCTTTGGGGCAGGGACCATGCATATCATGGGAATATTTCACAGTTTCTGCTCTGTTTTCAGTGTATGACACCAAAACACCCACCTGATGACACCCTTTCAAGAGCAAAGGCAGCAATTTGCACAATTCCGCTTCTTAGGGGAAGTGAGAAATTGCTGAGCTGACTCTAAGACCTGCAGTGTCCCTGTCACCTGCAGAGCCACCGCATCCTCGCCACGGTAGCGGGCATTGTGACAAAGGTTCTATGTCAGCTGGGTGTGGCAGCCAGGCGCCCCCTAGGGGATGGGGAGCCTGTCAGCCCCGGGCCTGTCACTGCCTGGTGTCCCTGCTGCCACCAGCCAGGCCTCTGAAAACTTGTCAAACCATGCCCAGACTTGGGGCCAGTTTGGCCCAAAGTCTCCAAGAGACAAGTCGGGAAGAAAGATATGGGACAGAGGGAGAAAGCGAAGGGAGCAGGAGAAAGGGAAGGAAGAATAAAAAGTAGTGTTGGGCTGCAGGAGTGAGATGGAGGTATTGCAAGAAAAGAGGCAGGAAGCCGGAGAGTGAGAGAAAAGGAAAGAAGAGACATGCAGCCAGACGAGGGGTTAGTGAGAGAGGATGGGACAGAGAACAGGATGAGAAGGAAAGAAGGCAAGGCTAGGACAGGCAAGGACAGGCAAGGCAAGGCTAGGCTGCAGGACATGTTTTTGCCTTATAGTTTCTAGCACATTCGTCTTTAGACAAGGAGGAAAGCCATAAGACCGTATGGATTAGGCCCAAGCAAAAACCCCAGCTACTTGAGACACTTAGACTAAGCCTAAAATACCAAGATCTCTCCATAAGGATGGTTTTTATACTGTACTTCCACAATCTGCTGGCAGTACAAAAAAAGAAGCTGCAGATCTCCTTAGGCTGAGTCATGGTGCTTTGGGGCAGGGACCATGCATATCATGGGAATATTTCACAGTTTCTGCTCTGTTTTCAGTGTATGACACCAAAACACCCACCTGATGACATCCTTTCAAGAGCAAAGGCAGCAATTTGCACAATTCCGCTTCTTAGGGGAAGTGAGAAATTGCTGAGCTGAAACCAAGTCCTGCAGTGTCCCTGTCACCTGCAGAGCCACCGCATCCTCGCCACGGTAGCGGGCATTGTGAGAAAGGTTCTATGTCAGCTGGGTGTGGCAGCCAGGCGCCCCCTAGGGGATGGGGAGCCTGTCAGCCCCGGGCCTGTCACTACCTGGTGTCCCTGCTGCCACCAGCCAGGCCTCTGAAAACTTGTCAAACCATGCCCAGACATGGGGCCAGTTTGGCCCAAAGTCTCCAAGAGACAAGTCGGGAAGAAAGATATGGGACAGAGGGAGAAAGCGAAGGGAGCAGGAGAAAGGGAAGGAAGAATAAAAAGTAGTGTTGGGCTGCAGGAGTGAAATGGAGGAATTGCAAGAAAAGAGGCAGGAAGCAGGAGAGTGAGAGAAAAGGAAAGAAGAGACATGCAGCCAGACGAGGGGTTAGTGAGAGAGGATGGGACAGAGAACAGGATGAGAAGGACATAAGGCAAGGCTAGGACAGGCAAGGACAGGCAAGGCAAGGCTAGGCTGCAGGACATGTTTTTGCTTTATAGTTTCTAGCACATTCGTCTTCAGACTAGGAGGAAAGCCGTAAGACCATATGGATTAGGCCCAAGCAAAAACCCCAGCTACTTGAGACACTTAGACTAAGCCTAAAATACCAAGATCTCTCCATAAGGATGGTTTTTATACTGTACTTCCACAATCTGCTGGCAGTACAAAAAAAGAAGCTGCAGATCTCCTTAGGCTGAGTCATGGTGCTTTGGGTCAGGGACCATGCATATCATGGGAATATTTCAGAGTTTCTGCTCTGTTTTCAGTGTATGACACCAAAACACCCACCTGATGACATCCTTTCAAGAGCAAAGGCAGCAATTTGCACAATTCCGCTTCTTAGGGGAAGTGAGAAATTGCTGAGCTGACACCAAGTCCTGCAGTGTCCCTGTCACCTGCAGAGCCACCGCATCCTCGCCTCGGTAGTGGGCATTGTGACAAAGGTTCTATGTCAGCTGGGTGTGGCAGCCAGGTGCCCCCTAGGGGATGGGGAGCCTGTCAGCCCCGGGCCTGTCACTGCCTGGTGTCCCTGCTGCCACCAGCCAGGCCTCTGAAAACTTGTCAAAGCATGCCCAGACTTGGGGCCAGTTTGGCCCAAAGTCTCCAAGAGACAAGTCGGGAAGAAAGATATGGG
This sequence comes from Columba livia, assembly GCF_036013475.1. NCBI lineage: Eukaryota > Metazoa > Chordata > Aves > Columbiformes > Columbidae > Columba > Columba livia. The sequence goes on along the minus strand of NW_027043007.1, from coordinate 4,338,991 downwards.
ACAGAGGGAGAAAGCGAAGGGAGCAGGAGAAAGGGAAGGAAGAATAAAAAGTAGTGTTGGGCTGCAGGAGTGAGATGGAGGAATTGCAAGAAAAGAGGCAGGAAGCAGGAGAGTGAGAGAAAAGGAAAGAAGAGACATGCAGCCAGACGAGGGGTTAGTGAGAGAGGATGGGACAGAGAACAGGATGAGAAGGACATAAGGCAAGGCTAGGACAGGCAAGGACAGGCAAGGCAAGGCTAGGCTGCAGGACATGTTTTTGCTTTATAGTTTCTAGCACATTCGTCTTCAGACTAGGAGGAAAGCCATAAGACCGTATGGATTAGGCCCAAGCAAAAACCCCAGCTACTTGAGACACTCAGACTAAGCCTAAAATACCAAGATCTCTCCATAAGAATGGTTTTTATACTGTACTTCCACAATCTGCTGGCAGTACAAAAAAATAAGCTGCAGATCTCCTTAGGCTGAGTCATGGTGCTTTGGGGCAGGGACCATGCATATCATGGGAATATTTCACAGTTTCTGCTCTGTTTTCAGTGTATGACACCAAAACACCCACCTGATGACACCCTTTCAAGAGCAAAGGCAGCAATTTGCACAATTCCGCTTCTTAGGGGAAGTGAGAAATTGCTGAGCTGACTCTAAGACCTGCAGTGTCCCTGTCACCTGCAGAGCCACCGCATCCTCGCCACGGTAGCGGGCATTGTGACAAAGGTTCTATGTCAGCTGGGTGTGGCAGCCAGGCGCCCCCTACGAAATGGGGAGCCTGTCAGCCCCAGGCCTGTCACTGCCTGGTGTCCCTGCTGCCACCAGCCAGGCCTCTGAAAACTTGTCAAACCATGCCCAGACTTGGGGCCAGTTTGGCCCAAAGTCTCCAAGAGACAAGTCGGGAAGAAAGATATGGGACAGAGGGAGAAAGCGAAGGGAGCAGGAGAAAGGGAAGGAAGAATAAAAAGTAGTGTTGGGCTGCAGGAGTGAGATGGAGGAATTGCAAGAAAAGAGGCAGGACGCAGGAGAGTGAGAGAAAAGGAAAGAAGAGACATGCAGCCAGACGAGGGCTTAGTGAGAGAGGATGGGACAGAGAACTGGATGAGAAGGACATAAGGCAAGGCTAGGACAGGCAAGGACAGGCAAGGCAAGGCTAGGCTGCAGGACATGTTTTTGCTTTATAGTTTCTAGCACATTCCTCTTCAGACTAGGAGGAAAGCCATAAGACCGTATGGATTAGGCCCAAGCAAAAACCCCAGCTACTTGAGACACTTAGACTAAGCCTAAAATACCAAGATCTCTCCATAAGGATGGTTTTTATACTGTACTTCCACAATCTGCTGGCAGTACAAAAAAAGAAGCTGCAGATCTCCTTAGGCTGAGTCATGGTGCTTTGGGGCAGGGACCATGCATATCATGGGAATGTTTCACAGTTTCTGCTCTGTTTTCAGTGTATGACACCAAAACACCCAGCTGATGACATCCTTTCAAGAGCAAAGGCAGCAATTTGCACAATTCCGCTTCTTAGGGGAAGTGAGAAATTGCTGAGCTGACACCAAGTCCTGCAGTGTCCCTGTCACCTGCAGAGCCACCGCATCCTCGCCACGGTAGCGGGCATTGTGACAAAGGTTCTATGTCAGCTGGGTGTGGCAGCCAGGCGCCCCCTAGGGGATGGGGAGCCTGTCAGCCCCGGGCCTGTCACTGCCTGGTGTCCCTGCTGCCACCAGCCAGGCCTCTGAAAACTTGTCAAACCATGCCCAGACTTGGGGCCAGTTTGGCCCAAAGTCTCCAAGAGACAAGTCGGGAAGAAAGATATGGGACAGAGGGAGAAAGCGAAGGGAGCAGGAGAAAGGGAAGGAAGAATAAAAAGTAGTGTTGGGCTGCAGGAGTGAGATGGAGGTATTGCAAGAAAAGAGGCAGGAAGCAGGAGAGTGAGAGAAAAGGAAAGAAGAGACATGCAGCCAGACGAGGGGTTAGTGAGAGAGGATGGGACAGAGAACAGGATGAGAAGGAAAGAAGGCAAGGCTAGGACAGGCAAGGACAGGCAAGGCAAGGCTAGGCTGCAGGACATGTTTTTGCCTTATAGTTTCTAGCACATTCGTCTTTAGACAAGGAGGAAAGCCATAAGACCGTATGGATTAGGCCCAAGCAAAAACCCCAGCTACTTGAGACACTTAGACTAAGCCTAAAATACCAAGATCTCTCCATAAGGATGGTTTTTATACTGTACTTCCACAATCTGCTGGCAGTACAAAAAAAGAAGCTGCAGATCTCCTTAGGCTGAGTCATGGTGCTTTGGGGCAGGGACCATGCATATCATGGGAATATTTCACAGTTTCTGCTCTGTTTTCAGTGTATGACACCAAAACACCCACCTGATGACATCCTTTCAAGAGCAAAGGCAGCAATTTGCACAATTCCGCTTCTTAGGGGAAGTGAGAAATTGCTGAGCTGAAACCAAGTCCTGCAGTGTCCCTGTCACCTGCAGAGCCACCGCATCCTCGCCACGGTAGCGGGCATTGTGAGAAAGGTTCTATGTCAGCTGGGTGTGGCAGCCAGGCGCCCCCTAGGGGATGGGGAGCCTGTCAGCCCCGGGCCTGTCACTACCTGGTGTCCCTGCTGCCACCAGCCAGGCCTCTGAAAACTTGTCAAACCATGCCCAGACATGGGGCCAGTTTGGCCCAAAGTCTCCAAGAGACAAGTCGGGAAGAAAGATATGGGACAGAGGGAGAAAGCGAAGGGAGCAGGAGAAAGGGAAGGAAGAATAAAAAGTAGTGTTGGGCTGCAGGAGTGAGATGGAGGAATTGCAAGAAAAGAGGCAGGAAGCAGGAGAGTGAGAGAAAAGGAAAGAAGAGACATGCAGCCAGACGAGGGGTTAGTGAGAGAGGATGGGACAGAGAACAGGATGAGAAGGACATAAGGCAAGGCTAGGACAGGCAAGGACAGGCAAGGCAAGGCTAGGCTGCAGGACATGTTTTTGCTTTATAGTTTCTAGCACATTCGTCTTCAGACTAGGAGGAAAGCCGTAAGACCATATGGATTAGGCCCAAGCAAAAACCCCAGCTACTTGAGACACTTAGACTAAGCCTAAAATACCAAGATCTCTCCATAAGGATGGTTTTTATACTGTACTTCCACAATCTGCTGGCAGTACAAAAAAAGAAGCTGCAGATCTCCTTAGGCTGAGTCATGGTGCTTTGGGTCAGGGACCATGCATATCATGGGAATATTTCAGAGTTTCTGCTCTGTTTTCAGTGTATGACACCAAAACACCCACCTGATGACATCCTTTCAAGAGCAAAGGCAGCAATTTGCACAATTCCGCTTCTTAGGGGAAGTGAGAAATTGCTGAGCTGACACCAAGTCCTGCAGTGTCCCTGTCACCTGCAGAGCCACCGCATCCTCGCCTCGGTAGTGGGCATTGTGACAAAGGTTCTATGTCAGCTGGGTGTGGCAGCCAGGTGCCCCCTAGGGGATGGGGAGCCTGTCAGCCCCGGGCCTGTCACTGCCTGGTGTCCCTGCTGCCACCAGCCAGGCCTCTGAAAACTTGTCAAAGCATGCCCAGACTTGGGGCCAGTTTGGCCCAAAGTCTCCAAGAGACAAGTCGGGAAGAAAGATATGGGACAGAGGGAGAAAGCGAAGGGAGCAGGAGAAAGGGAAGGAAGAATAAAAAGTAGTGTTGGGCTGCAGGAGTGAGATGGAGGAATTGCAAGAAAAGAGGCAGGAAGCAGGAGAGTGAGAGAAAAGGAAAGAAGAGACATGCAGCCAGACGAGGGGTTAGTGAGAGAGGATGGGACAGAGAACAGGATGAGAAGGACATAAGGCAAGGCTAGGACAGGCAAGGACAGGCAAGGCAAGGCTAGGCTGCAGGACATGTTTTTGCTTTATAGTTTCTAGCACATTCGTCTTCAGACTAGGAGGAAAGCCATAAGACCGTATGGATTAGGCCCAAGCAAAAACCCCAGCTACTTGAGACACTCAGACTAAGCCTAAAATACCAAGATCTCTCCATAAGAATGGTTTTTATACTGTACTTCCACAATCTGCTGGCAGTACAAAAAAATAAGCTGCAGATCTCCTTAGGCTGAGTCATGGTTCTTTGGGGCAGGGACCATGCATATCATGGGAATATTTCACAGTTTCTGCTCTGTTTTCAGTGTATGACACCAAAACACCCACCTGATGACACCCTTTCAAGAGCAAAGGCAGCAATTTGCACAATTCCGCTTCTTAGGGGAAGTGAGAAATTGCTGAGCTGACTCTAAGACCTGCAGTGTCCCTGTCACCTGCAGAGCCACCGCATCCTCGCCACGGTAGCGGGCATTGTGACAAAGGTTCTATGTCAGCTGGGTGTGGCAGCCAGGCGCCCCCTACGAAATGGGGAGCCTGTCAGCCCCAGGCCTGTCACTGCCTGGTGTCCCTGCTGCCACCAGCCAGGCCTCTGAAAACTTGTCAAAGCATGCCCAGACTTGGGGCCAGTTTGGCCCAAAGTCTCCAAGAGACAAGTCGGGAAGAAAGATATGGGACAGAGGGAGAAAGCGAAGGGAGCAGGAGAAAGGGAAGGAAGAATAAAAAGTAGTGTTGGGCTGCAGGAGTGAGATGGAGGAATTGCAAGAAAAGAGGCAGGACGCAGGAGAGTGAGAGAAAAGGAAAGAAGAGACATGCAGCCAGACGAGGGGTTAGTGAGAGAGGATGGGACAGAGAACAGGATGAGAAGGACATAAGGCAAGGCTAGGACAGGCAAGGACAGGCAAGGCAAGGCTAGGCTGCAGGACATGTTTTTGCTTTATAGTTTCTAGCACATTCCTCTTCAGACTAGGAGGAAAGCCATAAGACCGTATGGATTAGGCCCAAGCAAAAACCCCAGCTACTTGAGACACTTAGACTAAGCCTAAAATACCAAGATCTCTCCATAAGGATGGTTTTTATACTGTACTTCCACAATCTGCTGGCAGTACAAAAAAATAAGCTGCAGATCTCCTTAGGCTGAGTCATGGTGCTTTGGGGCAGGGACCATGCATATCATGGGAATGTTTCACAGTTTCTGCTCTGTTTTCAGTGTATGACACCAAAACACCCAGCTGATGACATCCTTTCAAGAGCAAAGGCAGCAATTTGCAGAATTCCGCTTCTTAGGGGAAGTGAGAAATTGCTGAGCTGACACCAAGTCCTGCAGTGTCCCTGTCACCTGCAGAGCCACCGCATCCTCGCCACGGTAGCGGGCATTCTGACAAAGGTTCTATGTCAGCTGGGTGTGGCAGCCAGGCGCCCCCTAGGGGATGGGGAGCCTGTCAGCCCCGGGCCTGTCACTGCCTGGTGTCCCTGCTGCCACCAGCCAGGCCTCTGAAAACCTGTCAAAGCATGCCCAGACTTGGGGCCAGTTTGGCCCAAAGTCTCCAAGAGACAAGTCGGGAAGAAAGATATGGGACAGAGGGAGAAAGCGAAGGGAGCAGGAGAAAGGGAAGGAAGAATAAAAAGTAGTGTTGGGCTGCAGGAGTGAGATGGAGGAATTGCAAGAAAAGAGGCAGGACGCAGGAGAGTGAGAGAAAAGGAAAGAAGAGACATGCAGCCAGACGAGGGGTTAGTGAGAGAGGATGGGACAGAGAACAGGATGAGAAGGACATAAGGCAAGGCTAGGACAGGCAAGGACAGGCAAGGCAAGGCTAGGCTGCAGGACATGTTTTTGCTTTATAGTTTCTAGCACATTCGTCTTCAGACTAGGAGGAAAGCCATAAGACCGTATGGATTAGGCCCAAGCAAAAACCCCAGCTACTTTAGACACTCAGACTAAGCCTAAAATACCAAGATCTCTCCATAAGGATGGTTTTTATACTGTACTTCCACAATCTGCTGGCAGTACAAAAAAATAAGCTGCAGATCTCCTTAGGCTGAGTCATGGTGCTTTGGGGCAGGGACCATGCATATCATGGGAATATTTCACAGTTTCTGCTCTGTTTTCAGTGTATGACACCAAAACACCCACCTGATGACACCCTTTCAAGAGCAAAGGCAGCAATTTGCAGAATTCCGCTTCTTAGGGGAAGTGAGAAATTGCTGAGCTGACACTAAGACCTGCAGTGTCCCTGTCACCTGCAGAGCCACCGCATCCTCGCCACGGTAGCGGGCATTGTGACAAAGGTTCTATGTCAGCTGGGTGTGGCAGCCAGGCGCCCCCTACGGGATGGGGAGCCTGTCAGCCCCAGGCCTGTCACTGCCTGGTGTCCCTGCTGCCACCAGCCAGGCCTCTGAAAACTTGTCAAAGCATGCCCAGACTTGGGGCCAGTTTGGCCCAAAGTCTCCAAGAGACAAGTCGGGAAGAAAGATATGGGACAGAGGGAGAAAGCGAAGGGAGCAGGAGAAAGGGAAGGAAGAATAAAAAGTAGTGTTGGGCTGCAGGAGTGAGATGGAGGAATTGCAAGAAAAGAGGCAGGACGCAGGAGAGTGAGAGAAAAGGAAAGAAGAGACATGCAGCCAGACGAGGGGTTAGTGAGAGAGGATGGGACAGAGAACAGGATGAGAAGGACATAAGGCAAGGCTAGGACAGGCAAGGACAGGCAAGGCAAGGCTAGGCTGCAGGACATGTTTTTGCTTTATAGTTTCTAGCACATTCGTCTTCAGACTAGGAGGAAAGCCATAAGACCGTATGGATTAGGCCCAAGCAAAAACCCCAGCTACTTGAGACACTTAGACTAAGCCTAAAATACCAAGATCTCTCCATAAGGATGGTTTTTATACTGTACTTCCACAATCTGCTGGCAGTACAAAAAAAGAAGCTGCAGATCTCCTTAGGCTGAGTCATGGTGCTTTGGGGCAGGGACCATGCATATCATGGGAATATTTCAGAGTTTCTGCTCTGTTTTCAGTGTATGACACCAAAACACCCACCTGATGACATCCTTTCAAGAGCAAAGGCAGCAATTTGCAGAATTCCGCTTCTTAGGGGAAGTGAGAAATTGCTGAGCTGACACCAAGTCCTGCAGTGTCCCTGTCACCTGCAAAGCCACCGCATCCTAGCCACGGTAGTGGGCATTGTGAGAAAGGTTCTATGTCAGCTGGGTGTGGCAGCCAGGCGCCCCCTAGGGGATGGGGAGCCTCTCAGCCCCGGGCCTGTCACTACCTGGTGTCCCTGCTGCCACCAGCCAGGCCTCTGAAAACTTGTCAAACCATGCCCAGACATGGGGCCAGTTTGGCCCAAAGTCTCCAAGAGACAAGTCGGGAAGAAAGATATGGGACAGAGGGAGAAAGCGAAGGGAGCAGGAGAAAGGGAAGGAAGAATAAAAAGTAGTGTTGGGCTGCAGGAGTGAGATGGAGGAATTGCAAGAAAAGAGGCAGGAAGCAGGAGAGTGAGAGAAAAGGAAAGAAGAGACATGCAGCCAGACGAGGGGTTAGTGAGAGAGGATGGGACAGAGAACAGGATGAGAAGGACATAAGGCAAGGCAAGGACAGGCAAGGACAGGCAAGGCAAGGCTAGGCTGCAGGACATGTTTTTGCTTTATAGTTTCTAGCACATTCGTCTTCAGACTAGGAGGAAAGCCGTAAGACCATATGGATTAGGCCCAAGCAAAAACCCCAGCTACTTGAGACACTTAGACTAAGCCTAAAATACCAAGATCTCTCCATAAGGATGGTTTTTATACTGTACTTCCACAATCTGCTGGCAGTACAAAAAAATAAGCTGCAGATCTCCTTAGGCTGAGTCATGGTGCTTTGGGGCAGGGACCATGCATATCATGGGAATATTTCACAGTTTCTGCTCTGTTTTCAGTGTATGACACCAAAACACCCACCTGATGACATCCTTTCAAGAGCAAAGGCAGCAATTTGCACAATTCCGCTTCTTAGGGGAAGTGAGAAATTGCTGAGCTGACACCAAGTCCTGCAGTGTCCCTGTCACCTGCAGAGCCACCGCATCCTCGCCACGGTAGCGGGCATTCTGACAAAGGTTCTATGTCAGCTGGGTGTGGCAGCCAGGCGCCCCCTAGGGGATGGGGAGCCTGTCAGCCCCGGGCCTGTCACTGCCTGGTGTCCCTGCTGCCACCAGCCAGGCCTCTGAAAACTTGTCAAAGCATGCCCAGACTTGGGGCCAGTTTGGCCCAAAGTCTCCAAGAGACAAGTCGGGAAGAAAGATATGGGACAGAGGGAGAAAGCGAAGGGAGCAGGAGAAAGGGAAGGAAGAATAAAAAATAGTGTTGGGCTGCAGGAGTGAGATGGAGGAATTGCAAGAAAAGAGGCAGGACGCAGCAGAGTGAGAGAAAAGGAAAGAAGAGACATGCAGCCAGACGAGGGGTTAGTGAGAGAGGATGGGACAGAGAACAGGATGAGAAGGACATAAGGCAAGGCTAGGACAGGCAAGGACAGGCAAGGCAAGGCTAGGCTGCAGGACATGTTTTTGCTTTATAGTTTCTAGCACATTCGTCTTCAGACTAGGAGGAAAGCCATAAGACCGTATGGATTAGGCCCAAGCAAAAACCCCAGCTACTTTAGACACTCAGACTAAGCCTAAAATACCAAGATCTCTCCATAAGGATGGTTTTTATACTGTACTTCCACAATCTGCTGGCAGTACAAAAAAATAAGCTGCAGATCTCCTTAGGCTGAGTCATGGTGCTTTGGGGCAGGGACCATTCATATCATGGGAATATTTCACAGTTTCTGCTCTGTTTTCAGTGTATGACACCAAAACACCCACCTGATGACATCCTTTCAAGAGCAAAGGCAGCAATTTGCACAATTCCGCTTCTTAGGGGAAGTGAGAAATTGCTGAGCTGACACTAAGACCTGCAGTGTCCCTGTCACCTGCAGAGCCACCGCATCCTCGCCACGGTAGCGGGCATTGTGACAAAGGTTCTATGTCAGCTGGGTGTGGCAGCCAGGCGCCCCCTAGGGGATGGGGAGCCTGTCAGCCCCAGGCCTGTCACTGCCTGGTGTCCCTGCTGCCACCAGCCAGGCCTCTGAAAACTTGTCAAAGCATGCCCAGACATGGGGCCAGTTTGGCCCAAAGTCTCCAAGAGACAAGTCGGGAAGAAAGATATGGGACAGAGGGAGAAAGCGAAGGGAGCAGGAGAAAGGGAAGGAAGAATAAAAAGTAGTGTTGGGCTGCAGGAGTGAGATGGAGGAATTGCAAGAAAAGAGGCAGGACGCAGGAGAGTGAGAGAAAAGGAAAGAAGAGACATGCAGCCAGACGAGGGGTTAGTGAGAGAGGATGGGACAGAGAACAGGATGAGAAGGACATAAGGCAAGGCTAGGACAGGCAAGGACAGGCAAGGCAAGGCTAGGCTGCAGGACATGTTTTTGCTTTATAGTTTCTAGCACATTCCTCTTCAGACTAGGAGGAAAGCCATAAGACCGTATGGATTAGGCCCAAGCAAAAACCCCAGCTACTTGAGACACTTAGACTAAGCCTAAAATACCAAGATCTCTCCATAAGGATGGTTTTTATACTGTACTTCCACAATCTGCTGGCAGTACAAAAAAAGAAGCTGCAGATCTCCTTAGGCTGAGTCATGGTGCTTTGGGGCAGGGACCATGCATATCATGGGAATATTTCACAGTTTCTGCTCTGTTTTCAGTGTATGACACCAAAACACCCACCTGATGACATCCTTTCAAGAGCAAAGGCAGCAATTTGCAGAATTCCGCTTCTTAGGGGAAGTGAGAAATTGCTGAGCTGACACCAAGTCCTGCAGTGTCCCTGTCACCTGCAAAGCCACCGCATCCTAGCCACGGTAGTGGGCATTGTGAGAAAGGTTCTATGTCAGCTGGGTGTGGCAGCCAGGCGCCCCCTAGGGGATGGGGAGCCTCTCAGCCCCGGGCCTGTCACTACCTGGTGTCCCTGCTGCCACCAGCCAGGCCTCTGAAAACTTGTCAAACAATGCCCAGACATGGGGCCAGTTTGGCCCAAAGTCTCCAAGAGACAAGTCGGGAAGAAAGATATGGGACAGAGGGAGAAAGCGAAGGGAGCAGGAGAAAGGGAAGGAAGAATAAAAAGTAGTGTTGGGCTGCAGGAGTGAGATGGAGGAATTGCAAGAAAAGAGGCAGGAAGCAGGAGAGTGAGAGAAAAGGAAAGAAGATACATGCAGCCAGACGAGGGGTTAGTGAGAGAGGATGGGACAGAGAACAGGATGAGAAGGACATAAGGCAAGGCAAGGACAGGCAAGGACAGGCAAGGCAAGGCTAGGCTGCAGGACATGTTTTTGCTTTATAGTTTCTAGCACATTCGTCTTCAGACTAGGAGGAAAGCCGTAAGACCATATGGATTAGGCCCAAGCAAAAACCCCAGCTACTTGAGACACTTAGACTAAGCCTAAAATACCAAGATCTCTCCATAAGGATGGTTTTTATACTGTACTTCCACAATCTGCTGGCAGTACAAAAAAAGAAGCTGCAGATCTCCTTAGGCTGAGTCATGGTGCTTTGGGGCAGGGACCGTGCATATCATGGGAATATTTCACAGTTTCTGCTCTGTTTTCAGTGTATGACACCAAAACACCCACCTGATGACATCCTTTCAAGAGCAAAGGCAGCAATTTGCAGAATTCCGCTTCTTAGGGGAAGTGAGAAATTGCTGAGCTGTACCAAGTCCTGCAGTGTCCCTGTCACCTGCAGAGCCACCGCATCCTTGCCACGGTAGCGGGCATTCTGACAAAGGTTCTATGTCAGCTGGGTGTGGCAGCCAGGCGCCCCCTACGGGATGGGGAGCCTGTCAGCCCCAGGCCTGTCACTGCCTGGTGTCCCTGCTGCCACCAGCCAGGCCTCTGAAAACTTGTCAAAGCATGCCCAGACTTGGGGCCAGTTTGGCCCAAAGTCTCCAAGAGACAAGTCGGGAAGAAAGATATGGGACAGAGGGAGAAAGCGAAGGGAGCAGGAGAAAGGGAAGGAAGAATAAAAAGTCGTGTTGGGCTGCAGGAGTGAGATGGAGGAATTGCAAGAAAAGAGGCAGGAAGCAGGAGAGTGAGAGAAAAGGAAAGAAGAGACATGCAGCCAGACGAGGGCTTAGCGAGAGAGGATGGGACAGAGAACAGGATGAGAAGGACATAAGGCAAGGCAAGGACAGGCAAGGACAGGCAAGGCAAGGCTAGGCTGCAGGACATGTTTTTGCTTTATAGTTTCTAGCACATTCGTCTTCAGACTAGGAGGAAAGCCATAAGACCGTATGGATTAGGCCCAAGCAAAAACCCCAGCTACTTGAGACACTCAGACTAAGCCTAAAATACCAAGATCTCTCCATAAGGATGGTTTTTATACTGTACTTCCACAATCTGCTGGCAGTACAAAAAAAGAAGCTGCAGATCTCCTTAGGCTGAGTCATGGTGCTTTGGGGCAGGGACCATGCATATCATGGGAATATTTCACAGTTTCTGCTCTGTTTTCAGTGTATGACACCAAAACACCCACCTGATGACATCCTTTCAAGAGCAAAGGCAGCAATTTGCAGAATTCCGCTTCTTAGGGGAAGTGAGAAATTGCTGAGCTGACACCAAGTCCTGCAGTGTCCCTGTCACCTGCAAAGCCACCGCATCCTCGCCACGGTAGCGGGCATTGTGACAAAGGTTCTATGTCAGCTGGGTGTGGCAGCCAGGCGCCCCCTAGGGGATGGGGAGCCTGTCAGCCCCGGGCCTGTCACTACCTGGTGTCCCTGCTGCCACCAGCCAGGCCTCTGAAAACTTGTCAAAGCATGCCCAGACTTGGGGCCAGTTTGGCCCAAAGTCTCCAAGAGACAAGTCGGGAAGAAAGATATGGGACAGAGGGAGAAAGCGAAGGGAGCAGGAGAAAGGGAAGGAAGAATAAAAAGTAGTGTTGGGCTGCAGGAGTGAGATGGAGGAATTGCAAGAAAAGAGGCAGGAAGCAGGAGAGTGAGAGAAAAGGAAAGAAGAGACATGCAGCCAGACGAGGGCTTAGCGAGAGAGGATGGGACAGAGAACAGGATGAGAAGGACATAAGGCAAGGCAAGGACAGGCAAGGACAGGCAAGGCAAGGCTAGGCTGCAGGACATGTTTTTGCTTTATAGTTTCTAGCACATTCGTCTTCAGACTAGGAGGAAAGCCATAAGACCGTATGGATTAGGCCCAAGCAAAAACCCCAGCTACTTGAGACACTCAGACTAAGCCTAAAATACCAAGATCTCTCCATAAGGATGGTTTTTATACTGTACTTCCACAATCTGCTGGCAGTACAGAAAAAGAAGCTGCAGATCTCCTTAGGCTGAGTCATGGTGCTTTGGGGCAGGGACCATGCATATCATGGGAATATTTCACAGTTTCTGCTCTGTTTTCAGTGTATGACACCAAAACACCCACCTGATGACATCCTTTCAAGAGCAAAGGCAGCAATTTGCACAATTCCGCTTCTTAGGGGAAGTGAGAAATTGCTGAGCTGACACCAAGTCCTGCAGTGTCCCTGTCACCTGCAGAGCCACCGCATCCTCGCCACGGTAGCGGGCATTCTGACAAAGGTTCTATGTCAGCTGGGTGTGGCAGCCAGGCGCCCCCTAGGGGATGGGGAGCCTGTCAGCCCCGGGCCTGTCACTGCCTGGTGTCCCTGCTGCCACCAGCCAGGCCTCTGAAAACTTGTCAAAGCATGCCCAGACTTGGGGCCAGTTTGGCCCAAAGTCTCCAAGAGACAAGTCGGGAAGAAAGATATGGGACAGAGGGAGAAAGCGAAGGGAGCAGGAGAAAGGGAAGGAAGAATAAAAAGTAGTGTTGGGCTGCAGGAGTGAGATGGAGGAATTGCAAGAAAAGAGGCAGGACGCAGGAGAGTGAGAGAAAAGGAAAGAAGAGACATGCAGCCAGACGAGGGGTTAGTGAGAGAGGATGGGACAGAGAACAGGATGAGAAGGACATAAGGCAAGGCTAGGACAGGCAAGGACAGGCAAGGCAAGGCTAGGCTGCAGGACATGTTTTTGCTTTATAGTTTCTAGCACATTCCTCTTCAGACTAGGAGGAAAGCCATAAGACCGTATGGATTAGGCCCAAGCAAAAACCCCAGCTACTTGAGACACTTAGACTAAGCCTAAAATACCAAGATCTCTCCATAAGGATGGTTTTTATACTGTACTTCCACAATCTGCTGGCAGTACAAAAAAATAAGCTGCAGATCTCCTTAGGCTGAGTCATGGTGCTTTGGGGCAGGGACCATGCATATCATGGGAATATTTCACAGTTTCTGCTCTGTTTTCAGTGTATGACACCAAAACACCCACCTGATGACACCCTTTCAAGAGCAAAGGCAGCAATTTGCACAATTCCGCTTCTTAGGGGAAGTGAGAAATTGCTGAGCTGACACTAAGACCTGCAGTGTCCCTGTCACCTGCAGAGCCACCGCATCCTCGCCACGGTAGCGGGCATTGTGACAAAGGTTCTATGTCAGCTGGGTGTGGCAGCCAGGCGCCCCCTAGGGGATGGGGAGCCTGTCAGCCCCAGGCCTGTCACTGCCTGGTGTCCCTGCTGCCACCAGCCAGGCCTCTGAAAACTTGTCAAAGCATGCCCAGACATGGGGCCAGTTTGGCCCAAAGTCTCCAAGAGACAAGTCGGGAAGAAAGATATGGGACAGAGGGAGAAAGCGAAGGGAGCAGGAGAAAGGGAAGGAAGAATAAAAAGTAGTGTTGGGCTGCAGGAGTGAGATGGAGGAATTGCAAGAAAAGAGGCAGGACGCAGGAGAGTGAGAGAAAAGGAAAGAAGAGACATGCAGCCAGACGAGGGGTTAGTGAGAGAGGATGGGACAGAGAACAGGATGAGAAGGACATAAGGCAAGGCTAGGACAGGCAAGGATAGGCAAGGCAAGGCTAGGCTGCAGGACATGTTTTTGCTTTATAGTTTCTAGCACATTCGTCTTCAGACTAGGAGGAAAGCCATAAGACCGTATGGATTAGGCCCAAGCAAAAACCCCAGCTACTTGAGACACTTAGACTAAGCCTAAAATACCAAGATCTCTCCATAAGGATGGTTTTTATACTGTACTTCCACAATCTGCTGGCAGTACAAAAAAAGAAGCTGCAGATCTCCTTAGGCTGAGTCATGGTGCTTTGGGGCAGGGACCATGCATATCATGGGAATATTTCAGAGTTTCTGCTCTGTTTTCAGTGTATGACACCAAAACACCCACCTGATGACATCCTTTCAAGAGCAAAGGCAGCAATTTGCAGAATTCCGCTTCTTAGGGGAAGTGAGAAATTGCTGAGCTGACACCAAGTCCTGCAGTGTCCCTGTCACCTGCAAAGCCACCGCATCCTAGCCACGGTAGTGGGCATTGTGAGAAAGGTTCTATGTCAGCTGGGTGTGGCAGCCAAGCGCCCCCTAGGGGATGGGGAGCCTCTCAGCCCCGGGCCTGTCACTACCTGGTGTCCCTGCTGCCACCAGCCAGGCCTCTGAAAACTTGTCAAACCATGCCCAGACATGGGGCCAGTTTGGCCCAAAGTCTCCAAGAGACAAGTCGGGAAGAAAGATATGGGACAGAGGGAGAAAGCGAAGGGAGCAGGAGAAAGGGAAGGAAGAATAAAAAGTAGTGTTGGGCTGCAGGAGTGAGATGGAGGAATTGCAAGAAAAGAGGCAGGAAGCAGGAGAGTGAGAGAAAAGGAAAGAAGAGACATGCAGCCAGACGAGGGGTTAGTGAGAGAGGATGGGACAGAGAACAGGATGAGAAGGACATAAGGCAAGGCAAGGACAGGCAAGGACAGGCAAGGCAAGGCTAGGCTGCAGGACATGTTTTTGCTTTATAGTTTCTAGCACATTCCTCTTCAGACTAGGAGGAAAGCCATAAGACCGTATGGATTAGGCCCAAGCAAAAACCCCAGCTACTTGAGACACTTAGACTAAGCCTAAAATACCAAGATCTCTCCATAAGGATGGTTTTTATACTGTACTTCCACAATCTGCTGGCAGTACAAAAAAATAAGCTGCAGATCTCCTTAGGCTGAGTCATGGTGCTTTGGGGCAGGGACCATGCATATCATGGGAATATTTCACAGTTTCTGCTCTGTTTTCAGTGTATGACACCAAAACACCCACCTGATGACATCCTTTCAAGAGCAAAGGCAGCAATTTGCACAATTCCGCTTCTTAGGGGAAGTGAGAAATTGCTGAGCTGACACCAAGTCCTGCAGTGTCCCTGTCACCTGCAGAGCCACCGCATCCTCGCCACGGTAGCGGGCATTCTGACAAAGGTTCTATGTCAGCTGGGTGTGGCAGCCAGGCGCCCCCTAGGGGATGGGGAGCCTGTCAGCCCCGGGCCTGTCACTGCCTGGTGTCCCTGCTGCCACCAGCCAGGCCTCTGAAAACTTGTCAAAGCATGCCCAGACTTGGGGCCAGTTTGGCCCAAAGTCTCCAAGAGACAAGTCGGGAAGAAAGATATGGGACAGAGGGAGAAAGCGAAGGGAGCAGGAGAAAGGGAAGGAAGAATAAAAAGTAGTGTTGGGCTGCAGGAGTGAGATGGAGGAATTGCAGGAAAAGAGGCAGGAAGCAGGAGAGTGAGAGAAAAGGAAAGAAGAGACATGCAGCCAGACGAGGGCTTAGTGAGAGAGGATGGGACAGAGAACAGGATGAGAAGGACATAAGGCAAGGCTAGGACAGGCAAGGACAGGCAAGGCAAGGCTAGGCTGCAGGACATGTTTTTGCTTTATAGTTTCTAGCACATTCCTCTTCAGACTAGGAGGAAAGCCATAAGACCGTATGGATTAGGCCCAAGCAAAAACCCCAGCTACTTGAGACACTTAGACTAAGCCTAAAATACCAAGATCTCTCCATAAGGATGGTTTTTATACTGTACTTCCACAATCTGCTGGCAGTACAAAAAAAGAAGCTGCAGATCTCCTTAGGCTGAGTCATGGTGCTTTGGGGCAGGGACCATGCATATCATGGGAATATTTCACAGTTTCTGCTCTGTTTTCAGTGTATGACACCAAAACACCCACCTGATGACATCCTTTCAAGAGCAAAGGCAGCAATTTGCACAATTCCGCTTCTTAGGGGAAGTGAGAAATTGCTGAGCTGACACTAAGACCTGCAGTGTCCTTGTCACCTGCAGAGCCACCGCATCCTCGCCACGGTAGCGGGCATTGTGACAAAGGTTCTATGTCAGCTGGGTGTGGCAGCCAGGCGCCCCCTAGGGGATGGGGAGCCTGTCAGCCCCGGGCCTGTCACTGCCTGGTGTCCCTGCTGCAACCAGCCAGGCCTCTGAAAACTTGTCAAAGCATGCCCAGACTTGGGGCCCGTTTGGCCCAAAGTCTCCAAGAGACAAGTCGGGAAGAAAGATATGGGACAGAGGGAGAAAGCGAAGGGAGCAGGAGAAAGGGAAGGAAGAATAAAAAATAGTGTTGGGCTGCAGGAGTGAGATGGAGGAATTGCAAGAAAAGAGGCAGGACGCAGCAGAGTGAGAGAAAAGGAAAGAAGAGACATGCAGCCAGACGAGGGGTTAGTGAGAGAGGATGGGACAGAGAACAGGATGAGAAGGACATAAGGCAAGGCTAGGACAGGCAAGGACAGGCAAGGCAAGGCTAGGCTGCAGGACATGTTTTTGCTTTATAGTTTCTAGCACATTCGTCTTCAGACTAGGAGGAAAGCCATAAGACCGTATGGATTAGGCCCAAGCAAAAACCCCAGCTACTTTAGACACTCAGACTAAGCCTAAAATACCAAGATCTCTCCATAAGGA
Source organism: Columba livia (assembly GCF_036013475.1). Classification (NCBI taxonomy): domain Eukaryota; kingdom Metazoa; phylum Chordata; class Aves; order Columbiformes; family Columbidae; genus Columba; species Columba livia. The sequence continues at coordinate 4,322,362 of NW_027043007.1, read as the reverse complement.
TGGTTTTTATACTGTACTTCCACAATCTGCTGGCAGTACAAAAAAATAAGCTGCAGATCTCCTTAGGCTGAGTCATGGTGCTTTGGGGCAGGGACCATTCATATCATGGGAATATTTCACAGTTTCTGCTCTGTTTTCAGTGTATGACACCAAAACACCCACCTGATGACACCCTTTCAAGAGCAAAGGCAGCAATTTGCACAATTCCGCTTCTTAGGGGAAGTGAGAAATTGCTGAGCTGACACTAAGACCTGCAGTGTCCCTGTCACCTGCAGAGCCACCGCATCCTCGCCACGGTAGCGGGCATTGTGACAAAGGTTCTATGTCAGCTGGGTGTGGCAGCCAGGCGCCCCCTAGGGGATGGGGAGCCTGTCAGCCCCAGGCCTGTCACTGCCTGGTGTCCCTGCTGCCACCAGCCAGGCCTCTGAAAACTTGTCAAAGCATGCCCAGACATGGGGCCAGTTTGGCCCAAAGTCTCCAAGAGACAAGTCGGGAAGAAAGATATGGGACAGAGGGAGAAAGCGAAGGGAGCAGGAGAAAGGGAAGGAAGAATAAAAAGTAGTGTTGGGCTGCAGGAGTGAGATGGAGGAATTGCAAGAAAAGAGGCAGGACGCAGGAGAGTGAGAGAAAAGGAAAGAAGAGACATGCAGCCAGACGAGGGGTTAGTGAGAGAGGATGGGACAGAGAACAGGATGAGAAGGACATAAGGCAAGGCTAGGACAGGCAAGGACAGGCAAGGCAAGGCTAGGCTGCAGGACATGTTTTTGCTTTATAGTTTCTAGCACATTCCTCTTCAGACTAGGAGGAAAGCCATAAGACCGTATGGATTAGGCCCAAGCAAAAACCCCAGCTACTTGAGACACTTAGACTAAGCCTAAAATACCAAGATCTCTCCATAAGGATGGTTTTTATACTGTACTTCCACAATCTGCTGGCAGTACAAAAAAAGAAGCTGCAGATCTCCTTAGGCTGAGTCATGGTGCTTTGGGGCAGGGACCATGCATATCATGGGAATATTTCACAGTTTCTGCTCTGTTTTCAGTGTATGACACCAAAACACCCACCTGATGACATCCTTTCAAGAGCAAAGGCAGCAATTTGCAGAATTCCGCTTCTTAGGGGAAGTGAGAAATTGCTGAGCTGACACCAAGTCCTGCAGTGTCCCTGTCACCTGCAAAGCCACCGCATCCTAGCCACGGTAGTGGGCATTGTGAGAAAGGTTCTATGTCAGCTGGGTGTGGCAGCCAGGCGCCCCCTAGGGGATGGGGAGCCTCTCAGCCCCGGGCCTGTCACTACCTGGTGTCCCTGCTGCCACCAGCCAGGCCTCTGAAAACTTGTCAAACCATGCCCAGACATGGGGCCAGTTTGGCCCAAAGTCTCCAAGAGACAAGTCGGGAAGAAAGATATGGGACAGAGGGAGAAAGCGAAGGGAGCAGGAGAAAGGGAAGGAAGAATAAAAAGTAGTGTTGGGCTGCAGGAGTGAGATGGAGGAATTGCAAGAAAAGAGGCAGGAAGCAGGAGAGTGAGAGAAAAGGAAAGAAGAGACATGCAGCCAGACGAGGGGTTAGTGAGAGAGGATGGGACAGAGAACAGGATGAGAAGGACATAAGGCAAGGCAAGGACAGGCAAGGACAGGCAAGGCAAGGCTAGGCTGCAGGACATGTTTTTGCTTTATAGTTTCTAGCACATTCGTCTTCAGACTAGGAGGAAAGCCGTAAGACCATATGGATTAGGCCCAAGCAAAAACCCCAGCTACTTGAGACACTTAGACTAAGCCTAAAATACCAAGATCTCTCCATAAGGATGGTTTTTATACTGTACTTCCACAATCTGCTGGCAGTACAAAAAAAGAAGCTGCAGATCTCCTTAGGCTGAGTCATGGTGCTTTGGGGCAGGGACCGTGCATATCATGGGAATATTTCACAGTTTCTGCTCTGTTTTCAGTGTATGACACCAAAACACCCACCTGATGACATCCTTTCAAGAGCAAAGGCAGCAATTTGCAGAATTCCGCTACTTAGGGGAAGTGAGAAATTGCTGAGCTGTACCAAGTCCTGCAGTGTCCCTGTCACCTGCAGAGCCACCGCATCCTTGCCACGGTAGCGGGCATTCTGACAAAGGTTCTATGTCAGCTGGGTGTGGCAGCCAGGCGCCCCCTACGGGATGGGGAGCCTGTCAGCCCCAGGCCTGTCACTGCCTGGTGTCCCTGCTGCCACCAGCCAGGCCTCTGAAAACTTGTCAAAGCATGCCCAGACTTGGGGCCAGTTTGGCCCAAAGTCTCCAAGAGACAAGTCGGGAAGAAAGATATGGGACAGAGGGAGAAAGCGAAGGGAGCAGGAGAAAGGGAAGGAAGAATAAAAAGTCGTGTTGGGCTGCAGGAGTGAGATGGAGGAATTGCAAGAAAAGAGGCAGGAAGCAGGAGAGTGAGAGAAAAGGAAAGAACAGACATGCAGCCAGACGAGGGCTTAGCGAGAGAGGATGGGACAGAGAACAGGATGAGAAGGACATAAGGCAAGGCTAGGACAGGCAAGGACAGGCAAGGCAAGGCTAGGCTGCAGGACATGTTTTTGCTTTATAGTTTCTAGCACATTCGTCTTCAGACTAGGAGGAAAGCCATAAGACCGTATGGATTAGGCCCAAGCAAAAACCCCAGCTACTTGAGACACTCAGACTAAGCCTAAAATACCAAGATCTCTCCATAAGGATGGTTTTTATACTGTACTTCCACAATCTGCTGGCAGTACAAAAAAAGAAGCTGCAGATCTCCTTAGGCTGAGTCATGGTGCTTTGGGGCAGGGACCATGCATATCATGGGAATATTTCACAGTTTCTGCTCTGTTTTCAGTGTATGACACCGAAACACCCACCTGATGACATCCTTTCAAGAGCAAAGGCAGCAATTTGCAGAATTCCGCTTCTTAGGGGAAGTGAGAAATTGCTGAGCTGACACCAAGTCCTGCAGTGTCCCTGTCACCTGCAAAGCCACCGCATCCTCGCCACGGTAGCGGGCATTGTGACAAAGGTTCTATGTCAGCTGGGTGTGGCAGCCAGGCGCCCCCTAGGGGATGGGGAGCCTGTCAGCCCCGGGCCTGTCACTACCTGGTGTCCCTGCTGCCACCAGCCAGGCCTCTGAAAACTTGTCAAAGCATGCCCAGACTTGGGGCCAGTTTGGCCCAAAGTCTCCAAGAGACAAGTCGGGAAGAAAGATATGGGACAGAGGGAGAAAGCGAAGGGAGCAGGAGAAAGGGAAGGAAGAATAAAAAGTAGTGTTGGGCTGCAGGAGTGAGATGGAGGAATTGCAAGAAAAGAGGCAGGAAGCAGGAGAGTGAGAGAAAAGGAAAGAAGAGACATGCAGCCAGACGAGGGGTTAGTGAGAGAGGATGGGACAGAGAACAGGATGAGAAGGACATAAGGCAAGGCAAGGACAGGCAAGGACAGGCAAGGCAAGGCTAGGCTGCAGGACATGTTTTTGCTTTATAGTTTCTAGCACATTCGTGTTCAGACTAGGAGGAAAGCCATAAGACCGTATGGATTAGGCCCAAGCAAAAACCCCAGCTACTTGAGACACTCAGACTAAGCCTAAAATACCAAGATCTCTCCATAAGGATGGTTTTTATACTGTACTTCCACAATCTGCTGGCAGTACAAAAAAAGAAGCTGCAGATCTCCTTAGGCTGAGTCATGGTGCTTTGGGGCAGGGACCATGCATATCATGGGAATATTTCACAGTTTCTGCTCTGTTTTCAGTGTATGACACCAAAACACCCACCTGATGACATCCTTTCAAGCGCAAAGGCAGCAATTTGCAGAATTCCGCTTCTTAGGGGAAGTGAGAAATTGCTGAGCTGACACCAAGTCCTGCAGTGTCCCTGTCACCTGCAGAGCCACCGCATCCTCGCCACGGTAGCAGGCATTCTGACAAAGGTTCTATGTCAGCTGGGTGTGGCAGCCAGGCGCCCCCTAGGGGATGGGGAGCCTGTCAGCCCCGGGCCTGTCACTGCCTGGTGTCCCTGCTGCCACCAGCCAGGCCTCTGAAAACTTGTCAAAGCATGCCCAGACTTGGGGCCAGTTTGGCCCAAAGTCTCCAAGAGACAAGTCGGGAAGAAAGATATGGGACAGAGGGAGAAAGCGAAGGGAGCAGGAGAAAGGGAAGGAAGAATAAAAAGTAGTGTTGGGCTGCAGGAGTGAGATGGAGGAATTGCAAGAAAAGAGGCAGGAAGCAGGAGAGTGAGAGAAAAGGAAAGAAGAGACATGCAGCCAGACGAGGGCTTAGTGAGAGAGGATGGGACAGAGAACAGGATGAGAAGGACATAAGGCAAGGCTAGGACAGGCAAGGACAGGCAAGGCAAGGCTAGGCTGCAGGACATGTTTTTGCTTTATAGTTTCTAGCACATTCGTCTTCAGACTCGGAGGAAAGCCATAAGACCGTATGGATTAGGCCCAAGCAAAAACCCCAGCTACTTGAGACACTTAGACTAAGCCTAAAATACCAAGATCTCTCCATAAGGATGGTTTTTATACTGTACTTCCACAATCTGCTGGCAGTACAAAAAAAGAAGCTGCAGATCTCCTTAGGCTGAGTCATGGTGCTTTGGGGCAGGGACCATGCATATCATGGGAATATTTCACAGTTTCTGCTCTGTTTTCAGTGTATGACACCAAAACACCCACCTGATGACATCCTTTCAAGCGCAAAGGCAGCAATTTGCAGAATTCCGCTTCTTAGGGGAAGTGAGAAATTGCTGAGCTGACACCAAGTCCTGCAGTGTCCCTGTCACCTGCAGAGCCACCGCATCCTCGCCACGGTAGCGGGCATTGTGAGAAAGGTTCTATGTCAGCTGGGTGTGGCAGCCAGGCGCCCCCTAGGGGATGGGGAGCCTGTCAGCCCCGGGCCTGTCACTGCCTGGTGTCCCTGCTGCCACCAGCCAGGCCTCTGAAAACTTGTCAAAGCATGCCCAGACTTGGGGCTAGTTTGGCCCAAAGTCTCCAAGAGACAAGTCGGGAAGAAAGATATGGGACAGAGGGAGAAAGCGAAGGGAGCAGGAGAAAGGGAAGGAAGAATAAAAAGTAGTGTTGGGCTGCAGGAGTGAGATGGAGGAATTGCAAGAAAAGAGGCAGGAAGCAGGAGAGTGAGAGAAAAGGAAAGAAGAGACATGCAGCCAGACGAGGGGTTAGTGAGAGAGGATGGGACAGAGAACAGGATGAGAAGGACATAAGGCAAGGCAAGGACAGGCAAGGACAGGCAAGGCAAGGCTAGGCTGCAGGACATGTTTTTGCTTTATAGTTTCTAGCACATTCGTGTTCAGACTAGGAGGAAAGCCATAAGACCGTATGGATTAGGCCCAAGCAAAAACCCCAGCTACTTGAGACACTCAGACTAAGCCTAAAATACCAAGATCTCTCCATAAGGATGGTTTTTATACTGTACTTCCACAATCTGCTGGCAGTACAAAAAAAGAAGCTGCAGATCTCCTTAGGCTGAGTCATGGTGCTTTGGGGCAGGGACCATGCATATCATGGGAATATTTCACAGTTTCTGCTCTGTTTTCAGTGTATGACACCAAAACACCCACCTGATGACATCCTTTCAAGCGCAAAGGCAGCAATTTGCAGAATTCCGCTTCTTAGGGGAAGTGAGAAATTGCTGAGCTGACACCAAGTCCTGCAGTGTCCCTGTCACCTGCAGAGCCACCGCATCCTCGCCACGGTAGCGGGCATTCTGACAAAGGTTCTATGTCAGCTGGGTGTGGCAGCCAGGCGCCCCCTAGGGGATGGGGAGCCTGTCAGCCCCGGGCCTGTCACTGCCTGGTGTCCCTGCTGCCACCAGCCAGGCCTCTGAAAACTTGTCAAAGCATGCCCAGACTTGGGGCCAGTTTGGCCCAAAGTCTCCAAGAGACAAGTCGGGAAGAAAGATATGGGACAGAGGGAGAAAGCGAAGGGAGCAGGAGAAAGGGAAGGAAGAATAAAAAGTAGTGTTGGGCTGCAGGAGTGAGATGGAGGAATTGCAAGAAAAGAGGCAGGAAGCAGGAGAGTGAGAGAAAAGGAAAGAAGAGACATGCAGCCAGACGAGGGCTTAGTGAGAGAGGATGGGACAGAGAACAGGATGAGAAGGACATAAGGCAAGGCTAGGACAGGCAAGGACAGGCAAGGCAAGGCTAGGCTGCAGGACATGTTTTTGCTTTATAGTTTCTAGCACATTCGTCTTCAGACTAGGAGGAAAGCCATAAGACCGTATGGATTAGGCCCAAGCAAAAACCCCAGCTACTTGAGACACTTAGACTAAGCCTAAAATACCAAGATCTCTCCATAAGGATGGTTTTTATACTGTACTTCCACAATCTGCTGGCAGTACAAAAAAAGAAGCTGCAGATCTCCTTAGGCTGAGTCATGGTGCTTTGGGGCAGGGACCATGCATATCATGGGAATATTTCACAGTTTCTGCTCTGTTTTCAGTGTATGACACCAAAACACCCACCTGATGACATCCTTTCAAGCGCAAAGGCAGCAATTTGCAGAATTCCGCTTCTTAGGGGAAGTGAGAAATTGCTGAGCTGACACCAAGTCCTGCAGTGTCCCTGTCACCTGCAGAGCCACCGCATCCTCGCCACGGTAGCGGGCATTGTGAGAAAGGTTCTATGTCAGCTGGGTGTGGCAGCCAGGCGCCCCCTAGGGGATGGGGAGCCTGTCAGCCCCGGGCCTGTCACTGCCTGGTGTCCCTGCTGCCACCAGCCAGGCCTCTGAAAACTTGTCAAAGCATGCCCAGACTTGGGGCCAGTTTGGCCCAAAGTCTCCAAGAGACAAGTCGGGAAGAAAGATATGGGACAGAGGGAGAAAGCGAAGGGAGCAGGAGAAAGGGAAGGAAGAATAAAAAGTAGTGTTGGGCTGCAGGAGTGAGATGGAGGAATTGCAAGAAAAGAGGCAGGAAGCAGGAGAGTGAGAGAAAAGGAAAGAAGAGACATGCAGCCAGACGAGGGGTTAGTGAGAGAGGATGGGACAGAGAACAGGATGAGAAGGACATAAGGCAAGGCAAGGACAGGCAAGGACAGGCAAGGCAAGGCTAGGCTGCAGGACATGTTTTTGCTTTATAGTTTCTAGCACATTCGTGTTCAGACTAGGAGGAAAGCCATAAGACCGTATGGATTAGGCCCAAGCAAAAACCCCAGCTACTTGAGACACTCAGACTAAGCCTAAAATACCAAGATCTCTCCATAAGGATGGTTTTTATACTGTACTTCCACAATCTGCTGGCAGTACAAAAAAAGAAGCTGCAGATCTCCTTAGGCTGAGTCATGGTGCTTTGGGGCAGGGACCATGCATATCATGGGAATATTTCACAGTTTCTGCTCTGTTTTCAGTGTATGACACCAAAACACCCACCTGATGACATCCTTTCAAGCGCAAAGGCAGCAATTTGCAGAATTCCGCTTCTTAGGGGAAGTGAGAAATTGCTGAGCTGACACCAAGTCCTGCAGTGTCCCTGTCACCTGCAGAGCCACCGCATCCTCGCCACGGTAGCGGGCATTCTGACAAAGGTTCTATGTCAGCTGGGTGTGGCAGCCAGGCGCCCCCTAGGGGATGGGGAGCCTGTCAGCCCCGGGCCTGTCACTGCCTGGTGTCCCTGCTGCCACCAGCCAGGCCTCTGAAAACTTGTCAAAGCATGCCCAGACTTGGGGCCAGTTTGGCCCAAAGTCTCCAAGAGACAAGTCGGGAAGAAAGATATGGGACAGAGGGAGAAAGCGAAGGGAGCAGGAGAAAGGGAAGGAAGAATAAAAAGTAGTGTTGGGCTGCAGGAGTGAGATGGAGGAATTGCAAGAAAAGAGGCAGGAAGCAGGAGAGTGAGAGAAAAGGAAAGAAGAGACATGCAGCCAGACGAGGGCTTAGCGAGAGAGGATGGGACAGAGAACAGGATGAGAAGGACATAAGGCAAGGCAAGGACAGGCAAGGACAGGCAAGGCAAGGCTAGGCTGCAGGACATGTTTTTGCTTTATAGTTTCTAGCACATTCGTCTTCAGACTAGGAGGAAAGCCATAAGACCGTATGGATTAGGCCCAAGCAAAAACCCCAGCTACTTGAGACACTCAGACTAAGCCTAAAATACCAAGATCTCTCCATAAGGATGGTTTTTATACTGTACTTCCACAATCTGCTGGCAGTACAAAAAAAGAAGCTGCAGATCTCCTTAGGCTGAGTCATGGTGCTTTGGGGCAGGGACCATGCATATCATGGGAATATTTCACAGTTTCTGCTCTGTTTTCAGTGTATGACACCAAAACACCCACCTGATGACATCCTTTCAAGCGCAAAGGCAGCAATTTGCACAATTCCGCTTCTTAGGGGAAGTGAGAAATTGCTGAGCTGACACCAAGTCCTGCAGTGTCCCTGTCACCTGCAGAGCCACCGCATCCTCGCCACGGTAGCGGGCATTCTGACAAAGGTTCTATGTCAGCTGGGTGTGGCAGCCAGGCGCCCCCTAGGGGATGGGGAGCCTGTCAGCCCCGGGCCTGTCACTGCCTGGTGTCCCTGCTGCCACCAGCCAGGCCTCTGAAAACTTGTCAAAGCATGCCCAGACTTGGGGCCAGTTTGGCCCAAAGTCTCCAAGAGACAAGTCGGGAAGAAAGATATGGGACAGAGGGAGAAAGCGAAGGGAGCAGGAGAAAGGGAAGGAAGAATAAAAAGTAGTGTTGGGCTGCAGGAGTGAGATGGAGGAATTGCAAGAAAAGAGGCAGGAAGCAGGAGAGTGAGAGAAAAGGAAAGAAGAGACATGCAGCCAGACGAGGGCTTAGTGATAGAGGATGGGACAGAGAACAGGATGAGAAGGACATAAGGCAAGGCTAGGACAGGCAAGGACAGGCAAGGCAAGGCTAGGCTGCAGGACATGTTTTTGCTTTATAGTTTCTAGCACATTCGTGTTCAGACTAGGAGGAAAGCCATAAGACCGTATGGATTAGGCCCAAGCAAAAACCCCAGCTACTTGAGACACTTAGACTAAGCCTAAAATACCAAGATCTCTCCATAAGGATGGTTTTTATACTGTACTTCCACAATCTGCTGGCAGTACAAAAAAAGAAGCTGCAGATCTCCTTAGGCTGAGTCATGGTGCTTTGGGGCAGGGACCATGCATATCATGGGAATATTTCACAGTTTCTGCTCTGTTTTCAGTGTATGACACCAAAACACCCACCTGATGACATCCTTTCAAGAGCAAAGGCAGCAATTTGCACAATTCCGCTACTTAGGGGAAGTGAGAAATTGCTGAGCTGACACCAAGTCCTGCAGTGTCCCTGTCACCTGCAGAGCCACCGCATCCTCGCCACGGTAGCGGGCATTGTGAGAAAGGTTCTATGTCAGCTGGGTGTGGCAGCCAGGCGCCCCCTAGGGGATGGGGAGCCTGTCAGCCCCGGGCCTGTCACTGCCTGGTGTCCCTGCTGCCACCAGCCAGGCCTCTGAAAACTTGTCAAAGCATGCCCAGACTTGGGGCCAGTTTGGCCCAAAGTCTCCAAGAGACAAGTCGGGAAGAAAGATATGGGACAGAGGGAGAAAGCGAAGGGAGCAGGAGAAAGGGAAGGAAGAATAAAAAGTAGTGTTGGGCTGCAGGAGTGAGATGGAGGAATTGCAAGAAAAGAGGCAGGAAGCAGGAGAGTGAGAGAAAAGGAAAGAAGACACATGCAGCCAGACGAGGGGTTAGTGAGAGAGGATGGGACAGAGAACAGGATGAGAAGGACATAAGGCAAGGCAAGGACAGGCAAGGACAGGCAAGGCAAGGCTAGGCTGCAGGACATGTTTTTGCTTTATAGTTTCTAGCACATTCGTGTTCAGACTAGGAGGAAAGCCATAAGACCGTATGGATTAGGCCCAAGCAAAAACCCCAGCTACTTGAGACACTCAGACTAAGCCTAAAATACCAAGATCTCTCCATAAGGATGGTTTCTATACTGTACTTCCACAATCTGCTGGCAGTACAAAAAAAGAAGCTGCAGATCTCCTTAGGCTGAGTCATGGTGCTTTGGGGCAGGGACCATGCATATCATGGGAATATTTCACAGTTTCTGCTCTGTTTTCAGTGTATGACACCAAAACACCCACCTGATGACATCCTTTCAAGCGCAAAGGCAGCAATTTGCAGAATTCCGCTTCTTAGGGGAAGTGAGAAATTGCTGAGCTGACACCAAGTCCTGCAGTGTCCCTGTCACCTGCAGAGCCACCGCATCCTCGCCACGGTAGCGGGCATTGTGAGAAAGGTTCTATGTCAGCTGGGTGTGGCAGCCAGGCGCCCCCTAGGGGATGGGGAGCCTGTCAGCCCCGGGCCTGTCACTGCCTGGTGTCCCTGCTGCCACCAGCCAGGCCTCTGAAAACTTGTCAAAGCATGCCCAGACTTGGGGCCAGTTTGGCCCAAAGTCTCCAAGAGACAAGTCGGGAAGAAAGATATGGGACAGAGGGAGAAAGCGAAGGGAGCAGGAGAAAGGGAAGGAAGAATAAAAAGTAGTGTTGGGCTGCAGGAGTGAGATGGAGGAATTGCAAGAAAAGAGGCAGGAAGCAGGAGAGTGAGAGAAAAGGAAAGAAGAGACATGCAGCCAGACGAGGGGTTAGTGAGAGAGGATGGGACAGAGAACAGGATGAGAAGGACATAAGGCAAGGCAAGGACAGGCAAGGACAGGCAAGGCAAGGCTAGGCTGCAGGACATGTTTTTGCTTTATAGTTTCTAGCACATTCGTGTTCAGACTAGGAGGAAAGCCATAAGACCATATGGATTAGGCCCAAGCAAAAACCCCAGCTACTTGAGACACTTAGACTAAGCCTAAAATACCAAGATCTCTCCATAAGGATGGTTTTTATACTGTACTTCCACAATCTGCTGGCAGTACAAAAAAAGAAGCTGCAGATCTCCTTAGGCTGAGTCATGGTGCTTTGGGGCAGGGACCATGCATATCATGGGAATATTTCACAGTTTCTGCTCTGTTTTCAGTGTATGACACCAAAACACCCACCTGATGACATCCTTTCAAGCGCAAAGGCAGCAATTTGCACAATTCCGCTTCTTAGGGGAAGTGAGAAATTGCTGAGCTGACACCAAGTCCTGCAGTGTCCCTGTCACCTGCAGAGCCACCGCATCCTCGCCACGGTAGCGGGCATTCTGACAAAGGTTCTATGTCAGCTGGGTGTGGCAGCCAGGCGCCCCCTAGGGGATGGGGAGCCTGTCAGCCCCGGGCCTGTCACTGCCTGGTGTCCCTGCTGCCACCAGCCAGGCCTCTGAAAACTTGTCAAAGCATGCCCAGACTTGGGGCCAGTTTGGCCCAAAGTCTCCAAGAGACAAGTCGGGAAGAAAGATATGGGACAGAGGGAGAAAGCGAAGGGAGCAGGAGAAAGGGAAGGAAGAATAAAAAGTAGTGTTGGGCTGCAGGAGTGAGATGGAGGAATTGCAAGAAAAGAGGCAGGAAGCAGGAGAGTGAGAGAAAAGGAAAGAAGAGACATGCAGCCAGACGAGGGCTTAGTGAGAGAGGATGGGACAGAGAACAGGATGAGAAGGACATAAGGCAAGGCTAGGACAGGCAAGGACAGGCAAGGCAAGGCTAGGCTGCAGGACATGTTTTTGCTTTATAGTTTCTAGCACATTCGTGTTCAGACTAGGAGGAAAGCCATAAGACCGTATGGATTAGGCCCAAGCAAAAACCCCAGCTACTTGAGACACTTAGACTAAGCCTAAAATACCAAGATCTCTCCATAAGGATGGTTTTTATACTGTACTTCCACAATCTGCTGGCAGTACAAAAAAAGAAGCTGCAGATCTCCTTAGGCTGAGTCATGGTGCTTTGGGGCAGGGACCATGCATATCATGGGAATATTTCACAGTTTCTGCTCTGTTTTCAGTGTATGACACCAAAACACCCACCTGATGACATCCTTTCAAGAGCAAAGGCAGCAATTTGCACAATTCCGCTACTTAGGGGAAGTGAGAAATTGCTGAGCTGACACCAAGTCCTGCAGTGTCCCTGTCACCTGCAGAGCCACCGCATCCTCGCCACGGTAGCGGGCATTGTGAGAAAGGTTCTATGTCAGCTGGGTGTGGCAGCCAGGCGCCCCCTAGGGGATGGGGAGCCTGTCAGCCCCGGGCCTGTCACTGCCTGGTGTCCCTGCTGCCACCAGCCAGGCCTCTGAAAACTTGTCAAAGCATGCCCAGACTTGGGGCCAGTTTGGCCCAAAGTCTCCAAGAGACAAGTCGGGAAGAAAGATATGGGACAGAGGGAGAAAGCGAAGGGAGCAGGAGAAAGGGAAGGAAGAATAAAAAGTAGTGTTGGGCTGCAGGAGTGAGATGGAGGAATTGCAAGAAAAGAGGCAGGAAGCAGGAGAGTGAGAGAAAAGGAAAGAAGACACATGCAGCCAGACGAGGGGTTAGTGAGAGAGGATGGGACAGAGAACAGGATGAGAAGGACATAAGGCAAGGCAAGGACAGGCAAGGACAGGCAAGGCAAGGCTAGGCTGCAGGACATGTTTTTGCTTTATAGTTTCTAGCACATTCGTGTTCAGACTAGGAGGAAAGCCATAAGACCGTATGGATTAGGCCCAAGCAAAAACCCCAGCTACTTGAGACACTCAGACTAAGCCTAAAATACCAAGATCTCTCCATAAGGATGGTTTCTATACTGTACTTCCACAATCTGCTGGCAGTACAAAAAAAGAAGCTGCAGATCTCCTTAGGCTGAGTCATGGTGCTTTGGGGCAGGGACCATGCATATCATGGGAATATTTCACAGTTTCTGCTCTGTTTTCAGTGTATGACACCAAAACACCCACCTGATGACATCCTTTCAAGCGCAAAGGCAGCAATTTGCACAATTCCGCTTCTTAGGGGAAGTGAGAAATTGCTGAGCTGACACCAAGTCCTGCAGTGTCCCTGTCACCTGCAGAGCCACCGCATCCTCGCCACGGTAGCGGGCATTGTGACAAAGGTTCTATGTCAGCTGGGTGTGGCAGCCAGGCGCCCCCTAGGGGATGGGGAGCCTGTCAGCCCCGGGCCTGTCACTGCCTGGTGTCCCTGCTGCCACCAGCCAGGCCTCTGAAAACTTGTCAAAGCATGCCCAGACTTGGGGCCAGTTTGGCCCAAAGTCTCCAAGAGACAAGTCGGGAAGAAAGATATGGGACAGAGGGAGAAAGCGAAGGGAGCAGGAGAAAGGGAAGGAAGAATAAAAAGTAGTGTTGGGCTGCAGGAGTGAGATGGAGGAATTGCAAGAAAAGAGGCAGGAAGCAGGAGAGTGAGAGAAAAGGAAAGAAGAGACATGCAGCCAGACGAGGGCTTAGTGAGAGAGGATGGGACAGAGAACAGGATGAGAAGGACATAAGGCAAGGCAAGGACAGGCAAGGACAGGCAAGGCAAGGCTAGGCTGCAGGACATGTTTTTGCTTTATAGTTTCTAGCACATTCGTGTTCAGACTAGGAGGAAAGCCATAAGACCGTATGGATTAGGCCCAAGCAAAAACCCCAGCTACTTGAGACACTTAGACTAAGCCTAAAATACCAAGATCTCTCCATAAGGATGGTTTTTATACTGTACTTCCACAATCTGCTGGCAGTACAAAAAAATAAGCTGCAGATCTCCTTAGGCTGAGTCATGGTGCTTTGGGGCAGGGACCATGCATATCATGGGAATATTTCACAGTTTCTGCTCTGTTTTCAGTGTATGACACCAAAACACCCACCTGATGACATCCTTTCAAGAGCAAAGGCAGCAATTTGCACAATTCCGCTACTTAGGGGAAGTGAGAAATTGCTGAGCTGACACCAAGTCCTGCAGTGTCCCTGTCACCTGCAGAGCCACCGCATCCTCGCCACGGTAGCGGGCATTGTGAGAAAGGTTCTATGTCAGCTGGGTGTGGCAGCCAGGCGCCCCCTAGGGGATGGGGAGCCTGTCAGCCCCGGGCCTGTCACTGCCTGGTGTCCCTGCTGCCACCAGCCAGGCCTCTGAAAACTTGTCAAAGCATGCCCAGACTTGGGGCCAGTTTGGCCCAAAGTCTCCAAGAGACAAGTCGGGAAGAAAGATATGGGACAGAGGGAGAAAGCGAAGGGAGCAGGAGAAAGGGAAGGAAGAATAAAAAGTAGTGTTGGGCTGCAGGAGTGAGATGGAGGAATTGCAAGAAAAGAGGCAGGAAGCAGGAGAGTGAGAGAAAAGGAAAGAAGACACATGCAGCCAGACGAGGGGTTAGTGAGAGAGGATGGGACAGAGAACAGGATGAGAAGGACATAAGGCAAGGCAAGGACAGGCAAGGACAGGCAAGGCAAGGCTAGGCTGCAGGACATGTTTTTGCTTTATAGTTTCTAGCACATTCGTGTTCAGACTAGGAGGAAAGCCATAAGACCGTATGGATTAGGCCCAAGCAAAAACCCCAGCTACTTGAGACACTCAGACTAAGCCTAAAATACCAAGATCTCTCCATAAGGATGGTTTCTATACTGTACTTCCACAATCTGCTGGCAGTACAAAAAAAGAAGCTGCAGATCTCCTTAGGCTGAGTCATGGTGCTTTGGGGCAGGGACCATGCATATCATGGGAATATTTCACAGTTTCTGCTCTGTTTTCAGTGTATGACACCAAAACACCCACCTGATGACATCCTTTCAAGCGCAAAGGCAGCAATTTGCACAATTCCGCTTCTTAGGGGAAGTGAGAAATTGCTGAGCTGACACCAAGTCCTGCAGTGTCCCTGTCACCTGCAGAGCCACCGCATCCTCGCCACGGTAGCGGGCATTCTGAGAAAGGTTCTATGTCAGCTGGGTGTGGCAGCCAGGCGCCCCCTAGGGGATGGGGAGCCTGTCAGCCCCGGGCCTGTCACTGCCTGGTGTCCCTGCTGCCACCAGCCAGGCCTCTGAAAACTTGTCAAAGCATGCCCAGACTTGGGGCCAGTTTGGTCCAAAGTCTCCAAGAGACAAGTCGGGAAGAAAGATATGGGACAGAGGGAGAAAGCGAAGGGAGCAGGAGAAAGGGAAGGAAGAATAAAAAGTAGTGTTGGGCTGCAGGAGTGAGATGGAGGAATTGCAAGAAAAGAGGCAGGAAGCAGGAGAGTGAGAGAAAAGGAAAGAAGAGACATGCAGCCAGACGAGGGCTTAGTGAGAGAGGATGGGACAGAGAACAGGATGAGAAGGACATAAGGCAAGGCTAGGACAGGCAAGGACAGGCAAGGCAAGGCTAGGCTGCAGGACATGTTTTTGCTTTATAGTTTCTAGCACATTCGTCTTCAGACTAGGAGGAAAGCCATAAGACCGTATGGATTAGGCCCAAGCAAAAACCCCAGCTACTTGAGACACTCAGACTAAGCCTAAAATACCAAGATCTCTCCATAAGGATGGTTTCTATACTGTACTTCCACAATCTGCTGGCAGTACAAAAAAAGAAGCTGCAGATCTCCTTAGGCTGAGTCATGGTGCTTTGGGGCAGGGACCATGCATATCATGGGAATATTTCACAGTTTCTGCTCTGTTTTCAGTGTATGACACCAAAACACCCACCTGATGACATCCTTTCAAGAGCAAAGGCAGCAATTTGCACAATTCCGCTACTTAGGGGAAGTGAGAAATTGCTGAGCTGACACCAAGTCCTGCAGTGTCCCTGTCACCTGCAGAGCCACCGCATCCTCGCCACGGTAGCGGGCATTGTGACAAAGGTTCTATTTCAGCTGGGTGTGGCAGCCAGGCGCCCCCTAGGGGATGGGGAGCCTGTCAGCCCCGGGCCTGTCACTGCCTGGTGTCCCTGCTGCCACCAGCCAGGCCTCTGAAAACTTGTCAAAGCATGCCCAGACTTGGGGCCAGTTTGGCCCAAAGTCTCCAAGAGACAAGTCGGGAAGAAAGATATGGGACAGAGGGAGAAAGCGAAGGGAGCAGGAGAAAGGGAAGGAAGAATAAAAAGTAGTGTTGGGCTGCAGGAGTGAGATGGAGGAATTGCAAGAAAAGAGGCAGGAAGCAGGAGAGTGAGAGAAAAGGAAAGAAGAGACATGCAGCCAGACGAGGGCCTAGTGAGAGAGGATGGGACAGAGAACAGGATGAGAAGGACATAAGGCAAGGCTAGGACAGGCAAGGACAGGCAAGGCAAGGCTAGGCTGCAGGACATGTTTTTGCTTTATAGTTTCTAGCACATTTGTGTTCAGACTAGGAGGAAAGCCATAAGACCGTATGGATTAGGCCCAAGCAAAAACCCCAGCTACTTGAGACACTTAGACTAAGCCTAAAATACCAAGATCTCTCCATAAGGATGGTTTTTATACTGTACTTCCACAATCTGCTGGCAGTACAAAAAAAGAAGCTGCAGATCTCCTTAGGCTGAGTCATGGTGCTTTGGGGCAGGGACCATGCATATCATGGGAATATTTCACAGTTTCTGCTCTGTTTTCAGTGTATGACACCAAAACACCCACCTGATGACATCCTTTCAAGAGCAAAGGCAGCAATTTGCAGAATTCCGCTTCTTAGGGGAAGTGAGAAATTGCTGAGCTGACACCAAGTCCTGCAGTGTCCCTGTCACCTGCAGAGCCACCGCATCCTCACCACGGTAGCGGGCATTGTGAGAAAGGTTCTATGTCAGCTGGGTGTGGCAGCCAGGCGCCCCCTAGGGGATGGGGAGCCTGTCAGCCCCGGGCCTGTCACTGCCTGGTGTCCCTGCTGCCACCAGCCAGGCCTCTGAAAACTTGTCAAAGCATGCCCAGACTTGGGGCCAGTTTGGCCCAAAGTCTCCAAGAGACAAGTCGGGAAGAAAGATATGGGACAGAGGGAGAAAGCGAAGGGAGCAGGAGAAAAGGAAGGAAGAATAAAAAGTAGTGTTGGGCTGCAGGAGTGAGATGGAGGAATTGCAAGAAAAGAGGCAGGAAGCAGGAGAGTGAGAGAAAAGGAAAGAAGAGACATGCAGCCAGACGAGGGCTTAGTGAGAGAGGATGGGACAGAGAACAGGATGAGAAGGACATAAGGCAAGGCTAGGACAGGCAAGGACAGGCAAGGCAAGGCTAGGCTGCAGGACATGTTTTTGCTTTATAGTTTCTAGCACATTCGTCTTCAGACTAGGAGGAAAGCCGTAAGACCATATGGATTAGGCCCAAGCAAAAACCCCAGCTACTTGAGACACTCAGACTAAGCCTAAAATACCAAGATCTCTCCATAAGGATGGTTTTTATACTGTACTTCCACAATCTGCTGGCAGTACAGAAAAAGAAGCTGCAGATCTCCTTAGGCTGAGTCATGGTGCTTTGGGGCAGGGACCATGCATATCATGGGAATATTTCACAGTTTCTGCTCTGTTTTCAGTGTATGACACCAAAACACCCACCTGATGACATCCTTTCAAGCGCAAAGGCAGCAATTTGCACAATTCCGCTTCTTAGGGGAAGTGAGAAATTGCTGAGCTGACACCAAGTCCTGCAGTGTCCCTGTCACCTGCAGAGCCACCGCATCCTTGCCACGGTAGCGGGCATTCTGACAAAGGTTCTATGTCAGCTGGGTGTGGCAGCCAGGCGCCCCCTACGGGATGGGGAGCCTGTCAGCCCCAGGCCTGTCACTGCCTGGTGTCCCTGCTGCCACCAGCCAGGCCTCTGAAAACTTGTCAAACCATGCCCAGACATGGGGCCTGTTTGGCCCAAAGTCTCCAAGAGACAAGTCGGGAAGAAAGATATGGGACAGAGGGAGAAAGCGAAGGGAGCAGGAGAAAGGGAAGGAAGAATAAAAAGTAGTGTTGGGCTGCAGGAGTGAGATGGAGGAATTGCAAGAAAAGAGGCAGGAAGCAGGAGAGTGAGAGAAAAGGAAAGAAGAGACATGCAGCCAGACGAGGGCTTAGCGAGAGAGGATGGGACAGAGAACAGGATGAGAAGGACATAAGGCAAGGCTAGGACAGGCAAGGACAGGCAAGGCAAGGCTAGGCTGCAGGACATGTTTTTGCTTTATAGTTTCTAGCACATTCGTGTTCAGACTAGGAGGAAAGCCATAAGACCGTATGGATTAGGCCCAAGCAAAAACCCCAGCTACTTGAGACACTCAGACTAAGCCTAAAATACCAAGATCTCTCCATAAGGATGGTTTTTATACTGTACTTCCACAATCTGCTGGCAGTACAAAAAAATAAGCTGCAGATCTCCTTAGGCTGAGTCATGGTGCTTTGGGGCAGGGACCATGCATATCATGGGAATATTTCACAGTTTCTGCTCTGTTTTCAGTGTATGACACCAAAACACCCACCTGATGACATCCTTTCAAGAGCAAAGGCAGCAATTTGCAGAATTCCGCTTCTTAGGGGAAGTGAGAAATTGCTGAGCTGACACCAAGTCCTGCAGTGTCCCTGTCACCTGCAGAGCCACCGCATCCTCGCCACGGTAGCGGGCATTGTGAGAAAGGTTCTATGTCAGCTGGGTGTGGCAGCCAGGCGCCCCCTAGGGGATGGGGAGCCTGTCAGCCCCGGGCCTGTCACTGCCTGGTGTCCCTGCTGCCACCAGCCAGGCCTCTGAAAACTTGTCAAAGCATGCCCAGACTTGGGGCCAGTTTGGCCCAAAGTCTCCAAGAGACAAGTCGGGAAGAAAGATATGGGACAGAGGGAGAAAGCGAAGGGAGCAGGAGAAAGGGAAGGAAGAATAAAAAGTAGTGTTGGGCTGCAGGAGTGAGATGGAGGAATTGCAAGAAAAGAGGCAGGAAGCAGGAGAGTGAGAGAAAAGGAAAGAAGAGACATGCAGCCAGACAAGGGCTTAGTGAGAGAGGATGGGACAGAGAACAGGATGAGAAGGACATAAGGCAAGGCAAGGACAGGCAAGGACAGGCAAGGCAAGGCTAGGCTGCAGGACATGTTTTTGCTTTATAGTTTCTAGCACATTCGTGTTCAGACTAGGAGGAAAGCCATAAGACCGTATGGATTAGGCCCAAGCAAAAACCCCAGCTACTTGAGACACTTAGACTAAGCCTAAAATACCAAGATCTCTCCATAAGGATGGTTTTTATACTGTACTTCCACAATCTGCTGGCAGTACAGAAAAAGAAGCTGCAGATCTCCTTAGGCTGAGTCATGGTGCTTTGGGGCAGGGACCATGCATATCATGGGAATATTTCACAGTTTCTGCTCTGTTTTCAGTGTATGACACCAAAACACCCACCTGATGACATCCTTTCAAGAGCAAAGGCAGCAATTTGCAGAATTCCGCTTCTTAGGGGAAGTGAGAAATTGCTGAGCTGACACCAAGTCCTGCAGTGTCCCTGTCACCTGCAGAGCCACCGCATCCTCGCCACGGTAGCGGGCATTGTGACAAAGGTTCTATGTCAGCTGGGTGTGGCAGCCAGGCGCCCCCTAGGGGATGGGGAGCCTGTCAGCCCCGGGCCTGTCACTGCCTGGTGTCCCTGCTGCCACCAGCCAGGCCTCTGAAA
This sequence comes from Columba livia, assembly GCF_036013475.1. Lineage (NCBI taxonomy): Eukaryota > Metazoa > Chordata > Aves > Columbiformes > Columbidae > Columba > Columba livia. Next base: position 4,302,991 of record NW_027043007.1, on the reverse strand, counting down.
ACTTGTCAAAGCATGCCCAGACTTGGGGCCAGTTTGGCCCAAAGTCTCCAAGAGACAAGTCGGGAAGAAAGATATGGGACAGAGGGAGAAAGCGAAGGGAGCAGGAGAAAGGGAAGGAAGAATAAAAAGTAGTGTTGGGCTGCAGGAGTGAGATGGAGGAATTGCAAGAAAAGAGGCAGGAAGCAGGAGAGTGAGAGAAAAGGAAAGAAGAGACATGCAGCCAGACGAGGGCTTAGTGAGAGAGGATGGGACAGAGAACAGGATGAGAAGGACATAAGGCAAGGCTAGGACAGGCAAGGACAGGCAAGGCAAGGCTAGGCTGCAGGACATGTTTTTGCTTTATAGTTTCTAGCACATTCGTCTTCAGACTAGGAGTAAAGCCATAAGACCGTATGGATTAGGCCCAAGCAAAAACCCCAGCTACTTGAGACACTTAGACTAAGCCTAAAATACCAAGATCTCTCCATAAGGATGGTTTTTATACTGTACTTCCACAATCTGCTGGCAGTACAAAAAAAGAAGCTGCAGATCTCCTTAGGCTGAGTCATGGTGCTTTGGGGCAGGGACCATGCATATCATGGGAATATTTCACAGTTTCTGCTCTGTTTTCAGTGTATGACACCAAAACACCCACCTGATGACATCCTTTCAAGAGCAAAGGCAGCAATTTGCACAATTCCGCTTCTTAGGGGAAGTGAGAAATTGCTGAGCTGACACCAAGTCCTGCAGTGTCCCTGTCACCTGCAAAGCCACCGCATCCTAGACACGGTAGTGGGCATTGTGACAAAGGTTCTATGTCAGCTGGGTGTGGCAGCCAGGCGCCCCCTAGGGGATGGGGAGCCTGTCAGCCCCGGGCCTGTCACTACCTGGTGTCCCTGCTGCCACCAGCCAGGCCTCTGAAAACTTGTCAAACCATGCCCAGACATGTGGCCAGTTTGGCCCAAAGTCTCCAAGAGACAAGTCGGGAAGAAAGATATGGGACAGAGGGAGAAAGTGAAGGGAGCAGGAGAAAGGGAAGGAAGAATAAAAAGTAGTGTTGGGCTGCAGGAGTGAGATGGAGGAATTGCAAGAAAAGAGGCAGGAAGCAGGAGAGTGAGAGAAAAGGAAAGAAGACACATGCAGCCAGACGAGGGGTTAGTGAGAGAGGATGGGACAGAGAACAGGATGAGAAGGACATAAGGCAAGGCAAGGACAGGCAAGGACAGGCAAGGCAAGGCTAGGCTGCAGGACATGTTTTTGCTTTATAGTTTCTAGCACATTCGTCTTCAGACTAGGAGGAAAGCCGTAAGACCATATGGATTAGGCCCAAGCAAAAACCCCAGCTACTTGAGACACTTAGACTAAGCCTAAAATACCAAGATCTCTCCATAAGGATGGTTTTTATACTGTACTTCCACAATCTGCTGGCAGTACAAAAAAAGAAGCTGCAGATCTCCTTAGGCTGAGTCATGGTGCTTTGGGGCAGGGACCATGCATATCATGGGAATATTTCACAGTTTCTGCTCTGTTTTCAGTGTATGACACCAAAACACCCACCTGATGACATCCTTTCAAGAGCAAAGGCAGCAATTTGCAGAATTCCGCTTCTTAGGGGAAGTGAGAAATTGCTGAGCTGACACCAAGTCCTGCAGTGTCCCTGTCACCTGCAGAGCCACCGCACCCTCGCCACGGTAGCGGGCATTGTGACAAAGGTTCTATGTCAGCTGGGTGTGGCAGCCAGGTGCCCCCTAGGGGATGGGGAGCCTGTCAGCCCCGGGCCTGTCACTGCCTGGTGTCCCTGCTGCCACCAGCCAGGCCTCTGAAAACTTGTCAAACCATGCCCAGACTTGGGGCCAGTTTGGCCCAAAGTCTCCAAGAGACAAGTCGGGAAGAAAGATATGGGACAGAGGGAGAAAGCGAAGTGAGCAGGAGAAAGGGAAGGAAGAATAAAAAGTAGTGTTGGGCTGCAGGAGTGAGATGGAGGAATTGCAAGAAAAGAGGCAGGAAGCAGGAGAGTGAGAGAAAAGGAAAGAAGAGACATGCAGCCAGACGAGGGGTTAGTGAGAGAGGATGGGACAGAGAACAGGATGAGAAGGACATAAGGCAAGGCTAGGACAGGCAAGGACAGGCAAGGCAAGGCTAGGCTGCAGGACATGTTTTTGCTTTATAGTTTGTAGCACATTCGTCTTCAGACTAGGAGGAAAGCCATAAGACCGTATGGATTAGGCCCAAGCAAAAACCCCAGCTACTTGAGACACTCAGACTAAGCCTTAAAATACCAAGATCTCTCCATAAGGATGGTTTTTATACTGTACTTCCACAATCTGCTGGCAGTACAAAAAAAGAAGCTGCAGATCTCCTTAGGCTGAGTCATGGTGCTTTGGGGCAGGGACCATGCATATCATGGGAATATTTCACAGTTTCTGCTCTGTTTTCAGTGTATGACACCAAAACACCCACCTGATGACATCCTTTCAAGAGCAAAGGCAGCAATTTGCACAATTCCGCTTCTTAGGGGAAGTGAGAAATTGCTGAGCTGACACCAAGTCCTGCAGTGTCCCTGTCACCTGCAAAGCCACCGCATCCTAGCCACGGTAGTGGGCATTGTGACAAAGGTTCTATGTCAGCTGGGTGTGGCAGCCAGGCGCCCCCTAGGGGATGGGGAGCCTGTCAGCCCCGGGCCTGTCACTACCTGGTGTCCCTGCTGCCACCAGCCAGGCCTCTGAAAACTTGTCAAACCATGCCCAGACATGGGGCCAGTTTGGCCCAAAGTCTCCAAGAGACAAGTCGGGAAGAAAGATATGGGACAGAGGGAGAAAGTGAAGGGAGCAGGAGAAAGGGAAGGAAGAATAAAAAGTAGTGTTGGGCTGCAGGAGTGAGATGGAGGAATTGCAAGAAAAGAGGCAGGAAGCAGGAGAGTGAGAGAAAAGGAAAGAAGACACATGCAGCCAGACGAGGGGTTAGTGAGAGAGGATGGGACAGAGAACAGGATGAGAAGGACATAAGGCAAGGCTAGGACAGGCAAGGACAGGCAAGGCAAGGCTAGGCTGCAGGACATGTTTTTGCTTTATAGTTTCTAGCACATTCCTCTTCAGACTAGGAGGAAAGCCATAAGACCGTATGGATTAGGCCCAAGCAAAAACCCCAGCTACTTGAGACACTCAGACTAAGCCTAAAATACCAAGATCTCTCCATAAGGATGGTTTTTATACTGTACTTCCACAATCTGCTGGCAGTACAAAAAAAGAAGCTGCAGATCTCCTTAGGCTGAGTCATGGTGCTTTGGGGCAGGGACCATGCATATCATGGGAATATTTCACAGTTTCTGCTCTGTTTTCAGTGTATGACACCAAAACACCCACCTGATGACATCCTTTCAAGAGCAAAGGCAGCAATTTGCAGAATTCCGCTTCTTAGGGGAAGTGAGAAATTGCTGAGCTGACACCAAGTCCTGCAGTGTCCCTGTCACCTGCAGAGCCACCGCATCCTCGCAACGGTAGCAGGCATTGTGACAAAGGTTCTATGTCAGCTGGGTGTGGCAGCCAGGCGCCCCCTAGGGGATGGGGAGCCTGTCAGCCCCGGGCCTGTCACTGCCTGGTGTCCCTGCTGCCACCAGCCAGGCCTCTGAAAACTTGTCAAACCATGCCCAGATTTGGGGCCAGTTTGGCCATAAGTCTGCAAGAGACAAGTCGGGAAGAAAGATATGGGACAGAGGGAGAAAGGAAAGGGAGCAGGAGAAAGGGAAGGAAGAATAAAAAGTAGTGTTGGGCTGCAGGAGTGAGATGGAGGAATTGCAAGAAAAGAGGCAGGAAGCAGGAGAGTGAGAGAAAAGGAAAGAAGAGACATGCAGCCAGACGAGGGCTTAGTGAGAGAGGATGGGACAGAGAACAGGATGAGAAGGACATAAGGCAAGGCTAGGACAGGCAAGGACAGGCAAGGCAAGGCTAGGCTGCAGGACATGTTTTTGCTTTATAGTTTCTAGCACATTCGTCTTCAGACAAGGAGGAAAGCCATAAGACCGTATGGATTAGGCCCAAGCAAAAACCCCAGCTACTTGAGACACTCAGACTAAGCCTAAAATACCAAGATCTCTCCATAAGGATGGTTTTTATACTGTACTTCCACAATCTGCTGGCAGTACAAAAAAAGAAGCTGCAGATCTCCTTAGGCTGAGTCATGGTGCTTTGGGGCAGGGACCATGCATATCATGGGAATATTTCACAGTTTCTGCTCTGTTTTCAGTGTATGACACCAAAACACCCACCTGATGACATCCTTTCAAGAGCAAAGGCAGCAATTTGCAGAATTCCGCTTCTTAGGGGAAGTGAGAAATTGCTGAGCTGACACCAAGTCCTGCAGTGTCCCTGTCACCTGCAGAGCCACCGCACCCTCGCCACGGTAGCGGGCATTGTGACAAAGGTTCTATGTCAGCTGGGTGTGGCAGCCAGGCGCCCCCTAGGGGATGGGGAGCCTGTCAGCCCCGGGCCTGTCACTGCCTGGTGTCCCTGCTGCCACCAGCCAGGCCTCTGAAAACTTGTCAAAGCATGCCCAGACTTGGGGCCAGTTTGGCCCAAAGTCTCCAAGAGACAAGTCGGGAAGAAAGATATGGGACAGAGGGAGAAAGCGAAGGGAGCAGGAGAAAGGGAAGGAAGAATAAAAAGTAGTGTTGGGCTGCAGGAGTGAGATGGAGGAATTGCAAGAAAAGAGGCAGGAAGCAGGAGAGTGAGAGAAAAGGAAAGAAGAGACATGCAGCCAGACGAGGGGTTAGTGAGAGAGGATGGGACAGAGAACAGGATGAGAAGGACATAAGGCAAGGCTAGGACAGGCAAGGACAGGCAAGGCAAGGCTAGGCTGCAGGACATGTTTTTGCTTTATAGTTTCTAGCACATTCCTCTTCAGACTAGGAGGAAAGCCATAAGACCGTATGGATTAGGCCCAAGCAAAAACCCCAGCTACTTGAGACACTTAGACTAAGCCTAAAATACCAAGATCTCTCCATAAGGATGGTTTTTATACTGTACTTCCACAATCTGCTGGCAGTACAAAAAAAGAAGCTGCAGATCTCCTTAGGCTGAGTCATGGTGCTTTGGGGCAGGGACCATGCATATCATGGGAATATTTCACAGTTTCTGCTCTGTTTTCAGTGTATGACACCAAAACACCCACCTGATGACATCCTTTCAGGAGCAAAGGCAGCAATTTGCACAATTCCGCTTCTTAGGGGAAGTGAGAAATTGCTGAGCTGACACCAAGTCCTGCAGTGTCCCTGTCACCTGCAGAGACACCGCATCCTCGCCACGGTAGCGGGCATTGTGAGAAAGGTTCTATGTCAGCTGGGTGTGGCAGCCAGGCGCCCCCTAGGGGATGGGGAGCCTGTCAGCCCCAGGCCTGTCACTGCCTGGTGTCCCTGCTGCCACCAGCCAGGCCTCTGAAAACTTGTCAAAGCATGCCCAGACTTGGGGCCAGTTTGGCCCAAAGTCTGCAAGAGACAAGTCGGGAAGAAAGATATGGGACAGAGGGAGAAAGCGAAGGGAGCAGGAGAAAGGGAAGGAAGAATAAAAAGTAGTGTTGGGCTGCAGGAGTGAGATGGAGGAATTGCAAGAAAAGAGGCAGGAAGCGGGAGAGTGAGAGAAAAGGAAAGAAGAGACATGCAGCCAGACGAGGGGTTAGTGAGAGAGGATGGGACAGAGAACAGGATGAGAAGGACATAAGGCAAGGCTAGGACAGGCAAGGACAGGCAAGGCAAGGCTAGGCTGCAGGACATGTTTTTGCTTTATAGTTTCTAGCACATTCCTCTTCAGACTAGGAGGAAAGCCATAAGACCGTATGGATTAGGCCCAAGCAAAAACCCGAACTACTTGAGACACTTAGGCTAAGCCTAAAATACCAAGATCTCTCCATAAGGATGGTTTTTATACTGTACTTCCACAATCTGCTGGCAGTACAAAAAAAGAAGCTGCAGATATCATTAGGCTGAGTCATGGTGCTTTGGGGCAGGGACCATGCATATCATGGTAATATTTCACAGTTTCTGCTCTGTTTTCAGTGTATGACACCAAAACACCCACCTGATGACATCCTTTCAAGAGCAAAGGCAGCAATTTGCAGAATTCCGCTTCTTAGGGGAAGTGAGAAATTGCTGAGCTGACACCAAGTCCTGCAGTGTCCCTGTCACCTGCAGAGCCACCGCACCCTCGCCACGGTAGCGGGCATTGTGACAAAGGTTCTATGTCAGCTGGGTGTGGCAGCCAGGCGCCCCCTAGGGGATGGGGATCCTGTCAGCCCCGGGCCTGTCACTGCCTGGTGTCCCTGCTGCCACCAGCCAGGCCTCTGAAAACTTGTCAAAGCATGCCCAGACTTGGGGCCAGTTTGGCCCAAAGTCTCCAAGAGACAAGTCGGGAAGAAAGATATGGGACAGAGGGAGAAAGCGAAGGGAGCAGGAGAAAGGGAAGGAAGAATAAAAAGTAGTGTTGGGCTGCAGGAGTGAGATGGAGGAATTGCAAGAAAAGAGGCAGGAAGCAGGAGAGTGAGAGAAAAGGAAAGAAGAGACATGCAGCCAGACGAGGGCTTAGTGAGAGAGGATGGGACAGAGAACAGGATGAGAAGGACATAAGGCAAGGCTAGGACAGGCAAGGACAGGCAAGGCAAGGCTAGGCTGCAGGACATGTTTTTGCTTTATAGTTTCTAGCACATTCCTCTTCAGACTAGGAGGAAAGCCATAAGACCGTATGGATTAGGCCCAAGCAAAAACCCCAGCTACTTGAGACACTTAGACTAAGCCTAAAATACCAAGATCTCTCCATAAGGATGGTTTTTATACTGTACTTCCACAATCTGCTGGCAGTACAAAAAAAGAAGCTGCAGATCTCCTTAGGCTGAGTCATGGTGCTTTGGGGCAGGGACCATGCATATCATGGGAATATTTCACAGTTTCTGCTCTGTTTTCAGTGTATGACACCAAAACACCCACCTGATGACATCCTTTCAGGAGCAAAGGCAGCAATTTGCACAATTCCGCTTCTTAGGGGAAGTGAGAAATTGCTGAGCTGACACCAAGTCCTGCAGTGTCCCTGTCACCTGCAGAGACACCGCATCCTCGCCACGGTAGCGGGCATTGTGAGAAAGGTTCTATGTCAGCTGGGTGTGGCAGCCAGGCGCCCCCTAGGGGATGGGGAGCCTGTCAGCCCCAGGCCTGTCACTGCCTGGTGTCCCTGCTGCCACCAGCCAGGCCTCTGAAAACTTGTCAAACCATGCCCAGACTTGGGGCCAGTTTGGCCCAAAGTCTGCAAGAGACAAGTCGGGAAGAAAGATATGGGACAGAGGGAGAAAGCGAAGGGAGCAGGAGAAAGGGAAGGAAGAATAAAAAGTAGTGTTGTGCTGCAGGAGTGAGATGGAGGAATTGCAAGAAAAGAGGCAGGAAGCAGGAGAGTGAGAGAAAAGGAAAGAAGAGACATGCAGCCAGACGTGGGCTTAGTGAGAGAGGATGGGACAGAGAACAGGATGAGAAGGACATAAGGCAAGGCTAGGACAGGCAAGGACAGGCAAGGCAAGGCTAGGCTGCAGGACATGTTTTTGCTTTATAGTTTCTAGCACATTCCTCTTCAGACTAGGAGGAAAGCCATAAGACCGTATGGATTAGGCCCAAGCAAAAACCCGAACTACTTGAGACACTTAGACTAAGCCTAAAATACCAAGATCTCTCCATAAGGATGGTTTTTATACTGTACTTCCACAATCTGCTGGCAGTACAAAAAAAGAAGCTGCAGATCTCCTTAGGCTGAGTCATGGTGCTTTGGGGCAGGGACCATGCATATCATGGGAATATTTCACAGTTTCTGCTCTGTTTTCAGTGTATGACACCAAAACACCCACCTGATGACATCCTTTCAGGAGCAAAGGCAGCAATTTGCACAATTCCGCTTCTTAGGGGAAGTGAGAAATTGCTGAGCTGACACCAAGTCCTGCAGTGTCCCTGTCACCTGCAGAGACACCGCATCCTCGCCACGGTAGCGGGCATTGTGAGAAAGGTTCTATGTCAGCTGGGTGTGGCAGCCAGGCGCCCCCTAGGGGATGGGGAGCCTGTCAGCCCCAGGCCTGTCACTGCCTGGTGTCCCTGCTGCCACCAGCCAGGCCTCTGAAAACTTGTCAAACCATGCCCAGACTTGGGGCCAGTTTGGCCCAAAGTCTGCAAGAGACAAGTCGGGAAGAAAGATATGGGACAGAGGGAGAAAGCGAAGGGAGCAGGAGAAAGGGAAGGAAGAATAAAAAGTAGTGTTGGGCTGCAGGAGTGAGATGGAGGAATTGCAAGAAAAGAGGCAGGAAGCAGGAGAGTGAGAGAAAAGGAAAGAAGAGACATGCAGCCAGACGAGGGGTTAGTGAGAGAGGATGGGACAGAGAACAGGATGAGAAGGACATAAGGCAAGGCAAGGACAGGCAAGGACAGGCAAGGCAAGGCTAGGCTGCAGGACATGTTTTTGCTTTATAGTTTCTAGCACATTCGTCTTCAGACTAGGAGGAAAGCCATAAGACCGTATGGATTAGGCCCAAGCAAAAACCCCAGCTACTTGAGACACTTAGACTAAGCCTAAAATACCAAGATCTCTCCATAAGGATGGTTTTTATACTGTACTTCCACAATCTGCTGGAGTACAAAAAAATAAGCTGCAGATCTCCTTAGGCTGAGTCATGGTGCTTTGGGGCAGGGACCATGCATATCATGGGAATATTTCACAGTTTCTGCTCTGTTTTCAGTGTATGACACCAAAACACCCACCTGATGACATCCTTTCAAGAGCAAAGGCAGCAATTTGAACAATTCCGCTTCTTAGGGGAAGTGAGAAATTGCTGAGCTGACACCAAGTCCTGCAGTGTCCCTGTCACCTGCAGAGCCACCGCATCCTCGCCACGGTAGCGGGCATTGTGACAAAGGTTCTATGTCAGCTGGGTGTGGCAGCCAGGCGCCCCCTAGGGGATGGGGAGCCTGTCAGCCCCGGGCCTGTCACTGCCTGGTGTCCCTGCTGCCACCAGCCAGGCCTCTGAAAACTTGTCAAACCATGCCCAGACTTGGGGCCAGTTTGGCCCAAAGTCTGCAAGAGACAAGTCGGGAAGAAAGATATGGGACAGAGGGAGAAAGGAAAGGGAGCAGGAGAAAGGGAAGGAAGAATAAAAAGTAGTGTTGAGCTGCAGGAGTGAGATGGAGGAATTGCAAGAAAAGAGGCAGGAAGCAGGAGAGTGAGAGAAAAGGAAAGAAGAGACATGCAGCCAGACGAGGGGTTAGTGAGAGAGGATGGGACAGAGAACAGGATGAGAAGGACATAAGGCAAGGCAAGGACAGGCAAGGACAGGCAAGGCAAGGCTAGGCTGCAGGACATGTTTTTGCTTTATAGTTTGTAGCACATTCGTCTTCAGACTAGGAGGAAAGCAATAAGACCGTATGGATTAGGCCCAAGCAAAAACCCCAGCTACTTGAGACACTCAGACTAAGCCTAAAATACCAAGATCTCTCCATAAGGATGGTTTTTATACTGTACTTCCACAATCTGCTGGCAGTACAAAAAAATAAGCTGCAGATATCCTTAGGCTGAGTCATGGTGCTTTGGGGCAGGGACCATGCATATCATGGGAATATTTCGCAGTTTCTGCTCTGTTTTCAGTGTATGACACCAAAACACCCACCTGATGACACCCTTTCAAGAGCAAAGGCAGCAATTTGCACAATTCCGCTTCTTAGGGGAAGTGAGAAATTGCTGAGCTGACACTAAGACCTGCAGTGTCCCTGTCACCTGCAGAGCCACCGCATCCTCGCCACGGTAGTGGGCATTGTGAGAAAGGTTCTATGTCAGCTGGGTGTGGCAGCCAGGCACCCCCTACGGGATGGGGAGCCTGTCAGCCCCAGGCCTGTCACTGCGTGGTGTCCCTGCTGCCACCAGCCAGGCCTCTGAAAACTTGTCAAAGCATGCCCAGACTTGGGGCCAGTTTGGCCCAAAGTCTCCAAGAGACAAGTCGGGAAGAAAGATATGGGACAGAGGGAGAAAGCGAAGGGAGCAGGAGAAAGGGAAGGAAGAATAAAAAGTAGTGTTGGGCTGCAGGAGTGAGATGGAGGAATTGCAAGAAAAGAGGCAGGAAGCAGGAGAGTGAGAGAAAAGGAAAGAAGAGACATGCAGCCAGACGAGGGCTTAGTGATAGAGGATGGGACAGAGAACAGGATGAGAAGGACATAAGGCAAGGCTAGGACAGGCAAGGACAGGCAAGGCAAGGCTAGGCTGCAGGACATGTTTTTGCTTTATAGTTTCTAGCACATTCGTGTTCAGACTAGGAGGAAAGCCATAAGACCGTATGGATTAGGCCCAAGCAAAAACCCCAGCTACTTGAGACACTTAGACTAAGCCTAAAATACCAAGATCTCTCCATAAGGATGGTTTTTATACTGTACTTCCACAATCTGCTGGCAGTACAAAAAAAGAAGCTGCAGATCTCCTTAGCCTGAGTCATGGTGCTTTGGGTCAGGGACCATGCATATCATGGGAATATTTCACAGTTTCTGCTCTGTTTTCAGTGTATGACACCAAAACACCCACCTGATGACATCCTTTCAGGAGCAAAGGCAGCAATTTGCACAATTCCGCTTCTTAGGGGAAGTGAGAAATTGCTGAGCTGACACCAAGTCCTGCAGTGTCCCTGTCACCTGCAGAGCCACCGCATCCTCGCCACGGTAGCGGGCATTGTGAGAAAGGTTCTATGTCAGCTGGGTGTGGCAGCCAGGCGCCCCCTAGGGGATGGGGAGCCTGTCAGCCCCAGGCCTGTCACTACCTGGTGTCCCTGCTGCCACCAGCCAGGCCTCTGAAAACTTGTCAAACCATGCCCAGACTTGGGGCCAGTTTGGCCCAAAGTCTGCAAGAGACAAGTCGGGAAGAAAGATATGGGACAGAGGGAGAAAGCGAAGGGAGCAGGAGAAAGGGAATGAAGAATAAAAAGTAGTGTTGGGCTGCAGGAGTGAGATGGAGGAAGTGCAAGAAAAGAGGCAGGAAGCAGGAGAGTGAGAGAAAAGGAAAGAAGAGACATGCAGCCAGACGAGGGCTTAGTGAGAGTGGATGGGACAGAGAACAGGATGAGAAGGACATAAGGCAAGGCTAGGACAGGCAAGGACAGGCAAGGCAAGGCTAGGCTGCAGGACATGTTTTTGCTTTATAGTTTCTAGCACATTCGTCTTCAGACTAGGAGGAAAGCCATAAGACCGTATGGATTAGGCCCAAGCAAAAACCCCAGCTACTTGAGACACTTAGACTAAGCCTAAAATACCAAGATCTCTCCATAAGGATGGTTTTTATACTGTACTTCCACAATCTGCTGGCAGTACAAAAAAAGAAGCTGCAGATCTCCTTAGGCTGAGTCATGGTGCTTTGGGGCAGGGACCATGCATATCATGGGAATGTTTCACAGTTTCTGCTCTGTTTAGAGTGTATGACACCAAAACACCCACCTGATGACATCCTTTCAAGAGCAAAGGCAGCAATTTGCAGAATTCCGCTTCTTAGGGGAAGTGAGAAATTGCTGAGCTGACACCAAGTCCTGCAGTGTCCCTGTCACCTGCAGAGCCACCGCATCCTCGCCACGGTAGCAGGCATTGTGACAAAGGTTCTATGTCAGCTGGGTGTGGCAGCCAGGCGCCCCCTAGGGGATGGGGAGCCTGTCAGCCCCGGGCCTGTCACTGCCTGGTGTCCCTGCTGCCACCAGCCAGGCCTCTGAAAACTTGTCAAACCATGCCCAGACTTGGGGCCAGTTTGGCCCAAAGTCTCCAAGAGACAAGTCGGGAAGAAAGATATGGGACAGAGGGAGAAAGCGAAGGGAGCAGGAGAAAGGGAAGGAAGAATAAAAAGTAGTGTTGGGCTGCAGGAGTCAGATGGAGGAATTGCAAGAATAGAGGCAGGAAGCAGAAGAGTGAGAGAAAAGGAAAGAAGAGACATGCAGCCAGACGAGGGGTTAGTGAGAGAGGATGGGACAGAGAACAGGATGAGAAGGACATAAGGCAAGGCAAGGACAGGCAAGGACAGGCAAGGCAAGGCTAGGCTGCAGGACATGTTTTTGCTTTATAGTTTCTAGCACATTCGTCTTCAGACTAGGAGGAAAGCCATAAGACCGTATGGATTAGGCCCAAACAAAAACCCCAGCAACTTGAGACACTTAGACTAAGCCTAAAATACCAAGATCTCTCCATAAGGATGGTTGTTATACTGTACTTCCACAATCTGCTGGCAGTACAAAAAAATAAGCTGCAGATCTCCTTAGGCTGAGTCATGGTGCTTTGGGGCAGGGACCATGCATATCATGGGAATGTTTCACACTTTCTTCTCTGTTTTGAGTGTATGACACCAAAACACCCACCTGATGACATCCTTTCAAGAGCAAAGGCAGCAATTTGCAGAATTCCGCTTCTTAGGGGAAGTGAGAAATTGCTGAGCTGACACCAAGTCCTGCAGTGTCCCTGTCACCTGCAGAGCCACCGCATCCTCGCCACGGTAGCGGGCATTGTGAGAAAGGTTCTATGTCAGCTGGGTGTGGCAGCCAGGCGCCCCCTAGGGGATGGGGAGCCTGTCAGCCCCGGGCCTGTCACTGCCTGGTGTCCCTGCTGCCACCAGCCAGGCCTCTGAAAACTTGTCAAACCATGCCCAGACTTGGGGCCAGTTTGGCCCAAAGTCTGCAAGAGACAAGTCGGGAAGAAAGATATGGGACAGAGGGAGAAAGCGAAGGGAGCAGGAGAAAGGGAAGGAAGAATAAAAAGTAGTGTTGGGCTGCAGGAGTGAGATGGAGGAATTGCAAGAAAAGAGGCAGGAAGCAGGAGAGTGAGAGAAAAGGAAAGAAGAGACATGCAGCCAGACGAGGGCTTAGTGAGAGAGGATGGGACAGAGAACAGGATGAGAAGGACATAAGGCAAGGCTAGGACAGGCAAGGACAGGCAAGGCAAGGCTAGGCTGCAGGACATGTTTTTGCTTTATAGTTTCTAGCACATTCCTCTTTAGACTAGGAGGAAAGCCATAAGACCGTATGGATTAGGCCCAAGCAAAAACCCCAGCTACTTGAGACACTTAGACTAAGCCTAAAATACCAAGATCTCTCCATAAGGATGATTTTTATACTGTACTTCCACAATCTGCTGGCAGTACAAAAAAATAAGCTGCAGATCTCCTTAGGCTGAGTCATGGTGCTTTGGGTCAGGGACCATGCATATCATGGGAATATTTCACAGTTTCTGCTCTGTTTTCAGTGTATGACACCAAAACACCCACCTGATGACATCCTTTCAAGAGCAAAGGCAGCAATTTGCAGAATTCCGCTTCTTAGGGGAAGTGAGAAATTGCTGAGCTGACACCAAGTCCTGCAGTGTCCCTGTCACCTGCAGAGCCACCGCATCCTCGCCACGGTAGCAGGCATTGTGACAAAGGTTCTATGTCAGCTGGGTGTGGCAGCCAGGCGCCCCCTAGGGGATGGGGAGCCTGTCAGCCCCGGGCCTGTCACTGCCTGGTGTCCCTGCTGCCACCAGCCAGGCCTCTGAAAACTTGTCAAACCATGCCCAGACTTGGGGCCAGTTTGGCCCAAAGTCTCCAAGAGACAAGTCGGGAAGAAAGATATGGGACAGAGGGAGAAAGCGAAGGGAGCAGGAGAAAGGGAAGGAAGAATAAAAAGTAGTGTTGGGCTGCAGGAGTCAGATGGAGGAATTGCAAGAAAAGAGGCAGGAAGCAGAAGAGTGAGAGAAAAGGAAAGAAGAGACATGCAGCCAGACGAGGGGTTAGTGAGAGAGGATGGGACAGAGAACAGGATGAGAAGGACATAAGGCAAGGCAAGGACAGGCAAGGACAGGCAAGGCAAGGCTAGGCTGCAGGACATGTTTTTGCTTTATAGTTTCTAGCACATTCGTCTTCAGACTAGGAGGAAAGCCATAAGACCGTATGGATTAGGCCCAAGCAAAAACCCCAGCTACTTGAGACACTTAGACTAAGCCTAAAATACCAAGATCTCTCCATAAGGATGGTTGTTATACTGTACTTCCACAATCTGCTGGCAGTACAAAAGAATAAGCTGCAGATCTCCTTAGGCTGAGTCATGGTGCTTTGGGGCAGGGACCATGCATATCATGGGAATGTTTCACAGTTTCTGCTCTGTTTTCAGTGTATGACACCAAAACACCCACCTGATGACATCCTTTCAAGAGCAAAGGCAGCAATTTGCAGAATTCCGCTTCTTAGGGGAAGTGAGAAATTGCTGAGCTGACACCAAGTCCTGCAGTGTCCCTGTCACCTGCAGAGCCACCGCATCCTCCCCACGGTAGCGGGCATTGTGAGAAAGGTTCTATGTCAGCTGGGTGTGGCAGCCAGGCGCCCCCTAGGGGATGGGGAGCCTGTCAGCCCCGGGCCTGTCACTGCCTGGTGTCCCTGCTGCCACCAGCCAGGCCTCTGAAAACTTGTCAAACCATGCCCAGACTTGGGGCCAGTTTGGCCCAAAGTCTGCAAGAGACAAGTCGGGAAGAAAGATATGGGACAGAGGGAGAAAGCGAAGGGAGCAGGAGAAAGGGAAGGAAGAATAAAAAGTAGTGTTGGGCTGCAGGAGTGAGATGGAGGAATTGCAAGAAAAGAGGCAGGAAGCAGGAGAGTGAGAGAAAAGGAAAGAAGAGACATGCAGCCAGACGAGGGCTTAGTGAGAGAGGATGGGACAGAGAACAGGATGAGAAGGACATAAGGCAAGGCTAGGACAGGCAAGGACAGGCAAGGCAAGGCTAGGCTGCAGGACATGTTTTTGCTTTATAGTTTCTAGCACATTCGTCTTCAGACTAGGAGGAAAGCCATAAGACCGTATGGATTAGGCCCAAGCAAAAACCCCAGCTACTTGAGACACTTAGACTAAGCCTAAAATACCAAGATCTCTCCATAAGGATGGTTTTTATACTGTACTTCCACAATCTGCTGGCAGTACAAAAAAAGAAGCTGCAGATCTCCTTAGGCTGAGTCATGGTGCTTTGGGGCAGGGACCATGCATATCATGGGAATATTTCACAGTTTCTGCTCTGTTTTCAGTGTATGACACCAAAACACCCACCTGATGACATCCTTTCAAGAGCAAAGGCAGCAATTTGCAGAATTCCGCTTCTTAGGGGAAGTGAGAAATTGCTGAGCTGACACCAAGTCCTGCAGTGTCCCTGTCACCTGCAGAGCCACCGCATCCTCCCCACGGTAGCGGGCATTGTGAGAAAGGTTCTATGTCAGCTGGGTGTGGCAGCCAGGCGCCCCCTAGGGGATGGGGAGCCTGTCAGCCCCGGGCCTGTCACTGCCTGGTGTCCCTGCTGCCACCAGCCAGGCATCTGAACACTTGTAAAAACCATGCCCAGACTTGCGGCCAGTTTGGCCCAAAGTCTGCAAGAGACAAGTCGGGAAGAAATATATGGGACAGAGGGAGAAAGCGAAGGGAGCAGGAGAAAGGGAATGAAGAATAAAAAGTAGTGTTGGGCTGCAGGAGTGAGATGGAGGAAGTGCAAGAAAAGAGGCAGGAAGCAGGAGAGTGAGAGAAAAGGAAAGAAGAGACATGCAGCCAGACGAGGGCTTAGTGAGAGAGGATGGGACAGAGAACAGGATGAGAAGGACATAAGGCAAGGCAAGGACAGGCAAGGCAAGGCTAGGCTGCAGGACATGTTTTTGCTTTATAGTTTCTAGCACATTCGTCTTCAGACTAGGAGGAAAGCCATAAGACCGTATGGATTAGGCCCAAGCAAAAACCCCAGCTACTTGAGACACTTAGACTAAGCCTAAAATACCAAGATCTCTCCATAAGGATGGTTTTTATACTGTACTTCCACAATCTGCTGGCAGTACAAAAAAAGAAGCTGCAGATCTCCTTAGGCTGAGTCATGGTGCTTTGGGTCAGGGACCATGCATATCATGGGAATATTTCACAGTTTCTGCTCTGTTTTCAGTGTATGACACCAAAACACCCACCTGATGACATCCTTTCAAGAGCAAAGGCAGCAATTTGCAGAATTCCGCTTCTTAGGGGAAGTGAGAAATTGCTGAGCTGACACCAAGTCCTGCAGTGTCCCTGTCACCTGCAGAGCCACCGCATCCTCGCCACGGTAGCGGGCATTGTGACAAAGGTTCTATGTCAGCTGGGTGTGGCAGCCAGGCGCCCCCTAGGGGATGGGGAGCCTGTCAGCCCCGGGCCTGTCACTGCCTGGTGTCCCTGCTGCCACCAGCCAGGCCTCTGAAAACTTGTCAAACCATGCCCAGACTTGGGGCCAGTTTGGCCCAAAGTCTCCAAGAGACAAGTCGGGAAGAAAGATATGGGACAGAGGGAGAAAGCGAAGGGAGCAGGAGAAAGGGAAGGAAGAATAAAAAGTAGTGTTGGGCTGCAGGAGTGAGATGGAGGAATTGCAAGAAAAGAGGCAGGAAGCAGGAGAGTGAGAGAAAAGGAAAGAAGAGACATGCAGCCAGACGAGGGGTTAGTGAGAGAGGATGGGACAGAGAACAGGATGAGAAGGAGATAAGGCAAGGCAAGGACAGGCAAGGACAGGCAAGGCAAGGCTAGGCTGCAGGACATGTTTTTGCTTTATAGTTTCTAGCACATTCGCCTTCAGACTAGGAGGAAAGCCATAAGACCGTATGGATTAGGCCCAAGCAAAAACCCCAGCTACTTGAGACACTTAGGCTAAGCCCAAAATACCAAGATCTCTCCATAAGGATGGTTGATATACTGTACTTCCACAATCTGCTGGCAGTAAAAAAAAAGAAGCTGCAGATCTCCTTAGGCTGAGTCATGGTGCTTTGGGGCAGGGACCATGCATATCATGGGAATATTTCACAGTTTCTGCTCTGTTTTCAGTGTATGACACCAAAACACCCACCTGATGACATCCTTTCAAGAGCAAAGGCAGCAATTTGCACAATTCCGCTTCTTAGGGGAAGTGAGAAATTGCTGAGCTGACACCAAGTCCTGCAGTGTCCCTGTCACCTGCAGAGCCACCGCATCCTCGCCACGGTAGCGGGCATTGTGACAAAGGTTCTATGTCAGCTGGGTGTGGCAGCCAGGCGCCCCCTAGGGGATGGGGAGCCTGTCAGCCCCGGGCCTGTCACTGCCTGGTGTCCCTGCTGCCACCAGCCAGGCCTCTGAAAACTTGTCAAACCATGCCCAGACTTGGGGCCAGTTTGGCCCAAAGTCTCCAAGAGACAAGTCGGGAAGAAAGATATGGGACAGAGGGAGAAAGCGAAGGGAGCAGGAGAAAGGGAAGGAAGAATAAAAAGTAGTGTTGGGCTGCAGGAGTGAGATGGAGGAATTGCAAGAAAAGAGGCAGGAAGCAGGAGAGTGAGAGAAAAGGAAAGAAGAGACATGCAGCCAGACGAGGGCTTAGTGAGAGAGGATGGGACAGAGAACAGGATGAGAAGGACATAAGGCAAGGCAAGGACAGGCAAGGACAGGCAAGGCAAGGCTAGGCTGCAGGACATGTTTTTGCTTTATAGTTTCTAGCACATTCGTCTTCAGACTAGGAGGAAAGCCATAAGACCGTATGGATTAGGCCCAAGCAAAAACCCCAGCTACTTGAGACACTTAGACTAAGCCCAAAATACCAAGATCTCTCCATAAGGATGGTTGTTATACTGTACTTCCACAATCTGCTGGCAGTACAAAAAAAGAAGCTGCAGATCTCCTTAGGCTGAGTCATGGTGCTTTGGGTCAGGGACCATGCATATCATGGGAATATTTCACAGTTTCTGCTCTGTTTTCAGTGTATGACACCAAAACACCCACCTGATGACATCCTTTCAAGAGCAAAGGCAGCAATTTGCAGAATTCCGCTTCTTAGGGGAAGTGAGAAATTGCTGAGCTGACACCAAGTCCTGCAGTGTCCCTGTCACCTGCAGAGCCACCGCATCCTCGCCACGGTAGCGGGCATTGTGACAAAGGTTCTATGTCAGCTGGGTGTGGCAGCCAGGCGCCCCCTAGGGGATGGGGAGCCTGTCAGCCCCGGGCCTGTCACTGCCTGGTGTCCCTGCTGCCACCAGCCAGGCCTCTGAAAACTTGTCAAACCATGCCCAGACTTGGGGCCAGTTTGGCCCAAAGTCTCCAAGAGACAAGTCGGGAAGAAAGATATGGGACAGAGGGAGAAAGCGAAGGGAGCAGGAGAAAGGGAAGGAAGAATAAAAAGTAGTGTTGGGCTGCAGGAGTGAGATGGAGGAATTGCAAGAAAAGAGGCAGGAAGCAGGAGAGTGAGAGAAAAGGAAAGAAGAGACATGCAGCCAGACGAGGGGTTAGTGAGAGAGGATGGGACAGAGAACAGGATGAGAAGGAGATAAGGCAAGGCAAGGACAGGCAAGGACAGGCAAGGCAAGGCTAGGCTGCAGGACATGTTTTTGCTTTATAGTTTCTAGCACATTCGTCTTCAGACTAGGAGGAAAGCCATAAGACCGTATGGATTAGGCCCAAGCAAAAACCCCAGCTACTTGAGACACTTAGGCTAAGCCCAAAATACCAAGATCTCTCCATAAGGATGGTTGTTATACTGTACTTCCACAATCTGCTGGCAGTAAAAAAAAAGAAGCTGCAGATCTCCTTAGGCTGAGTCATGGTGCTTTGGGTCAGGGACCATGCATATCATGGGAATATTTCACAGTTTCTGCTCTGTTTTCAGTGTATGACACCAAAACACCCACCTGATGACATCCTTTCAAGAGCAAAGGCAGCAATTTGCAGAATTCCGCTTCTTAGGGGAAGTGAGAAATTGCTGAGCTGACACCAAGTCCTGCAGTGTCCCTGTCACCTGCAGAGCCACCGCATCCTCGCCACGGTAGCGGGCATTGTGACAAAGGTTCTATGTCAGCTGGGTGTGGCAGCCAGGCGCCCCCTAGGGGATGGGGAGCCTGTCAGCCCCGGGCCTGTCACTGCCTGGTGTCCCTGCTGCCACCAGCCAGGCATCTGAACACTTGTAAAAACCATGCCCAGACTTGGGGCCAGTTTGGCCCAAAGTCTGCAAGAGACAAGTCGGGAAGAAAGATATGGGACAGAGGGAGAAAGCGAAGGGAGCAGGAGAAAGGGAATGAAGAATTAAAAGTAGTGTTGGGCTGCAGGAGTGAGATGGAGGAATTGCAAGAAAAGAGGCAGGAAGCAGGAGAGTGAGAGAAAAGGAAAGAAGAGACATGCAGCCAGACGAGGGCTTAGTGAGAGAGGATGGGACAGAGAACAGGATGAGAAGGACATAAGGCAAGGCAAGGACAGGCAAGGACAGGCAAGGCAAGGCTAGGCTGCAGGACATGTTTTTGCTTTATAGTTTCTAGCACATTCGTCTTCAGACTAGGAGGAAAGCCATAAGACCGTATGGATTAGGCCCAAGCAAAAACCCCAGCTACTTGAGATACTTAGACTAAGCCTAAAATACCAAGATCTCTCCATAAGGATGGTTTTTATACTGTACTTCCACAATCTGCTGGCAGTACAAAAAAATAAGCTGCAGATCTCCTTAGGCTGAGTCATGGTGCTTTGGGGCAGGGACCATGCATATCATGGGAATATTTCACAGTTTCTGCTCTGTTTTCAGTGTATGACACCAAAACACCCACCTGATGACATCCTTTCAAGAGCAAAGGCAGCAATTTGCACAATTCCGCTTCTTAGGGGAAGTGAGAAATTGCTGAGCTGACACCAAGTCCTGCAGTGTCCCTGTCACCTGCAGAGCCACCGCATCCTCGCCACGGTAGCGGGCATTGTGAGAAAGGTTCTATGTCAGCTGGGTGTGGCAGCCAGGCGCCCCCTAGGGGATGGGGAGCCTGTCAGCCCCGGGCCTGTCACTGCCTGGTGTCCCTGCTGCCACCAGCCAGGCATCTGAACACTTGTAAAAACCATGCCCAGACTTGGGGCCAGTTTGGCCCAAAGTCTGCAAGAGACAAGTCGGGAAGAAATATATGGGACAGAGGGAGAAAGCGAAGGGAGCAGGAGAAAGGGAATGAAGAATAAAAAGTAGTGTTGGGCTGCAGGAGTGAGATGGAGGAAGTGCAAGAAAAGAGGCAGGAAGCAGGAGAGTGAGAGAAAAGGAAAGAAGAGACATGCAGCCAGACGAGGGGTTAGTGAGAGAGGATGGGACAGAGAACAGGATGAGAAGGACATAAGGCAAGGCAAGGACAGGCAAGGACAGGCAAGGCAAGGCTAGGCTGCAGGACATGTTTTTGCTTTATAGTTTCTAGCACATTCGTCTTCAGACTAGGAGGAAAGCCATAAGACCGTATGGATTAGGCCCAAGCAAAAACCCCAGCTACTTGAGACACTTAGACTAAGCCCAAAATACCAAGATCTCTCCATAAGGATGGTTGTTATACTGTACTTCCACAATCTGCTGGCAGTACAAAAAAAGAAGCTGCAGATCTCCTTAGGCTGAGTCATGGTGCTTTGGGTCAGGGACCATGCATATCATGGGAATATTTCACAGTTTCTGCTCTGTTTTCAGTGTATGACACCAAAACACCCACCTGATGACATCCTTTCAAGAGCAAAGGCAGCAATTTGCAGAATTCCGCTTCTTAGGGGAAGTGAGAAATTGCTGAGCTGACACCAAGTCCTGCAGTGTCCCTGTCACCTGCAGAGCCACCGCATCCTCGCCACGGTAGCGGGCATTGTGAGAAAGGTTCTATGTCAGCTGGGTGTGGCAGCCAGGCGCCCCCTAGGGGATGGGGAGCCTGTCAGCCCCGGGCCTGTCACTGCCTGGTGTCCCTGCTGCCACCAGCCAGGCCTCTGAAAACTTGTCAAACCATGCCCAGACTTGGGGCCAGTTTGGCCCAAAGTCTCCAAGAGACAAGTCGGGAAGAAAGATATGGGACAGAGGGAGAAAGCGAAGGGAGCAGGAGAAAGGGAATGAAGAATAAAAAGTAGTGTTGGGCTGCAGGAGTGAGATGGAGGAAGTGCAAGAAAAGAGGCAGGAAGCAGGAGAGTGAGAGAAAAGGAAAGAAGAGACATGCAGCCAGACGAGGGGTTAGTGAGAGAGGATGGGACAGAGAACAGGATGAGAAGGACATAAGGCAAGGCAAGGACAGGCAAGGACAGGCAAGGCAAGGCTAGGCTGCAGGACATGTTTTTGCTTTATAGTTTCTAGCACATTCGTCTTCAGACTAGGAGGAAAGCCATAAGACCGTATGGATTAGGCCCAAGCAAAAACCCCAGCTACTTGAGACACTTAGACTAAGCCCAAAATACCAAGATCTCTCCATAAGGATGGTTGTTATACTGTACTTCCACAATCTGCTGGCAGTACAAAAAAAGAAGCTGCAGATCTCCTTAGGCTGAGTCATGGTGCTTTGGGTCAGGGACCATGCATATCATGGGAATATTTCACAGTTTCTGCTCTGTTTTCAGTGTATGACACCAAAACACCCACCTGATGACATCCTTTCAAGAGCAAAGGCAGCAATTTGCAGAATTCCGCTTCTTAGGGGAAGTGAGAAATTGCTGAGCTGACACCAAGTCCTGCAGTGTCCCTGTCACCTGCAGAGCCACCGCATCCTCGCCACGGTAGCGGGCATTGTGAGAAAGGTTCTATGTCAGCTGGGTGTGGCAGCCAGGCGCCCCCTAGGGGATGGGGAGCCTGTCAGCCCCGGGCCTGTCACTGCCTGGTGTCCCTGCTGCCACCAGCCAGGCCTCTGAAAACTTGTCAAACCATGCCCAGACTTGGGGCCAGTTTGGCCCAAAGTCTCCAAGAGACAAGTCGGGAAGAAAGATATGGGACAGAGGGAGAAAGCGAAGGGAGCAGGAGAAAGGGAAGGAAGAATAAAAAGTAGTGTTGGGCTGCAGGAGTGAGATGGAGGAATTGCAAGAAAAGAGGCAGGAAGCAGGAGAGTGAGAGAAAAGGAAAGAAGAGACATGCAGCCAGACGAGGGGTTAGTGAGAGAGGATGGGACAGAGAACAGGATGAGAAGGAGATAAGGCAAGGCAAGGACAGGCAAGGACAGGCAAGGCAAGGCTAGGCTGCAGGACATGTTTTTGCTTTATAGTTTCTAGCACATTCGTCTTCAGACTAGGAGGAAAGCCATAAGACCGTATGGATTAGGCCCAAGCAAAAACCCCAGCTACTTGAGACACTTAGGCTAAGCCCAAAATACCAAGATCTCTCCATAAGGATGGTTGTTATACTGTACTTCCACAATCTGCTGGCAGTAAAAAAAAAGAAGCTGCAGATCTCCTTAGGCTGAGTCATGGTGCTTTGGGTCAGGGACCATGCATATCATGGGAATATTTCACAGTTTCTGCTCTGTTTTCAGTGTATGACACCAAAACACCCACCTGATGACATCCTTTCAAGAGCAAAGGCAGCAATTTGCAGAATTCCGCTTCTTAGGGGAAGTGAGAAATTGCTGAGCTGACACCAAGTCCTGCAGTGTCCCTGTCACCTGCAGAGCCACCGCATCCTCGCCACGGTAGCGGGCATTGTGACAAAGGTTCTATGTCAGCTGGGTGTGGCAGCCAGGCGCCCCCTAGGGGATGGGGAGCCTGTCAGCCCCGGGCCTGTCACTGCCTGGTGTCCCTGCTGCCACCAGCCAGGCATCTGAACACTTGTAAAAACCATGCCCAGACTTGGGGCCAGTTTGGCCCAAAGTCTGCAAGAGACAAGTCGGGAAGAAAGATATGGGACAGAGGGAGAAAGCGAAGGGAGCAGGAGAAAGGGAATGAAGAATTAAAAGTAGTGTTGGGCTGCAGGAGTGAGATGGAGGAATTGCAAGAAAAGAGGCAGGAAGCAGGAGAGTGAGAGAAAAGGAAAGAAGAGACATGCAGCCAGACGAGGGCTTAGTGAGAGAGGATGGGACAGAGAACAGGATGAGAAGGACATAAGGCAAGGCAAGGACAGGCAAGGACAGGCAAGGCAAGGCTAGGCTGCAGGACATGTTTTTGCTTTATAGTTTCTAGCACATTCGTCTTCAGACTAGGAGGAAAGCCATAAGACCGTATGGATTAGGCCCAAGCAAAAACCCCAGCTACTTGAGATACTTAGACTAAGCCTAAAATACCAAGATCTCTCCATAAGGATGGTTTTTATACTGTACTTCCACAATCTGCTGGCAGTACAAAAAAATAAGCTGCAGATCTCCTTAGGCTGAGTCATGGTGCTTTGGGTCAGGGACCATGCATATCATGGGAATATTTCACAGTTTCTGCTCTGTTTTCAGTGTATGACACCAAAACACCCACCTGATGACATCCTTTCAAGAGCAAAGGCAGCAATTTGCACAATTCCGCTTCTTAGGGGAAGTGAGAAATTGCTGAGCTGACACCAAGTCCTGCAGTGTCCCTGTCACCTGCAGAGCCACCGCATCCTCGCCACGGTAGCGGGCATTGTGAGAAAGGTTCTATGTCAGCTGGGTGTGGCAGCCAGGCGCCCCCTAGGGGATGGGGAGCCTGTCAGCCCCGGGCCTGTCACTGCCTGGTGTCCCTGCTGCCACCAGCCAGGCATCTGAACACTTGTAAAAACCATGCCCAGACTTGGGGCCAGTTTGGCCCAAAGTCTGCAAGAGACAAGTCGGGAAGAAATATATGGGACAGAGGGAGAAAGCGAAGGGAGCAGGAGAAAGGGAATGAAGAATAAAAAGTAGTGTTGGGCTGCAGGAGTGAGATGGAGGAAGTGCAAGAAAAGAGGCAGGAAGCAGGAGAGTGAGAGAAAAGGAAAGAAGAGACATGCAGCCAGACGAGGGGTTAGTGAGAGAGGATGGGACAGAGAACAGGATGAGAAGGACATAAGGCAAGGCAAGGACAGGCAAGGACAGGCAAGGCAAGGCTAGGCTGCAGGACATGTTTTTGCTTTATAGTTTCTAGCACATTCGTCTTCAGACTAGGAGGAAAGCCATAAGACCGTATGGATTAGGCCCAAGCAAAAACCCCAGCTACTTGAGACACTTAGGCTAAGCCCAAAATACCAAGATCTCTCCATAAGGATGGTTGTTATACTGTACTTCCACAACCTGCTGGCAGTACAAAAAAATAAGCTGCAGATCTCCTTAGGCTGAGTCATGGTGCTTTGGGTCAGGGACCATGCATATCATGGGAATATTTCACAGTTTCTGCTCTGTTTTCAGTGTATGACACCAAAACACCCACCTGATGACATCCTTTCAAGAGCAAAGGCAGCAATTTGCAGAATTCCGCTTCTTAGGGGAAGTGAGAAATTGCTGAGCTGACACCAAGTCCTGCAGTGTCCCTGTCACCTGCAGAGCCACCGCATCCTCGCCACGGTAGCGGGCATTGTGAGAAAGGTTCTATGTCAGCTGGGTGTGGCAGCCAGGCGCCCCCTAGGGGATGGGGAGCCTGTCAGCCCCGGGCCTGTCACTGCCTGGTGTCCCTGCTGCCACCAGCCAGGCCTCTGAAAACTTGTCAAACCATGCCCAGACTTGGGGCCAGTTTGGCCCAAAGTCTCCAAGAGACAAGTCGGGAAGAAAGATATGGGACAGAGGGAGAAAGCGAAGGGAGCAGGAGAAAGGGAAGGAAGAATAAAAAGTAGTGTTGGGCTGCAGGAGTGAGATGGAGGAATTGCAAGAAAAGAGGCAGGAAGCAGGAGAGTGAGAGAAAAGGAAAGAAGAGACATGCAGCCAGACGAGGGGTTAGTGAGAGAGGATGGGACAGAGAACAGGATGAGAAGGACATAAGGCAAGGCAAGGACAGGCAAGGACAGGCAAGGCAAGGCTAGGCTGCAGGACATGTTTTTGCTTTATAGTTTCTAGCACATTCGTCTTCAGACTAGGAGGAAAGCCATAAGACCGTATGGATTAGGCCCAAGCAAAAACCCCAGCTACTTGAGACACTTAGACTAAGCCTAAAATACCAAGATCTCTCCATAAGGATGGTTTTTATACTGTACTTCCACAATCTGCTGGCAGTACAAAAAAATAAGCTGCAGATCTCCTTAGGCTGAGTCATGGTGCTTTGGGGCAGGGACCGTGCATATCATGGGAATATTTCACAGTTTCTGCTCTGTTTTCAGTGTATGACACCAAAACACCCACCTGATGACATCCTTTCAAGAGCAAAGGCAGCAATTTGCAGAATTCCGCTTCTTAGGGGAAGTGAGAAATTGCTGAGCTGACACCAAGTCCTGCAGTGTCCCTGTCACCTGCAGAGCCACCGCATCCTCCCCACGGTAGCAGGCATTGTGACAAAGGTTCTATGTCAGCTGGGTGTGGCAGCCAGGCGCCCCCTAGGGGATGGGGAGCCTGTCAGCCCCGGGCCTGTCACTGCCTGGTGTCCCTGCTGCCACCAGCCAGGCCTCTGAAAACTTGTCAAACCATGCCCAGACTTGGGGCCAGTTTGGCCCAAAGTCTCCAAGAGACAAGTCGGGAAGAAAGATATGGGACAGAGGGAGAAAGCGAAGGGAGCAGGAGAAAGGGAAGGAAGAATAAAAAGTAGTGTTGGGCTGCAGGAGTGAGATGGAGGAATTGCAAGAAAAGAGGCAGGAAGCAGGAGAGTGAGAGAAAAGGAAAGAAGAGACATGCAGCCAGACGAGGGCTTAGTGAGAGAGGATGGGACAGAGAACAGGATGAGAAGGACATAAGGCAAGGCAAGGACAGGCAAGGACAGGCAAGGCAAGGCTAGGCTGCAGGACATGTTTTTGCTTTATAGTTTCTAGCACATTCGTCTTCAGACTAGGAGGAAAGCCATAAGACCGTATGGATTAGGCCCAAGCAAAAACCCCAGCTACTTGAGACACTTAGACTAAGCCTAAAATACCAAGATCTCTCCATAAGGATGGTTGTTATACTGTACTTCCACAATCTGCTGGCAGTACAAAAAAAGAAGCTGCAGATCTCCTTAGGCTGAGTCATGGTGCTTTGGGTCAGGGACCATGCATATCATGGGAATATTTCACAGTTTCTGCTCTGTTTTCAGTGTATGACACCAAAACACCCACCTGATGACATCCTTTCAAGAGCAAAGGCAGCAATTTGCAGAATTCCGCTTCTTAGGGGAAGTGAGAAATTGCTGAGCTGACACCAAGTCCTGCAGTGTCCCTGTCACCTGCAGAGCCACCGCATCCTCGCCACGGTAGCGGGCATTGTGACAAAGGTTCTATGTCAGCTGGGTGTGGCAGCCAGGCGCCCCCTAGGGCATGGGGAGCCTGTCAGCCCCGGGCCTGTCACTGCCTGGTGTCCCTGCTGCCACCAGCCAGGCATCTGAACACTTGTAAAAACCATGCCCAGACTTGGGGCCAGTTTGGCCCAAAGTCTGCAAGAGACAAGTCGGGAAGAAATATATGGGACAGAGGGAGAAAGCGAAGGGAGCAGGAGAAAGGGAATGAAGAATAAAAAGTAGTGTTGGGCTGCAGGAGTGAGATGGAGGAAGTGCAAGAAAAGAGGCAGGAAGCAGGAGAGTGAGAGAAAAGGAAAGAAGAGACATGCAGCCAGACGAGGGCTTAGTGAGAGAGGATGGGACAGAGAACAGGATGAGAAGGACATAAGGCAAGGCAAGGACAGGCAAGGACAGGCAAGGCAAGGCTAGGCTGCAGGACATGTTTTTGCTTTATAGTTTCTAGCACATTCGTCTTCAGACTAGGAGGAAAGCCATAAGACCGTATGGATTAGGCCCAAGCAAAAACCCCAGCTACTTGAGACACTTAGGCTAAGCCCAAAATACCAAGATCTCTCCATAAGGATGGTTGTTATACTGTACTTCCACAATCTGCTGGCAGTACAAAAAAATAAGCTGCAGATCTCCTTAGGCTGAGTCATGGTGCTTTGGGTCAGGGACCATGCATATCATGGGAATATTTCACAGTTTCTGCTCTGTTTTCAGTGTATGACACCAAAACACCCACCTGATGACATCCTTTCAAGAGCAAAGGCAGCAATTTGCAGAATTCCGCTTCTTAGGGGAAGTGAGAAATTGCTGAGCTGACACCAAGTCCTGCAGTGTCCCTGTCACCTGCAGAGCCACCGCATCCTCCCCACGGTAGCGGGCATTGTGACAAAGGTTCTATGTCAGCTGGGTGTGGCAGCCAGGCGCCCCCTAGGGGATGGGGAGCCTGTCAGCCCCGGGCCTGTCACTGCCTGGTGTCCCTGCTGCCACCAGCCAGGCCTCTGAAAACTTGTCAAACCATGCCCAGACTTGGGGCCAGTTTGGCCCAAAGTCTCCAAGAGACAAGTCGGGAAGAAAGATATGGGACAGAGGGAGAAAGCGAAGGGAGCAGGAGAAAGGGAAGGAAGAATAAAAAGTAGTGTTGGGCTGCAGGAGTGAGATGGAGGAATTGCAAGAAAAGAGGCAGGAAGCAGGAGAGTGAGAGAAAAGGAAAGAAGAGACATGCAGCCAGACGAGGGGTTAGTGAGAGAGGATGGGACAGAGAACAGGATGAGAAGGACATAAGGCAAGGCAAGGACAGGCAAGGACAGGCAAGGCAAGGCTAGGCTGCAGGACATGTTTTTGCTTTATAGTTTCTAGCACATTCGTCTTCAGACTAGGAGGAAAGCCATAAGACCGTATGGATTAGGCCCAAACAAAAACCCCAGCTACTTGAGACACTTAGACTAAGCCCAAAATACCAAGATCTCTCCATAAGGATGGTTGTTATACTGTACTTCCACAATCTGCTGGCAGTAAAAAAAAAGAAGCTGCAGATCTCCTTAGGCTGAGTCATGGTGCTTTGGGGCAGGGACCATGCATATCATGGGAATATTTCACAGTTTCTGCTCTGTTTTCAGTGTATGACACCAAAACACCCACCTGATGACATCCTTTCAAGAGCAAAGGCAGCAATTTGCACAATTCCGCTTCTTAGGGGAAGTGAGAAATTGCTGAGCTGACACCAAGTCCTGCAGTGTCCCTGTCACCTGCAGAGCCACCGCATCCTCGCCACGGTAGCGGGCATTGTGACAAAGGTTCTATGTCAGCTGGGTGTGGCAGCCAGGCGCCCCCTAGGGGATGGGGAGCCTGTCAGCCCCGGGCCTGTCACTGCCTGGTGTCCCTGCTGCCACCAGCCAGGCATCTGAACACTTGTAAAAACCATGCCCAGACTTGGGGCCAGTTTGGCCCAAAGTCTGCAAGAGACAAGTCGGGAAGAAATATATGGGACAGAGGGAGAAAGCGAAGGGAGCAGGAGAAAGGGAATGAAGAATAAAAAGTAGTGTTGGGCTGCAGGAGTGAGATGGAGGAAGTGCAAGAAAAGAGGCAGGAAGCAGGAGAGTGAGAGAAAAGGAAAGAAGAGACATGCAGCCAGACGAGGGCTTAGTGAGAGAGGATGGGACAGAGAACAGGATGAGAAGGACATAAGGCAAGGCAAGGACAGGCAAGGACAGGCAAGGCAAGGCTAGGCTGCAGGACATGTTTTTGCTTTATAGTTTCTAGCACATTCGTCTTCAGACTAGGAGGAAAGCCATAAGACCGTATGGATTAGGCCCAAGCAAAAACCCCAGCTACTTGAGACACTTAGGCTAAGCCCAAAATACCAAGATCTCTCCATAAGGATGGTTGTTATACTGTACTTCCACAATCTGCTGGCAGTACAAAAAAATAAGCTGCAGATCTCCTTAGGCTGAGTCATGGTGCTTTGGGTCAGGGACCATGCATATCATGGGAATATTTCACAGTTTCTGCTCTGTTTTCAGTGTATGACACCAAAACACCCACCTGATGACATCCTTTCAAGAGCAAAGGCAGCAATTTGCAGAATTCCGCTTCTTAGGGGAAGTGAGAAATTGCTGAGCTGACACCAAGTCCTGCAGTGTCCCTGTCACCTGCAGAGCCACCGCATCCTCCCCACGGTAGCGGGCATTGTGACAAAGGTTCTATGTCAGCTGGGTGTGGCAGCCAGGCGCCCCCTAGGGGATGGGGAGCCTGTCAGCCCCGGGCCTGTCACTGCCTGGTGTCCCTGCTGCCACCAGCCAGGCCTCTGAAAACTTGTCAAACCATGCCCAGACTTGGGGCCAGTTTGGCCCAAAGTCTCCAAGAGACAAGTCGGGAAGAAAGATATGGGACAGAGGGAGAAAGCGAAGGGAGCAGGAGAAAGGGAAGGAAGAATAAAAAGTAGTGTTGGGCTGCAGGAGTGAGATGGAGGAATTGCAAGAAAAGAGGCAGGAAGCAGGAGAGTGAGAGAAAAGGAAAGAAGAGACATGCAGCCAGACGAGGGGTTAGTGAGAGAGGATGGGACAGAGAACAGGATGAGAAGGACATAAGGCAAGGCAAGGACAGGCAAGGACAGGCAAGGCAAGGCTAGGCTGCAGGACATGTTTTTGCTTTATAGTTTCTAGCACATTCGTCTTCAGACTAGGAGGAAAGCCATAAGACCGTATGGATTAGGCCCAAACAAAAACCCCAGCTACTTGAGACACTTAGACTAAGCCCAAAATACCAAGATCTCTCCATAAGGATGGTTGTTATACTGTACTTCCACAATCTGCTGGCAGTAAAAAAAAAGAAGCTGCAGATCTCCTTAGGCTGAGTCATGGTGCTTTGGGGCAGGGACCATGCATATCATGGGAATATTTCACAGTTTCTGCTCTGTTTTCAGTGTATGACACCAAAACACCCACCTGATGACATCCTTTCAAGAGCAAAGGCAGCAATTTGCACAATTCCGCTTCTTAGGGGAAGTGAGAAATTGCTGAGCTGACACCAAGTCCTGCAGTGTCCCTGTCACCTGCAGAGCCACCGCATCCTCGCCACGGTAGCGGGCATTGTGACAAAGGTTCTATGTCAGCTGGGTGTGGCAGCCAGGCGCCCCCTAGGGGATGGGGAGCCTGTCAGCCCCGGGCCTGTCACTGCCTGGTGTCCCTGCTGCCACCAGCCAGGCATCTGAACACTTGTAAAAACCATGCCCAGACTTGGGGCCAGTTTGGCCCAAAGTCTGCAAGAGACAAGTCGGGAAGAAATATATGGGACAGAGGGAGAAAGCGAAGGGAGCAGGAGAAAGGGAATGAAGAATAAAAAGTAGTGTTGGGCTGCAGGAGTGAGATGGAGGAAGTGCAAGAAAAGAGGCAGGAAGCAGGAGAGTGAGAGAAAAGGAAAGAAGAGACATGCAGCCAGACGAGGGCTTAGTGAGAGAGGATGGGACAGAGAACAGGATGAGAAGGACATAAGGCAAGGCAAGGACAGGCAAGGACAGGCAAGGCAAGGCTAGGCTGCAGGACATGTTTTTGCTTTATAGTTTCTAGCACATTCGTCTTCAGACTAGGAGGAAAGCCATAAGACCGTATGGATTAGGCCCAAGCAAAAACCCCAGCTACTTGAGACACTTAGGCTAAGCCCAAAATACCAAGATCTCTCCATAAGGATGGTTGTTATACTGTACTTCCACAATCTGCTGGCAGTACAAAAAAATAAGCTGCAGATCTCCTTAGGCTGAGTCATGGTGCTTTGGGTCAGGGACCATGCATATCATGGGAATATTTCACAGTTTCTGCTCTGTTTTCAGTGTATGACACCAAAACACCCACCTGATGACATCCTTTCAAGAGCAAAGGCAGCAATTTGCAGAATTCCGCTTCTTAGGGGAAGTGAGAAATTGCTGAGCTGACACCAAGTCCTGCAGTGTCCCTGTCACCTGCAGAGCCACCGCATCCTCCCCACGGTAGCGGGCATTGTGACAAAGGTTCTATGTCAGCTGGGTGTGGCAGCCAGGCGCCCCCTAGGGGATGGGGAGCCTGTCAGCCCCGGGCCTGTCACTGCCTGGTGTCCCTGCTGCCACCAGCCAGGCCTCTGAAAACTTGTCAAACCATGCCCAGACTTGGGGCCAGTTTGGCCCAAAGTCTCCAAGAGACAAGTCGGGAAGAAAGATATGGGACAGAGGGAGAAAGCGAAGGGAGCAGGAGAAAGGGAAGGAAGAATAAAAAGTAGTGTTGGGCTGCAGGAGTGAGATGGAGGAATTGCAAGAAAAGAGGCAGGAAGCAGGAGAGTGAGAGAAAAGGAAAGAAGAGACATGCAGCCAGACGAGGGGTTAGTGAGAGAGGATGGGACAGAGAACAGGATGAGAAGGACATAAGGCAAGGCAAGGACAGGCAAGGACAGGCAAGGCAAGGCTAGGCTGCAGGACATGTTTTTGCTTTATAGTTTCTAGCACATTCGTCTTCAGACTAGGAGGAAAGCCATATGGCCGTATGGATTAGGCCCAAGCAAAAACCCCAGCTACTTGAGACACTTAGACTAAGCCCAAAATACCAAGATCTCTCCATAAGGATGGTTGTTATACTGTACTTCCACAATCTGCTGGCAGTAAAAAAAAAGAAGCTGCAGATCTCCTTAGGCTGAGTCATGGTGCTTTGGGGCAGGGACCATGCATATCATGGGAATATTTCACAGTTTCTGCTCTGTTTTCAGTGTATGACACCAAAACACCCACCTGATGACATCCTTTCAAGAGCAAAGGCAGCAATTTGCACAATTCCGCTTCTTAGGGGAAGTGAGAAATTGCTGAGCTGACACCAAGTCCTGCAGTGTCCCTGTCACCTGCAGAGCCACCGCATCCTCGCCACGGTAGCGGGCATTGTGACAAAGGTTCTATGTCAGCTGGGTGTGGCAGCCAGGCGCCCCCTAGGGGATGGGGAGCCTGTCAGCCCCGGGCCTGTCACTGCCTGGTGTCCCTGCTGCCACCAGCCAGGCATCTGAACACTTGTAAAAACCATGCCCAGACTTGGGGCCAGTTTGGCCCAAAGTCTGCAAGAGACAAGTCGGGAAGAAATATATGGGACAGAGGGAGAAAGCGAAGGGAGCAGGAGAAAGGGAATGAAGAATAAAAAGTAGTGTTGGGCTGCAGGAGTGAGATGGAGGAAGTGCAAGAAAAGAGGCAGGAAGCAGGAGAGTGAGAGAAAAGGAAAGAAGAGACATGCAGCCAGACGAGGGCTTAGTGAGAGAGGATGGGACAGAGAACAGGATGAGAAGGACATAAGGCAAGGCAAGGACAGGCAAGGACAGGCAAGGCAAGGCTAGGCTGCAGGACATGTTTTTGCTTTATAGTTTCTAGCACATTCGTCTTCAGACTAGGAGGAAAGCCATAAGACCGTATGGATTAGGCCCAAGCAAAAACCCCAGCTACTTGAGACACTTAGGCTAAGCCCAAAATACCAAGATCTCTCCATAAGGATGGTTGTTATACTGTACTTCCACAATCTGCTGGCAGTACAAAAAAATAAGCTGCAGATCTCCTTAGGCTGAGTCATGGTGCTTTGGGTCAGGGACCATGCATATCATGGGAATATTTCACAGTTTCTGCTCTGTTTTCAGTGTATGACACCAAAACACCCACCTGATGACATCCTTTCAAGAGCAAAGGCAGCAATTTGCAGAATTCCGCTTCTTAGGGGAAGTGAGAAATTGCTGAGCTGACACCAAGTCCTGCAGTGTCCCTGTCACCTGCAGAGCCACCGCATCCTCCCCACGGTAGCGGGCATTGTGACAAAGGTTCTATGTCAGCTGGGTGTGGCAGCCAGGCGCCCCCTAGGGGATGGGGAGCCTGTCAGCCCCGGGCCTGTCACTGCCTGGTGTCCCTGCTGCCACCAGCCAGGCCTCTGAAAACTTGTCAAACCATGCCCAGACTTGGGGCCAGTTTGGCCCAAAGTCTCCAAGAGACAAGTCGGGAAGAAAGATATGGGACAGAGGGAGAAAGCGAAGGGAGCAGGAGAAAGGGAAGGAAGAATAAAAAGTAGTGTTGGGCTGCAGGAGTGAGATGGAGGAATTGCAAGAAAAGAGGCAGGAAGCAGGAGAGTGAGAGAAAAGGAAAGAAGAGACATGCAGCCAGACGAGGGGTTAGTGAGAGAAGATGGGACAGAGAACAGGATGAGAAGGACATAAGGCAAGGCAAGGACAGGCAAGGACAGGCAAGGCAAGGCTAGGCTGCAGGACATGTTTTTGCTTTATAGTTTCTAGCACATTCGTCTTCAGACTAGGAGGAAAGCCATAAGACCGTATGGATTAGGCCCAAGCAAAAACCCCAGCTACTTGAGACACTTAGACTAAGCCTAAAATACCAAGATCTCTCCATAAGGATGGTTTTTATACTGTACTTCCACAATCTGCTGGCAGTACAAAAAAATAAGCTGCAGATCTCCTTAGGCTGAGTCATGGTGCTTTGGGGCAGGGACCGTGCATATCATGGGAATATTTCACAGTTTCTGCTCTGTTTTGAGTGTATGACACCAAAACACCCACCTGATGACATCCTTTCAAGAGCAAAGGCAGCAATTTGCAGAATTCCGCTTCTTAGGGGAAGTGAGAAATTGCTGAGCTGACACCAAGTCCTGCAGTGTCCCTGTCACCTGCAGAGCCACCGCATCCTCCCCACGGTAGCAGGCATTGTGACAAAGGTTCTATGTCAGCTGGGTGTGGCAGCCAGGCGCCCCCTAGGGGATGGGGAGCCTGTCAGCCCCGGGCCTGTCACTGCCTGGTGTCCCTGCTGCCACCAGCCAGGCCTCTGAAAACTTGTCAAACCATGCCCAGACTTGGGGCCAGTTTGGCCCAAAGTCTCCAAGAGACAAGTCGGGAAGAAAGATATGGGACAGAGGGAGAAAGCGAAGGGAGCAGGAGAAAGGGAAGGAAGAATAAAAAGTAGTGTTGGGCTGCAGGAGTGAGATGGAGGAATTGCAAGAAAAGAGGCAGGAAGCAGGAGAGTGAGAGAAAAGGAAAGAAGAGACATGCAGCCAGACGAGGGGTTAGTGAGAGAGGATGGGACAGAGAACAGGATGAGAAGGACATAAGGCAAGGCAAGGACAGGCAAGGACAGGCAAGGCAAGGCTAGGCTGCAGGACATGTTTTTGCTTTATAGTTTCTAGCACATTCGTCTTCAGACTAGGAGGAAAGCCATAAGACCGTATGGATTAGGCCCAAGCAAAAACCCCAGCTACTTGAGACACTTAGACTAAGCCCAAAATACCAAGATCTCTCCATAAGGATGGTTGATATACTGTACTTCCACAATCTGCTGGCAGTAAAAAAAAAGAAGCTGCAGATCTCCTTAGGCTGAGTCATGGTGCTTTGGGGCAGGGACCATGCATATCATGGGAATATTTCACAGTTTCTGCTCTGTTTTCAGTGTATGACACCAAAACACCCACCTGATGACATCCTTTCAAGAGCAAAGGCAGCAAGTGGCAGAATTCCGCTTCTTAGGGGAAGTGAGAAATTGCTGAGCTGACACCAAGTCCTGCAGTGTCCCTGTCACCTGCAGAGCCACCGCATCCTCGCCACGGTAGCGGGCATTGTGACAAAGGTTCTATGTCAGCTGGGTGTGGCAGCCAGGCGCCCCCTAGGGGATGGGGAGCCTGTCAGCCCCGGGCCTGTCACTGCCTGGTGTCCCTGCTGCCACCAGCCAGGCATCTGAACACTTGTAAAAACCATGCCCAGACTTGGGGCCAGTTTGGCCCAAAGTCTGCAAGAGACAAGTCGGGAAGAAATATATGGGACAGAGGGAGAAAGCGAAGGGAGCAGGAGAAAGGGAATGAAGAATAAAAAGTAGTGTTGGGCTGCAGGAGTGAGATGGAGGAAGTGCAAGAAAAGAGGCAGGAAGCAGGAGAGTGAGAGAAAAGGAAAGAAGAGACATGCAGCCAGACGAGGGGTTAGTGAGAGAGGATGGGACAGAGAACAGGATGAGAAGGACATAAGGCAAGGCAAGGACAGGCAAGGACAGGCAAGGCAAGGCTAGGCTGCAGGACATGTTTTTGCTTTATAGTTTCTAGCACATTCGTCTTCAGACTAGGAGGAAAGCCATAAGACCGTATGGATTAGGCCCAAGCAAAAACCCCAGCTACTTGAGACACTTAGACTAAGCCTAAAATACCAAGATCTCTCCATAAGGATGGTTTTTATACTGTACTTCCACAATCTGCTGGCAGTACAAAAAAATAAGCTGCAGATCTCCTTAGGCTGAGTCATGGTGCTTTGGGGCAGGGACCGTGCATATCATGGGAATATTTCACAGTTTCTGCTCTGTTTTGAGTGTATGACACCAAAACACCCACCTGATGACATCCTTTCAAGAGCAAAGGCAGCAATTTGCAGAATTCCGCTTCTTAGGGGAAGTGAGAAATTGCTGAGCTGACACCAAGTCCTGCAGTGTCCCTGTCACCTGCAGAGCCACCGCATCCTCCCCACGGTAGCAGGCATTGTGACAAAGGTTCTATGTCAGCTGGGTGTGGCAGCCAGGCGCCCCCTAGGGGATGGGGAGCCTGTCAGCCCCGGGCCTGTCACTGCCTGGTGTCCCTGCTGCCACCAGCCAGGCCTCTGAAAACTTGTCAAACCATGCCCAGACTTGGGGCCAGTTTGGCCCAAAGTCTCCAAGAGACAAGTCGGGAAGAAAGATATGGGACAGAGGGAGAAAGCGAAGGGAGCAGGAGAAAGGGAAGGAAGAATAAAAAGTAGTGTTGGGCTGCAGGAGTGAGATGGAGGAATTGCAAGAAAAGAGGCAGGAAGCAGGAGAGTGAGAGAAAAGGAAAGAAGAGACATGCAGCCAGACGAGGGCTTAGTGAGAGAGGATGGGGACAGAGAACAGGATGAGAAGGACATAAGGCAAGGCAAGGACAGGCAAGGACAGGCAAGGCAAGGCTAGGCTGCAGGACATGTTTTTGCTTTATAGTTTCTAGCACATTCGTCTTCAGACTAGGAGGAAAGCCATAAGACCGTATGGATTAGGCCCAAGCAAAAACCCCAGCTACTTGAGACACTTAGACTAAGCCTAAAATACCAAGATCTCTCCATAAGGATGGTTGATATACTGTACTTCCACAATCTGCTGGCAGTACAAAAAAAGAAGCTGCAGATCTCCTTAGGCTGAGTCATGGTGCTTTGGGGCAGGGACCATGCATATCATGGGAATATTTCACAGTTTCTGCTCTGTTTTCAGTGTATGACACCAAAACACCCACCTGATGACATCCTTTCAAGAGCAAAGGCAGCAAGTGGCAGAATTCCGCTTCTTAGGGGAAGTGAGAAATTGCTGAGCTGACACCAAGTCCTGCAGTGTCCCTGTCACCTGCAGAGCCACCGCATCCTCCCCACGGTAGCGGGCATTGTGACAAAGGTTCTATGTCAGCTGGGTGTGGCAGCCAGGCGCCCCCTAGGGGATGGGGAGCCTGTCAGCCCCGGGCCTGTCACTGCCTGGTGTCCCTGCTGCCACCAGCCAGGCCTCTGAAAACTTGTCAAAACCATGCCCAGACTTGGGGCCAGTTTGGCCCAAAGTCTCCAAGAGACAAGTCGGGAAGAAAGATATGGGACAGAGGGAGAAAGCGAAGGGAGCAGGAGAAAGGGAAGGAAGAATAAAAAGTAGTGTTGGGCTGCAGGAGTGAGATGGAGGAATTGCAAGAAAAGAGGCAGGAAGCAGGAGAGTGAGAGAAAAGGAAAGAAGAGACATGCAGCCAGACGAGGGGTTAGTGAGAGAGGATGGGACAGAGAACAGGATGAGAAGGAGATAAGGCAAGGCAAGGACAGGCAAGGACAGGCAAGGCAAGGCTAGGCTGCAGGACATGTTTTTGCTTTATAGTTTCTAGCACATTCGTCTTCAGACTAGGAGGAAAGCCATAAGACCGTATGGATTAGGCCCAAGCAAAAACCCCAGCTACTTGAGACACTTAGACTAAGCCCAAAATACCAAGATCTCTCCATAAGGATGGTTGTTATACTGTACTTCCACAATCTGCTGGCAGTACAAAAAAATAAGCTGCAGATCTCCTTAGGCTGAGTCATGGTGCTTTGGGGCAGGGACCGTGCATATCATGGGAATATTTCACAGTTTCTGCTCTGTTTTCAGTGTATGACACCAAAACACCCACCTGATGACATCCTTTCAAGAGCAAAGGCAGCAATTTGCACAATTCCGCTTCTTAGGGGAAGTGAGAAATTGCTGAGCTGACACCAAGTCCTGCAGTGTCCCTGTCACCTGCAGAGCCACCGCATCCTCCCCACGGTAGCGGGCATTGTGACAAAGGTTCTATGTCAGCTGGGTGTGGCAGCCAGGCGCCCCCTAGGGGATGGGGAGCCTGTCAGCCCCGGGCCTGTCACTGCCTGGTGTCCCTGCTGCCACCAGCCAGGCCTCTGAAAACTTGTCAAACCATGCCCAGACTTGGGGCCAGTTTGGCCCAAAGTCTCCAAGAGACAAGTCGGGAAGAAAGATATGGGACAGAGGGAGAAAGCGAAGGGAGCAGGAGAAAGGGAAGGAAGAATAAAAAGTAGTGTTGGGCTGCAGGAGTGAGATGGAGGAATTGCAAGAAAAGAGGCAGGAAGCAGGAGAGTGAGAGAAAAGGAAAGAAGAGACATGCAGCCAGACGAGGGGTTAGTGAGAGAGGATGGGACAGAGAACAGGATGAGAAGGACATAAGGCAAGGCAAGGACAGGCAAGGACAGGCAAGGCAAGGCTAGGCTGCAGGACATGTTTTTGCTTTATAGTTTCTAGCACATTCGTCTTCAGACTAGGAGGAAAGCCATAAGACCGTATGGATTAGGCCCAAACAAAAACCCCAGCTACTTGAGACACTTAGACTAAGCCCAAAATACCAAGATCTCTCCATAAGGATGGTTGTTATACTGTACTTCCACAATCTGCTGGCAGTAAAAAAAAAGAAGCTGCAGATCTCCTTAGGCTGAGTCATGGTGCTTTGGGGCAGGGACCATGCATATCATGGGAATATTTCACAGTTTCTGCTCTGTTTTCAGTGTATGACACCAAAACACCCACCTGATGACATCCTTTCAAGAGCAAAGGCAGCAATTTGCACAATTCCGCTTCTTAGGGGAAGTGAGAAATTGCTGAGCTGACACCAAGTCCTGCAGTGTCCCTGTCACCTGCAGAGCCACCGCATCCTCGCCACGGTAGCGGGCATTGTGACAAAGGTTCTATGTCAGCTGGGTGTGGCAGCCAGGCGCCCCCTAGGGGATGGGGAGCCTGTCAGCCCCGGGCCTGTCACTGCCTGGTGTCCCTGCTGCCACCAGCCAGGCATCTGAACACTTGTAAAAACCATGCCCAGACTTGGGGCCAGTTTGGCCCAAAGTCTGCAAGAGACAAGTCGGGAAGAAATATATGGGACAGAGGGAGAAAGCGAAGGGAGCAGGAGAAAGGGAATGAAGAATAAAAAGTAGTGTTGGGCTGCAGGAGTGAGATGGAGGAAGTGCAAGAAAAGAGGCAGGAAGCAGGAGAGTGAGAGAAAAGGAAAGAAGAGACATGCAGCCAGACGAGGGCTTAGTGAGAGAGGATGGGACAGAGAACAGGATGAGAAGGACATAAGGCAAGGCAAGGACAGGCAAGGACAGGCAAGGCAAGGCTAGGCTGCAGGACATGTTTTTGCTTTATAGTTTCTAGCACATTCGTCTTCAGACTAGGAGGAAAGCCATAAGACCGTATGGATTAGGCCCAAGCAAAAACCCCAGCTACTTGAGACACTTAGGCTAAGCCCAAAATACCAAGATCTCTCCATAAGGATGGTTGTTATACTGTACTTCCACAATCTGCTGGCAGTACAAAAAAATAAGCTGCAGATCTCCTTAGGCTGAGTCATGGTGCTTTGGGTCAGGGACCATGCATATCATGGGAATATTTCACAGTTTCTGCTCTGTTTTCAGTGTATGACACCAAAACACCCACCTGATGACATCCTTTCAAGAGCAAAGGCAGCAATTTGCAGAATTCCGCTTCTTAGGGGAAGTGAGAAATTGCTGAGCTGACACCAAGTCCTGCAGTGTCCCTGTCACCTGCAGAGCCACCGCATCCTCGCCACGGTAGCGGGCATTGTGACAAAGGTTCTATGTCAGCTGGGTGTGGCAGCCAGGCGCCCCCTAGGGGATGGGGAGCCTGTCAGCCCCGGGCCTGTCACTGCCTGGTGTCCCTGCTGCCACCAGCCAGGCCTCTGAAAACTTGTCAAACCATGCCCAGACTTGGGGCCAGTTTGGCCCAAAGTCTCCAAGAGACAAGTCGGGAAGAAAGATATGGGACAGAGGGAGAAAGCGAAGGGAGCAGGAGAAAGGGAAGGAAGAATAAAAAGTAGTGTTGGGCTGCAGGAGTGAGATGGAGGAATTGCAAGAAAAGAGGCAGGAAGCAGGAGAGTGAGAGAAAAGGAAAGAAGAGACATGCAGCCAGACGAGGGGTTAGTGAGAGAGGATGGGACAGAGAACAGGATGAGAAGGACATAAGGCAAGGCAAGGACAGGCAAGGACAGGCAAGGCAAGGCTAGGCTGCAGGACATGTTTTTGCTTTATAGTTTCTAGCACATTCGTCTTCAGACTAGGAGGAAAGCCATAAGACCGTATGGATTAGGCCCAAACAAAAACCCCAGCTACTTGAGACACTTAGACTAAGCCCAAAATACCAAGATCTCTCCATAAGGATGGTTGTTATACTGTACTTCCACAATCTGCTGGCAGTAAAAAAAAAGAAGCTGCAGATCTCCTTAGGCTGAGTCATGGTGCTTTGGGGCAGGGACCATGCATATCATGGGAATATTTCACAGTTTCTGCTCTGTTTTCAGTGTATGACACCAAAACACCCACCTGATGACATCCTTTCAAGAGCAAAGGCAGCAATTTGCACAATTCCGCTTCTTAGGGGAAGTGAGAAATTGCTGAGCTGACACCAAGTCCTGCAGTGTCCCTGTCACCTGCAGAGCCACCGCATCCTCGCCACGGTAGCGGGCATTGTGACAAAGGTTCTATGTCAGCTGGGTGTGGCAGCCAGGCGCCCCCTAGGGGATGGGGAGCCTGTCAGCCCCGGGCCTGTCACTGCCTGGTGTCCCTGCTGCCACCAGCCAGGCATCTGAACACTTGTAAAAACCATGCCCAGACTTGGGGCCAGTTTGGCCCAAAGTCTGCAAGAGACAAGTCGGGAAGAAATATATGGGACAGAGGGAGAAAGCGAAGGGAGCAGGAGAAAGGGAATGAAGAATAAAAAGTAGTGTTGGGCTGCAGGAGTGAGATGGAGGAAGTGCAAGAAAAGAGGCAGGAAGCAGGAGAGTGAGAGAAAAGGAAAGAAGAGACATGCAGCCAGACGAGGGCTTAGTGAGAGAGGATGGGACAGAGAACAGGATGAGAAGGACATAAGGCAAGGCAAGGACAGGCAAGGACAGGCAAGGCAAGGCTAGGCTGCAGGACATGTTTTTGCTTTATAGTTTCTAGCACATTCATCTTCAGACTAGGAGGAAAGCCATAAGACCGTATGGATTAGGCCCAAGCAAAAACCCCAGCTACTTGAGACACTTAGGCTAAGCCCAAAATACCAAGATCTCTCCATAAGGATGGTTGTTATACTGTACTTCCACAATCTGCTGGCAGTACAAAAAAATAAGCTGCAGATCTCCTTAGGCTGAGTCATGGTGCTTTGGGTCAGGGACCATGCATATCATGGGAATATTTCACAGTTTCTGCTCTGTTTTCAGTGTATGACACCAAAACACCCACCTGATGACATCCTTTCAAGAGCAAAGGCAGCAATTTGCAGAATTCCGCTTCTTAGGGGAAGTGAGAAATTGCTGAGCTGACACCAAGTCCTGCAGTGTCCCTGTCACCTGCAGAGCCACCGCATCCTCCCCACGGTAGCGGGCATTGTGACAAAGGTTCTATGTCAGCTGGGTGTGGCAGCCAGGCGCCCCCTAGGGGATGGGGAGCCTGTCAGCCCCGGGCCTGTCACTGCCTGGTGTCCCTGCTGCCACCAGCCAGGCCTCTGAAAACTTGTCAAACCATGCCCAGACTTGGGGCCAGTTTGGCCCAAAGTCTCCAAGAGACAAGTCGGGAAGAAAGATATGGGACAGAGGGAGAAAGCGAAGGGAGCAGGAGAAAGGGAAGGAAGAATAAAAAGTAGTGTTGGGCTGCAGGAGTGAGATGGAGGAATTGCAAGAAAAGAGGCAGGAAGCAGGAGAGTGAGAGAAAAGGAAAGAAGAGACATGCAGCCAGACGAGGGGTTAGTGAGAGAGGATGGGACAGAGAACAGGATGAGAAGGAGATAAGGCAAGGCAAGGACAGGCAAGGACAGGCAAGGCAAGGCTAGGCTGCAGGACATGTTTTTGCTTTATAGTTTCTAGCACATTCGTCTTCAGACTAGGAGGAAAGCCATAAGACCGTATGGATTAGGCCCAAGCAAAAACCCCAGCTACTTGAGACACTTAGACTAAGCCCAAAATACCAAGATCTCTCCATAAGGATGGTTGATATACTGTACTTCCACAATCTGCTGGCAGTAAAAAAAAAGAAGCTGCAGATCTCCTTAGGCTGAGTCATGGTGCTTTGGGGCAGGGACCATGCATATCATGGGAATATTTCACAGTTTCTGCTCTGTTTTCAGTGTATGACACCAAAACACCCACCTGATGACATCCTTTCAAGAGCAAAGGCAGCAATTTGCACAATTCCGCTTCTTAGGGGAAGTGAGAAATTGCTGAGCTGACACCAAGTCCTGCAGTGTCCCTGTCACCTGCAGAGCCACCGCATCCTCGCCACGGTAGCGGGCATTGTGACAAAGGTTCTATGTCAGCTGGGTGTGGCAGCCAGGCGCCCCCTAGGGGATGGGGAGCCTGTCAGCCCCGGGCCTGTCACTGCCTGGTGTCCCTGCTGCCACCAGCCAGGCATCTGAACACTTGTAAAAACCATGCCCAGACTTGGGGCCAGTTTGGCCCAAAGTCTGCAAGAGACAAGTCGGGAAGAAATATATGGGACAGAGGGAGAAAGCGAAGGGAGCAGGAGAAAGGGAATGAAGAATAAAAAGTAGTGTTGGGCTGCAGGAGTGAGATGGAGGAAGTGCAAGAAAAGAGGCAGGAAGCAGGAGAGTGAGAGAAAAGGAAAGAAGAGACATGCAGCCAGACGAGGGCTTAGTGAGAGAGGATGGGACAGAGAACAGGATGAGAAGGACATAAGGCAAGGCAAGGACAGGCAAGGACAGGCAAGGCAAGGCTAGGCTGCAGGACATGTTTTTGCTTTATAGTTTCTAGCACATTCGTCTTCAGACTAGGAGGAAAGCCATAAGACCGTATGGATTAGGCCCAAGCAAAAACCCCAGCTACTTGAGACACTTAGGCTAAGCCCAAAATACCAAGATCTCTCCATAAGGATGGTTGTTATACTGTACTTCCACAATCTGCTGGCAGTACAAAAAAATAAGCTGCAGATCTCCTTAGGCTGAGTCATGGTGCTTTGGGTCAGGGACCATGCATATCATGGGAATATTTCACAGTTTCTGCTCTGTTTTCAGTGTATGACACCAAAACACCCACCTGATGACATCCTTTCAAGAGCAAAGGCAGCAATTTGCAGAATTCCGCTTCTTAGGGGAAGTGAGAAATTGCTGAGCTGACACCAAGTCCTGCAGTGTCCCTGTCACCTGCAGAGCCACCGCATCCTCCCCACGGTAGCGGGCATTGTGACAAAGGTTCTATGTCAGCTGGGTGTGGCAGCCAGGCGCCCCCTAGGGGATGGGGAGCCTGTCAGCCCCGGGCCTGTCACTGCCTGGTGTCCCTGCTGCCACCAGCCAGGCCTCTGAAAACTTGTCAAACCATGCCCAGACTTGGGGCCAGTTTGGCCCAAAGTCTCCAAGAGACAAGTCGGGAAGAAAGATATGGGACAGAGGGAGAAAGCGAAGGGAGCAGGAGAAAGGGAAGGAAGAATAAAAAGTAGTGTTGGGCTGCAGGAGTGAGATGGAGGAATTGCAAGAAAAGAGGCAGGAAGCAGGAGAGTGAGAGAAAAGGAAAGAAGAGACATGCAGCCAGACGAGGGGTTAGTGAGAGAGGATGGGACAGAGAACAGGATGAGAAGGACATAAGGCAAGGCAAGGACAGGCAAGGACAGGCAAGGCAAGGCTAGGCTGCAGGA
Organism: Columba livia; assembly: GCF_036013475.1. Classification (NCBI taxonomy): domain Eukaryota; kingdom Metazoa; phylum Chordata; class Aves; order Columbiformes; family Columbidae; genus Columba; species Columba livia. Next base: position 4,260,265 of record NW_027043007.1, on the reverse strand, counting down.
CATGTTTTTGCTTTATAGTTTCTAGCACATTCGTCTTCAGACTAGGAGGAAAGCCATAAGACCGTATGGATTAGGCCCAAGCAAAAACCCCAGCTACTTGAGACACTTAGACTAAGCCTAAAATACCAAGATCTCTCCATAAGGATGGTTTTTATACTGTACTTCCACAATCTGCTGGCAGTACAAAAAAATAAGCTGCAGATCTCCTTAGGCTGAGTCATGGTGCTTTGGGGCAGGGACCGTGCATATCATGGGAATATTTCACAGTTTCTGCTCTGTTTTGAGTGTATGACACCAAAACACCCACCTGATGACATCCTTTCAAGAGCAAAGGCAGCAATTTGCAGAATTCCGCTTCTTAGGGGAAGTGAGAAATTGCTGAGCTGACACCAAGTCCTGCAGTGTCCCTGTCACCTGCAGAGCCACCGCATCCTCCCCACGGTAGCAGGCATTGTGACAAAGGTTCTATGTCAGCTGGGTGTGGCAGCCAGGCGCCCCCTAGGGGATGGGGAGCCTGTCAGCCCCGGGCCTGTCACTGCCTGGTGTCCCTGCTGCCACCAGCCAGGCCTCTGAAAACTTGTCAAACCATGCCCAGACTTGGGGCCAGTTTGGCCCAAAGTCTCCAAGAGACAAGTCGGGAAGAAAGATATGGGACAGAGGGAGAAAGCGAAGGGAGCAGGAGAAAGGGAAGGAAGAATAAAAAGTAGTGTTGGGCTGCAGGAGTGAGATGGAGGAATTGCAAGAAAAGAGGCAGGAAGCAGGAGAGTGAGAGAAAAGGAAAGAAGAGACATGCAGCCAGACGAGGGGTTAGTGAGAGAGGATGGGACAGAGAACAGGATGAGAAGGACATAAGGCAAGGCAAGGACAGGCAAGGACAGGCAAGGCAAGGCTAGGCTGCAGGACATGTTTTTGCTTTATAGTTTCTAGCACATTCGTCTTCAGACTAGGAGGAAAGCCATAAGACCGTATGGATTAGGCCCAAGCAAAAACCCCAGCTACTTGAGACACTTAGACTAAGCCCAAAATACCAAGATCTCTCCATAAGGATGGTTGATATACTGTACTTCCACAATCTGCTGGCAGTAAAAAAAAAGAAGCTGCAGATCTCCTTAGGCTGAGTCATGGTGCTTTGGGGCAGGGACCATGCATATCATGGGAATATTTCACAGTTTCTGCTCTGTTTTCAGTGTATGACACCAAAACACCCACCTGATGACATCCTTTCAAGAGCAAAGGCAGCAAGTGGCAGAATTCCGCTTCTTAGGGGAAGTGAGAAATTGCTGAGCTGACACCAAGTCCTGCAGTGTCCCTGTCACCTGCAGAGCCACCGCATCCTCGCCACGGTAGCGGGCATTGTGACAAAGGTTCTATGTCAGCTGGGTGTGGCAGCCAGGCGCCCCCTAGGGGATGGGGAGCCTGTCAGCCCCGGGCCTGTCACTGCCTGGTGTCCCTGCTGCCACCAGCCAGGCATCTGAACACTTGTAAAAACCATGCCCAGACTTGGGGCCAGTTTGGCCCAAAGTCTGCAAGAGACAAGTCGGGAAGAAATATATGGGACAGAGGGAGAAAGCGAAGGGAGCAGGAGAAAGGGAATGAAGAATAAAAAGTAGTGTTGGGCTGCAGGAGTGAGATGGAGGAAGTGCAAGAAAAGAGGCAGGAAGCAGGAGAGTGAGAGAAAAGGAAAGAAGAGACATGCAGCCAGACGAGGGCTTAGTGAGAGAGGATGGGACAGAGAACAGGATGAGAAGGACATAAGGCAAGGCAAGGACAGGCAAGGACAGGCAAGGCAAGGCTAGGCTGCAGGACATGTTTTTGCTTTATAGTTTCTAGCACATTCGTCTTCAGACTAGGAGGAAAGCCATAAGACCGTATGGATTAGGCCCAAGCAAAAACCCCAGCTACTTGAGACACTTAGGCTAAGCCCAAAATACCAAGATCTCTCCATAAGGATGGTTGTTATACTGTACTTCCACAATCTGCTGGCAGTACAAAAAAATAAGCTGCAGATCTCCTTAGGCTGAGTCATGGTGCTTTGGGTCAGGGACCATGCATATCATGGGAATATTTCACAGTTTCTGCTCTGTTTTCAGTGTATGACACCAAAACACCCACCTGATGACATCCTTTCAAGAGCAAAGGCAGCAATTTGCAGAATTCCGCTTCTTAGGGGAAGTGAGAAATTGCTGAGCTGACACCAAGTCCTGCAGTGTCCCTGTCACCTGCAGAGCCACCGCATCCTCCCCACGGTAGCGGGCATTGTGACAAAGGTTCTATGTCAGCTGGGTGTGGCAGCCAGGCGCCCCCTAGGGGATGGGGAGCCTGTCAGCCCCGGGCCTGTCACTGCCTGGTGTCCCTGCTGCCACCAGCCAGGCCTCTGAAAACTTGTCAAACCATGCCCAGACTTGGGGCCAGTTTGGCCCAAAGTCTCCAAGAGACAAGTCGGGAAGAAAGATATGGGACAGAGGGAGAAAGCGAAGGGAGCAGGAGAAAGGGAAGGAAGAATAAAAAGTAGTGTTGGGCTGCAGGAGTGAGATGGAGGAATTGCAAGAAAAGAGGCAGGAAGCAGGAGAGTGAGAGAAAAGGAAAGAAGAGACATGCAGCCAGACGAGGGCTTAGTGAGAGAGGATGGGACAGAGAACAGGATGAGAAGGACATAAGGCAAGGCAAGGACAGGCAAGGACAGGCAAGGCAAGGCTAGGCTGCAGGACATGTTTTTGCTTTATAGTTTCTAGCACATTCGTCTTCAGACTAGGAGGAAAGCCATAAGACCGTATGGATTAGGCCCAAGCAAAAACCCCAGCTACTTGAGACACTTAGACTAAGCCTAAAATACCAAGATCTCTCCATAAGGATGGTTTTTATACTGTACTTCCACAATCTGCTGGCAGTACAAAAAAATAAGCTGCAGATCTCCTTAGGCTGAGTCATGGTGCTTTGGGGCAGGGACCGTGCATATCATGGGAATATTTCACAGTTTCTGCTCTGTTTTGAGTGTATGACACCAAAACACCCACCTGATGACATCCTTTCAAGAGCAAAGGCAGCAATTTGCAGAATTCCGCTTCTTAGGGGAAGTGAGAAATTGCTGAGCTGACACCAAGTCCTGCAGTGTCCCTGTCACCTGCAGAGCCACCGCATCCTCCCCACGGTAGCAGGCATTGTGACAAAGGTTCTATGTCAGCTGGGTGTGGCAGCCAGGCGCCCCCTAGGGGATGGGGAGCCTGTCAGCCCCGGGCCTGTCACTGCCTGGTGTCCCTGCTGCCACCAGCCAGGCCTCTGAAAACTTGTCAAACCATGCCCAGACTTGGGGCCAGTTTGGCCCAAAGTCTCCAAGAGACAAGTCGGGAAGAAAGATATGGGACAGAGGGAGAAAGCGAAGGGAGCAGGAGAAAGGGAAGGAAGAATAAAAAGTAGTGTTGGGCTGCAGGAGTGAGATGGAGGAATTGCAAGAAAAGAGGCAGGAAGCAGGAGAGTGAGAGAAAAGGAAAGAAGAGACATGCAGCCAGACGAGGGGTTAGTGAGAGAGGATGGGACAGAGAACAGGATGAGAAGGACATAAGGCAAGGCAAGGACAGGCAAGGACAGGCAAGGCAAGGCTAGGCTGCAGGACATGTTTTTGCTTTATAGTTTCTAGCACATTCGTCTTCAGACTAGGAGGAAAGCCATAAGACCGTATGGATTAGGCCCAAGCAAAAACCCCAGCTACTTGAGACACTTAGACTAAGCCCAAAATACCAAGATCTCTCCATAAGGATGGTTGATATACTGTACTTCCACAATCTGCTGGCAGTAAAAAAAAAGAAGCTGCAGATCTCCTTAGGCTGAGTCATGGTGCTTTGGGGCAGGGACCATGCATATCATGGGAATATTTCACAGTTTCTGCTCTGTTTTCAGTGTATGACACCAAAACACCCACCTGATGACATCCTTTCAAGAGCAAAGGCAGCAAGTGGCAGAATTCCGCTTCTTAGGGGAAGTGAGAAATTGCTGAGCTGACACCAAGTCCTGCAGTGTCCCTGTCACCTGCAGAGCCACCGCATCCTCGCCACGGTAGCGGGCATTGTGACAAAGGTTCTATGTCAGCTGGGTGTGGCAGCCAGGCGCCCCCTAGGGGATGGGGAGCCTGTCAGCCCCGGGCCTGTCACTGCCTGGTGTCCCTGCTGCCACCAGCCAGGCATCTGAACACTTGTAAAAACCATGCCCAGACTTGGGGCCAGTTTGGCCCAAAGTCTGCAAGAGACAAGTCGGGAAGAAATATATGGGACAGAGGGAGAAAGCGAAGGGAGCAGGAGAAAGGGAATGAAGAATAAAAAGTAGTGTTGGGCTGCAGGAGTGAGATGGAGGAAGTGCAAGAAAAGAGGCAGGAAGCAGGAGAGTGAGAGAAAAGGAAAGAAGAGACATGCAGCCAGACGAGGGGTTAGTGAGAGAGGATGGGACAGAGAACAGGATGAGAAGGACATAAGGCAAGGCAAGGACAGGCAAGGACAGGCAAGGCAAGGCTAGGCTGCAGGACATGTTTTTGCTTTATAGTTTCTAGCACATTCGTCTTCAGACTAGGAGGAAAGCCATAAGACCGTATGGATTAGGCCCAAGCAAAAACCCCAGCTACTTGAGACACTTAGACTAAGCCTAAAATACCAAGATCTCTCCATAAGGATGGTTTTTATACTGTACTTCCACAATCTGCTGGCAGTACAAAAAAATAAGCTGCAGATCTCCTTAGGCTGAGTCATGGTGCTTTGGGGCAGGGACCGTGCATATCATGGGAATATTTCACAGTTTCTGCTCTGTTTTGAGTGTATGACACCAAAACACCCACCTGATGACATCCTTTCAAGAGCAAAGGCAGCAAGTGGCAGAATTCCGCTTCTTAGGGGAAGTGAGAAATTGCTGAGCTGACACCAAGTCCTGCAGTGTCCCTGTCACCTGCAGAGCCACCGCATCCTCCCCACGGTAGCAGGCATTGTGACAAAGGTTCTATGTCAGCTGGGTGTGGCAGCCAGGCGCCCCCTAGGGGATGGGGAGCCTGTCAGCCCCGGGCCTGTCACTGCCTGGTGTCCCTGCTGCCACCAGCCAGGCCTCTGAAAACTTGTCAAACCATGCCCAGACTTGGGGCCAGTTTGGCCCAAAGTCTCCAAGAGACAAGTCGGGAAGAAAGATATGGGACAGAGGGAGAAAGCGAAGGGAGCAGGAGAAAGGGAAGGAAGAATAAAAAGTAGTGTTGGGCTGCAGGAGTGAGATGGAGGAATTGCAAGAAAAGAGGCAGGAAGCAGGAGAGTGAGAGAAAAGGAAAGAAGAGACATGCAGCCAGACGAGGGCTTAGTGAGAGAGGATGGGGACAGAGAACAGGATGAGAAGGACATAAGGCAAGGCAAGGACAGGCAAGGACAGGCAAGGCAAGGCTAGGCTGCAGGACATGTTTTTGCTTTATAGTTTCTAGCACATTCGTCTTCAGACTAGGAGGAAAGCCATAAGACCGTATGGATTAGGCCCAAGCAAAAACCCCAGCTACTTGAGACACTTAGACTAAGCCTAAAATACCAAGATCTCTCCATAAGGATGGTTGATATACTGTACTTCCACAATCTGCTGGCAGTACAAAAAAAGAAGCTGCAGATCTCCTTAGGCTGAGTCATGGTGCTTTGGGGCAGGGACCATGCATATCATGGGAATATTTCACAGTTTCTGCTCTGTTTTCAGTGTATGACACCAAAACACCCACCTGATGACATCCTTTCAAGAGCAAAGGCAGCAAGTGGCAGAATTCCGCTTCTTAGGGGAAGTGAGAAATTGCTGAGCTGACACCAAGTCCTGCAGTGTCCCTGTCACCTGCAGAGCCACCGCATCCTCCCCACGGTAGCGGGCATTGTGACAAAGGTTCTATGTCAGCTGGGTGTGGCAGCCAGGCGCCCCCTAGGGGATGGGGAGCCTGTCAGCCCCGGGCCTGTCACTGCCTGGTGTCCCTGCTGCCACCAGCCAGGCCTCTGAAAACTTGTCAAAACCATGCCCAGACTTGGGGCCAGTTTGGCCCAAAGTCTCCAAGAGACAAGTCGGGAAGAAAGATATGGGACAGAGGGAGAAAGCGAAGGGAGCAGGAGAAAGGGAAGGAAGAATAAAAAGTAGTGTTGGGCTGCAGGAGTGAGATGGAGGAATTGCAAGAAAAGAGGCAGGAAGCAGGAGAGTGAGAGAAAAGGAAAGAAGAGACATGCAGCCAGACGAGGGGTTAGTGAGAGAGGATGGGACAGAGAACAGGATGAGAAGGAGATAAGGCAAGGCAAGGACAGGCAAGGACAGGCAAGGCAAGGCTAGGCTGCAGGACATGTTTTTGCTTTATAGTTTCTAGCACATTCGTCTTCAGACTAGGAGGAAAGCCATAAGACCGTATGGATTAGGCCCAAGCAAAAACCCCAGCTACTTGAGACACTTAGACTAAGCCCAAAATACCAAGATCTCTCCATAAGGATGGTTGTTATACTGTACTTCCACAATCTGCTGGCAGTACAAAAAAATAAGCTGCAGATCTCCTTAGGCTGAGTCATGGTGCTTTGGGGCAGGGACCGTGCATATCATGGGAATATTTCACAGTTTCTGCTCTGTTTTCAGTGTATGACACCAAAACACCCACCTGATGACATCCTTTCAAGAGCAAAGGCAGCAATTTGCAGAATTCCGCTTCTTAGGGGAAGTGAGAAATTGCTGAGCTGACACCAAGTCCTGCAGTGTCCCTGTCACCTGCAGAGCCACCGCATCCTCCCCACGGTAGCGGGCATTGTGACAAAGGTTCTATGTCAGCTGGGTGTGGCAGCCAGGCGCCCCCTAGGGGATGGGGAGCCTGTCAGCCCCGGGCCTGTCACTGCCTGGTGTCCCTGCTGCCACCAGCCAGGCCTCTGAAAACTTGTCAAACCATGCCCAGACTTGGGGCCAGTTTGGCCCAAAGTCTCCAAGAGACAAGTCGGGAAGAAAGATATGGGACAGAGGGAGAAAGCGAAGGGAGCAGGAGAAAGGGAAGGAAGAATAAAAAGTAGTGTTGGGCTGCAGGAGTGAGATGGAGGAATTGCAAGAAAAGAGGCAGGAAGCAGGAGAGTGAGAGAAAAGGAAAGAAGAGACATGCAGCCAGACGAGGGGTTAGTGAGAGAGGATGGGACAGAGAACAGGATGAGAAGGACATAAGGCAAGGCAAGGACAGGCAAGGACAGGCAAGGCAAGGCTAGGCTGCAGGACATGTTTTTGCTTTATAGTTTCTAGCACATTCGTCTTCAGACTAGGAGGAAAGCCATAAGACCGTATGGATTAGGCCCAAGCAAAAACCCCAGCTACTTGAGACACTTAGACTAAGCCCAAAATACCAAGATCTCTCCATAAGGATGGTTGTTATACTGTACTTCCACAATCTGCTGGCAGTAAAAAAAAAGAAGCTGCAGATCTCCTTAGGCTGAGTCATGGTGCTTTGGGTCAGGGACCATGCATATCATGGGAATATTTCACAGTTTCTGCTCTGTTTTCAGTGTATGACACCAAAACACCCACCTGATGACACCCTTTCAAGAGCAAAGGCAGCAATTTTCAGAATTCCGCTTCTTAGGGGAAGTGAGAAATTGCTGAGCTGACACCAAGTCCTGCAGTGTCCCTGTCACCTGCAGAGCCACCGCATCCTCCCCACGGTAGCAGGCATTGTGACAAAGGTTCTATGTCAGCTGGGTGTGGCAGCCAGGCGCCCCCTAGGGGATGGGGAGCCTGTCAGCCCCGGGCCTGTCACTGCCTGGTGTCCCTGCTGCCACCAGCCAGGCCTCTGAAAACTTGTCAAACCATGCCCAGACTTGGGGCCAGTTTGGCCCAAAGTCTCCAAGAGACAAGTCGGGAAGAAAGATATGGGACAGAGGGAGAAAGCGAAGGGAGCAGGAGAAAGGGAAGGAAGAATAAAAAGTAGTGTTGGGCTGCAGGAGTGAGATGGAGGAAGTGCAAGAAAAGAGGCAGGAAGCAGGAGAGTGAGAGAAAAGGAAAGAAGAGACATGCAGCCAGACGAGGGGTTAGTGAGAGAGGATGGGACAGAGAACAGGATGAGAAGGACATAAGGCAAGGCAAGGACAGGCAAGGACAGGCAAGGCAAGGCTAGGCTGCAGGACATGTTTTTGCTTTATAGTTTCTAGCACATTCGTCTTCAGACTAGGAGGAAAGCCATAAGACCGTATGGATTAGGCCCAAGCAAAAACCCCAGCTACTTGAGACACTTAGACTAAGCCTAAAATACCAAGATCTCTCCATAAGGATGGTTTTTATACTGTACTTCCACAATCTGCTGGCAGTACAAAAAAAGAAGCTGCAGATCTCCTTAGGCTGAGTCATGGTGCTTTGGGGCAGGGACCATGCATATCATGGGAATGTTTCACAGTTTCTGCTCTGTTTAGAGTGTATGACACCAAAACACCCACCTGATGACATCCTTTCAAGAGCAAAGGCAGCAATTTGCAGAATTCCGCTTCTTAGGGGAAGTGAGAAATTGCTGAGCTGACACCAAGTCCTGCAGTGTCCCTGTCACCTGCAGAGCCACCGCATCCTCCCCACGGTAGCGGGCATTGTGACAAAGGTTCTATGTCAGCTGGGTGTGGCAGCCAGGCGCCCCCTAGTGGATGGGGAGCCTGTCAGCCCCGGGCCTGTCACTGCCTGGTGTCCCTGCTGCCACCAGCCAGGCCTCTGAAAACTTGTCAAACCATGCCCAGACTTGGGGCCAGTTTGGCCCAAAGTCTGCAAGAGACAAGTCGGGAAGAAAGATATGGGACAGAGGGAGAAAGCGAAGGGAGCAGGAGAAAGGGAATGAAGAATAAAAAGTAGTGTTGGGCTGCAGGAGTGAGATGGAGGAAGTGCAAGAAAAGAGGCAGGAAGCAGGAGAGTGAGAGAAAAGGAAAGAAGAGACATGCAGCCAGACGAGGGGTTAGTGAGAGTGGATGGGACAGAGAACAGGATGAGAAGGACATAAGGCAAGGCTAGGACAGGCAAGGACAGGCAAGGCAAGGCTAGGCTGCAGGACATGTTTTTGCTTTATAGTTTCTAGCACATTCGTCTTCAGACTAGGAGGAAAGCCATAAGACCGTATGGATTAGGCCCAAGCAAAAACCCCAGCTACTTGAGACACTTAGACTAAGCCTAAAATACCAAGATCTCTCCATAAGGATGGTTTTTATACTGTACTTCCACAATCTGCTGGCAGTACAAAAAAAGAAGCTGCAGATCTCCTTAGGCTGAGTCATGGTGCTTTGGGGCAGGGACCATGCATATCATGGGAATGTTTCACAGTTTCTGCTCTGTTTAGAGTGTATGACACCAAAACACCCACCTGATGACATCCTTTCAAGAGCAAAGGCAGCAATTTGCAGAATTCCGCTTCTTAGGGGAAGTGAGAAATTGCTGAGCTGACACCAAGTCCTGCAGTGTCCCTGTCACCTGCAGAGCCACCGCATCCTCGCCACGGTAGCAGGCATTGTGACAAAGGTTCTATGTCAGCTGGGTGTGGCAGCCAGGCGCCCCCTAGGGGATGGGGAGCCTGTCAGCCCCGGGCCTGTCACTGCCTGGTGTCCCTGCTGCCACCAGCCAGGCCTCTGAAAACTTGTCAAACCATGCCCAGACTTGGGGCCAGTTTGGCCCAAAGTCTCCAAGAGACAAGTCGGGAAGAAAGATATGGGACAGAGGGAGAAAGCGAAGGGAGCAGGAGAAAGGGAAGGAAGAATAAAAAGTAGTGTTGGGCTGCAGGAGTCAGATGGAGGAATTGCAAGAAAAGAGGCAGGAAGCAGAAGAGTGAGAGAAAAGGAAAGATGAGACATGCAGCCAGACGAGGGGTTAGTGAGAGAGGATGGGACAGAGAACAGGATGAGAAGGACATAAGGCAAGGCAAGGACAGGCAAGGACAGGCAAGGCAAGGCTAGGCTGCAGGACATGTTTTTGCTTTATAGTTTCTAGCACATTCGTCTTCAGACTAGGAGGAAAGCCATAAGACCGTATGGATTAGGCCCAAGCAAAAACCCCAGCTACTTGAGACACTTAGACTAAGCCTAAAATACCAAGATCTCTCCATAAGGATGGTTGTTATACTGTACTTCCACAATCTGCTGGCAGTACAAAAAAAGAAGCTGCAGATCTCCTTAGGCTGAGTCATGGTGCTTTGGGTCAGGGACCATGCATATCATGGGAATATTTCACAGTTTCTGCTCTGTTTTCAGTGTATGACACCAAAACACCCACCTGATGACATCCTTTCAAGAGCAAAGGCAGCAAGTGGCAGAATTCCGCTTCTTAGGGGAAGTGAGAAATTGCTGAGCTGACACCAAGTCCTGCAGTGTCCCTGTCACCTGCAGAGCCACCGCATCCTCGCCACGGTAGCGGGCATTGTGAGAAAGGTTCTATGTCAGCTGGGTGTGGCAGCCAGGCGCCCCCTAGGGGATGGGGAGCCTGTCAGCCCCGGGCCTGTCACTGCCTGGTGTCCCTGCTGCCACCAGCCAGGCCTCTGAAAACTTGTCAAACCATGCCCAGACTTGGGGCCAGTTTGGCCCAAAGTCTGCAAGAGACAAGTCGGGAAGAAAGATATGGGACAGAGGGAGAAAGCGAAGGGAGCAGGAGAAAGGGAAGGAAGAATAAAAAGTAGTGTTGGGCTGCAGGAGTGAGATGGAGGAATTGCAAGAAAAGAGGCAGGAAGCAGGAGAGTGAGAGAAAAGGAAAGAAGAGACATGCAGCCAGACGAGGGCTTAGTGAGAGAGGATGGGACAGAGAACAGGATGAGAAGGACATAAGGCAAGGCTAGGACAGGCAAGGACAGGCAAGGCAAGGCTAGGCTGCAGGACATGTTTTTGCTTTATAGTTTCTAGCACATTCGTCTTCAGACTAGGAGAAAAGCCATAAGACCGTATGGATTAGGCCCAAGCAAAAACCCCAGCTACTTGAGACACTTAGACTAAGCCCAAAATACCAAGATCTCTCCATAAGGATGGTTGTTATACTGTACTTCCACAATCTGCTGGCAGTACAAAAAAATAAGCTGCAGATCTCCTTAGGCTGAGTCATGGTGCTTTGGGGCAGGGACCATGCATATCATGGGAATGTTTCACAGTTTCTTCTCTGTTTTCAGTGTATGACACCAAAACACCCACCTGATGACATCCTTTCAAGAGCAAAGGCAGCAATTTGCAGAATTCCGCTTCTTAGGAGAAGAGAGAAATTGCTGAGCTGACACCAAGTCCTGCAGTGTCCCTGTCACCTGCAGAGCCACTGCATCCTACCCACGATAGCGGGCATTGTGAGAAAGGTTCTATGTCAGCTGGGTGTGGCAGCCAGGCGCCCCCTAGTGGATGGGGAGCCTGTCAGCCCCGGGCCTGTCACTGCCTGGTGTCCCTGCTGCCACCAGCCAGGCCTCTGAAAACTTGTCAAACCATGCCCAGACTTGGGGCCAGTTTGGCCCAAAGTCTGCAAGAGACAAGTCGGGAAGAAAGATATGGGACAGAGGGAGAAAGCGAAGGGAGCAGGAGAAAGGGAAGGAAGAATAAAAAGTAGTGTTGGGCTGCAGGAGTGAGATGGAGGAATTGCAAGAAAAGAGGCAGGAAGCAGGAGAGTGAGAGAAAAGGAAAGAAGAGACATGCAGCCAGACGAGGGCTTAGTGAGAGAGGATGGGACAGAGAACAGGATGAGAAGGACATAAGGCAAGGCAAGGACAGGCAAGGACAGGCAAGGCAAGGCTAGGCTGCAGGACATGTTTTTGCTTTATAGTTTCTAGCACATTCGTCTTCAGACTAGGAGGAAAGCCATAAGACCGTATGGATTAGGCCCAAGCAAAAACCCCAGCTACTTGAGACACTTAGACTAAGCCTAAAATACCAAGATCTCTCCATAAGGATGGTTGTTATACTGTACTTCCACAATCTGCTGGCAGTACAAAAAAATAAGCTGCAGATCTCCTTAGGCTGAGTCATGGTGCTTTGGGGCAGGGACCATGCATATCATGGGAATGTTTCACAGTTTCTTCTCTGTTTTCAGTGTATGACACCAAAACACCCACCTGATGACATCCTTTCAAGAGCAAAGGCAGCAATTTGCAGAATTCCGCTTCTTAGGGGAAGTGAGAAATTGCTGAGCTGACACCAAGTCCTGCAGTGTCCCTGTCACCTGCAGAGCCACCACATCCTCGCCACGGTAGCAGGCATTGTGACAAAGGTTCTATGTCAGCTGGGTGTGGCAGCCAGGCGCCCCCTAGGGGATGGGGAGCCTGTCAGCCCCGGGCCTGTCACTGCCTGGTGTCCCTGCTGCCACCAGCCAGGCCTCTGAAAACTTGTCAAACCATGCCCAGACTTGGGGCCAGTTTGGCCCAAAGTCTCCAAGAGACAAGTCGGGAAGAAAGATATGGGACAGAGGGAGAAAGCGAAGGGAGCAGGAGAAAGGGAAGGAAGAATAAAAAGTAGTGTTGGGCTGCAGGAGTGAGATGGAGGAATTGCAAGAAAAGAGGCAGGAAGCAGGAGAGTGAGAGAAAAGGAAAGAAGAGACATGCAGCCAGACGAGGGGTTAGTGAGAGAGGATGGGACAGAGAACAGGATGAGAATGACATAAGGCAAGGCAAGGACAGGCAAGGACAGGCAAGGCAAGGCTAGGCTGCAGGACATGTTTTTGCTTTATAGTTTCTAGCACATTCGTCTTCAGACTAGGAGGAAAGCCATAAGACCGTATGGATTAGGCCCAAGCAAAAACCCCAGCTACTTGAGACACTTAGACTAAGCCTAAAATACCAAGATCTCTCCATAAGGATGGTTGTTATACTGTACTTCCACAATCTGCTGGCAGTACAAAAAAATAAGCTGCAGATCTCCTTAGGCTAAGTCATGGTGCTTTGGGTCAGGGACCATGCATATCATGGGAATATTTCACAGTTTCTGCTCTGTTTTCAGGCTGCAGGACATGTTTTTGCTTTATAGTTTCTAGCACATTCGTCTTCAGACTAGGAGGAAAGCCATAAGACCGTATGGATTAGGCCCAAGCAAAAACCCCAGCTACTTGAGACACTTAGACTAAGCCCAAAATACCAAGATCTCTCCATAAGGATGGTTGTTATACTGTACTTCCACAATCTGCTGGCAGTAAAAAAAAAGAAGCTGCAGATCTCCTTAGGCTGAGTCATGGTGCTTTGGGTCAGGGACCATGCATATCATGGGAATATTTCACAGTTTCTGCTCTGTTTTCAGTGTATGACACCAAAACACTCACCTGATGACATCCTTTCAAGAGCAAAGGCAGCAAGTGGCTGAATTCCGCTTCTTAGGGGAAGTGAGAAATTGCTGAGCTGACACCAAGTCCTGCAGTGTCCCTGTCACCTGCAGAGCCACCGCATCCTCGCCACGGTAGCGGGCATTGTGACAAAGGTTCTATGTCAGCTGGGTGTGGCATCCAGGCGCCCCCTAGGGGATAGGGAGCCTGTCAGCCCCGGGCCTGTCACTGCCTGGTGTCCCTGCTGCCACCAGCCAGGCCTCTGAAAACTTGTCAAACCATGCCCAGACTTGGGGCCAGTTTGGCCCAAAGTCTCCAAGAGACAAGTCGGGAAGAAAGATATGGGACAGAGGGAGAAAGCGAAGGGAGCAGGAGAAAGGGAAGGAAGAATAAAAAGTAGTGTTGGGCTGCAGGAGTGAGATGGAGGTATTGCAAGAAAAGAGGCAGGACGCAGGAGAGTGAGAGAAAAGGAAAGAAGAGACATGCAGCCAGACGAGGGGTTAGTGAGAGAGGATGGGACAGAGAACAGGATGAGAAGGACATAAGGCAAGGCAAGGACAGGCAAGGACAGGCAAGGCAAGGCTAGGCTGCAGGACATGTTTTTGCTTTATAGTTTCTAGCACATTCGTCTTCAGACTAGGAGGAAAGCCATAAGACCGTATGGATTAGGCCCAAGCAAAAACCCCAGCTACTTGAGACACTTAGACTAAGCCCAAAATACCAAGATCTCTCCATAAGGATGGTTGTTATACTGTACTTCCACAATCTGCTGGCAGTACAAAAAAATAAGCTGCAGATCTCCTTAGGCTGAGTCATGGTGCTTTGGGGCAGGGACCATGCATATCATGGGAATGTTTCACAGTTTCTTCTCTGTTTTCAGTGTATGACACCAAAACACCCACCTGATGACATCCTTTCAAGAGCAAAGGCAGCAATTTGCAGAATTCCGCTTCTTAGGGGAAGTGAGAAATTGCTGAGCTGACACCAAGTCCTGCAGTGTCCCTGTCACCTGCAGAGCCACCACATCCTCGCCACGGTAGCAGGCATTGTGACAAAGGTTCTATGTCAGCTGGGTGTGGCAGCCAGGCGCCCCCTAGGGGATGGGGAGCCTGTCAGCCCCGGGCCTGTCACTGCCTGGTGTCCCTGCTGCCACCAGCCAGGCCTCTGAAAACTTGTCAAACCATGCCCAGACTTGGGGCCAGTTTGGCCCAAAGTCTCCAAGAGACAAGTCGGGAAGAAAGATATGGGACAGAGGGAGAAAGCGAAGGGAGCAGGAGAAAGGGAAGGAAGAATAAAAAGTAGTGTTGGGCTGCAGGAGTGAGATGGAGGAATTGCAAGAAAAGAGGCAGGAAGCAGGAGAGTGAGAGAAAAGGAAAGAAGAGACATGCAGCCAGACGAGGGGTTAGTGAGAGAGGATGGGACAGAGAACAGGATGAGAATGACATAAGGCAAGGCAAGGACAGGCAAGGACAGGCAAGGCAAGGCTAGGCTGCAGGACATGTTTTTGCTTTATAGTTTCTAGCACATTCGTCTTCAGACTAGGAGGAAAGCCATAAGACCGTATGGATTAGGCCCAAGCAAAAACCCCAGCTACTTGAGACACTTAGACTAAGCCTAAAATACCAAGATCTCTCCATAAGGATGGTTGTTATACTGTACTTCCACAATCTGCTGGCAGTACAAAAAAATAAGCTGCAGATCTCCTTAGGCTGAGTCATGGTGCTTTGGGTCAGGGACCATGCATATCATGGGAATATTTCACAGTTTCTGCTCTGTTTTCAGGCTGCAGGACATGTTTTTGCTTTATAGTTTCTAGCACATTCGTCTTCAGACTAGGAGGAAAGCCATAAGACCGTATGGATTAGGCCCAAGCAAAAACCCCAGCTACTTGAGACACTTAGACTAAGCCCAAAATACCAAGATCTCTCCATAAGGATGGTTGTTATACTGTACTTCCACAATCTGCTGGCAGTAAAAAAAAAGAAGCTGCAGATCTCCTTAGGCTGAGTCATGGTGCTTTGGGTCAGGGACCATGCATATCATGGGAATATTTCACAGTTTCTGCTCTGTTTTCAGTGTATGACACCAAAACACTCACCTGATGACATCCTTTCAAGAGCAAAGGCAGCAATTTGCAGAATTCCGCTTCTTAGGGGAAGTGAGAAATTGCTGAGCTGACACCAAGTCCTGCAGTGTCCCTGTCACCTGCAGAGCCACCGCATCCTCGCCACGGTAGCGGGCATTGTGACAAAGGTTCTATGTCAGCTGGGTGTGGCATCCAGGCGCCCCCTAGGGGATAGGGAGCCTGTCAGCCCCGGGCCTGTCACTGCCTGGTGTCCCTGCTGCCACCAGCCAGGCCTCTGAAAACTTGTCAAACCATGCCCAGACTTGGGGCCAGTTTGGCCCAAAGTCTCCAAGAGACAAGTCGGGAAGAAAGATATGGGACAGAGGGAGAAAGCGAAGGGAGCAGGAGAAAGGGAAGGAAGAATAAAAAGTAGTGTTGGGCTGCAGGAGTGAGATGGAGGTATTGCAAGAAAAGAGGCAGGACGCAGGAGAGTGAGAGAAAAGGAAAGAAGAGACATGCAGCCAGACGAGGGGTTAGTGAGAGAGGATGGGACAGAGAACAGGATGAGAAGGACATAAGGCAAGGCAAGGACAGGCAAGGACAGGCAAGGCAAGGCTAGGCTGCAGGACATGTTTTTGCTTTATAGTTTCTAGCACATTCGTCTTCAGACTAGGAGGAAAGCCATAAGACCGTATGGATTAGGCCCAAGCAAAAACCCCAGCTACTTGAGACACTTAGACTAAGCCCAAAATACCAAGATCTCTCCATAAGGATGGTTGTTATACTGTACTTCCACAATCTGCTGGCAGTACAAAAAAAGAAGCTGCAGATCTCCTTAGGCTGAGTCATGGTGCTTTGGGTCAGGGACCATGCATATCATGGGAATATTTCACAGTTTCTGCTCTGTTTTCAGTGTATGACACCAAAACACCCACCTGATGACATCCTTTCAAGAGCAAAGGCAGCAAGTGGCAGAATTCCGCTTCTTAGGGGAAGTGAGAAATTGCTGAGCTGACACCAAGTCCTGCAGTGTCCCTGTCACCTGCAGAGCCACCGCATCCTCGCCACGGTAGAGGGCATTGTGACAAAGGTTCTATGTCAGCTGGGTGTGGCAGCCAGGCGCCCCCTAGGGGATGGGGAGCCTGTCAGCCCCGGGCCTGTCACTGCCTGGTGTCCCTGCTGCCACCAGCCAGGCCTCTGAAAACTTGTCAAACCATGCCCAGACTTGGGGCCAGTTTGGCCCAAAGTCTCCAAGAGACAAGCCGGGAAGAAAGATATGGGACAGAGGGAGAAAGCGAAGGGAGCAGGAGAAAGGGAAGGAAGAATAAAAAGTAGTGTTGGGCTGCAGGAGTGAGATGGAGGAATTGCAAGAAAAGAGGCAGGAAGCAGGAGAGTGAGAGAAAAGGAAAGAAGAGACATGCAGCCAGACGAGGGGTTAGTGAGAGAGGATGGGACAGAGAACAGGATGAGAAGGACATAAGGCAAGGCTAGGACAGGCAAGGACAGGCAAGGCAAGGCTAGGCTGCAGGACATGTTTTTGCTTTATAGTTTCTAGCACATTCGTCTTCAGACTAGGAGGAAAGCCATAAGACCGTATGGATTAGGCCCAAGCAAAAACCCCAGCTACTTGAGACACTTAGACTAAGCCTAAAATACCAAGATCTCTCCATAAGGATGGTTGTTATACTGTACTTGCACAATCTGCTGGCAGTACAAAAAAAGAAGCTGCAGATCTCCTTAGGCTGAGTCATGGTGCTTTGGGTCAGGGACCATGCATATCATGGGAATATTTCACAGTTTCTGCTCTGTTTTCAGTGTATGACACCAAAACACCCACCTGATGACACCCTTTCCAGAGCAAAGGCAGCAATTTGCAGAATTCCGCTTCTTAGGGGAAGTGAGAAATTGCTGAGCTGACAGCAAGTCCTGCAGTGTCCCTGTCACCTGCAGAGCCACCGCATCCTCGCACGGTAGCGGGCATTGTGACAAAGGTTCTATGTCAGCTGGGTGTGGCAGCCAGGCGCCCCCTAGGGGATGGGGAGCCTGTCAGCCCCGGGCCTGTCACTGCCTGGTGTCCCTGCTGCCACCAGCCAGGCCTCTGAAAACTTGTCAAACCATGCCCAGACTTGGGGCCAGTTTGGCCCAAAGTCTCCAAGAGACAAGTCGGGAAGAAAGATATGGGACAGAGGGAGAAAGCGAAGGGAGCAGGAGAAAGGGAAGGAAGAATAAAAAGTAGTGTTGGGCTGCAGGAGTGAGATGGAGGAATTGCAAGAAAAGAGGCAGGAAGCAGGAGAGTGAGAGAAAAGGAAAGAAGAGACATGCAGCCAGACGAGGGGTTAGTGAGAGAGGATGGGACAGAGAACAGGATGAGAAGGACATAAGGCAAGGCAAGGACAGGCAAGGACAGGCAAGGCAAGGCTAGGCTGCAGGACATGTTTTTGCTTTATAGTTTCTAGCACATTCGTCTTCAGACTAGGAGGAAAGCCATAAGACCGTATGGATTAGGCCCAAGCAAAAACCCCAGCTACTTGAGACACTTAGACTAAGCCTAAAATACCAAGATCTCTCCATAAGGATGGTTTTTATACTGTACTTCCACAATCTGCTGGCAGTACAAAAAAAGAAGCTGCAGATCTCCTTAGGCTGAGTCATGGTGCTTTGGGGCAGGGACCATGCATATCATGGGAATATTTCACAGTTTCTGCTCTGTTTTCAGTGTATGACACCAAAACACCCACCTGATGACATCCTTTCAAGAGCAAAGGCAGCAATTTGCAGAATTCCGCTTCTTAGGGGAAGTGAGAAATTGCTGAGCTGACACCAAGTCCTGCAGTGTCCCTGTCACCTGCAGAGCCACCGCATCCTCGCCACGGTAGCGGGCATTGTGAGAAAGGTTCTATGTCAGCTGGGTGTGGCAGCCAGGCGCCCCCTAGGGAATGGGGAGCCTGTCAGCCCCGGGCCTGTCACTGCCTGCTGGCCCTGCTGCCACCAGCCAGGCCTCTGAAAACTTGTCAAACCATGCCCAGACTTGGGGCCAGTTTGGCCCAAAGTCTCCAAGAGACAAGTCGGGAAGAAAGATATGGGACAGAGGGAGAAAGCGAAGGGAGCAGGAGAAAGGGAAGGAAGAATAAAAAGTAGTGTTGGGCTGCAGGAGTGAGATGGAGGAATTGCAAGAAAAGAGGCAGGAAGCAGGAGAGTGAGAGAAAAGGAAAGAAGAGACATGCAGCCAGACGAGGGGTTAGTGAGAGAGGATGGGACAGAGAACAGGATGAGAAGGAGATAAGGCAAGGCAAGGACAGGCAAGGACAGGCAAGGCAAGGCTAGGCTGCAGGACATGTTTTTGCTTTATAGTTTCTAGCACATTCGTCTTCAGACTAGGAGGAAAGCCATAAGACCGTATGGATTAGGCCCAAGCAAAAACCCCAGCTACTTGAGACACTTAGACTAAGCCCAAAATACCAAGATCTCTCCATAAGGATGGTTGTTATACTGTACTTCCACAATCTGCTGGCAGTACAAAAAAAGAAGCTGCAGATCTCCTTAGGCTGAGTCATGGTGCTTTGGGTCAGGGACCATGCATATCATGGGAATATTTCACAGTTTCTGCTCTGTTTTCAGTGTATGACACCAAAACACCCACCTGATGACATCCTTTCAAGAGCAAAGGCAGCAAGTGGCAGAATTCCGCTTCTTAGGGGAAGTGAGAAATTGCTGAGCTGACACCAAGTCCTGCAGTGTCCCTGTCACCTGCAGAGCCACCGCATCCTCGCCACGGTAGCGGGCATTGTGAGAAAGGTTCTATGTCAGCTGGGTGTGGCAGCCAGGCGCCCCCTAGGGGATGGGGAGCCTGTCAGCCCCGGGCCTGTCACTGCCTGGTGTCCCTGCTGCCACCAGCCAGGCCTCTGAAAACTTGTCAAACCATGCCCAGACTTGGGGCCAGTTTGGCCCAAAGTCTCCAAGAGACAAGCCGGGAAGAAAGATATGGGACAGAGGGAGAAAGCGAAGGGAGCAGGAGAAAGGGAAGGAAGAATAAAAAGTAGTGTTGGGCTACAGGAGTGAGATGGAGGAAGTGCAAGAACAGAGGCAGGAAGCAGGAGAGTGAGAGAAAAGGAAAGAAGAGACATGCAGCCAGACGAGGGGTTAGTGAGAGAGGATGGGACAGAGAACAGGATGAGAAGGACATAAGGCAAGGCAAGGACAGGCAAGGACAGGCAAGGCAAGGCTAGGCTGCAGGACATGTTTTTGCTTTATAGTTTCTAGCACATTCGTCTTCAGACTAGGAGGAAAGCCATAAGACCGTATGGATTAGGCCCAAGCAAAAACCCCAGCTACTTGAGACACTTAGACTAAGCCTAAAATACCAAGATATCTCCATAAGGATGGTTTTTATACTGTACTTCCACAATCTGCTGGCAGTACAAAAAAATAAGCTGCAGATCTCCTTAGGCTGAGTCATGGTGCTTTGGGGCAGGGACCATGCATATCATGGGAATATTTCACAGTTTCTGCTCTGCTTTCAGTGTATGACACCAAAACACCCACCTGATGACATCCTTTCAAGAGCAAAGGCAGCAATTTGCAGAATTCCGCTTCTTAGGGGAAGTGAGAAATTGCTGAGCTGACACCAAGTCCTGCAGTGTCCCTGTCACCTGCAGAGCCACCGCATCCTCGCCACGGTAGCGGGCATTGTGAGAAAGGTTCTATGTCAGCTGGGTGTGGCAGCCAGGCGCCCCCTAGGGGATGGGGAGCCTGTCAGCCCCGGGCCTGTCACTGCCTGGTGTCCCTGCTGCCACCAGCCAGGCCTCTGAAAACTTGTCAAACCATGCCCAGACTTGGGGCCAGTTTGGCCCAAAGTCTCCAAGAGACAAGTCGGGAAGAAAGATATGGGACAGAGGGAGAAAGCGAAGGGAGCAGGAGAAAGGGAAGGAAGAATAAAAAGTAGTGTTGGGCTGCAGGAGTGAGATGGAGGAATTGCAAGAAAAGAGGCAGGAAGCAGGAGAGTGAGAGAAAAGGAAAGAAGAGACATGCAGCCAGACGAGGGGTTAGTGAGAGAGGATGGGACAGAGAGCAGGATGAGAAGGACATAAGGCAAGGCAAGGACAGGCAAGGACAGGCAAGGCAAGGCTAGGCTGCAGGACATGTTTTTGCTTTATAGTTTCTAGCACATTCGTCTTCAGACTAGGAGGAAAGCCATAAGACCGTATGGATTAGGCCCAAGCAAAAACCCCAGCTACTTGAGACACTTAGACTAAGCCTAAAATACCAAGATCTCTCCGTAAGGATGGTTTTTATACTGTACTTCCACAATCTGCTGGCAGTACAAAAAAATAAGCTGCAGATCTCCTTAGGCTGAGTCATGGTGCTTTGGGGCAGGGACCATGCATATCATGGGAATATTTCACAGTTTCTGCTCTGTTTTCAGTGTATGACACCAAAACACCCACCTGATGACATCCTTTCAAGAGCAAAGGCAGCAATTTGCAGAATTCCGCTTCTTAGGGGAAGTGAGAAATTGCTGAGCTGACACCAAGTCCTGCAGTGTCCCTGTCACCTGTGAGCCACCGCATCCTCGCCACGGTAGCGGGCATTGTGAGAAAGGTTCTATGTCAGCTGGGTGTGGCAGCCAGGCGCCCCCTAGGGGATGGGGAGCCTGTCAGCCCCGGGCCTGTCACTGCCTGGTGTCCCTGCTGCCACCAGCCAGGCCTCTGAAAACTTGTCAAACCATGCCCAGACTTGGGGCCAGTTTGGCCCAAAGTCTCCAAGAGACAAGTCGGGAAGAAAGATATGGGACAGAGGGAGAAAGCGAAGGGAGCAGGAGAAAGGGAAGGAAGAATAAAAAGTAGTGTTGGGCTGCAGGAGTGAGATGGAGGAATTGCAAGAAAAGAGGCAGGAAGCAGGAGAGTGAGAGAAAAGGAAAGAAGAGACATGCAGCCAGACGAGGGGTTAGTGAGAGAGGATGGGACAGAGAGCAGGATGAGAAGGACATAAGGCAAGGCAAGGACAGGCAAGGACAGGCAAGGCAAGGCTAGGCTGCAGGACATGTTTTTGCTTTATAGTTTCTAGCACATTCGTCTTCAGACTAGGAGGAAAGCCATAAGACCGTATGGATTAGGCCCAAGCAAAAACCCCAGCTACTTGAGACACTTAGACTAAGCCCAAAATACCAAGATCTCTCCATAAGGATGGTTGTTATACTGTACTTCCACAATCTGCTGGCAGTACAAAAAAAGAAGCTGCAGATCTCCTTAGGCTGAGTCATGGTGCTTTGGGTCAGGGACCATGCATATCATGGGAATATTTCACAGTTTCTGCTCTGTTTTCAGTGTATGACACCAAAACACCCACCTGATGACATCCTTTCAAGAGCAAAGGCAGCAAGTGGCAGAATTCCGCTTCTTAGGGGAAGTGAGAAATTGCTGAGCTGACACCAAGTCCTGCAGTGTCCCTGTCACCTGCAGAGCCACCGCATCCTCGCCACGGTAGCGGGCATTGTGACAAAGGTTCTATGTCAGCTGGGTGTGGCAGCCAGGCGCCCCCTAGGGGATGGGGAGCCTGTCAGCCCCGGGCCTGTCACTGCCTGGTGTCCCTGCTGCCACCAGCCAGGCCTCTGAAAACTTGTCAAACCATGCCCAGACTTGGGGCCAGTTTGGCCCAAAGTCTCCAAGAGACAAGTCGGGAAGAAAGATATGGGACAGAGGGAGAAAGCGAAGGGAGCAGGAGAAAGGGAAGGAAGAATAAAAAGTAGTGTTGGGCTGCAGGAGTGAGATGGAGGAATTGCAAGAAAAGAGGCAGGAAGCAGGAGAGTGAGAGAAAAGGAAAGAAGAGACATGCAGCCAGACGAGGGGTTAGTGAGAGAGGATGGGACAGAGAACAGGATGAGAAGGAGATAAGGCAAGGCAAGGACAGGCAAGGACAGGCAAGGCAAGGCTAGGCTGCAGGACATGTTTTTGCTTTATAGTTTCTAGCACATTCGTCTTCAGACTAGGAGGAAAGCCATAAGACCGTATGGATTAGGCCCAAGCAAAAACCCCAGCTACTTGAGACACTTAGACTAAGCCCAAAATACCAAGATCTCTCCATAAGGATGGTTGTTATACTGTACTTCCACAATCTGCTGGCAGTAAAAAAAAAGAAGCTGCAGATCTCGTTAGGCTGAGTCATGGTGCTTTGGGGCAGGGACCATGCATATCATGGGAATATTTCACAGTTTCTGCTCTGTTTTCAGTGTATGACACCAAAACACCCACCTGATGACATCCTTTCAAGAGCAAAGGCAGCAATTTGCAGAATTCCGCTTCTTAGGGGAAGTGAGAAATTGCTGAGCTGACACCAAGTCCTGCAGTGTCCCTGTCACCTGCAGAGCCACCGCATCCTCGCCACGGTAGCGGGCATTGTGAGAAAGGTTCTATGTCAGCTGGGTGTGGCAGCCAGGCGCCCCCTAGGGGATGGGGAGCCTGTCAGCCCCGGGCCTGTCACTGCCTGCTGGCCCTGCTGCCACCAGCCAGGCCTCTGAAAACTTGTCAAACCATGCCCAGACTTGGGGCCAGTTTGGCCCAAAGTCTGCAAGAGACAAGTCGGGAAGAAAGATATGGGACAGAGGGAGAAAGCGAAGGGAGCAGGAGAAAGGGAAGGAAGAATAAAAAGTAGTGTTGGGCTGCAGGAGTGAGATGGAGGAATTGCAAGAAAAGAGGCAGGAAGCAGGAGAGTGA
The DNA here is from genome assembly GCF_036013475.1 of Columba livia. Lineage (NCBI taxonomy): Eukaryota > Metazoa > Chordata > Aves > Columbiformes > Columbidae > Columba > Columba livia. Next base: position 4,237,258 of record NW_027043007.1, on the reverse strand, counting down.
GAGAAAAGGAAAGAAGAGACATGCAGCCAGACGAGGGCTTAGTGAGAGAGGATGGGACAGAGAACAGGATGAGAAGGACATAAGGCAAGGCAAGGACAGGCAAGGACAGGCAAGGCAAGGCTAGGCTGCAGGACATGTTTTTGCTTTATAGTTTCTAGCACATTCGTCTTCAGACTAGGAGGAAAGCCATAAGACCGTATGGATTAGGCCCAAGCAAAAACCCCAGCTACTTGAGACACTTAGACTAAGCCCAAAATACCAAGATCTCTCCATAAGGATGGTTGTTATACTGTACTTCCACAATCTGCTGGCAGTACAAAAAAAGAAGCTGTAGATCTCCTTAGGCTGAGTCATGGTGCTTTGGGTCAGGGACCATGCATATCATGGGAATATTTCACAGTTTCTGCTCTGTTTTCAGTGTATGACACCAAAACACCCACCTGATGACACCCTTTCAAGAGCAAAGGCAGCAATTTGCAGAATTCCGCTTCTTAGGGGAAGTGAGAAATTGCTGAGCTGACACCAAGTCCTGCAGTGTCCCTGTCACCTGCAGAGCCACCGCATCCTCCCCACGGTAGCAGGCATTGTGACAAAGGTTCTATGTCAGCTGGGTGTGGCAGCCAGGCGCCCCCTAGGGGATGGGGAGCCTGTCAGCCCCGGGCCTGTCACTGCCTGGTGTCCCTGCTGCCACCAGCCAGGCCTCTGAAAACTTGTCAAACCATGCCCAGACTTGGGGCCAGTTTGGCCCAAAGTCTCCAAGAGACAAGTCGGGAAGAAAGATATGGGACAGAGGGAGAAAGCGAAGGGAGCAGGAGAAAGGGAAGGAAGAATAAAAAGTAGTGTTGGGCTGCAGGAGTGAGATGGAGGAAGTGCAAGAAAAGAGGCAGGAAGCAGGAGAGTGAGAGAAAAGGAAAGAAGAGACATGCAGCCAGACGAGGGGTTAGTGAGAGAGGATGGGACAGAGAACAGGATGAGAAGGACATAAGGCAAGGCAAGGACAGGCAAGGACAGGCAAGGCAAGGCTAGGCTGCAGGACATGTTTTTGCTTTATAGTTTCTAGCACATTCGTCTTCAGACTAGGAGGAAAGCCATAAGACCGTATGGATTAGGCCCAAGCAAAAACCCCAGCTACTTGAGACACTTAGACTAAGCCTAAAATACCAAGATCTCTCCATAAGGATGGTTTTTATACTGTACTTCCACAATCTGCTGGCAGTACAAAAAAAGAAGCTGCAGATCTCCTTAGGCTGAGTCATGGTGCTTTGGGGCAGGGACCATGCATATCATGGGAATGTTTCACAGTTTCTGCTCTGTTTAGAGTGTATGACACCAAAACACCCACCTGATGACATCCTTTCAAGAGCAAAGGCAGCAATTTGCAGAATTCCGCTTCTTAGGGGAAGTGAGAAATTGCTGAGCTGACACCAAGTCCTGCAGTGTCCCTGTCACCTGCAGAGCCACCGCATCCTCGCCACGGTAGCGGGCATTGTGAGAAAGGTTCTATGTCAGCTGGGTGTGGCAGCCAGGCGCCCCCTAGGGGATGGGGAGCCTGTCAGCCCCGGGCCTGCCACTGCCTGGTGTCCCTGCTGCCACCAGCCAGGCCTCTGAAAACTTGTCAAACCATGCCCAGACTTGGGGCCAGTTTGGCCCAAAGTCTGCAAGAGACAAGTCGGGAAGAAAGATATGGGACAGAGGGAGAAAGCGAAGGGAGCAGGAGAAAGGGAAGGAAGAATAAAAAGTAGTGTTGGGCTGCAGGAGTGAGATGGAGGAAGTGCAAGAAAAGAGGCAGGAAGCAGGAGAGTGAGAGAAAAGGAAAGAAGAGACATGCAGCCAGACGAGGGGTTAGTGAGAGTGGATGGGACAGAGAACAGGATGAGAAGGACATAAGGCAAGGCTAGGACAGGCAAGGACAGGCAAGGCAAGGCTAGGCTGCAGGACATGTTTTTGCTTTATAGTTTCTAGCACATTCGTCTTCAGACTAGGAGGAAAGCCATAAGACCGTATGGATTAGGCCCAAGCAAAAACCCCAGCTACTTGAGACACTTAGACTAAGCCTAAAATACCAAGATCTCTCCATAAGGATGGTTTTTATACTGTACTTCCACAATCTGCTGGCAGTACAAAAAAAGAAGCTGCAGATCTCCTTAGGCTGAGTCATGGTGCTTTGGGGCAGGGACCATGCATATCATGGGAATGTTTCACAGTTTCTGCTCTGTTTAGAGTGTATGACACCAAAACACCCACCTGATGACATCCTTTCAAGAGCAAAGGCAGCAATTTGCAGAATTCCGCTTCTTAGGGGAAGTGAGAAATTGCTGAGCTGACACCAAGTCCTGCAGTGTCCCTGTCACCTGCAGAGCCACCGCATCCTCGCCACGGTAGCAGGCATTGTGACAAAGGTTCTATGTCAGCTGGGTGTGGCAGCCAGGCGCCCCCTAGGGGATGGGGAGCCTGTCAGCCCCGGGCCTGTCACTGCCTGGTGTCCCTGCTGCCACCAGCCAGGCCTCTGAAAACTTGTCAAACCATGCCCAGACTTGGGGCCAGTTTGGCCCAAAGTCTCCAAGAGACAAGTCGGGAAGAAAGATATGGGACAGAGGGAGAAAGCGAAGGGAGCAGGAGAAAGGGAAGGAAGAATAAAAAGTAGTGTTGGGCTGCAGGAGTGAGATGGAGGAATTGCAAGAAAAGAGGCAGGAAGCAGGAGAGTGAGAGAAAAGGAAAGAAGAGACATGCAGCCAGACGAGGGGTTAGTGAGAGAGGATGGGACAGAGAACAGGATGAGAAGGACATAAGGCAAGGCTAGGACAGGCAAGGACAGGCAAGGCAAGGCTAGGCTGCAGGACATGTTTTTGCTTTATAGTTTCTAGCACATTCGTCTTCAGACTAGGAGAAAAGCCATAAGACCGTATGGATTAGGCCCAAGCAAAAACCCCAGCTACTTGAGACACTTAGACTAAGCCCAAAATACCAAGATCTCTCCATAAGGATGGTTGTTATACTGTACTTCCACAATCTGCTGGCAGTACAAAAAAATAAGCTGCAGATCTCCTTAGGCTGAGTCATGGTGCTTTGGGGCAGGGACCATGCATATCATGGGAATGTTTCACAGTTTCTTCTCTGTTTTCAGTGTATGACACCAAAACACCCACCTGATGACATCCTTTCAAGAGCAAAGGCAGCAATTTGCAGAATTCCGCTTCTTAGGGGAAGAGAGAAATTGCTGAGCTGACACCAAGTCCTGCAGTGTCCCTGTCACCTGCAGAGCCGCTGCATCCTACCCACGATAGCGGGCATTGTGAGAAAGGTTCTATGTCAGCTGGGTGTGGCAGCCAGGCGCCCCCTAGTGGATGGGGAGCCTGTCAGCCCCGGGCCTGTCACTGCCTGGTGTCCCTGCTGCCACCAGCCAGGCCTCTGAAAACTTGTCAAACCATGCCCAGACTTGGGGCCAGTTTGGCCCAAAGTCTGCAAGAGACAAGTCGGGAAGAAAGATATGGGACAGAGGGAGAAAGCGAAGGGAGCAGGAGAAAGGGAAGGAAGAATAAAAAGTAGTGTTGGGCTGCAGGAGTGAGATGGAGGAATTGCAAGAAAAGAGGCAGGAAGCAGGAGAGTGAGAGAAAAGGAAAGAAGAGACATGCAGCCAGACGAGGGCTTAGTGAGAGAGGATGGGACAGAGAACAGGATGAGAAGGACATAAGGCAAGGCAAGGACAGGCAAGGACAGGCAAGGCAAGGCTAGGCTGCAGGACATGTTTTTGCTTTATAGTTTCTAGAACATTCGTCTTCAGACTAGGAGGAAAGCCATAAGACCGTATGGATTAGGCCCAAGCAAAAACCCCAGCTACTTGAGACTCTTAGACTAAGCCTAAAATACCAAGATCTCTCCATAAGGATGGTTGTTATACTGTACTTCCACAATCTGCTGGCAGTACAAAAAAATAAGCTGCAGATCTCCTTAGGCTGAGTCATGGTGCTTTGGGGCAGGGACCATGCATATCATGGGAATGTTTCACAGTTTCTTCTCTGTTTTCAGTGTATGACACCAAAACACCCACCTGATGACATCCTTTCAAGAGCAAAGGCAGCAATTTGCAGAATTCCGCTTCTTAGGGGAAGTGAGAAATTGCTGAGCTGACACCAAGTCCTGCAGTGTCCCTGTCACCTGCAGAGCCACCACATCCTCGCCACGGTAGCAGGCATTGTGACAAAGGTTCTATGTCAGCTGGGTGTGGCAGCCAGGCGCCCCCTAGGGGATGGGGAGCCTGTCAGCCCCGGGCCTGTCACTGCCTGGTGTCCCTGCTGCCACCAGCCAGGCCTCTGAAAACTTGTCAAACCATGCCCAGACTTGGGGCCAGTTTGGCCCAAAGTCTCCAAGAGACAAGTCGGGAAGAAAGATATGGGACAGAGGGAGAAAGCGAAGGGAGCAGGAGAAAGGGAAGGAAGAATAAAAAGTAGTGTTGGGCTGCAGGAGTGAGATGGAGGAATTGCAAGAAAAGAGGCAGGAAGCAGGAGAGTGAGAGAAAAGGAAAGAAGAGACATGCAGCCAGACGAGGGGTTAGTGAGAGAGGATGGGACACAGAACAGGATGAGAATGACATAAGGCAAGGCAAGGACAGGCAAGGACAGGCAAGGCAAGGCTAGGCTGCAGGACATGTTTTTGCTTTATAGTTTCTAGCACATTCGTCTTCAGACTAGGAGGAAAGCCATAAGACCGTATGGATTAGGCCCAAGCAAAAACCCCAGCTACTTGAGACACTTAGACTAAGCCTAAAATACCAAGATCTCTCCATAAGGATGGTTGTTATACTGTACTTCCACAATCTGCTGGCAGTACAAAAAAATAAGCTGCAGATCTCCTTAGGCTGAGTCATGGTGCTTTGGGTCAGGGACCATGCATATCATGGGAATATTTCACAGTTTCTGCTCTGTTTTCAGGCTGCAGGACATGTTTTTGCTTTATAGTTTCTAGCACATTCGTCTTCAGACTAGGAGGAAAGCCATAAGACCGTATGGATTAGGCCCAAGCAAAAACCCCAGCTACTTGAGACACTTAGACTAAGCCCAAAATACCAAGATCTCTCCATAAGGATGGTTGTTATACTGTACTTCCACAATCTGCTGGCAGTAAAAAAAAAGAAGCTGCAGATCTCCTTAGGCTGAGTCATGGTGCTTTGGGTCAGGGACCATGCATATCATGGGAATATTTCACAGTTTCTGCTCTGTTTTCAGTGTATGACACCAAAACACTCACCTGATGACATCCTTTCAAGAGCAAAGGCAGCAATTTGCAGAATTCCGCTTCTTAGGGGAAGTGAGAAATTGCTGAGCTGACACCAAGTCCTGCAGTGTCCCTGTCACCTGCAGAGCCACCGCATCCTCGCCACGGTAGCGGGCATTGTGACAAAGGTTCTATGTCAGCTGGGTGTGGCATCCAGGCGCCCCCTAGGGGATAGGGAGCCTGTCAGCCCCGGGCCTGTCACTGCCTGATGTCCCTGCTGCCACCAGCCAGGCCTCTGAAAACTTGTCAAACCATGCCCAGACTTGGGGCCAGTTTGGCCCAAAGTCTCCAAGAGACAAGTCGGGAAGAAAGATATGGGACAGAGGGAGAAAGCGAAGGGAGCAGGAGAAAGGGAAGGAAGAATAAAAAGTAGTGTTGGGCTGCAGGAGTGAGATGGAGGTATTGCAAGAAAAGAGGCAGTACGCAGGAGAGTGAGAGAAAAGGAAAGAAGAGACATGCAGCCAGACGAGGGGTTAGTGAGAGAGGATGGGACAGAGAACAGGATGAGAAGGACATAAGGCAAGGCAAGGACAGGCAAGGACAGGCAAGGCAAGGCTAGGCTGCAGGACATGTTTTTGCTTTATAGTTTCTAGCACATTCGTCTTCAGACTAGGAGGAAAGCCATAAGACCGTATGGATTAGGCCCAAGCAAAAACCCCAGCTACTTGAGACACTTAGACTAAGCCCAAAATACCAAGATCTCTCCATAAGGATGGTTGTTATACTGTACTTCCACAATCTGCTGGCAGTACAAAAAAATAAGCTGCAGATCTCCTTAGGCTGAGTCATGGTGCTTTGGGTCAGGGACCATGCATATCATGGGAATATTTCACAGTTTCTGCTCTGTTTTCAGGCTGCAGGACATGTTTTTGCTTTATAGTTTCTAGCACATTCGTCTTCAGACTAGGAGGAAAGCCATAAGACCGTATGGATTAGGCCCAAGCAAAAACCCCAGCTACTTGAGACACTTAGACTAAGCCCAAAATACCAAGATCTCTCCATAAGGATGGTTGTTATACTGTACTTCCACAATCTGCTGGCAGTAAAAAAAAAGAAGCTGCAGATCTCCTTAGGCTGAGTCATGGTGCTTTGGGTCAGGGACCATGCATATCATGGGAATATTTCACAGTTTCTGCTCTGTTTTCAGTGTATGACACCAAAACACTCACCTGATGACATCCTTTCAAGAGCAAAGGCAGCAATTTGCAGAATTCCGCTTCTTAGGGGAAGTGAGAAATTGCTGAGCTGACACCAAGTCCTGCAGTGTCCCTGTCACCTGCAGAGCCACCGCATCCTCGCCACGGTAGCGGGCATTGTGACAAAGGTTCTATGTCAGCTGGGTGTGGCATCCAGGCGCCCCCTAGGGGATAGGGAGCCTGTCAGCCCCGGGCCTGTCACTGCCTGGTGTCCCTGCTGCCACCAGCCAGGCCTCTGAAAACTTGTCAAACCATGCCCAGACTTGGGGCCAGTTTGGCCCAAAGTCTCCAAGAGACAAGTCGGGAAGAAAGATATGGGACAGAGGGAGAAAGCGAAGGGAGCAGGAGAAAGGGAAGGAAGAATAAAAAGTAGTGTTGGGCTGCAGGAGTGAGATGGAGGTATTGCAAGAAAAGAGGCAGGACGCAGGAGAGTGAGAGAAAAGGAAAGAAGAGACATGCAGCCAGACGAGGGGTTAGTGAGAGAGGATGGGACAGAGAACAGGATGAGAAGGACATAAGGCAAGGCAAGGACAGGCAAGGACAGGCAAGGCAAGGCTAGGCTGCAGGACATGTTTTTGCTTTGTAGTTTCTAGCACATTCGTCTTCAGACTAGGAGGAAAGCCATAAGACCGTATGGATTAGGCCCAAGCAAAAACCCCAGCTACTTGAGACACTTAGACTAAGCCCAAAATACCAAGATCTCTCCATAAGGATGGTTGTTATACTGTACTTCCAAATCTGCTGGCAGTACAAAAAAAGAAGCTGCAGATCTCCTTAGGCTGAGTCATGGTGCTTTGGGTCAGGGACCATGCATATCATGGGAATATTTCACAGTTTCTGCTCTGTTTTCAGTGTATGACACCAAAACACCCACCTGATGACATCCTTTCAAGAGCAAAGGCAGCAAGTGGCAGAATTCCGCTTCTTAGGGGAAGTGAGAAATTGCTGAGCTGACACCAAGTCCTGCAGTGTCCCTGTCACCTGCAGAGCCACCGCATCCTCGCCACGGTAGCGGGCATTGTGAGAAAGGTTCTATGTCAGCTGGGTGTGGCAGCCAGGCGCCCCCTAGGGGATGGGGAGCCTGTCAGCCCCGGGCCTGTCACTGCCTGGTGTCCCTGCTGCCACCAGCCAGGCCTCTGAAAACTTGTCAAACCATGCCCAGACTTGGGGCCAGTTTGGCCCAAAGTCTCCAAGAGACAAGCCGGGAAGAAAGATATGGGACAGAGGGAGAAAGCGAAGGGAGCAGGAGAAAGGGAAGGAAGAATAAAAAGTAGTGTTGGGCTGCAGGAGTGAGATGGAGGAATTGCAAGAAAAGAGGCAGGAAGCAGGAGAGTGAGAGAAAAGGAAAGAAGAGACATGCAGCCAGACGAGGGGTTAGTGAGAGAGGATGGGACAGAGAACAGGATGAGAAGGACATAAGGCAAGGCTAGGACAGGCAAGGACAGGCAAGGCAAGGCTAGGCTGCAGGACATGTTTTTGCTTTATAGTTTCTAGCACATTCGTCTTCAGACTAGGAGGAAAGCCATAAGACCGTATGGATTAGGCCCAAGCAAAAACCCCAGCTACTTGAGACACTTAGACTAAGCCTAAAATACCAAGATCTCTCCATAAGGATGGTTGTTATACTGTACTTCCACAATCTGCTGGCAGTACAAAAAAAGAAGCTGCAGATCTCCTTAGGCTGAGTCATGGTGCTTTGGGTCAGGGACCATGCATATCATGGGAATATTTCACAGTTTCTGCTCTGTTTTCAGTGTATGACACCAAAACACCCACCTGATGACATCCTTTCAAGAGCAAAGGCAGCAAGTGGCAGAATTCCGCTTCTTAGGGGAAGTGAGAAATTGCTGAGCTGACACCAAGTCCTGCAGTGTCCCTGTCACCTGCAGAGCCACCGCATCCTCGCCACGGTAGCGGGCATTGTGAGAAAGGTTCTATGTCAGCTGGGTGTGGCAGCCAGGCGCCCCCTAGGGGATGGGGAGCCTGTCAGCCCCGGGCCTGTCACTGCCTGGTGTCCCTGCTGCCACCAGCCAGGCCTCTGAAAACTTGTCAAACCATGCCCAGACTTGGGGCCAGTTTGGCCCAAAGTCTCCAAGAGACAAGCCGGGAAGAAAGATATGGGACAGAGGGAGAAAGCGAAGGGAGCAGGAGAAAGGGAAGGAAGAATAAAAAGTAGTGTTGGGCTGCAGGAGTGAGATGGAGGAATTGCAAGAAAAGAGGCAGGAAGCAGGAGAGTGAGAGAAAAGGAAAGAAGAGACATGCAGCCAGACGAGGGGTTAGTGAGAGAGGATGGGACAGAGAACAGGATGAGAAGGACATAAGGCAAGGCTAGGACAGGCAAGGACAGGCAAGGCAAGGCTAGGCTGCAGGACATGTTTTTGCTTTATAGTTTCTAGCACATTCGTCTTCAGACTAGGAGGAAAGCCATAAGACCGTATGGATTAGGCCCAAGCAAAAACCCCAGCTACTTGAGACACTTAGACTAAGCCTAAAATACCAAGATCTCTCCATAAGGATGGTTGTTATACTGTACTTCCACAATCTGCTGGCAGTACAAAAAAAGAAGCTGCAGATCTCCTTAGGCTGAGTCATGGTGCTTTGGGTCAGGGACCATGCATATCATGGGAATATTTCACAGTTTCTGCTCTGTTTTCAGTGTATGACACCAAAACACCCACCTGATGACACCCTTTCCAGAGCAAAGGCAGCAATTTGCAGAATTCCGCTTCTTAGGGGAAGTGAGAAATTGCTGAGCTGACAGCAAGTCCTGCAGTGTCCCTGTCACCTGCAGAGCCACCGCATCCTCGCACGGTAGCGGGCATTGTGACAAAGGTTCTATGTCAGCTGGGTGTGGCAGCCAGGCGCCCCCTAGGGGATGGGGAGCCTGTCAGCCCCGGGCCTGTCACTGCCTGGTGTCCCTGCTGCCACCAGCCAGGCCTCTGAAAACTTGTCAAACCATGCCCAGACTTGGGGCCAGTTTGGCCCAAAGTCTCCAAGAGACAAGTCGGGAAGAAAGATATGGGACAGAGGGAGAAAGCGAAGGGAGCAGGAGAAAGGGAAGGAAGAATAAAAAGTAGTGTTGGGCTACAGGAGTGAGATGGAGGAAGTGCAAGAAAAGAGGCAGGAAGCAGGAGAGTGAGAGAAAAGGAAAGAAGAGACATGCAGCCAGACGAGGGGTTAGTGAGAGAGGATGGGACAGAGAACAGGATGAGAAGGACATAAGGCAAGGCAAGGACAGGCAAGGACAGGCAAGGCAAGGCTAGGCTGCAGGACATGTTTTTGCTTTATAGTTTCTAGCACATTCGTCTTCAGACTAGGAGGAAAGCCATAAGACCGTATGGATTAGGCCCAAGCAAAAACCCCAGCTACTTGAGACACTTAGACTAAGCCTAAAATACCAAGATCTCTCCATAAGGATGGTTTTTATACTGTACTTCCACAATCTGCTGGCAGTACAAAAAAATAAGCTGCAGATCTCCTTAGGCTGAGTCATGGTGCTTTGGGGCAGGGACCATGCATATCATGGGAATATTTCACAGTTTCTGCTCTGTTTTCAGTGTATGACACCAAAACACCCACCTGATGACATCCTTTCAAGAGCAAAGGCAGCAAGTGGCAGAATTCCGCTTCTTAGGGGAAGTGAGAAATTGCTGAGCTGACACCAAGTCCTGCAGTGTCCCTGTCACCTGCAGAGCCACCGCATCCTCGCCACGGTAGCGGGCATTGTGAGAAAGGTTCTATGTCAGCTGGGTGTGGCAGCCAGGCGCCCCCTAGGGGATGGGGAGCCTGTCAGCCCCGGGCCTGTCACTGCCTGGTGTCCCTGCTGCCACCAGCCAGGCCTCTGAAAACTTCTCAAACCATGCCCAGACTTGGGGCCCGTTTGGCCCAAAGTCTCCAAGAGACAAGTCGGGAAGAAAGATATGGGACAGAGGGAGAAAGCGAAGGGAGCAGGAGAAAGGGAAGGAAGAATAAAAAGTAGTGTTGGGCTGCAGGAGTGAGATGGAGGAATTGCAAGAAAAGAGGCAGGAAGCAGGAGAGTGAGAGAAAAGGAAAGAAGAGACATGCAGCCAGACGAGGGGTTAGTGAGAGAGGATGGGACAGAGAGCAGGATGAGAAGGACATAAGGCAAGGCAAGGACAGGCAAGGACAGGCAAGGCAAGGCTAGGCTGCAGGACATGTTTTTGCTTTATAGTTTCTAGCACATTCGTCTTCAGACTAGGAGGAAAGCCATAAGACCGTATGGATTAGGCCCAAGCAAAAACCCCAGCTACTTGAGACACTTAGACTAAGCCTAAAATACCAAGATCTCTCCGTAAGGATGGTTTTTATACTGTACTTCCACAATCTGCTGGCAGTACAAAAAAATAAGCTGCAGATCTCCTTAGGCTGAGTCATGGTGCTTTGGGGCAGGGACCATGCATATCATGGGAATATTTCACAGTTTCTGCTCTGTTTTCAGTGTATGACACCAAAACACCCACCTGATGACATCCTTTCAAGAGCAAAGGCAGCAAGTGGCAGAATTCCGCTTCTTAGGGGAAGTGAGAAATTGCTGAGCTGACACCAAGTCCTGCAGTGTCCCTGTCACCTGCAGAGCCACCGCATCCTCGCCACGGTAGCGGGCATTGTGAGAAAGGTTCTATGTCAGCTGGGTGTGGCAGCCAGGCGCCCCCTAGGGGATGGGGAGCCTGTCAGCCCCGGGCCTGTCACTGCCTGCTGGCCCTGCTGCCACCAGCCAGGCCTCTGAAAACTTGTCAAACCATGCCCAGACTTGGGGCCAGTTTGGCCCAAAGTCTCCAAGAGACAAGTCGGGAAGAAAGATATGGGACAGAGGGAGAAAGCGAAGGGAGCAGGAGAAAGGGAAGGAAGAATAAAAAGTAGTGTTGGGCTGCAGGAGTGAGATGGAGGAATTGCAAGAAAAGAGGCAGGAAGCAGGAGAGTGAGAGAAAAGGAAAGAAGAGACATGCAGCCAGACGAGGGGTTAGTGAGAGAGGATGGGACAGAGAACAGGATGAGAAGGAGATAAGGCAAGGCAAGGACAGGCAAGGACAGGCAAGGCAAGGCTAGGCTGCAGGACATGTTTTTGCTTTATAGTTTCTAGCACATTCGTCTTCAGACTAGGAGGAAAGCCATAAGACCGTATGGATTAGGCCCAAGCAAAAACCCCAGCTACTTGAGACACTTAGACTAAGCCCAAAATACCAAGATCTCTCCATAAGGATGCTTGTTATACTGTACTTCCACAATCTGCTGGCAGTACAAAAAAAGAAGCTGCAGATCTCCTTAGGCTGAGTCATGGTGCTTTGGGTCAGGGACCATGCATATCATGGGAATATTTCACAGTTTCTGCTCTGTTTTCAGTGTATGACACCAAAACACCCACCTGATGACATCCTTTCAAGAGCAAAGGCAGCAAGTGGCAGAATTCCGCTTCTTAGGGGAAGTGAGAAATTGCTGAGCTGACACCAAGTCCTGCAGTGTCCCTGTCACCTGCAGAGCCACCGCATCCTCGCCACGGTAGCGGGCATTGTGACAAAGGTTCTATGTCAGCTGGGTGTGGCAGCCAGGCGCCCCCTAGGGGATGGGGAGCCTGTCAGCCCCGGGCCTGTCACTGCCTGGTGTCCCTGCTGCCACCAGCCAGGCCTCTGAAAACTTGTCAAACCATGCCCAGACTTGGGGCCAGTTTGGCCCAAAGTCTCCAAGAGACAAGCCGGGAAGAAAGATATGGGACAGAGGGAGAAAGCGAAGGGAGCAGGAGAAAGGGAAGGAAGAATAAAAAGTAGTGTTGGGCTGCAGGAGTGAGATGGAGGAATTGCAAGAAAAGAGGCAGGAAGCAGGAGAGTGAGAGAAAAGGAAAGAAGAGACATGCAGCCAGACGAGGGGTTAGTGAGAGAGGATGGGACAGAGAACAGGATGAGAAGGACATAAGGCAAGGCTAGGACAGGCAAGGACAGGCAAGGCAAGGCTAGGCTGCAGGACATGTTTTTGCTTTATAGTTTCTAGCACATTCGTCTTCAGACTAGGAGGAAAGCCATAAGACCGTATGGATTAGGCCCAAGCAAAAACCCCAGCTACTTGAGACACTTAGACTAAGCCTAAAATACCAAGATCTCTCCATAAGGATGGTTGTTATACTGTACTTCCACAATCTGCTGGCAGTACAAAAAAAGAAGCTGCAGATCTCCTTAGGCTGAGTCATGGTGCTTTGGGTCAGGGACCATGCATATCATGGGAATATTTCACAGTTTCTGCTCTGTTTTCAGTGTATGACACCAAAACACCCACCTGATGACACCCTTTCCAGAGCAAAGGCAGCAATTTGCAGAATTCCGCTTCTTAGGGGAAGTGAGAAATTGCTGAGCTGACAGCAAGTCCTGCAGTGTCCCTGTCACCTGCAGAGCCACCGCATCCTCGCCACGGTAGCGGGCATTGTGACAAAGGTTCTATGTCAGCTGGGTGTGGCAGCCAGGCGCCCCCTAGGGGATGGGGAGCCTGTCAGCCCCGGGCCTGTCACTGCCTGGTGTCCCTGCTGCCACCAGCCAGGCCTCTGAAAACTTGTCAAACCATGCCCAGACTTGGGGCCAGTTTGGCCCAAAGTCTCCAAGAGACAAGTCGGGAAGAAAGATATGGGACAGAGGGAGAAAGCGAAGGGAGCAGGAGAAAGGGAAGGAAGAATAAAAAGTAGTGTTGGGCTACAGGAGTGAGATGGAGGAAGTGCAAGAAAAGAGGCAGGAAGCAGGAGAGTGAGAGAAAAGGAAAGAAGAGACATGCAGCCAGACGAGGGGTTAGTGAGAGAGGATGGGACAGAGAACAGGATGAGAAGGACATAAGGCAAGGCAAGGACAGGCAAGGACAGGCAAGGCAAGGCTAGGCTGCAGGACATGTTTTTGCTTTATAGTTTCTAGCACATTCGTCTTCAGACTAGGAGGAAAGCCATAAGACCGTATGGATTAGGCCCAAGCAAAAACCCCAGCTACTTGAGACACTTAGACTAAGCCTAAAATACCAAGATATCTCCATAAGGATGGTTTTTATACTGTACTTCCACAATCTGCTGGCAGTACAAAAAAATAAGCTGCAGATCTCCTTAGGCTGAGTCATGGTGCTTTGGGGCAGGGACCATGCATATCATGGGAATATTTCACAGTTTCTGCTCTGCTTTCAGTGTATGACACCAAAACACCCACCTGATGACATCCTTTCAAGAGCAAAGGCAGCAATTTGCAGAATTCCGCTTCTTAGGGGAAGTGAGAAATTGCTGAGCTGACACCAAGTCCTGCAGTGTCCCTGTCACCTGCAGAGCCACCGCATCCTCGCCACGGTAGCGGGCATTGTGAGAAAGGTTCTATGTCAGCTGGGTGTGGCAGCCAGGCGCCCCCTAGGGGATGGGGAGCCTGTCAGCCCCGGGCCTGTCACTGCCTGGTGTCCCTGCTGCCACCAGCCAGGCCTCTGAAAACTTGTCAAACCATGCCCAGACTTGGGGCCAGATATGCCCAAAGTCTCCAAGAGACAAGTCGGGAAGAAAGATATGGGACAGAGGGAGAAAGCGAAGGGAGCAGGAGAAAGGGAAGGAAGAATAAAAAGTAGTGTTGGGCTGCAGGAGTGAGATGGAGGAAGTGCAAGAACAGAGGCAGGAAGCAGGAGAGTGAGAGAAAAGGAAAGAAGAGACATGCAGCCAGACGAGGGGTTAGTGAGAGAGGATGGGACAGAGAACAGGATGAGAAGGACATAAGGCAAGGCAAGGACAGGCAAGGACAGGCAAGGCAAGGCTAGGCTGCAGGACATGTTTTTGCTTTATAGTTTCTAGCACATTCGTCTTCAGACTAGGAGGAAAGCCATAAGACCGTATGGATTAGGCCCAAGCAAAAACCCCAGCTACTTGAGACACTTAGACTAAGCCTAAAATACCAAGATCTCTCCATAAGGATGGTTTTTATACTGTACTTCCACAATCTGCTGGCAGTACAAAAAAATAAGCTGCAGATCTCCTTAGGCTGAGTCATGGTGCTTTGGGTCAGGGACCATGCATATCATGGGAATATTTCACAGTTTCTGCTCTGTTTTCAGGCTGCAGGACATGTTTTTGCTTTATAGTTTCTAGCACATTCGTCTTCAGACTAGGAGGAAAGCCATAAGACCGTATGGATTAGGCCCAAGCAAAAACCCCAGCTACTTGAGACAATTAGACTAAGCCTAAAATACCAAGATCTCTCCATAAGGATGGTTTTTATACTGTACTTCCACAATCTGCTGGCAGTACAAAAAAATAAGCTGCAGATCTCCTTAGGCTGAGTCATGGTGCTTTGGGGCAGGGACCATGCATATCATGGGAATATTTCACAGTTTCTGCTCTTTTTTCAGTGTATGACACCAAAACACCCACCTGATGACATCCTTTCAAGAGCAAAGGCAGCAATTTGCAGAATTCCGCTTCTTAGGGGAAGTGAGAAATTGCTGAGCTGACACCAAGTCCTGCAGTGTCCCTGTCACCTGCAGAGCCACCGCATCCTCGCCACGGTAGCGGGCATTGTGAGAAAGGTTCTATGTCAGCTGGGTGTGGCAGCCAGGCGCCCCCTAGGGGATGGGGTGCCTGTCAGCCCCGGGCCTGTCACTGCCTGGTGTCCCTGCTGCCACCAGCCAGGCCTCTGAAAACTTGTCAAACCATGCCCAGACTTGGGGCCAGTTTGGCCCAAAGTCTGCAAGAGACAAGTCGGGAAGAAAGATATGGGACAGAGGGAGAAAGCGAAGGGAGCAGGAGAAAGGGAATGAAGAATAAAAAGTAGTGTTGGGCTGCAGGAGTGAGATGGAGGAAGTGCAAGAACAGAGGCAGGAAGCAGGAGAGTGAGAGAAAAGGAAAGAAGAGACATGCAGCCAGACGAGGGGTTAGTGAGAGAGGATGGGACAGAGAACAGGATGAGAAGGACATAAGGCAAGGAAAGGACAGGCAAGGATAGGCAAGGCAAGGCTAGGCTGCAGGACATGTTTTTGCTTTATAGTTTCTAGCACATTCGTCTTCAGACTAGGAGGAAAGCCATAAGACCGTATGGATTAGGCCCAAGCAAAAACCCCAGCTACTTGAGACACTTAGACTAAGCCTAAAATACCAAGATCACTCCATAAGGATGGTTTTTATACTGTACTTCCACAATCTGCTGGCAGTACAAAAAAATAAGCTGCAGATCTCCTTAGGCTGAGTCATGGTGCTTTGGGTCAGGGACCATGCATATCATGGGAATATTTCACAGTTTCTGCTCTGTTTTCAGGCTGCAGGACATCTTTTTGCTTTATAGTTTCTAGCACATTCGTCTTCAGACTAGGAGGAAAGCCATAAGACCGTATGGATTAGGCCCAAGCAAAAACCCCAGCTACTTGAGACACTTAGACTAAGCCCAAAATACCAAGATCTCTCCATAAGGATGGTTGTTATACTGTACTTCCACAATCTGCTGGCAGTACAAAAAAATAAGCTGCAGATCTCCTTAGGCTGAGTCATGGTGCTTTGGGGCAGGGACCATGCATATCATGGGAATATTTCACAGTTTCTGCTCTGTTTTCAGTGTATGACACCAAAACACCCACCTGATGACATCCTTTCAAGAGCAAAGGCAGCAATTTGCAGAATTCCGCTTCTTAGGGGAAGTGAGAAATTGCTGAGCTGACACCAAGTCCTGCAGTGTCCCTGTCACCTGCAGAGCCACCGCATCCTCGCCACGGTAGCGGGCATTGTGACAAAGGTTCTATGTCAGCTGGGTGTGGCAGCCAGGCGCCCCCTAGGGGATGGGGAGCCTGTCAGCCCCGGGCCTGTCACTGCCTGGTGTCCCTGCTGCCACCAGCCAGGCCTCTGAAAACTTGTCAAACCATGCCCAGACTTGGGGCCAGTTTGGCCCAAAGTCTGCAAGAGACAAGTCGGGAAGAAAGATATGGGACAGAGGGAGAAAGCGAAGGGAGCAGGAGAAAGGGAAGGAAGAATAAAAAGTAGTGTTGGGCTGCAGGAGTGAGATGGAGGAATTGCAAGAAAAGAGGCAGGAAGCAGGAGAGTGAGAGAAAAGGAAAGAAGAGACATGCAGCCAGACGAGGGGTTAGTGAGAGTGGATGGGACAGAGAACAGGATGAGAAGGACATAAGGCAAGGCAAGGACAGGCAAGGACAGGCAAGGCAAGGCTAGGCTGCAGGACATGTTTTTGCTTTATAGTTTCTAGCACATTCGTCTTCAGACTAGGAGCAAAGCCATAAGACCGTATGGATTAGGCCCAAGCAAAAACCCCAGCTACTTGAGACACTTAGACTAAGCCCAAAATACCAAGATCTCTCCATAAGGATGGTTGTTATACTGTACTTCCACAATCTGCTGGCAGTACAAAAAAAGAAGCTGCAGATCTCCTTAGGCTGAGTCATGGTGCTTTGGGTCAGGGACCATGCATATCATGGGAATATTTCACAGTTTCTGCTCTGTTTTCAGTGTATGACACCAAAACACCCACCTGATGACACCCTTTCCAGAGCAAAGGCAGCAATTTGCAGAATTCCGCTTCTTAGGGGAAGTGAGAAATTGCTGAGCTGACACCAAGTCCTGCAGTGTCCCTGTCACCTGCAGAGCCACCGCATCCTCGCCACGGTAGCGGGCATTGTGACAAAGGTTCTATGTCAGCTGGGTGTGGCAGCCAGGCGCCCCCTAGGGGATGGGGAGCCTGTCAGCCCCGGGCCTGTCACTGCCTGGTGTCCCTGCTGCCACCAGCCAGGCCTCTGAAAACTTGTCAAACCATGCCCAGACTTGGGGCCAGTTTGGCCCAAAGTCTCCAAGAGACAAGTCGGGAAGAAAGATATGGGACAGAGGGAGAAAGCGAAGGAAGCAGGAGAAAGGGAAGGAAGAATAAAAAGTAGTGTTGGGCTGCAGGAGTGAGATGGAGGAAGTGCAAGAAAAGAGGCAGGAAGCAGGAGAGTGAGAGAAAAGGAAAGAAGAGACATGCAGCCAGACGAGGGCTTAGTGAGAGAGGATGGGACAGAGAACAGGATGAGAAGGACATAAGGCAAGGCAAGGACAGGCAAGGACAGGCAAGGCAAGGCTAGGCTGCAGGACATGTTTTTGCTTTATAGTTTCTAGCACATTCGTCTTCAGACTAGGAGGAAAGCCATAAGACCGTATGGATTAGGCCCAAGCAAAAACCCCAGCTACTTGAGACACTTAGACTAAGCCTAAAATACCAAGATCTCTCCATAAGGATGGTTTTTATACTGTACTTCCACAATCTGCTGGCAGTACAAAAAAATAAGCTGCAGATCTCCTTAGGCTGAGTCATGGTGCTTTGGGGCAGGGACCATGCATATCATGGGAATATTTCACAGTTTCTGCTCTGTTTTCAGTGTATGACACCAAAACACCCACCTGATGACATCCTTTCAAGAGCAAAGGCAGCAATTTGCAGAATTCCACTTCTTAGGGGAAGTGAGAAATTGCTGAGCTGACACCAAGTCCTGCAGTGTCCCTGTCACCTGCAGAGCCACCGCATCCTCGCCACGGTAGCGGGCATTGTGACAAAGGTTCTATGTCAGCTGGGTGTGGCAGCCAGGCGCCCCCTAGGGGATGGGGAGCCTGTCAGCCCCGGGCCTGTCACTGCCTGGTGTCCCTGCTGCCACCAGCCAGGCCTCTGAAAACTTGTCAAACCATGCCCAGACTTGGGGCCAGTTTGGCCCAAAGTCTCCAAGAGACAAGTCGGGAAGAAAGATATGGGACAGAGGGAGAAAGTGAAGGGAGCAGGAGAAAGGGAAGGAAGAATAAAAAGTAGTGTTGGGCTGCAGGAGTGAGATGGAGGAATTGCAAGAAAAGAGGCAGGAAGCAGGAGAGTGAGAGAAAAGGAAAGAAGAGACATGCAGCCAGACGAGGGGTTAGTGAGAGAGGATGGGACAGAGAACAGGATGAGAAGGACATAAGGCAAGGCAAGGACAGGCAAGGACAGGCAAGGCAAGGCTAGGCTGCAGGACATGTTTTTGCTTTATAGTTTCTAACACATTCGTCTTCAGACTAGGAGGAAAGCCATAAGACCGTATGGATTAGGCCCAAGCAAAAACCCCAGCTACTTGAGACTCTTAGACTAAGCCTAAAATACCAAGATCTCTCCATAAGGATGGTTTTTATACTGTACTTCCACAATCTGCTGGCAGTACAAAAAAATAAGCTGCAGATCTCCTTAGGCTGAGTCATGGTGCTTTGGGGCAGGGACCATGCATATCATGGGAATATTTCACAGTTTCTGCTCTGTTTTCAGTGTATGACACCAAAACACCCACCTGATGACATCCTTTCAAGAGCAAAGGCAGCAATTTGCAGAATTCCGCTTCTTAGGGGAAGTGAGAAATTGCTGAGCTGACACCAAGTCCTGCAGTGTCCCTGTCACCTGCAGAGCCACCGCATCCTCGCCACGGTAGCGGGCATTGTGACAAAGGTTCTATGTCAGCTGGGTGTGGCAGCCAGGCGCCCCCTAGGGGATGGGGAGCCTGTCAGCCCCGGGCCTGTCACTGCCTGGTGTCCCTGCTGCCACCAGCCAGGCCTCTGAAAACTTGTCAAACCATGCCCAGACTTGGGGCCAGTTTGGCCCAAAGTCTCCAAGAGACAAGTCGGGAAGAAAGATATGGGACAGAGGGAGAAAGCGAAGGGAGCAGGAGAAAGGGAAGGAAGAATAAAAAGTAGTGTTGGGCTGCAGGAGTGAGATGGAGGAATTGCAAGAAAAGAGGCAGGAAGCAGGAGAGTGAGAGAAAAGGAAAGAAGAGACATGCAGCCAGACGAGGGCTTAGTGAGAGTGGATGGGACAGAGAACAGGATGAGAAGGACATAAGGCAAGGCAAGGACAGGCAAGGACAGGCAAGGCAAGGCTAGGCTGCAGGACATGTTTTTGCTTTATAGTTTCTAGCACATTCGTCTTCAGACTAGGAGGAAAGCCATAAGACCGTATGGATTAGGCCCAAGCAAAAACCCCAGCTACTTGAGACACTTAGACTAAGCCTAAAATACCAAGATCTCTCCATAAGGATGGTTTTTATACTGTACTTCCACAATCTGCTGGCAGTACAAAAAAATAAGCTGCAGATCTCCTTAGGCTGAGTCATGGTGCTTTGGGGCAGGGACCATGCATATCATGGGAATATTTCACAGTTTCTGCTCTGTTTTCAGTGTATGACACCAAAACACCCACCTGATGACATCCTTTCAAGAGCAAAGGCAGCAATTTGCAGAATTCCGCTTCTTAGGGGAAGTGAGAAATTGCTGAGCTGACACCAAGTCCTGCAGTGTCCCTGTCACCTGCAGAGCCACCGCATCCTCGCCACGGTAGCGGGCATTGTGACAAAGGTTCTATGTCAGCTGGGTGTGGCAGCCAGGCGCCCCCTAGGGGATGGGGAGCCTGTCAGCCCCGGGCCTGTCACTGCCTGGTGTCCCTGCTGCCACCAGCCAGGCCTCTGAAAACTTGTCAAACCATGCCCAGACTTGGGGCCACTTTGGCCCAAAGTCTCCAAGAGACAAGTCGGGAAGAAAGATATGGGACAGAGGGAGAAAGCGAAGGGAGCAGGAGAAAGGGAAGGAAGAATAAAAAGTAGTGTTGGGCTGCAGGAGTGAGATGGAGGAATTGCAAGAAAAGAGGCAGGAAGCAGGAGAGTGAGAGAAAAGGAAAGAAGAGACATGCAGCCAGACGAGGGCTTAGTGAGAGAGGATGGGACAGAGAACAGGATGAGAAGGACATAAGGCAAGGCAAGGACAGGCAAGGACAGGCAAGGCAAGGCTAGGCTGCAGGACATGTTTTTGCTTTATAGTTTCTAGCACATTCGTCTTCAGACTTGGAGGAAAGCCATAAGACCGTATGGATTAGGCCCAAGCAAAAACCCCAGCTACTTGAGACACTTAGACTAAGCCTAAAATACCAAGATCTCTCCATAAGGATGGTTTTTATACTGTACTTCCCCAATCTGCTGGCAGTACAAAAAAATAAGCTGCAGATCTCCTTAGGCTGAGTCATGGTGCTTTGGGGCAGGGACCATGCATATCATGGGAATATTTCACAGTTTCTGCTCTGTTTTCAGTGTATGACACCAAAACACCCACCTGATGACACCCTTTCAAGAGCAAAGGCAGCAATTGGCAGAATTCCGCTTCTTAGGGGAAGTGAGAAATTGCTGAGCTGACACCAAGTCCTGCAGTGTCCCTGTCACCTGCAGAGCCACCGCATCCTCGCCACGGTAGCGGGCATTGTGACAAAGGTTCTATGTCAGCTGGGTGTGGCAGCCAGGCGCCCCCTAGGGGATGGGGAGCCTGTCAGCCCCGGGCCTGTCACTGCCTGCTGGCCCTGCTGCCACCAGCCAGGCCTCTGAAAACTTGTCAAACCATGCCCAGACTTGGGGCCAGATATGCCCAAAGTCTCCAAGAGACAAGTCGGGAAGAAAGATATGGGACAGAGGGAGAAAGCGAAGGGAGCAGGAGAAAGGGAAGGAAGAATAAAAAGTAGTGTTGGGCTGCAGGAGTGAGATGGAGGAATTGCAAGAAAAGAGGCAGGAAGCAGGAGAGTGAGAGAAAAGGAAAGAAGAGACATGCAGCCAGACGAGGGGTTAGTGAGAGAGGATGGGACAGAGAACAGGATGAGAAGGACATAAGGCAAGGCTAGGACAGGCAAGGACAGGTAAGGCAAGGTTGGCTGCAGGACATGTTTTTGCTTTATAGTTTCTAGCACATTCGTCTTCAGACTAGGAGGAAAGCCATAAGACCGTATGGATTAGGCCCAAGCAAAAACCCCAGCTACTTGAGACACTTAGACTAAGCCTAAAATACCAAGATCTCTCCATAAGGATGATTTTTATACTCTACTTCCACAATCTGCTGGCAGTACAAAAAAATAAGCTGCAGATCTCCTTAGGCTGAGTCATGGTGCTTTGGGGCAGGGACCATGCATATCATGGGAATATTTCACAGTTTCTGCTCTGTTTTCAGTGTATGACACCAAAACACCCACCTGATGACATCCTTTCAAGAGCAAAGGCAGCAATTTGCAGAATTCCGCTTCTTAGGGGAAGTGAGAAATTGCTGAGCTGACACCAAGTCCTGCAGTGTCCCTGTCACCTGCAGAGCCACCGCATCCTCGCCACGGTAGCGGGCATTGTGAGAAAGGTTCTATGTCAGCTGGGTGTGGCAGCCAGGCGCCCCCTAGGGGATGGGGAGCCTGTCAGCCCCGGGCCTGTCACTGCCTGGTGTCCCTGCTGCCACCAGCCAGGCCTCTGAAAACTTGTCAAACCATGCCCAGACTTGGGGCCAGTTTGGCCCAAAGTCTCCAAGAGACAAGTCGGGAAGAAAGATATGGGACAGAGGGAGAAAGCGAAGGGAGCAGGAGAAAGGGAAGGAAGAATAAAAAGTAGTGTTGGGCTGCAGGAGTGAGATGGAGGAATTGCAAGAAAAGAGGCAGGAAGCAGGAGAGTGAGAGAAAAGGAAAGAAGAGACATGCAGCCAGACGAGGGGTTAGTGAGAGAGGATGGGACAGAGAACAGGATGAGAAGGACATAAGGCAAGGCAAGGACAGGCAAGGACAGGCAAGGCAAGGCTAGGCTGCAGGACATTTTTTGCTTTATAGTTTCTAGCACATTCGTCTTCAGACTAGGAGGAAAGCCATAAGACCGTATGGATTAGGCCCAAGCAAAAACCCCAGCTACTTGAGACACTTAGGCTAAGCCCAAAATACCAAGATCTCTCCATAAGGATGGTTGTTATACTGTACTTCCACAATCTGCTGGCAGTAAAAAAAAAGAAGCTGCAGATCTCCTTAGGCTGAGTCATGGTGCTTTGGGTCAGGGACCATGCATATCATGGGAATATTTCACAGTTTCTGCTCTGTTTTCAGTGTATGACACCAAAACACCCACCTGATGACATCCTTTCAAGAGCAAAGGCAGCAATTTGCAGAATTCCGCTTCTTAGGGGAAGTGAGAAATTGCTGAGCTGACACCAAGTCCTGCAGTGTCCCTGTCACCTGCAGAGCCACCGCATCCTCGCCACGGTAGCGGGCATTGTGACAAAGGTTCTATGTCAGCTGGGTGTGGCACCCAGGCGCCCCCTAGGGGATGGGGAGCCTGTCAGCCCCGGGCCTGTCACTGCCTGGTGTCCCTGCTGCCACCAGGCAGGCCTCTGAAAACTTGTCAAACCATGCCCAGACTTGGGGCCAGTTTGGCCCAAAGTCTGCAAGAGACAAGTCGGGAAGAAAGATATGGGACAGAGGGAGAAAGCGAAGGGAGCAGGAGAAAGGGAAGGAAGAATAAAAAGTAGTGTTGGGCTGCAGGAGTGAGATGGAGGAATTGCAAGAAAAGAGGCAGGAAGCAGGAGAGTGAGAGAAAAGGAAAGAAGAGACATGCAGCCAGACGAGGGGTTAGTGAGAGAGGATGGGACAGAGAACAGGATGAGAAGGACATAAGGCAAGGCAAGGACAGGCAAGGACAGGCAAGGCAAGGCTAGGCTGCAGGACATGTTTTTGCTTTATAGTTTCTAGCACATTCGTCTTCAGACTAGGAGGAAAGCCATAAGACCGTATGGATTAGGCCCAAGCAAAAACCCCAGCTACTTGAGACACTTAGGCTAAGCCCAAAATACCAAGATCTCTCCATAAGGATGGTTGTTATACTGTACTTCCACAATCTGCTGGCAGTACAAAAAAATAAGCTGCAGATCTCCTTAGGCTGAGTCATGGTGCTTTGGGTCAGGGACCATGCATATCATGGGAATATTTCACAGTTTCTGCTCTGTTTTCAGTGTATGACACCAAAACACCCACCTGATGACATCCTTTCAAGAGCAAAGGCAGCAATTTGCAGAATTCCGCTTCTTAGGGGAAGTGAGAAATTGCTGAGCTGACACCAAGTCCTGCAGTGTCCCTGTCACCTGCAGAGCCACCGCATCCTCGCCACGGTAGCGGGCATTGTGAGAAAGGTTCTATGTCAGCTGGGTGTGGCAGCCAGGCGCCCCCTAGGGGATGGGGAGCCTGTCAGCCCCGGGCCTGTCACTGCCTGGTGTCCCTGCTGCCACCAGCCAGGCCTCTGAAAACTTGTCAAACCATGCCCAGACTTGGGGCCAGTTTGGCCCAAAGTCTCCAAGAGACTAGTCGGGAAGAAAGATATGGGACAGAGGGAGAAAGCGAAGGGAGCAGGAGAAAGGGAAGGAAGAATAAAAAGTAGTGTTGGGCTGCAGGAGTGAGATGGAGGAATTGCAAGAAAAGAGGCAGGACGCAGGAGAGTGAGAGAAAAGGAAAGAAGAGACATGCAGCCAGACGAGGGGTTAGTGAGAGAGGATGGGACAGAGAACAGGATGAGAAGGACATAAGGCAAGGCAAGGACAGGCAAGGACAGGCAAGGCAAGGCTAGGCTGCAGGACATGTTTTTGCTTTATAGTTTCTAGCACATTCATCTTCAGACTAGGAGGAAAGCCATAAGACCGTATGGATTAGGCCCAAGCAAAAACCCCAGCTACTTGAGACACTTAGGCTAAGCCCAAAATACCAAGATCTCTCCATAAGGATGGTTTTTATACTGTACTTCCACAATCTGCTGGCAGTACAAAAAAATAAGCTGCAGATCTCCTTAGGCTGAGTCATGGTGCTTTGGGGCAGGGACCATGCATATCATGGGAATATTTCACAGTTTCTGCTCTGTTTTCAGTGTATGACACCAAAACACCCACCTGATGACATCCTTTCAAGAGCAAAGGCAGCAATTTTCAGAATTCCGCTTCTTAGGGGAAGTGAGAAATTGCTGAGCTGACACCAAGTCCTGCAGTGTCCCTGTCACCTGCAGAGCCACCGCATCCTCGCCACGGTAGCGGGCATTGTGACAAAGGTTCTATGTCAGCTGGGTGTGGCAGCCAGGCGCCCCCTAGGGGATGGGGAGCCTGTCAGCCCCGGGCCTGTCACTGCCTGGTGTCCCTGCTGCCACCAGCCAGGCCTCTGAAAACTTGTCAAAGCATGCCCAGACTTGGGGCCAGTTTGGCCCAAAGTCTCCAAGAGACAAGTCGGGAAGAAAGATATGGGACAGAGGAGAAAGCGAAGGGAGCAGGAGAAAGGGAAGGAAGAATAAAAAGTAGTGTTGGGCTGCAGGAGTGAGATGGAGGAATTGCAAGAAAAGAGGCAGGAAGCAGGAGAGTGAGAGAAAAGGAAAGAAGAGACATGCAGCCAGACGAGGGCTTAGTGAGAGAGGATGGGACAGAGAACAGGATGAGAAGGACATAAGGCAAGGCAAGGACAGGCAAGGACAGGCAAGGCAAGGCTAGGCTGCAGGACATGTTTTTGCTTTATAGTTTCTAGCACATTCGTCTTCAGACTAGGAGGAAAGCCATAAGACCGTATGGATTAGGCCCAAGCAAAAACCCCAGCTACTTGAGACACTTAGACTAAGCCCAAAATACCAAGATCTCTCCATAAGGATGGTTTTTATACTGTACTTCCACAATCTGCTGGCAGTACAAAAAAATAAGCTGCAGATCTCCTTAGGCTGAGTCATGGTGCTTTGGGGCAGGGACCATGCATATCATGGGAATATTTCACAGTTTCTGCTCTGTTTTCAGTGTATGACACCAAAACACCCACCTGATGACATCCTTTCAAGAGCAAAGGCAGCAATTTGCAGAATTCCGCTTCTTAGGGGAAGTGAGAAATTGCTGAGCTGACACCAAGTCCTGCAGTGTCCCTGTCACCTGCAGAGCCACCGCATCCTCGCCACGGTAGCGGGCATTGTGACAAAGGTTCTATGTCAGCTGGGTGTGGCAGCCAGGCGCCCCCTAGGGGATGGGGAGCCTGTCAGCCCCGGGCCTGTCACTGCCTGGTGTCCCTGCTGCCACCAGCCAGGCCTCTGAAAACTTGTCAAACCATGCCCAGACTTGGGGCCAGTTTGGCCCAAAGTCTCCAAGAGACAAGTCGGGAAGAAAGATATGGGACAGAGGGAGAAAGCGAAGGGAGCAGGAGAAAGGGAAGGAAGAATAAAAAGTAGTGTTGGGCTGCAGGAGTGAGATGGAGGAATTGCAAGAAAAGAGGCAGGAAGCAGGAGAGTGAGAGAAAAGGAAAGAAGAGACATGCAGCCAGACGAGGGCTTAGTGAGAGAGGATGGGACAGAGAACAGGATGAGAAGGACATAAGGCAAGGCAAGGACAGGCAAGGACAGGCAAGGCAAGGCTAGGCTGCAGGACATGTTTTTGCTTTATAGTTTCTAGCACATTCATCTTCAGACTAGGAGGAAAGCCATAAGACCGTATGGATTAGGCCCAAGCAAAAACCCCAGCTACTTGAGACACTTAGGCTAAGCCCAAAATACCAAGATCTCTCCATAAGGATGGTTTTTATACTGTACTTCCACAATCTGCTGGCAGTACAAAAAAATAAGCTGCAGATCTCCTTAGGCTGAGTCATGGTGCTTTGGGGCAGGGACCATGCATATCATGGGAATATTTCACAGTTTCTGCTCTGTTTTCAGTGTATAACACCAAAACACCCACCTGATGACATCCTTTCAAGAGCAAAGGCAGCAATTTTCAGAATTCCGCTTCTTAGGGGAAGTGAGAAATTGCTCAGCTGACACCAAGTCCTGCAGTGTCCCTGTCACCTGCAGAGCCACCGCATCCTCGCCACGGTAGCGGGCATTGTGACAAAGGTTCTATGTCAGCTGGGTGTGGCAGCCAGGCGCCCCCTAGGGGATGGGGAGCCTGTCAGCCCCGGGCCTGTCACTGCCTGCTGGCCCTGCTGCCACCACCCAGGCCTCTGAAAACTTGTCAAACCATGCCCAGACTTGGGGCCAGTTTGGCCCAAAGTCTCCAAGAGACTAGTCGGGAAGAAAGATATGGGACAGAGGGAGAAAGCGAAGGGAGCAGGAGAAAGGGAAGGAAGAATAAAAAGTAGTGTTGGGCTGCAGGAGTGAGATGGAGGAATTGCAAGAAAAGAGGCAGGACGCAGGAGAGTGAGAGAAAAGGAAAGAAGAGACATGCAGCCAGACGAGGGGTTAGTGAGAGAGGATGGGACAGAGAACAGGATGAGAAGGACATAAGGCAAGGCAAGGACAGGCAAGGACAGGCAAGGCAAGGCTAGGCTGCAGGACATGTTTTTGCTTTATAGTTTCTAGCACATTCGTCTTCAGACTAGGAGGAAAGCCATAAGACCGTATGGATTATGCCCAAGCAAAAACCCCAGCTACTTGAGACACTTAGACTAAGCCTAAAATACCAAGATCTATCCATAAGGATGGTTTTTATACTGTACTTCCACAATCTGCTGGCAGTACAAAAAAATAAGCTGCAGATCTCCTTAGGCTGAGTCATGGTGCTTTGGGGCAGGGACCGTGCATATCATGGGAATATTTCACAGTTTCTGCTCTGTTTTCAGTGTATGACACCAAAACACCCACCTGATGACATCCTTTCAAGAGCAAAGGCAGCAATTTGCAGAATTCCGCTTCTTAGGGGAAGTGAGAAATTGCTGAGCTGACACCAAGTCCTGCAGTGTCCCTGTCACCTGCAGAGCCACCGCATCCTCGCCACGGTAGCGGGCATTGTGACAAAGGTTCTATGTCAGCTGGGTGTGGCAGCCAGGCGCCCCCTAGGGGATGGGGAGCCTGTCAGCCCCGGGCCTGTCACTGCCTGGTGTCCCTGCTGCCACCAGCCAGGCCTCTGAAAACTTGTCAAACCATGCCCAGACTTGGGGCCAGTTTGGCCCAAAGTCTCCAAGAGACAAGTCGGGAAGAAAGATATGGGACAGAGGGAGAAAGCGAAGGGAGCAGTAGAAAGGGAAGGAAGAATAAAAAGTAGTGTTGGGCTGCAGGAGTGAGATGGAGGAAGTGCAAGAAAAGAGGCAGGAAGCAGGAGAGTGAGAGAAAAGGAAAGAAGAGACATGCAGCCAGACGAGGGGTTAGTGAGAGAGGATGGGACAGAGAACAGGATGAGAAGGACATAAGGCAAGGCAAGGACAGGCAAGGACAGGCAAGGCAAGGCTAGGCTGCAGGACATGTTTTTGCTTTATAGTTTCTAGCACATTCGTCTTCAGTCTAGGAGGAAAGCCATAAGACCGTATGGATTAGGCCCAAGCAAAAACCCCAGCTACTTGAGACACTTAGACTAAGCCTAAAATACCAAGATCTATCCATAAGGATGGTTTTTATACTGTACTTCCACAATCTGCTGGCAGTACAAAAAAATAAGCTGCAGATCTCCTTAGGCTGAGTCATGGTGCTTTGGGGCAGGGACCGTGCATATCATGGGAATATTTCACAGTTTCTGCTCTGTTTTCAGTGTATGACACCAAAACACCCACCTGATGACATCCTTTCAAGAGAAAAGGCAGCAATTTGCAGAATTCCGCTTCTTAGGGGAAGTGAGAAATTGCTGAGCTGACACCAAGTCCTGCAGTGTCCCTGTCACCTGCAGAGCCACCGCATCCTCGCCACGGTAGCGGGCATTGTGACAAAGGTTCTATGTCAGCTGGGTGTGGCAGCCAGGCGCCCCCTAGGGGATGGGGAGCCTGTCAGCCCCGGGCCTGTCACTGCCTGGTGTCCCTGCTGCCACCAGCCAGGCCTCTGAAAACTTGTCAAACCATGCCCAGACTTGGGGCCAGTTTGGCCCAAAGTCTCCAAGAGACAAGTCGGGAAGAAAGATATGGGACAGAGGGAGAAAGCGAAGGGAGCAGGAGAAAGGGAAGGAAGAATAAAAAGTAGTGTTGGGCTGCAGGAGTGAGATGGAGGAATTGCAAGAAAAGAGGCAGGAAGCAGGAGAGTGAGAGAAAAGGAAAGAAGAGACATGCAGCCAGACGAGGGGTTAGTGAGAGAGGATGGGACAGAGAACAGGATGAGAAGGACATAAGGCAAGGCTAGGACAGGCAAGGCAAGGCTAGGCTGCAGGACATGTTTTTGCTTTATAGTTTCTAGCACATTCGTCTTCAGACTAGGAGGAAAGCCATAAGACCGTATGGATTAGGCCCAAGCAAAAACCCCAGCTACTTGAGACACTTAGACTAAGCCTAAAATACCAAGATCTCTCCATAAGGATGGTTTTTATACTGTACTTCCACAATCTGCTGGCAGTACAAAAAAATAAGCTGCAGATCTCCTTAGGCTGAGTCATGGTGCTTTGGGGCAGGGACCGTGCATATCATGGGAATATTTCACAGTTTCTGCTCTGTTTTCAGTGTATGACACCAAAACACCCACCTGATGACATCCTTTCAAGAGCAAAGGCAGCAATTTGCAGAATTCCGCTTCTTAGGGGAAGTGAGAAATTGCTGAGCTGACACCAAGTCCTGCAGTGTCCCTGTCACCTGCAGAGCCACCGCATCCTCGCCACGGTAGCGGGCATTGTGACAAAGGTTCTATGTCAGCTGGGTGTGGCAGCCAGGCGCCCCCTAGGGGATGGGGAGCCTGTCAGCCCCGGGCCTGTCACTGCCTGGTGTCCCTGCTGCCACCAGCCAGGCCTCTGAAAACTTGTCAAACCATGCCCAGACTTGGGGCCAGTTTGGCCCAAAGTCTCCAAGAGACAAGTCGGGAAGAAAGATATGGGACAGAGGGAGAAAGCGAAGGGAGCAGGAGAAAGGGAAGGAAGAATAAAAAGTAGTGTTGGGCTGCAGGAGTGAGATGGAGGAATTGCAAGAAAAGAGGCAGGAAGCAGGAGAGTGAGAGAAAAGGAAAGAAGAGACATGCAGCCAGACGAGGGGTTAGTGAGAGAGGATGGGACAGAGAACAGGATGAGAAGGACATAAGGCAAGGCTAGGACAGGCAAGGACAGGCAAGGCAAGGCTAGGCTGCAGGACATGTTTTTGCTTTATAGTTTCTAGCACATTAGTCTTCAGACTAGGAGGAAAGCCATAAGACCGTATGGATTAGGCCCAAGCAAAAACCCCAGCTACTTGAGACACTTAGACTAAGCCCAAAATACCAAGATCTCTCCATAAGGATGGTTTTTATACTGTACTTCCACAATCTGCTGGCAGTACAAAAAAAGAAGCTGCAGATCTCCTTAGGCTGAGTCATGCTGCTTTGGGGCAGGGACCATGCATATCATGGGAATATTTCACAGTTTCTGCTCTGTTTTCAGTGTATGACACCAAAACACCCACCTGATGACACCCTTTCAAGAGCAAAGGCAGCAATTTGCAGAATTCCGCTTCTTAGGGGAAGTGAGAAATTGCTGAGCTGACAGCAAGTCCTGCAGTGTCCCTGTCACCTGCAGAGCCACCGCATCCTCGCCACGGTAGCGGGCATTGTGACAAAGGTTCTATGTCAGCTGGGTGTGGCAGCCAGGCGCCCCTAGGGGATGGGGAGCCTGTCAGCCCCGGGCCTGTCACTGCCTGGTGTCCCTGCTGCCACCAGCCAGGCCTCTGAAAACTTGTCAAACCATGCCCAGACTTGGGGCCAGTTTGGCCCAAAGTCTCCAAGAGACAAGTCGGGAAGAAAGATATGGGACAGAGGGAGAAAGCGAAGGGAGCAGTAGAAAGGGAAGGAAGAATAAAAAGTAGTGTTGGGCTGCAGGAGTGAGATGGAGGAAGTGCAAGAAAAGAGGCAGGAAGCAGGAGAGTGAGAGAAAAGGAAAGAAGAGACATGCAGCCAGACGAGGGGTTAGTGAGAGAGGATGGGACAGAGAACAGGATGATAAGGACATAAGGCAAGGCAAGGACAGGCAAGGACAGGCAAGGCAAGGCTAGGCTGCAGGACATGTTTTTGCTTTATAGTTTCTAGCACATTCGTCTTCAGACTAGGAGGAAAGCCATAAGACCGTATGGATTAGGCCCAAGCAAAAACCCCAGCTACTTGAGACACTTAGACTAAGCCTAAAATACCAAGATCTCTCCATAAGGATGGTTTTTATACTGTACTTCCACAATCTGCTGGCAGTACAAAAAAATAAGCTGCAGATCTCCTTAGGCTGAGTCATGGTGCTTTGGGGCAGGGACCATGCATATCATGGGAATATTTCACAGTTTCTGCTCTGTTTTCAGTGTATGACACCAAAACACCCACCTGATGACACCCTTTCAAGAGCAAAGGCAGCAATTTGCAGAATTCCGCTTCTTAGGGGAAGTGAGAAATTGCTGAGCTGACACCAAGTCCTGCAGTGTCCCTGTCACCTGCAGAGCCACCGCATCCTCGCCACGGTAGCGGGCATTGTGACAAAGGTTCTATGTCAGCTGGGTGTGGCAGCCAGGCGCCCCCTAGGGGATGGGGAGCCTGTCAGCCCCGGGCCTGTCACTGCCTGGTGTCCCTGCTGCCACCAGCCAGGCCTCTGAAAACTTGTCAAACCATGCCCAGACTTGGGGCCAGTTTGGCCCAAAGTCTCCAAGAGACAAGTCGGGAAGAAAGATATGGGACAGAGGGAGAAAGCGAAGGGAGCAGGAGAAAGGGAAGGAAGAATAAAAAGTAGTGTTGGGCTGCAGGAGTGAGATGGAGGAAGTGCAAGAAAAGAGGCAGGAAGCAGGAGAGTGAGAGAAAAGGAAAGAAGAGACATGCAGCCAGACGAGGTGTTAGTGAGAGAGGATGGGACAGAGAACAGGATGAGAAGGACATAAGGCAAGGCAAGGACAGGCAAGGACAGGCAAGGCAAGGCTAGGCTGCAGGACATGTTTTTGCTTTATAGTTTCTAGCACATTCGTCTTCAGTCTAGGAGGAAAGCCATAAGACCGTATGGATTAGGCCCAAGCAAAAACCCCAGCTACTTGAGACACTTAGACTAAGCCTAAAATACCAAGATCTATCCATAAGGATGGTTTTTATACTGTACTTCCACAATCTGCTGGCAGTACAAAAAAATAAGCTGCAGATCTCCTTAGGCTGAGTCATGGTGCTTTGGGGCAGGGACCGTGCATATCATGGGAATATTTCACAGTTTCTGCTCTGTTTTCAGTGTATGACACCAAAACACCCACCTGATGACATCCTTTCAAGAGAAAAGGCAGCAATTTGCAGAATTCCGCTTCTTAGGGGAAGTGAGAAATTGCTGAGCTGACACCAAGTCCTGCAGTGTCCCTGTCACCTGCGGAGCCACCGCATCCTCGCCACGGTAGCGGGCATTGTGACAAAGGTTCTATGTCAGCTGGGTGTGGCAGCCAGGCGCCCCCTAGGGGATGGGGAGCCTGTCAGCCCCGGGCCTGTCACTGCCTGGTGTCCCTGCTGCCACCAACCAGGCCTCTGAAAACTTGTCAAACCATGCCCAGACTTGGGGCCAGTTTGGCCCAATGTCTCCAAGAGACAAGTCGGGAAGAAAGATATGGGACAGAGGGAGAAAGCGAAGGGAGCAGGAGAAAGGGAAGGAAGAATAAAAAGTAGTGTTGGGCTGCAGGAGTGAGATGGAGGAAGTGCAAGAAAAGAGGCAGGAAGCAGGAGAGTGAGAGAAAAGGAAAGAAGAGACATGCAGCCAGACGAGGTGTTAGTGAGAGAGGATGGGACAGAGAACAGGATGAGAAGGACATAAGGCAAGGCAAGGACAGGCAAGGACAGGCAAGGCAAGGCTAGGCTGCAGGACATGTTTTTGCTTTATAGTTTCTAGCACATTCGTCTTCAGTCTAGGAGGAAAGCCATAAGACCGTATGGATTAGGCCCAAGCAAAAACCCCAGCTACTTGAGACACTTAGACTAAGCCTAAAATACCAAGATCTCTCCATAAGGATGGTTTTTATACTGTACTTCCACAATCTGCTGGCAGTACAAAAAAATAAGCTGCAGATCTCCTTAGGCTGAGTCATGGTGCTTTGGGGCAGGGACCATGCATATCATGGGAATATTTCACAGTTTCTGCTCTGTTTTCAGTGTATGACACCAAAACACCCACCTGATGACACCCTTTCAAGAGCAAAGGCAGCAATTTGCACAATTCCGCTTCTCAGGGGAAGTGAGAAATTGCTGAGCTGACACCAAGTCCTGCAGTGTCCCTGTCACCTGCAGAGCCACCGCATCCTCGCCACGGTAGCGGGCATTGTGACAAAGGTTCTATGTCAGCTGGGTGTGGCAGCCAGGCGCCCCCTAGGGGATGGGGAGCCTGTCAGCCCCGGGCCTGTCACTGCCTGCTGGCCCTGCTGCCACCAGCCAGGCCTCTGAAAACTTGTCAAACCATGCCCAGACTTGGGGCCAGATATGCCCAAAGTCTCCAAGAGACAAGTCGGGAAGAAAGATATGGGACAGAGGGAGAAAGCGAAGGGAGCAGGAGAAAGGGAAGGAAGAATAAAAAGTAGTGTTGGGCTGCAGGAGTGAGATGGAGGAATTGCAAGAAAAGAGGCAGGAAGCAGGAGAGTGAGAGAAAAGGAAAGAAGAGACATGCAGCCAGACGAGGGGTTAGTGAGAGAGGATGGGACAGAGAACAGGATGAGAAGGACATAAGGCAAGGCTAGGACAGGCAAGGACAGGCAAGGCAAGGCTAGGCTGCAGGACATGTTTTTGCTTTATAGTTTCTAGCACATTCGTCTTCAGACTAGGAGGAAAGCCATAAGACCGTATGGATTAGGCCCAAGCAAAAACCCCAGCTACTTGAGACACTTAGACTAAGCCTAAAATACCAAGATCTCTCCATAAGGATGGTTTTTATACTGTACTTCCACAATCTGCTGGCAGTACAAAAAAATAAGCTGCAGATCTCCTTAGGCTGAGTCATGGTGCTTTGGGGCAGGGACCATGCATATCATGGGAATATTTCACAGTTTCTGCTCTGTTTTCAGTGTATGACACCAAAACACCCACCTGATGACACCCTTTCAAAAGCAAAGGCAGCAATTTGCAGAATTCCGCTTCTTAGGGGAAGTGAGAAATTGCTGAGCTGACACCAATTCCTGCAGTGTCCCTGTCACCTGCAGAGCCACCGCATCCTCGCCACGGTAGCGGGCATTGTGACAAAGGTTCTATGTCAGCTGGGTGTGGCAGCCAGGCGCCCCCTAGGGGATGGGGAGCCTGTCAGCCCCGGGCCTGTCACTGCCTGCTGGCCCTGCTGCCACCAGCCAGGCCTCTGAAAACTTGTCAAACCATGCCCAGACTTGGGGCCAGTTTGGCCCAAAGTCTCCAAGAGACAAGTCGGGAAGAAAGATATGGGACAGAGGGAGAAAGCGAAGGGAGCAGGAGAAAGGGAAGGAAGAATAAAAAGTAGTGTTGGGCTGCAGGAGTGAGATGGAGGAATTGCAAGAAAAGAGGCAGGAAGCAGGAGAGTGAGAGAAAAGGAAAGAAGAGACATGCAGCCAGACGAGGGGTTAGTGAGAGAGGATGGGACAGAGAACAGGATGAGAAGGACCTAAGGCAAGGCAAGGACAGGCAAGGACAGGCAAGGGAAGGCTAGGCTGCAGGACATGTTTTTGCTTTATAGTTTCTAGCACATTCCTCTTCAGACTAGGAGGAAAGCCATAAGACCGTATGGATTAGGCCCAAGCAAAAAGCCCAGCTACTTGAGACACTTAGACTAAGCCTAAAATACCAAGATCTCTCCATAAGGATGGTTTTTATACTGTACTTCCACAGTCTGCTGGCAGTACAAAAAAATAAGCTGCAGATCTCCTTAGGCTGAGTCATGGTGCTTTGGGGCAGGGACCGTGCATATCATGGGAATATTTCACAGTTTCTGCTCTGTTTTCAGTGTATGACACCAAAACACCCACCTGATGACATCCTTTCAAGAGCAAAGGCAGCAATTTGCAGAATTCCGCTTCTTAGGGGAAGTGAGAAATTGCTGAGCTGACACCAAGTCCTGCAGTGTCCCTGTCACCTGCAGAGCCACCGCATCCTCGCCACGGTAGCGGGCATTGTGACAAAGGTTCTATGTCAGCTGGGTGTGGCAGCCAGGCGCCCCCTAGGGGATGGGGAGCCTGTCAGCCCCGGGCCTGTCACTGCCTGGTGTCCCTGCTGCCACCAGCCAGGCCTCTGAAAACTTGTCAAACCATGCCCAGACTTGGGGCCAGTTTGGCCCAAAGTCTGCAAGAGACAAGTCGGGAAGAAAGATATGGGACAGAGGGAGAAAGCGAAGGGAGCAGGAGAAAGGGAAGGAAGAATAAAAAGTAGTGTTGGGCTGCAGGAGTGAGATGGAGGAATTGCAAGAAAAGAGGCAGGAAGCAGGAGAGTGAGAGAAAAGGAAAGAAGAGACATGCAGCCAGACGAGGGGTTAGTGAGAGAGGATGGGACAGAGAACAGGATGAGAAGGACATAAGGCAAGGCAAGGACAGGCAAGGACAGGCAAGGCAAGGCTAGGCTGCAGGACATGTTTTTGCTTTATAGTTTCTAGCACATTCGTCTTCAGACTAGGAGGAAAGCCATAAGACCGTATGGATTAGGCCCAAGCAAAAACCCCAGCTACTTGAGACACTTAGACTAAGCCTAAAATACCAAGATCTCTCCATAAGGATGGTTTTTATACTGTACTTCCACAATCTGCTGGCAGTACAAAAAAATAAGCTGCAGATCTCCTTAGGCTGAGTCATGGTGCTTTGGGGCAGGGACCGTGCATATCATGGGAATATTTCACAGTTTCTGCTCTGTTTTCAGTGTATGACACCAAAACACCCACCTGATGACATCCTTTCAAGAGCAAAGGCAGCAATTTGCAGAATTCCGCTTCTTAGGGGAAGTGAGAAATTGCTGAGCTGACACCAAGTCCTGCAGTGTCCCTGTCACCTGCAGAGCCACCGCATCCTCGCCACGGTAGCGGGCATTGTGACAAAGGTTCTATGTCAGCTGGGTGTGGCAGCCAGGCGCCCCCTAGGGGATGGGGAGCCTGTCAGCCCCGGGCCTGTCACTGCCTGGTGTCCCTGCTGCCACCAGCCAGGCCTCTGAAAACTTGTCAAACCATGCCCAGACTTGGGGCCAGTTTGGCCCAAAGTCTCCAAGAGACAAGTCGGGAAGAAAGATATTGGACAGAGGGAGAAAGCGAAGGGAGCAGGAGAAAGGGAAGGAAGAATAAAAAGTAGTGTTGGGCTGCAGGAGTGAGATGGAGGAATTGCAAGAAAAGAGGCAGGAAGCAGGAGAGTGAGAGAAAAGGAAAGAAGAGACATGCAGCCAGACGAGGGGTTAGTGAGAGAGGATGGGACAGAGAACAGGATGAGAAGGACATAAGGCAAGTCTGGGACAGGCAAGGACAGGCAAGGCAAGGCTAGGCTGCAGGACATGTTTTTGCTTTATAGTTTCTAGCACATTCGTCTTCAGACTAGGAGGAAAGCCATAAGACCGTATGGATTAGGCCCAAGCAAAAACCCCAGCTACTTGAGACACTTAGACTAAGCCCAAAATACCAAGATCTCTCCATAAGGATGGTTTTTATACTGTACTTCCACAATCTGCTGGCAGTACAAAAAAATAAGCTGCAGATCTCCTTAGGCTGAGTCATGGTGCTTTGGGGCAGGGACCATGCATATCATGGGAATATTTCACAGTTTCTGCTCTGTTTTCAGTGTATGACACCAAAACACCCACCTGATGACACCCTTTCAAGAGCAAAGGCAGCAATTTGCAGAATTCCGCTTCTTAGGGGAAGTGAGAAATTGCTGAGCTGACACCAAGTCCTGCAGTGTCCCTGTCACCTGCAGAGCCACCGCATCCTCGCCACGGTAGCGGGCATTGTGACAAAGGTTCTATGTCAGCTGGGTGTGGCAGCCAGGCGCCCCCTAGGGGATGGGGAGCCTGTCAGCCCCGGGCCTGTCACTGCCTGGTGTCCCTGCTGCCACCAGCCAGGCCTCTGAAAACTTGTCAAAGCATGCCCAGACTTGGGGCCAGTTTGGCCCAAAGTCTGCAAGAGACAAGTCGGGAAGAAAGATATGGGACAGAGGGAGAAAGCGAAGGGAGCAGGAGAAAGGGAAGGAAGAATAAAAAGTAGTGTTGGACTGCAGGAGTGAGATGGAGGAAGTGCAAGAAAAGAGGCAGGAAGCAGTAGAGTGAGAGAAAAGGAAAGAAGAGACATGCAGTGTGGGTTATCTTGGCTGTATTTATAGGCAATGTGCTGATTTTAGTTATTGGACCTGCTGTGTTAGCATGGGAAGTTACTGGGGGGTTGTGGAAAATTACAGCCGATGGGTGTAAGAACAAAGCACAGGAGCTGGTGGTTTGGCAACAGTATCTTGTTATAGTCGCGCGAAGCTTTCCTAACACGAAAGGCATGTAGTTACAAGGACCTAAGATAAGATATGCATGCTTTCTTACTAACCTATCATGAGCTCAGCTTTTGTAATATGTATGAGCTAATTAGTTGGTATACCAATCAGTATAATCCACGATAGTAGTTGTAATGTATGTAACAGTATAAAAGGATTGTGTAGAGAACAATAAAGTGGACACTTTGCTTGCATCAAGTTGCGTCCCCGTCTCTTCATCGCGGCAAATGGTGCCCCCCGACGTGATCTTTGGTGAAGACTCCGCCGGAGGCTGATAATCACCTATCTGGTGGCGTGCTGCGAGTCCCGCAGAACTGGGAACGCTGCTACAAGGAGCAGGGAAAAGCCGGCTACTGAAGTCATCACCCCCGTCTGGAACGAGAGGTGAGCTGCGGGAAACTAGCAAAATGGGGAATCAGACGAGTTCCCCTGAAAGAGACGTTTATGAGCTAATGAAAGCTTTGCTTCAGAAGCATGGGGGAAAAACCCTTTCGGGTCAGGACCTCAAGCTGATCCTTAAATGGGTCCAGGTTAAGATCCCTACAGTTACTGCTTCTTCGATTTTTACCCGGGAACTTTGGGACGATGTACGGGTGAAATTATGGGATGCAGCTACCTCTGGAAATGAGGAAGCGCAACGTATGCTCCCACGATGGAGAAAAATTTTTGAGGCTGTGAAAGCGCAAGAGCAGAGCCAACGAGGTTCAGAAGGGGAGACAAAGCCCTCTGCACCATCATTACCGTTACCACCCCCCTTGGCCTGTGCAGCGGGGTATCCCCCGGAGGATGATCCCTTTGATCCCGGACCTGTTGATCCCGAAAAAGAACCCGATCTTTTCCCTCCTGATCCTCATAATGCCTGGGGAGAGATCAAACGCCAAGCCTTAAAGGAGGGGGAGTTAGAGATAGCAAGGACTATAGTAGCGCCTGTTATATATCAAGGAAGGGGGGGGGCGGCTCAATGGGAAGCATTATCCTTCTCAGTGATTAAGGAGTTGCGTCGTACGGTTACCGAGCACGGGTTGTCTTCTCCTTATTTTGCAAGCCTTTTATCTTCTGTATTCGATACATATGTCATGACCCCACATGATTTAAAATCTCTCGTCGCGATTGTTATTAACCCCGACGCAATATCAATGTGGGAGTCTCAATGGAGAACGGGGCTGCAGACAATTTTGTTGGGGTATGCGGGACATGCGAATGCTGCCCTAGCTGCCTTAACCATAGAACATCTTACTGGGACTGGGCAACATGCAGACCCGGTCGGACAGGCAAGGGATATCCCCCGAGAAGCCTTAGAAGCAGTCCGGGAGGAAGCGAAAAAGGCTTTATTGAAAGTTCCTGATTCTCAAAAGCCTCAGAAAGCGTTTACTAATATCACCCAAGAGCCCCGAGAGCCGTATATGCAATTTGTAGACCGCTTGAAACAAGCCTTAGATCGGCAAGTAGATAATACCGAGGCTCGAGATATCCTATTACTTAAATTAGCAGTGGAAAATGCCAACGCTGATTGCAAAAAACTTTTAAAATCGCTTCCAAACCAAAATCCTACTTTGATTGAGATGATTGAGGCGTGTAACAGAATTGGCACTATGGATTATAAATATGAAGCGATGGCTGCTGCCTTTGCGGCCATGCGCGGACCTGTGGGAAACAGTAAGCAACAGAACTGTTTCGGTTGTGGAAGCCAGGTCACTTTAAAAGAGATTGTCGCAGCGCCGGGGGGAAGAGACCTCCAGCACCTGGTATTTGTCCCAGATGCCAGAAGGGACGGCATTTTGCAAACCAATGTAATCTAAATATGATGTGAATGGGCATCCCATACCGGGAAACCGGCAGTGGAGCGCGAACCCGCGGCGCGTGCAGACACAAGTTCCGCGGCCAGCCTCAACGCCCCTGCAAGCGCGGGGGGAGGAGCGGGGGACCGGAGGGTTTCCAGTCTCTCTCCCGCAACAGCAGGGAGTGCCGGCCTGGACCTGGCAACCGCCCACACAGTAACGCTGCTTGATTCCTCTGTTCACTTACTGCCTACCAAAGTTGCAGGCCCTTTGCCTCCTCAAACGCAGGCTTTATTATTGGGAAGATCATCCACCACCCTGTCAGGGCTTTTTGTATTGCCTGGAGTAATTGATCCTGACAGTAATTCCGAAATCAAAATTATGGCTTGGACCCCATTTCCTCCTTGCACAGTACCAGAGGGAAGTCGTATTGCTCAATTGATACTGATCCCTAAGGAGGACTATGTCTCAATCCCTGACCAAATGCTCCCGCGGAGACAGGGAAGCTTTGGGTCTACGGGAGAACCACTAATTTTATGGGCTCAAGCCATCTCACAAAAGCGTCCTATATGTCAATGTACCCTCATTTGCAGAGGTCAGCAAGTCGTGTTGAGTGGAATCATTGATACAGGTGCAGATGTTACCGTTATTTCTCAAGCGAAGTGGCCTTCTAGGTGGCCTTTAGCTGATATCTCTCAGACGTTAGCAGGGATTGGGGGGTGCGGAGCTAGCCGCCAAAGCGCAGAAATGATACAAGTTCAAAATTCAGAAGGACAAGTTGCCTCAGTCAAACCGTTTATCTTACCAGTACCTATGGTCTTGTGGGGACGTGATGTGTTGTCTCAGTGGGGGGTGTCTATCCAGACACATTTTTAGGTGGGGCCATTGAGGGGCGTGAAACCCTAAAGTTAACCTGGAAGACAGACACTCCTATTTGGATTGATCAATGGCCCCTGCCACTGGAAAAACTTCACGCCCTCCAAGAAATAGTTAACGAACAACTATCTATGGGACATATTGTACCCTCAACGAGTCCTTGGAACTCGCCTATCTTTGTTATTAAAAAACTGACTGGCAAGTGGCGCCTGCTCCATGACCTCAGAAAAATTAATGACGCTATGGAAGATATGGGGGCCCTGCAGCCTGGGCTTCCATCACCTACCATGATCCCTCGAGATTGGCATTTAACTATCATAGACCTCAAAGATTGTTTTTTCAACATTCCATTGCATCCAGATGATGCCCCTAAATTTGCCTTTTCTGTGCCAAGCGTCAACATGCAAGCTCCTTTGCAAAGATACCAGTGGGTTGTGCTACCGCAGGGAATGAAAAATAGCCCTACAATATGCCAATGGTATGTAGCAAAGATACTTAGTCCTGTTAGAACTGCAGTGCCTGCTGCATTGTTATATCATTATATGGATGACATTCTAGTGGCAGCACAGCACCATGAAGTCATGGAGGAAGCTGTAGCCCTTGTCGTGGCTGCTGTAAAATCAGCAGACCTCTGTATTGCACCAGAAAAAATTCAAAGAATGCCACCTTGGAAATA
This sequence comes from Columba livia, assembly GCF_036013475.1. Classification (NCBI taxonomy): domain Eukaryota; kingdom Metazoa; phylum Chordata; class Aves; order Columbiformes; family Columbidae; genus Columba; species Columba livia. The sequence goes on along the minus strand of NW_027043007.1, from coordinate 4,197,378 downwards.
CTTAGGATGGCGTATAAGGGCTCAGACTATTACCCCGCAACCCTTACAGATACAGGCAAATGTAAAGAACTTACATGATGTACAAAAACTGCTGGGTACAATCAATTGGGTCAGACCATTGTTAGGAATCAGTAATGCGGACCTTCGTCCCTTATTCGAATTGCTTAAAGGAAGCTCGGATTTAAACGCTCCGCGAACTCTTAGTCCTGAAGCCATAGCTTCCTTGCATAAAGCTGCAACAGCAATTGCCTCCAGACAAGCGCATCGATGGGAACCAGAATTGCCTTTTCAATTAATCATCCTTAATCCTGCTAGACAGCCTTATGCGCTTATCTTTCAATGGGACTGCCAGAAAACTGACCCTTTACTAATCATTGAATGGATTTTTCTGCCTAACCAAGCCACAAAGACGATTTCTACCCAACATGAGATGTTTGCATCTTTAATCATCAGGGCCAGACAGCGATTACTTACCCTGGCAGGCACGGACTTTGCCCTCATATGTATGCCAGTAACAACTGTTTACCTGCAATGGCTACAACAACAATCAGATGCACTAGGTATAGCCCTGACTGGTTATGCAGGCCAACTCACTTCTCATCCGCCTTCTCACAAGCTGTTAAGCATTGATTTTCACCTTTTACCTGTTCCAAAGCGGAGTGACCAGCCTTTACAAGCCCTCACTGTATTCACAGATGGGTCTGGCAAATCTCACAAGTCTGTTATCCTTTGGTGGGATGAACATCGGGAACGGTGGAGCTCAGATGTAGAGACTGTACAGGGTTCTCCTCAAATAGTAGAATTATCTGCAGTTGTTCGAGTGTTTCGAAAATGGTCTGCCCCTCTCAATATAATCACTGATTCTGCTTATGTTGCAGGAATTGTTAGCCGAGCAGAAGCTTCTGTGCTACGGGATATTTCTCATGCGGCACTGTTCAATCTGTTACAAGAACTCATTTTCCTGTTAGATTCCCGCCTTCACCCTTATTTTATTATGCATGTCCGATCTCACACTTCTCTACCTGGTTTTATTGCAGAAGGGAACCGACAAGCGGATTTGCTTACGCTACCGGTGCAGGTGTTACCAGATCGATTAGCGCAAGCTCGACTCAGCCACTCCTTTTTTCATCAAAATGCTGCAGGCCTTACGTTTGTTATTAAAACAAAAAGGGGGAATAGGGGCTGCTACACCAGAGGAGCGCTTACAGAAAGCCTTGTATGTTTTTAATTTTTTGAATTGTTCCCTGTTAGACAGCAATCCTCCAGTAGTTCGTCATTTTAGCACAAACACCCTTTTTGAACCCAAGATTAAGCCGCCAGTATTGATCCGGGACCCCGAAACAGGTAAAGTGATGGGACCCTATCCCCTTGTTACATGGGGTAGAGGTTATGCTTGTGTTTCCACAGAGAGAGGTCCTCGCTGGATCCCGGCAAAGAACGTGAGACCCTTCCGAGAAACATTGCAACGACAGTCTTCTGATAACGCTCCAGAACCTGCGTTCGATGAGGAGAACGTTGCTCCCGAATGAATTCCGTCTCAGAAACAGATAAGCGAGAGCTTCAATGTCCAGACTGCGAAGTGTGCAATTTCTGGATCCTTAGAATTTGTGCTGACTGCGAAAGACCACAGTGGGTAAATAGGTGCCGCGTAAGACGGTGGTGTGACTATTGTTTGCAGGATTATCAAGGGCTCTTACAGAGGCTGTCAGTGGAAACTGGAATTGAGGGCGATAGAACTCGCTCCTATCAGGAAAAATTAGAAAAATGGCATAGGTATATTTTTGAGCAATCAAATATTGTCCTTTGGAAAGCCATTGAATGTGATAAATCTGTTCCAGTACCACAGACCTGGGAAGTAAACCCCGATAAGTGGGAGGAAACAAAAAGGAGGTGTCGGAAAAAGAGAAACAGAAGGAAGACTAAGAGCCTGCAGGAATGGGCCAAGTATTAATCTTTTTGTTAAGTACTATAAGCTTAGGTCTTAGCTTTGATTTACATCATGTTGACCCTCGTACTAATGTGTGGCTCACGTGGGCAAATCGTACTGGGACCACAGACTTTTGTCTGTCCCTGGCGCAAGTAAGCGATCCGTTTAGAACATGTTTAATTGGGTACCCATATGTACACCTAGACGATTTTCGAGGTTACGTTAACACCCCTGATTTGTCGAATGTACTCAATCCCTCATATTGGCAATGGAGGAGAAATAACAGTGACGGATGGTGTATAAAAAGTAGCGACTGGCCAGTAGAGCAGGGAGCCATGCTCCAGCAAGGCTTAATTCAAAGGCTCAATTTCTCTAATCACTTACCGTTTCAGGAACTGACACTTTGGGGCTCCTTCCCTCCACAGGGGGAATGGGAGAACATCTCAAATCGCGAAAATTGCTCTAATATGAGTCCGGAGATTCTTCCTGTTAACGGGACTGGAGTGGTCTATTTTGGTGATAGCTGGACTGGGTATTTGATTCGAGATGGTCACAAAGAGACATTAGATTCACTGATTCATTATCAAAACGTGTCAGGTAACTCTGGCCATTGGAACATTTCGATGAATACAGGGACTAGAGATGTGGCCGATATCACTGGACAGGTAAGGTTGCCAAAAGGCTATTTCTTGATTTGTGGAGATAGAGCATGGCCCGGAATTCCTTTTAAACCTGTGGGAGGACCTTGTTATATTGGGAGACTTACGCTGTTCGCACCCCATATGAGGGACGTGCTTAATCGTTCCCTGAGCAATAGTACCAGATCAAAAAGGTCATTGCGACAATTACAACCAGATTGCGATGATCACGTCAATTTAGGGTCTTTAGGATCTACTATAGCTCTGTCCCTATTTTTGCCTGGTGGAATGGCCGCAAGCAATTGGAATAAAATAAAACAATTGGCATGCTGGGCTGTCAAAGAATTTAACACGACCTCTGACATTTTGTCAGGATTAGCTCAAGATGTAGATAGCTTACGACATGTAGTCTTACAGAATCGTGCCGCCATAGATTTCCTTTTACTAGCCCACGGACATGGATGTCAAGAATTTGAAGGAATGTGTTGCATGAATCTATCTGACCACTCTGTGAGCATTCATAAACAGATTGCAGAACTACGAGAAAGGATTCACAATGTGCAGGAAGGAATGGATGGACTCGATGGGTGGCTAGCTTCTTGGGGAATTACAGGGTGGATAAAAGATTTACTTAAACAGGGAATTTTGATCCTTTTAGTAATTTGTGTATTATTACTAACGATTCCATGTATTTTGCAGTGCTTACAAAAGTCGATAACCGCTTCAGTAAATAAGATTTTTCTTGTACAAGCACAAGACCTCCCGAAAACTCCCAGTACAGAAGCAAGACGTCCTCGAACTGGTTGGGCGCCGACCTTGGGAAGAAGCAAATGTTTGAAAACAAAAAGGGGGAGATGTGGGTTATCTTGGCTGTATTTATAGGCAATGTGCTGATTTTAGTTATTGGACCTGCTGTGTTAGCATGGGAAGTTACTGGGGGGTTGTGGAAAATTACAGCCGATGGGTGTAAGAACAAAGCACAGGAGCTGGTGGTTTGGCAACAGTATCTTGTTATAGTCGCGCGAAGCTTTCCTAACATGAAAGGCATGTAGTTACAAGGACCTAAGATAAGATATGCATGCTTTCTTACTAACCTATCATGAGCTCAGCTTTTGTAATATGTATGAGCTAATTAGTTGGTATACCAATCAGTATAATCCACGATAGTAGTTGTAATGTATGTAACAGTATAAAAGGATTGTGTAGAGAACAATAAAGTGGACACTTTGCTTGCATCAAGTTGCGTCCCCGTCTCTTCATCGCGGCAATGCAGCCAGACGAGGGGTTAGTGAGAGAGGATGGGACAGAGAACAGGATGAGAAGGACATAAGGCAAGGCAAGGACAGGCAAGGACAGGCAAGGCAAGGCTAGGCTGCAGGACATGTTTTTGCTTTATAGTTTCTAGCACATTCGTCTTCAGACTAGGAGGAAAGCCATAAGACCGTATGGATTAGGCCCAAGCAAAAACCCCAGCTACTTGAGACACTTAGACTAAGCCTAAAATACCAAGATCTCTCCATAAGGATGGTTTTTATACTGTACTTCCACAATCTGCTGGCAGTACAAAAAAATAAGCTGCAGATCTCCTTAGGCTGAGTCATGGTGCTTTGGGTCAGGGACCATGCATATCATGGGAATATTTCACAGTTTCTGCTCTGTTTTCAGTGTATGACACCAAAACACCCACCTGATGACACCCTTTCAAGAGCAAAGGCAGCAATTTGCAGAATTCCGCTTCTTAGGGGAAGTGAGAAATTGCTGAGCTGACACCAAGTCCTGCAGTGTCCCTGTCACCTGCAGAGCCACCGCATCCTCGCCACGGTAGCGGGCATTGTGACAAAGGTTCTATGTCAGCTGGGTGTGGCAGCCAGGAGCCCCCTAGGGGATGGGGAGCCTGTCAGACCCGGGCCTGTCACTGCCTGCTGGCCCTGCTGCCACCAGCCAGGCCTCTGAAAACTTGTCAAACCATGCCCAGACTTGGGGACAGTTTGGCCCAAAGTCTGCAAGAGACAAGTCGGGAAGAAAGATATGGGACAGAGGGAGAAAGCGAAGGGAGCAGGAGAAAGGGAAGGAAGAATAAAACGTAGTGTTGGGCTGCAGGAGTGAGATGGAGGAATTGCAAGAAAAGAGGCAGGAAGCAGGAGAGTGAGAGAAAAGGAAAGAAGAGACATGCAGCCAGACGAGGGGTTAGTGAGAGAGGATGGGACAGAGAACAGGATGAGAAGGACATAAGGCAAGGCTAGGACAGGCAAGGACAGGCAAGGCAAGGCTAGGCTGCAGGACATGTTTTTGCTTTAGAGTTTCTAGCACATTCGTCTTCAGACTAGGAGGAAAGCCATAAGACCGTATGGATTAGGCCCAAGCAAAAAGCCCAGCTACTTGAGACACTTAGACTAAGCCTAAAATACCAAGATCTCTCCATAAGGATGGTTTTTATACTGTACTTCCACAATCTGCTGGCAGTACAAAAAAATAAGCTGCAGATCTCCTTAGGCTGAGTCATGGTGCTTTGGGGCAGGGACTGTGCATATCATGGGAATATTTCACAGTTTCTGCTCTGTTTTCAGTGTATGACACCAAAACACCCACCTGATGACACCCTTTCAAGAGCAAAGGCAGCAATTTGCAGAATTCCGCTTCTTAGGGGAAGTGAGAAATTGCTGAGCTGACACCAAGTCCTGCAGTGTCCCTGTCACCTGCAGAGCCACCGCATCCTCGCCACGGTAGCGGGCATTGTGACAAAGGTTCTATGTCAGCTGGGTGTGGCAGCCAGGCGCCCCCTAGGGGATGGGGAGCCTGTCAGCCCCGGGCCTGTCACTGCCTGGTGTCCCTGCTGCCACCAGCCAGGCCTCTGAAAACTTGTCAAACCATGCCCAGACTTGGGGCCAGTTTGGCCCAAAGTCTCCAAGAGACAAGTCGGGAAGAAAGATATGGGACAGAGGGAGAAAGCGAAGGGAGCAGGAGAAAGGGAAGGAAGAATAAAAAGTAGTGTTGGGCTGCAGGAGTGAGATGGAGGAAGTGCAAGAAAAGAGGCAGGAAGCAGGAGAGTGAGAGAAAAGGAAAGAAGAGACATGCAGCCAGACGAGGGGTTAGTGAGAGAGGATGGGACAGAGAACAGGATGAGAAGGACATAAGGCAAGGCAAGGACAGGCAAGGACAGGCAAGGCAAGGCTAGGCTGCAGGACATGTTTTTGCTTTATAGTTTCTAGCACATTCGTCTTCAGACTAGGAGGAAAGCCATAAGACCGTATGGATTAGGCCCAAGCAAAAACCCCAGCTACTTGAGACACTTAGACTAAGCCTAAAATACCAAGATCTCTCCATAAGGATGGTTTTTATACTGTACTTCCACAATCTGCTGGCAGTACAAAAAAATAAGCTGCAGATCTCCTTAGGCTGAGTCATGGTGCTTTGGGGCAGGGACCGTGCATATCATGGGAATATTTCACAGTTTCTGCTCTGTTTTCAGTGTATGACACCAAAACACCCACCTGATGACATCCTTTCAAGAGAAAAGGCAGCAATTTGCAGAATTCCGCTTCTTAGGGGAAGTGAGAAATTGCTGAGCTGACACCAAGTCCTGCAGTGTCCCTGTCACCTGCAGAGCCACCGCATCCTCGCCACAGTAGCGGGCATTGTGACAAAGGTTCTATGTCAGCTGGGTGTGGCAGCCAGGCGCCCCCTAGGGGATGGGGAGCCTGTCAGCCCCGGGCCTGTCACTGCCTGGTGTCCCTGCTGCCACCAGCCAGGCCTCTGAAAACTTGTCAAACCATGCCCAGACTTGGGGCCAGTTTGGCCCAAAGTCTCCAAGAGACAAGTCGGGAAGAAAGATATGGGACCGAGGGAGAAAGCGAAGGGAGCAGGAGAAAGGGAAGGAAGAATAAAAAGTAGTGTTGGGCTGCAGGAGTGAGATGGAGGAATTGCAAGAAAAGAGGCAGGAAGCGGGAGAGTGAGAGAAAAGGAAAGAAGAGACATGCAGCCAGACGAGGGGTTAGTGAGAGAGGATGGGACAGAGAACAGGATGAGAAGGACATAAGGCAAGGCTAGGACAGGCAAGGACAGGCAAGGCAAGGCTAGGCTGCAGGACATGTTTTTGCTTTATAGTTTCTAGCACATTCGTCTTCAGACTAGGAGGAAAGCCATAAGACCGTATGGATTAGGCCCAAGCAAAAAGCCCAGCTACTTGAGACACTTAGACTAAGCCTAAAATACCAAGATCTCTCCATAAGGATGGTTTTTATACTGTACTTCCACAATCTGCTGGCAGTACAAAAAAATAAGCTGCAGATCTCCTTAGGCTGAGTCATGGTGCTTTGGGTCAGGGACCATGCATATCATGGGAATATTTCACAGTTTCTGCTCTGTTTTCAGTGTATGACACCAAAACACCCACCTGATGACACCCTTTCAAGAGCAAAGGCAGCAATTTGCAGAATTCCGCTTCTTAGGGGAAGTGAGAAATTGCTGAGCTGACACCAAGTCCTGCAGTGTCCCTGTCACCTGCAGAGCCACCGCATCCTCGCCACGGTAGCGGGCATTGTGACAAAGGTTCTATGTCAGCTGGGTGTGGCAGCCAGGCGCCCCCTAGGGGATGGGGAGCCTGTCAGCCCCGGGCCTGTCACTGCCTGGTGTCCCTGCTGCCACCAGCCAGGCCTCTGAAAACTTGTCAAACCATGCCCAGACTTGGGGCCAGTTTGGCCCAAAGTCTGCAAGAGACAAGTCGGGAAGAAAGATATGGGACAGAGGGAGAAAGCGAAGGGAGCAGGAGAAAGGGAAGGAAGAATAAAAAGTAGTGTTGGGCTGCAGGAGTGAGATGGAGGAATTGCAAGAAAAGAGGCAGGAAGCAGGAGAGTGAGAGAAAAGGAAAGAAGAGACATGCAGCCAGACGAGGGGTTAGTGAGAGAGGATGGGACAGAGAACAGGATGAGAAGGACATAAGGCAAGGCTAGGACAGGCAAGGACAGGCAAGGCAAGGCTAGGCTGCAGGACATGTTTTTGCTTTATAGTTTGTAGCACATTCGTCTTCAGACTAGGAGGAAAGCCATAAGACCGTATGGATTAGGCCCAAGCAAAAACCCCAGCTACTTGAGACACTTAGACTAAGCCTAAAATACCAAGATCTCTCCATAAGGATGGTTTTTATACTGTACTTCCACAATCTGCTGGCAGTACAAAAAAATAAGCTGCAGATCTCCTTAGGCTGAGTCATGGTGCTTTGGGGCAGGGACCGTGCATATCATGGGAATATTTCACAGTTTCTGCTCTGTTTTCAGTGTATGACACCAAAACACCCACCTGATGACATTCTTTCAAGAGAAAAGGCAGCAATTTGCAGAATTCCGCTTCTTAGGGGAAGTGAGAAATTGCTGAGCTGACACCAAGTCCTGCAGTGTCCCTGTCACCTGCAGAGCCACCGCATCCTCGCCACGGTAGCGGGCATTGTGAGAAAGGTTCTATGTCAGCTGGGTGTGGCAGCCAGGCGCCCCCTAGGGGATGGGGAGCCTGTCAGCCCCGGGCCTGTCACTGCCTGGTGTCCCTGCTGCCACCAGCCAGGCCTCTGAAAACTTGTCAAACCATGCCCAGACTTGGGGCCAGTTTGGCCCAAAGTCTCCAAGAGACAAGTCGGGAAGAAAGATATGGGACAGAGGGAGAAAGCGAAGGGAGCAGGAGAAAGGGAAGGAAGAATAAAAAGTAGTGTTGGGCTGCAGGAGCGAGATGGAGGAAGTGCAAGAAAAGAGGCAGGAAGCAGGAGAGTGAGAGAAAAGGAAAGAAGAGACATGCAGCCAGACGAGGGGTTAGTGAGAGAGGATGGGACAGAGAACAGGATGAGAAGGACATAAGGCAAGGCAAGGACAGGCAAGGACAGGCAAGGCAAGGCTAGGCTGCAGGACATGTTTTTGCTTTATAGTTTCTAGCACATTCGTCTTCAGACTAGGAGGAAAGCCATAAGACTGTATGGATTAGGCCCAAGCAAAAACCCCAGCTACTTGAGACACTTAGACTAAGCCTAAAATACCAAGATCTCTCCATAAGGATGGTTTTTATACTGTACTTCCACAATCTGCTGGCAGTACAAAAAAATAAGCTGCAGATCTCCTTAGGCTGAGTCATGGTGCTTTGGGTCAGGGACCATGCATATCATGGGAATATTTCACAGTTTCTGCTCTGTTTTCAGTGTATGACACCAAAACACCCACCTGATGACACCCTTTCAAGAGCAAAGGCAGCAATTTGCAGAATTCCGCTTCTTAGGGCAAGTGAGAAATTGCTGAGCTGACACCAAGTCCTGCAGTGTCCCTGTCACCTGCAGAGCCACCGCATCCTCGCCACGGTAGCGGGCATTGTGACAAAGGTTCTATGTCAGCTGGGTGTGGCAGCCAGGCGCCCCCTAGGGGATGGGGAGCCTGTCAGCCCCGGGCCTGTCACTGCCTGGTGTCCCTGCTGCCACCAGCCAGGCCTCTGAAAACTTGTCAAACCATGCCCAGACTTGGGGCCAGTTTGGCCCAAAGTCTCCAAGAGACAAGTCGGGAAGAAAGATATGGGACAGAGGGAGAAAGCGAAGGGAGCAGGAGAAAGGGAAGGAAGAATAAAACGTAGTGTTGGGCTGCAGGAGTGAGATGGAGGAAGTGCAAGAAAAGAGGCAGGAAGCAGGAGAGTGAGAGAAAAGGAAAGAAGAGACATGCAGCCAGACGAGGGGTTAGTGAGAGAGGATGGGACAGAGAACAGGATGAGAAGGACATAAGGCAAGGCAAGGACAGGCAAGGACAGGCAAGGCAAGGCTAGGCTGCAGGACATGTTTTTGCTTTATAGTTTCTAGCACATTTGTCTTCAGACGAGGAGGAAAGCAATAAGACCGTATGGATTAGGCCCAAGCAAAAACCCCAGCTACTTGAGACACTTAGACTAAGCCTAAAATACCAAGATCTCTCCATAAGGATGGTTTTTATACTGTACTTCCACAATCTGCTGGCAGTACAAAAAAATAAGCTGCAGATCTCCTTAGGCTGAGTCATGGTGCTTTGGGGCAGGGACCATGCATATCATGGGAATATTTCACAGTTTCTGCTCTGTTTTCAGTGTATGACACCAAAACACCCACCTGATGACACCCTTTCAAGAGCAAAGGCAGCAATTTGCACAATTCCGCTTCTCAGGGGAAGTGAGAAATTGCTGAGCTGACACCAAGTCCTGCAGTGTCCCTGTCACCTGCAGAGCCACCGCATCCTCGCCACGGTAGCGGGCATTGTGACAAAGGTTCTATGTCAGCTGGGTGTGGCAGCCAGGCGCCCCCTAGGGGATGGGGAGCCTGTCAGCCCCGGGCCTGTCACTGCCTGGTGTCCCTGCTGCCACCAGCCAGGCCTCTGAAAACTTGTCAAACCATGCCCAGACTTGGGGCCAGTTTGGCCCAAAGTCTCCAAGAGACAAGTCGGGAAGAAAGATATGGGACAGAGGGAGAAAGCGAAGGGAGCAGGAGAAAGGGAAGGAAGAAGAAAAAGTAGTGTTGGGCTGCAGGAGTGAGATGGAGGAATTGCAAGAAAAGAGGCAGGAAGCAGGAGAGTGAGAGAAAAGGAAAGAAGAGACATGCAGCCAGACGAGGGGTTAGTGAGAGAGGATGGGACAGAGAACAGGATGAGAAGGACATAAGGGATGGCTAGGACAGGCAAGGACAGGCAAGGCAAGGCTAGGCTGCAGGACATGTTTTTGCTTTATAGTTTCTAGCACATTCGTCTTCAGACTAGGAGGAAAGCCATAAGACCGTATGGATTAGGCCCAAGCAAAAACCCCAGCTACTTGAGACACTTAGACTAAGCCTAAAATACCAAGATCTCTCCATAAGGATGGTTTTTATACTGTACTTCCACAATCTGCTGGCAGTACAAAAAAAGAAGCTGCAGATCTCCTTAGGCTGAGTCATGGTGCTTTGGGGCAGGGACCATGCATATCATGGGAATATTTCACAGTTTCTGCTCTGTTTTCAGTGCATGACACCAAAACACCCACCTGATGACATCCTTTCAAGAGCAAAGGCAGCAATTTGCAGAATTCCGCTTCTTAGGGGAAGTGAGAAATTGCTGAGCTGACACCAAGTCCTGCAGTGTCCCTGTCACCTGCAGAGCCACCGCATCCTCGCCACGGTAGCGGGCATTGTGACAAAGGTTCTATGTCAGCTGGGTGTGGCAGCCAGGCGCCCCCTAGGGGATGGGGAGCCTGTCAGCCCCGGGCCTGTCACTGCCTGGTGTCCCTGCTGCCACCAGCCAGGCCTCTGAAAACTTGTCAAACCATGCCCAGACTTGGGGCCAGTTTGGCCCAAAGTCTGCAAGAGACAAGTCGGGAAGAAAGATATGGGACAGAGGGAGAAAGCGAAGGGAGCAGGAGAAAGGGAAGGAAGAATAAAACGTAGTGTTGGGCTGCAGGAGTGAGATGGAGGAATTGCAAGAAAAGAGGCAGGAAGCAGGAGAGTGAGAGAAAAGGAAAGAAGAGACATGCAGCCAGACGAGGGGTTAGTGAGAGAGGATGGGACAGAGAACAGGATGAGAAGGACATAAGGCAAGGCTAGGACAGGCAAGGACAGGCAAGGCAAGGCTAGGCTGCAGGACATGTTTTTGCTTTATAGTTTCTAGCACATTCGTCTTCAGACTAGGAGGAAAGCCATAAGACCGTATGGATTAGGCCCAAGCAAAAACCCCAGCTACTTGAGACACTTAGACTAAGCCTAAAATACCAAGATCTCTCCATAAGGATGGTTTTTATACTGTACTTCCACAATCTGCTGGCAGTACAAAAAAATAAGCTGCAGATCTCCTTAGGCTGAGTCATGGTGCTTTGGGGCAGGGACTGTGCATATCATGGGAATATTTCACAGTTTCTGCTCTGTTTTCAGTGTATGACACCAAAACACCCACCTGATGACACCCTTTCAAGAGCAAAGGCAGCAATTTGCAGAATTCCGCTTCTTAGGAGAAGTGAGAAATTGCTGAGCTGACACCAAGTCCTGCAGTGTCCCTGTCACCTGCAGAGCCACCGCATCCTCGCCACGGTAGCGGGCATTGTGACAAAGGTTCTATGTCAGCTGGGTGTGGCAGCCAGGCGCCCCCTAGGGGATGGGGAGCCTGTCAGCCCCGGGCCTGTCACTGCCTGGTGTCCCTGCTGCCACCAGCCAGGCCTCTGAAAACTTGTCAAACCATGCCCAGACTTGGGGCCAGTTTGGCCCAAAGTCTCCAAGAGACAAGTCGGGAAGAAAGATATGGGACAGAGGGAGAAAGCGAAGGGAGCAGGAGAAAGGGAAGGAAGAATAAAAAGTAGTGTTGGGCTGCAGGAGTGAGATGGAGGAATTGCAAGAAAAGAGGCAGGAAGCAGGAGAATGAGAGAAAAGGAAAGAAGAGACATGCAGCCAGACGAGGGGTTAGTGAGAGAGGATGGGACAGAGAACAGGATGAGAAGGACATAAGGCAAGGCTAGGACAGGCAAGGACAGGCAAGGCAAGTCTAGGCTCAGGACATGTTTTTGCTTTATAGTTTCTAGCACATTCGTCTTCAGACTAGGAGGAAAGCCATAAGACCGTATGGATTAGGCCCAAGCAAAAACCCCAGCTACTTGAGACACTTAGACTAAGCCTAAAATACCAAGATCTCTCCATAAGGATGGTTTTTATACTGTGCTTCAACAATCTGCTGGCAGTACAAAAAAATAAGCTGCAGATCTCCTTAGGCTGAGTCATGGTGCTTTGGGGCAGGGACCATGCATATCATGGGAATATTTCACAGTTTCTGCTCTCTTTTCAGTGCATGACACCAAAACACCCACCTGATGACATCCTTTCAAGAGCAAAGGCAGCAATTTGCAGAATTCCGCTTCTTAGGGGAAGTGAGAAATTGCTGAGCTGACACCAAGTCCTGCAGTGTCCCTGTCACCTGCAGAGCCACCGCATCCTCGCCACGGTAGCGGGCATTGTGACAAAGGTTCTATGTCAGCTGGGTGTGGCAGCCAGGCGCCCCCTAGGGGATGGGGAGCCTGTCAGCCCCGGACCTGTCACTGCCTGGTGTCCCTGCTGCCACCAGCCAGGCCTCTGAAAACTTGTCAAACCATGCCCAGACTTGGGGCCAGTTTGGCCCAAAGTCTGCAAGAGACAAGTCGGGAAGAAAGATATGGGACAGAGGGAGAAAGCGAAGGGAGCAGGAGAAAGGGAAGGAAGAAGAAAAAGTAGTGTTGGGCTGCAGGAGTGAGATGGAGGAATTGCAAGAAAAGAGGCAGGAAGCAGGAGAGTGAGAGAAAAGGAAAGAAGAGACATGCAGCCAGACGAGGGGTTAGTGAGAGAGGATGGGACAGAGAACAGGATGAGAAGGACATAAGGCAAGGCTAAGACAGGCAAGGACAGGCAAGGCAAGGCTAGGCTGCAGGACATGTTTTTGCTTTATAGTTTCTAGCACATTTGTCTTCAGACGAGGAGGAAAGCCATAAGACCGTATGGATTAGGCCCAAGCAAAAACCCCAGCTACTTGAGACACTTAGACTAAGCCTAAAATACCAAGATCTCTCCATAAGGATGGTTTTTATACTGTACTTCCACAATCTGCTGGCAGTACAAAAAAATAAGCTGCAGATCTCCTTAGGCTGAGTCATGGTGCTTTGGGGCAGGGACCGTGCATATCATGGGAATATTTCACAGTTTCTGCTCTGTTTTCAGTGTATGACACCAAAACACCCACCTGATGACATCCTTTCAAGAGCAAAGGCAGCAATTTGCAGAATTCCGCTTCTTAGGGGAAGTGAGAAATTGCTGAGCTGACACCAAGTCCTGCAGTGTCCCTGTCACCTGCAGAGCCACCGCATCCTCGCCACGGTAGCGGGCATTGTGACAAAGGTTCTATGTCAGCTGGGTGTGGCAGCCAGGCGCCCCCTAGGGGATGGGGAGCCTGTCAGCCCCGGGCCTGTCACTGCCTGGTGTCCCTGCTGCCACCAGCCAGGCCTCTGAAAACTTGTCAAACCATGCCCAGACTTGGGGCCAGTTTGGCCCAAAGTCTCCAAGAGACAAGTCGGGAAGAAAGATATGGGACAGAGGGAGAAAGCGAAGGGAGCAGGAGAAAGGGAAGGAAGAATAAAAAGTAGTGTTGGGCTGCAGGAGTGAGATGGAGGAATTGCAAGAAAAGAGGCAGGAAGCAGGAGAGTGAGAGAAAAGGAAAGAAGAGACATGCAGCCAGACGAGGGGTTAGTGAGAGAGGATGGGACAGAGAACAGGATGAGAAGGACATAAGGCAAGTCTGGGACAGGCAAGGACAGGCAAGGCAAGGCTAGGCTGCAGGACATGTTTTTGCTTTATAGTTTCTAGCACATTCGTCTTCAGACTAGGAGGAAAGCCATAAGACCGTATGGATTAGGCCCAAGCAAAAACCCCAGCTACTTGAGACACTTGGACTAAGCCCAAAATACCAAGATCTCTCCATAAGGATGGTTTTTATACTGTACTTCCACAATCTGCTGGCAGTACAAAAAAATAAGCTGCAGATCTCCTTAGGCTGAGTCATGGTGCTTTGGGGCAGGGACCATGCATATCATGGGAATATTTCACAGTTTCTGCTCTGTTTTCAGTGTATGACACCAAAACACCCACCTGATGACACCCTTTCAAGAGCAAAGGCAGCAATTTGCAGAATTCCGCTTCTTAGGGGAAGTGAGAAATTGCTGAGCTGACACCAAGTCCTGCGGTGTCCCTGTCACCTGCAGAGCCACCGCATCCTCGCCACGGTAGCGGGCATTGTGACAAAGGTTCTATGTCAGCTGGGTGTGGCAGCCAGGCGCCCCCTAGGGGATGGGGAGCCTGTCAGCCCCGGGCCTGTCACTGCCTGGTGTCCCTGCTGCCACCAGCCAGGCCTCTGAAAACTTGTCAAAGCATGCCCAGACTTGGGGCCAGTTTGGCCCAAAGTCTGCAAGAGACAAGTCGGGAAGAAAGATATGGGACAGAGGGAGAAAGCGAAGGGAGCAGGAGAAAGGGAAGGAAGAATAAAAAGTAGTGTTGGACTGCAGGAGTGAGATGGAGGAAGTGCAAGAAAAGAGGCAGGAAGCAGTAGAGTGAGAGAAAAGGAAAGAAGAGACATGCAGTGTGGGTTATCTTGGCTGTATTTATAGGCAATGTGCTGATTTTAGTTATTGGACCTGCTGTGTTAGCATGGGAAGTTACTGGGGGGTTGTGGAAAATTACAGCCGATGGGTGTAAGAACAAAGCACAGGAGCTGGTGGTTTGGCAACAGTATCTTGTTATAGTCGCGCGAAGCTTTCCTAACACGAAAGGCATGTAGTTACAAGGACCTAAGATAAGATATGCATGCTTTCTTACTAACCTATCATGAGCTCAGCTTTTGTAATATGTATGAGCTAATTAGTTGGTATACCAATCAGTATAATCCACGATAGTAGTTGTAATGTATGTAACAGTATAAAAGGATTGTGTAGAGAACAATAAAGTGGACACTTTGCTTGCATCAAGTTGCGTCCCCGTCTCTTCATCGCGGCAAATGGTGCCCCCCGACGTGATCTTTGGTGAAGACTCCGCCGGAGGCTGATAATCACCTATCTGGTGGCGTGCTGCGAGTCCCGCAGAACTGGGAACGCTGCTACAAGGAGCAGGGAAAAGCCGGCTACTGAAGTCATCACCCCCGTCTGGAACGAGAGGTGAGCTGCGGGAAACTAGCAAAATGGGGAATCAGACGAGTTCCCCTGAAAGAGACGTTTATGAGCTAATGAAAGCTTTGCTTCAGAAGCATGGGGGAAAAACCCTTTCGGGTCAGGACCTCAAGCTGATCCTTAAATGGGTCCAGGTTAAGATCCCTACAGTTACTGCTTCTTCGATTTTTACCCGGGAACTTTGGGACGATGTACGGGTGAAATTATGGGATGCAGCTACCTCTGGAAATGAGGAAGCGCAACGTATGCTCCCACGATGGAGAAAAATTTTTGAGGCTGTGAAAGCGCAAGAGCAGAGCCAACGAGGTTCAGAAGGGGAGACAAAGCCCTCTGCACCATCATTACCGTTACCACCCCCCTTGGCCTGTGCAGCGGGGTATCCCCCGGAGGATGATCCCTTTGATCCCGGACCTGTTGATCCCGAAAAAGAACCCGATCTTTTCCCTCCTGATCCTCATAATGCCTGGGGAGAGATCAAACGCCAAGCCTTAAAGGAGGGGGAGTTAGAGATAGCAAGGACTATAGTAGCGCCTGTTATATATCAAGGAAGGGGGGGGGCGGCTCAATGGGAAGCATTATCCTTCTCAGTGATTAAGGAGTTGCGTCGTACGGTTACCGAGCACGGGTTGTCTTCTCCTTATTTTGCAAGCCTTTTATCTTCTGTATTCGATACATATGTCATGACCCCACATGATTTAAAATCTCTCGCGCGATTGTTATTAACCCCGACGCAATATACAATGTGGGAGTCTCAATGGAGAACGGGGCTGCAGACAATTTTGTTGGGGTATGCGGGACATGCGAATGCTGCCCTAGCTGCCTTAACCATAGAACATCTTACTGGGACTGGGCAACATGCAGACCCGGTCGGACAGGCAAGGGATATCCCCCGAGAAGCCTTAGAAGCAGTCCGGGAGGAAGCGAAAAAGGCTTTATTGAAAGTTCCTGATTCTCAAAAGCCTCAGAAAGCGTTTACTAATATCACCCAAGAGCCCCGAGAGCCGTATATGCAATTTGTAGACCGCTTGAAACAAGCCTTAGATCGGCAAGTAGATAATACCGAGGCTCGAGATATCCTATTACTTAAATTAGCAGTGGAAAATGCCAACGCTGATTGCAAAAAACTTTTAAAATCGCTTCCAAACCAAAATCCTACTTTGATTGAGATGATTGAGGCGTGTAACAGAATTGGCACTATGGATTATAAATATGAAGCGATGGCTGCTGCCTTTGCGGCCATGCGCGGACCTGTGGGAAACAGTAAGCAACAGAACTGTTTCGGTTGTGGGAAGCCAGGTCACTTTAAAAGAGATTGTCGCAGCGCCGGGGGGAAGAGACCTCCAGCACCTGGTATTTGTCCCAGATGCCAGAAGGGACGGCATTTTGCAAACCAATGTAAATCTAAATATGATGTGAATGGGCATCCCATACCGGGAAACCGGCAGTGGAGCGCGAACCCGCGGCGCGTGCAGACACAAGTTCCGCGGCCAGCCTCAACGCCCCTGCAAGCGCGGGGGGAGGAGCGGGGGACCGGAGGGTTTCCAGTCTCTCTCCCGCAACAGCAGGGAGTGCCGGCCTGGACCTGGCAACCGCCCACACAGTAACGCTGCTTGATTCCTCTGTTCACTTACTGCCTACCAAAGTTGCAGGCCCTTTGCCTCCTCAAACGCAGGCTTTATTATTGGGAAGATCATCCACCACCCTGTCAGGGCTTTTTGTATTGCCTGGAGTAATTGATCCTGACAGTAATTCCGAAATCAAAATTATGGCTTGGACCCCATTTCCTCCTTGCACAGTACCAGAGGGAAGTCGTATTGCTCAATTGATACTGATCCCTAAGGAGGACTATGTCTCAATCCCTGACCAAATGCTCCCGCGGAGACAGGGAAGCTTTGGGTCTACGGGAGAACCACTAATTTTATGGGCTCAAGCCATCTCACAAAAGCGTCCTATATGTCAATGTACCCTCATTTGCAGAGGTCAGCAAGTCGTGTTGAGTGGAATCATTGATACAGGTGCAGATGTTACCGTTATTTCTCAAGCGAAGTGGCCTTCTAGGTGGCCTTTAGCTGATATCTCTCAGACGTTAGCAGGGATTGGGGGGTGCGGAGCTAGCCGCCAAAGCGCAGAAATGATACAAGTTCAAAATTCAGAAGGACAAGTTGCCTCAGTCAAACCGTTTATCTTACCAGTACCTATGGTCTTGTGGGGACGTGATGTGTTGTCTCAGTGGGGGGTGTCTATCCAGACACATTTTTAGGTGGGGCCATTGAGGGGCGTGAAACCCTAAAGTTAACCTGGAAGACAGACACTCCTATTTGGATTGATCAATGGCCCCTGCCACTGGAAAAACTTCACGCCCTCCAAGAAATAGTTAACGAACAACTATCTATGGGACATATTGTACCCTCAACGAGTCCTTGGAACTCGCCTATCTTTGTTATTAAAAAACTGACTGGCAAGTGGCGCCTGCTCCATGACCTCAGAAAAATTAATGACGCTATGGAAGATATGGGGGCCCTGCAGCCTGGGCTTCCATCACCTACCATGATCCCTCGAGATTGGCATTTAACTATCATAGACCTCAAAGATTGTTTTTTCAACATTCCATTGCATCCAGATGATGCCCCTAAATTTGCCTTTTCTGTGCCAAGCGTCAACATGCAAGCTCCTTTGCAAAGATACCAGTGGGTTGTGCTACCGCAGGGAATGAAAAATAGCCCTACAATATGCCAATGGTATGTAGCAAAGATACTTAGTCCTGTTAGAACTGCAGTGCCTGCTGCATTGTTATATCATTATATGGATGACATTCTAGTGGCAGCACAGCACCATGAAGTCATGGAGGAAGCTGTAGCCCTTGTCGTGGCTGCTGTAAAATCAGCAGACCTCTGTATTGCACCAGAAAAAATTCAAAGAATGCCACCTTGGAAATACTTAGGATGGCGTATAAGGGCTCAGACTATTACCCCGCAACCCTTACAGATACAGGCAAATGTAAAGAACTTACATGATGTACAAAAACTGCTGGGTACAATCAATTGGGTCAGACCATTGTTAGGAATCAGTAATGCGGACCTTCGTCCCTTATTCGAATTGCTTAAAGGAAGCTCGGATTTAAACGCTCCGCGAACTCTTAGTCCTGAAGCCATAGCTTCCTTGCATAAAGCTGCAACAGCAATTGCCTCCAGACAAGCGCATCGATGGGAACCAGAATTGCCTTTTCAATTAATCATCCTTAATCCTGCTAGACAGCCTTATGCGCTTATCTTTCAATGGGACTGCCAGAAAACTGACCCTTTACTAATCATTGAATGGATTTTTCTGCCTAACCAAGCCACAAAGACGATTTCTACCCAACATGAGATGTTTGCATCTTTAATCATCAGGGCCAGACAGCGATTACTTACCCTGGCAGGCACGGACTTTGCCCTCATATGTATGCCAGTAACAACTGTTTACCTGCAATGGCTACAACAACAATCAGATGCACTAGGTATAGCCCTGACTGGTTATGCAGGCCAACTCACTTCTCATCCGCCTTCTCACAAGCTGTTAAGCATTGATTTTCACCTTTTACCTGTTCCAAAGCGGAGTGACCAGCCTTTACAAGCCCTCACTGTATTCACAGATGGGTCTGGCAAATCTCACAAGTCTGTTATCCTTTGGTGGGATGAACATCGGGAACGGTGGAGCTCAGATGTAGAGACTGTACAGGGTTCTCCTCAAATAGTAGAATTATCTGCAGTTGTTCGAGTGTTTCGAAAATGGTCTGCCCCTCTCAATATAATCACTGATTCTGCTTATGTTGCAGGAATTGTTAGCCGAGCAGAAGCTTCTGTGCTACGGGATATTTCTCATGCGGCACTGTTCAATCTGTTACAAGAACTCATTTTCCTGTTAGATTCCCGCCTTCACCCTTATTTTATTATGCATGTCCGATCTCACACTTCTCTACCTGGTTTTATTGCAGAAGGGAACCGACAAGCGGATTTGCTTACGCTACCGGTGCAGGTGTTACCAGATCGATTAGCGCAAGCTCGACTCAGCCACTCCTTTTTTCATCAAAATGCTGCAGGCCTTACGTTTGTTATTAAAACAAAAAGGGGGAATAGGGGCTGCTACACCAGAGGAGCGCTTACAGAAAGCCTTGTATGTTTTTAATTTTTTGAATTGTTCCCTGTTAGACAGCAATCCTCCAGTAGTTCGTCATTTTAGCACAAACACCCTTTTTGAACCCAAGATTAAGCCGCCAGTATTGATCCGGGACCCCGAAACAGGTAAAGTGATGGGACCCTATCCCCTTGTTACATGGGGTAGAGGTTATGCTTGTGTTTCCACAGAGAGAGGTCCTCGCTGGATCCCGGCAAAGAACGTGAGACCCTTCCGAGAAACATTGCAACGACAGTCTTCTGATAACGCTCCAGAACCTGCGTTCGATGAGGAGAACGTTGCTCCCGAATGAATTCCGTCTCAGAAACAGATAAGCGAGAGCTTCAATGTCCAGACTGCGAAGTGTGCAATTTCTGGATCCTTAGAATTTGTGCTGACTGCGAAAGACCACAGTGGGTAAATAGGTGCCGCGTAAGACGGTGGTGTGACTATTGTTTGCAGGATTATCAAGGGCTCTTACAGAGGCTGTCAGTGGAAACTGGAATTGAGGGCGATAGAACTCGCTCCTATCAGGAAAAATTAGAAAAATGGCATAGGTATATTTTTGAGCAATCAAATATTGTCCTTTGGAAAGCCATTGAATGTGATAAATCTGTTCCAGTACCACAGACCTGGGAAGTAAACCCCGATAAGTGGGAGGAAACAAAAAGGAGGTGTCGGAAAAAGAGAAACAGAAGGAAGACTAAGAGCCTGCAGGAATGGGCCAAGTATTAATCTTTTTGTTAAGTACTATAAGCTTAGGTCTTAGCTTTGATTTACATCATGTTGACCCTCGTACTAATGTGTGGCTCACGTGGGCAAATCGTACTGGGACCACAGACTTTTGTCTGTCCCTGGCGCAAGTAAGCGATCCGTTTAGAACATGTTTAATTGGGTACCCATATGTACACCTAGACGATTTTCGAGGTTACGTTAACACCCCTGATTTGTCGAATGTACTCAATCCCTCATATTGGCAATGGAGGAGAAATAACAGTGACGGATGGTGTATAAAAAGTAGCGACTGGCCAGTAGAGCAGGGAGCCATGCTCCAGCAAGGCTTAATTCAAAGGCTCAATTTCTCTAATCACTTACCGTTTCAGGAACTGACACTTTGGGGCTCCTTCCCTCCACAGGGGGAATGGGAGAACATCTCAAATCGCGAAAATTGCTCTAATATGAGTCCGGAGATTCTTCCTGTTAACGGGACTGGAGTGGTCTATTTTGGTGATAGCTGGACTGGGTATTTGATTCGAGATGGTCACAAAGAGACATTAGATTCACTGATTCATTATCAAAACGTGTCAGGTAACTCTGGCCATTGGAACATTTCGATGAATACAGGGACTAGAGATGTGGCCGATATCACTGGACAGGTAAGGTTGCCAAAAGGCTATTTCTTGATTTGTGGAGATAGAGCATGGCCCGGAATTCCTTTTAAACCTGTGGGAGGACCTTGTTATATTGGGAGACTTACGCTGTTCGCACCCCATATGAGGGACGTGCTTAATCGTTCCCTGAGCAATAGTACCAGATCAAAAAGGTCATTGCGACAATTACAACCAGATTGCGATGATCACGTCAATTTAGGGTCTTTAGGATCTACTATAGCTCTGTCCCTATTTTTGCCTGGTGGAATGGCCGCAAGCAATTGGAATAAAATAAAACAATTGGCATGCTGGGCTGTCAAAGAATTTAACACGACCTCTGACATTTTGTCAGGATTAGCTCAAGATGTAGATAGCTTACGACATGTAGTCTTACAGAATCGTGCCGCCATAGATTTCCTTTTACTAGCCCACGGACATGGATGTCAAGAATTTGAAGGAATGTGTTGCATGAATCTATCTGACCACTCTGTGAGCATTCATAAACAGATTGCAGAACTACGAGAAAGGATTCACAATGTGCAGGAAGGAATGGATGGACTCGATGGGTGGCTAGCTTCTTGGGGAATTACAGGGTGGATAAAAGATTTACTTAAACAGGGAATTTTGATCCTTTTAGTAATTTGTGTATTATTACTAACGATTCCATGTATTTTGCAGTGCTTACAAAAGTCGATAACCGCTTCAGTAAATAAGATTTTTCTTGTACAAGCACAAGACCTCCCGAAAACTCCCAGTACAGAAGCAAGACGTCCTCGAACTGGTTGGGCGCCGACCTTGGGAAGAAGCAAATGTTTGAAAACAAAAAGGGGGAGATGTGGGTTATCTTGGCTGTATTTATAGGCAATGTGCTGATTTTAGTTATTGGACCTGCTGTGTTAGCATGGGAAGTTACTGGGGGGTTGTGGAAAATTACAGCCGATGGGTGTAAGAACAAAGCACAGGAGCTGGTGGTTTGGCAACAGTATCTTGTTATAGTCGCGCGAAGCTTTCCTAACATGAAAGGCATGTAGTTACAAGGACCTAAGATAAGATATGCATGCTTTCTTACTAACCTATCATGAGCTCAGCTTTTGTAATATGTATGAGCTAATTAGTTGGTATACCAATCAGTATAATCCACGATAGTAGTTGTAATGTATGTAACAGTATAAAAGGATTGTGTAGAGAACAATAAAGTGGACACTTTGCTTGCATCAAGTTGCGTCCCCGTCTCTTCATCGCGGCAATGCAGCCAGACGAGGGGTTAGTGAGAGAGGATGGGACAGAGAACAGGATGAGAAGGACATAAGGCAAGGCAAGGACAGGCAAGGACAGGCAAGGCAAGGCTAGGCTGCAGGACATGTTTTTGCTTTATAGTTTCTAGCACATTCGTCTTCAGACTAGGAGGAAAGCCATAAGACCGTATGGATTAGGCCCAAGCAAAAACCCCAGCTACTTGAGACACTTAGACTAAGCCTAAAATACCAAGATCTCTCCATAAGGATGGTTTTTATACTGTACTTCCACAATCTGCTGGCAGTACAAAAAAATAAGCTGCAGATCTCCTTAGGCTGAGTCATGGTGCTTTGGGTCAGGGACCATGCATATCATGGGAATATTTCACAGTTTCTGCTCTGTTTTCAGTGTATGACACCAAAACACCCACCTGATGACACCCTTTCAAGAGCAAAGGCAGCAATTTGCAGAATTCCGCTTCTTAGGGGAAGTGAGAAATTGCTGAGCTGACACCAAGTCCTGCAGTGTCCCTGTCACCTGCAGAGCCACCGCATCCTCGCCACGGTAGCGGGCATTGTGACAAAGGTTCTATGTCAGCTGGGTGTGGCAGCCAGGAGCCCCCTAGGGGATGGGGAGCCTGTCAGACCCGGGCCTGTCACTGCCTGCTGGCCCTGCTGCCACCAGCCAGGCCTCTGAAAACTTGTCAAACCATGCCCAGACTTGGGGACAGTTTGGCCCAAAGTCTGCAAGAGACAAGTCGGGAAGAAAGATATGGGACAGAGGGAGAAAGCGAAGGGAGCAGGAGAAAGGGAAGGAAGAATAAAACGTAGTGTTGGGCTGCAGGAGTGAGATGGAGGAAGTGCAAGAAAAGAGGCAGGAAGCAGGAGAGTGAGAGAAAAGGAAAGAAGAGACATGCAGCCAGACGAGGGGTTAGTGAGAGAGGATGGGACAGAGAACAGGATGAGAAGGACATAAGGCAAGGCTAGGACAGGCAAGGACAGGCAAGGCAAGGCTAGGCTGCAGGACATGTTTTTGCTTTAGAGTTTCTAGCACATTCGTCTTCAGACTAGGAGGAAAGCCATAAGACCGTATGGATTAGGCCCAAGCAAAAAGCCCAGCTACTTGAGACACTTAGACTAAGCCTAAAATACCAAGATCTCTCCATAAGGATGGTTTTTATACTGTACTTCCACAATCTGCTGGCAGTACAAAAAAATAAGCTGCAGATCTCCTTAGGCTGAGTCATGGTGCTTTGGGGCAGGGACTGTGCATATCATGGGAATATTTCACAGTTTCTGCTCTGTTTTCAGTGTATGACACCAAAACACCCACCTGATGACACCCTTTCAAGAGCAAAGGCAGCAATTTGCAGAATTCCGCTTCTTAGGGGAAGTGAGAAATTGCTGAGCTGACACCAAGTCCTGCAGTGTCCCTGTCACCTGCAGAGCCACCGCATCCTCGCCACGGTAGCGGGCATTGTGACAAAGGTTCTATGTCAGCTGGGTGTGGCAGCCAGGCGCCCCCTAGGGGATGGGGAGCCTGTCAGCCCCGGGCCTGTCACTGCCTGGTGTCCCTGCTGCCACCAGCCAGGCCTCTGAAAACTTGTCAAACCATGCCCAGACTTGGGGCCAGTTTGGCCCAAAGTCTCCAAGAGACAAGTCGGGAAGAAAGATATGGGACAGAGGGAGAAAGCGAAGGGAGCAGGAGAAAGGGAAGGAAGAATAAAAAGTAGTGTTGGGCTGCAGGAGTGAGATGGAGGAAGTGCAAGAAAAGAGGCAGGAAGCAGGAGAGTGAGAGAAAAGGAAAGAAGAGACATGCAGCCAGACGAGGGGTTAGTGAGAGAGGATGGGACAGAGAACAGGATGAGAAGGACATAAGGCAAGGCAAGGACAGGCAAGGACAGGCAAGGCAAGGCTAGGCTGCAGGACATGTTTTTGCTTTATAGTTTCTAGCACATTCGTCTTCAGACTAGGAGGAAAGCCATAAGACCGTATGGATTAGGCCCAAGCAAAAACCCCAGCTACTTGAGACACTTAGACTAAGCCTAAAATACCAAGATCTCTCCATAAGGATGGTTTTTATACTGTACTTCCACAATCTGCTGGCAGTACAAAAAAATAAGCTGCAGATCTCCTTAGGCTGAGTCATGGTGCTTTGGGGCAGGGACCGTGCATATCATGGGAATATTTCACAGTTTCTGCTCTGTTTTCAGTGTATGACACCAAAACACCCACCTGATGACATCCTTTCAAGAGAAAAGGCAGCAATTTGCAGAATTCCGCTTCTTAGGGGAAGTGAGAAATTGCTGAGCTGACACCAAGTCCTGCAGTGTCCCTGTCACCTGCAGAGCCACCGCATCCTCGCCACAGTAGCGGGCATTGTGACAAAGGTTCTATGTCAGCTGGGTGTGGCAGCCAGGCGCCCCCTAGGGGATGGGGAGCCTGTCAGCCCCGGGCCTGTCACTGCCTGGTGTCCCTGCTGCCACCAGCCAGGCCTCTGAAAACTTGTCAAACCATGCCCAGACTTGGGGCCAGTTTGGCCCAAAGTCTCCAAGAGACAAGTCGGGAAGAAAGATATGGGACCGAGGGAGAAAGCGAAGGGAGCAGGAGAAAGGGAAGGAAGAATAAAAAGTAGTGTTGGGCTGCAGGAGTGAGATGGAGGAATTGCAAGAAAAGAGGCAGGAAGCGGGAGAGTGAGAGAAAAGGAAAGAAGAGACATGCAGCCAGACGAGGGGTTAGTGAGAGAGGATGGGACAGAGAACAGGATGAGAAGGACATAAGGCAAGGCTAGGACAGGCAAGGACAGGCAAGGCAAGGCTAGGCTGCAGGACATGTTTTTGCTTTATAGTTTCTAGCACATTCGTCTTCAGACTAGGAGGAAAGCCATAAGACCGTATGGATTAGGCCCAAGCAAAAAGCCCAGCTACTTGAGACACTTAGACTAAGCCTAAAATACCAAGATCTCTCCATAAGGATGGTTTTTATACTGTACTTCCACAATCTGCTGGCAGTACAAAAAAATAAGCTGCAGATCTCCTTAGGCTGAGTCATGGTGCTTTGGGTCAGGGACCATGCATATCATGGGAATATTTCACAGTTTCTGCTCTGTTTTCAGTGTATGACACCAAAACACCCACCTGATGACACCCTTTCAAGAGCAAAGGCAGCAATTTGCAGAATTCCGCTTCTTAGGGGAAGTGAGAAATTGCTGAGCTGACACCAAGTCCTGCAGTGTCCCTGTCACCTGCAGAGCCACCGCATCCTCGCCACGGTAGCGGGCATTGTGACAAAGGTTCTATGTCAGCTGGGTGTGGCAGCCAGGCGCCCCCTAGGGGATGGGGAGCCTGTCAGCCCCGGGCCTGTCACTGCCTGGTGTCCCTGCTGCCACCAGCCAGGCCTCTGAAAACTTGTCAAACCATGCCCAGACTTGGGGCCAGTTTGGCCCAAAGTCTGCAAGAGACAAGTCGGGAAGAAAGATATGGGACAGAGGGAGAAAGCGAAGGGAGCAGGAGAAAGGGAAGGAAGAAGAAAAAGTAGTGTTGGGCTGCAGGAGTGAGATGGAGGAATTGCAAGAAAAGAGGCAGGAAGCAGGAGAGTGAGAGAAAAGGAAAGAAGAGACATGCAGCCAGACGAGGGGTTAGTGAGAGAGGATGGGACAGAGAACAGGATGAGAAGGACATAAGGCAAGGCTAGGACAGGCAAGGACAGGCAAGGCAAGGCTAGGCTGCAGGACATGTTTTTGCTTTATAGTTTGTAGCACATTCGTCTTCAGACTAGGAGGAAAGCCATAAGACCGTATGGATTAGGCCCAAGCAAAAACCCCAGCTACTTGAGACACTTAGACTAAGCCTAAAATACCAAGATCTCTCCATAAGGATGGTTTTTATACTGTACTTCCACAATCTGCTGGCAGTACAAAAAAATAAGCTGCAGATCTCCTTAGGCTGAGTCATGGTGCTTTGGGGCAGGGACCGTGCATATCATGGGAATATTTCACAGTTTCTGCTCTGTTTTCAGTGTATGACACCAAAACACCCACCTGATGACATCCTTTCAAGAGAAAAGGCAGCAATTTGCAGAATTCCGCTTCTTAGGGGAAGTGAGAAATTGCTGAGCTGACACCAAGTCCTGCAGTGTCCCTGTCACCTGCAGAGCCACCGCATCCTCGCCACGGTAGCGGGCATTGTGAGAAAGGTTCTATGTCAGCTGGGTGTGGCAGCCAGGCGCCCCCTAGGGGATGGGGAGCCTGTCAGCCCCGGGCCTGTCACTGCCTGGTGTCCCTGCTGCCACCAGCCAGGCCTCTGAAAACTTGTCAAACCATGCCCAGACTTGGGGCCAGTTTGGCCCAAAGTCTCCAAGAGACAAGTCGGGAAGAAAGATATGGGACAGAGGGAGAAAGCGAAGGGAGCAGGAGAAAGGGAAGGAAGAATAAAAAGTAGTGTTGGGCTGCAGGAGCGAGATGGAGGAAGTGCAAGAAAAGAGGCAGGAAGCAGGAGAGTGAGAGAAAAGGAAAGAAGAGACATGCAGCCAGACGAGGGGTTAGTGAGAGAGGATGGGACAGAGAACAGGATGAGAAGGACATAAGGCAAGGCAAGGACAGGCAAGGACAGGCAAGGCAAGGCTAGGCTGCAGGACATGTTTTTGCTTTATAGTTTCTAGCACATTCGTCTTCAGACTAGGAGGAAAGCCATAAGACTGTATGGATTAGGCCCAAGCAAAAACCCCAGCTACTTGAGACACTTAGACTAAGCCTAAAATACCAAGATCTCTCCATAAGGATGGTTTTTATACTGTACTTCCACAATCTGCTGGCAGTACAAAAAAATAAGCTGCAGATCTCCTTAGGCTGAGTCATGGTGCTTTGGGTCAGGGACCATGCATATCATGGGAATATTTCACAGTTTCTGCTCTGTTTTCAGTGTATGACACCAAAACACCCACCTGATGACACCCTTTCAAGAGCAAAGGCAGCAATTTGCAGAATTCCGCTTCTTAGGGCAAGTGAGAAATTGCTGAGCTGACACCAAGTCCTGCAGTGTCCCTGTCACCTGCAGAGCCACCGCATCCTCGCCACGGTAGCGGGCATTGTGACAAAGGTTCTATGTCAGCTGGGTGTGGCAGCCAGGCGCCCCCTAGGGGATGGGGAGCCTGTCAGCCCCGGGCCTGTCACTGCCTGGTGTCCCTGCTGCCACCAGCCAGGCCTCTGAAAACTTGTCAAACCATGCCCAGACTTGGGGCCAGTTTGGCCCAAAGTCTCCAAGAGACAAGTCGGGAAGAAAGATATGGGACAGAGGGAGAAAGCGAAGGGAGCAGGAGAAAGGGAAGGAAGAATAAAAAGTAGTGTTGGGCTGCAGGAGTGAGATGGAGGAAGTGCAAGAAAAGAGGCAGGAAGCAGGAGAGTGAGAGAAAAGGAAAGAAGAGACATGCAGCCAGACGAGGGGTTAGTGAGAGAGGATGGGACAGAGAACAGGATGAGAAGGACATAAGGCAAGGCAAGGACAGGCAAGGACAGGCAAGGCAAGGCTAGGCTGCAGGACATGTTTTTGCTTTATAGTTTCTAGCACATTTGTCTTCAGACGAGGAGGAAAGCCATAAGACCGTATGGATTAGGCCCAAGCAAAAACCCCAGCTACTTGAGACACTTAGACTAAGCCTAAAATACCAAGATCTCTCCATAAGGATGGTTTTTATACTGTACTTCCACAATCTGCTGGCAGTACAAAAAAATAAGCTGCAGATCTCCTTAGGCTGAGTCATGGTGCTTTGGGGCAGGGACCATGCATATCATGGGAATATTTCACAGTTTCTGCTCTGTTTTCAGTGTATGACACCAAAACACCCACCTGATGACACCCTTTCAAGAGCAAAGGCAGCAATTTGCACAATTCCGCTTCTCAGGGGAAGTGAGAAATTGCTGAGCTGACACCAAGTCCTGCAGTGTCCCTGTCACCTGCAGAGCCACCGCATCCTCGCCACGGTAGCGGGCATTGTGACAAAGGTTCTATGTCAGCTGGGTGTGGCAGCCAGGCGCCCCCTAGGGGATGGGGAGCCTGTCAGCCCCGGGCCTGTCACTGCCTGGTGTCCCTGCTGCCACCAGCCAGGCCTCTGAAAACTTGTCAAACCATGCCCAGACTTGGGGCCAGTTTGGCCCAAAGTCTCCAAGAGACAAGTCGGGAAGAAAGATATGGGACAGAGGGAGAAAGCGAAGGGAGCAGGAGAAAGGGAAGGAAGAAGAAAAAGTAGTGTTGGGCTGCAGGAGTGAGATGGAGGAATTGCAAGAAAAGAGGCAGGAAGCAGGAGAGTGAGAGAAAAGGAAAGAAGAGACATGCAGCCAGACGAGGGGTTAGTGAGAGAGGATGGGACAGAGAACAGGATGAGAAGGACATAAGGGATGGCTAGGACAGGCAAGGACAGGCAAGGCAAGGCTAGGCTGCAGGACATGTTTTTGCTTTATAGTTTCTAGCACATTCGTCTTCAGACTAGGAGGAAAGCCATAAGACCGTATGGATTAGGCCCAAGCAAAAACCCCAGCTACTTGAGACACTTAGACTAAGCCTAAAATACCAAGATCTCTCCATAAGGATGGTTTTTATACTGTACTTCCACAATCTGCTGGCAGTACAAAAAAAGAAGCTGCAGATCTCCTTAGGCTGAGTCATGGTGCTTTGGGGCAGGGACCATGCATATCATGGGAATATTTCACAGTTTCTGCTCTGTTTTCAGTGCATGACACCAAAACACCCACCTGATGACATCCTTTCAAGAGCAAAGGCAGCAATTTGCAGAATTCCGCTTCTTAGGGGAAGTGAGAAATTGCTGAGCTGACACCAAGTCCTGCAGTGTCCCTGTCACCTGCAGAGCCACCGCATCCTCGCCACGGTAGCGGGCATTGTGACAAAGGTTCTATGTCAGCTGGGTGTGGCAGCCAGGCGCCCCCTAGGGGATGGGGAGCCTGTCAGCCCCGGGCCTGTCACTGCCTGGTGTCCCTGCTGCCACCAGCCAGGCCTCTGAAAACTTGTCAAACCATGCCCAGACTTGGGGCCAGTTTGGCCCAAAGTCTCCAAGAGACAAGTCGGGAAGAAAGATATGGGACAGAGGGAGAAAGCGAAGGGAGCAGGAGAAAGGGAAGGAAGAATAAAACGTAGTGTTGGGCTGCAGGAGTGAGATGGAGGAATTGCAAGAAAAGAGGCAGGAAGCAGGAGAGTGAGAGAAAAGGAAAGAAGAGACATGCAGCCAGACGAGGGGTTAGTGAGAGAGGATGGGACAGAGAACAGGATGAGAAGGACATAAGGCAAGGCTAGGACAGGCAAGGACAGGCAAGGCAAGGCTAGGCTGCAGGACATGTTTTTGCTTTATAGTTTCTAGCACATTCGTCTTCAGACTAGGAGGAAAGCCATAAGACCGTATGGATTAGGCCCAAGCAAAAAGCCCAGCTACTTGAGACACTTAGACTAAGCCTAAAATACCAAGATCTCTCCATAAGGATGGTTTTTATACTGTACTTCCACAATCTGCTGGCAGTACAAAAAAATAAGCTGCAGATCTCCTTAGGCTGAGTCATGGTGCTTTGGGGCAGGGACTGTGCATATCATGGGAATATTTCACAGTTTCTGCTCTGTTTTCAGTGTATGACACCAAAACACCCACCTGATGACACCCTTTCAAGAGCAAAGGCAGCAATTTGCAGAATTCCGCTTCTTAGGGGAAGTGAGAAATTGCTGAGCTGACACCAAGTCCTGCAGTGTCCCTGTCACCTGCAGAGCCACCGCATCCTCGCCACGGTAGCGGGCATTGTGACAAAGGTTCTATGTCAGCTGGGTGTGGCAGCCAGGCGCCCCCTAGGGGATGGGGAGCCTGTCAGCCCCGGGCCTGTCACTGCCTGGTGTCCCTGCTGCCACCAGCCAGGCCTCTGAAAACTTGTCAAACCATGCCCAGACTTGGGGCCAGTTTGGCCCAAAGTCTCCAAGAGACAAGTCGGGAAGAAAGATATGGGACAGAGGGAGAAAGCGAAGGGAGCAGGAGAAAGGGAAGGAAGAATAAAAAGTAGTGTTGGGCTGCAGGAGTGAGATGGAGGAATTGCAAGAAAAGAGGCAGGAAGCAGGAGAATGAGAGAAAAGGAAAGAAGAGACATGCAGCCAGACGAGGGGTTAGTGAGAGAGGATGGGACAGAGAACAGGATGAGAAGGACATAAGGCAAGGCTAGGACAGGCAAGGACAGGCAAGGCAAGTCTAGGCTCAGGACATGTTTTTGCTTTATAGTTTCTAGCACATTCGTCTTCAGACTAGGAGGAAAGCCATAAGACCGTATGGATTAGGCCCAAGCAAAAACCCCAGCTACTTGAGACACTTAGACTAAGCCTAAAATACCAAGATCTCTCCATAAGGATGGTTTTTATACTGTACTTCCACAATCTGCTGGCAGTACAAAAAAATAAGCTGCAGATCTCCTTAGGCTGAGTCATGGTGCTTTGGGGCAGGGACTGTGCATATCATGGGAATATTTCACAGTTTCTGCTCTGTTTTCAGTGTATGACACCAAAACACCCACCTGATGACACCCTTTCAAGAGCAAAGGCAGCAATTTGCAGAATTCCGCTTCTTAGGGGAAGTGAGAAATTGCTGAGCTGACACCAAGTCCTGCAGTGTCCCTGTCACCTGCAGAGCCACCGCATCCTCGCCACGGTAGCGGGCATTGTGACAAAGGTTCTATGTCAGCTGGGTGTGGCAGCCAGGCGCCCCCTAGGGGATGGGGAGCCTGTCAGCCCCGGGCCTGTCACTGCCTGGTGTCCCTGCTGCCACCAGCCAGGCCTCTGAAAACTTGTCAAACCATGCCCAGACTTGGGGCCAGTTTGGCCCAAAGTCTCCAAGAGACAAGTCGGGAAGAAAGATATGGGACAGAGGGAGAAAGCGAAGGGAGCAGGAGAAAGGGAAGGAAGAATAAAAAGTAGTGTTGGGCTGCAGGAGTGAGATGGAGGAATTGCAAGAAAAGAGGCAGGAAGCAGGAGAATGAGAGAAAAGGAAAGAAGAGACATGCAGCCAGACGAGGGGTTAGTGAGAGAGGATGGGACAGAGAACAGGATGAGAAGGACATAAGGCAAGGCTAGGACAGGCAAGGACAGGCAAGGCAAGTCTAGGCTCAGGACATGTTTTTGCTTTATAGTTTCTAGCACATTCGTCTTCAGACTAGGAGGAAAGCCATAAGACCGTATGGATTAGGCCCAAGCAAAAACCCCAGCTACTTGAGACACTTAGACTAAGCCTAAAATACCAAGATCTCTCCATAAGGATGTTTTTTATACTGTGCTTCAACAATCTGCTGGCAGTACAAAAAAATAAGCTGCAGATCTCCTTAGGCTGAGTCATGGTGCTTTGGGGCAGGGACCATGCATATCATGGGAATATTTCACAGTTTCTGCTCTCTTTTCAGTGCATGACACCAAAACACCCACCTGATGACATCCTTTCAAGAGCAAAGGCAGCAATTTGCAGAATTCCGCTTCTTAGGGGAAGTGAGAAATTGCTGAGCTGACACCAAGTCCTGCAGTGTCCCTGTCACCTGCAGAGCCACCGCATCCTCGCCACGGTAGCGGGCATTGTGACAAAGGTTCTATGTCAGCTGGGTGTGGCAGCCAGGCGCCCCCTAGGGGATGGGGAGCCTGTCAGCCCCGGACCTGTCACTGCCTGGTGTCCCTGCTGCCACCAGCCAGGCCTCTGAAAACTTGTCAAACCATGCCCAGACTTGGGGCCAGTTTGGCCCAAAGTCTGCAAGAGACAAGTCGGGAAGAAAGATATGGGACAGAGGGAGAAAGCGAAGGGAGCAGGAGAAAGGGAAGGAAGAAGAAAAAGTAGTGTTGGGCTGCAGGAGTGAGATGGAGGAATTGCAAGAAAAGAGGCAGGAAGCAGGAGAGTGAGAGAAAAGGAAAGAAGAGACATGCAGCCAGACGAGGGGTTAGTGAGAGAGGATGGGACAGAGAACAGGATGAGAAGGACATAAGGCAAGGCTAAGACAGGCAAGGACAGGCAAGGCAAGGCTAGGCTGCAGGACATGTTTTTGCTTTATAGTTTCTAGCACATTTGTCTTCAGACGAGGAGGAAAGCCATAAGACCGTATGGATTAGGCCCAAGCAAAAACCCCAGCTACTTGAGACACTTAGACTAAGCCTAAAATACCAAGATCTCTCCATAAGGATGGTTTTTATACTGTGCTTCCACAATCTGCTGGCAGCACAAAAATAGAAGCTGCAGAACTCCTTAGGCTGAGTCATGGTGCTTTGGGGCAGGGACCATGCATATCATGGGAATATTTCACAGTTTCTGCTCTGTTTTCAGTGTATGACACCAAAACACCCACCTGATGACATCCTTTCAAGAGCAAAGGCAGCAATTTGCAGAATTCCGCTTCTTAGGGGAAGTGAGAAATTGCTGAGCTGACACCAAGTCCTGCAGTGTCCCTGTCACCTGCAGAGCCACCGCATCCTCGCCACGGTAGCGGGCATTGTGACAAAGGTTCTATGTCAGCTGGGTGTGGCAGCCAGGTGCCCCCTAGGGGATGGGGAGCCTGTCAGCCCCGGGCCTGTCACTGCCTGGTGTCCCTGCTGCCACCAGCCAGGCCTCTGAAAACTTGTCAAACCATGCCCAGACATGGGGCCAGTTTGGCCCAAAGTCTGCAAGAGACAAGTCGGGAAGAAAGATATGGGACAGAGGGAGAAAGCGAAGGGAGCAGGAGAAAGGGATGGAAGAATAAAAAGTAGTGTTGGGCTGCAGGAGTGAGATGGAGGAATTGCAAGAAAAGAGGAAGGAAGCAGGAGAGTGAGAGAAAAGGAAAGAAGAGACATGCAGCCAGACAAGGGGTTAGTGAGAGAGGATGGGACAGAGAACAGGATGAGAAGGAAATAAGGCAAGGCTAGGACAGGCAAGGACAGGCAAGGCAAGGGTAGGCTGCAGGACATGTTTTTGCTTTATAGTTTCTAGCACATTCGTCTTCAGACTAGGAGGAAAGAAATAAGACCGTATGGATTAGGCCCAAGCAAAAACCCCAGCTACTTGAGACACTTAGACTAAGCCTAAAATACCAAGATCTCTCCATAAGGATGGTTTTTATACTGTGCTTCCACAATCTGCTGGCAGTACAAAAATAGAAGCTGCAGATCTCCTTAGGCTGAGTCATGGTGCTTTGGGGCAGGGACCATGCATATCATGGGAATATTTCACAGTTTCTGCTCTGTTTTCAGTGTATGACACCAAAACACCCACCTGATGACATCCTTTCAAGAGCAAAGGCAGCAATTTGCAGAATTCCGCTTCTTAGGGGAAGTGAGAAATTGCTGAGCTGACACCAAGTCCTGCAGTGTCCCTGACACCTGCAGAGCCACCGCATCCTCGCCACGGTAGCGGGCATTGTGACAAAGGTTCTATGTCAGCTGGGTGTGGCAGCCAGGCGCCCCCTAGGGGATGGGGAGCCTGTCAGCCCCGGACCTGTCACTGCCTGGTGTCCCTGCTGCCACCAGCCAGGCCTCTGAAAACTTGTCAAAGCATGCCCAGACTTGGGGCCAGTTTGGCCCAAAGTCTCCAAGAGACAAGTCGGGAAGAAAGATATGGGACAGAGGGAGAAAGCGAAGGGAGCAGGAGAAAGGGAAGGAAGAATAAAAAGTAGTGTTGGGCTGGAGGAGTGAGATGGAGGAATTGCAAGAAAAGAGGCAGGAAGCAGGAGAGTGAGAGAAAAGGAAAGAAGAGACATGCAGCCAGACGAGGGGTTAGTGAGAGAGGATGGGACAGAGAACAGGATGAGAAGGACATAAGGCAAGGCTAAGACAGGCAAGGACAGGCAAGGCAAGGCTAGGCTGCAGGACATGTTTTTGCTTTATAGTTTCTAGCACATTTGTCTTCAGACGAGGAGGAAAGCCATAAGACCGTATGGATTAGGCCCAAGCAAAAACCCCAGCTACTTGAGACACTTAGACTAAGCCTAAAATACCAAGATCTCTCCATAAGGATGGGTTTTATACTGTGCTTCCACAATCTGCTGGCAGTACAAAAATAGAAGCTGCAGAACTCCTTAGGCTGAGTCATGGTGCTTTGGGGCAGGGACCATGCATATCATGGGAATATTTCACAGTTTCTGCTCTGTTTTCAGTGTATGACACCAAAACACCCACCTGATGACATCCTTTCAAGAGCAAAGGCAGCAATTTGCAGAATTCCGCTTCTTAGGGGAAGTGAGAAATTGCTGAGCTGACACCAAGTCCTGCAGTGTCCCTGTCACCTGCAGAGCCACCGCATCCTCGCCACGGTAGCGGGCATTGTGACAAAGGTTCTATGTCAGCTGGGTGTGGCAGCCAGGCGCCCCCTAGGGGATGGGGAGCCTGTCAGCCCCGTGCCTGTCACTGCCTGGTGTCCCTGCTGCCACCAGCCAGGCCTCTGAAAACTTGTCAAACCATGCCCAGACATGGGGCCAGTTTGGCCCAAAGTCTGCAAGAGACAAGTCGGGAAGAAAGATATGGGACAGAGGGAGAAAGCGAAGGGAGCAGGAGAAAGGGATGGAAGAATAAAAAGTAGTGTTGGGCTGCAGGAGTGAGATGGAGGAATTGCAAGAAAAGAGGCAGGAAGCAGGAGAGTGAGAGAAAAGGAAAGAAGAGACATGCAGCCAGACGAGGGGTTAGTGAGAGAGGATGGGACAGAGAACAGGATGAGAAGGACATAAGGCAAGGCTAGGACAGGCAAGGACAGGCAAGGCAAGGCTATGCTGCAGGACATGTTTTTGCTTTATAGTTTCTAGCACATTCGTCTTCAGACTAGGAGGAAAGAAATAAGACCGTATGGATTAGGCCCAAGCAAAAACCCCAGCTACTTGAGACACTTAGACTAAGCCTAAAATACCAAGATCTCTCCATAAGGATGGTTTTTATACTGTGCTTCCACAATCTGCTGGCAGTACAAAAATAGAAGCTGCAGATCTCCTTAGGCTGAGTCATGGTGCTTTGGGGCAGGGACCATGCATATCATGGGAATATTTCACAGTTTCTGCTCTGTTTTCAGTGTATGACACCAAAACACCCACCTGATGACATCCTTTCAAGAGCAAAGGCAGCAATTTGCAGAATTCCGCTTCTTAGGGGAAGTGAGAAATTGCTGAGCTGACACCAAGTCCTGCAGTGTCCCTGTCACCTGCAGAGCCACCGCATCCTCGCCACGGTAGCGGGCATTGTGACAAAGGTTCTATGTCAGCTGGGTGTGGCAGCCAGGCGCCCCCTAGGGGATGGGGAGCCTGTCAGCCCCGGGCCTGTCACTGCCTGGTGTCCCTGCTGCCACCAGCCAGGCCTCTGAAAACTTGTCAAACCATGCCCAGACATGGGGCCAGTTTGGCCCAAAGTCTGCAAGAGACAAGTCGGGAAGAAAGATATGGGACAGAGGGAGAAAGCGAAGGGAGCAGGAGAAAGGGATGGAAGAATAAAAAGTAGTGTTGGGCTGCAGGAGTGAGATGGAGGAATTGCAAGAAAAGAGGCAGGAAGCAGGAGAGTGAGAGAAAAGGAAAGAAGAGACATGCAGCCAGACGAGGGGTTAGTGAGAGAGGATGGGACAGAGAACAGGATGAGAAGGAAATAAGGCAAGGCTAGGACAGGCAAGGACAGGCAAGGCAAGGCTATGCTGCAGGACATGTTTTTGCTTTATAGTTTCTAGCACATTCGTCTTCAGACTAGGAGGAAAGAAATAAGACCGTATGGATTAGGCCCAAGCAAAAACCCCAGCTACTTGAGACACTTAGACTAAGCCTAAAATACCAAGATCTCTCCATAAGGATGGTTTTTATACTGTGCTTCCACAATCTGCTGGCAGTACAAAAATAGAAGCTGCAGATCTCCTTAGGCTGAGTCATGGTGCTTTGGGGCAGGGACCATGCATATCATGGGAATATTTCACAGTTTCTGCTCTGTTTTCAGTGTATGACACCAAAACACCCACCTGATGACATCCTTTCAAGAGCAAAGGCAGCAATTTGCAGAATTCCGCTTCTTAGGGGAAGTGAGAAATTGCTGAGCTGACACCAAGTCCTGCAGTGTCCCTGACACCTGCAGAGCCACCGCATCCTCGCCACGGTAGCGGGCATTGTGACAAAGGTTCTATGTCAGCTGGGTGTGGCAGCCACGCGCCCCCTAGGGGATGGGGAGCCTGTCAGCCCCGGGCCTGTCACTGCCTGGTGTCCCTGCTGCCACCAGCCAGGCCTCTGAAAACTTGTCAAAGCATGCCCAGACTTGGGGCCAGTTTGGCCCAAAGTCTGCAAGAGACAAGTCGGGAAGAAAGATATGGGACAGAGGGAGAAAGCGAAGGGAGCAGGAGAAAGGGAAGGAAGAATAAAAAGTAGTGTTGGGCTGGAGGAGTGAGATGGAGGAATTGCAAGAAAAGATGCAGGAAGCAGGAGAGTGAGAGAAAAGGAAAGAAGAGACATGCAGCCAGACGAGGGGTTAGTGAGAGAGGATGGGACAGAGAACAGGATGAGAAGGACATAAGGCAAGGCTAGGACAGGCAAGGACAGGCAAGGCAAGTCTAGGCTCAGGACATGTTTTTGCTTTATAGTTTCTAGCGCATTCGTCTTCAGACTAGGAGGAAAGCCATAAGACCGTATGGATTAGGCCCAAGCAAAAACCCCCGCTTTTTGAGACACTTAGACTAAGCCTAAAATACCAAGATCTCTCCATAAGGATGGTTTTTATACTGTACTTCCACAATCTGCTGGCAGTACAAAAAAATAAGCTGCAGATCTCCTTAGGCTGAGTCATGGTGCTTTGGGGCAGGGACCATGCATATCATGGGAATATTTCACAGTTTCTGCTCTGTTTTCAGTGCATGACACCAAAACACCCACCTAATGACATCCTTTCAAGAGCAAAGGCAGCAATTTGCAGAATTCCGCTTCTTAGGGGAAGTGAGAAATTGCTGAGCTGACACCAAGTCCTGCAGTATCCCTGTCACCTGCAGAGCCACCGCATCCTCGCCACGGTAGCGGGCATTGTGACAAAGGTTCTATGTCAGCTGGGTGTGGCAGCCACGCGCCCCCTAGGGGATGGGGAGCCTGTCAGCCCCGGGCCTGTCACTGCCTGGTGTCCCTGCTGCCACCAGCCAGGCCTCTGAAAACTTGTCAAAGCATGCCCAGACTTGGGGCCAGTTTGGCCCAAAGTCTCCAAGAGACAAGTCGGGAAGAAAGATATGGGACAGAGGGAGAAAGCGAAGGGAGCAGGAGAAAGGGAAGGAAGAATAAAAAGTAGTGTTGGGCTGCAGGAGTGAGATGGAGGAATTGCAAGAAAAGAGGCAGGAAGCAGGAGAGTGAGAGAAAAGGAAAGAAGAGACATGCAGCCAGACGAGGGGTTAGTGAGAGAGGATGGGACAGAGAACAGGATGAGAAGGACATAAGGCAAGGCTAAGACAGGCAAGGACATGCAAGGCAAGGCTAGGCTGCAGGACATGTTTTTGCTTTATAGTTTCTAGCACATTTGTCTTCAGACGAGGAGGAAAGCCATAAGACCGTATGGATTAGGCCCAAGCAAAAACCCCAGCTACTTGAGACACTTAGACTAAGCCTAAAATACCAAGATCTCTCCATAAGGATGGTTTTTATACTGTGCTTCCACAATCTGCTGGCAGTACAAAAATAGAAGCTGCAGAACTCTTTAGGCTGAGTCATGGTGCTTTGGGGCAGGGACCATGCATATCATGGGAATATTTCACAGTTTCTGCTCTGTTTTCAGTGTATGACACCAAAACACCCACCTGATGACATCCTTTCAAGAGCAAAGGCAGCAATTTGCAGAATTCCGCTTCTTAGGGGAAGTGAGAAATTGCTGAGCTGACACCAAGTCCTGCAGTGTCCCTGTCACCTGCAGAGCCACCGCATCCTCGCCACGGTAGCGGGCATTGTGACAAAGGTTCTATGTCAGCTGGGTGTGGCAGCCAGGCGCCCCCTAGGGGATGGGGAGCCTGTCAGCCCCGGGCCTGTCACTGCCTGGTGTCCCTGCTGCCACCAGCCAGGCCTCTGAAAACTTGTCAAACCATGCCCAGACATGGGGCCAGTTTGGCCCAAAGTCTGCAAGAGACAAGTCGGGAAGAAAGATATGGGACAGAGGGAGAAAGCGAAGGGAGCAGGAGAAAGGGAAGGAAGAATAAAAAGTAGTGTTGGGCTGCAGGAGTGAGATGGAGGAATTGCAAGAAAAGAGGCAGGAAGCAGGAGAGTGAGAGAAAAGGAAAGAAGAGACATGCAGCCAGACGAGGGTTAGTGAGAGAGGATGGGACAGAGAACAGGATGAGAAGGAAATAAGGCAAGGC
Organism: Columba livia; assembly: GCF_036013475.1. Lineage (NCBI taxonomy): Eukaryota > Metazoa > Chordata > Aves > Columbiformes > Columbidae > Columba > Columba livia. The sequence goes on along the minus strand of NW_027043007.1, from coordinate 4,159,064 downwards.
TAGGACAGGCAAGGACAGGCAAGGCAAGGCTATGCTGCAGGACATGTTTTTGCTTTATAGTTTCTAGCACATTCGTCTTCAGACTAGGAGGAAAGAAATAAGACCGTATGGATTAGGCCCAAGCAAAAACCCCAGCTACTTGAGACACTTAGACTAAGCCTAAAATACCAAGATCTCTCCATAAGGATGGTTTTTATACTGTGCTTCCACAATCTGCTGGCAGTACAAAAATAGAAGCTGCAGATCTCCTTAGGCTGAGTCATGGTGCTTTGGGGCAGGGACCATGCATATCATGGGAATATTTCACAGTTTCTGCTCTGTTTTCAGTGTATGACACCAAAACACCCACCTGATGACATCCTTTCAAGAGCAAAGGCAGCAATTTGCAGAATTCCGCTTCTTAGGGGAAGTGAGAAATTGCTGAGCTGACACCAAGTCCTGCAGTGTCCCTGACACCTGCAGAGCCACCGCATCCTCGCCACGGTAGCGGGCATTGTGACAAAGGTTCTATGTCAGCTGGGTGTGGCAGCCAGGCGCCCCCTAGGGGATGGGGAGCCTGTCAGCCCCGGGCCTGTCACTGCCTGGTGTCCCTGCTGCCACCAGCCAGGCCTCTGAAAACTTGTCAAAGCATGCCCAGACTTGGGGCCAGTTTGGCCCAAAGTCTCCAAGAGACAAGTCGGGAAGAAAGATATGGGACAGAGGGAGAAAGCGAAGGGAGCAGGAGAAAGGGAAGGAAGAATAAAAAGTAGTGTTGGGCTGCAGGAGTGAGATGGAGGAATTGCAAGAAAAGAGGCAGGAAGCAGGAGAGTGAGAGAAAAGGAAAGAAGAGACATGCAGCCAGACGAGGGGTTAGTGAGAGAGGATGGGACAGAGAACAGGATGAGAAGGACATAAGGCAAGGCTAGGACAGGCAAGGACAGGCAAGGCAAGTCTAGGCTCAGGACATGTTTTTGCTTTATAGTTTCTAGCACATTCGTCTTCAGACTAGGAGGAAAGCCATAAGACCGTATGGATTAGGCCCAAGCAAAAACCCCAGTTACTTGAGAAACTTTGACTAAGCCTAAAATACCAAGATCTCTCCATAAGGATGGTTTTTATACTGTACTTCCACAATCTGCTGGCAGTACAAAAAAAGAAGCTGCAGATCTCCTTAGGCTGAGTCATGGTGCTTTGGGGCAGGGACCATGCATATCATGGGAATATTTCACAGTTTCTGCTCTGTTTTCAGTGCATGACACCAAAACACCCACCTGATGACATCCTTTCAAGAGCAAAGGCAGCAATTTGCAGAATTCCGCTTCTTAGGGGAAGTGAGAAATTGCTGAGCTGACACCAAGTCCTGCAGTGTCCCTGTCACCTGCAGAGCCACCACATCCTCGCCACGGTAGCGGGCATTGTGACAAAGGTTCTATGTCAGCTGGGTGTGGCAGCCAGGCGCTCCCTAGGGGATGGGGAGCCTGTCAGCCCCGGGCCTGTCACTGCCTGGTGTCCCTGCTGCCACCAGCCAGGCCTCTGAAAACTTGTCAAACCATGCCCAGACTTGGGGCCTGTTTGGCCCAAAGTCTGCAAGAGACAAGTTGGGAAGAAAGATATGGGACAGAGGGAGAAAGCGAAGGGAGCAGGAGAAAGGGAAGGAAGAATAAAAAGTAGTGTTGGGCTGCAGGAGTGAGATGGAGGAATTGCAAGAAAAGAGGCAGGAAGCAGGAGAGTGAGAGAAAAGGAAAGAAGAGACATGCAGCCAGACGAGGGGTTAGTGAGAGAGGATGACACAGAGAAGAGGATGAGAAGGAAATAAGGCAATGCTAGGTCAGGCAAGGACAGGCAAGGCAAGGCTAGGCTGCAGGACGTGTTTTTGCTTTATAGTTTCTAGCACATTCGTCTTCAGACTAGGAGGAAAGAAATAAGACCGTATGGATTAGGCCCAAGCAAAAACCCCAGCTACTTGAGACTCTTAGACTAAGCCTAAAATACCAAGATCTCTCCATAAGGATGGTTTTTATACTGTACTTCCACAATCTGCTGGCAGTACAAAAAAATAAGCTGCAGATCTCCTTAGGCTGAGTCATGGTGCTTTGGGGCAGGGACCATGCATATCATGGGAATATTTCACAGTTTCTGCTCTGTTTTCAGTGCATGACACCAAAACACCCACCTGATGACATCCTTTCAAGAGCAAAGGCAGCAATTTGCAGAATTCCGCTTCTTAGGGGAAGTGAGAAATTGCTGAGCTGACACCAAGTCCTGCAGTGTCCCTGTCACCTGCAGAGCCACCGCATCCTCGCCACGGTAGCGGGCATTGTGACAAAGGTTCTATGTCAGCTGGGTGTGGCAGCCAGGCGCCCCCTAGGGGATGGGGAGCCTGTCAGCCCTGGGCCTGTCACTGCCTGGTGTCCCTGCTGCCACCAGCCATGCCTCTGAAAACTTGTCAAACCATGCCCAGACTTGGGGCCAGTTTGGCCCAAAGTCTGCAAGAGACAAGTCGGGAAGAAAGATATGGGACAGAGGGAGAAAGCGAAGGGAGCAGGAGAAAGGGAAGGAAGAATAAAAAGTAGTGTTGGGCTGCAGGAGTGAGATGGAGGAATTGCAAGAAAAGAGGCAGGGAGCAGGAGAGTGAGAGAAAAGGAAAGAAGAGACATGCAGCCAGACGAGGGGTTAGTGAGAGAGGATGGGACAGAGAACAGGATGAGAAGGACATAAGGCAAGGCTAGGACAGGCAAGGACAGGCAAGGCAAGGCTAGGCTGCAGGACATGTTTTTGCTTTAGAGTTTCTAGCACATTTGTCTTCAGACTAGGAGGAAAGCCATAAGACAGTATGGATTAGGCCCAAGCAAAAACCCCAGCTACTTGAGACTCTTAGACTAAGCCTAAAATACCAAGATCTCTCCATAAGGATGGTTTTTATACTGTACTTCCACAATCTGCTGGCAGTACAAAAAAATAAGCTGCAGATCTCCTTAGGCTGAGTCATGGTGCTTTGGGGCAGGGACCATGCATATCATGGGAATATTTCACAGTTTCTGCTCTGTTTTCAGTGTATGACACCAAAACACCCACCTGATGACATCCTTTCAAGAGCAAAGGCAGCAATTTGCAGAATTCCGCTTCTTAGGGGAAGTGAGAAATTGCTGAGCTGACACCAAGTCCTGCAGTGTCCCTGTCACCTGCAGAGCCACCGCATCCTCGCCACGGTAGCGGGCATTGTGACAAAGGTTCTATGTCAGCTGGGTGTGGCAGCCAGGCGCCCCCTAGGGGATGGGGAGCCTGTCAGCCCCGGGCCTGTCGCTGCCTGGTGTCCCTGCTGCCACCAGCCAGGCCTCTGAAAACTTGTCAAACCATGCCCAGACTTGGGGCCAGTTTGGCCCAAAGTCTCCAAGAGACAAGTCGGTAAGAAAAATATGGGACAGAGGGAGAAAGCGAAGGGAGCAGGAGAAAGGGAAGGAAGAATAAAAAGTAGTGTTGGGCTGCAGGAGTGAGATGGAGGAATTGCAAGAAAAGAGGCAGGAAGCAGGAGAGTGAGAGAAAAGGAAAGAAGAGACATGCAGCCAGACGAGGGCTTAGTGAGAGAGGATGGGGCAGAGAACAGGATGAGAAGGACATAAGGTAAGGCTAGGACAGGCAAGGACAGGCAAGGCAAGGCTAGGCTGCAGGACATGTTTTTGCTTTATAGTTTGTAGCACATTCGTCTTCAGACTAGGAGGAAAGAAATAAGACCGTATGGATTAGGCCCAAGCAAAAACCCCAGCTACTTGAGACACTTAGACTAAGCCTAAAATACCAAGATCTCTCCATAAGGATGGTTTTTATACTGTGCTTCCACAATCTGCTGGCAGTACAAAAATAGAAGCTGCAGATCTCCTTAGGCTGAGTCATGGTGCTTTGGGGCAGGGACCATGCATATCATGGGAATATTTCACAGTTTCTGCTCTGTTTTCAGTGTATGACACCAAAACACCCACCTGATGACATCCTTTCAAGAGCAAAGGCAGCAATTTGCAGAATTCCGCTTCTTAGGGGAAGTGAGAAATTGCTGAGCTGACACCAAGTCCTGCAGTGTCCCTGTCACCTGCAGAGCCACCGCATCCTCGCCACGGTAGCGGGCATTGTGACAAAGGTTCTATGTCAGCTGGGTGTGGCAGCCAGGCGCCCCCTAGGGGATGGGGAGCCTGTCAGCCCCGGGCCTGTCACTGCCTGGTGTCCCTGCTGCCACCAGCCAGGCCTCTGAAAACTTGTCAAAGCATGCCCAGACTTGGGGCCAGTTTGGCCCAAAGTCTCCAAGAGACAAGTCGGGAAGAAAGATATGGGACAGAGGGAGAAAGCGAAGGGAGCAGGAGAAAGGGAAGGAAGAATAAAAAGTAGTGTTGGGCTGCAGGAGTGAGATGGAGGAATTGCAAGAAAAGAGGCAGGAAGCAGGAGAGTGAGAGAAAAGGAAAGAAGAGACATGCAGCCAGACGAGGGGTTAGTGAGAGAGGATGGGACAGAGAACAGGATGAGAAGGACATAAGGCAAGGCTAGGACAGGCAAGGACAGGCAAGGCAAGTCTAGGCTCAGGACATGTTTTTGCTTTATAGTTTCTAGCACATTCGTCTTCAGACTAGGAGGAAAGCCATAAGACCGTATGGATTAGGCCCAAGCAAAAACCCCAGTTACTTGAGAAACTTTGACTAAGCCTAAAATACCAAGATCTCTCCATAAGGATGGTTTTTATACTGTACTTCCACAATCTGCTGGCAGTACAAAAAAAGAAGCTGCAGATCTCCTTAGGCTGAGTCATGGTGCTTTGGGGCAGGGACCATGCATATCATGGGAATATTTCACAGTTTCTGCTCTGTTTTCAGTGCATGACACCAAAACACCCACCTGATTACATCCTTTCAAGAGCAAAGGCAGCAATTTGCAGAATTCCGCTTCTTAGGGGAAGTGAGAAATTGCTGAGCTGACACCAAGTCCTGCAGTGTCCCTGTCACCTGCAGAGCCACCACATCCTCGCCACGGTAGCGGGCATTGTGACAAAGGTTCTATGTCAGCTGGGTGTGGCAGCCAGGCGCCCCCTAGGGGATGGGGAGCCTGTCAGCCCCGGGCCTGTCACTGCCTGGTGTCCCTGCTGCCACCAGCCAGGCCTCTGAAAACTTGTCAAACCATGCCCAGACTTGGGGCCTGTTTGGCCCAAAGTCTGCAAGAGACAAGTTGGGAAGAAAGATATGGGACAGAGGGAGAAAGCGAAGGGAGCAGGAGAAAGGGAAGGAAGAATAAAAAGTAGTGTTGGGCTGCAGGAGTGAGATGGAGGAATTGCAAGAAAAGAGGCAGGAAGCAGGAGAGTGAGAGAAAAGGAAAGAAGAGACATGCAGCCAGACGAGGGGTTAGTGAGAGAGGATGACACAGAGAAGAGGATGAGAAGGAAATAAGGCAAGGCTAGGTCAGGCAAGGACAGGCAAGGCAAGGCTAGGCTGCAGGACGTGTTTTTGCTTTATAGTTTCTAGCACATTCGTCTTCAGACTAGGAGGAAAGAAATAAGACCGTATGGATTAGGCCCAAGCAAAAACCCCAGCTACTTGAGACTCTTAGACTAAGCCTAAAATACCAAGATCTCTCCATAAGGATGGTTTTTATACTGTACTTCCACAATCTGCTGGCAGTACAAAAAAATAAGCTGCAGATCTCCTTAGGCTGAGTCATGGTGCTTTGGGGCAGGGACCATGCATATCATGGGAATATTTCACAGTTTCTGCTCTGTTTTCAGTGCATGACACCAAAACACCCACCTGATGACATCCTTTCAAGAGCAAAGGCAGCAATTTGCAGAATTCCGCTTCTTAGGGGAAGTGAGAAATTGCTGAGCTGACACCAAGTCCTGCAGTGTCCCTGTCACCTGCAGAGCCACCGCATCCTCGCCACGGTAGCGGGCATTGTGACAAAGGTTCTATGTCAGCTGGGTGTGGCAGCCAGGCGCCCCCTAGGGGATGGGGAGCCTGTCAGCCCTGGGCCTGTCACTGCCTGGTGTCCCTGCTGCCACCAGCCATGCCTCTGAAAACTTGTCAAACCATGCCCAGACTTGGGGCCAGTTTGGCCCAAAGTCTGCAAGAGACAAGTCGGGAAGAAAGATATGGGACAGAGGGAGAAAGCGAAGGGAGCAGGAGAAAGGGAAGGAAGAATAAAAAGTAGTGTTGGGCTGCAGGAGTGAGATGGAGGAATTGCAAGAAAAGAGGCAGGGAGCAGGAGAGTGAGAGAAAAGGAAAGAAGAGACATGCAGCCAGACGAGGGGTTAGTGAGAGAGGATGGGACAGAGAACAGGATGAGAAGGACATAAGGCAAGGCTAGGACAGGCAAGGACAGGCAAGGCAAGGCTAGGCTGCAGGACATGTTTTTGCTTTAGAGTTTCTAGCACATTTGTCTTCAGACTAGGAGGAAAGCCATAAGACCGTATGGATTAGGCCCAAGCAAAAACCCCAGCTACTTGAGACTCTTAGACTAAGCCTAAAATACCAAGATCTCTCCATAAGGATGGTTTTTATACTGTACTTCCACAATCTGCTGGCAGTACAAAAAAATAAGCTGCAGATCTCCTTAGGCTGAGTCATGGTGCTTTGGGGCAGGGACCATGCATATCATGGGAATATTTCACAGTTTCTGCTCTGTTTTCAGTGTATGACACCAAAACACCCACCTGATGACATCCTTTCAAGAGCAAAGGCAGCAATTTGCAGAATTCCGCTTCTTAGGGGAAGTGAGAAATTGCTGAGCTGACACCAAGTCCTGCCGTGTCCCTGTCACCTGCAGAGCCACCGCATCCTCGCCACGGTAGCGGGCATTGTGACAAAGGTTCTATGTCAGCTGGGTGTGGCAGCCAGGCGCCCCCTAGGGGATGGGGAGCCTGTCAGCCCCGGGCCTGTCGCTGCCTGGTGTCCCTGCTGCCACCAGCCAGGCCTCTGAAAACTTGTCAAACCATGCCCAGACTTGGGGCCAGTTTGGCCCAAAGTCTGCAAGAGACAAGTCGGTAAGAAAAATATGGGACAGAGGGAGAAAGCGAAGGGAGCAGGAGAAAGGGAAGGAAGAATAAAAAGTAGTGTTGGGCTGCAGGAGTGAGATGGAGGAATTGCAAGAAAAGAGGCAGGAAGCAGGAGAGTGAGAGAAAAGGAAAGAAGAGACATGCAGCCAGACGAGGGCTTAGTGAGAGAGGATGGGGCAGAGAACAGGATGAGAAGGACATAAGGTAAGGCTAGGACAGGCAAGGACAGGCAAGGCAAGGCTAGGCTGCAGGACATGTTTTTGCTTTATAGTTTGTAGCACATTCGTCTTCAGACTAGGAGGAAAGAAATAAGACCGTATGGATTAGGCCCAAGCAAAAACCCCAGCTACTTGAGACTCTTAGACTAAGCCTAAAATACCAAGATCTCTCCATAAGGATTGTTTTTATACTGTACTTCCACAATCTGCTGGCAGTACAAAAAAATAAGCTGCAGATCTCCTTAGGCTGAGTCATGGTGCTTTGGGGCAGGGACCATGCATATCATGGGAATATTTCACAGTTTCTGCTCTGTTTTCAGTGCATGACACCAAAACACCCACCTGATGACATCCTTTCAAGAGCAAAGGCAGCAATTTGCAGAATTCCGCTTCTTAGGGGAAGTGAGAAATTGCTGAGCTGACACCAAGTCCTGCAGTGTCCCTGTCACCTGCAGAGCCACCGCATCCTCGCCACGGTAGCGGGCATTGTGACAAAGGTTCTATGTCAGCTGGGTGTGGCAGCCAGGCGCCCCCTAGGGGATGGGGAGCCTGTCAGCCCCGGGCCTGTCACTGCCTGGTGTCCCTGCTGCCACCAGCCAGGCCTCTGAAAACTTGTCAAACCATGCCCAGACTTGGGGCCAGTTTGGCCCAAAGTCTGCAAGAGACAAGTCGGGAAGAAAGATATGGGACAGAGGGAGAAAGCGAAGGGAGCAGGAGAAAGGGAAGGAAGAATAAAAAGTAGTGTTGGGCTGCAGGAGTGAGATGGAGGAATTGCAAGAAAAGAGGCAGGAAGCAGGAGAGTGAGAGAAAAGGAAAGAAGAGACATGCAGCCAGACGAGGCGTTAGTGAGAGAGGATGACACAGAGAAGAGGATGAGAAGGAAAGAAGGCAAGGCTAGGACAGGCAAGGACAGGCAAGGCAAGGCTAGGCTGCAGGACATGTTTTTGCTTTATAGTTTCTAGCACATTCGTCTTCAGACTAGGAGGAAAGCCATAAGACCGTATGGATTAGGCCCAAGCAAAAACCCCAGCTACTTGAGACTCTTAGACTAAGCCTAAAATACCAAGATCTCTCCATAAGGATGGTTTTTATACTGTACTTCCACAATCTGCTGGCAGTACAAAAAAATAAGCTGCAGATCTCCTTAGGCTGAGTCATGGTGCTTTGGGGCAGGGACCATGCATATCATGGGAATATTTCACAGTTTCTGCTCTGTTTTCAGTGCATGACACCAAAACACCCACCTGATGACATACTTTCAAGAGCAAAGGCAGCAATTTGCAGAATTCCGCTTCTAAGGGGAAGTGAGAAATTGCTGATCTGACACCAAGTCCTGCAGTGTCCCTGTCACCTGCAGAGCCACCGCATCCTCGCCACGGTAGCGGGCATTGTGACAAAGGTTCTATGTCAGCTGTGTGTGGCAGCCAGGCGCCCCCTAGGGGATGGGGAGCCTGTCAGCCCCGGGCCTGTCACTGCCTGGTGTCCCTGCTGCCACCAGCCAGGCCTCTGAAAACTTGTCAAACCATGCCCAGACTTGGGGCCAGTTTGGCCCAAAGTCTGCAAGAGACAAGTCGGGAAGAAAGATATGGGACAGAGGGAGAAAACGAAGGGAGCAGGAGAAAGGGAAGGAAGAATAAAAAGTAGTGTTGGGCTGCAGGAGTGAGATGGAGGAATTGCAAGAAAAGAGGCAGGAAGCAGGAGAGTGAGAGAAAAGGAAAGAAGAGACATGCAGCCAGACGAGGCGTTAGTGAGAGAGGATGACACAGAGAAGAGGATGAGAAGGAAAGAAGGCAAGGCTAGGACAGGCAAGGACAGGCAAGGCAAGGCTAGGCTGCAGGACATGTTTTTGCTTTATAGTTTCTAGCACATTCGTCTTCAGACTAGGAGGAAAGAAATAAGACCGTATGGATTAGGCCCAAGCAAAAACCCCAGCTACTTGAGACTCTTAGACTAAGCCTAAAATACCAAGATCTCTCCATAAGGATTGTTTTTATACTGTACTTCCACAATCTGCTGGCAGTACAAAAAAATAAGCTGCAGATCTCCTTAGGCTGAGTCATGGTGCTTTGGGGCAGGGACCATGCATATCATGGGAATATTTCACAGTTTCTGCTCTGTTTTCAGTGCATGACACCAAAACACCCACCTGATGACATCCTTTCAAGAGCAAAGGCAGCAATTTGCAGAATTCCGCTTCTTAGGGGAAGTGAGAAATTGCTGAGCTGACACCAAGTCCTGCAGTGTCCCTGTCACCTGCAGAGCCACCGCATCCTCGCCACGGTAGCGGGCATTGTGACAAAGGTTCTATGTCAGCTGGGTGTGGCAGCCAGGCGCCCCCTAGGGGATGGGGAGCCTGTCAGCCCCGGGCCTGTCACTGCCTGGTGTCCCTGCTGCCACCAGCCAGGCCTCTGAAAACTTGTCAAACCATGCCCAGACTTGGGGCCAGTTTGGCCCAAAGTCTGCAAGAGACAAGTCGGGAAGAAAGATATGGGACAGAGGGAGAAAGCGAAGGGAGCAGGAGAAAGGGAAGGAAGAATAAAAAGTAGTGTTGGGCTGCAGGAGTGAGATGGAGGAATTGCAAGAAAAGAGGCAGGAAGCAGGAGAGTGAGAGAAAAGGAAAGAAGAGACATGCAGCCAGACGAGGCGTTAGTGAGAGAGGATGACACAGAGAAGAGGATGAGAAGGAAAGAAGGCAAGGCTAGGACAGGCAAGGACAGGCAAGGCAAGGCTAGGCTGCAGGACATGTTTTTGCTTTATAGTTTCTAGCACATTCGTCTTCAGACTAGGAGGAAAGCCATAAGACCGTATGGATTAGGCCCAAGCAAAAACCCCAGCTACTTGAGACTCTTAGACTAAGCCTAAAATACCAAGATCTCTCCATAAGGATGGTTTTTATACTGTACTTCCACAATCTGCTGGCAGTACAAAAAAATAAGCTGCAGATCTCCTTAGGCTGAGTCATGGTGCTTTGGGGCAGGGACCATGCATATCATGGGAATATTTCACAGTTTCTGCTCTGTTTTCAGTGCATGACACCAAAACACCCACCTGATGACATCCTTTCAAGAGCAAAGGCAGCAATTTGCAGAATTCCGCTTCTAAGGGGAAGTGAGAAATTGCTGATCTGACACCAAGTCCTGCAGTGTCCCTGTCACCTGCAGAGCCACCGCATCCTCGCCACGGTAGCGGGCATTGTGACAAAGGTTCTATGTCAGCTGTGTGTGGCAGCCAGGCGCCCCCTAGGGGATGGGGAGCCTGTCAGCCCCGGGCCTGTCACTGCCTGGTGTCCCTGCTGCCACCAGCCAGGCCTCTGAAAACTTGTCAAACCATGCCCAGACTTGGGGCCAGTTTGGCCCAAAGTCTGCAAGAGACAAGTCGGGAAGAAAGATATGGGACAGAGGGAGAAAGCGAAGGGAGCAGGAGAAAGGGAAGGAAGAATAAAAAGTAGTGTTGGGCTGCAGGAGTGAGATGGAGGAATTGCAAGAAAAGAGGCAGGAAGCAGGAGAGTGAGAGAAAAGGAAAGAAGAGACATGCAGCCAGACGAGGCGTTAGTGAGAGAGGATGACACAGAGAAGAGGATGAGAAGGAAAGAAGGCAAGGCTAGGACAGGCAAGGACAGGCAAGGCAAGGCTAGGCTGCAGGACATGTTTTTGCTTTATAGTTTCTAGCACATTCGTCTTCAGACTAGGAGGAAAGAAATAAGACCGTATGGATTAGGCCCAAGCAAAAACCCCAGCTACTTGAGACTCTTAGACTAAGCCTAAAATACCAAGATCTCTCCATAAGGATGGTTTTTATACTGTACTTCCACAATCTGCTGGCAGTACAAAAAAATAAGCTGCAGATCTCCTTAGGCTGAGTCATGGTGCTTTGGGGCAGGGACCATGCATATCATGGGAATATTTCACAGTTTCTGCTCTGTTTTCAGTGTATGACACCAAAACACCCACCTGATGACATCCTTTCAAGAGCAAAGGCAGCATTTTGCAGAATTCCGCTTCTAAGGGGAAGTGAGAAATTGCTGAGCTGACACCAAGTCCTGCAGTGTCCCTGTCACCTGCAGAGCCACCGCATCCTCGCCACGGTAGCGGGCATTGTGACAAAGGTTCTATGTCAGCTGGGTGTGGCAGCCAGGCGCCCCCTAGGGGATGGGGAGCCTGTCAGCCCCGGGCCTGTCACTGCCTGGTGTCCCTGCTGCCACCAGCCAGGCCTCTGAAAACTTGTCAAACCATGCCCAGACTTGGGGCCAGTTTGGCCCAAAGTCTGCAAGAGACAAGTCGGGAAGAAAGATATGGGACAGAGGGAGAACGCGAAGGGAGCAGGAGAAAGGGAAGGAAGAATAAAAAGTAGTGTTGGGCTGCAGGAGTGAGATGGAGGTATTGCAAGAAAAGAGGCAGGAAGCAGGAGAGTGAGAGAAAAGGAAAGAAGAGACATGCAGCCAGACGAGGCGTTAGTGAGAGAGGATGACACAGAGAAGAGGATGAGAAGGAAAGAAGGCAAGGCTAGGACAGGCAAGGACAGGCAAGGCAAGGCTAGGCTGCAGGACATGTTTTTGCTTTATAGTTTCTAGCACATTCGTCTTCAGACTAGGAGGAAAGAAATAAGACCGTATGGATTAGGCCCAAGCAAAAACCCCCGCTTTTTGAGACACTTAGACTAAGCCTAAAATACCAAGATCTCTCCATAAGGATGGTTTTTATACTGTACTTCCACAATCTGCTGGCAGTACAAAAAAATAAGCTGCAGATCTCCTTAGGCTGAGTCATGGTGCTTTGGGGCAGGGACCATGCATATCATGGGAATATTTCACAGTTTCTGCTCTGTTTTCAGTGTATGACACCAAAACACCCACCTGATGACATCCTTTCAAGAGCAAAGGCAGCAATTTGCAGAATTCCGCTTCTTAGGGGAAGTGAGAAATTGCTGAGCTGACACCAAGTCCTGCAGTGTCCCTGTCACCTGCAGAGCCACCGCATCCTCGCCACGGTAGCGGGCATTGTGACAAAGGTTCTATGTCAGCTGGGTGTGGCAGCCAGGCGCCCCCTAGGGGATGGGGAGCCTGTCAGCCCCGGGCCTGTCACTGCCTGGTGTCCCTGCTGCCACCAGCCAGGCCTCTGAAAACTTGTCAAACCATGCCCAGACTTGGGGCCAGTTTGGCCCAAAGTCTGCAAGAGACAAGTCGGGAAGAAAGATATGGGACAGAGGGAGAAAGCGAAGGGAGCAGGAGAAAGGGAAGGAAGAATAAAAAGTAGTGTTGGGCTGCAGGAGTGAGATGGAGGAATTGCAAGAAAAGAGGCAGGAAGCAGGAGAGTGAGAGAAAAGGAAAGAAGAGACATGCAGCCAGACGAGGCGTTAGTGAGAGAGGATGACACAGAGAAGAGGATGAGAAGGAAAGAAGGCAAGGCTAGGACAGGCAAGGACAGGCAAGGCAAGGCTAGGCTGCAGGACATGTTTTTGCTTTATAGTTTCTAGCACATTCGTCTTCAGACTAGGAGGAAAGCCATAAGACCGTATGGATTAGGCCCAAGCAAAAACCCCAGCTACTTGAGACTCTTAGACTAAGCCTAAAATACCAAGATCTCTCCATAAGGATGGTTTTTATACTGTACTTCCACAATCTGCTGGCAGTACAAAAAAATAAGCTGCAGATCTCCTTAGGCTGAGTCATGGTGCTTTGGGGCAGGGACCATGCATATCATGGGAATATTTCACAGTTTCTGCTCTGTTTTCAGTGCATGACACCAAAACACCCACCTGATGACATACTTTCAAGAGCAAAGGCAGCAATTTGCAGAATTCCGCTTCTAAGGGGAAGTGAGAAATTGCTGATCTGACACCAAGTCCTGCAGTGTCCCTGTCACCTGCAGAGCCACCGCATCCTCGCCACGGTAGCGGGCATTGTGACAAAGGTTCTATGTCAGCTGTGTGTGGCAGCCAGGCGCCCCCTAGGGGATGGGGAGCCTGTCAGCCCCGGGCCTGTCACTGCCTGGTGTCCCTGCTGCCACCAGCCAGGCCTCTGAAAACTTGTCAAACCATGCCCAGACTTGGGGCCAGTTTGGCCCAAAGTCTGCAAGAGACAAGTCGGGAAGAAAGATATGGGACAGAGGGAGAAAACGAAGGGAGCAGGAGAAAGGGAAGGAAGAATAAAAAGTAGTGTTGGGCTGCAGGAGTGAGATGGAGGAATTGCAAGAAAAGAGGCAGGAAGCAGGAGAGTGAGAGAAAAGGAAAGAAGAGACATGCAGCCAGACGAGGCGTTAGTGAGAGAGGATGACACAGAGAAGAGGATGAGAAGGAAAGAAGGCAAGGCTAGGACAGGCAAGGACAGGCAAGGCAAGGCTAGGCTGCAGGACATGTTTTTGCTTTATAGTTTCTAGCACATTCGTCTTCAGACTAGGAGGAAAGAAATAAGACCGTATGGATTAGGCCCAAGCAAAAACCCCAGCTACTTGAGACTCTTAGACTAAGCCTAAAATACCAAGATCTCTCCATAAGGATTGTTTTTATACTGTACTTCCACAATCTGCTGGCAGTACAAAAAAATAAGCTGCAGATCTCCTTAGGCTGAGTCATGGTGCTTTGGGGCAGGGACCATGCATATCATGGGAATATTTCACAGTTTCTGCTCTGTTTTCAGTGCATGACACCAAAACACCCACCTGATGACATCCTTTCAAGAGCAAAGGCAGCAATTTGCAGAATTCCGCTTCTTAGGGGAAGTGAGAAATTGCTGAGCTGACACCAAGTCCTGCAGTGTCCCTGTCACCTGCAGAGCCACCGCATCCTCGCCACGGTAGCGGGCATTGTGACAAAGGTTCTATGTCAGCTGGGTGTGGCAGCCAGGCGCCCCCTAGGGGATGGGGAGCCTGTCAGCCCCGGGCCTGTCACTGCCTGGTGTCCCTGCTGCCACCAGCCAGGCCTCTGAAAACTTGTCAAACCATGCCCAGACTTGGGGCCAGTTTGGCCCAAAGTCTGCAAGAGACAAGTCGGGAAGAAAGATATGGGACAGAGGGAGAAAGCGAAGGGAGCAGGAGAAAGGGAAGGAAGAATAAAAAGTAGTGTTGGGCTGCAGGAGTGAGATGGAGGAATTGCAAGAAAAGAGGCAGGAAGCAGGAGAGTGAGAGAAAAGGAAAGAAGAGACATGCAGCCAGACGAGGCGTTAGTGAGAGAGGATGACACAGAGAAGAGGATGAGAAGGAAAGAAGGCAAGGCTAGGACAGGCAAGGACAGGCAAGGCAAGGCTAGGCTGCAGGACATGTTTTTGCTTTATAGTTTCTAGCACATTCGTCTTCAGACTAGGAGGAAAGCCATAAGACCGTATGGATTAGGCCCAAGCAAAAACCCCAGCTACTTGAGACTCTTAGACTAAGCCTAAAATACCAAGATCTCTCCATAAGGATGGTTTTTATACTGTACTTCCACAATCTGCTGGCAGTACAAAAAAATAAGCTGCAGATCTCCTTAGGCTGAGTCATGGTGCTTTGGGGCAGGGACCATGCATATCATGGGAATATTTCACAGTTTCTGCTCTGTTTTCAGTGCATGACACCAAAACACCCACCTGATGACATCCTTTCAAGAGCAAAGGCAGCAATTTGCAGAATTCCGCTTCTAAGGGGAAGTGAGAAATTGCTGATCTGACACCAAGTCCTGCAGTGTCCCTGTCACCTGCAGAGCCACCGCATCCTCGCCACGGTAGCGGGCATTGTGACAAAGGTTCTATGTCAGCTGTGTGTGGCAGCCAGGCGCCCCCTAGGGGATGGGGAGCCTGTCAGCCCCGGGCCTGTCACTGCCTGGTGTCCCTGCTGCCACCAGCCAGGCCTCTGAAAACTTGTCAAACCATGCCCAGACTTGGGGCCAGTTTGGCCCAAAGTCTGCAAGAGACAAGTCGGGAAGAAAGATATGGGACAGAGGGAGAAAGCGAAGGGAGCAGGAGAAAGGGAAGGAAGAATAAAAAGTAGTGTTGGGCTGCAGGAGTGAGATGGAGGAATTGCAAGAAAAGAGGCAGGAAGCAGGAGAGTGAGAGAAAAGGAAAGAAGAGACATGCAGCCAGACGAGGCGTTAGTGAGAGAGGATGACACAGAGAAGAGGATGAGAAGGAAAGAAGGCAAGGCTAGGACAGGCAAGGACAGGCAAGGCAAGGCTAGGCTGCAGGACATGTTTTTGCTTTATAGTTTCTAGCACATTCGTCTTCAGACTAGGAGGAAAGAAATAAGACCGTATGGATTAGGCCCAAGCAAAAACCCCAGCTACTTGAGACTCTTAGACTAAGCCTAAAATACCAAGATCTCTCCATAAGGATGGTTTTTATACTGTACTTCCACAATCTGCTGGCAGTACAAAAAAATAAGCTGCAGATCTCCTTAGGCTGAGTCATGGTGCTTTGGGGCAGGGACCATGCATATCATGGGAATATTTCACAGTTTCTGCTCTGTTTTCAGTGTATGACACCAAAACACCCACCTGATGACATCCTTTCAAGAGCAAAGGCAGCATTTTGCAGAATTCCGCTTCTAAGGGGAAGTGAGAAATTGCTGAGCTGACACCAAGTCCTGCAGTGTCCCTGTCACCTGCAGAGCCACCGCATCCTCGCCACGGTAGCGGGCATTGTGACAAAGGTTCTATGTCAGCTGGGTGTGGCAGCCAGGCGCCCCCTAGGGGATGGGGAGCCTGTCAGCCCCGGGCCTGTCACTGCCTGGTGTCCCTGCTGCCACCAGCCAGGCCTCTGAAAACTTGTCAAACCATGCCCAGACTTGGGGCCAGTTTGGCCCAAAGTCTGCAAGAGACAAGTCGGGAAGAAAGATATGGGACAGAGGGAGAACGCGAAGGGAGCAGGAGAAAGGGAAGGAAGAATAAAAAGTAGTGTTGGGCTGCAGGAGTGAGATGGAGGTATTGCAAGAAAAGAGGCAGGAAGCAGGAGAGTGAGAGAAAAGGAAAGAAGAGACATGCAGCCAGACGAGGCGTTAGTGAGAGAGGATGACACAGAGAAGAGGATGAGAAGGAAAGAAGGCAAGGCTAGGACAGGCAAGGACAGGCAAGGCAAGGCTAGGCTGCAGGACATGTTTTTGCTTTATAGTTTCTAGCACATTCGTCTTCAGACTAGGAGGAAAGAAATAAGACCGTATGGATTAGGCCCAAGCAAAAACCCCCGCTTTTTGAGACACTTAGACTAAGCCTAAAATACCAAGATCTCTCCATAAGGATGGTTTTTATACTGTACTTCCACAATCTGCTGGCAGTACAAAAAAATAAGCTGCAGATCTCCTTAGGCTGAGTCATGGTGCTTTGGGGCAGGGACCATGCATATCATGGGAATATTTCACAGTTTCTGCTCTGTTTTCAGTGTATGACACCAAAACACCCACCTGATGACATCCTTTCAAGAGCAAAGGCAGCAATTTGCAGAATTCCGCTTCTTAGGGGAAGTGAGAAATTGCTGAGCTGACACCAAGTCCTGCAGTGTCCCTGTCACCTGCAGAGCCACCGCATCCTCGCCACGGTAGCGGGCATTGTGACAAAGGTTCTATGTCAGCTGGGTGTGGCAGCCAGGCGCCCCCTAGGGGATGGGGAGCCTGTCAGCCCCGGGCCTGTCACTGCCTGGTGTCCCTGCTGCCACCAGCCAGGCCTCTGAAAACTTGTCAAACCATGCCCAGACTTGGGGCCAGTTTGGCCCAAAGTCTGCAAGAGACAAGTCGGTAAGAAAAATATGGGACAGAGGGAGAAAGCGAAGGGAGCAGGAGAAAGGGAAGGAAGAATAAAAAGTAGTGTTGGGCTGCAGGAGTGAGATGGAGGATTTGCAAGAAAAGAGGCAGGAAGCAGGAGAGTGAGAGAAAAGGAAAGAAGAGACATGCAGCCAGACGAGGCGTTAGTGAGAGAGGATGACACAGAGAAGAGGATGAGAAGGAAAGAAGGCAAGGCTAGGACAGGCAAGGACAGGCAAGGCAAGGCTAGGCTGCAGGACATGTTTTTGCTTTATAGTTTCTAGCACATTCGTCTTCAGACTAGGAGGAAAGCAATAAGACCGTATGGATTAGGCCCAAGCAAAAACCCCAGCTACTTGAGACTCTTAGACTAAGCCTAAAATACCAAGATCTCTCCATAAGGATGGTTTTTATACTGTACTTCCACAATCTGCTGGCAGTACAAAAAAATAAGCTGCAGATCTCCTTAGGCTGAGTCATGGTGCTTTGGGGCAGGGACCATGCATATCATGGGAATATTTCACAGTTTCTGCTCTGTTTTCAGTGTATGACACCAAAACACCCACCTGATGACATCCTTTCAAGAGCAAAGGCAGCAATTTGCAGAATTCCGCTTCTTAGGGGAAGTGAGAAATTGCTGAGCTGACACCAAGTCCTGCAGTGTCCCTGTCACCTGCAGAGCCACCACATCCTCGCCACGGTAGCGGGCATTGTGACAAAGGTTCTATGTCAGCTGGGTGTGGCAGCCAGGCGCCTCCTATGGGATGGGGAGCCTGTCAGCCCCGGGCCTGTCACTGCCTGGTGTCCCTGCTGCCACCAGCCAGGCCTCTGAAAACTTGTCAAACCATGCCCAGACTTGGGGCCAGTTTGGCCCAAAGTCTGCAAGAGACAAGTCGGGAAGAAAGATATGGGACAGAGGGAGAAAGCGAAGGGAGCAGGAGAAAGGGAAGGAAGAATAAAAAGTAGTGTTGGGCTGCAGGAGTGAGATGGAGGAATTGCAAGAAAAGAGGCAGGAAGCAGGAGAGTGAGAGAAAAGGAAAGAAGAGACATGCAGCCAGACGAGGGGTTAGTGAGAGAGGATGGGACAGAGAACAGGATGAGAAGGACATAAGGCAAGTCTAGGACAGGCAAGGACAGGCAAGGCAAGGCTAGGCTGCAGGACATGTTTTTGCTTTATAGTTTCTAGCACATTTGTCTTCAGACTAGGAGGAAAGCCATAAGACCGTATGGATTAGGCCCAAGCAAAAACCCCAGCTACTTGAGACACTTAGACTAAGCCTAAAATACCAAGATCTCTCCATAAGGATGGTTTTTATACTGTACTTCCACAATCTGCTGGCAGTACAAAAAAATAAGCTGCAGATCTCCTTAGGCTGAGTCATGGTGCTTTGGGGCAGGGACCATGCATATCATGGGAATATTTCACAGTTTCTGCTCTGTTTTCAGTGTATGACACCAAAACACCCACCTGATGACATCCTTTCAAGAGCAAAGGCAGCAATTTGCAGAATTCCGCTTCTTAGGGGAAGTGAGAAATTGCTGAGCTGACACCAAGTCCTGCAGTGTCCCTGTCACCTGCAGAGCCACCACATCCTCGCCACGGTAGCGGGCATTGTGACAAAGGTTCTATGTCAGCTGGGTGTGGCAGCCAGGCGCCTCCTAGGGGATGGGGAGCCTGTCAGCCCCGGGCCTGTCACTGCCTGGTGTCCCTGCTGCCACCAGCCAGGCCTCTGAAAACTTGTCAAACCATGCCCAGACTTGGGGCCAGTTTGGCCCAAAGTCTCCAAGAGACAAGTCGGGAAGAAAGATATGGGACAGAGGGAGAAAGCGAAGGGAGCAGGAGAAAGGGAAGGAAGAATAAAAAGTAGTGTTGGGCTGCAGGAGTGAGATGGAGGAATTGCAAGAAAAGAGGCAGGAAGCAGGAGAGTGAGAGAAAAGGAAAGAAGAGACATGCAGCCAGACGAGGGGTTAGTGAGAGAGGATGGGACAGAGAACAGGATGAGAAGGACATAAGGCAAGTCTAGGACAGGCAAGGACAGGCAAGGCAAGGCTAGGCTGCAGGACATGTTTTTGCTTTATAGTTTCTAGCACATTTGTCTTCAGACTAGGAGGAAAGCCATAAGACCGTATGGATTAGGCCCAAGCAAAAACCCCAGCTACTTGAGACACTTAGACTAAGCCTAAAATACCAAGATCTCTCCATAAGGATGGTTTTTATACTGTACTTCCACAATCTGCTGGCAGTACAAAAAAATAAGCTGCAGATCTCCTTAGGCTGAGTCATGGTGCTTTGGGGCAGGGACCATGCATATCATGGGAATATTTCACAGTTTCTGCTCTGTTTTCAGTGTATGACACCAAAACACCCACCTGATGACATCCTTTCAAGAGCAAAGGCAGCAATTTGCAGAATTCCGCTTCTTAGGGTAAGTGAGAAATTGCTGAGCTGACACCAAGTCCTGCAGTGTCCCTGTCACCTGCAGAGCCACCGCATCCTTGCCACGGTAGCGGGCATTGTGACAAAGGTTCTATGTCAGCTGGATGTGGCAGCCAGGCGCCCCCTAGGGGATGGGGAGCCTGTCAGCCCCGGGCCTGTCACTGCCTGGTGTCCCTGCTGCCACCAGCCAGGCCTCTGAAAACTTGTCTAACCATGCCCAGACTTGGGGCCAGTTTGGCCCAAAGTCTGCAAGAGACAAGTCGGGAAGAAAGATATGGGACAGAGGGAGAAAGCGAAGGGAGCAGGAGAAAGGGAAGGAAGAATAAAAAGTAGTGTTGGGCTGCAGGAGTGAGATGGAGGAATTGCAAGAAAAGAGGCAGGAAGCAGGAGAGTGAGAGAAAAGGAAAGAAGAGACATGCAGCCAGACGAGGGGTTAGTGAGAGAGGATGGGACAGAGAACAGGATGAGAAGGACATAAGGGATGGCTAGGACAGGCAAGGACAGGCAAGGCAAGGCTAGGCTGCAGGACATGTTTTTGCTTTATAGTTTGTAGCACATTCGTCTTCAGACTAGGAGGAAAGCCATAAGACCGTATGGATTAGGCCCAAGCAAAAACCCCAGCTACTTGAGACTCTTAGACTAAGCCTAAAATACCAAGATCTCTCCATAAGGATGGTTTTTATACCGTACTTCCACAATCTGCTGGCAGTACAAAAAAATAAGCTGCAGATCTCCTTAGGCTGAGTCATGGTGCTTTGGGGCAGGGACCATGCATATCATGGGAATATTTCACAGTTTCTGCTCTGTTTTCAGTGCATGACACCAAAACACCCACCTGATGACATCCTTTCAAGAGCAAAGGCAGCAATCTGCAGAATTCCGCTTCTAAGGGGAAGTGAGAAATTGCTGAGCTGACACCAAGTCCTGCAGTGTCCCTGTCACCTGCAGAGCCACCGCATCCTCGCCACGGTAGCGGGCATTGTGACAAAGGTTCTATGTCAGCTGGGTGTGGCAGCCAGGCGCCCCCTAGGGGATGGGGAGCCTGTCAGCCCCGGGCCTGTCACTGCCTGGTGTCCCTGCTGCCACCAGCCAGGCCTCTGAAAACTTGTCAAACCATGCCCAGACTTGGGGCCAGTTTGGCCCAAAGTCTCCAAGAGACAAGTCGGGAAGAAAGATATGGGACAGAGGGAGAAAGCGAAGGGAGCAGGAGAAAGGGAAGGAAGAATAAAAAGTAGTGTTGGGCTGCAGGAGTGAGATGGAGGATTTGCAAGAAAAGAGGCAGGAAGCAGGAGAGTGAGAGAAAAGGAAAGAAGAGACATGCAGCCAGACGAGGGGTTAGTGAGAGAGGATGGGACAGAGAACAGGATGAGAAGGACATAAGGCAAGGCTAGGACAGGCAAGGACAGGCAAGGCAAGGCTAGGCTGCAGGACATGTTTTTGCTTTATAGTTTCTAGCACATTTGTCTTCAGACTAGGAGGAAAGCCATAAGACCGTATGGATTAGGCCCAAGCAAAAACCCCAGCTACTTGAGACACTTAGACTTAGCCTAAAATACCAAGATCTCTCCATAAGGATGGTTTTTATACTGTACTTCCACAATCTGCTGGCAGTACAAAAAAATAAGCTGCAGATCTCCTTAGGCTGAGTCATGGTGCTTTGGGTCAGGGACCATGCATATCATGGGAATATTTCACAGTTTCTGCTCTGTTTTCAGTGTATGACACCAAAACACCCACCTGATGACATCCTTTCAAGAGCAAAGGCAGCAATTTGCAGAATTCCGCTTCTTAGGGGAAGTGAGAAATTGCTGAGCTGACACCAAGTCCTGCAGTGTCCCTGTCACCTGCAGAGCCACCACATCCTCGCCACGGTAGCGGGCATTGTGACAAAGGTTCTATGTCAGCTGGGTGTGGCAGCCAGGCGCCTCCTAGGGGATGGGGAGTCTGTCAGCCCCGGGCCTGTCACTGCCTGGTGTCCCTGCTGCCACCAGCCAGGCCTCTGAAAACTTGTCAAACCATGCCCAGACTTGGGGCCAGTTTGGCCCAAAGTCTCCAAGAGACAAGTCGGGAAGAAAGATATGGGACAGAGGGAGAAAGCGAAGGGAGCAGGAGAAAGGGAAGGAAGAATAAAAAGTAGTGTTGGGCTGCAGGAGTGAGATGGAGGAATTGCAAGAAAAGAGGCAGGAAGCAGGAGAGTGAGAGAAAAGGAAAGAAGAGACATGCAGCCAGACGAGGGGTTAGTGAGAGAGGATGGGACAGAGAACAGGATGAGAAGGACATAAGGCAAGTCTAGGACAGGCAAGGACAGGCAAGGCAAGGCTAGGCTGCAGGACATGTTTTTGCTTTATAGTTTCTAGCACATTTGTCTTCAGACTAGGAGGAAAGCCATAAGACCGTATGGATTAGGCCCAAGCAAAAACCCCAGCTACTTGAGACACTTAGACTAAGCCTAAAATACCAAGATCTCTCCATAAGGATGGTTTTTATACTGTACTTCCACAATCTGCTGGCAGTACAAAAAAATAAGCTGCAGATCTCCTTAGGCTGAGTCATGGTGCTTTGGGGCAGGGACCATGCATATCATGGGAATATTTCACAGTTTCTGCTCTGTTTTCAGTGTATGACACCAAAACACCCACCTGATGACATCCTTTCAAGAGCAAAGGCAGCAATTTGCAGAATTCCGCTTCTTAGGGGAAGTGAGAAATTGCTGAGCTGACACCAAGTCCTGCAGTGTCCCTGTCACCTGCAGAGCCACCGCATCCTCGCCACGGTAGCGGGCATTGTGACAAAGGTTCTATGTCAGCTGGGTGTGGCAGCCAGGCGCCCCCTAGGGGATGGGGAGCCTGTCAGCCCCGGGCCTGTCACTGCCTGGTGTCCCTGCTGCCACCAGCCAGGCCTCTGAAAACTTGTCTAACCATGCCCAGACTTGGGGCCAGTTTGGCCCAAAGTCTGCAAGAGACAAGTCGGGAAGAAAGATATGGGACAGAGGGAGAAAGCGAAGGGAGCAGGAGAAAGGGAAGGAAGAATAAAAAGTAGTGTTGGGCTGCAGGAGTGAGATGGAGGAATTGCAAGAAAAGAGGCAGGAAGCAGGAGAGTGAGAGAAAAGGAAAGAAGAGACATGCAGCCAGACGAGGCGTTAGTGAGAGAGGATGACACAGAGAAGAGGATGAGAAGGAAAGAAGGCAAGGCTAGGACAGGCAAGGACAGGCAAGGCAAGGCTAGGCTGCAGGACATGTTTTTGCTTTATAGTTTCTAGCACATTCGTCTTCAGACTAGGAGGAAAGCCATAAGACCGTATGGATTAGGCCCAAGCAAAAACCCCAGCTACTTGAGACTCTTAGACTAAGCCTAAAATACCAAGATCTCTCCATAAGGATGGTTTTTATACTGTACTTCCACAATCTGCTGGCAGTACAAAAAAATAAGCTGCAGATCTCCTTAGGCTGAGTCATGGTGCTTTGGGGCAGGGACCATGCATATCATGGGAATATTTCACAGTTTCTGCTCTGTTTTCAGTGCATGACACCAAAACACCCACCTGATGACATCCTTTCAAGAGCAAAGGCAGCAATCTGCAGAATTCCGCTTCTAAGGGGAAGTGAGAAATTGCTGAGCTGACACCAAGTCCTGCAGTGTCCCTGTCACCTGCAGAGCCACCGCATCCTCGCCACGGTAGCGGGCATTGTGACAAAGGTTCTATGTCAGCTGGGTGTGGCAGCCAGGCGCCCCCTAGGGGATGG
Organism: Columba livia; assembly: GCF_036013475.1. NCBI lineage: Eukaryota > Metazoa > Chordata > Aves > Columbiformes > Columbidae > Columba > Columba livia. The sequence continues at coordinate 4,135,965 of NW_027043007.1, read as the reverse complement.
GGAGCCTGTCAGCCCCGGGCCTGTCACTGCCTGGTGTCCCTGCTGCCACCAGCCAGGCCTCTGAAAACTTGTCAAACCATGCCCAGACTTGGGGCCAGTTTGCCCCAAAGTCTGCAAGAGACAAGTCGGGAAGAAAGATATGGGACAGAGGGAGAAAGCGAAGGGAGCAGGAGAAAGGGAAGGAAGAATAAAAAGTAGTGTTGGGCTGCAGGAGTGAGATGGAGGAATTGCAAGAAAAGAGGCAGGAAGCAGGAGAGTGAGAGAAAAGGAAAGAAGAGACATGCAGCCAGACGAGGGGTTAGTGAGAGAGGATGGGACAGAGAACAGGATGAGAAGGAAAGAAGGCAAGGCTAGGACAGGCAAGGACAGGCAAGGCAAGGCTAGGCTGCAAGACATGTTTTTGCTTTATAGTTTCTAGCACATTCGTCTTCAGACTAGGAGGAAAGCCATAAGACCATATGGATTAGGCCCAAGCAAAAACCCCAGCTACTTGAGACTCTTAGACTAAGCCTAAAATACCAAGATCTCTCCATAAGGATGGTTTTTATACTGTACTTCCACAATCTGCTGGCAGTACAAAAAATAAGCTGCAGATCTCCTTAGGCTGAGTCATGGTGGTTTGGGTAGGGACCATGCATATCATGGGAATATTTCACAGATTCTGCTCTGTTTTCAGTGTATGACACCAAAACACCCACCTGATGACATCCTTTCAAGAGCAAAGGCAGCAATCTGCAGAATTCCGCTTCTTAGGGGAAGTGAGAAATTGCTGAGCTGACACCAAGTCCTGCAGTGTCTCTGTCAGCTGCAGATCCACCGCATCCTCGCCACGGTAGCGGGCATTGTGACAAAGGTTCTATGTCAGCTGGGTGTGGCAGCCAGGTGCCCCCTAGGGGATGGGGAGCCTGTCAACCCCGGGCATGTCACTGCCTCGTGTCCCTGCTGCCACCAGCCAGGCCTCTGAAAACTTGTCAAACCATGCCCAGACTTGGGGCCAGTTTGGCCCAAAGTCTGCAAGAGACAAGTCGGGAAGAAAGATATGGGACAGAGGGAGAAAGCGAAGGGAGCAGGAGAAAGGGAAGGAAGAATAAAAAGTAGTGTTCAGCTGCAGGAGTGAGATGGAGGAATTGCAAGAAAAGAGGCAGGAAGCAGGAGAGTGAGAGAAAAGGAAAGAAGAGACATGCAGCCAGACGAGGGGTTAGTGAGAGAGGATGGGACAGAGAACAGGATGAGAAGCACATAAGGCAAAACTAGGACAGGCAAGGACAGGCAAGGCAAGGCTAGGCTGCAGGACATTTTTTTGCTTTATAGTTTGTAGCACATTCGTCTTCAGACTAGGAGGAAAGCCATAAGACCGTATGGATTAGGCCCAAGCAAAAACCCCAGCTACTTGAGACTCTTAGACTAAGCCTAAAATACCAAGATCTCTCCATAAGGATGGTTTTTATACTGTACTTCCACAATCTGCTGGCAGTACAAAAAAATAAGCTGCAGATCTCCTTAGGCTGAGTCATGGTGCTTTGGGGCAGGGACCATGCATATCATGGGAATATTTCACAGTTTCTGCTCTGTTTTCAGTGTATGACACCAAAACACCCACCTGATGACATCCTTTCAAGAGCAAAGGCAGCAATTTGCAGAATTCCGCTTCTTAGGGGAAGTGAGAAATTGCTGAGCTGACACCAAGTCCTGCAGTGTCCCTGTCACCTGCAGAGCCACCGCATCCTCGCCACGGTAGCGGGCATTGTGACTAAGGTTCTATGTCAGCTGGGCGTGGCAGCCAGGCGCCCCCCAGGGGATGGGGAGCCTGTCAGCCCCAGGCCTGTCACTGCCTGGTGTCCCTGCTGCCACCAGCCAGGCCTCTGAAAACTTGTCAAACCATGCCCAGACTTGGGGCCAGTTTGGCCCAAAGTCTGCAAGAGACAAGTCGGGAAGAAAGATATGGGACAGAGGGAGAAAGCGAAGGGAGCAGGAGAAAGGGAAGGAAGAATAAAAAGTAGTGTTGGGCTGCAGGAGTGAGATGGAGGAATTGCAAGAAAAGAGGCAGGAAGCAGTAGAGTGAGAGAAAAGGAAAGAAGAGACATGCAGCCAGACGAGGGGTTAGTGAGAGAGGATGGGACAGAGAACAGGATGAGAAGGAAAGAAGGCAAGGCTAGGACAGGCAAGGACAGGCAAGGCAAGGCTAGGCTGCAGGACATGTATTTGCTTTATAGTTTCTAGCACATTCGTCTTCAGACTAGGAGGAAAGCCATAAGACCGTATGGATTAGGCCCAAGCAAAAACCCCAGCTTCTTGAGACGCTTAGACTAAGCCTAAAATACCAAGATCTCTCCATAAGGATGGTTTTTATACTGTACTTCCACAATCTGCTGGCAGTACAAAAAATAAGCTGCAGATCTCCTTAGGCTGAGTCATGGTGGTTTGGGTAGGGACCATGCATATCATGGGAATATTTCACAGATTCTGCTCTGTTTTCAGTGTATGACACCAAAACACCCACCTGATGACATCCTTTCAAGAGCAAAGGCAGCAATCTGCAGAATTCCGCTTCTTAGGGGAAGTGAGAAATTGCTGAGCTGACACCAAGTCCTGCAGTGTCTCTGTCAGCTGCAGATCCACCGCATCCTCGCCACGGTAGCGGGCATTGTGACAAAGGTTCTATGTCAGCTGGGTGGGCAGCCAGGCGCCCCCTAGGGGATGGGTAGCCTGTCAGCCCCGGGCCTGTCACTGCCTGTTGTCCCTGCTGCCACCAGCCAGGCCTCTGAAAACTTGTCAAACCATGCCCAGACTTGGGGCCAGTTTGCCCCAAAGTCTGCAAGAGACAAGTCGGGAAGAAAGATATGGGACAGAGGGAGAAAGCGAAGGGAGCAGGAGAAAGGGAAGGAAGAATAAAAAGTAGTGTTGGGCTGCAGGAGTGAGATGGAGGAATTGCAAGAAAAGAGGCAGGAAGCAGGAGAGTGAGAGAAAAGGAAAGAAGAGACATGCAGCCAGACGAGGGCTTAGTGAGAGAGGATGGAACAGAGAACAGGATGAGAAAGAAAGAAGGCAAGGCTAGGACAGGCAAGGACAGGCAAGGCAAGGCTAGGCTGCAGGACATGTTTTTGCTTTATAGTTTGTAGCACATTCGTCTTCAGACTAGGAGGAAAGCCATAAGACCGTATGGATTAGGCCCAAGCAAAAACCCCAGCTACTTGAGACTCTTAGACTAAGCCTAAAATACCAAGATCTCTCCATAAGGATGGTTTTTATACTGTACTACCACACTCTGCTGGCAGTACAAAAAAATAAGCTGCAGATCTCCTTAGGCTGAGTCATGGTGCTTTGGGGCAGGGACCATGCATATCATGGGAATATTTCACAGTTTCTGCTCTGTTTTCAGTGTATGACACCAAAACACCCACCTGATGACATCCTTTCAAGAGCAAAGGCAGCAATTTGCAGAATTCCGCTTCTTAGGGGAAGTGAGAAATTGCTGAGCTGACACCAAGTCCTGCAGTGTCCCTGTCACCTGCAGAGCCACCGCATCCTCGCCACGGTAGCGGGCATTGTGACAAAGGTTCTATGTCAGCTGGGTGTGGCAGCCAGGTGCCCCCTAGGGGATGGGGAGCCTGTCAACCCCGGGCATGTCACTGCCTCGTGTCCCTGCTGCCACCAGCCAGGCCTCTGAAAACTTGTCAAACCATGCCCAGACTTGGGGCCAGTTTGGCCCAAAGTCTGCAAGAGACAAGTCGGGAAGAAAGATATGGGACAGAGGGAGAAAGCGAAGGGAGCAGGAGAAAGGGAAGGAAGAATAAAAAGTAGTGTTCAGCTGCAGGAGTGAGATGGAGGAATTGCAAGAAAAGAGGCAGGAAGCAGGAGAGTGAGAGAAAAGGAAAGAAGAGACATGCAGCCAGACGAGGGGTTAGTGAGAGAGGATGGGACAGAGAACAGGATGAGAAGCACATAAGGCAAAACTAGGACAGGCAAGGACAGGCAAGGCAAGGCTAGGCTGCAGGACATTTTTTTGCTTTATAGTTTGTAGCACATTCGTCTTCAGACTAGGAGGAAAGCCATAAGACCGTATGGATTAGGCCCAAGCAAAAACCCCAGCTACTTGAGACTCTTAGACTAAGCCTAAAATACCAAGATCTCTCCATAAGGATGGTTTTTATACTGTACTTCCACAATCTGCTGGCAGTACAAAAAAATAAGCTGCAGATCTCCTTAGGCTGAGTCATGGTGCTTTGGGGCAGGGACCATGCATATCATGGGAATATTTCACAGTTTCTGCTCTGTTTTCAGTGTATGACACCAAAACACCCACCTGATGACATCCTTTCAAGAGCAAAGGCAGCAATTTGCAGAATTCCGCTTCTTAGGGGAAGTGAGAAATTGCTGAGCTGACACCAAGTCCTGCAGTGTCCCTGTCACCTGCAGAGCCACCGCATCCTCGCCACGGTAGCGGGCATTGTGACTAAGGTTCTATGTCAGCTGGGCGTGGCAGCCAGGCGCCCCCCAGGGGATGGGGAGCCTGTCAGCCCCAGGCCTGTCACTGCCTGGTGTCCCTGCTGCCACCAGCCAGGCCTCTGAAAACTTGTCTAACCATGCCCAGACTTGGGGCCAGTTTGGCCCAAAGTCTCCAAGAGACAAGTCGGGAAGAAAGATATGGGACAGAGGGAGAAAGCGAAGGGAGCAGGAGAAAGGGAAGGAAGAATAAAAAGTAGTGTTGGGCTGCAGGAGTGAGATGGAGGAATTGCAAGAAAAGAGGCAGGAAGCAGTAGAGTGAGAGAAAAGGAAAGAAGAGACATGCAGCCAGACGAGGGCTTAGTGAGAGAGGATGGGACACAGAACAGGATGAGAAGGAAAGAAGGCAAGGCTAGGACAGGCAAGGACAGGCAAGGCAAGGCTAGGCTGCAGGACATGTTTTTGCTTTATAGTTTGTAGCACATTCTTCTTCAGACTAGGAGGAAAGCCATAAGACCGTATGGATTAGGCCCAAGCAAAAACCCCAGCTACCTGAGACTCTTAGACTAAGCCTAAAATACCAAGATCTCTCCATAAGGATGGTTTTTATACTGTACTTCCACAATCTGCTGGCAGTACAAAAAAATAAGCTGCAGATCTCCTTAGGCTGAGTCATGGTGCTTTGGGGCAGGGACCATGCATATCATGGGAATATTTCACAGTTTCTGCTCTGTTTTCAGTGTATGACACCAAAACACCCACCTGATGACATCCTTTCAAGAGCAAAGGCAGCAATTTGCAGAATTCCGCTTCTTAGGGGAAGTGAGAAATTGCTGAGCTGACACCAAGTCCTGCAGTGTCCCTGCCACCTGCAGAGACACCGCATCCTCGCCACGGTAGCGGGCATTGTGACAAAGGTTCTATGTCAGCTGGGTGTGGCAGCCAGGCGCCCCCTAGGGGATGGGGAGCCTGTCAGCCCCAGGCCTGTCACTGCCTGGTGTCCCTGCTGCCACCAGCCAGGCCTCTGAAAACTTGTCAAACCATGCCCAGACTTGGGGCCAGTTTGGCCCAAAGTCTGCAAGAGACAAGTCGGGAAGAAAGATATGGGACAGAGGGAGAAAGCGAAGGGAGCAGGAGAAAGGGAAGGAAGAATAAAAAGTAGTGTTGGGCTGCAGGAGTGAGATGGAGGAATTGCAAGAAAAGAGGCAGGAAGCAGTAGAGTGAGAGAAAAGGAAAGAAGAGACATGCAGCCAGACGAGGGGTTAGTGAGAGAGGATGGGACAGAGAACAGGATGAGAAGGAAAGAAGGCAAGGCTAGGACAGGCAAGGACAGGCAAGGCAAGGCTAGGCTGCAGGACATGTTTTTGCTTTATAGTTTCTAGCACATTTGTCTTCAGACCAGGAGGAAAGCCATAAGACCGTATGGATTAGGCCCAAGCAAAAACCCCAGCTACTTGAGACTCTTAGACTAAGCCTAAAATACCAAGATCTCTCCATAAGGATGCTTTTTATACTGTACTTCCACAATCTGCTGGCAGTACAAAAAAATAAGCTGCAGATCTCCTTAGGCTGAGTCATGGTGGTTTGGGGCAGGGACCATGCATATCATGGGAATATTTCACAGTTTCTGCTCTGTTTTCAGTGTATGACACCAAAACACCCACCTGATGACATCCTTTCAAGAGCAAAGGCAGCAATTTGCAGAATTCCGCTTCTTAGGGGAAGTGAGAAATTGCTGAGCTGACACCAAGTCCTGCAGTGTCCCTGTCACCTGCAGAGCCACCGCATCCTCGCCACGGTAGCGGGCATTGTGACTAAGGTTCTATGTCAGCTGGGCGTGGCAGCCAGGCGCCCCCCAGGGGATGGGGAGCCTGTCAGCCCCAGGCCTGTCACTGCCTGGTGTCCCTGCTGCCACCAGCCAGGCCTCTGAAAACTTGTCAAACCATGCCCAGACTTGGGGCCAGTTTGGCCCAAAGTCTGCAAGAGACAAGTCGGGAAGAAAGATATGGGACAGAGGGAGAAAGCGAAGGGAGCAGGAGAAAGGGAAGGAAGAATAAAAAGTAGTGTTGGGCTGCAGGAGTGAGATGGAGGAATTGCAAGAAAAGAGGCAGGAAGCAGTAGAGTGAGAGAAAAGGAAAGAAGAGACATGCAGCCAGACGAGGGGTTAGTGAGAGAGGATGGGACAGAGAACAGGATGAGAAGGAAAGAAGGCAAGGCTAGGACAGGCAAGGACAGGCAAGGCAAGGCTAGGCTGCAGGACATGTATTTGCTTTATAGTTTCTAGCACATTCGTCTTCAGACTAGGAGGAAAGCCATAAGACCGTATGGATTAGGCCCAAGCAAAAACCCCAGCTTCTTGAGACGCTTAGACTAAGCCTAAAATACCAAGATCTCTCCATAAGGATGGTTTTTATACTGTACTTCCACAATCTGCTGGCAGTACAAAAAATAAGCTGCAGATCTCCTTAGGCTGAGTCATGGTGGTTTGGGTAGGGACCATGCATATCATGGGAATATTTCACAGATTCTGCTCTGTTTTCAGTGTATGACACCAAAACACCCACCTGATGACATCCTTTCAAGAGCAAAGGCAGCAATCTGCAGAATTCCGCTTCTTAGGGGAAGTGAGAAATTGCTGAGCTGACACCAAGTCCTGCAGTGTCTCTGTCAGCTGCAGATCCACCGCATCCTCGCCACGGTAGCGGGCATTGTGACAAAGGTTCTATGTCAGCTGGGTGGGCAGCCAGGCGCCCCCTAGGGGATGGGTAGCCTGTCAGCCCCGGGCCTGTCACTGCCTGTTGTCCCTGCTGCCACCAGCCAGGCCTCTGAAAACTTGTCAAACCATGCCCAGACTTGGGGCCAGTTTGCCCCAAAGTCTGCAAGAGACAAGTCGGGAAGAAAGATATGGGACAGAGGGAGAAAGCGAAGGGAGCAGGAGAAAGGGAAGGAAGAATAAAAAGTAGTGTTGGGCTGCAGGAGTGAGATGGAGGAATTGCAAGAAAAGAGGCAGGAAGCAGGAGAGTGAGAGAAAAGGAAAGAAGAGACATGCAGCCAGACGAGGGCTTAGTGAGAGAGGATGGAACAGAGAACAGGATGAGAAAGAAAGAAGGCAAGGCTAGGACAGGCAAGGACAGGCAAGGCAAGGCTAGGCTGCAGGACATGTTTTTGCTTTATAGTTTGTAGCACATTCGTCTTCAGACTAGGAGGAAAGCCATAAGACCGTATGGATTAGGCCCAAGCAAAAACCCCAGCTACTTGAGACTCTTAGACTAAGCCTAAAATACCAAGATCTCTCCATAAGGATGGTTTTTATACTGTACTACCACACTCTGCTGGCAGTACAAAAAAATAAGCTGCAGATCTCCTTAGGCTGAGTCATGGTGCTTTGGGGCAGGGACCATGCATATCATGGGAATATTTCACAGTTTCTGCTCTGTTTTCAGTGTATGACACCAAAACACCCACCTGATGACATCCTTTCAAGAGCAAAGGCAGCAATTTGCAGAATTCCGCTTCTTAGGGGAAGTGAGAAATTGCTGAGCTGACACCAAGTCCTGCAGTGTCCCTGTCACCTGCAGAGCCACCGCATCCTCGCCACGGTAGCGGGCATTGTGACAAAGGTTCTATGTCAGCTGGGTGTGGCAGCCAGGTGCCCCCTAGGGGATGGGGAGCCTGTCAACCCCGGGCATGTCACTGCCTCGTGTCCCTGCTGCCACCAGCCAGGCCTCTGAAAACTTGTCAAACCATGCCCAGACTTGGGGCCAGTTTGGCCCAAAGTCTGCAAGAGACAAGTCGGGAAGAAAGATATGGGACAGAGGGAGAAAGCGAAGGGAGCAGGAGAAAGGGAAGGAAGAATAAAAAGTAGTGTTCAGCTGCAGGAGTGAGATGGAGGAATTGCAAGAAAAGAGGCAGGAAGCAGGAGAGTGAGAGAAAAGGAAAGAAGAGACATGCAGCCAGACGAGGGGTTAGTGAGAGAGGATGGGACAGAGAACAGGATGAGAAGCACATAAGGCAAAACTAGGACAGGCAAGGACAGGCAAGGCAAGGCTAGGCTGCAGGACATTTTTTTGCTTTATAGTTTGTAGCACATTCGTCTTCAGACTAGGAGGAAAGCCATAAGACCGTATGGATTAGGCCCAAGCAAAAACCCCAGCTACTTGAGACTCTTAGACTAAGCCTAAAATACCAAGATCTCTCCATAAGGATGGTTTTTATACTGTACTTCCACAATCTGCTGGCAGTACAAAAAAATAAGCTGCAGATCTCCTTAGGCTGAGTCATGGTGCTTTGGGGCAGGGACCATGCATATCATGGGAATATTTCACAGTTTCTGCTCTGTTTTCAGTGTATGACACCAAAACACCCACCTGATGACATCCTTTCAAGAGCAAAGGCAGCAATTTGCAGAATTCCGCTTCTTAGGGGAAGTGAGAAATTGCTGAGCTGACACCAAGTCCTGCAGTGTCCCTGTCACCTGCAGAGCCACCGCATCCTCGCCACGGTAGCGGGCATTGTGACTAAGGTTCTATGTCAGCTGGGCGTGGCAGCCAGGCGCCCCCCAGGGGATGGGGAGCCTGTCAGCCCCAGGCCTGTCACTGCCTGGTGTCCCTGCTGCCACCAGCCAGGCCTCTGAAAACTTGTCTAACCATGCCCAGACTTGGGGCCAGTTTGGCCCAAAGTCTCCAAGAGACAAGTCGGGAAGAAAGATATGGGACAGAGGGAGAAAGCGAAGGGAGCAGGAGAAAGGGAAGGAAGAATAAAAAGTAGTGTTGGGCTGCAGGAGTGAGATGGAGGAATTGCAAGAAAAGAGGCAGGAAGCAGTAGAGTGAGAGAAAAGGAAAGAAGAGACATGCAGCCAGACGAGGGCTTAGTGAGAGAGGATGGGACACAGAACAGGATGAGAAGGAAAGAAGGCAAGGCTAGGACAGGCAAGGACAGGCAAGGCAAGGCTAGGCTGCAGGACATGTTTTTGCTTTATAGTTTGTAGCACATTCTTCTTCAGACTAGGAGGAAAGCCATAAGACCGTATGGATTAGGCCCAAGCAAAAACCCCAGCTACCTGAGACTCTTAGACTAAGCCTAAAATACCAAGATCTCTCCATAAGGATGGTTTTTATACTGTACTTCCACAATCTGCTGGCAGTACAAAAAAATAAGCTGCAGATCTCCTTAGGCTGAGTCATGGTGCTTTGGGGCAGGGACCATGCATATCATGGGAATATTTCACAGTTTCTGCTCTGTTTTCAGTGTATGACACCAAAACACCCACCTGATGACATCCTTTCAAGAGCAAAGGCAGCAATTTGCAGAATTCCGCTTCTTAGGGGAAGTGAGAAATTGCTGAGCTGACACCAAGTCCTGCAGTGTCCCTGCCACCTGCAGAGACACCGCATCCTCGCCACGGTAGCGGGCATTGTGACAAAGGTTCTATGTCAGCTGGGTGTGGCAGCCAGGCGCCCCCTAGGGGATGGGGAGCCTGTCAGCCCCAGGCCTGTCACTGCCTGGTGTCCCTGCTGCCACCAGCCAGGCCTCTGAAAACTTGTCAAACCATGCCCAGACTTGGGGCCAGTTTGGCCCAAAGTCTGCAAGAGACAAGTCGGGAAGAAAGATATGGGACAGAGGGAGAAAGCGAAGGGAGCAGGAGAAAGGGAAGGAAGAATAAAAAGTAGTGTTGGGCTGCAGGAGTGAGATGGAGGAATTGCAAGAAAAGAGGCAGGAAGCAGTAGAGTGAGAGAAAAGGAAAGAAGAGACATGCAGCCAGACGAGGGGTTAGTGAGAGAGGATGGGACAGAGAACAGGATGAGAAGGAAAGAAGGCAAGGCTAGGACAGGCAAGGACAGGCAAGGCAAGGCTAGGCTGCAGGACATGTTTTTGCTTTATAGTTTCTAGCACATTTGTCTTCAGACCAGGAGGAAAGCCATAAGACCGTATGGATTAGGCCCAAGCAAAAACCCCAGCTACTTGAGACTCTTAGACTAAGCCTAAAATACCAAGATCTCTCCATAAGGATGCTTTTTATACTGTACTTCCACAATCTGCTGGCAGTACAAAAAAATAAGCTGCAGATCTCCTTAGGCTGAGTCATGGTGGTTTGGGGCAGGGACCATGCATATCATGGGAATATTTCACAGTTTCTGCTCTGTTTTCAGTGTATGACACCAAAACACCCACCTGATGACATCCTTTCAAGAGCAAAGGCAGCAATTTGCAGAATTCCGCTTCTTAGGGGAAGTGAGAAATTGCTGAGCTGACACCAAGTCCTGCAGTGTCCCTGTCACCTGCAGAGCCACCGCATCCTCGCCACGGTAGCGGGCATTGTGACAAAGGTTCTATGTCAGCTGGGTGTGGCAGCCAGGCGCCCCCTAGGGGATGGGGAGCCTGTCAGCCCCGGGCCTGTCACTGCCTGCTGCCCCTGCTGCCACCAGCCAGGCCTCTGAAAACTTGTCAAAACATGCCCAGACTTGGGGCCAGTTTGGCCCAAAGTCTCCAAGAGACGAGTCGGGAAGAAAGATATGGGACAGAGGGAGAAAGCGAAGGGAGCAGGAGAAAGGGAAGGAAGAATAAAAAGTAGTGTTGGGCTGCAGGAGTGAGATGGAGGAATTGCAAGAAAAGAGGCAGGAAGCAGTAGCGTGAGAGAAAAGGAAAGAAGAGACATGCAGCTAGACGAGGGGTTAGTGAGAGAGGATGGGACAGAGAACTGGATGAGAAGGACATAAGGCAAGGCTAGGACAGGCAAGGACAGGCAAGGCAAGGCTAGGCTGCAGGACATGTTTTTGCTTTATAGTTTCTAGCACATTCGTTTTCAGACTAGGAGGAAAGCCATAAGACCGTATGGATTAGGCCCAAGCAAAAACCCCAGCTACTTGAGACTCTTAGACTAAGCCTAAAATACCAAGATCTCTCCATAAGGATGGTTTTTATACTGTACTTCCACAATCTGCTGGCAGTACAAAAAAATAAGCTACAGATCTCCTTAGGCTGAGTCATGGTGCTTTGGGGCAGGGACCATGCATATCATGGGAATATTTCACAGTTTCTGCTCTGTTTTCAGTGTATGACACCAAAACACCCACCTGATGACATCCTTTCAAGAGCAAAGGCAGCAATTTGCAGAATTCCGCTTCTTAGGAGAAGTGAGAAATTGCTGAGCTGACACCAAGTCCTGGAGTGTCCCTGTCACCTGCAGAGCCACCGCATCCTCGCCACGGTAGCGGGCATTGTGACAAAGGTTCTATGTCAGCTGGGTGTGGCAGCCAGGCGCCCCCTAGGGGATGGGGAGCCTGTCAGCCCCGGGCCTGTCACTGCCTGCTGCCCCTGCTGCCACCAGCCAGGCCTCTGAAAACTTGTCAAAACATGCCCAGACTTGGGGCCAGTTTGGCCCAAAGTCTCCAAGAGACGAGTCGGGAAGAAAGATATGGGACAGAGGGAGAAAGCGAAGGGAGCAGGAGAAAGGGAAGGAAGAATAAAAAGTAGTGTTGGGCTGCAGGAGTGAGATGGAGGAATTGCAAGAAAAGAGGCAGGAAGCAGTAGAGTGAGAGAAAAGGAAAGAAGAGACATGCAGCCAGACGAGGGGTTAGTGAGAGAGGATGGGACAGAGAACTGGATGAGAAGGACATAAGGCAAGGCTAGGACAGGCAAGGACAGGCAAGGCAAGGCTAGGCTGCAGGACATGTTTTTGCTTTATAGTTTCTAGCACATTCGTCTTCAGACTAGGAGGAAAGCCATAAGACCGTATGGATTAGGCCCAAGCAAAAACCCCAGCTACTTGAGACTCTTAGACTAAGCCTAAAATACCAATATCTCTCCATAAGGATGGTTTTTATACTGTACTTCCACACTCTGCTGGCAGTACAAAAAAATAAGCTGCAGATCTCCTTAGGCTGAGTCATGGTGCTTTGGGGCAGGGACCATGCATATCATGGGAATATTTCACAGTTTCTGCTCTGTTTTCAGTGTATGACACCAAAACACCCACCTGATGACATCCTTTCAAGAGCAAAGGCAGCAATCTGCAGAATTCCGCTTCTTAGGGGAAGGGACAAATTGCTGAGCTGACACCAAGTCCTGCAGTGTCCCTGTCACCTGCAGAGCCACCGCATCCTCACCACGGTAGCGGGCATTGTGACAAAGGTTCTATGTCAGCTGGGTGTGGCAGCCAGGCGCCCCCTAGGGGATGGGGAGCCTGTCAGCTCCGGGCCTGTCACTGCCTGGTGTCCCTGCTGCCACCAGCCAGGCCTCTGAAAACTTGTCAAACCATGCCCAGACTTGGGGCCAGTTTGGCCCAAAGTCTGCAAGAGACAAGTCGGGAAGAAAGATATGGGACAGAGGGAGAAAGCGAAGGGAGCAGGAGAAAGGGAAGGAAGAATAAAAAGTAGTGTTGGGCTGCAGGAGTGAGATGGAGGAATTGCAAGAAAAGAGGCAGGAAGCAGTAGCGTGAGAGAAAAGGAAAGAAGAGACATGCAGCTAGACGAGGGGTTAGTGAGAGAGGATGGGACAGAGAACTGGATGAGAAGGACATAAGGCAAGGCTAGGACAGGCAAGGACAGGCAAGGCAAGGCTAGGCTGCAGGACATGTTTTTGCTTTATAGTTTCTAGCACATTCGTTTTCAGACTAGGAGGAAAGCCATAAGACCGTATGGATTAGGCCCAAGCAAAAACCCCAGCTACTTGAGACTCTTAGACTAAGCCTAAAATACCAAGATCTCTCCATAAGGATGGTTTTTATACTGTACTTCCACAATCTGCTGGCAGTACAAAAAAATAAGCTACAGATCTCCTTAGGCTGAGTCATGGTGCTTTGGGGCAGGGACCATGCATATCATGGGAATATTTCACAGTTTCTGCTCTGTTTTCAGTGTATGACACCAAAACACCCACCTGATGACATCCTTTCAAGAGCAAAGGCAGCAATTTGCAGAATTCCGCTTCTTAGGAGAAGTGAGAAATTGCTGAGCTGACACCAAGTCCTGGAGTGTCCCTGTCACCTGCAGAGCCACCGCATCCTCGCCACGGTAGCGGGCATTGTGACAAAGGTTCTATGTCAGCTGGGTGTGGCAGCCAGGCGCCCCCTAGGGGATGGGGAGCCTGTCAGCCCCGGGCCTGTCACTGCCTGCTGCCCCTGCTGCCACCAGCCAGGCCTCTGAAAACTTGTCAAAACATGCCCAGACTTGGGGCCAGTTTGGCCCAAAGTCTCCAAGAGACGAGTCGGGAAGAAAGATATGGGACAGAGGGAGAAAGTGAAGGGAGCAGGAGAAAGGGAAGGAAGAATAAAAAGTAGTGTTGGGCTGCAGGAGTGAGATGGAGGAATTGCAAGAAAAGAGGCAGGAAGCAGTAGAGTGAGAGAAAAGGAAAGAAGAGACATGCAGCCAGACGAGGGGTTAGTGAGAGAGGATGGGACAGAGAACTGGATGAGAAGGACATAAGGCAAGGCTAGGACAGGCAAGGACAGGCAAGGCAAGGCTAGGCTGCAGGACATGTTTTTGCTTTATAGTTTCTAGCACATTCGTCTTCAGACTAGGAGGAAAGCCATAAGACCGTATGGATTAGGCCCAAGCAAAAACCCCAGCTACTTGAGACTCTTAGACTAAGCCTAAAATACCAATATCTCTATATAAGGATGGTTTTTATACTGTACTTCCACACTCTGCTGGCAGTACAAAAAAATAAGCTGCAGATCTCCTTAGGCTGAGTCATGGTGCTTTGGGGCAGGGACCATGCATATCATGGGAATATTTCACAGTTTCTGCTCTGTTTTCAGTGTATGACACCAAAACACCCACCTGATGACATCCTTTCAAGAGCAAAGGCAGCAATCTGCAGAATTCCGCTTCTTAGGGGAAGGGACAAATTGCTGAGCTGACACCAAGTCCTGCAGTGTCCCTGTCACCTGCAGAGCCACCGCATCCTCACCACGGTAGCGGGCATTGTGACAAAGGTTCTATGTCAGCTGGGTGTGGCAGCCAGGCGCCCCCTAGGGGATGGGGAGCCTGTCAGCTCCGGGCCTGTCACTGCCTGGTGTCCCTGCTGCCACCAGCCAGGCCTCTGAAAACTTGTCAAACCATGCCCAGACTTGGGGCCAGTTTGGCCCAAAGTCTGCAAGAGACAAGTCGGGAAGAAAGATATGGGACAGAGGGAGAAAGCGAAGGGAGCAGGAGAAAGGGAAGGAAGAATAAAAAGTAGTGTTGGGCTGCAGGAGTGAGATGGAGGAATTGCAAGAAAAGAGGCAGGAAGCAGGAGAGTGAGAGAAAAGGAAAGAAGAGACATGCAGCCAGACGAGGGCTTAGTGAGAGAGGATGGAACAGAGAACAGGATGACAAAGAAAGAAGACAAGGCTAGGACAGGCAAGGACAGGCAAGGCAAGGCTAGGCTGCAGGACATGTTTTTGCTTTATAGTTTGTAGCACATTCGTCTTCAGACTAGGAGGAAAGCCATAAGACCGTATGGATTAGGCCCAAGCAAAAACCCCAGCTACTTGAGACTCTTAGACTAAGCCTAAAATACCAATATCTCTCCATAAGGATGGTTTTTATACTGTACTTCCACACTCTGCTGGCAGTACAAAAAAATAAGCTGCAGATCTCCTTAGGCTGAGTCATGGTGGTTTGGGGCAGGGACCATGCATATCATGGGAATATTTCACAGTTTCTGCTCTGTTTTCAGTGTATGACACCAAAACACCCACCTGATGACATCCTTTCAAGAGCAAAGGCAGCAATCTGCAGAATTCCGCTTCTTAGGGGAAGTGAGAAATTGCTGAGCTGACACCAAGTCCTGCAGTGTCTCTGTCAGCTGCAGATCCACCGCATCCTCGCCACGGTAGCGGGCATTGTGACAAAGGTTCTATGTCAGCTGGGTGGGCAGCCAGGCGCCCCCTAGGGGATGGGTAGCCTGTCAGACCCGGGCCTGTCACTGCCTGGTGTCCCTGCTGCCACCAGCCAGGCCTCTGAAAACTTGTCAAACCATGCCCAGACTTGGGGCCAGTTTGGCCCAAAGTCTGCAAGAGACAAGTCGGGAAGAAAGATATGGGACAGAGGGAGAAAGCGAAGGGAGCAGGAGAAAGGGAAGGAAGAATAAAAAGTAGTGTTGGGCTGCAGGAGTGAGATGGAGGAATTGCAAGAAAAGAGGCAGGACGCAGGAGAGTGAGAGAAAAGGAAAGAAGAGACATGCAGCCAGACGAGGGCTTAGTGAGAGAGGATGGGACAGAGAACTGGATGAGAAGGACATAAGGCAAGGCTAGGACAGGCAAGGACAGGCAAGGCAAGGCTAGGCTGCAGGACATGTTTTTGCTTTATAGTTTCTAGCACATTCGTCTTCAGACTAGGAGGAAAGCCATAAGACCATATGGATTAGGCCCAAGCAAAAACCCCAGCTACTTGAGACTCTTAGACTAAGCCTAAAATACCAAGATCTCTCCATAAGGATGGTTTTTATACTGTACTTCCACACTCTGCTGGCAGTACAAAAAAATAAGCTGCAGATCTCCTTAGGCTGAGTCATGGTGCTTTGGGGCAGGGACCATGCATATCATGGGAATATTTCACAGTTTCTGCTCTGTTTTCAGTGTATGACACCAAAACACCCACCTGATGACATCCTTTCAAGAGCAAAGGCAGCAATCTGCAGAATTCCGCTTCTTAGGGGAAGGGACAAATTGCTGAGCTGACACCAAGTCCTGCAGTGTCCCTGTCACCTGCAGAGCCACCGCATCCTCGCCACGGTAGCGGGCATTGTGACAAAGGTTCTATGTCAGCTGGGTGTGGCAGCCAGGCGCCCCCTAGGGGATGGGGAGCCTGTCAGCTCCGGGCCTGTCACTGCCTGGTGTCCCTGCTGCCACCAGCCAGGCCTCTGAAAACTTGTCAAACCATGCCCAGACTTGGGGCCAGTTTGGCCCAAAGTCTCCAAGAGACAAGTCGGGAAGAAAGATATGGGACAGAGGGAGAAAGCGAAGGGAGCAGGAGAAAGGGAAGGAAGAATAAAAAGTAGTGTTCAGCTGCAGGAGTAGAGATGGAGGAATTGCAAGAAAAGAGGCAGGAAGCAGGAGAGTGAGAGAAAAGGAAAGAAGAGACATGCAGCCAGACGAGGGGTTAGTGAGAGAGGATGGGACAGAGAACAGGATGAGAAGGACATAAGGCAAGGCTAGGACAGGCAAGGACAGGCAAGGCAAGGCTAGGCTGCAAGACATGTTTTTGCTTTATAGTTTCTAGCACATTCGTCTTCAGACTAGGAGGAAAGCCATAAGACCGTATGGATTAGGCCCAAGCAAAAACCCCAGCTACTTGAGACTCTTAGCCTAAGCCTAAAATACCAAGATCTCTCCATAAGGATGGTTTTTATACTGTACTTCCACACTCTGCTGGCAGTACAAAAAAATAAGCTGCAGATCTCCTTAGGCTGAGTCATGGTGCTTTGGGGCAGGGACCATGCATATCATGGGAATATTTCACAGTTTCTGCTCTGTTTTCAGTGTATGACACCAAAACACCCACCTGATGACATCCTTTCAAGAGCAAAGGCAGCAATTTGCAGAATTCCGCTTCTTAGGGGAAGTGAGAAATTGCTGAGCTGACACCAAGTCCTGCAGTGTCCCTGTCACCTGCAGAGCCACCGCATCCTCGCCACGGTAGCGGGCATTGTGACAAAGGTTCTATGTCAGCTGGGTGTGGCAGCCAGGCGCCCCCTAGGGGATGGGGAGCCTGTCAGCTCCGGGCCTGTCACTGCCTGGTGTCCCTGCTGCCACCAGCCAGGCCTCTGAAAACTTGTCAAACCATGCCCAGACTTGGGGCCAGTTTGGCCCAAAGT
The DNA here is from genome assembly GCF_036013475.1 of Columba livia. NCBI lineage: Eukaryota > Metazoa > Chordata > Aves > Columbiformes > Columbidae > Columba > Columba livia. Next base: position 4,118,724 of record NW_027043007.1, on the reverse strand, counting down.
CTGCAAGAGACAAGTCGGGAAGAAAGATATGGGACAGAGGGAGAAAGCGAAGGGAGCAGGAGAAAGGGAAGGAAGAATAAAAAGTAGTGTTGGGCTGCAGGAGTGAGATGGAGGAATTGCAAGAAAAGAGGCAGGAAGCAGGAGAGTGAGAGAAAAGGAAAGAAGAGACATGCAGCCAGACGAGGGCTTAGTGAGAGAGGATGGAACAGAGAACAGGATGAGAAAGAAAGAAGGCAAGGCTAGGACAGGCAAGGACAGGCAAGGCAAGGCTAGGCTGCAGGACATGTTTTTGCTTTATAGTTTGTAGCACATTCGTCTTCAGACTAGGAGGAAAGCCATAAGACCGTATGGATTAGGCCCAAGCAAAAACCCCAGCTACTTGAGACACTTAGACTAAGCCTAAAATACCAAGATCTCTCCATAAGGATGGTTTTTATACTGTACTTCCACAATCTGCTGGCAGTACAAAAAAATAAGCTGCAGATCTCCTTAGGCTGAGTCATGGTGCTTTGGGGCAGGGACCATGCATATCATGGGAATATTTCACAGTTTCTGCTCTGTTTTCAGTGTATGACACCAAAACACCCACCTGATGACATCCTTTCAAGAGCAAAGGCAGCAATTTGCAGAATTCCGCTTCTTAGGGGAAGTGAGAAATTGCTGAGCTGACACCAAGTCCTGCAGTGTCCCTGTCACCTGCAGAGCCACCGCATCCTCGCCACGGTAGCGGGCATTGTGACAAAGGTTCTATGTCAGCTGGGTGTGGCAGCCAGGTGCCCCCTAGGGGATGGGGAGCCTGTCAACCCCGGGCATGTCACTGCCTGGTGTCCCTGCTGCCACCAGCCAGGCCTCTGAAAACTTGTCAAACCATGCCCAGACTTGGGGCCAGTTTGGCCCAAAGTCTGCAAGAGACAAGTCGGGAAGAAAGATATGGGACAGAGGGAGAAAGCGAAGGGAGCAGGAGAAAGGGAAGGAAGAATAAAAAGTAGTGTTCAGCTGCAGGAGTGAGATGGAGGAATTGCAAGAAAAGAGGCAGGAAGCAGGAGAGTGAGAGAAAAGGAAAGAAGAGACATGCAGCCAGACGAGGGGTTAGTGAGAGAGGATGGGACAGAGAACAGGATGAGAAGCACATAAGGCAAAACTAGGACAGGCAAGGACAGGCAAGGCAAGGCTAGGCTGCAGGACATTTTTTTGCTTTATAGTTTCTAGCACATTCGTCTTCAGACTAGGAGGAAAGCCATAAGACCGTATGGATTAGGCCCAAGCAAAAACCCCAGCTACTTGAGACTCTTAGACTAAGCCTAAAATACCAAGATCTCTCCATAAGGATGGTTTTTATACTGTACTTCCACACTCTGCTGGCAGTACAAAAAAATAAGCTGCAGATCTCCTTAGGCTGAGTCATGGTGCTTTGGGGCAGGGACCATGCATATCATGGGAATATTTCACAGTTTCTGCTCTGTTTTCAGTGTATGACACCAAAACACCCACCTGATGACATCCTTTCAAGAGCAAAGGCAGCAATTTGCAGAATTCCGCTTCTTAGGGGAAGTGAGAAATTGCTGAGCTGACACCAAGTCCTGCAGTGTCCCTGTCACCTGCAGAGCCACCGCATCCTCGCCACGGTAGCGGGCATTGTGACAAACGTTCTATGTCAGTTGGGTGTGGCAGCCAGGCGCCCCCTAGGGGATGGGGAGCCTGTCAGCCCCGGGCCTGTCACTGCCTGGTGTCCCTGCTGCCACCAGCCAGGCCTCTGAAAACTTGTCAAACCATGCCCAGACTTGGGGCCAGTTTGGCCCAAAGTCTGCAAGAGACAAGTCGGGAAGAAAGATATGGGACAGAGGGAGAAAGCGAAGGGAGCAGGAGAAAGGGATGGAAGAATAAAAAGTAGTGTTGGGCTGCAGGAGTGAGATGGAGGAATTGCAAGAAAAGAGGCAGGAAGCAGGAGAGTGAGAGAAAGGAAAGAAGAGACATGCAGCCAGACGAGGCGTTAGTGAGAGAGGATGGGACAGAGAACAGGATGAGAAGGACATAAGGCAAGGCTAGGACAGGCAAGGACAGGCAAGGCAAGGCTAGGCTGCAGGACATGTTTTTGCTTTATAGTTTGTAGCACATTCTTCTTCAGACTAGGAGGAAAGCCATAAGACCGTATGGATTAGGCCCAAGCAAAAACCCCAGCTACCTGAGACTCTTAGACTAAGCCTAAAATACCAAGATCTCTCCATAAGGATGGTTTTTATACTGTACTTCCACAATCTGCTGGCAGTACAAAAAAATAAGCTGCAGATCTCCTTAGGCTGAGTCATGGTGCTTTGGGGCAGGGACCATGCATATCATGGGAATATTTCACAGTTTCTGCTCTGTTTTCAGTGTATGACACCAAAACACCCACCTGATGACATCCTTTCAAGAGCAAAGGCAGCAATCTGCAGAATTCCACTTCTTAGGGGAAGGGACAAATTGCTGAGCTGACACCAAGTCCTGCAGTGTCCCTGCCACCTGCAGAGCCACCGCATCCTCGCCACGGTAGCGGGCATTGTGACAAAGGTTCTATGTCAGCTGGGTGTGGCAGCCAGGCGCCCCCTAGGGGATGGGGAGCCTGTCAGCCCCAGGCCTGTCACTGCCTGGTGTCCCTGCTGCCACCAGCCAGGCCTCTGAAAACTTGTCAAACCATGCCCAGACTTGGGGCCAGTTTGGCCCAAAGTCTGCAAGAGACAAGTCGGGAAGAAAGATATGGGACAGAGGGAGAAAGCGAAGGGAGCAGGAGAAAGGGAAGGAAGAATAAAAAGTAGTGTTGGGCTGCAGGAGTGAGATGGAGGAATTGCAAGAAAAGAGGCAGGAAGCAGGAGAGTGAGAGAAAAGGAAAGAAGAGACATGCAGCCAGACGAGGGGTTAGTGAGACAGGATGGGACAGAGAACAGGATGATAAGGACATAAGGCAAGGCTAGGACAGGCAAGGACAGGCAAGGCAAGGCTAGGCTGCAGGACATGTATTTGCTTTATAGTTTCTAGCACATTCGTCTTCAGACTAGGAGGAAAGCCATAAGACCGTATGGATTAGGCCCAAGCAAAAACCCCAGCTTCTTGAGACGCTTAGACTAAGCCTAAAACACCAAGATCTCTCCATAAGGATGCTTTTTATACTGTACTTCCACAATCTGCTGGCAGTACAAAAAAATAAGCTGCAGATCTCCTTAGGCTGAGTCATGGTGCTTTGGGGCAGGGACCATGCATATCATGGGAATATTTCACAGTTTCTGCTCTGTTTTCAGTGTATGACACCAAAACACCCACCTGATGACATCCTTTCAAGAGCAAAGGCAGCAATTTGCAGAATTCCGCTTCTTAGGGGAAGTGAGAAATTGCTGAGCTGACACCAAGTCCTGCAGTGTCCCTGTCACCTGCAGAGCCACCGCATCCTCGCCACGGTAGCGGGTATTGTGACAAAGGTTCTATGTCAGCTGGGTGTGGCAGCCAGGCGCCCCCTAGGGGATGGGGAGCCTGTCAGCCCCGGGCCTGTCACTGCCTGCTGCCCCTGCTGCCACCAGCCAGGCCTCTGAAAACTTGTCAAAACATGCCCAGACTTGGGGCCAGTTTGGCCCAAAGTCTCCAAGAGACAAGTCGGGAAGAAAGATATGGGACAGAGGGAGAAAGCGAAGGGAGCAGGAGAAAGGGAAGGAAGAATAAAAAGTAGTGTTGGGCTGCAGGAGTGAGATGGAGGAATTGCAAGAAAAGAGGCAGGAAGCAGGAGAGTGAGAGAAAAGGAAAGAAGAGACATGCAGCCAGACGAGGCGTTAGTGAGAGAGGATGACACAGAGAAGAGGATGAGAAGGAAAGAAGGCAAGGCTAGGACAGGCAAGGACAGGCAAGGCAAGGCTAGGCTGCAGGACATTTTTTTGCTTTATAGTTTCTAGCACATTCGTCTTCAGACTAGGAGGAAAGCCATAAGACCGTATGGATTAGGCCCAAGCAAAAACCCCAGCTACTTGAGACTCTTAGACTAAGCCTAAAATACCAAGATCTCTCCATAAGGATGGTTTTTATACTGTACTTCCACACTCTGCTGGCAGTACAAAAAAATAAGCTGCAGATCTCCTTAGGCTGAGTCATGGTGCTTTGGGGCAGGGACCATGCATATCATGGGAATATTTCACAGTTTCTGCTCTGTTTTCAGTGTATGACACCAAAACACCCACCTGATGACATCCTTTCAAGAGCAAAGGCAGCAATTTGCAGAATTCCGCTTCTTAGGGGAAGTGAGAAATTGCTGAGCTGACACCAAGTCCTGCAGTGTCCCTGTCACCTGCAGAGCCACCGCATCCTCGCCACGGTAGCGGGCATTGTGACAAACGTTCTATGTCAGTTGGGTGTGGCAGCCAGGCGCCCCCTAGGGGATGGGGAGCCTGTCAGTCCCGGGCCTGTCACTGCCTGGTGTCCCTGCTGCCACCAGCCAGGCCTCTGAAAACTTGTCAAACCATGCCCAGACTTGGGGCCAGTTTGGCCCAAAGTCTGCAAGAGACAAGTCGGGAAGAAAGATATGGGACAGAGGGAGAAAGCGAAGGGAGCAGGAGAAAGGAATGGAAGAATAAAAAGTAGTGTTGGGCTGCAGGAGTGAGATGGAGGAATTGCAAGAAAAGAGGCAGGAAGCAGGAGAGTGAGAGAAAAGGAAAGAAGAGACATGCAGCCAGACGAGGCGTTAGTGAGAGAGGATGGGACAGAGAACAGGATGAGAAGGACATAAGGCAAGGCTAGGACAGGCAAGGACAGGCAAGGCAAGGCTAGGCTGCAGGACATGTTTTTGCTTTATAGTTTGTAGGACATTCTTCTTCAGACTAGGAGGAAAGCCATAAGACCGTATGGATTAGGCCCAAGCAAAAACCCCAGCTACCTGAGACTCTTAGACTAAGCCTAAAATACCAAGATCTCTCCATAAGGATGGTTTTTATACTGTACTTCCACACTCTGCTGGCAGTACAAAAAAATAAGCTGCAGATCTCCTTAGGCTGAGTCATGGTGCTTTGGGGCAGGGACCATGCATATCATGGGAATATTTCACAGTTTCTGCTCTGTTTTCAGTGTATGACACCAAAACACCCACCTGATGACATCCTTTCAAGAGCAAAGGCAGCAATTTGCAGAATTCCGCTTCTTAGGGGAAGTGAGAAATTGCTGAGCTGACACCAAGTCCTGCAGTGTCCCTGTCACCTGCAGAGCCACCGCATCCTCGCCACGGTAGCGGGCATTGTGACAAAGGTTCTATGTCAGCTGGGTGTGGCAGCCAGGCGCCCCCTAGGGGATGGGGAGCCTGTCAGCCCCAGGCCTGTCACTGCCTGGTGTCCCTGCTGCCACCAGCCAGGCCTCTGAAAACTTGTCAAACCATGCCCAGACTTGGGGCCAGTTTGGCCCAAAGTCTGCAAGAGACAAGTCGGGAAGAAAGATATGGGACAGAGGGAGAAAGCGAAGGGAGCAGGAGAAAGGGAAGGAAGAATAAAAAGTAGTGTTGGGCTGCAGGAGTGAGATGGAGGAATTGCAAGAAAAGAGGCAGGAAGCAGGAGAGTGAGAGAAAAGGAAAGAAGAGACATGCAGCCAGACGAGGGGTTAGTGAGACAGGATGGGACAGAGAACAGGATGATAAGGACATAAGGCATGGCTAGGACAGGCAAGGACAGGCAAGGCAAGGCTAGGCTGCAGGACATGTATTTGCTTTATAGTTTCTAGCACATTCGTCTTCAGACTAGGAGGAAAGCCATAAGACCGTATGGATTAGGCCCAAGCAAAAACCCCAGCTTCTTGAGACGCTTAGACTAAGCCTAAAACACCAAGATCTCTCCATAAGGATGCTTTTTATACTGTACTTCCACAATCTGCTGGCAGTACAAAAAAATAAGCTGCAGATCTCCTTAGGCTGAGTCATGGTGCTTTGGGGCAGGGACCATGCATATCATGGGAATATTTCACAGTTTCTGCTCTGTTTTCAGTGTATGACACCAAAACACCCACCTGATGACATCCTTTCAAGAGCAAAGGCAGCAATTTGCAGAATTCCGCTTCTTAGGGGAAGTGAGAAATTGCTGAGCTGACACCAAGTCCTGCAGTGTCCCTGTCACCTGCAGAGCCACCGCATCCTCGCCACGGTAGCGGGTATTGTGACAAAGGTTCTATGTCAGCTGGGTGTGGCAGCCAGGCGCCCCCTAGGGGATGGGGAGCCTGTCAGCCCTGGGCCTGTCACTGCCTGCTGCCCCTGCTGCCACCAGCCAGGCCTCTGAAAACTTGTCAAAACATGCCCAGACTTGGGGCCAGTTTGGCCCAAAGTCTCCAAGAGACAAGTCGGGAAGAAAGATATGGGACAGAGGGAGAAAGCGAAGGGAGCAGGAGAAAGGGAAGGAAGAATAAAAAGTAGTGTTGGGCTGCAGGAGTGAGATGGAGGAATTGCAAGAAAAGAGGCAGGAAGCAGGAGAGTGAGAGAAAAGGAAAGAAGAGACATGCAGCCAGACGAGGGGTTAGTGAGAGAGGATGGGACAGAGAACAGGATGAGAAGCACATAAGGCAAAACTAGGATAGGCAAGGACAGGCAAGGCAAGGCTAGGCTGCAGGATATGTTTTTGCTTTATAGTTTCTAGCACATTCGTCTTCAGACTAGGAGGAAAGCCATAAGACCGTATGGATTAGGCCCAAGCAAAAACCCCAGCTACTTGAGACTCTTAGACTAAGCCTAAAATACCAAGATCTCTCCATAAGGATGGTTTTTATACTGTACTTCCACACTCTGCTGGCAGTACAAAAAAATAAGCTGCAGATCTCCTTAGGCTGAGTCATGGTGCTTTGGGGCAGGGACCATGCATATCATGGGAATATTTCACAGTTTCTGCTCTGTTTTCAGTGTATGACACCAAAACACCCACCTGATGACATCCTTTCAAGAGCAAAGGCAGCAATTTGCAGAATTCCGCTTCTTAGGGGAAGTGAGAAATTGCTGAGCTGACACCAAGTCCTGCAGTGTCCCTGTCACCTGCAGAGCCACCGCATCCTCGCCACGGTAGCGGGCATTGTGACTAAGGTTCTATGTCAGCTGGGCGTGGCAGCCAGGCGCCCCCCAGGGGATGGGGAGCCTGGCAGCCCCGGGCCTGTCACTGCCTGGTGTCCCTGCTGCCACCAGCCAGGCCTCTGAAAACTTGTCTAACCATGCCCAGACTTGGGGCCAGTTTGGCCAAAAGTCTCCAAGAGACAAGTCGGGAAGAAAGATATGGGACAGAGGGAGAAAGCGAAGGGAGCAGGAGAAAGGGAAGGAAGAATAAAAAGTAGTGTTGGGCTGCAGGAGTGAGATGGAGGAATTGCAAGAAAAGAGGCAGGAAGCAGTAGAGTGAGAGAAAAGGAAAGAAGAGACATGCAGCCAGACGAGGGCTTAGTGAGAGAGGATGGGACAGAGAACAGGATGAGAAGGAAAGAAGGCAAGGCTAGGACAGGCAAGGACAGGCAAGGCAAGGCTAGGCTGCAGGATATGTTTTTGCTTTATAGTTTCTAGCACATTCGTCTTCAGACTAGGAGGAAAGCCATAAGACCGTATGGATTAGGCCCAAGCAAAAACCCCAGCTACTTGAGACTCTTAGACTAAGCCTAAAATACCAAGATGTCTCCATAAGGATGGTTTTTATACTGTACTTCCACAATCTGCTGGCAGTACAAAAAAATAAGCTGCAGATCTCCTTAGGCTGAGTCATGGTGCTTTGGGGCAGGGACCATGCATATCATGGGAATATTTCACAGTTTCTGCTCTGTTTTCAGTGTATGACACCAAAACACCCACCTGATGACACCCTTTCAAGAGCAAAGGCAGCAATTTGCAGAATTCCACTTCTTAGGGGAAGTGCGAAATTGCTGAGCTGACACCAAGTCCTGCAGTGTCCCTGTCACCTGCAGAGCCACCGCATCCTCGCCACGGTAGCGGGCATTGTGACAAACGTTCTATGTCAGTTGGGTGTGGCAGCCAGGCGCCCCCTAGGGGATGGGGAGCCTGTCAGCCCCGGGCCTGTCACTGCCTGGTGTCCCTGCTGCCACCAGCCAGGCCTCTGAAAACTTGTCAAACCATGCCCAGACTTGGGGCCAGTTTGGCCCAAAGTCTGCAAGAGACAAGTCGGGAAGAAAGATATGGGACAGAGGGAGAAAGCGAAGGGAGCAGGAGAAAGGGATGGAAGAATAAAAAGTAGTGTTGGGCTGCAGGAGTGAGATGGAGGAATTGCAAGAAAAGAGGCAGGAAGCAGGAGAGTGAGAGAAAAGGAAAGAAGAGACATGCAGCCAGACGAGGCGTTAGTGAGAGAGGATGGGACAGAGAACAGGATGAGAAGGACATAAGGCAAGGCTAGGACAGGCAAGGACAGGCAAGGCAAGGCTAGGCTGCAGGACATGTTTTTGCTTTATAGTTTGTAGCACATTCTTCTTCAGACTAGGAGGAAAGCCATAAGACCGTATGGATTAGGCCCAAGCAAAAACCCCAGCTACCTGAGACTCTTAGACTAAGCCTAAAATACCAAGATCTCTCCATAAGGATGGTTTTTATACTGTACTTCCACAATCTGCTGGCAGTACAAAAAAATAAGCTGCAGATCTCCTTAGGCTGAGTCATGGTGCTTTGGGGCAGGGACCATGCATATCATGGGAATATTTCACAGTTTCTGCTCTGTTTTCAGTGTATGACACCAAAACACCCACCTGATGACATCCTTTCAAGAGCAAAGGCAGCAATTTGCAGAATTCCGCTTCTTAGGGGAAGTGAGAAATTGCTGAGCTGACACCAAGTCCTGCAGTGTCCCTGCCACCTGCAGAGCCACCGCATCCTCGCCACGGTAGCGGGCATTGTGACAAAGGTTCTATGTCAGCTGGGTGTGGCAGCCAGGCGCCCCCTAGGGGATGGGGAGCCTGTCAGCCCCAGGCCTGTCACTGCCTGGTGTCCCTGCTGCCACCAGCCAGGCCTCTGAAAACTTGTCAAACCATGCCCAGACTTGGGGCCAGTTTGGCCCAAAGTCTGCAAGAGACAAGTCGGGAAGAAAGATATGGGACAGAGGGAGAAAGCGAAGGGAGCAGGAGAAAGGGAAGGAAGAATAAAAAGTAGTGTTGGGCTGCAGGAGTGAGATGGAGGAATTGCAAGAAAAGAGGCAGGAAGCAGGAAAGTGAGAGAAAAGGAAAGAAGAGACATGCAGCCAGACGAGGGGTTAGTGAGACAGGATGGGACAGAGAACAGGATGATAAGGACATAAGGCAAGGCTAGGACAGGCAAGGACAGGCAAGGCAAGGCTAGGCTGCAGGACATGTATTTGCTTTATAGTTTCTAGCACATTCGTCTTCAGACTAGGAGGAAAGCCATAAGACCGTATGGATTAGGCCCAAGCAAAAACCCCAGCTTCTTGAGACGCTTAGACTAAGCCTAAAATACCAAGATCTCTCCATAAGGATGCTTTTTATACTGTACTTCCACAATCTGCTGGCAGTACAAAAAAATAAGCTGCAGATCTCCTTAGGCTGAGTCATGGTGCTTTGGGGCAGGGACCATGCATATCATGGGAATATTTCACAGTTTCTGCTCTGTTTTCAGTGTATGACACCAAAACACCCACCTGATGACATCCTTTCAAGAGCAAAGGCAGCAATTTGCAGAATTCCGCTTCTTAGGGGAAGTGAGAAATTGCTGAGCTGACACCAAGTCCTGCAGTGTCCCTGTCACCTGCAGAGCCACCGCATCCTCGCCACGGTAGCGGGCATTGTGACAAAGGTTCTATGTCAGCTGGGTGTGGCAGCCAGGCGCCCCCTAGGGGATGGGGAGCCTGTCAGCCCCGGGCCTGTCACTGCCTGGTGTCCCTGCTGCCACCAGCCAGGCCTCTGAAAACTTGTCAAAACATGCCCAGACTTGGGGCCAGTTTGGCCCAAAGTCTGCAAGAGACAAGTCGGGAAGAAAGATATGGGACAGAGGGAGAAAGCGAAGGGAGCAGGAGAAAGGAATGGAAGAATAAAAAGTAGTGTTGGGCTGCAGGAGTGAGATGGAGGAATTGCAAGAAAAGAGGCAGGAAGCAGGAGAGTGAGAGAAAAGGAGAGAAGAGACATGCAGCCAGACGAGGGGTTAGTGAGAGTGGATGGGACAGAGAACAGGATGATAAGGACATAAGGCAAGGCTAGGACAGGCAAGGACAGGCAAGGCAAGGCTAGGCTGCAGGACATGTTTTTGCTTTATAGTTTCTAGCACATTCATTTTCAGACGAGGAGGAAAGCCATAAGACCGTATGGATTAGGCCCAAGCAAAAACCCCAGCTTCTTGAGACGCTTAGACTAAGCCTAAAATACCAAGATCTCTCCATAAGGATGCTTTTTATACTGTACTTCCACAATCTGCTGGCAGTACAAAAAAATAAGCTGCAGATCTCCTTAGGCTGAGTCATGGTGCTTTGGGGCAGGGACCATGCATATCATGGGAATATTTCACAGTTTCTGCTCTGTTTTCAGTGTATGACACCAAAACACCCACCTGATGACATCCTTTCAAGAGCAAAGGCAGCAATTTGCAGAATTCCGCTTCTTAGGGGAAGTGAGAAATTGCTGAGCTGACACCAAGTCCTGCAGTGTCCCTGTCACCTGCAGAGCCACCGCATCCTCGCCACGGTAGCGGGCATTGTGACAAAGGTTCTATGTCAGCTGGGTGTGGCACCCAGGCGCCCCCTAGGGGATGGGGAGCCTGTCAGCCCCGGGCCTGTCACTGCCTGGTGTCCCTGCTGCCACCAGCCAGGCCTCTGAAAACTTGTCAAAACATGCCCAGACTTGGGGCCAGTTTGGCCCAAAGTCTCCAAGAGACAAGTCGGGAAGAAAGATATGGGACAGAGGGAGAAAGCGAAGGGAGCAGGAGAAAGGGAAGGAAGAATAAAAAGTAGTGTTGGGCTGCAGGAGTGAGATGGAGGAATTGCAAGAAAAGAGGCAGGAAGCAGGAGAGTGAGAGAAAAGGAAAGAAGAGACATGCAGCCAGACGAGGGGTTAGTGAGAGTGGATGGGACAGAGAACAGGATGATAAGGACATAAGGCAAGGCTAGGACAGGCAAGGACAGGCAAGGCAAGGCTAGGCTGCAGGACATGTTTTTGCTTTATAGTTTCTAGCACATTCATTTTCAGACGAGGAGGAAAGCCATAAGACCGTATGGATTAGGCCCAAGCAAAAACCCCAGCTTCTTGAGACGCTTAGACTAAGCCTAAAATACCAAGATCTCTCCATAAGGATGCTTTTTATACTGTACTTCCACAATCTGCTGGCAGTACAAAAAAATAAGCTGCAGATCTCCTTAGGCTGAGTCATGGTGCTTTGGGGCAGGGACCATGCATATCATGGGAATATTTCACAGTTTCTGCTCTGTTTTCAGTGTATGACACCAAAACACCCACCTGATGACATCCTTTCAAGAGCAAAGGCAACAATTTGCAGAATTCTGCTTCTTAGGGGAAGTGAGAAATTGCTGAGCTGACACCAAGTCCTGCAGTGTCCCTGTCACCTGCAGAGCCACCGCATCCTCGCCACGGTAGCGGGTATTGTGACAAAGGTTCTATGTCAGCTGGGTGTGGCAGCCAGGCGCCCCCTAGGGGATGGGGAGCCTGTCAGCCCCGGGCCTGTCACTGCCTGCTGCCCCTGCTGCCACCAGCCAGGCCTCTGAAAACTTGTCAAAACATGCCCAGACTTGGGGCCAGTTTGGCCCAAAGTCTCCAAGAGACAAGTCGGGAAGAAAGATATGGGACAGAGGGAGAAAGCGAAGGGAGCAGGAGAAAGGGAAGGAAGAATAAAAAGTAGTGTTGGGCTGCAGGAGTGAGATGGAGGAATTGCAAGAAAAGAGGCAGGAAGCAGTAGAGTGAGAGAAAAGGAAAGAAGAGACATGCAGCCAGACGAGGGGTTAGTGAGAGAGGATGGGACAGAGAACAGGATGAGAAGGAGATAAGGCAAGGCAAGGACAGGCAAGGACAGGCAAGGCAAGGCTAGGCTGCAGGACATGTTTTTGCTTTATAGTTTGTAGCACATTCTTCTTCAGACTAGGAGGAAAGCCATAAGACCGTATGGATTAGGCCCAAGCAAAAACCCCAGCTACCTGAGACTCTTAGACTAAGCCTAAAATACCAAGATCTCTCCATAAGGATGGTTTTTATACTGTACTTCCACAATCTGCTGGCAGTACAAAAAAATAAGCTGCAGATCTCCTTAGGCTGAGTCATGGTGCTTTGGGGCAGGGACCATGCATATCATGGGAATATTTCACAGTTTCTGCTCTGTTTTCAGTGTATGACACCAAAACACCCACCTGATGACATCCTTTCAAGAGCAAAGGCAGCAATTTGCAGAATTCCGCTTCTTAGGGGAAGTGAGAAATTGCTGAGCTGACACCAAGTCCTGCAGTGTCCCTGCCACCTGCAGAGCCACCGCATCCTCGCCACGGTAGCGGGCATTGTGACAAAGGTTCTATGTCAGCTGGGTGTGGCAGCCAGGCGCCCCCTAGGGGATGGGGAGCCTGTCAGCCCCAGGCCTGTCACTGCCTGGTGTCCCTGCTGCCACCAGCCAGGCCTCTGAAAACTTGTCAAACCATGCCCAGACTTGGGGCCAGTTTGGCCCAAAGTCTGCAAGAGACAAGTCGGGAAGAAAGATATGGGACAGAGGGAGAAAGCGAAGGGAGCAGGAGAAAGGGAAGGAAGAATAAAAAGTAGTGTTGGGCTGCAGGAGTGAGATGGAGGAATTGCAAGAAAAGAGGCAGGAAGCAGGAAAGTGAGAGAAAAGGAAAGAAGAGACATGCAGCCAGACGAGGGGTTAGTGAGACAGGATGGGACAGAGAACAGGATGATAAGGACATAAGGCAAGGCTAGGACAGGCAAGGACAGGCAAGGCAAGGCTAGGCTGCAGGACATGTATTTGCTTTATAGTTTCTAGCACATTCGTCTTCAGACTAGGAGGAAAGCCATAAGACCGTATGGATTAGGCCCAAGCAAAAACCCCAGCTTCTTGAGACGCTTAGACTAAGCCTAAAATACCAAGATCTCTCCATAAGGATGCTTTTTATACTGTACTTCCACAATCTGCTGGCAGTACAAAAAAATAAGCTGCAGATCTCCTTAGGCTGAGTCATGGTGCTTTGGGGCAGGGACCATGCATATCATGGGAATATTTCACAGTTTCTGCTCTGTTTTCAGTGTATGACACCAAAACACCCACCTGATGACATCCTTTCAAGAGCAAAGGCAGCAATTTGCAGAATTCCGCTTCTTAGGGGAAGTGAGAAATTGCTGAGCTGACACCAAGTCCTGCAGTGTCCCTGTCACCTGCAGAGCCACCGCATCCTCGCCACGGTAGCGGGCATTGTGACAAAGGTTCTATGTCAGCTGGGTGTGGCAGCCAGGCGCCCCCTAGGGGATGGGGAGCCTGTCAGCCCCGGGCCTGTCACTGCCTGGTGTCCCTGCTGCCACCAGCCAGGCCTCTGAAAACTTGTCAAAACATGCCCAGACTTGGGGCCAGTTTGGCCCAAAGTCTCCAAGAGACAAGTCGGGAAGAAAGATATGGGACAGAGGGAGAAAGCGAAGGGAGCAGGAGAAAGGGAAGGAAGAATAAAAAGTAGTGTTGGGCTGCAGGAGTGAGATGGAGGAATTGCAAGAAAAGAGGCAGGAAGCAGGAGAGTGAGAGAAAAGGAAAGAAGAGACATGCAGCCAGACGAGGGGTTAGTGAGAGTGGATGGGACAGAGAACAGGATGATAAGGACATAAGGCAAGGCTAGGACAGGCAAGGACAGGCAAGGCAAGGCTAGGCTGCAGGACATGTTTTTGCTTTATAGTTTCTAGCACATTCATTTTCAGACGAGGAGGAAAGCCATAAGACCGTATGGATTAGGCCCAAGCAAAAACCCCAGCTTCTTGAGACGCTTAGACTAAGCCTAAAATACCAAGATCTCTCCATAAGGATGCTTTTTATACTGTACTTCCACAATCTGCTGGCAGTACAAAAAAATAAGCTGCAGATCTCCTTAGGCTGAGTCATGGTGCTTTGGGGCAGGGACCATGCATATCATGGGAATATTTCACAGTTTCTGCTCTGTTTTCAGTGTATGACACCAAAACACCCACCTGATGACATCCTTTCAAGAGCAAAGGCAGCAATTTGCAGAATTCCGCTTCTTAGGGGAAGTGAGAAATTGCTGAGCTGACACCAAGTCCTGCAGTGTCCCTGTCACCTGCAGAGCCACCGCATCCTCGCCACGGTAGCGGGTATTGTGACAAAGGTTCTATGTCAGCTGGGTGTGGCAGCCAGGCGCCCCCTAGGGGATGGGGAGCCTGTCAGCCCCGGGCCTGTCACTGCCTGCTGCCCCTGCTGCCACCAGCCAGGCCTCTGAAAACTTGTCAAAACATGCCCAGACTTGGGGCCAGTTTGGCCCAAAGTCTCCAAGAGACAAGTCGGGAAGAAAGATATGGGACAGAGGGAGAAAGCGAAGGGAGCAGGAGAAAGGGAAGGAAGAATAAAAAGTAGTGTTGGGCTGCAGGAGTGAGATGGAGGAATTGCAAGAAAAGAGGCAGGAAGCAGTAGAGTGAGAGAAAAGGAAAGAAGAGACATGCAGCCAGACGAGGGGTTAGTGAGAGAGGATGGGACAGAGAACTGGATGAGAAGGACATAAGGCAAGGCTAGGACAGGCAAGGACAGGCAAGGCAAGGCTAGGCTGCAGGACATGTTTTTGCTTTATAGTTTCTAGCACATTCGTTTTCAGACTAGGAGGAAAGCCATAAGACCGTATGGATTAGGCCCAAGCAAAAACCCCAGCTACTTGAGACTCTTAGACTAAGCCTAAAATACCAAGATCTCTCCATAAGGATGGTTTTTATACTGTACTTCCACAATCTGCTGGCAGTACAAAAAAATAAGCTGCAGATCTCCTTAGGCTGAGTCATGGTGCTTTGGGGCAGGGACCATGCATATCATGGGAATATTTCACAGTTTCTGCTCTGTTTTCAGTGTATGACACCAAAACACCCACCTGATGACATCCTTTCAAGAGCAAAGGCAGCAATTTGCAGAATTCCGCTTCTTAGGAGAAGTGAGAAATTGCTGAGCTGACACCAAGTCCTGCAGTGTCCCTGCCACCTGCAGAGCCACCGCATCCTCGCCACGGTAGCGGGCATTGTGACAAAGGTTCTATGTCAGCTGGGTGTGGCAGCCAGGCGCCCCCTAGGGGATGGGGAGCCTGTCAGCTCCGGGCCTGTCACTGCCTGGTGTCCCTGCTGCCACCAGCCAGGCCTCTGAAAACTTGTCAAACCATGCCCAGACTTGGGGCCAGTTTGGCCCAAAATCTGCAAGAGACAAGTCGGGAAGAAAGATATGGGACAGAGGGAGAAAGCGAAGGGAGCAGGAGAAAGGGAAGGAAGAATAAAAAGTAGTGTTGGGCTGCAGGAGTGAGATGGAGGAATTGCAAGAAAAGAGGCAGGAAGCAGGAGAGTGAGAGAAAAGGAAAGAAGAGACATGCAGCCAGACGAGGGGTTAGTGAGAGTGGATGGGACAGAGAACAGGATGATAAGGACATAAGGCAAGGCTAGGACAGGCAAGGACAGGCAAGGCAAGGCTAGGCTGCAGGACATTTTTTTGCTTTATAGTTTCTAGCACATTCATTTTCAGACGAGGAGGAAAGCCATAAGACCGTATGGATTAGGCCCAAGCAAAAACCCCAGCTACTTGAGACTCTTAGACTAAGCCTAAAATACCAAGATCTCTCCATAAGGATGGTTTTTATACTGTACTTCCACAATCTGCTGGCAGTACAAAAAAATAAGCTACAGATCTCCTTAGGCTGAGTCATGGTGCTTTGGGGCAGGGACCATGCATATCATGGGAATATTTCACAGTTTCTGCTCTGTTTTCAGTGTATGACACCAAAACACCCACCTGATGACATCCTTTCAAGAGCAAAGGCAGCAATTTGCAGAATTCCGCTTCTTAGGGGAAGTGAGAAATTGCTGAGCTGACACCAAGTCCTGCAGTGTCCCTGTCACCTGCAGAGCCACCGCATCCTCGCCACGGTAGCGGGCATTGTGACAAAGGTTCTATGTCAGCTGGGTGTGGCAGCCAGGCGCCCCCTAGGGGATGGGGAGCCTGTCAGCCCCGGGCCTGTCAATGCCTGGTGTCCCTGCTGCCACCAGCCAGGCCTCTGAAAACTTGTCAAACCATGCCCAGACTTGGGGCCAGTTTGGCCCAGAGTTTGCAAGAGACAAGTCGGGAAGAAAGATATGGGACAGAGGGAGAAAGCGAAGGGAGCAGGAGAAAGGGAAGGAAGAATAAAAAGTAGTGTTGGGCTGCAGGAGTGAGATGGAGGAATTGCAAGAAAAGAGGCAGGAAGCAGGAGAGTGAGAGAAAAGGATAGAAGAGACATGCAGCCAGACGAGGCCTTAGTGAGAGAGGATGGGACAGAGAACAGGTTGAGAAGGAAAGAAGGCAAGGCTAGGACAGGCAAGGACAGGCAAGGCAAGGCTAGGCTGCAGGACATGTTTTTGCTTTATAGTTTCTAGCACATTCGTTTTCAGACTAGGAGGAAAGCCATAAGACCGTATGGATTAGGCCCAAGCAAAAACCCCAGCTACTTGAGACTCTTAGACTAAGCCTAAAATACCAAGATCTCTCCATAAGGATGGTTTTTATACTGTACTTCCACAATCTGCTGGCAGTACAAAAAAATAAGCTGCAGATCTCCTTAGGCTGAGTCATGGTGCTTTGGGGCAGGGACCATGCATATCATGGGAATATTTCACAGTTTCTGCTCTGTTTTCAGTGTATGACACCAAAACACCCACCTGATGACATCCTTTCAAGAGCAAAGGCAGCAATTTGCAGAATTCCGCTTCTTAGGAGAAGTGAGAAATTGCTGAGCTGACACCAAGTCCTGGAGTGTCCCTGTCACCTGCAGAGCCACCGCATCCTTGCCACAGTAGCGGGCATTGTGACAAAGGTTCTATGTCAGCTGGGTGTGGCAGCCAGGCGCCCCCTAGGGGATGGGGAGCCTGTCAGCTCCGGGCCTGTCACTGCCTGGTGTCCCTGCTGCCACCAGCCAGGCCTCTGAAAACTTGTCAAACCATGCCCAGACTTGGGGCCAGTTTGGCCCAAAATCTGCAAGAGACAAGTCGGGAAGAAAGATATGGGACAGAGGGAGAAAGCGAAGGGAGCAGGAGAAAGGGAAGGAAGAATAAAAAGTAGTGTTGGGCTGCAGGAGTGAGATGGAGGAATTGCAAGAAAAGAGGCAGGAAGCAGGAGAGTGAGAGAAAAGGAAAGAAGAGACATGCAGCCAGACGAGGGGTTAGTGAGAGTGGATGGGACAGAGAACAGGATGATAAGGACATAAGGCAAGGCTAGGACAGGCAAGGACAGGCAAGGCAAGGCTAGGCTGCAGGACATGTTTTTGCTTTATAGTTTCTAGCACATTCATTTTCAGACGAGGAGGAAAGCCATAAGACCGTATGGATTAGGCCCAAGCAAAAACCCCAGCTACTTGAGACTCTTAGACTAAGCCTAAAATACCAAGATCTCTCCATAAGGATGGTTTTTATACTGTACTTCCACAATCTGCTGGCAGTACAAAAAAATAAGCTACAGATCTCCTTAGGCTGAGTCATGGTGCTTTGGGGCAGGGACCATGCATATCATGGGAATATTTCACAGTTTCTGCTCTGTTTTCAGTGTATGACACCAAAACACCCACCTGATGACATCCTTTCAAGAGCAAAGGCAGCAATTTGCAGAATTCCGCTTCTTAGGGGAAGTGAGAAATTGCTGAGCTGACACCAAGTCCTGCAGTGTCCCTGTCACCTGCAGAGCCACCGCATCCTCGCCACGGTAGCGGGCATTGTGACAAAGGTTCTATGTCAGCTGGGTGTGGCAGCCAGGCGCCCCCTAGGGGATGGGGAGCCTGTCAGCCCCGGGCCTGTCAATGCCTGGTGTCCCTGCTGCCACCAGCCAGGCCTCTGAAAACTTGTCAAACCATGCCCAGACTTGGGGCCAGTTTGGCCCAGAGTCTGCAAGAGACAAGTCGGGAAGAAAGATATGGGACAGAGGGAGAAAGCGAAGGGAGCAGGAGAAAGGGAAGGAAGAATAAAAAGTAGTGTTGGGCTGCAGGAGTGAGATGGAGGAATTGCAAGAAAAGAGGCAGGAAGCAGGAGAGTGAGAGAAAAGGATAGAAGAGACATGCAGCCAGACGAGGCCTTAGTGAGAGAGGATGGGACAGAGAACAGGTTGAGAAGGAAAGAAGGCAAGGCTAGGACAGGCAAGGACAGGCAAGGCAAGGCTAGGCTGCAGGACATGTTTTTGCTTTATAGTTTCTAGCACATTTGTCTTCAGACTAGGAGGAAAGCCATAAGACCGTATGGATTAGGCCCAAGCAAAAACCCCAGCTACTTGAGACTCTTAGACTAAGCCTAAAATACCAATATCTCTCCATAAGGATGGTTTTTATACTGTACTTCCACACTCTGCTGGCAGTACAAAAAAATAAGCTGCAGATCTCCTTAGGCTGAGTCATGGTGCTTTGGGGCAGGGACCATGCATATCATGGGCATATTTCACAGATTCTGCTCTGTTTTCAGTGTATGACACCAAAACACCCACCTGATGACATCCTTTCAAGAGCAAAGGCAGCAATCTGCAGAATTCCGCTCCTTAGGGGAAGTGAGAAATTGCTGAGCTGACACCAAGTCCTGCAGTGTCTCTGTCAGCTGCAGATCCACCGCATCGTCGCCACGGTAGCGGGCATTGTGACAAAGGTTCTATGTCAGCTGGGTGGGCAGCCAGGCGCCCCCTAGGGGATGGGGAGCCTGTCAGCCCCGGGCCTGTCACTGCCTGGTGTCCCTGCTGCCACCAGCCAGGCCTCTGAAAACTTGTCAAACCATGCCCAGACTTGGGGCCAGTTTGGCCCAAAGTCTCCAAGAGACAAGTCGGGAAGAAAGATATGGGACAGAGGGAGAAAGCGAAGGGAGCAGGAGAAAGGGAAGGAAGAATAAAAAGTAGTGTTGGGCTGCAGGAGTGAGATGGAGGAATTGCAAGAAAAGAGGCAGGACGCAGGAGAGTGAGAGAAAAGGAAAGAAGAGACATGCAGCCAGACGAGGGGTTAGTGAGAGAGGATGGGACAGAGAACAGGATGAGAAGGACATAAGGCAAGGCTAGGACAGGCAAGGACAGGCAAGGCAAGGCTAGGCTGCAGGACATGTTTTTGCTTTATAGTTTCTAGCACATTCGTCTTCAGACTAGGAGGAAAGCCATAAGACCGTATGGATTAGGCCCAAGCAAAAACCCCAGCTACTTGAGACTCTTAGACTAAGCCTAAAATACCAAGATCTCTCCATAAGGATGGTTTTTATACTGTACTTCCACACTCTGCTGGCAGTACAAAAAAATAAGCTGCAGATCTCCTTAGGCTGAGTCATGGTGCTTTGGGGCAGGGACCATGCATATCATGGGAATATTTCACAGTTTCTGCTCTGTTTTCAGTGTATGACACCAAAACACCCACCTGATGACATCCTTTCAAGAGCAAAGGCAGCAATCTGCAGAATTCCGCTTCTTAG
Source organism: Columba livia (assembly GCF_036013475.1). NCBI lineage: Eukaryota > Metazoa > Chordata > Aves > Columbiformes > Columbidae > Columba > Columba livia. The sequence goes on along the minus strand of NW_027043007.1, from coordinate 4,099,140 downwards.
GGGAAGGGACAAATTGCTGAGCTGACACCAAGTCCTGCAGTGTCCCTGTCACCTGCAGAGCCACCGCATCCTCGCCACGGTAGCGGGCATTGTGACAAAGGTTCTATGTCAGCTGGGTGTGGCAGCCAGGCGCCCCCTAGGGGATGGGGAGCCTGTCAGCTCCGGGCCTGTCACTGCCTGGTGTCCCTGCTGCCACCAGCCAGGCCTCTGAAAACTTGTCAAACCATGCCCAGACTTGGGGCCAGTTTGGCCCAAAGTCTGCAAGAGACAAGTCGGGAAGAAAGATATGGGACAGAGGGAGAAAGCGAAGGGAGCAGGAGAAAGGGAAGGAAGAATAAAAAGTAGTGTTGGGCTGCAGGAGTGAGATGGAGGAATTGCAAGAAAAGAGGCAGGAAGCAGGAGAGTGAGAGAAAAGGAAAGAAGAGACATGCAGCCAGACGAGGGCTTAGTGAGAGAGGATGGAACAGAGAACAGGATGAGAAAGAAAGAAGGCAAGGCTAGGACAGGCAAGGACAGGCAAGGCAAGGCTAGGCTGCAGGACATGTTTTTGCTTTATAGTTTGTAGCACATTCGTCTTCAGACTAGGAGGAAAGCCATAAGACCGTATGGATTAGGCCCAAGCAAAAACCCCAGCTACTTGAGACACTTAGACTAAGCCTAAAATACCAAGATCTCTCCATAAGGATGGTTTTTATACTGTACTTCCACAATCTGCTGGCAGTACAAAAAAATAAGCTGCAGATCTCCTTAGGCTGAGTCATGGTGCTTTGGGGCAGGGACCATGCATATCATGGGAATATTTCACAGTTTCTGCTCTGTTTTCAGTGTATGACACCAAAACACCCACCTGATGACATCCTTTCAAGAGCAAAGGCAGCAATTTGCAGAATTCCGCTTCTTAGGGGAAGTGAGAAATTGCTGAGCTGACACCAAGTCCTGCAGTGTCCCTGTCACCTGCAGAGCCACCGCATCCTCGCCACGGTAGCGGGCATTGTGACTAAGGTTCTATGTCAGCTGGGCGTGGCAGCCAGGCGCCCCCCAGGGGATGGGGAGCCTGGCAGCCCCAGGCCTGTCACTGCCTGGTGTCTCTGCTGCCACCAGCCAGGCCTCTGAAAACTTGTCTAACCATGCCCAGACTTGGGGCCAGTTTGGCCCAAAGTCTCCAAGAGACAAGTCGGGAAGAAAGATATGGGACAGAGGGAGAAAGCGAAGGGAGCAGGAGAAAGGGAAGGAAGAATAAAAAGTAGTGTTGGGCTGCAGGAGTGAGATGGAGGAATTGCAAGAAAAGAGGCAGGAAGCAGTAGAGTGAGAGAAAAGGAAAGAAGAGACATGCAGCCAGACGAGGGGTTAGTGAGAGAGGATGGGACAGAGAACAGGATGAGAAGGAAAGAAGGCAAGGCTAGGACAGGCAAGGACAGGCAAGGCAAGGCTAGGCTGCAGGACATGTATTTGCTTTATAGTTTCTAGCACATTCGTCTTCAGACTAGGAGGAAAGCCATAAGACCATACGGATTAGGCCCAAGCAAAAACCCCAGCTTCTTGAGACGCTTAGACTAAGCCTAAAATACCAAGATGTCTCCATAAGGATGGTTTTTATACTGTACTTCCACAATCTGCTGGCAGTACAAAAAAATAAGCTGCAGATCTCCTTAGGCTGAGTCATGGTGCTTTGGGGCAGGGACCATGCATATCATGGGAATATTTCACAGTTTCTGCTCTGTTTTCAGTGTATGACACCAAAACACCCACCTGATGACATCCTTTCAAGAGCAAAGGCAGCAATCTGCAGAATTCCGCTTCTTAGGGGAAGTGAGAAATTGCTGAGCTGACACCAAGTCCTGCAGTGTCCCTGTCACCTGCAGAGCCACCGCATCCTCGCCACGGTAGCGGGCATTGTGACAAAGGTTCTATGTCAGTTGGGTGTGGCAGCCAGGCGCCCCCTAGGGGATGGAGAGCCTGTCAGCCCCGGGCCTGTCACTGCCTGGTGTCCCTGCTGCCACCAGCCAGGCCTCTGAAAACTTGTCAAACCGTGCCCAGACTTGGGGCCAGTTTGGCCCAAAGTCTGCAAGAGACAAGTCGGGAAGAAAGATATGGGACAGAGGGAGAAAGCGAAGGGAGCAGGAGAAAGGGATGGAAGAATAAAAAGTAGTGTTGGGCTGCAGGAGTGAGATGGAGGAATTGCAAGAAAAGAGGCAGGAAGCAGGAGAGTGAGAGAAAAGGAAAGAAGAGACATGCAGCCAGACGAGGCGTTAGTGAGAGAGGATGGGACACAGAACAGGATGAGAAGGAAAGAAGGCAAGGCTAGGACAGGCAAGGACAGGCAAGGCAAGGCTAGGCTGCAGGACATGTTTTTGCTTTATAGTTTGTAGCACATTCTTCTTCAGACTAGGAGGAAAGCCATAAGACCGTATGGATTAGGCCCAAGCAAAAACCCCAGCTACCTGAGACTCTTAGACTAAGCCTAAAATACCAAGATCTCTCCATAAGGATGGTTTTTATACTGTACTTCCACAATCTGCTGGCAGTACAAAAAAATAAGCTGCAGATCTCCTTAGGCTGAGTCATGGTGCTTTGGGGCAGGGACCATGCATATCATGGGAATATTTCACAGTTTCTGCTCTGTTTTCAGTGTATGACACCAAAACACCCACCTGATGACATCCTTTCAAGAGCAAAGGCAGCAATCTGCAGAATTCCGCTTCTTAGGGGAAGTGCGAAATTGCTGAGCTGACACCAAGTCCTGCAGTGTCCCTGTCACCTGCAGAGCCACTGCATCCTTGCCACGGTAGCGGGCATTGTGACAAAGGTTCTATGTCAGCTGGATGTGGCAGCCAGGCGCCCCCTAGGGGATGGGGAGCCGGTCAGCCCCAGGCCTGTCACTGCCTGGTGTCCCTGCTGCCACCAGCCAGGCCTCTGAAAACTTGACAAACCATGCCCAGACTTGGGGCCAGTTTGGCCCAAAGTCTGCAAGAGACAAGTCGGGAAGAAAGATATGGGACAGAGGGAGAAAGCGAAGGGAGCAGGAGAAAGGGAAGGAAGAATAAAAAGTAGTGTTGGGCTGCAGGAGTGAGATGGAGGAATTGCAAGAAAAGAGGCAGGAAGCAGTAGAGTGAGAGAAAAGGAAAGAAGAGACATGCAGCCAGACGAGGGGTTAGTGAGAGAGGATGGGACAGAGAACAGGATGAGAAGGACATAAGGCAAGGCTAGGACAGGCAAGGACAGGCAAGGCAAGGCTAGGCTGCAGGACATGTTTTTGCTTTATAGTTTCTAGCACATTTGTCTTCAGACCAGGAGGAAAGCCATAAGACCGTATGGATTAGGCCCAAGCAAAAACCCCAGCTACTTGAGACTCTTAGACTAAGCCTAAAATACCAAGATCTCTCCATAAGGATGGTTTTTGTACTGTACTTCCACGATCTGCTGGCAGTACAAAAAAATTAGCTGCAGATCTCCTTAGGCTGAGTCATGGTGCTTTGGGGCAGGGACCATGCATATCATGGGAATATTTCACAGTTTCTGCTCTGTTTTCAGTGTATGACACCAAAACACCCACCTGATGACATCCTTTCAAGAGCAAAGGCAGCAATCTGCAGAATTCCGCTTCTTAGGGGAAGTGAGAAATTGCTGACCTGACACCAAATACTGCAGTGTCCCTGTCACCTGCAGAGCCACCGCATCCTCACCACGGTAGCGGGCATTGTGACAAAGGTTCTATGTCAGCTGGGTGTGGCAGCCAGGCGCCCCCTAGGGGATGGGGAGCCTGTCAGCCCCGGGCCTGTCACTGCCTGGTGTCCCTGCTGCCACCAGCCAGGCCTCTGAAAACTTGTCAAACCATGCCCAGACTTGGGGCCAGTTTGGCCCAAAGTCTCCAAGAGACAAGTCGGGAAGAAAGATATGGGACAGAGGGAGAAAGCGAAGGGAGCAGGAGAAAGGGAAGGAAGAATAAAAAGTAGTGTTGGGCTGCAGGAGTGAGATGGAGGAATTGCAAGAAAAGAGGCAGGAAGCAGGAAAGTGAGAGAAAAGGAAAGAAGAGACATGCAGCCAGACGAGGGGTTAGTGAGACAGGATGGGACAGAGAACAGGATGAGAAGGAAAGAAGGCAAGGCTAGGACAGGCAAGGACAGGCAAGGCAAGGCTAGGCTGCAAGACATGTTTTTGCTTTATAGTTTCTAGCACATTTGTCTTCAGACTAGGAGGAAAGCCATAAGACCGTATGGATTAGGCCCAAGCAAAAACCCCAGCTACTTGAGACTCTTAGACTAAGCCTAAAATACCAAGATCTCTCCATAAGGATGGTTTTTATACTGTACTTCCACAATCTGCTGGCAGTACAAAAAAATAAGCTGCAGATCTCCTTAGGCTGAGTCATGGTGCTTTGGGGCAGGGACCATGCATATCATGGGAATATTTCACAGTTTCTGCTCTGTTTTCAGTGTATGACACCAAAACACCCACCTGATGACATCCTTTCAAGAGCAAAGGCAGCAATTTGCAGAATTCCGCTTCTTAGGGGAAGTGAGAAATTGCTGAGCTGACACCAAGTCCTGCAGTGTCCCTGTCACCTGCAGAGCCACCGCATCCTCGCCACGGTAGCGGGCATTGTGACAAAGGTTCTATGTCAGCTGGGTGTGGCAGCCAGGCGCCCCCTAGGGGATGGGGAGCCTGTCAGCCCCGGGCCTGTCAATGCCTGGTGTCCCTGCTGCCACCAGCCAGGCCTCTGAAAACTTGTCAAACCATGCCCAGACTTGGGGCCAGTTTGGCCCAGAGTCTCCAAGAGACAAGTCGGGAAGAAAGATATGGGACAGAGGGAGAAAGCGAAGGGAGCAGGAGAAAGGGAAGGAAGAATAAAAAGTAGTGTTGGGCTGCAGGAGTGAGATGGAGGAATTGCAAGAAAAGAGGCAGGAAGCAGGAGAGTGAGAGAAAAGGATAGAAGAGACATGCAGCCAGACGAGGCCTTAGTGAGAGAGGATGGGACAGAGAACAGGTTGAGAAGGAAAGAAGGCAAGGCTAGGACAGGCAAGGACAGGCAAGGCAAGGCTAGGCTGCAGGACATGTTTTTGCTTTATAGTTTCTAGCACATTCTTCTTCAGACTAGGAGGAAAGCCATAAGACCGTATGGATTAGGCCCAAGCAAAAACCCCAGCTACCTGAGACTCTTAGACTAAGCCTAAAATACCAAGATCTCTCCATAAGGATGGTTTTTATACTGTACTTCCACAATCTGCTGGCAGTACAAAAAAATAAGCTGCAGATCTCCTTAGGCTGAGTCACGGTGCTTTGGGGCAGGGACCATGCATATCATGGGAATATTTCACAGATTCTGCTCTGTTTTCAGTGTATGACACCAAAACACCCACCTGATGACATCCTTTCAAGAGCAAAGGCAGCAATTTGCAGAATTCCGCTTCTTAGGGGAAGTGCGAAATTGCTGAGCTGACACCAAGTCCTGCAGTGTCCCTGTCACCTGCAGAGCCACCGCATCCTCGCCACGGTAGCGGGCATTGTGACAAAGGTTCTATGTCAGCTGGGTGGGCAGCCAGGCGCCCCCTAGGGGATGGGGAGCCTGTCAGCTCCGGGCCTGTCACTGCCTGGTGTCCCTGCTGCCACCAGCCAGGCCTCTGAAAACTTGTCAAACCATGCCCAGACTTGGGGCCAGTTTGGCCCAAAGTCTGCAAGAGACAAGTCGGGAAGAAAGATATGGGACAGAGGGAGAAAGCGAAGGGAGCAGGAGAAAGGGAAGGAAGAATAAAAAGTAGTGTTGGGCTGCAGGAGTGAGATGGAGGAATTGCAAGAAAAGAGGCAGGAAGCAGGAGAGTGAGAGAAAAGGAAAGAAGAGACATGCAGCCAGACGAGGGCTTAGTGAGAGAGGATGGAACAGAGAACAGGATGACAAAGAAAGAAGGCAAGGCTAGGACAGGCAAGGACAGGCAAGGCAAGGCTAGGCTGCAGGACATGTTTTTGCTTTATAGTTTGTAGCACATTCGTCTTCAGACTAGGAGGAAAGCCATAAGACCGTATGGATTAGGCCCAAGCAAAAACCCCAGCTACTTGAGACTCTTAGACTAAGCCTAAAATACCAAGATCTCTCCATAAGGATGGTTTTTATACTGTACTTCCACAATCTGCTGGCAGTACAAAAAAATAAGCTGCAGAACTCCTTAGGCTGAGTCATGGTGGTTTGGGGCAGGGACCATGCATATCATGGGAATATTTCACAGATTCTGCTCTGTTTTCAGTGTATGACACCAAAACACCCACCTGATGACATCCTTTCAAGAGCAAAGGCAGCAATCTGCAGAATTCCGCTTCTTAGGGGAAGTGAGAAATTGCTGAGCTGACACCAAGTCCTGCAGTGTCTCTGTCAGCTGCAGATCCACCGCATCCTCGCCACGGTAGCGGGCATTGTGACAAAGGTTCTATGTCAGCTGGGTGGGCAGCCAGGCGCCCCCTAGGGGATGGGGAGCCTGTCAGCCCCGGGCCTGTCACTGCCTGGTGTCCCTGCTGCCACCAGCCAGGCCTCTGAAAACTTGTCAAACCATGCCCAGACTTGGGGCCAGTTTGGCCCAAAGTCTGCAAGAGACAAGTCGGGAAGAAAGATATGGGACAGAGGGAGAAAGCGAAGGGAGCAGGAGAAAGGGAAGGAAGAATAAAAAGTAGTGTTGGGCTGCAGGAGTGAGATGGAGGAATTGCAAGAAAAGAGGCAGGACGCAGGAGAGTGAGAGAAAAGGAAAGAAGAGACATGCAGTCTGACGAGGCGTTAGTGAGAGAGGATGACACAGAGAAGAGGATGAGAAGGAAAGAAGGTAAGGCTAGGACAGGCAAGGACAGGCAAGGCAAGGCTAGGCTGCAGGACATGTTTTTGCTTTATAGTTTCTAGCACATTCGTCTTCAGACTAGGAGGAAAGCCATAAGACCGTATGGATTAGGCCCAAGCAAAAACCCCAGCTACTTGAGACTCTTAGACTAAGCCTAAAATACCAAGATCTCTCCATAAGGATGGTTTTTATACTGTACTTCCACAATCTGCTGGCAGTACAAAAAAATAAGCTGCAGATCTCCTTAGGCTGAGTCATGGTGCTTTGGGGCAGGGACCATTCATATCATGGGAATATTTCACAGTTTCTGCTCTGTTTTCAGTGCATGACACCAAAACACCCACCTGATGACATCCTTTCAAGAGCAAAGGCAGCAATCTGCAGAATTCCGCTTCTAAGGGGAAGTGCGAAATTGCTGAGCTGACACCAAGTCCTGCAGTGTCCCTGTCACCTGCAGAGCCACCGCATCCTCGCCACGGTAGCGGGCATTGTGACAAAGGTTCTATGTCAGCTGGGTGTGGCAGCCAGGCGCCCCCTAGGGGATGGGGAGCCTGTCAGCCCCGGGCCTGTCACTGCCTGGTGTCCCTGCTGCCACCAGCCAGGCCTCTGAAAACTTGTCAAACCATGCCCAGACTTGGGGCCAGTTTGGCCCAAAGTCTGCAAGAGACAAGTCGGGAAGAAAGATATGGGACAGAGGGAGAAAGCGAAGGGAGCAGGAGAAAGGGATGGAAGAATAAAAAGTAGTGTTGGGCTGCAGGAGTGAGATGGAGGAATTGCAAGAAAAGAGGCAGGAAGCAGGAGAGTGAGAGAAAAGGAAAGAAGAGACATGCAGCCAGACGAGGCGTTAGTGAGAGAGGATGGGACACAGAACAGGATGAGAAGGAAAGAAGGCAAGGCTAGGACAGGCAAGGACAGGCAAGGCAAGGCTAGGCTGCAGGACATGTTTTTGCTTTATAGTTTGTAGCACATTCTTCTTCAGACTAGGAGGAAAGACATAAGACCGTATGGATTAGGCCCAAGCAAAAACCCCAGCTATCTGAGACTCTTAGACTAAGCCTAAAATACCAAGATCTCTCCATAAGGATGGTTTTTATACTGTACTTCCACAATCTGCTGGCAGTACAAAAAAATAAGCTGCAGATCTCCTTAGGCTGAGTCATGGTGCTTTGGGGCAGGGACCATGCATATCATGGGAATATTTCACAGTTTCTGCTCTGTTTTCAGTGTATGACACCAAAACACCCACCTGATGACATCCTTTCAAGAGCAAAGGCAGCAATTTGCAGAATTCCGCTTCTTAGGGGAAGTGAGAAATTGCTGAGCTGACACCAAGTCCTGCAGTGTCCCTGCCACCTGCAGAGCCACCGCATCCTCGCCACGGTAGCGTTCATTGTGACAAAGGTTCTATGTCAGCTGGGTGTGGCAGCCAGGCGCCCCCTAGGGGATGGGGAGCCGGTCAGCCCCAGGCCTGTCACTGCCTGGTGTCCCTGCTGCCACCAGCCAGGCCTCTGAAAACTTGTCAAACCATGCCCAGACTTGGGGCCAGTTTGGCCCAAAGTCTGCAAGAGACAAGTCGGGAAGAAAGATATGGGACAGAGGGAGAAAGCGAAGGGAGCAGGAGAAAGGGAAGGAAGAATAAAAAGTAGTGTTGGGCTGCAGGAGTGAGATGGAGGAATTGCAAGAAAAGAGGCAGGAAGCAGGAGAGTGAGAGAAAAGGAAAGAAGAGACATGCAGCCAGACGAGGGGTTAGTGAGAGAGGATGGGACAGAGAACAGGATGAGAAGGAAAGAAGGCAAGGCTAGGACAGGCAAGGACAGGCAAGGCAAGGCTAGGCTGCAGGACATGTTTTTGCTTTATAGTTTCTAGCACATTCGTCTTCAGACTAGGAGGAAAGCCATAAGACCGTATGGATTAGGCCCAAGCAAAAACCCCAGCTACTTGAGACTCTTAGACTAAGCCTAAAATACCAAGATCTCTCCATAAGGATGGTTTTTATACTGTACTTCCACAATCTGCTGGCAGTAAAAAAAAATAAGCTGCAGATCTCCTTAGGCTGAGTCATGGTGCTTTGGGGCAGGGACCATGCATATCATGGGAATATTTCACAGTTTCTGCTCTGTTTTCAGTGTATGACACCAAAACACCCACCTGATGACATCCTTTCAAGAGCAAAGGCAGCAATCTGCAGAATTCCGCTTCTTAGGGGAAGTGCGAAATTGCTGAGCTGACACCAAGTCCTGCAGTGTCCCTGTCACCTGCAGAGCCACCGCATCCTCGCCACGGTAGCGGGCATTGTGACAAAGGTTCTATGTCAGCTGGGTGTGGCAGCCAGGCGCCCCCTAGGGGATGGGGAGCCTGTCAGCCCCGGGCCTGTCACTGCCTGGTGTCCCTGCTGCCACCAGCCAGGCCTCTGAAAACTTGTCTAACCATGCCCATACTTGGGGCCATTTTGGCCAAAAGTCTCCAAGAGACAAGTCGGGAAGAAAGATATGGGACAGAGGGAGAAAGCGAAGGGAGCAGGAGAAAGGGAAGGAAGAATAAAAAGTAGTGTTGGGCTGCAGGAGTGAGATGGAGGAATTGCAAGAAAAGAGGCAGGAAGCAGGAGAGTGAGAGAAAAGGAAAGAAGAGACATGCAGCCAGACGAGGGGTTAGTGAGAGAGGATGGGACAGAGAACAGGATGAGAAGGACATAAGGCAAGGCTAGGACAGGCAAGGACAGGCAAGGCAAGGCTAGGCTGCAGGACATGTTTTTGCTTTATAGTTTCTAGCACATTCATCTTCAGACTAGGAGGAAAGCCATAAGACCGTATGGATTAGGCCCAAGCAAAAACCCCAGCTACTTGAGACTCTTAGACTAAGCCTAAAATACCAAGATCTCTCCATAAGGATGGTTTTTATACTGTACTACCACAAACTGCTGGCAGTACAAAAAAATAAGCTGCAGATCTCCTTAGGCTGAGTCATGGTGCTTTGGGGCAGGGACCATGCATATCATGGGAATATTTCACAGTTTCTGCTCTGTTTTCAGTGTATGACACCAAAACACCCACCTGATGACATCCTTTCAAGAGCAAAGGCAGCAATCTGCAGAATTCCGCTTCTTAGGAGAAGTGAGAAATTGCTGAGCTGACACCAAATCCTGCAGTGTCCCTGTCACCTGCAGAGCCACCGCATCCTCACCACGGTAGCGGGCATTGTGACAAAGGTTCTATGTCAGCTGGGTGGGCAGCCAGGCGCCCCCTAGGGGATGGGGAGCCTGTCAGCCCCGGGCCAGTCACTGCCTGGTGTCCCTGCTGCCACCAGCCAGGCCTCTGAAAACTTGTCAAACCATGCCCAGACTTGGGGCCAGTTTGGCCCAAAGTCTCCAAGAGACAAGTCGGGAAGAAAGATATGGGACAGAGGGAGAAAGCGAAGGGAGCAGGAGAAAGGGAAGGAAGAATAAAAAGTAGTGTTGGGCTGCAGGAGTGAGATGGAGGAATTGCAAGAAAAGAGGCAGGAAGCTGGAGAGTGAGAGAAAAGGAAAGAAGAGACATGCAGCCAGACGAGGGGTTAGTGAGAGAGGATGGGACAGAGAACAGGATGAGAAGGACATAAGGCAAGGCTAGGACAGGCAAGGACAGGCAAGGCAAGGCTAGGCTGCAGGACATGTTTTTGCTTTATAGTTTCTAGCACATTCGTCTTCAGACTAGGAGGAAAGCCATAAGACCGTATGGATTAGGCCCAAGCAAAAACCCCAGCTTCTTGAGACGCTTAGACTAAGCCTAAAATACCAAGATCTCTCCATAATGATGCTTTTTATACTGTACTTCCACAATCTGCTGGCAGTACAAAAAAATAAGCTGCAGATCTCCTTAGGCTGAGTCATGGTGCTTTGGGGCAGGGACCATGCATATCATGGGAATATTTCACAGTTTCTGCTCTGTTTTCAGTGTATGACACCAAAACACCCACCTGATGACATCCTTTCAAGAGCAAAGGCAGCAATTTGCAGAATTCCGCTTCTTAGGGGAAGTGAGAAATTGCTGAGCTGACACCAAGTCCTGCAGTGTCCCTGTCACCTGCAGAGCCACCGCATCCTCGCCACGGTAGCGGGTATTGTGACAAAGGTTCTATGTCAGCTGGGTGTGGCAGCCAGGCGCCCCCTAGGGGATGGGGAGCCTGTCAGCCCCGGGCCTGTCACTGCCTGCTGCCCCTGCTGCCACCAGCCAGGCCTCTGAAAACTTGTCAAACCATGCCCAGACTTGGGGCCAGTTTGGCCCAAAGTCTCCAAGAGACAAGTCGGGAAGAAAGATATGGGACAGAGGGAGAAAGCGAAGGGAGCAGGAGAAAGGGAAGGAAGAATAAAAAGTAGTGTTGGGCTGCAGGAGTGAGATGGAGGAATTGCAAGAAAAGAGGCAGGACGCAGGAGAGTGAGAGAAAAGGAAAGAAGAGACATGCAGCCAGACGAGGGGTTAGTGAGAGAGGATGGGACAGAGAACTGGATGAGAAGGACATAAGGCAAGGCTAGGACAGGCAAGGACAGGCAAGGCAAGGCTAGGCTGCAGGACATGTTTTTGCTTTATATTTTCTAGCACATTCGTCTTCAGACTAGGAGGAAAGCCATAAGACCGTATGGATTAGGCCCAAGCAAAAACCCCAGCTACTTGAGACTCTTAGACTAAGCCTAAAATACCAATATCTCTCCATAAGGATGGTTTTTATACTGTACTTCCACACTCTGCTGGCAGTACAAAAAAATAAGCTGCAGATCTCCTTAGGCTGAGTCATGGTGCTTTGGGGCAGGGACCATGCATATCATGGGAATATTTCACAGTTTCTGCTCTGTTTTCAGTGTATGACACCAAAACACCCACCTGATGACATCCTTTCAAGAGCAAAGGCAGCAATGTGCAGAATTCCACTTCTTAGGGGAAGGGACAAATTGCTGAGCTGACACCAAGTCCTGCAGTGTCCCTGTCACCTGCAGAGCCACCGCATCCTCGCCACGGTAGCGGGCATTGTGACAAAGGTTCTATGTCAGCTGGGTGTGGCAGCCAGGCGCCCCCTAGGGGATGGGGAGCCTGTCAGCTCCGGGCCTGTCACTGCCTGGTGTCCCTGCTGCCACCAGCCAGGCCTCTGAAAACTTGTCAAACCATGCCCAGACTTGGGGCCAGTTTGGCCCAAAGTCTGCAAGAGACAAGTCGGGAAGAAAGATATGGGACAGAGGGAGAAAGCGAAGGGAGCAGGAGAAAGGGAAGGAAGAATAAAAAGTAGTGTTGGGCTGCAGGAGTGAGATGGAGGAATTGCAAGAAAAGAGGCAGGAAGCAGGAGAGTGAGAGAAAAGGAAAGAAGAGACATGCAGCCAGACGAGGGCTTAGTGAGAGAGGATGGAACAGAGAACAGGATGACAAAGAAAGAAGGCAAGGCTAGGACAGGCAAGGACAGGCAAGGCAAGGCTAGGCTGCAGGACATGTTTTTGCTTTATAGTTTGTAGCACATTCGTCTTCAGACTAGGAGGAAAGCCATAAGACCGTATGGATTAGGCCCAAGCAAAAACCCCAGCTACTTGAGACTCTTAGACTAAGCCTAAAATACCAAGATCTCTCCATAAGGATGGTTTTTATACTGTACTTCCACAATCTGCTGGCAGTACAAAAAAATAAGCTGCAGATCTCCTTAGGCTGAGTCATGGTGGTTTGGGGCAGGGACCATGCATATCATGGGAATATTTCACAGATTCTGCTCTGTTTTCAGTGTATGACACCAAAACACCCACCTGATGACATCCTTTCAAGAGCAAAGGCAGCAATCTGCAGAATTCCGCTTCTTAGGGGAAGTGAGAAATTGCTGAGCTGACACCAAGTCCTGCAGTGTCTCTGTCAGCTGCAGATCCACCGCATCCTCGCCACGGTAGCGGGCATTGTGACAAAGGTTCTATGTCAGCTGGGTGGGCAGCCAGGCGCCCCCTAGGGGATGGGTAGCCTGTCAGCCCCGGGCCTGTCACTGCCTGGTGTCCCTGCTGCCACCAGCCAGGCCTCTGAAAACTTGTCAAACCATGCCCAGACTTGGGGCAAGTTTGGCCCAAAGTCTCCAAGAGACAAGTCGGGAAGAAAGATATGGGACAGAGGGAGAAAGCGAAGGGAGCAGGAGAAAGGGAAGGAAGAATAAAAAGTAGTGTTGGGCTGCAGGAGTGAGATGGAGGAATTGCAAGAAAAGAGGCAGGAAGCAGTAGAGTGAGAGAAAAGGAAAGAAGAGACATGCAGCCAGACGAGGGGTTAGTGAGAGAGGATGGGACAGAGAACTGGATGAGAAGGACATAAGGCAAGGCTAGGACAGGCAAGGACAGGCAAGGCAAGGCTAGGCTGCAGGACATGTTTTTGCTTTATAGTTTCTAGCACATTCGTCTTCAGACTAGGAGGAAAGCCATAAGACCGTATGGATTAGGCCCAAGCAAAAACCCCAGCTACTTGAGACTCTTAGACTAAGCCTAAAATACCAAGATCTCTCCATAAGGATTGTTTTTATACTGTACTTCCACACTCTGCTGGCAGTACAAAAAAATAAGCTGCAGATCTCCTTAGGCTGAGTCATGGTGCTTTGGGGCAGGGACCATGCATATCATGGGAATATTTCACAGTTTCTGCTCTGTTTTCAGTGTATGACACCAAAACACCCACCTGATGACATCCTTTCAAGAGCAAAGGCAGCAATCTGCAGAATTCCGGTTCTTAGGGGAAGGGACAAATTGCTGAGCTGACACCAAGTCCTGCAGTGTCCCTGTCACCTGCAGAGCCACCGCATCCTCGCCACGGTAGCGGGCATTGTGACAAAGGTTCTATGTCAGCTGGGTGTGGCAGCCAGGCGCCCCCTAGGGGATGGGGAGCCTGTCAGCCCCGGGCCTGTCACTGCCTGGTGTCCCTGCTGCCACCAGCCAGGCCTCTGAAAACTTGTCTAACCATGCCCAGACTTGGGGCCATTTTGGCCAAAAGTCTCCAAGAGACAAGTCGGGAAGAAAGATATGGGACAGAGGGAGAAAGCGAAGGGAGCAGGAGAAAGGGAAGGAAGAATAAAAAGTAGTGTTGGGCTGCAGGAGTGAGATGGAGGAATTGCAAGAAAAGAGGCAGGAAGCAGGAGAGTGAGAGAAAAGGAAAGAAGAGACATGCAGCCAGACGAGGGGTTAGTGAGAGAGGATGGGACAGAGAACAGGATGAGAAGGACATAAGGCAAGGCTAGGACAGGCAAGGACAGGCAAGGCAAGGCTAGGCTGCAGGACATGTATTTGCTTTATAGTTTCTAGCACATTCATCTTCAGACTAGGAGGAAAGCCATAAGACCGTATGGATTAGGCCCAAGCAAAAACCCCAGCTACTTGAGACTCTTAGACTAAGCCTAAAATACCAAGATCTCTCCATAAGGATGGTTTTTATACTGTACTACCAGAAACTGCTGGCAGTACAAAAAAATAAGCTGCAGATCTCCTTAGGCTGAGTCATGGTGCTTTGGGGCAGAGACCATGCATATCATGGGAATATTTCACAGTTTCTGCTCTGTTTTCAGTGTATGACACCAAAACACCCACCTGATGACATCCTTTCAAGATTAAAGGCAGCAATTTGCAGAATTCCGCTTCTTAGGGGAAGTGAGAAATTGCTGAGCTGACACCAAATCCTGCAGTGTCCCTGTCACCTGCAGAGCCACTGCATCCTTGCCACGGTAGCGGGCATTGTGACAAAGGTTCTATGTCAGCTGGATGTGGCAGCCAGGCGCCCCCTAGGGGATGGGGAGCCGGTCAGCCCCAGGCCTGTCACTGCCTGGTGTCCCTGCTGCCACCAGCCAGGCCTCTGAAAACTTGACAAACCATGCCCAGACTTGGGGCCAGTTTGGCCCAAAGTCTGCAAGAGACAAGTCGGGAAGAAAGATATGGGACAGAGGGAGAAAGCGAAGGGAGCAGGAGAAAGGGAAGGAAGAATAAAAAGTAGTGTTGTGCTGCAGGAGTGAGATGGAGGAATTGCAAGAAAAGAGGCAGGAAGCAGTAGAGTGAGAGAAAAGGAAAGAAGAGACATGCAGCCAGACGAGGGGTTAGTGAGAGAGGATGGGACAGAGAACAGGATGAGAAGGACATAAGGCAAGGCTAGGACAGGCAAGGACAGGCAAGGCAAGGCTAGGCTGCAGGACATGTTTTTGCTTTATAGTTTCTAGCACATTTGTCTTCAGACCAGGAGGAAAGCCATAAGACCGTATGGATTAGGCCCAAGCAAAAACCCCAGCTACTTGAGACTCTTAGACTAAGCCTAAAATACCAAGATCTCTCCATAAGGATGGTTTTTATACTGTACTTCCACGATCTGCTGGCAGTACCAAAAAATTAGCTGCAGATCTCCTTAGGCTGAGTCATGGTGCTTTGGGGCAGGGACCATGCATATCATGGGAATATTTCACAGTTTCTGCTCTGTTTTCAGTGTATGACACCAAAACACCCACCTGATGACATCCTTTCAAGAGCAAAGGCAGCAATCTGCAGAATTCCGCTTCTTAGGGGAAGTGAGAAATTGCTGACCTGACACCAAATCCTGCAGTGTCCCTGTCACCTGCAGAGCCACCGCATCCTCACCACGGTAGCGGGCATTGTGACAAAGGTTCTATGTCAGCTGGGTGGGCAGCCAGGCGCCCCCTAGGGGATGGGGAGCCTGTCAGCCCCGGGCCAGTCACTGCCTGGTGTCCCTGCTGCCACCAGCCAGGCCTCTGAAAACTTGTCAAACCATGCCCAGACTTGGGGCCAGTTTGGCCCAAAGTCTCCAAGAGACAAGTCGGGAAGAAAGATATGGGACAGAGGGAGAAAGCGAAGGGAGCAGGAGAAAGGGAAGGAAGAATAAAAAGTAGTGTTGGGCTGCAGGAGTGAGATGGAGGAATTGCAAGAAAAGAGGCAGGACGCAGGAGAGTGAGAGAAAAGGAAAGAAGAGACATGCAGCCAGACGAGGGGTTAGCGAGAGAGGATGGGACAGAGAACTGGATGAGAAGGACATAAGGCAAGGCTAGGACAGGCAAGGACAGGCAAGGCAAGGCTAGGCTGCAGGACATGTTTTTGCTTTATAGTTTCTAGCACATTCGTCTTCAGACTAGGAGGAAAGCCATAAGACCGTATGGATTAGGCCCAAGCAAAAACCCCAGCTACTTGAGACTCTTAGACTAAGCCTAAAATACCAAGATCTCTCCATAAGGATTGTTTTTATACTGTACTTCCACACTCTGCTGGCAGTACAAAAAAATAAGCTGCAGATCTCCTTAGGCTGAGTCATGGTGCTTTGGGGCAGGGACCATGCATATCATGGGAATATTTCACAGTTTCTGCTCTGTTTTCAGTGTATGACACCAAAACACCCACCTGATGACATCCTTTCAAGAGCAAAGGCAGCAATCTGCAGAATTCCGCTTCTTAGGGGAAGGGACAAATTGCTGAGCTGACACCAAGTCCTGCAGTGTCCCTGTCACCTGCAGAGCCACCGCATCCTCGCCACGGTAGCGGGCATTGTGACAAAGGTTCTATGTCAGCTGGGTGTGGCAGCCAGGCGCCCCCTAGGGGATGGGGAGCCTGTCAGCCCCGGGCCTGTCACTGCCTGGTGTCCCTGCTGCCACCAGCCAGGCCTCTGAAAACTTGTCTAACCATGCCCAGACTTGGGGCCATTTTGGCCAAAAGTCTCCAAGAGACAAGTCGGGAAGAAAGATATGGGACAGAGGGAGAAAGCGAAGGGAGCAGGAGAAAGGGAAGGAAGAATAAAAAGTAGTGTTGGGCTGCAGGAGTGAGATGGAGGAATTGCAAGAAAAGAGGCAGGACGCAGGAGAGTGAGAGAAAAGGAAAGAAGAGACATGCAGCCAGACGAGGGGTTAGTGAGAGAGGATGGGACAGAGAACTGGATGAGAAGGACATAAGGCAAGGCTAGGACAGGCAAGGACAGGCAAGGCAAGGCTAGGCTGCAGGACATGTTTTTGCTTTATATTTTCTAGCACATTCGTCTTCAGACTAGGAGGAAAGCCATAAGACCGTATGGATTAGGCCCAAGCAAAAACCCCAGCTACTTGAGACTCTTAGACTAAGCCTAAAATACCAATATCTCTCCATAAGGATGGTTTTTATACTGTACTTCCACACTCTGCTGGCAGTACAAAAAAATAAGCTGCAGATCTCCTTAGGCTGAGTCATGGTGCTTTGGGGCAGGGACCATGCATATCATGGGAATATTTCACAGTTTCTGCTCTGTTTTCAGTGTATGACACCAAAACACCCACCTGATGACATCCTTTCAAGAGCAAAGGCAGCAATCTGCAGAATTCCACTTCTTAGGGGAAGGGACAAATTGCTGAGCTGACACCAAGTCCTGCAGTGTCCCTGTCACCTGCAGAGCCACCGCATCCTCGCCACGGTAGCGGGCATTGTGACAAAGGTTCTATGTCAGCTGGGTGTGGCAGCCAGGCGCCCCCTAGGGGATGGGGAGCCTGTCAGCTCCGGGCCTGTCACTGCCTGGTGTCCCTGCTGCCACCAGCCAGGCCTCTGAAAACTTGTCAAACCATGCCCAGACTTGGGGCCAGTTTGGCCCAAAGTCTGCAAGAGACAAGTCGGGAAGAAAGATATGGGACAGAGGGAGAAAGCGAAGGGAGCAGGAGAAAGGGAAGGAAGAATAAAAAGTAGTGTTGGGCTGCAGGAGTGAGATGGAGGAATTGCAAGAAAAGAGGCAGGAAGCAGGAGAGTGAGAGAAAAGGAAAGAAGAGACATGCAGCCAGACGAGGGCTTAGTGAGAGAGGATGGAACAGAGAACAGGATGACAAAGAAAGAAGGCAAGGCTAGGACAGGCAAGGACAGGCAAGGCAAGGCTAGGCTGCAGGACATGTTTTTGCTTTATAGTTTCTAGCACATTCGTCTTCAGACTAGGAGGAAAGCCATAAGACCGTATGGATTAGGCCCAAGCAAAAACCCCAGCTACTTGAGACTCTTAGACTAAGCCTAAAATACCAAGATCTCTCCATAAGGATGGTTTTTATACTGTACTTCCACAATCTGCTGGCAGTACAAAAAAATAAGCTGCAGATCTCCTTAGGCTGAGTCATGGTGGTTTGGGGCAGGGACCATGCATATCATGGGAATATTTCACAGTTTCTGCTCTGTTTTCAGTGTATGACACCAAAACACCCACCTGATGACATCCTTTCAAGAGCAAAGGCAGCAATCTGCAGAATTCCGCTTCTTAGGGGAAGTGAGAAATTGCTGAGCTGACACCAAGTCCTGCAGTGTCTCTGTCAGCTGCAGATCCACCGCATCCTCGCCACGGTAGCGGGCATTGTGACAAAGGTTCTATGTCAGCTGGGTGGGCAGCCAGGCGCCCCCTAGGGGATGGGTAGCCTGTCAGCCCCGGGCCTGTCACTGCCTGGTGTCCCTGCTGCCACCAGCCAGGCCTCTGAAAACTTGTCAAACCATGCCCAGACTTGGGGCAAGTTTGGCCCAAAGTCTCCAAGAGACAAGTCGGGAAGAAAGATATGGGACAGAGGGAGAAAGCGAAGGGAGCAGGAGAAAGGGAAGGAAGAATAAAAAGTAGTGTTGGGCTGCAGGAGTGAGATGGAGGAATTGCAAGAAAAGAGGCAGGACGCAGGAGAGTGAGAGAAAAGGAAAGAAGAGACATGCAGCCAGACGAGGGGTTAGTGAGAGAGGATGGGACAGAGAACTGGATGAGAAGGACATAAGGCAAGGCTAGGACAGGCAAGGACAGGCAAGGCAAGGCTAGGCTGCAGGACATGTTTTTGCTTTATAGTTTCTAGCACATTCGTCTTCAGACTAGGAGGAAAGCCATAAGACCGTATGGATTAGGCCCAAGCAAAAACCCCAGCTACTTGAGACTCTTAGACTAAGCCTGAAATACCAAGATCTCTCCATAAGGATTGTTTTTATACTGTACTTCCACACTCTGCTGGCAGTACAAAAAAATAAGCTGCAGATCTCCTTAGGCTGAGTCATGGTGCTTTGGGGCAGGGACCATGCATATCATGGGAATATTTCACAGT
Source organism: Columba livia (assembly GCF_036013475.1). NCBI lineage: Eukaryota > Metazoa > Chordata > Aves > Columbiformes > Columbidae > Columba > Columba livia. Next base: position 4,080,298 of record NW_027043007.1, on the reverse strand, counting down.
TTCTGCTCTGTTTTCAGTGTATGACACCAAAACACCCACCTGATGACATCCTTTCAAGAGCAAAGGCAGCAATCTGCAGAATTCCGCTTCTTAGGGGAAGGGACAAATTGCTGAGCTGACACCAAGTCCTGCAGTGTCCCTGTCACCTGCAGAGCCACCGCATCCTCGCCACGGTAGCGGGCATTGTGACAAAGGTTCTATGTCAGCTGGGTGTGGCAGCCAGGCGCCCCCTAGGGGATGGGGAGCCGGTCAGCCCCAGGCCTGTCACTGCCTGGTGTCCCTGCTGCCACCAGCCAGGCCTCTGAAAACTTGTCAAACCATGCCCAGACTTGGGGCCAGTTTGGCCCAAAGTCTCCAAGAGACAAGTCGGGAAGAAAGATATGGGACAGAGGGAGAAAGCGAAGGGAGCAGGAGAAAGGGAAGGAAGAATAAAAAGTAGTGTTGGGCTGCAGGAGTGAGATGGAGGAATTGCAAGAAAAGAGGCAGGAAGCAGGAGAGTGAGAGAAAAGGAAAGAAGAGACATGCAGCCAGACAAGGGCTTAGTGAGAGAGGATGGGACAGAGAACAGGATGAGAAGGAAAGAAGGCAAGGCTAGGACAGGCAAGGACAGGCAAGGCAAGGCTAGGCTGCAGGACATGTATTTGCTTTATAGTTTCTAGCACATTCGTCTTCAGACTAGGAGGAAAGCCATAAGACCGTATGGATAAGGCCCAAGCAAAAACCCCAGCTACTTGAGACACTTAGACTAAGCCTAAAATACCAAGATGTCTCCATAAGGATGGTTTTTATACTGTACTTCCACAATCTGCTGGCAGTACAAAAAAATAAGCTGCAGATCTCCTTAGGCTGAGTCATGGTGCTTTGGGGCAGGGACCATGCATATCATGGGAATATTTCACAGTTTCTGCTCTGTTTTCAGTGTATGACACCAAAACACCCACCTGATGACATCCTTTCAAGAGCAAAGGCAGCAATCTGCAGAATTCCGCTTCTTAGGGGAAGTGCGAAATTGCTGAGCTGACACCAAGTCCTGCAGTGTCCCTGTCACCTGCAGAGCCACCGCATCCTCGCCACGGTAGCGGGCATTGTGACAAAGGTTCTATGTCAGTTGGGTGTGGCAGCCAGGCGCCCCCTAGGGGATGGGGAGCCTGTCAGCCCCGGGCCTGTCACTGCCTGGTGTCCCTGCTGCCACCAGCCAGGCCTCTGAAAACTTGTCAAACCATGCCCAGACTTGGGGCCAGTTTGGCCCAAAGTCTGCAAGAGACAAGTCGGGAAGAAAGATATGGGACAGAGGGAGAAAGCGAAGGGAGCAGGAGAAAGGGATGGAAGAATAAAAAGTAGTGTTGGGCTGCAGGAGTGAGATGGAGGAATTGCAAGAAAAGAGGCAGGAAGCAGGAGAGTGAGAGAAAAGGAAAGAAGAGACATGCAGCCAGACGAGGCGTTAGTGAGAGAGGATGGGACAGAGAACAGGATGAGAAGGACATAAGGCAAGGCTAGGACAGGCAAGGACAGGCAAGGCAAGGCTAGGCTGCAGGACATGTTGTTGCTTTATAGTTTCTAACACATTCGTCTTCAGACTAGGAGGAAAGCCATAAGACCGTATGGATTAGGCCCAAGCAAAAACCCCAGCTACTTGAGACTCTTAGACTAAGCCTAAAATACCAAGATCTCTCCATAAGGATGGTTTTTATACTGTACTTCCACACTCTGCTGGCAGTACAAAAAAATAAGCTGCAGATCTCCTTAGGCTGAGTCATGGTGCTTTGGGGCAGGGACCATGCATATCATGGGAATATTTCACAGTTTCTGCTCTGTTTTCAGTGTATGACACCAAAACACCCACCTGATGACATCCTTTCAAGAGCAAAGGCAGCAATTTGCAGAATTCCGCTTCTTAGGGGAAGTGAGAAATTGCTGAGCTGACACCAAGTCCTGCAGTGTCCCTGTCACCTGCAGAGCCACCGCATCCTCGCCACAGTAGCGGGCATTGTGACTAAGGTTCTATGTCAGCTGGGCGTGGCAGCCAGGCGCCCCCCAGGGGATGGGGAGCCTGTCAGCCCCGGGCCTGTCACTGCCTGGTGTCCCTGCTGCCACCAGCCAGGCCTCTGAAAACTTGTCAAAACATGCCCAGACTTGGGGCCAGTTTGGCCCAAAGTCTGCAAGAGACAAGTCGGGAAGAAAGATATGGGACAGAGGGAGAAAGCGAAGGGAGCAGGAGAAAGGGAAGGAAGAATAAAAAGTAGTGTTGGGCTGCAGGAGTGAGATGGAGGAATTGCAAGAAAAGAGGCAGGAAGCAGGAGAGTGAGAGAAAAGGAAAGAAGAGACATGCAGCCAGACGAGGGCTTAGTGAGAGAGGATGGAACAGAGAACAGGATGAGAAGGACATAAGACAAGGCTAGGACAGGCAAGGACAGGCAAGGCAAGGCTAGGCTGCAGGACATGTTTTTGCTTTATAGTTTCTAGCACATTCATCTTCAGACTAGGAGGAAAGCCATAAGACCGTATGGATTAGGCCCAAGCAAAAACCCCAGCTACTTGAGACTCTTAGACTAAGCCTAAAATACCAAGATCTCTCCATAAGGATGGTTTTTATACTGTACTACCACAAACTGCTGGCAGTACAAAAAAATAAGCTGCAGATCTCCTTAGGCTGAGTCATGGTGCTTTGGGGCAGAGACCATGCATATCATGGGAATATTTCACAGTTTCTGCTCTGTTTTCAGTGTATGACACCAAAACACCCACCTGATGACATCCTTTCAAGAGCAAAGGCAGCAATTTGCAGAATTCCGCTTCTTAGGGGAAGTGAGAAATTGCTGAGCTGACACCAAATCCTGCAGTGTCCCTGTCACCTGCAGAGCCACTGCATCCTTGCCACGGTAGCGGGCATTGTGACAAAGGTTCTATGTCAGCTGGATGTGGCAGCCAGGCGCCCCCTAGGGGATGGGGAGCCGGTCAGCCCCAGGCCTGTCACTGCCTGGTGTCCCTGCTGCCACCAGCCAGGCCTCTGAAAACTTGTCAAACCATGCCCAGACTTGGGGCCAGTTTGGCCCAAAGTCTGCAAGAGACAATTCGGGAAGTAAGATATGGGACAGAGGGAGAAAGCGAAGGGAGCAGGAGAAAGGGAAGGAAGAATAAAAAGTAGTGTTGGGCTGCAGGAGTGAGATGGAGGAATTGCAAGAAAAGAGGCAGGAAGCTGGAGAGTGAGAGAAAAGGAAAGAAGAGACATGCAGCCAGACGAGGGGTTAGTGAGAGAGGATGGGACAGAGAACAGGATGAGAAGGACATAAGGCAAGGCTAGGACAGGCAAGGACAGGCAAGGCAAGGCTAGGCTGCAGGACATGTTTTTGCTTTATAGTTTCTAGCACATTCGTTTTCAGACTAGGAGGAAAGCCATAAGACCGTATGGATTAGGCCCAAGCAAAAACCCCAGCTACTTGAGACTCTTAGACTAAGCCTAAAATACCAAGATCTCTCCATAAGGATGGTTTTTATACTGTACTTCCACAATCTGCTGGCAGTACAAAAAAATAAGCTACAGATCTCCTTAGGCTGAGTCATGGTGCTTTGGGGCAGGGACCATGCATATCATGGGAATATTTCACAGTTTCTGCTCTGTTTTCAGTGTATGACACCAAAACACCCACCTGATGACATCCTTTCAAGAGCAAAGGCAGCAATTTGCAGAATTCCGCTTCTTAGGGGAAGTGCGAAATTGCTGAGCTGACACCAAGTCCTGCAGTGTCCCTGTCACCTGCAGAGCCACCGCATCCTCGCCACGGTAGCGGGCATTGTGACAAAGGTTCTATGTCAGCTGGGTGTGGCAGCCAGGCGCCCCCTAGGGGATGGGGAGCCTGTCAGCCCCGGGCCTGTCAATGCCTGGTGTCCCTGCTGCCACCAGCCAGGCCTCTGAAAACTTGTCAAACCATGCCCAGACTTGGGGCCAGTTTGGCCCAGAGTCTGCAAGAGACAAGTCGGGAAGAAAGATATGGGACAGAGGGAGAAAGCGAAGGGAGCAGGAGAAAGGGAAGGAAGAATAAAAAGTAGTGTTGGGCTGCAGGAGTGAGATGGAGGAATTGCAAGAAAACAGGCAGGAAGCAGGAGAGTGAGAGAAAAGGATAGAAGAGACATGCAGCCAGACGAGGCCTTAGTGAGAGAGGATGGGACAGAGAACAGGTTGAGAAGGAAAGAAGGCAAGGCTAGGACAGGCAAGGACAGGCAAGGCAAGGCTAGGCTGCAGGACATGTTTTTGCTTTATAGTTTCTAGCACATTTGTCTTCAGACTAGGAGGAAAGCCATAAGACCGTATGGATTAGGCCCAAGCAAAAACCCCAGCTACTTGAGACTCTTAGACTAAGCCTAAAATACCAAGATCTCTCCATAAGGATGGTTTTTATACTGTACTTCCACAATCTGCTGGCAGTACAAAAAAATTAGCTGCAGATCTCCTTAGTCTGAGTCATGGTGCTTTGGGGCATGGACCGTGCATATCATGGGAGTATTTCACAGTTTCTGCTCTGTTTTCAGTGTATGACACCAAAACACCCACCTGATGACATCCTTTCAAGAGCAAAGGCAGCAATTTGCAGAATTCCGCTTCTTAGGGGAAGTGAGAAATTGCTGAGCTGACACCAAGTCCTGCAGTGTCCCTGTCACCTGCAGAGCCACCGCATCCTCGCCACGGTAGCGGGCATTGTGACAAAGGTTCTATGTCAGCTGGGTGTGGCAGCCAGGCGCCCCCTAGGGGATGGGGAGCCTGTCAGCCCCGGGCCTGTCACTGCCTGCTGTCCCTTGTGTCACCAGCCAGGCCTCTGAAAACTTGTCAAACCATGCCCAGACTTGGGGCCAGTTTGGCCCAAAGTCTGCAAGAGACAAGTCGGGAAGAAAGATATGGGACAGAGGGAGAAAGCGAAGGGAGCAGGAGAAAGGGAAGGAAGAATAAAAAGTAGTGTTGGGCTGCAGGAGTGAGATGGAGGAATTGCAAGAAAAGAGGCAGGAAGCAGGAGAGTGAGAGAAAAGGAAAGAAGAGACATGCAGCCAGACGAGGGGTTAGTGAGAGAGGATGGGACAGAGAACAGGATGAGAAGGACATAAGGCAAGGCTAGGACAGGCAAGGACAGGCAAGGCAAGGCTAGGCTGCAGGACATGTTTTTGCTTTATAGTTTCTAGCACATTCTTCTTCAGACTAGGAGGAAAGCCATAAGACCGTATGGATTAGGCCCAAGCAAAAACCCCAGCTACCTGAGACTCTTAGACTAAGCCTAAAATACCAAGATCTCTCCATAAGGATGGTTTTTATACTGTACTTCCACAATCTGCTGGCAGTACAAAAAAATAAGCTGCAGATCTCCTTAGGCTGAGTCACGGTGCTTTGGGGCAGGGACCATTCATATCATGGGAATATTTCACAGTTTCTGCTCTGTTTTCAGTGTATGACACCAAAACACCCACCTGATGACATCCTTTCAAGAGCAAAGGCAGCAATCTGCAGAATTCCGCTTCTTAGGGGAAGTGAGAAATTGCTGAGCTGACACCAAGTCCTGCAGTGTCCCTGTCACCTGCAGAGCCACCGCATCCTCGCCACGGTAGCGGGCATTGTGACAAAGGTTCTATGTCAGCTGGGTGTGGCAGCCAGGTGCCCCCTAGGGGATGGGGAGCCTCTCAGCCCCGGTCCTGTCACTGCCTGGTGTCCCTGCTGCCACCAGCCAGGCCTCTGAAAACTTGTCAAACCATGCCCAGACATGGGGCCAGATATGCCCAAAGTCTGCAAGAGACAAGTCGCGAAGAAAGATATGGGACAGAGGGAGAAAGCGAAGGGAGCAGGAGAAAGGGAAGGAAGAATAAAAAGTAGTGTTGGGCTGCAGGAGTGAGATGGAGGAATTGCAAGAAAAGAGGCAGGAAGCAGGAGAGTGAAAGAAAAGGAAAGAAGAGACATGCAGCCAGACGAGGGCTTAGTGAGAGAGGATGGGACAGAGAACAGGATGAGAAGGACATAAGGCAAGGCTAGGACAGGCAAGGACAGGCAAGGCAAGGCTAGGCTGCAGGACATGTTTTTGCTTTATAGTTTCTAGCACATTCGTCTTCAGTCTAGGAGGAAAGCCATAAGACCGTATGGATTAGGCCCAAGCAAAAACCCCAGCTACTTGAGACTCTTAGACTAAGCCTAAAATACCAAGATCTCTCCATAAGGATGGTTTTTATACTGTACTTCCACACTCTGCTGGCAGTACAAAAAAATAAGCTGCAGATCTCCTTAGGCTGAGTCATGGTGCTTTGGGGCAGGGACCATGCATATCATGGGAATATTTCACAGTTTCTGCTCTGTTTTCAGTGTATGACACCAAAACACCCACCTGATGACATCCTTTCAAGAGCAAAGGCAGCAATTTGCAGAATTCCGCTTCTTAGGGGAAGTGAGAAATTGCTGAGCTGACACCAAGTCCTGCAGTGTCCCTGTCACCTGCAGAGCCACCGCATCCTCGCCACAGTAGCGGGCATTGTGACTAAGGTTCTATGTCAGCTGGGCGTGGCAGCCAGGCGCCCCCCAGGGGATGGGGAGCCTGTCAGCCCCGGGCCTGTCACTGCCTGGTGTCCCTGCTGCCACCAGCCAGGCCTCTGAAAACTTGTCAAAACATGCCCAGACTTGGGGCCAGTTTGGCCCAAAGTCTGCAAGAGACAAGTCGGGAAGAAAGATATGGGACAGAGGGAGAAAGCGAAGGGAGCAGGAGAAAGGGAAGGAAGAATAAAAAGTAGTGTTGGGCTGCAGGAGTGAGATGGAGGAATTGCAAGAAAAGAGGCAGGAAGCAGGAGAGTGAGAGAAAAGGAAAGAAGAGACATGCAGCCAGACGAGGCGTTAGTGAGAGAGGATGGGACACAGAACAGGATGAGAAGGAAAGAAGGCAAGGCTAGGACAGGCAAGGACAGGCAAGGCAAGGCTAGGCTGCAGGACATGTTTTTGCTTTATAGTTTGTAGCACATTCTTCTTCAGACTAGGAGGAAAGACATAAGACCGTATGGATTAGGCCCAAGCAAAAACCCCAGCTATCTGAGACTCTTAGACTAAGCCTAAAATACCAAGATCTCTCCATAAGGATGGTTTTTATACTGTACTTCCACAATCTGCTGGCAGTACAAAAAAATAAGCTGCAGATCTCCTTAGGCTGAGTCATGGTGCTTTGGGGCAGGGACCATGCATATCATGGGAATATTTCACAGTTTCTGCTCTGTTTTCAGTGTATGACACCAAAACACCCACCTGATGACATCCTTTCAAGAGCAAAGGCAGCAATTTGCAGAATTCCGCTTCTTAGGGGAAGTGAGAAATTGCTGAGCTGACACCAAGTCCTGCAGTGTCCCTGCCACCTGCAGAGCCACCGCATCCTCGCCACGGTAGCGTTCATTGTGACAAAGGTTCTATGTCAGCTGGGTGTGGCAGCCAGGCGCCCCCTAGGGGATGGGGAGCCGGTCAGCCCCAGGCCTGTCACTGCCTGGTGTCCCTGCTGCCACCAGCCAGGCCTCTGAAAACTTGTCAAACCATGCCCAGACTTGGGGCCAGTTTGGCCCAAAGTCTGCAAGAGACAAGTCGGGAAGAAAGATATGGGACAGAGGGAGAAAGCGAAGGGAGCAGGAGAAAGGGAAGGAAGAATAAAAAGTAGTGTTGGGCTGCAGGAGTGAGATGGAGGAATTGCAAGAAAAGAGGCAGGAAGCAGGAGAGTGAGAGAAAAGGAAAGAAGAGACATGCAGCCAGACGAGGGGTTAGTGAGAGAGGATGGGACAGAGAACAGGATGAGAAGGAAAGAAGGCAAGGCTAGGACAGGCAAGGACAGGCAAGGCAAGGCTAGGCTGCAGGACATGTTTTTGCTTTATAGTTTCTAGCACATTCGTCTTCAGACTAGGAGGAAAGCCATAAGACCGTATGGATTAGGCCCAAGCAAAAACCCCAGCTACTTGAGACTCTTAGACTAAGCCTAAAATACCAAGATCTCTCCATAAGGATGGTTTTTATACTGTACTTCCACAATCTGCTGGCAGTAAAAAAAAATAAGCTGCAGATCTCCTTAGGCTGAGTCATGGTGCTTTGGGGCAGGGACCATGCATATCATGGGAATATTTCACAGTTTCTGCTCTGTTTTCAGTGTATGACACCAAAACACCCACCTGATGACATCCTTTCAAGAGCAAAGGCAGCAATCTGCAGAATTCCGCTTCTTAGGGGAAGTGCGAAATTGCTGAGCTGACACCAAGTCCTGCAGTGTCCCTGTCACCTGCAGAGCCACCGCATCCTCGCCACGGTAGCGGGCATTGTGACAAAGGTTCTATGTCAGCTGGGTGTGGCAGCCAGGCGCCCCCTAGGGGATGGGGAGCCTGTCAGCCCCGGGCCTGTCACTGCCTGGTGTCCCTGCTGCCACCAGCCAGGCCTCTGAAAACTTGTCTAACCATGCCCATACTTGGGGCCATTTTGGCCAAAAGTCTCCAAGAGACAAGTCGGGAAGAAAGATATGGGACAGAGGGAGAAAGCGAAGGGAGCAGGAGAAAGGGAAGGAAGAATAAAAAGTAGTGTTGGGCTGCAGGAGTGAGATGGAGGAATTGCAAGAAAAGAGGCAGGAAGCAGGAGAGTGAGAGAAAAGGAAAGAAGAGACATGCAGCCAGACGAGGGGTTAGTGAGAGAGGATGGGACAGAGAACAGGATGAGAAGGACATAAGGCAAGGCTAGGACAGGCAAGGACAGGCAAGGCAAGGCTAGGCTGCAGGACATGTTTTTGCTTTATAGTTTCTAGCACATTCATCTTCAGACTAGGAGGAAAGCCATAAGACCGTATGGATTAGGCCCAAGCAAAAACCCCAGCTACTTGAGACTCTTAGACTAAGCCTAAAATACCAAGATCTCTCCATAAGGATGGTTTTTATACTGTACTACCACAAACTGCTGGCAGTACAAAAAAATAAGCTGCAGATCTCCTTAGGCTGAGTCATGGTGCTTTGGGGCAGGGACCATGCATATCATGGGAATATTTCACAGTTTCTGCTCTGTTTTCAGTGTATGACACCAAAACACCCACCTGATGACATCCTTTCAAGAGCAAAGGCAGCAATCTGCAGAATTCCGCTTCTTAGGAGAAGTGAGAAATTGCTGAGCTGACACCAAATCCTGCAGTGTCCCTGTCACCTGCAGAGCCACCGCATCCTCACCACGGTAGCGGGCATTGTGACAAAGGTTCTATGTCAGCTGGGTGGGCAGCCAGGCGCCCCCTAGGGGATGGGGAGCCTGTCAGCCCCGGGCCAGTCACTGCCTGGTGTCCCTGCTGCCACCAGCCAGGCCTCTGAAAACTTGTCAAACCATGCCCAGACTTGGGGCCAGTTTGGCCCAAAGTCTCCAAGAGACAAGTCGGGAAGAAAGATATGGGACAGAGGGAGAAAGCGAAGGGAGCAGGAGAAAGGGAAGGAAGAATAAAAAGTAGTGTTGGGCTGCAGGAGTGAGATGGAGGAATTGCAAGAAAAGAGGCAGGAAGCTGGAGAGTGAGAGAAAAGGAAAGAAGAGACATGCAGCCAGACGAGGGGTTAGTGAGAGAGGATGGGACAGAGAACAGGATGAGAAGGACATAAGGCAAGGCTAGGACAGGCAAGGACAGGCAAGGCAAGGCTAGGCTGCAGGACATGTTTTTGCTTTATAGTTTCTAGCACATTCGTCTTCAGACTAGGAGGAAAGCCATAAGACCGTATGGATTAGGCCCAAGCAAAAACCCCAGCTTCTTGAGACGCTTAGACTAAGCCTAAAATACCAAGATCTCTCCATAATGATGCTTTTTATACTGTACTTCCACAATCTGCTGGCAGTACAAAAAAATAAGCTGCAGATCTCCTTAGGCTGAGTCATGGTGCTTTGGGGCAGGGACCATGCATATCATGGGAATATTTCACAGTTTCTGCTCTGTTTTCAGTGTATGACACCAAAACACCCACCTGATGACATCCTTTCAAGAGCAAAGGCAGCAATTTGCAGAATTCCGCTTCTTAGGGGAAGTGAGAAATTGCTGAGCTGACACCAAGTCCTGCAGTGTCCCTGTCACCTGCAGAGCCACCGCATCCTCGCCACGGTAGCGGGTATTGTGACAAAGGTTCTATGTCAGCTGGGTGTGGCAGCCAGGCGCCCCCTAGGGGATGGGGAGCCTGTCAGCCCCGGGCCTGTCACTGCCTGCTGCCCCTGCTGCCACCAGCCAGGCCTCTGAAAACTTGTCAAACCATGCCCAGACTTGGGGCCAGTTTGGCCCAAAGTCTCCAAGAGACAAGTCGGGAAGAAAGATATGGGACAGAGGGAGAAAGCGAAGGGAGCAGGAGAAAGGGAAGGAAGAATAAAAAGTAGTGTTGGGCTGCAGGAGTGAGATGGAGGAATTGCAAGAAAAGAGGCAGGACGCAGGAGAGTGAGAGAAAAGGAAAGAAGAGACATGCAGCCAGACGAGGGGTTAGTGAGAGAGGATGGGACAGAGAACTGGATGAGAAGGACATAAGGCAAGGCTAGGACAGGCAAGGACAGGCAAGGCAAGGCTAGGCTGCAGGACATGTTTTTGCTTTATATTTTCTAGCACATTCGTCTTCAGACTAGGAGGAAAGCCATAAGACCGTATGGATTAGGCCCAAGCAAAAACCCCAGCTACTTGAGACTCTTAGACTAAGCCTAAAATACCAATATCTCTCCATAAGGATGGTTTTTATACTGTACTTCCACACTCTGCTGGCAGTACAAAAAAATAAGCTGCAGATCTCCTTAGGCTGAGTCATGGTGCTTTGGGGCAGGGACCATGCATATCATGGGAATATTTCACAGTTTCTGCTCTGTTTTCAGTGTATGACACCAAAACACCCACCTGATGACATCCTTTCAAGAGCAAAGGCAGCAATGTGCAGAATTCCACTTCTTAGGGGAAGGGACAAATTGCTGAGCTGACACCAAGTCCTGCAGTGTCCCTGTCACCTGCAGAGCCACCGCATCCTCGCCACGGTAGCGGGCATTGTGACAAAGGTTCTATGTCAGCTGGGTGTGGCAGCCAGGCGCCCCCTAGGGGATGGGGAGCCTGTCAGCTCCGGGCCTGTCACTGCCTGGTGTCCCTGCTGCCACCAGCCAGGCCTCTGAAAACTTGTCAAACCATGCCCAGACTTGGGGCCAGTTTGGCCCAAAGTCTGCAAGAGACAAGTCGGGAAGAAAGATATGGGACAGAGGGAGAAAGCGAAGGGAGCAGGAGAAAGGGAAGGAAGAATAAAAAGTAGTGTTGGGCTGCAGGAGTGAGATGGAGGAATTGCAAGAAAAGAGGCAGGAAGCAGGAGAGTGAGAGAAAAGGAAAGAAGAGACATGCAGCCAGACGAGGGCTTAGTGAGAGAGGATGGAACAGAGAACAGGATGACAAAGAAAGAAGGCAAGGCTAGGACAGGCAAGGACAGGCAAGGCAAGGCTAGGCTGCAGGACATGTTTTTGCTTTATAGTTTGTAGCACATTCGTCTTCAGACTAGGAGGAAAGCCATAAGACCGTATGGATTAGGCCCAAGCAAAAACCCCAGCTACTTGAGACTCTTAGACTAAGCCTAAAATACCAAGATCTCTCCATAAGGATGGTTTTTATACTGTACTTCCACAATCTGCTGGCAGTACAAAAAAATAAGCTGCAGATCTCCTTAGGCTGAGTCATGGTGGTTTGGGGCAGGGACCATGCATATCATGGGAATATTTCACAGATTCTGCTCTGTTTTCAGTGTATGACACCAAAACACCCACCTGATGACATCCTTTCAAGAGCAAAGGCAGCAATCTGCAGAATTCCGCTTCTTAGGGGAAGTGAGAAATTGCTGAGCTGACACCAAGTCCTGCAGTGTCTCTGTCAGCTGCAGATCCACCGCATCCTCGCCACGGTAGCGGGCATTGTGACAAAGGTTCTATGTCAGCTGGGTGGGCAGCCAGGCGCCCCCTAGGGGATGGGTAGCCTGTCAGCCCCGGGCCTGTCACTGCCTGGTGTCCCTGCTGCCACCAGCCAGGCCTCTGAAAACTTGTCAAACCATGCCCAGACTTGGGGCAAGTTTGGCCCAAAGTCTCCAAGAGACAAGTCGGGAAGAAAGATATGGGACAGAGGGAGAAAGCGAAGGGAGCAGGAGAAAGGGAAGGAAGAATAAAAAGTAGTGTTGGGCTGCAGGAGTGAGATGGAGGAATTGCAAGAAAAGAGGCAGGAAGCAGTAGAGTGAGAGAAAAGGAAAGAAGAGACATGCAGCCAGACGAGGGGTTAGTGAGAGAGGATGGGACAGAGAACTGGATGAGAAGGACATAAGGCAAGGCTAGGACAGGCAAGGACAGGCAAGGCAAGGCTAGGCTGCAGGACATGTTTTTGCTTTATAGTTTCTAGCACATTCGTCTTCAGACTAGGAGGAAAGCCATAAGACCGTATGGATTAGGCCCAAGCAAAAACCCCAGCTACTTGAGACTCTTAGACTAAGCCTAAAATACCAAGATCTCTCCATAAGGATTGTTTTTATACTGTACTTCCACACTCTGCTGGCAGTACAAAAAAATAAGCTGCAGATCTCCTTAGGCTGAGTCATGGTGCTTTGGGGCAGGGACCATGCATATCATGGGAATATTTCACAGTTTCTGCTCTGTTTTCAGTGTATGACACCAAAACACCCACCTGATGACATCCTTTCAAGAGCAAAGGCAGCAATCTGCAGAATTCCGGTTCTTAGGGGAAGGGACAAATTGCTGAGCTGACACCAAGTCCTGCAGTGTCCCTGTCACCTGCAGAGCCACCGCATCCTCGCCACGGTAGCGGGCATTGTGACAAAGGTTCTATGTCAGCTGGGTGTGGCAGCCAGGCGCCCCCTAGGGGATGGGGAGCCTGTCAGCCCCGGGCCTGTCACTGCCTGGTGTCCCTGCTGCCACCAGCCAGGCCTCTGAAAACTTGTCTAACCATGCCCAGACTTGGGGCCATTTTGGCCAAAAGTCTCCAAGAGACAAGTCGGGAAGAAAGATATGGGACAGAGGGAGAAAGCGAAGGGAGCAGGAGAAAGGGAAGGAAGAATAAAAAGTAGTGTTGGGCTGCAGGAGTGAGATGGAGGAATTGCAAGAAAAGAGGCAGGAAGCAGGAGAGTGAGAGAAAAGGAAAGAAGAGACATGCAGCCAGACGAGGGGTTAGTGAGAGAGGATGGGACAGAGAACAGGATGAGAAGGACATAAGGCAAGGCTAGGACAGGCAAGGACAGGCAAGGCAAGGCTAGGCTGCAGGACATGTATTTGCTTTATAGTTTCTAGCACATTCATCTTCAGACTAGGAGGAAAGCCATAAGACCGTATGGATTAGGCCCAAGCAAAAACCCCAGCTACTTGAGACTCTTAGACTAAGCCTAAAATACCAAGATCTCTCCATAAGGATGGTTTTTATACTGTACTACCAGAAACTGCTGGCAGTACAAAAAAATAAGCTGCAGATCTCCTTAGGCTGAGTCATGGTGCTTTGGGGCAGAGACCATGCATATCATGGGAATATTTCACAGTTTCTGCTCTGTTTTCAGTGTATGACACCAAAACACCCACCTGATGACATCCTTTCAAGATTAAAGGCAGCAATTTGCAGAATTCCGCTTCTTAGGGGAAGTGAGAAATTGCTGAGCTGACACCAAATCCTGCAGTGTCCCTGTCACCTGCAGAGCCACTGCATCCTTGCCACGGTAGCGGGCATTGTGACAAAGGTTCTATGTCAGCTGGATGTGGCAGCCAGGCGCCCCCTAGGGGATGGGGAGCCGGTCAGCCCCAGGCCTGTCACTGCCTGGTGTCCCTGCTGCCACCAGCCAGGCCTCTGAAAACTTGACAAACCATGCCCAGACTTGGGGCCAGTTTGGCCCAAAGTCTGCAAGAGACAAGTCGGGAAGAAAGATATGGGACAGAGGGAGAAAGCGAAGGGAGCAGGAGAAAGGGAAGGAAGAATAAAAAGTAGTGTTGTGCTGCAGGAGTGAGATGGAGGAATTGCAAGAAAAGAGGCAGGAAGCAGTAGAGTGAGAGAAAAGGAAAGAAGAGACATGCAGCCAGACGAGGGGTTAGTGAGAGAGGATGGGACAGAGAACAGGATGAGAAGGACATAAGGCAAGGCTAGGACAGGCAAGGACAGGCAAGGCAAGGCTAGGCTGCAGGACATGTTTTTGCTTTATAGTTTCTAGCACATTTGTCTTCAGACCAGGAGGAAAGCCATAAGACCGTATGGATTAGGCCCAAGCAAAAACCCCAGCTACTTGAGACTCTTAGACTAAGCCTAAAATACCAAGATCTCTCCATAAGGATGGTTTTTATACTGTACTTCCACGATCTGCTGGCAGTACCAAAAAATTAGCTGCAGATCTCCTTAGGCTGAGTCATGGTGCTTTGGGGCAGGGACCATGCATATCATGGGAATATTTCACAGTTTCTGCTCTGTTTTCAGTGTATGACACCAAAACACCCACCTGATGACATCCTTTCAAGAGCAAAGGCAGCAATCTGCAGAATTCCGCTTCTTAGGGGAAGTGAGAAATTGCTGACCTGACACCAAATCCTGCAGTGTCCCTGTCACCTGCAGAGCCACCGCATCCTCACCACGGTAGCGGGCATTGTGACAAAGGTTCTATGTCAGCTGGGTGGGCAGCCAGGCGCCCCCTAGGGGATGGGGAGCCTGTCAGCCCCGGGCCAGTCACTGCCTGGTGTCCCTGCTGCCACCAGCCAGGCCTCTGAAAACTTGTCAAACCATGCCCAGACTTGGGGCCAGTTTGGCCCAAAGTCTCCAAGAGACAAGTCGGGAAGAAAGATATGGGACAGAGGGAGAAAGCGAAGGGAGCAGGAGAAAGGGAAGGAAGAATAAAAAGTAGTGTTGGGCTGCAGGAGTGAGATGGAGGAATTGCAAGAAAAGAGGCAGGACGCAGGAGAGTGAGAGAAAAGGAAAGAAGAGACATGCAGCCAGACGAGGGGTTAGCGAGAGAGGATGGGACAGAGAACTGGATGAGAAGGACATAAGGCAAGGCTAGGACAGGCAAGGACAGGCAAGGCAAGGCTAGGCTGCAGGACATGTTTTTGCTTTATAGTTTCTAGCACATTCGTCTTCAGACTAGGAGGAAAGCCATAAGACCGTATGGATTAGGCCCAAGCAAAAACCCCAGCTACTTGAGACTCTTAGACTAAGCCTAAAATACCAAGATCTCTCCATAAGGATTGTTTTTATACTGTACTTCCACACTCTGCTGGCAGTACAAAAAAATAAGCTGCAGATCTCCTTAGGCTGAGTCATGGTGCTTTGGGGCAGGGACCATGCATATCATGGGAATATTTCACAGTTTCTGCTCTGTTTTCAGTGTATGACACCAAAACACCCACCTGATGACATCCTTTCAAGAGCAAAGGCAGCAATCTGCAGAATTCCGCTTCTTAGGGGAAGGGACAAATTGCTGAGCTGACACCAAGTCCTGCAGTGTCCCTGTCACCTGCAGAGCCACCGCATCCTCGCCACGGTAGCGGGCATTGTGACAAAGGTTCTATGTCAGCTGGGTGTGGCAGCCAGGCGCCCCCTAGGGGATGGGGAGCCTGTCAGCCCCGGGCCTGTCACTGCCTGGTGTCCCTGCTGCCACCAGCCAGGCCTCTGAAAACTTGTCTAACCATGCCCAGACTTGGGGCCATTTTGGCCAAAAGTCTCCAAGAGACAAGTCGGGAAGAAAGATATGGGACAGAGGGAGAAAGCGAAGGGAGCAGGAGAAAGGGAAGGAAGAATAAAAAGTAGTGTTGGGCTGCAGGAGTGAGATGGAGGAATTGCAAGAAAAGAGGCAGGACGCAGGAGAGTGAGAGAAAAGGAAAGAAGAGACATGCAGCCAGACGAGGGGTTAGTGAGAGAGGATGGGACAGAGAACTGGATGAGAAGGACATAAGGCAAGGCTAGGACAGGCAAGGACAGGCAAGGCAAGGCTAGGCTGCAGGACATGTTTTTGCTTTATATTTTCTAGCACATTCGTCTTCAGACTAGGAGGAAAGCCATAAGACCGTATGGATTAGGCCCAAGCAAAAACCCCAGCTACTTGAGACTCTTAGACTAAGCCTAAAATACCAATATCTCTCCATAAGGATGGTTTTTATACTGTACTTCCACACTCTGCTGGCAGTACAAAAAAATAAGCTGCAGATCTCCTTAGGCTGAGTCATGGTGCTTTGGGGCAGGGACCATGCATATCATGGGAATATTTCACAGTTTCTGCTCTGTTTTCAGTGTATGACACCAAAACACCCACCTGATGACATCCTTTCAAGAGCAAAGGCAGCAATCTGCAGAATTCCACTTCTTAGGGGAAGGGACAAATTGCTGAGCTGACACCAAGTCCTGCAGTGTCCCTGTCACCTGCAGAGCCACCGCATCCTCGCCACGGTAGCGGGCATTGTGACAAAGGTTCTATGTCAGCTGGGTGTGGCAGCCAGGCGCCCCCTAGGGGATGGGGAGCCTGTCAGCTCCGGGCCTGTCACTGCCTGGTGTCCCTGCTGCCACCAGCCAGGCCTCTGAAAACTTGTCAAACCATGCCCAGACTTGGGGCCAGTTTGGCCCAAAGTCTGCAAGAGACAAGTCGGGAAGAAAGATATGGGACAGAGGGAGAAAGCGAAGGGAGCAGGAGAAAGGGAAGGAAGAATAAAAAGTAGTGTTGGGCTGCAGGAGTGAGATGGAGGAATTGCAAGAAAAGAGGCAGGAAGCAGGAGAGTGAGAGAAAAGGAAAGAAGAGACATGCAGCCAGACGAGGGCTTAGTGAGAGAGGATGGAACAGAGAACAGGATGACAAAGAAAGAAGGCAAGGCTAGGACAGGCAAGGACAGGCAAGGCAAGGCTAGGCTGCAGGACATGTTTTTGCTTTATAGTTTCTAGCACATTCGTCTTCAGACTAGGAGGAAAGCCATAAGACCGTATGGATTAGGCCCAAGCAAAAACCCCAGCTACTTGAGACTCTTAGACTAAGCCTAAAATACCAAGATCTCTCCATAAGGATGGTTTTTATACTGTACTTCCACAATCTGCTGGCAGTACAAAAAAATAAGCTGCAGATCTCCTTAGGCTGAGTCATGGTGGTTTGGGGCAGGGACCATGCATATCATGGGAATATTTCACAGTTTCTGCTCTGTTTTCAGTGTATGACACCAAAACACCCACCTGATGACATCCTTTCAAGAGCAAAGGCAGCAATCTGCAGAATTCCGCTTCTTAGGGGAAGTGAGAAATTGCTGAGCTGACACCAAGTCCTGCAGTGTCTCTGTCAGCTGCAGATCCACCGCATCCTCGCCACGGTAGCGGGCATTGTGACAAAGGTTCTATGTCAGCTGGGTGGGCAGCCAGGCGCCCCCTAGGGGATGGGTAGCCTGTCAGCCCCGGGCCTGTCACTGCCTGGTGTCCCTGCTGCCACCAGCCAGGCCTCTGAAAACTTGTCAAACCATGCCCAGACTTGGGGCAAGTTTGGCCCAAAGTCTCCAAGAGACAAGTCGGGAAGAAAGATATGGGACAGAGGGAGAAAGCGAAGGGAGCAGGAGAAAGGGAAGGAAGAATAAAAAGTAGTGTTGGGCTGCAGGAGTGAGATGGAGGAATTGCAAGAAAAGAGGCAGGACGCAGGAGAGTGAGAGAAAAGGAAAGAAGAGACATGCAGCCAGACGAGGGGTTAGTGAGAGAGGATGGGACAGAGAACTGGATGAGAAGGACATAAGGCAAGGCTAGGACAGGCAAGGACAGGCAAGGCAAGGCTAGGCTGCAGGACATGTTTTTGCTTTATAGTTTCTAGCACATTCGTCTTCAGACTAGGAGGAAAGCCATAAGACCGTATGGATTAGGCCCAAGCAAAAACCCCAGCTACTTGAGACTCTTAGACTAAGCCTGAAATACCAAGATCTCTCCATAAGGATTGTTTTTATACTGTACTTCCACACTCTGCTGGCAGTACAAAAAAATAAGCTGCAGATCTCCTTAGGCTGAGTCATGGTGCTTTGGGGCAGGGACCATGCATATCATGGGAATATTTCACAGTTTCTGCTCTGTTTTCAGTGTATGACACCAAAACACCCACCTGATGACATCCTTTCAAGAGCAAAGGCAGCAATCTGCAGAATTCCGCTTCTTAGGGGAAGGGACAAATTGCTGAGCTGACACCAAGTCCTGCAGTGTCCCTGTCACCTGCAGAGCCACCGCATCCTCGCCACGGTAGCGGGCATTGTGACAAAGGTTCTATGTCAGCTGGGTGTGGCAGCCAGGCGCCCCCTAGGGGATGGGGAGCCGGTCAGCCCCAGGCCTGTCACTGCCTGGTGTCCCTGCTGCCACCAGCCAGGCCTCTGAAAACTTGTCAAACCATGCCCAGACTTGGGGCCAGTTTGGCCCAAAGTCTCCAAGAGACAAGTCGGGAAGAAAGATATGGGACAGAGGGAGAAAGCGAAGGGAGCAGGAGAAAGGGAAGGAAGAATAAAAAGTAGTGTTGGGCTGCAGGAGTGAGATGGAGGAATTGCAAGAAAAGAGGCAGGAAGCAGGAGAGTGAGAGAAAAGGAAAGAAGAGACATGCAGCCAGACAAGGGCTTAGTGAGAGAGGATGGGACAGAGAACAGGATGAGAAGGAAAGAAGGCAAGGCTAGGACAGGCAAGGACAGGCAAGGCAAGGCTAGGCTGCAGGACATGTATTTGCTTTATAGTTTCTAGCACATTCGTCTTCAGACTAGGAGGAAAGCCATAAGACCGTATGGATAAGGCCCAAGCAAAAACCCCAGCTACTTGAGACACTTAGACTAAGCCTAAAATACCAAGATGTCTCCATAAGGATGGTTTTTATACTGTACTTCCACAATCTGCTGGCAGTACAAAAAAATAAGCTGCAGATCTCCTTAGGCTGAGTCATGGTGCTTTGGGGCAGGGACCATGCATATCATGGGAATATTTCACAGTTTCTGCTCTGTTTTCAGTGTATGACACCAAAACACCCACCTGATGACATCCTTTCAAGAGCAAAGGCAGCAATCTGCAGAATTCCGCTTCTTAGGGGAAGTGCGAAATTGCTGAGCTGACACCAAGTCCTGCAGTGTCCCTGTCACCTGCAGAGCCACCGCATCCTCGCCACGGTAGCGGGCATTGTGACAAAGGTTCTATGTCAGTTGGGTGTGGCAGCCAGGCGCCCCCTAGGGGATGGGGAGCCTGTCAGCCCCGGGCCTGTCACTGCCTGGTGTCCCTGCTGCCACCAGCCAGGCCTCTGAAAACTTGTCAAACCATGCCCAGACTTGGGGCCAGTTTGGCCCAAAGTCTGCAAGAGACAAGTCGGGAAGAAAGATATGGGACAGAGGGAGAAAGCGAAGGGAGCAGGAGAAAGGGATGGAAGAATAAAAAGTAGTGTTGGGCTGCAGGAGTGAGATGGAGGAATTGCAAGAAAAGAGGCAGGAAGCAGGAGAGTGAGAGAAAAGGAAAGAAGAGACATGCAGCCAGACGAGGCGTTAGTGAGAGAGGATGGGACAGAGAACAGGATGAGAAGGACATAAGGCAAGGCTAGGACAGGCAAGGACAGGCAAGGCAAGGCTAGGCTGCAGGACATGTTGTTGCTTTATAGTTTCTAACACATTCGTCTTCAGACTAGGAGGAAAGCCATAAGACCGTATGGATTAGGCCCAAGCAAAAACCCCAGCTACTTGAGACTCTTAGACTAAGCCTAAAATACCAAGATCTCTCCATAAGGATGGTTTTTATACTGTACTTCCACACTCTGCTGGCAGTACAAAAAAATAAGCTGCAGATCTCCTTAGGCTGAGTCATGGTGCTTTGGGGCAGGGACCATGCATATCATGGGAATATTTCACAGTTTCTGCTCTGTTTTCAGTGTATGACACCAAAACACCCACCTGATGACATCCTTTCAAGAGCAAAGGCAGCAATTTGCAGAATTCCGCTTCTTAGGGGAAGTGAGAAATTGCTGAGCTGACACCAAGTCCTGCAGTGTCCCTGTCACCTGCAGAGCCACCGCATCCTCGCCACAGTAGCGGGCATTGTGACTAAGGTTCTATGTCAGCTGGGCGTGGCAGCCAGGCGCCCCCCAGGGGATGGGGAGCCTGTCAGCCCCGGGCCTGTCACTGCCTGGTGTCCCTGCTGCCACCAGCCAGGCCTCTGAAAACTTGTCAAAACATGCCCAGACTTGGGGCCAGTTTGGCCCAAAGTCTGCAAGAGACAAGTCGGGAAGAAAGATATGGGACAGAGGGAGAAAGCGAAGGGAGCAGGAGAAAGGGAAGGAAGAATAAAAAGTAGTGTTGGGCTGCAGGAGTGAGATGGAGGAATTGCAAGAAAAGAGGCAGGAAGCAGGAGAGTGAGAGAAAAGGAAAGAAGAGACATGCAGCCAGACGAGGGCTTAGTGAGAGAGGATGGAACAGAGAACAGGATGAGAAGGACATAAGACAAGGCTAGGACAGGCAAGGACAGGCAAGGCAAGGCTAGGCTGCAGGACATGTTTTTGCTTTATAGTTTCTAGCACATTCATCTTCAGACTAGGAGGAAAGCCATAAGACCGTATGGATTAGGCCCAAGCAAAAACCCCAGCTACTTGAGACTCTTAGACTAAGCCTAAAATACCAAGATCTCTCCATAAGGATGGTTTTTATACTGTACTACCACAAACTGCTGGCAGTACAAAAAAATAAGCTGCAGATCTCCTTAGGCTGAGTCATGGTGCTTTGGGGCAGAGACCATGCATATCATGGGAATATTTCACAGTTTCTGCTCTGTTTTCAGTGTATGACACCAAAACACCCACCTGATGACATCCTTTCAAGAGCAAAGGCAGCAATTTGCAGAATTCCGCTTCTTAGGGGAAGTGAGAAATTGCTGAGCTGACACCAAATCCTGCAGTGTCCCTGTCACCTGCAGAGCCACTGCATCCTTGCCACGGTAGCGGGCATTGTGACAAAGGTTCTATGTCAGCTGGATGTGGCAGCCAGGCGCCCCCTAGGGGATGGGGAGCCGGTCAGCCCCAGGCCTGTCACTGCCTGGTGTCCCTGCTGCCACCAGCCAGGCCTCTGAAAACTTGTCAAACCATGCCCAGACTTGGGGCCAGTTTGGCCCAAAGTCTGCAAGAGACAATTCGGGAAGTAAGATATGGGACAGAGGGAGAAAGCGAAGGGAGCAGGAGAAAGGGAAGGAAGAATAAAAAGTAGTGTTGGGCTGCAGGAGTGAGATGGAGGAATTGCAAGAAAAGAGGCAGGAAGCTGGAGAGTGAGAGAAAAGGAAAGAAGAGACATGCAGCCAGACGAGGGGTTAGTGAGAGAGGATGGGACAGAGAACAGGATGAGAAGGACATAAGGCAAGGCTAGGACAGGCAAGGACAGGCAAGGCAAGGCTAGGCTGCAGGACATGTTTTTGCTTTATAGTTTCTAGCACATTCGTTTTCAGACTAGGAGGAAAGCCATAAGACCGTATGGATTAGGCCCAAGCAAAAACCCCAGCTACTTGAGACTCTTAGACTAAGCCTAAAATACCAAGATCTCTCCATAAGGATGGTTTTTATACTGTACTTCCACAATCTGCTGGCAGTACAAAAAAATAAGCTACAGATCTCCTTAGGCTGAGTCATGGTGCTTTGGGGCAGGGACCATGCATATCATGGGAATATTTCACAGTTTCTGCTCTGTTTTCAGTGTATGACACCAAAACACCCACCTGATGACATCCTTTCAAGAGCAAAGGCAGCAATTTGCAGAATTCCGCTTCTTAGGGGAAGTGCGAAATTGCTGAGCTGACACCAAGTCCTGCAGTGTCCCTGTCACCTGCAGAGCCACCGCATCCTCGCCACGGTAGCGGGCATTGTGACAAAGGTTCTATGTCAGCTGGGTGTGGCAGCCAGGCGCCCCCTAGGGGATGGGGAGCCTGTCAGCCCCGGGCCTGTCAATGCCTGGTGTCCCTGCTGCCACCAGCCAGGCCTCTGAAAACTTGTCAAACCATGCCCAGACTTGGGGCCAGTTTGGCCCAGAGTCTGCAAGAGACAAGTCGGGAAGAAAGATATGGGACAGAGGGAGAAAGCGAAGGGAGCAGGAGAAAGGGAAGGAAGAATAAAAAGTAGTGTTGGGCTGCAGGAGTGAGATGGAGGAATTGCAAGAAAACAGGCAGGAAGCAGGAGAGTGAGAGAAAAGGATAGAAGAGACATGCAGCCAGACGAGGCCTTAGTGAGAGAGGATGGGACAGAGAACAGGTTGAGAAGGAAAGAAGGCAAGGCTAGGACAGGCAAGGACAGGCAAGGCAAGGCTAGGCTGCAGGACATGTTTTTGCTTTATAGTTTCTAGCACATTTGTCTTCAGACTAGGAGGAAAGCCATAAGACCGTATGGATTAGGCCCAAGCAAAAACCCCAGCTACTTGAGACTCTTAGACTAAGCCTAAAATACCAAGATCTCTCCATAAGGATGGTTTTTATACTGTACTTCCACAATCTGCTGGCAGTACAAAAAAATTAGCTGCAGATCTCCTTAGTCTGAGTCATGGTGCTTTGGGGCATGGACCGTGCATATCATGGGAGTATTTCACAGTTTCTGCTCTGTTTTCAGTGTATGACACCAAAACACCCACCTGATGACATCCTTTCAAGAGCAAAGGCAGCAATTTGCAGAATTCCGCTTCTTAGGGGAAGTGAGAAATTGCTGAGCTGACACCAAGTCCTGCAGTGTCCCTGTCACCTGCAGAGCCACCGCATCCTCGCCACGGTAGCGGGCATTGTGACAAAGGTTCTATGTCAGCTGGGTGTGGCAGCCAGGCGCCCCCTAGGGGATGGGGAGCCTGTCAGCCCCGGGCCTGTCACTGCCTGCTGTCCCTTGTGTCACCAGCCAGGCCTCTGAAAACTTGTCAAACCATGCCCAGACTTGGGGCCAGTTTGGCCCAAAGTCTGCAAGAGACAAGTCGGGAAGAAAGATATGGGACAGAGGGAGAAAGCGAAGGGAGCAGGAGAAAGGGAAGGAAGAATAAAAAGTAGTGTTGGGCTGCAGGAGTGAGATGGAGGAATTGCAAGAAAAGAGGCAGGAAGCAGGAGAGTGAGAGAAAAGGAAAGAAGAGACATGCAGCCAGACGAGGGGTTAGTGAGAGAGGATGGGACAGAGAACAGGATGAGAAGGACATAAGGCAAGGCTAGGACAGGCAAGGACAGGCAAGGCAAGGCTAGGCTGCAGGACATGTTTTTGCTTTATAGTTTCTAGCACATTCTTCTTCAGACTAGGAGGAAAGCCATAAGACCGTATGGATTAGGCCCAAGCAAAAACCCCAGCTACCTGAGACTCTTAGACTAAGCCTAAAATACCAAGATCTCTCCATAAGGATGGTTTTTATACTGTACTTCCACAATCTGCTGGCAGTACAAAAAAATAAGCTGCAGATCTCCTTAGGCTGAGTCACGGTGCTTTGGGGCAGGGACCATTCATATCATGGGAATATTTCACAGTTTCTGCTCTGTTTTCAGTGTATGACACCAAAACACCCACCTGATGACATCCTTTCAAGAGCAAAGGCAGCAATCTGCAGAATTCCGCTTCTTAGGGGAAGTGAGAAATTGCTGAGCTGACACCAAGTCCTGCAGTGTCCCTGTCACCTGCAGAGCCACCGCATCCTCGCCACGGTAGCGGGCATTGTGACAAAGGTTCTATGTCAGCTGGGTGTGGCAGCCAGGTGCCCCCTAGGGGATGGGGAGCCTCTCAGCCCCGGTCCTGTCACTGCCTGGTGTCCCTGCTGCCACCAGCCAGGCCTCTGAAAACTTGTCAAACCATGCCCAGACATGGGGCCAGATATGCCCAAAGTCTGCAAGAGACAAGTCGCGAAGAAAGATATGGGACAGAGGGAGAAAGCGAAGGGAGCAGGAGAAAGGGAAGGAAGAATAAAAAGTAGTGTTGGGCTGCAGGAGTGAGATGGAGGAATTGCAAGAAAAGAGGCAGGAAGCAGGAGAGTGAAAGAAAAGGAAAGAAGAGACATGCAGCCAGACGAGGGCTTAGTGAGAGAGGATGGGACAGAGAACAGGATGAGAAGGACATAAGGCAAGGCTAGGACAGGCAAGGACAGGCAAGGCAAGGCTAGGCTGCAGGACATGTTTTTGCTTTATAGTTTCTAGCACATTCGTCTTCAGTCTAGGAGGAAAGCCATAAGACCGTATGGATTAGGCCCAAGCAAAAACCCCAGCTACTTGAGACTCTTAGACTAAGCCTAAAATACCAAGATCTCTCCATAAGGATGGTTTTTATACTGTACTTCCACACTCTGCTGGCAGTACAAAAAAATAAGCTGCAGATCTCCTTAGGCTGAGTCATGGTGCTTTGGGGCAGGGACCATGCATATCATGGGAATATTTCACAGTTTCTGCTCTGTTTTCAGTGTATGACACCAAAACACCCACCTGATGACATCCTTTCAAGAGCAAAGGCAGCAATTTGCAGAATTCCGCTTCTTAGGGGAAGTGAGAAATTGCTGAGCTGACACCAAGTCCTGCAGTGTCCCTGTCACCTGCAGAGCCACCGCATCCTCGCCACAGTAGCGGGCATTGTGACTAAGGTTCTATGTCAGCTGGGCGTGGCAGCCAGGCGCCCCCCAGGGGATGGGGAGCCTGTCAGCCCCGGGCCTGTCACTGCCTGGTGTCCCTGCTGCCACCAGCCAGGCCTCTGAAAACTTGTCAAAACATGCCCAGACTTGGGGCCAGTTTGGCCCAAAGTCTGCAAGAGACAAGTCGGGAAGAAAGATATGGGACAGAGGGAGAAAGCGAAGGGAGCAGGAGAAAGGGAAGGAAGAATAAAAAGTAGTGTTGGGCTGCAGGAGTGAGATGGAGGAATTGCAAGAAAAGAGGCAGGAAGCAGGAGAGTGAGAGAAAAGGAAAGAAGAGACATGCAGCCAGACGAGGGGTTAGTGAGAGAGGATGGGACAGAGAACAGGATGAGAAGGACATAAGACAAGGCTAGGACAGGCAAGGACAGGCAAGGCAAGGCTAGGCTGCAGGACATGTTTTTGCTTTATAGTTTCTAGCACATTCATCTTCAGACTAGGAGGAAAGCCATAAGACCGTATGGATTAGGCCCAAGCAAAAACCCCAGCTACTTGAGACTCTTAGACTAAGCCTAAAATACCAAGATCTCTCCATAAGGATGGTTTTTATACTGTACTACCACAAACTGCTGGCAGTACAAAAAAATAAGCTGCAGATCTCCTTAGGCTGAGTCATGGTGCTTTGGGGCAGAGACCATGCATATCATGGGAATATTTCACAGTTTCTGCTCTGTTTTCAGTGTATGACACCAAAACACCCACCTGATGACATCCTTTCAAGAGCAAAGGCAGCAATTTGCAGAATTCCGCTTCTTAGGGGAAGTGAGAAATTGCTGAGCTGACACCAAATCCTGCAGTGTCCCTGTCACCTGCAGAGCCACTGCATCCTTGCCACGGTAGCGGGCATTGTGACAAAGGTTCTATGTCAGCTGGATGTGGCAGCCAGGCGCCCCCTAGGGGATGGGGAGCCGGTCAGCCCCAGGCCTGTCACTGCCTGGTGTCCCTGCTGCCACCAGCCAGGCCTCTGAAAACTTGTCAAACCATGCCCAGACTTGGGGCCAGTTTGGCCCAAAGTCTGCAAGAGACAAGTCGGGAAGAAAGATATGGGACAGAGGGAGAAAGCGAAGGGAGCAGGAGAAAGGGAAGGAAGAATAAAAAGTAGTGTTGGGCTGCAGGAGTGAGATGGAGGAATTGCAAGAAAAGAGGCAGGAAGCAGGAAAGTGAGAGAAAAGGAAAGAAGAGACATGCAGCCAGACGAGGGGTTAGTGAGACAGGATGGGACAGAGAACAGGATGAGAAGGAAAGAAGGCAAGGCTAGGACAGGCAAGGACAGGCAAGGCAAGGCTAGGCTGCAGGACATGTTTTTGCTTTATAGTTTCTAGCACATTCGTCTTCAGACTAGGAGGAAAGCCATAAGACCGTATGGATTAGGCCCAAGCAAAAACCCCAGCTTCTTGAGACGCTTAGACTAAGCCTAAAATACCAAGATCTCTCCATAAGGATGCTTTTTATACTGTACTTCCACAATCTGCTGGCAGTACAAAAAAATAAGCTGCAGATCTCCTTAGGCTGAGTCATGGTGCTTTGGGGCAGGGACCATGCATATCATGGGAATATTTCACAGTTTCTGCTCTGTTTTCAGTGTATGACACCAAAACACCCACCTGATGACATCCTTTCAAGAGCAAAGGCAGCAATCTGCAGAATTCCGCTTCTTAGGGGAAGTGAGAAATTGCTGAGCTGACACCAAGTCCTGCAGTGTCCCTGTCACCTGCAGAGCCACCGCATCCTCGCCACGGTAGCGGGCATTGTGACAAAGGTTCTATGTCAGCTGGGTGTGGCAGCCAGGCGCCCCCTAGGGGATGGGGAGCCTGTCAGCCCCGGGCCTGTCACTGCCTGCTGTCCCTTGTGTCACCAGCCAGGCCTCTGAAAACTTGTCAAACCATGCCCAGACTTGGGGCCAGTTTGGCCCAAAGTCTGCAAGAGACAAGTCGGGAAGAAAGATATGGGACAGAGGGAGAAAGCGAAGGGAGCAGGAGAAAGGGAAGGAAGAATAAAAAGTAGTGTTGGGCTGCAGGAGTGAGATGGAGGAATTGCAAGAAAAGAGGCAGGAAGCAGGAGAGTGAGAGAAAAGGAAAGAAGAGACATGCAGCCAGACGAGGGGTTAGTGAGAGAGGATGGGACAGAGAACAGGATGAGAAGGAAAGAAGGCAAGGCTAGGACAGGCAAGGACAGGCAAGGCAAGGCTAGGCTGCAGGACATGTTTTTGCTTTATAGTTTCTAGCACATTCTTCTTCAGACTAGGAGGAAAGCCATAAGACCGTATGGATTAGGCCCAAGCAAAAACCCCAGCTACCTGAGACTCTTAGACTAAGCCTAAAATACCAAGATCTCTCCATAAGGATGGTTTTTATACTGTACTTCCACAATCTGCTGGCAGTACAAAAAAATAAGCTGCAGATCTCCTTAGGCTGAGTCACGGTGCTTTGGGGCAGGGACCATTCATATCATGGGAATATTTCACAGTTTCTGCTCTGTTTTCAGTGTATGACACCAAAACACCCACCTGATGACATCCTTTCAAGAGCAAAGGCAGCAATCTGCAGAATTCCGCTTCTTAGGGGAAGTGCGAAATTGCTGAGCTGACACCAAGTCCTGCAGTGTCCCTGTCACCTGCAGAGCCACCGCATCCTCGCCACGGTAGCGGGCATTGTGACAAAGGTTCTATGTCAGCTGGGTGTGGCAGCCAGGCGCCCCCTAGGGGATGGGGAGCCTGTGAGCCCCGGTCCTGTCACTGCCTGCTGTTCCTGCTGCCACCAGCCAGGCCTCTGAAAACTTGTCAAACCATGCCCAGACTTGGGGCCAGATATGCCCAAAGTCTGCAAGAGACAAGTCGGGAAGAAAGATATGGGACAGAGGGAGAAAGCGAAGGGAGCAGGAGAAAGGGAAGGAAGAATAAAAAGTAGTGTTGGGCTGCAGGAGTGAGATGGAGGAATTGCAAGAAAAGAGGCAGGAAGCAGGAGAGTGAGAGAAAAGGAAAGAAGAGACATGCAGCCAGACGAGGGGTTAGTGAGAGAGGATGGGACAGAGAACAGGATGAGAAGGAAAGAAGGCAAGGCTAGGACAGGCAAGGACAGGCAAGGCAAGGCTAGCCTGCAGGACATGTTTTTGCTTTATAGTTTCTAGCACATTCGTCTTCAGACTAGGAGGAAAGCCATAAGACCGTATGGATTAGGCCCAAGCAAAAACCCCAGCTACTTGAGACTCTTAGACTAAGCCTAAAATACCAAGATCTCTCCATAAGGATGGTTTTTATACTGTACTTCCACAATCTGCTGGCAGTACAAAAAAATAAGCTGCAGATCTCCTTAGGCTGAGTCATGGTGCTTTGGGGCATGGACCGTGCATATCATGGGAGTATTTCACAGTTTCTGCTCTGTTTTCAGTGTATGACACCAAAACACCCACCTGATGACATCCTTTCAAGAGCAAAGGCAGCAATTTGCAGAATTCCGCTTCTTAGGGGAAGTGAGAAATTGCTGAGCTGACTCCAAGTCCTGCAGTGTCCCTGTCACCTGCAGAGCCACCGCATCCTCGCCACGGTAGCGGGCATTGTGACAAAGGTTCTATGTCAGCTGGGTGTGGCAGCCAGGCGCCCCCTAGGGGATGGGGAGCCTGTCAGCCCCGGGCCTGTCACTGCCTGGTGTCCCTGCTGCCACCAGCCAGGCCTCTGAAAACTTGTCAAACCATGCCCAGACTTGGGGCCAGTTTGGCCCAAAGTCTCCAAGAGACAAGTCGGGAAGAAAGATATGGGACAGAGGGAGAAAGCGAAGGGAGCAGGAGAAAGGGAAGGAAGAATAAAAAGTAGTGTTGGGCTGCAGGAGTGAGATGGAGGAATTGCAAGAAAAGAGGCAGGAAGCAGGAGAGTGAGAGAAAAGGAAAGAAGAGACATGCAGCCAGACGAGGGCTTAGTGAGAGAGGATGGGACAGAGAACAGGATGAGAAGGAAATAAGGCAAGGCTAGGACAGGCAAGGACAGGCAAGGGAAGGCTAGGCTGCAGGACATGTTTTTGCTTTATAGTTTCTAGCACATTTGTCTTCAGACTAGGAGGAAAGCCATAAGACCGTATGGATTAGGCCCAAGCAAAAACCCCAGCTACTTGAGACTCTTAGACTAAGCCTAAAATACCAAGATCTCTCCATAAGGATGTTTTTTATACTGTACTTCCACAATCTGCTGGCAGTACAAAAAAATAAGCTACAGATCTCCTTAGGCTGAGTCATGGTGCTTTGGGGCATGGACCGTGCATATCATGGGAGTATTTCACAGTTTCTGCTCTGTTTTCAGTGTATGACACCAAAACACCCACCTGATGACATCCTTTCAAGAGCAAAGGCAGCAATTTGCAGAATTCCGCTTCTTAGGGGAAGTGAGAAATTGCTGAGCTGACACCAAGTCCTGCAGTGTCCCTGTCACCTGCAGAGCCACCGCATCCTCGCCACGGTAGCGGGCATTGTGACAAAGGTTCTATGTCAGCTGGGTGTGGCAGCCAGGTGCCCCCTAGGGGATGGGGAGCCTCTCAGCCCCGGGCCTGTCACTGCCTGGTGTCCCTGCTGCCACCAGCCAGGCCTCTGAAAACTTGTCAAACCATGCCCAGACATGGGGCCAGATATGCCCAAAGTCTGCAAGAGACAAGTCGCGAAGAAAGATATGGGACAGAGGGAGAAAGCGAAGGGAGCAGGAGAAAGGGAAGGAAGAATAAAAAGTAGTGTTGGGCTGCAGGAGTGAGATGGAGGAATTGCAAGAAAAGAGGCAGGAAGCAGGAGAGTGAAAGAAAAGGAAAGAAGAGACATGCAGCCAGACGAGGGCTTAGTGAGAGAGGATGGGACAGAGAACAGGATGAGAAGGACATAAGGCAAGGCTAGGACAGGCAAGGACAGGCAAGGCAAGGCTAGGCTGCAGGACATGTTTTTGCTTTATAGTTTCTAGCACATTCGTCTTCAGACTAGGAGGAAAGCCATAAGACCGTATGGATTAGGCCCAAGCAAAAACCCCAGCTACTTGAGACTCTTAGACTAAGTCTAAAATACCAAGATCTCTCCATAAGGATGTTTTTTATACTGTACTTCCACAATCTGCTGGCAGTACAAAAAAATAAGCTACAGATCTCCTTAGGCTGAGTCATGGTGCTTTGGGGCATGGACCGTGCATATCATGGGAGTATTTCACAGTTTCTGCTCTGTTTTCAGTGTATGACACCAAAACACCCACCTGATGACATCCTTTCAAGAGCAAAGGCAGCAATTTGCAGAATTCCGCTTCTTAGGGGAAGTGAGAAATTGCTGAGCTGACACCAAGTCCTGCAGTGTCCCTGTCACCTGCAGAGCCACCGCATCCTCGCCACGGTAGCGGGCATTGTGACAAAGGTTCTATGTCAGCTGGGTGTGGCAGCCAGGTGCCCCCTAGGGGATGGGGAGCCTCTCAGCCCCGGGCCTGTCACTGCCTGGTGTCCCTGCTGCCACCAGCCAGGCCTCTGAAAACTTGTCAAACCATGCCCAGACATGGGGCCAGATATGCCCAAAGTCTGCAAGAGACAAGTCGGGAAGAAAGATATGGGACAGAGGGAGAAAGCGAAGGGAGCAGGAGAAAGGGAAGGAAGAATAAAAAGTAGTGTTGGGCTGCAGGAGTGAGATGGAGGAATTGCAAGAAAAGAGGCAGGAAGCAGGAGAGTGAAAGAAAAGGAAAGAAGAGACATGCAGCCAGACGAGGGCTTAGTGAGAGAGGATGGGACAGAGAACAGGATGAGAAGGACATAAGGCAAGGCTAGGACAGGCAAGGACAGGCAAGGCAAGGCTAGGCTGCAGGACATGTTTTTGCTTTATAGTTTCTAGCACATTCGTTTTCAGACTAGGAGGAAAGCCATAAGACCGTATGGATTAGGCCCAAGCAAAAACCCCAGCTACTTGAGACTCTTAGACTAAGCCTAAAATACCAAGATCTCTCCATAAGGATGGTTTTTATACTGTACTTCCACAATCTGCTGGCAGTACAAAAAAATAAGCTGCAGATCTCCTTAGTCTGAGTCATGGTGCTTTGGGGCATGGACCGTGCATATCATGGGAGTATTTCACAGTTTCTGCTCTGTTTTCAGTGTATGACACCAAAACACCCACCTGATGACATCCTTTCAAGAGCAAAGGCAGCAATTTGCAGAATTCCGCTTCTTAGGGGAAGTGAGAAATTGCTGAGCTGACTCCAAGTCCTGCAGTGTCCCTGTCACCTGCAGAGCCACCGCATCCTCGCCACGGTAGCGGGCATTGTGACAAAGGTTCTATGTCAGCTGGGTGTGGCAGCCAGGCGCCCCCTAGGGGATGGGGAGCCTGTCAGCCCCGGGCCTGTCACTGCCTGCTGTCCCTTGTGTCACCAGCCAGGCCTCTGAAAACTTGTCAAACCATGCCCAGACTTGGGGCCAGTTTGGCCCAAAGTCTGCAAGAGACAAGTCGGGAAGAAAGATATGGGACAGAGGGAGAAAGCGAAGGGAGCAGGAGAAAGGGAAGGAAGAATAAAAAGTAGTGTTGGGCTGCAGGAGTGAGATGGAGGAATTGCAAGAAAAGAGGCAGGAAGCAGGAGAGTGAGAGAAAAGGAAAGAAGAGACATGCAGCCAGACGAGGGGTTAGTGAGAGAGGATGGGACAGAGAACAGGATGAGAAGGAAAGAAGGCAAGGCTAGGACAGGCAAGGACAGGCAAGGCAAGGCTAGGCTGCAGGACATGTTTTTGCTTTATAGTTTCTAGCACATTCTTCTTCAGACTAGGAGGAAAGCCATAAGACCGTATGGATTAGGCCCAAGCAAAAACCCCAGCTACCTGAGACTCTTAGACTAAGCCTAAAATACCAAGATCTCTCCATAAGGATGGTTTTTATACTGTACTTCCACAATCTGCTGGCAGTACAAAAAAATAAGCTGCAGATCTCCTTAGGCTGAGTCACGGTGCTTTGGGGCAGGGACCATTCATATCATGGGAATATTTCACAGTTTCTGCTCTGTTTTCAGTGTATGACACCAAAACACCCACCTGATGACATCCTTTCAAGAGCAAAGGCAGCAATCTGCAGAATTCCGCTTCTTAGGGGAAGTGAGAAATTGCTGAGCTGACACCAAGTCCTGCAGTGTCCCTGTCACCTGCAGAGCCACCGCATCCTCGCCACGGTAGCGGGCATTGTGACAAAGGTTCTATGTCAGCTGGGTGTGGCAGCCAGGCGCCCCCTAGGGGATGGGGAGCCTGTGAGCCCCGGTCCTGTCACTGCCTGCTGTTCCTGCTGCCACCAGCCAGGCCTCTGAAAACTTGTCAAACCATGCCCAGACTTGGGGCCAGATATGCCCAAAGTCTGCAAGAGACAAGTCGGGAAGAAAGATATGGGACAGAGGGAGAAAGCGAAGGGAGCAGGAGAAAGGGAAGGAAGAATAAAAAGTAGTGTTGGGCTGCAGGAGTGAGATGGAGGAATTGCAAGAAAAGAGGCAGGAAGCAGGAGAGTGAGAGAAAAGGAAAGAAGAGACATGCAGCCAGACGAGGGGTTAGTGAGAGAGGATGGGACAGAGAACAGGATGAGAAGGAAAGAAGGCAAGGCTAGGACAGGCAAGGACAGGCAAGGCAAGGCTAGCCTGCAGGACATGTTTTTGCTTTATAGTTTCTAGCACATTCGTCTTCAGACTAGGAGGAAAGCCATAAGACCGTATGGATTAGGCCCAAGCAAAAACCCCAGCTACTTGAGACTCTTAGACTAAGCCTAAAATACCAAGATCTCTCCATAAGGATGGTTTTTATACTGTACTTCCACAATCTGCTGGCAGTACAAAAAAATAAGCTGCAGATCTCCTTAGGCTGAGTCATGGTGCTTTGGGGCATGGACCGTGCATATCATGGGAATATTTCACAGTTTCTGCTCTGTTTTCAGTGTATGACACCAAAACACCCACCTGATGACATCCTTTCAAGAGCAAAGGCAGCAATTTGCAGAATTCCGCTTCTTAGGGGAAGTGAGAAATTGCTGAGCTGACTCCAAGTCCTGCAGTGTCCCTGTCACCTGCAGAGCCACCGCATCCTCGCCACGGTAGCGGGCATTGTGACAAAGGTTCTATGTCAGCTGGGTGTGGCAGCCAGGCGCCCCCTAGGGGATGGGGAGCCTCTCAGCCCCGGGCCTGTCACTGCCTGGTGTCCCTGCTGCCACCAGCCAGGCCTCTGAAAACTTGTCAAACCATGCCCAGACTTGGGGCCAGTTTGGCCCAAAGTCTCCAAGAGACAAGTCGGGAAGAAAGATATGGGACAGAGGGAGAAAGCGAAGGGAGCAGGAGAAAGGGAAGGAAGAATAAAAAGTAGTGTTGGGCTGCAGGAGTGAGATGGAGGAATTGCAAGAAAAGAGGCAGGAAGCAGGAGAGTGAGAGAAAAGGAAAGAAGAGACATGCAGCCAGACGAGGGCTTAGTGAGAGAGGATGGGACAGAGAACAGGATGAGAAGGAAATAAGGCAAGGCTAGGACAGGCAAGGACAGGCAAGGGAAGGCTAGGCTGCAGGACATGTTTTTGCTTTATAGTTTCTAGCACATTTGTCTTCAGACTAGGAGGAAAGCCATAAGACCGTATGGATTAGGCCCAAGCAAAAACCCCAGCTACTTGAGACTCTTAGACTAAGCCTAAAATACCAAGATCTCTCCATAAGGATGTTTTTTATACTGTACTTCCACAATCTGCTGGCAGTACAAAAAAATAAGCTACAGATCTCCTTAGGCTGAGTCATGGTGCTTTGGGGCATGGACCGTGCATATCATGGGAGTATTTCACAGTTTCTGCTCTGTTTTCAGTGTATGACACCAAAACACCCACCTGATGACATCCTTTCAAGAGCAAAGGCAGCAATTTGCAGAATTCCGCTTCTTAGGGGAAGTGAGAAATTGCTGAGCTGACACCAAGTCCTGCAGTGTCCCTGTCACCTGCAGAGCCACCGCATCCTCGCCACGGTAGCGGGCATTGTGACAAAGGTTCTATGTCAGCTGGGTGTGGCAGCCAGGTGCCCCCTAGGGGATGGGGAGCCTCTCAGCCCCGGGCCTGTCACTGCCTGGTGTCCCTGCTGCCACCAGCCAGGCCTCTGAAAACTTGTCAAACCATGCCCAGACATGGGGCCAGATATGCCCAAAGTCTGCAAGAGACAAGTCGCGAAGAAAGATATGGGACAGAGGGAGAAAGCGAAGGGAGCAGGAGAAAGGGAAGGAAGAATAAAAAGTAGTGTTGGGCTGCAGGAGTGAGATGGAGGAATTGCAAGAAAAGAGGCAGGAAGCAGGAGAGTGAAAGAAAAGGAAAGAAGAGACATGCAGCCAGACGAGGGCTTAGTGAGAGAGGATGGGACAGAGAACAGGATGAGAAGGACATAAGGCAAGGCTAGGACAGGCAAGGACAGGCAAGGCAAGGCTAGGCTGCAGGACATGTTTTTGCTTTATAGTTTCTAGCACATTCGTCTTCAGACTAGGAGGAAAGCCATAAGACCGTATGGATTAGGCCCAAGCAAAAACCCCAGCTACTTGAGACTCTTAGACTAAGTCTAAAATACCAAGATCTCTCCATAAGGATGTTTTTTATACTGTACTTCCACAATCTGCTGGCAGTACAAAAAAATAAGCTACAGATCTCCTTAGGCTGAGTCATGGTGCTTTGGGGCATGGACCGTGCATATCATGGGAGTATTTCACAGTTTCTGCTCTGTTTTCAGTGTATGACACCAAAACACCCACCTGATGACATCCTTTCAAGAGCAAAGGCAGCAATTTGCAGAATTCCGCTTCTTAGGGGAAGTGAGAAATTGCTGAGCTGACACCAAGTCCTGCAGTGTCCCTGTCACCTGCAGAGCCACCGCATCCTCGCCACGGTAGCGGGCATTGTGACAAAGGTTCTATGTCAGCTGGGTGTGGCAGCCAGGTGCCCCCTAGGGGATGGGGAGCCTCTCAGCCCCGGGCCTGTCACTGCCTGGTGTCCCTGCTGCCACCAGCCAGGCCTCTGAAAACTTGTCAAACCATGCCCAGACATGGGGCCAGATATGCCCAAAGTCTGCAAGAGACAAGTCGGGAAGAAAGATATGGGACAGAGGGAGAAAGCGAAGGGAGCAGGAGAAAGGGAAGGAAGAATAAAAAGTAGTGTTGGGCTGCAGGAGTGAGATGGAGGAATTGCAAGAAAAGAGGCAGGAAGCAGGAGAGTGAAAGAAAAGGAAAGAAGAGACATGCAGCCAGACGAGGGCTTAGTGAGAGAGGATGGGACAGAGAACAGGATGAGAAGGACATAAGGCAAGGCTAGGACAGGCAAGGACAGGCAAGGCAAGGCTAGGCTGCAGGACATGTTTTTGCTTTATAGTTTCTAGCACATTCGTTTTCAGACTAGGAGGAAAGCCATAAGACCGTATGGATTAGGCCCAAGCAAAAACCCCAGCTACTTGAGACTCTTAGACTAAGCCTAAAATACCAAGATCTCTCCATAAGGATGGTTTTTATACTGTACTTCTCCAATCTGCTGGCAGTACAAAAAAATAAGCTGCAGATCTCCTTAGGCTGAGTCATGGTGCTTTGGGGCAGGGACCATGCATATCATGGGAATATTTCACAGTTTCTGCTCTGTTTTCAGTGTATGACACCAAAACACCCACCTGATGACATCCTTTCAAGAGCAAAGGCAGCAATTTGCAGAATTCCGCTTCTTAGGGGAAGTGAGAAATTGCTGAGCTGACTCCAAGTCCTGCAGTGTCCCTGTCACCTGCAGAGCCACCGCATCCTCGCCACGGTAGCGGGCATTGTGACAAAGGTTCTATGTCAGCTGGGTGTGGCAGCCAGGCGCCCCCTAGGGGATGGGGAGCCTGTCAGCCCCGTACCTGTCACTGCCTGTTGTCCCTGCTGCCACCAGCCAGGCCTCTGAAAACTTGTCAAAACATGCCCAGACTTGGGGCCAGTTTGGCCCAAAGTCTGCAAGAGACAAGTCGGGAAGAAAGATATGGGACAGAGGGAGAAAGCAAAGGGAGCAGGAGAAAGGGAAGGAAGAATAAAAAGTAGTGTTGGGCTGCAGGAGTGAGATGGAGGAATTGCAAGAAAAGAGGCAGGAAGCAGGAGAGTGAGAGAAAAGGAAAGAAGAGACATGCAGCCAGACGAGGGCTTAGTGAGAGAGGATGGGACAGAGAACAGGATGAGAAGGACATAAGGCAAGGCTAGGACAGGCAAGGACAGGCAAGGCAAGGCTAGGCTGCAGGACATGTTTTTGCTTTATAGTTTCTAGCACATTCGTTTTCAGACTAGGAGGAAAGCCATAAGACCGTATGGATTAGGCCCAAGCAAAAACCCCAGCTACTTGAGACTCTTAGACTAAGCCTAAAATACCAAGATCTCTCCATAAGGATGGTTTTTATACTGTACTTCCCCAATCTGCTGGCAGTACAAAAAAATAAGCTGCAGATCTCCTTAGGCTGAGTCATGGTGCTTTGGGGCAGGGACCATGCATATCATGGGAATATTTCACAGTTTCTGCTCTGTTTTCAGTGTATGACACCAAAACACCCACCTGATGACATCCTTTCAAGAGCAAAGGCAGCAATTTGCAGAATTCCGCTTCTTAGGGGAAGTGAGAAATTGCTGAGCTGACTCCAAGTCCTGCAGTGTCCCTGTCACCTGCAGAGCCACCGCATCCTCGCCACGGTAGCGGGCATTGTGACAAAGGTTCTATGTCAGCTGGGTGTGGCAGCCAGGCGCCCCCTAGGGGATGGGGAGCCTGTCAGCCCCGTACCTGTCACTGCCTGTTGTCCCTGCTGCCACCAGCCAGGCCTCTGAAAACTTGTCAAAACATGCCCAGACTTGGGGCCAGTTTGGCCCAAAGTCTGCAAGAGACAAGTCGGGAAGAAAGATATGGGACAGAGGGAGAAAGCAAAGGGAGCAGGAGAAAGGGAAGGAAGAATAAAAAGTAGTGTTGGGCTGCAGGAGTGAGATGGAGGAATTGCAAGAAAAGAGGCAGGAAGCAGGAGAGTGAGAGAAAAGGAAAGAAGAGACATGCAGCCAGACGAGGGCTTAGTGAGAGAGGATGGGACAGAGAACAGGATGAGAAGGACATAAGGCAAGGCTAGGACAGGCAAGGACAGGCAAGGCAAGGCTAGGCTGCAGGACATGTTTTCGCTTTATAGTTTCTAGCACATTCGTCTTCAGACTAGGAGGAAAGCCATAAGACCGTATGGATTAGGCCCAAGCAAAAACCCCAGCTACTTGAGACTCTTAGACTAAGCCTAAAATACCAAGATCTCTCCATAAGGATGGTTTTTATACTGTACTTCCACAATCTGCTGGCAGTACAAAAAAATAAGCTACAGATCTCCTTAGGCTGAGTCATGGTGCTTTGGGGCATGGACCGTGCATATCATGGGAGTATTTCACAGTTTCTGCTCTGTTTTCAGTGTATGACACCAAAACACCCACCTGATGACATCCTTTCAAGAGCAAAGGCAGCAATTTGCAGAATTCCGCTTCTTAGGGGAAGTGAGAAATTGCTGAGCTGACACCAAGTCCTGCAGTGTCCCTGTCACCTGCAGAGCCACCGCATCCTCGCCACGGTAGCGGGCATTGTGACAAAGGTTCTATGTCAGCTGGGTGTGGCAGCCAGGTGCCCCCTAGGGGATGGGGAGCCTGTCAGCCCCGGGCCTGTCACTGCCTGGTGTCCCTGCTGCCACCAGCCAGGCCTCTGAAAACTTGTCAAACCATGCCCAGACTTGGGGCCAGATATGCCCAAAGTCTGCAAGAGACAAGTCGGGAAGAAAGATATGGGACAGAGGGAGAAAGCGAAGGGAGCAGGAGAAAGGGAAGGAAGAATAAGAAGTAGTGTTGGGCTGCAGGAGTGAGATGGAGGAATTGCAAGAAAAGAGGCAGGAAGCAGGAGAGTGAGAGAAAAGGAAAGAAGAGACATGCAGCCAGACGAGGGGTTAGTGAGAGAGGATGGGACAGAGAACAGGATGAGAAGGAAAGAAGGCAAGGCTAGGACAGGCAAGGACAGGCAAGGCAAGGCTAGGCTGCAGGACATTTTTTTGCTTTATAGTTTCTAGCACATTCGTCTTCAGACCAGGAGGAAAGCCATAAGACCGTATGGATTAGGCCCAAGCAAAAACCCCAGCTACTTGAGACTCTTAGACTAAGCCTAAAATACCAAGATCTCTCCATAAGGATGTTTTTTATACTGTACTTCCACAATCTGCTGGCAGTACAAAAAAATAAGCTACAGATCTCCTTAGGCTGAGTCATGGTGCTTTGGGGCATGGACCGTGCATATCATGGGAGTATTTCACAGTTTC
Organism: Columba livia; assembly: GCF_036013475.1. Classification (NCBI taxonomy): domain Eukaryota; kingdom Metazoa; phylum Chordata; class Aves; order Columbiformes; family Columbidae; genus Columba; species Columba livia. The sequence goes on along the minus strand of NW_027043007.1, from coordinate 4,042,415 downwards.
TGCTCTGTTTTCAGTGTATGACACCAAAACACCCACCTGATGACATCCTTTCAAGAGCAAAGGCAGCAATTTGCAGAATTCCGCTTCTTAGGGGAAGTGAGAAATTGCTGAGCTGACACCAAGTCCTGCAGTGTCCCTGTCACCTGCAGAGCCACCGCATCCTCGCCACGGTAGCGGGCATTGTGACAAAATTTCTATATCAGCTGGGTGTGGCAGCCAGACGCCCCCTAGGGGATGGGGAGCCTGTCAGCCCCGGGCCTGTCTCTGCCTGGTGTCCCTGCTGCCACCAGCCAGGCCTCTGAAAACTTGTCAAAACATGCCCAGACTTGGGGCCAGATATGCCTAAAGTCTCCAAGAGACAAGTCGGGAAGAAAGATATGGGACAGAGGGAGAAAGCGAAGGGAGCAGGAGAAAGGGAAGGAAGAATAAGAAGTAGTGTTGGGCTGCAGGAGTGAGATGGAGGAATTGCAAGAAAAGAGGCAGGAAGCAGGAGAGTGAGAGAAAAGGAAAGAAGAGACATGCAGCCAGACGAGGGCTTAGTGAGAGAGGATGGGACAGAGAACAGGATGAGAAGGACAGAAGGCAAGGCTAGGACAGGCAAGGACAGGCAAGGCAAGGCTAGGCTGCAGGACATGTTTTTGCTTTATAGTTTCTAGCACATTTGTCTTCAGACTAGGAGGAAAGCCATAAGTCCGTATGGATTAGGCCCAAGCAAAAACCCCAGCTACTTGAGACTCTTAGACTAAGCCTAAAATACCAAGATCTCTCCATAAGGATGGTTTTTATACTGTACTTCCACAATCTGCTGGCAGTACAAAAAAATAAGCTGCAGATCTCCTTAGGCTGAGTCATGGTGCTTTGGGGCAGGGACCATGCATATCATGGGAATATTTCACAGTTTCTGTTCTGTTTTCAGTGTATGACACCAAAACACCCACCTGATGACATCCTTTCAAGATCAAAGGCAGCAATTTGCAGAATTCCGCTTCTTAGGGGAAGTGAGAAATTGCTGAGCTGACACCAAGTCCTGCAGTGTCCCTGTCACCTGCAGAGCCACCGCATCCTCGCCACGGTAGCGGGCATTGTGACAAAGGTTCTATGTCAGCTGGGTGTGGCAGCCAGGTGCCCCCTAGGGGATGGGGAGCCTGTCAGCCCCGGGCCTGTCACTGCCTGCTGGCCCTGCTGCCACCAGCCAGGCCTCTGAAAACTTGTCAAACCATGCCCAGACTTGGGGCCAGATATGCCCAAAGTCTGCAAGAGACAAGTCGGGAAGAAAGATATGGGACAGAGGGAGAAAGCGAAGGGAGGAGGAGAAAGGGAAGGAAGAATAAGAAGTAGTGTTGGGCTGCAGGAGTGAGATGGAGGAATTGCAAGAAAAGAGGCAGGAAGCAGGAGAGTGAGAGAAAAGGAAAGAAGAGACATGCAGCCAGACGAGGGGTTAGTGAGAGAGGATGGGACAGAGAACAGGATGAGAAGGAAAGAAGGCAAGGCTAGGACAGGCAAGGACAGGCAAGGCAAGGCTAGGCTGCAGGACATGTTTTTGCTTTATAGTTTCTAGCACATTTGTCTTCAGACTAGGAGGAAAGCCATAAGTCCGTATGGATTAGGCCCAAGGAAAAACCCCAGCTACTTGAGACTCTTAGACTAAGCCTAAAATACCAAGATCTCTCCATAAGGATGGTTTTTATACTGTACTTCCACAATCTGCTGGCAGTACAAAAAAAGAAGCTGCAGATCTCCTTAGGCTGAGTCATGGTGCTTTGGGGCAGGGACCATGCATATCATGGGAATATTTCACAGTTTCTGTTCTGTTTTCAGTGTATGACACCAAAACACCCACCTGATGACATCCTTTCAAGAGCAAAGGCAGCAATTTGCAGAATTCCGCTTCTTAGGGGAAGTGAGAAATTGCTGAGCTGACACCAAGTCCTGCAGTGTCCCTGTCACCTGCAGAGCCACCGCATCCTCGCCACGGTAGCGGGCATTGTGACAAAGGTTCTATGTCAGCTGGGTGTGGCAGCCAGGCGCCCCCTAGGGGATGGGGAGCCTGTCAGCCCCGGGCCTGTCACTGCCTGGTGTCCCTGCTGCCACCAGCCAGGCCTCTGAAAACTTGTCAAAACATGCCCAGACTTGGGGCCAGTTTGGCCCAAAGTCTGCAAGAGACAAGTCGGGAAGAAAGATATGGGACAGAGGGAGAAAGCGAAGGGAGCAGGAGAAAGGGAAGGAAGAATAAAAAGTAGTGTTGGGCTGCAGGAGTGAGATGGAGGAATTGCAAGAAAAGAGGCAGGAAGCAGGAGAGTGAGAGAAAAGGAAAGAAGAGACATGCAGCCAGACGAGGGCTTAGTGAGAGAGGATGGGACAGAGAACAGGATGAGAAGGATATAAGGCAAGGCTAGGACAGGCAAGGACAGGCAAGGCAAGGCTAGGCTGCAGGACATGTTTTCGCTTTATAGTTTCTAGCACATTCGTCTTCAGACCAGGAGGAAAGCCATAAGACCGTATGGATTAGGCCCAAGCAAAAACCCCAGCTACTTGAGACTCTTAGACTAAGCCTAAAATACCAAGATCTCTCCATAAGGATGTTTTTTATACTGTACTTCCACGATCTGCTGGCAGTACAAAAAAATAAGCTGCAGATCTCCTTAGGCTGAGTCATGGTGCTTTGGGGCATGGACCGTGCATATCATGGGAGTATTTCACAGTTTCTGCTCTGTTTTCAGTGTATGACACCAAAACACCCACCTGATGACATCCTTTCAAGAGCAAAGGCAGCAATTTGCAGAATTCCGCTTCTTAGGGGAAGTGAGAAATTGCTGAGCTGACACCAAGTCCTGCAGTGTCCCTGTCACCTGCAGAGCCACCGCATCCTCGCCACGGTAGCGGGCATTGTGACAAAGTTTCTATATCAGCTGGGTGTGGCAGCCAGACGCCCCCTAGGGGATGGGGAGCCTGTCAGCCCCGGGCCTGTCACTGCCTGGTGTCCCTGCTGCCACCAGCCAGGCCTCTGAAAACTTGTCAAACCATGCCCAGACTTGGGGCCAGATATGCCCAAAGTCTCCAAGAGACAAGTCGGGAAGAAAGATATGGGACAGAGGGAGAAAGCGAAGGGAGCAGGAGAAAGGGAAGGAAGAATAAAAAGTAGTGTTGGGCTGCAGGAGTGAGATGGAGGAATTGCAAGAAAAGAGGCAGGAAGCAGGAGAGTGAGAGAAAAGGAAAGAAGAGACATGCAGCCAGACGAGGGCTTAGTGAGAGAGGATGGGACAGAGAACAAGATGAGAAGGAAAGAAGGCAAGGCTAGGACAGGCAGGGACAGGCAAGGCAAGGCTAGGCTGCAGGACATGTTTTTGCTTTATAGTTTCTAGCACATTCGTCTTCAGACTAGGAGGAAAGCCATAAGACCGTATGGATTAGGCCCAAGCAAAAACCCCAGCTACTTGAGACTCTTAGACTAAGCCTAAAATACCAAGATCTCTCCATAAGGATGGTTTTTATACTGTACTTCCACAACCTGCTGGCAGTACAAAAAAATAAGCTGCAGATCTCCTTAGGCTGGGTCATGGTGCTTTGGGGCAGGGACTATGCATATCATGGGAATATTTCACAGTTTCTGCTCTGTTTTCAGTGTATGACACCAAAACACCCACCTGATGACATCCTTTCAAGAGCAAAGGCAGCAATTTGCAGAATTCCGCTTCTTAGGGGAAGTGAGAAATTGCTGAGCTGACACCAAGTCCTGCAGTGTCCCTGTCACCTGCAGAGCCACCGCATCCTCGCCACGGTAACGGGCATTGTGACAAAGGTTCTATGTCAGCTGGGTGTGGCAGCCAGGCGCCCCCTAGGGAATGGGGAGCCTGTCAGCCCCGGGCCTGTCACTGCCTGGTGTCCCTGCTGTCACCAGCCAGGCCTCTGAAAACTTGTCAAACCATGCCCAGACTTGGGGCCAGATATGCCCAAAGTCTCCAAGAGACAAGTCGGGAAGAAAGATATGGGACAGAGGGAGAAAGCGAAGAGAGCAGGAGAAAGGGAAGGAAGAATAAAAAGTAGTGTTGGGCTGCAGGAGTGAGATGGAGGAATTGCAAGAAAAGAGGCAGGAAGCAGGAGAGTGAGAGAAAAGGAAAGAAGAGACATGCAGCCAGACGAGGGCTTAGTGAGAGAGGATGGGACAGAGAACAGGATGAGAAGGAAAGAAGGCAAGGCTAGGACAGGCAAGGACAGGCAAGGCAAGGCTAGGCTGCAGGACATGTTTTTGCTTTATAGTTTCTAGCACATTCGTCTTCAGACTAGGAGGAAAGCCATAAGACCGTATGGATTAGGCCCAAGCAAAAACCCCAGCTACTTGAGACTCTTAGACTAAGCCTAAAATACCAAGATCTCTCCATAAGTATGGTTTTCATACTGTACTTCCACGATCTGCTGGCAGTACAAAAAAATAAGCTGCAGATCTCCTTAGGCTGAGTCATGGTGCTTTGGGGCAGGGACCATGCATATCATGGGAATATTTCACAGTTTCTGCTCTGTTTTCAGTGTATGACACCAAAACACCCACCTGATGACATCCTTTCAAGAGCAAAGGCAGCAATTTGCAGAATTCCGCTTCTTAGGAGAAGTGAGAAATTGCTGAGCTGACTCCAAGTCCTGCAGTGTCCCTGTCACCTGCAGAGCCACCGCATCCTCGCCACGGTAGCGGGCATTGTGACAAAGGTTCTATGTCAGCTGGGTGTGGCAGCCAGGCGCCCCCTAGGGGATGGGGAGCCTGTCAGCCCCGTGCCTGTCACTGCCTGTTGTCCCTGCTGCCACCAGCCAGGCCTCTGAAAACTTGTCAAACCATGCCCAGACTTGGGGCCAGTTTGGCCCAAAGTCTCCAAGAGACAAGTCGGGAAGAAAGATATGGGACAGAGGGAGAAAGCAAAGGGAGCAGGAGAAAGGGAAGGAAGAATAAAAAGTAGTGTTGGGCTGCAGGAGTGAGATGGAGGAATTGCAAGAAAAGAGGCAGGAAGCAGGAGAGTGAGAGAAAAGGAAAGAAGAGACATGCAGCCAGACGAGGGCTTAGTGAGAGAGGATGGGACAGAGAACAGGATGAGAAGGACAGAAGGCAAGGCTAGGACAGGCAAGGACAGGCAAGGCAAGGCTAGGCTGCAGGACATGTTTTTGCTTTATAGTTTCTAGCACATTCGTCTTCAGACTAGGAGGAAAGCCATAAGACCGTATGGATTAGGCCCAAGCAAAAACCCCAGCTACTTGAGACTCTTAGACTAAGCCTAAAATACCAAGATCTCTCCATAAGGATGGTTTTTATACTGTACTTCCACAATCTGCTGGCAGTACAAAAAAATAAGCTGCAGATCTCCTTAGGCTGAGTCATGGTGCTTTGGGGCAGGGACCATGCATATCATGGGAGTATTTCACAGTTTCTGCTCTGTTTTCAGTGTATGACACCAAAACACCCACCTGATGACATCCTTTCAAGAGCAAAGGCAGCAATTTGCAGAATTCCGCTTCTTAGGGGAAGTGAGAAATTGCTGAGCTGACACCAAGTCCTGCAGTGTCCCTGTCACCTGCAGAGCCACCGTATCCTCGCCACGGTAGCGGGCATTGTGACAAAGGTTCTATGTCAGCTGGGTGTGGCAGCCAGGCGCCCCCTAGGGGATGGGGAGCCTGTCAGCCCCGGGCCTGTCACTGCCTGGTGGCCCTGCTGCCACCAGCCAGGCCTCTGAAAACTTGTTAAACCATGCCCAGACTTGGGGCCAGTTTGGCCCAAAGTCTGCAAGAGAGAAGTCGGGAAGAAAGATATGGGACAGAGGGAGAAAGCGAAGGGAGCAGGAGAAAGGGAAGGAAGAATAAAAAGTAGTGTTGGGCTGCAGGAGTGAGATGGAGGAATTGCAAGAAAAGAGGCAGGAAGCAGGAGAGTGAGGGAAAAGGAAAGAAGAGACATGCAGCCAGACGAGGGCTTAGTGAGAGAGGATGGGACAGAGAACAGGATGAGAAGGAAAGAAGGCAAGGCTAGGACAGGCAGGGACAGGCAAGGCAAGGCTAGGCTGCAGGACATGTTTTTGCTTTATAGTTTCTAGCACATTCGTCTTCAGTCTAGGAGGAAAGCCATAAGACCGTATGGATTAGGCCCAAGCAAAAACCCCAGCTACTTGAGACTCTTAGACTAAGCCTAAAATACCAAGATCTCTCCATAAGGATGGTTTTTATACTGTACTTCCACAATCTGCTGGCAGTACAAAAAAATAAGCTGCAGATCTCCTTAGGCTGAGTCATGGTGCTTTGGGGCAGGGACCATGCATATCATGGGAATATTTCACAGTTTCTGTTCTGTTTTCAGTGTATGACACCAAAACACCCACCTGATGACATCCTTTCAAGATCAAAGGCAGCAATTTGCAGAATTCCGCTTCTTAGGGGAAGTGAGAAATTGCTGAGCTGACACCAAGTCCTGCAGTGTCCCTGTCACCTGCAGAGCCACCGCATCCTCGCCACGGTAGCGGGCATTGTGACAAAGGTTCTATGTCAGCTGGGTGTGGCAGCCAGGTGCCCCCTAGGGGATGGGGAGCCTGTCAGCCCCGGGCCTGTCACTGCCTGCTGGCCCTGCTGCCACCAGCCAGGCCTCTGAAAACTTGTCAAACCATGCCCAGACTTGGGGCCAGATATGCCCAAAGTCTGCAAGAGACAAGTCGGGAAGAAAGATATGGGACAGAGGGAGAAAGCGAAGGGAGGAGGAGAAAGGGAAGGAAGAATAAGAAGTAGTGTTGGGCTGCAGGAGTGAGATGGAGGAATTGCAAGAAAAGAGGCAGGAAGCAGGAGAGTGAGAGAAAAGGAAAGAAGAGACATGCAGCCAGACGAGGGGTTAGTGAGAGAGGATGGGACAGAGAACAGGATGAGAAGGAAAGAAGGCAAGGCTAGGACAGGCAAGGACAGGCAAGGCAAGGCTAGGCTGCAGGACATGTTTTTGCTTTATAGTTTCTAGCACATTTGTCTTCAGACTAGGAGGAAAGCCATAAGTCCGTATGGATTAGGCCCAAGGAAAAACCCCAGCTACTTGAGACTCTTAGACTAAGCCTAAAATACCAAGATCTCTCCATAAGGATGGTTTTTATACTGTACTTCCACAATCTGCTGGCAGTACAAAAAAAGAAGCTGCAGATCTCCTTAGGCTGAGTCATGGTGCTTTGGGGCAGGGACCATGCATATCATGGGAATATTTCACAGTTTCTGTTCTGTTTTCAGTGTATGACACCAAAACACCCACCTGATGACATCCTTTCAAGAGCAAAGGCAGCAATTTGCAGAATTCCGCTTCTTAGGGGAAGTGAGAAATTGCTGAGCTGACACCAAGTCCTGCAGTGTCCCTGTCACCTGCAGAGCCACCGCATCCTCGCCACGGTAGCGGGCATTGTGACAAAGGTTCTATGTCAGCTGGGTGTGGCAGCCAGGCGCCCCCTAGGGGATGGGGAGCCTGTCAGCCCCGGGCCTGTCACTGCCTGGTGTCCCTGCTGCCACCAGCCAGGCCTCTGAAAACTTGTCAAAACATGCCCAGACTTGGGGCCAGTTTGGCCCAAAGTCTGCAAGAGACAAGTCGGGAAGAAAGATATGGGACAGAGGGAGAAAGCGAAGGGAGCAGGAGAAAGGGAAGGAAGAATAAAAAGTAGTGTTGGGCTGCAGGAGTGAGATGGAGGAATTGCAAGAAAAGAGGCAGGAAGCAGGAGAGTGAGAGAAAAGGAAAGAAGAGACATGCAGCCAGACGAGGGCTTAGTGAGAGAGGATGGGACAGAGAACAGGATGAGAAGGATATAAGGCAAGGCTAGGACAGGCAAGGACAGGCAAGGCAAGGCTAGGCTGCAGGACATGTTTTCGCTTTATAGTTTCTAGCACATTCGTCTTCAGACCAGGAGGAAAGCCATAAGACCGTATGGATTAGGCCCAAGCAAAAACCCCAGCTACTTGAGACTCTTAGACTAAGCCTAAAATACCAAGATCTCTCCATAAGGATGTTTTTTATACTGTACTTCCACGATCTGCTGGCAGTACAAAAAAATAAGCTGCAGATCTCCTTAGGCTGAGTCATGGTGCTTTGGGGCATGGACCGTGCATATCATGGGAGTATTTCACAGTTTCTGCTCTGTTTTCAGTGTATGACACCAAAACACCCACCTGATGACATCCTTTCAAGAGCAAAGGCAGCAATTTGCAGAATTCCGCTTCTTAGGGGAAGTGAGAAATTGCTGAGCTGACACCAAGTCCTGCAGTGTCCCTGTCACCTGCAGAGCCACCGCATCCTCGCCACGGTAGCGGGCATTGTGACAAAGTTTCTATATAAGCTGGGTGTGGCAGCCAGACGCCCCCTAGGGGATGGGGAGCCTGTCAGCCCCGGGCCTGTCACTGCCTGGTGTCCCTGCTGCCACCAGCCAGGCCTCTGAAAACTTGTCAAACCATGCCCAGACTTGGGGCCAGATATGCCCAAAGTCTCCAAGAGACAAGTCGGGAAGAAAGATATGGGACAGAGGGAGAAAGCGAAGGGAGCAGGAGAAAGGGAAGGAAGAATAAAAAGTAGTGTTGGGCTGCAGGAGTGAGATGGAGGAATTGCAAGAAAAGAGGCAGGAAGCAGGAGAGTGAGAGAAAAGGAAAGAAGAGACATGCAGCCAGACGAGGGCTTAGTGAGAGAGGATGGGACAGAGAACAAGATGAGAAGGAAAGAAGGCAAGGCTAGGACAGGCAGGGACAGGCAAGGCAAGGCTAGGCTGCAGGACATGTTTTTGCTTTATAGTTTCTAGCACATTCGTCTTCAGACTAGGAGGAAAGCCATAAGACCGTATGGATTAGGCCCAAGCAAAAACCCCAGCTACTTGAGACTCTTAGACTAAGCCTAAAATACCAAGATCTCTCCATAAGGATGGTTTTTATACTGTACTTCCACAACCTGCTGGCAGTACAAAAAAATAAGCTGCAGATCTCCTTAGGCTGGGTCATGGTGCTTTGGGGCAGGGACTATGCATATCATGGGAATATTTCACAGTTTCTGCTCTGTTTTCAGTGTATGACACCAAAACACCCACCTGATGACATCCTTTCAAGAGCAAAGGCAGCAATTTGCAGAATTCCGCTTCTTAGGGGAAGTGAGAAATTGCTGAGCTGACACCAAGTCCTGCAGTGTCCCTGTCACCTGCAGAGCCACCGCATCCTCGCCACGGTAACGGGCATTGTGACAAAGGTTCTATGTCAGCTGGGTGTGGCAGCCAGGCGCCCCCTAGGGAATGGGGAGCCTGTCAGCCCCGGGCCTGTCACTGCCTGGTGTCCCTGCTGTCACCAGCCAGGCCTCTGAAAACTTGTCAAACCATGCCCAGACTTGGGGCCAGATATGCCCAAAGTCTCCAAGAGACAAGTCGGGAAGAAAGATATGGGACAGAGGGAGAAAGCGAAGAGAGCAGGAGAAAGGGAAGGAAGAATAAAAAGTAGTGTTGGGCTGCAGGAGTGAGATGGAGGAATTGCAAGAAAAGAGGCAGGAAGCAGGAGAGTGAGAGAAAAGGAAAGAAGAGACATGCAGCCAGACGAGGGCTTAGTGAGAGAGGATGGGACAGAGAACAGGATGAGAAGGAAAGAAGGCAAGGCTAGGACAGGCAAGGACAGGCAAGGCAAGGCTAGGCTGCAGGACATGTTTTTGCTTTATAGTTTCTAGCACATTCGTCTTCAGACTAGGAGGAAAGCCATAAGACCGTATGGATTAGGCCCAAGCAAAAACCCCAGCTACTTGAGACTCTTAGACTAAGCCTAAAATACCAAGATCTCTCCATAAGTATGGTTTTCATACTGTACTTCCACGATCTGCTGGCAGTACAAAAAAATAAGCTGCAGATCTCCTTAGGCTGAGTCATGGTGCTTTGGGGCAGGGACCATGCATATCATGGGAATATTTCACAGTTTCTGCTCTGTTTTCAGTGTATGACACCAAAACACCCACCTGATGACATCCTTTCAAGAGCAAAGGCAGCAATTTGCAGAATTCCGCTTCTTAGGAGAAGTGAGAAATTGCTGAGCTGACTCCAAGTCCTGCAGTGTCCCTGTCACCTGCAGAGCCACCGCATCCTCGCCACGGTAGCGGGCATTGTGACAAAGGTTCTATGTCAGCTGGGTGTGGCAGCCAGGCGCCCCCTAGGGGATGGGGAGCCTGTCAGCCCCGTGCCTGTCACTGCCTGTTGTCCCTGCTGCCACCAGCCAGGCCTCTGAAAACTTGTCAAACCATGCCCAGACTTGGGGCCAGTTTGGCCCAAAGTCTCCAAGAGACAAGTCGGGAAGAAAGATATGGGACAGAGGGAGAAAGCAAAGGGAGCAGGAGAAAGGGAAGGAAGAATAAAAAGTAGTGTTGGGCTGCAGGAGTGAGATGGAGGAATTGCAAGAAAAGAGGCAGGAAGCAGGAGAGTGAGAGAAAAGGAAAGAAGAGACATGCAGCCAGACGAGGGCTTAGTGAGAGAGGATGGGACAGAGAACAGGATGAGAAGGACAGAAGGCAAGGCTAGGACAGGCAAGGACAGGCAAGGCAAGGCTAGGCTGCAGGACATGTTTTTGCTTTATAGTTTCTAGCACATTCGTCTTCAGACTAGGAGGAAAGCCATAAGACCGTATGGATTAGGCCCAAGCAAAAACCCCAGCTACTTGAGACTCTTAGACTAAGCCTAAAATACCAAGATCTCTCCATAAGGATGGTTTTTATACTGTACTTCCACAATCTGCTGGCAGTACAAAAAAATAAGCTGCAGATCTCCTTAGGCTGAGTCATGGTGCTTTGGGGCAGGGACCATGCATATCATGGGAGTATTTCACAGTTTCTGCTCTGTTTTCAGTGTATGACACCAAAACACCCACCTGATGACATCCTTTCAAGAGCAAAGGCAGCAATTTGCAGAATTCCGCTTCTTAGGGGAAGTGAGAAATTGCTGAGCTGACACCAAGTCCTGCAGTGTCCCTGTCACCTGCAGAGCCACCGTATCCTCGCCACGGTAGTGGGCATTGTGACAAAGGTTCTATGTCAGCTGGGTGTGGCAGCCAGGCGCCCCCTAGGGGATGGGGAGCCTGTCAGCCCCGGGCCTGTCACTGCCTGGTGGCCCTGCTGCCACCAGCCAGGCCTCTGAAAACTTGTTAAACCATGCCCAGACTTGGGGCCAGTTTGGCCCAAAGTCTGCAAGAGAGAAGTCGGGAAGAAAGATATGGGACAGAGGGAGAAAGCGAAGGGAGCAGGAGAAAGGGAAGGAAGAATAAAAAGTAGTGTTGGGCTGCAGGAGTGAGATGGAGGAATTGCAAGAAAAGAGGCAGGAAGCAGGAGAGTGAGGGAAAAGGAAAGAAGAGACATGCAGCCAGACGAGGGCTTAGTGAGAGAGGATGGGACAGAGAACAGGATGAGAAGGAAAGAAGGCAAGGCTAGGACAGGCAGGGACAGGCAAGGCAAGGCTAGGCTGCAGGACATGTTTTTGCTTTATAGTTTCTAGCACATTCGTCTTCAGTCTAGGAGGAAAGCCATAAGACCGTATGGATTAGGCCCAAGCAAAAACCCCAGCTACTTGAGACTCTTAGACTAAGCCTAAAATACCAAGGTCTCTCCATAAGGATGGTTTTTATACTGTACTTCCACAACCTACTGGCAGTACAAAAAAATAAGCTGCAGAACTCCTTAGGCTGGGTCATGGTGCTTTGGGGCACGGACCATGCATATCATGGGAATATTTCACAGTTTCTGCTCTGTTTTCAGTGTATGACACCAAAACACCCACCTGATGACATCCTTTCAAGAGCAAAGGCAGCAATTTGCAGAATTCCGCTTCTTAGGGGAAGTGAGAAATTGCTGAGCTGACACCAAGTCCTGCAGTGTCCCTGTCACCTGCAGAGCCACCGCATCCTCGCCACGGTAACGGGCATTGTGACAAAGGTTCTATGTCAGCTGGGTGTGGCAGCCAGGCGCCCCCTAGGGAATAGGGAGCCTGTCAGCCCCGGGCCTGTCACTGCCTGCTGCCCCTGCTGCCACCAGCCAGGCCTCTGAAAACTTGTCAAACCATGCCCAGACTTGGGGCCAGTTTGGCCCAAAGTCTCCAAGAGACAAGTCGGGAAGAAAGATATGGGACAGAGGGAGAAAGCGAAGAGAGCAGGAGAAAGGGAAGGAAGAATAAAAAGTAGTGTTGGGCTGCAGGAGTGAGATGGAGGAATTGCAAGAAAAGAGGCAGGAAGCAGGAGAGTGAGAGAAAAGGAAAGAAGAGACATGCAGCCAGACGAGGGGTTAGTGAGAGAGGATTGGACAGAGAACAGGATGAGAAGGACAGAAGGCAAGGCTAGGACAGGCAAGGACAGGCAAGGCAAGGCTAGGCTGCAGGACATGTTTTTGCTTTATAGTTTCTAGCACATTCGTCTTCAGACTAGGAGGAAAGCCATAAGACCGTATGGATTAGGCCCAAGCAAAAACCCCAGCTACTTGAGACTCTTAGACTAAGCCTAAAATACCAAGATCTCTCCATAAGGATGGTTTTTATACTGTACGTCCACAATCTGCTGGCAGTACAAAAAAATAAGCTGCAGATCTCCTTAGGCTGAGTCATGGTGCTTTGGGGCAGGGACCATGCATATCATGGGAATATTTCACAGTTTCTGCTCTGTTTTCAGTGTATGACACCAAAACACCCACCTGATGACATCCTTTCAAGAGCAAAGGCAGCAATTTGCAGAATTCCGCTTCTTAGGGGAAGTGAGAAATTGCTGAGCTGACACCAAGTCCTGCAGTGTCCCTGTCACCTGCAGAGCCACCGCATCCTCGCCACGGTAGCGGGCATTGTGACAAAGGTTCTATGTCAGCTGGGTGTGGCAGCCAGGCGCCCCCTAGGGGATGGGGAGCCTGTCAGCCCCGGGCCTGTCACTGCCTGGTGTCCCTGCTGCCACCAGCCAGGCCTCTGAAAACTTGTCAAACCATGCCCAGACTTGGGGCCAGTTTGGCCCAAAGTCTGCAAGAGACAAGTCGGGAAGAAAGATATGGGACAGAGGGAGAAAGCGAAGGGAGCAGGAGAAAGGGAAGGAAGAATAAAAAGTAGTGTTGGGCTGCAGGAGTGAGATGGAGGAATTGCAAGAAAAGAGGCAGGAAGCAGGAGAGTGAGAGAAAAGGAAAGAAGAGACATGCAGCCAGACGAGGGCTTAGTGAGAGAGGATGGGACAGAGAAGAGGATGAGAAGGAAATAAGGCAAGGCTAGGACAGGCAAGGACAGGCAAGGCAAGGCTAGCCTGCAGGACATGTTTTTGCTTTATAGTTTCTAGCACATTCGTCTTCAGACTAGGAGGAAAGCCATAAGACCGTAGGGATTAGGCCCAAGCAAAAACCCCAGCTACTTGAGACTCTTAGACTAAGCCTAAAATACCAAGATCTCTCCATAAGGATGGTTTTTATACTGTACTTCCACAATCTGCTGGCAGTACAAAAAAATAAGCTGCAGATCTCCTTAGGCTGAGTCATGGTGCTTTGGGGCAGGGACCATGCATATCATGGGAATATTTCACAGTTTCTGCTCTGTTTTCAGTGTATGACACCAAAACACCCACCTGATGACATCCTTTCAAGAGCAAAGGCAGCAATTTGCAGACTTCCGCTTCTTAGGGGAAGTGAGAAATTGCTGAGCTGACACCAAGTCCTGCAGTGTCCCTGTCACCTGCAGAGCCACCGCATCCTCGCCACGGTAGCGGGCATTGTGACAAAGGTTCTATGTCAGCTGGGTGTGGCAGCCAGGCACCCCCTAGGGGATGGGGAGCCTGTCAGCCCCGGGCCTGTCACTGCCTGGTGTCCCTGCTGCCACCAGCCAGGCCTCTGAAAACTTGTCAAACCATGCCCAGACTTGGGTCCAGTTTGGCCCAAAGTCTCCAAGAGACAAGTCGGGAAGAAAGATATGGGACAGAGGGAGAAAGCGAAGGGAGCAGGAGAAAGGGAAGGAAGAATAAAAAGTAGTGTTGGGCTGCAGGCGTGAGATGGAGGAATTGCAAGAAAAGAGGCAGGAAGCAGGAGAGTGAGAGAAAAGGAAAGAAGAGACATGCAGCCAGACGAGGGGTTAGTGAGAGAGGATGGGACAGAGAACAGGATGAGAAGGAAAGAAGGCAAGGTTAGGACAGGCAAGGACAGGCAAGGCAAGGCAAGGCAAGGACAGGCAAGGACAGGCAAGGCAAGGCTAGGCTGCAGGACATGTTTTTGCTTTATAGTTTCTAGCACATTCGTCTTCAGACTAGGAGGAAAGCCATAAGACCGTATGGATTAGGCCCAAGCAAAAACCCCAGCTACTTGAGACTCTTAGACTAAGCCTAAAATACCAAGATCTCTCCATAAGGATGGTTTTTATACTGTACTTCCACAATCTGCTGGCAGTGCAAAAAAATAAGCTGCAGATCTCCTTAGGCTGAGTCATGGTGCTTTGGGGCAGGGACCATGCATATCATGGGAATATTTCACAGTTTCTGCTCTGTTTTCAGTGTATGACACCAAAACACCCACCTGATGACATCCTTTCAAGAGCAAAGGCAGCAATTTGCAGAATTCCGCTTCTTAGGGGAAGTGAGAAATTGCTGAGCTGACACCAAGTCCTGCAGTGTCCCTGTCACCTGCAGAGCCACCGCATCCTCGCCACGGTAGCGGGCATTGTGACAAAGGTTCTATGTCAGCTGGGTGTGGCAGCCAGGCGCCCCCTAGGGGATGGGGAGCCTGTCAGCCCCGGGCCTGTCACTGCCTGGTGTCCCTGCTGCCACCAGCCAGGCCTCTGAAAACTTGTCAAACCATGCCCAGACTTGGGGCCAGTTTGGCCCAAAGTCTGCAAGAGACAAGTCGCGAAGAAAGATATGGGACAGAGGGAGAAAGCGAAGGGAGCAGGAGAAAGGGAAGGAAGAATAAAAAGTAGTGTTGGGCTGCAGGAGTGAGATGGAGGAATTGCAAGAAAAGAGGCAGGAAGCAGGAGAGTGAGAGAAAAGGAAAGAAGAGACATGCAGCCAGACGAGGGGTTATTGAGAGAGGATGGGACAGAGAAGAGGATGAGAAGCACATAAGGCAAGGCTAGGACAGGCAAGGCAAGGCTAGGTTGCAGGACATGTTTTTGCTTTATAGTTTCTAGCACATTCGTCTTCAGACTAGGAGGAAAGCCATAAGACCGTAGGGATTAGGCCCAAGCAAAAACCCCAGCTACTTGAGACTCCTAGACTAAGCCTAAAATACCAAGATCTCTCCATAAGGATGGTTTTTATACTGTACTTCCACAATCTGCTGGCAGTACAAAAATATAAGCTACAGATCTCCTTAGGCTGAGTCATGGTGGTTTGTGGCAGGGACCATGCATATCATGGGAATATTTCAGTTTCTGCTCTGCTTTCAGTGTATGACACCAAAACACCCACCTGATGACATCCTTTCAAGAGCAAAGGCAGCAATTTGCAGAATTCCGCTTCTTAGGGGAAGTGAGAAATTGCTGAGCTGACACCAAGTCCTGCAGTGTCCCTGTCACCTGCAGAGCCACCGCATCCTCGCCACGGTAGCGGGCATTGTGACAAAGGTTCTATGTCAGCTGGGTGTGGCAGCCAGGCGCGCCCTAGGGGATGGGGAGCCTGTCAGCCCCGGGCCTGTCACTGCCTGCTGGCCCTGCTGCCACCAGCCAGGCTTCTGAAAACTTGTCAAACCATGCCCAGACTTGGGGCCAGTTTGGCCCAAAGTCTCCAAGAGACAAGTCGGGAAGAAAGATATGGGAAAGAGGGAGAAAGCGAAGGGAGCAGGAGAAAGGGAAGGAAGAATAAAAAGTAGTGTTGGGCTGCAGGAGTGAGATGGAGGAATTGCAAGAAAAGAGGCAGGAAGCAGGAGAGTGAGAGAAAAGGAAAGAAGAGACATGCAGCCAGACGAGGGGTTATTGAGAGAGGATGGGACAGAGAAGAGGATGAGAAGCACATAAGGCAAGGCTAGGACAGGCAAGGCAAGTCTAGGTTGCAGGACATGTTTTTGCTTTATAGTTTCTAGCACATTCGTCTTCAGACTAGGAGGAAAGCCATAAGACCGTATGGATTAGGCCCAAGCAAAAACCCCAGCTACTTGAGACACTTAGACTAAGCCTAAAATACCAAGATCTGTCCATAAGGATGGTTTTTACACTGTACATCTACAACCTGCTGGCAGTACAAAAAAATAAGCTGCAGATCTCCTTAGGATGAGTCATGGTGCTTTGGGGCAGGGACCATTCATATCACGGGAATATTTCACAGTTTCTGCTCTGTTTTCAGTGTATGACACCAAAACACCCACCTGATGACATCCTTTCAAGAGCAAAGGCAGCAGTTTGCAGACTTCCGCTTCTCAGGGGAAGTGAGAAATTGCTGAGCTGACACCAAGTCCTGCAGTGTCCCTGTCACCTGCAGAGCCACCGCATCCTCGCCACGGTAGCGGGCATTGTGACAAAGGTTCTATGTCAGCTGGGTGTGGCAGCCAGGCACCCCCTAGGGGATGGGGAGCCTGTCAGCCCCGGGCCTGTCACTGCCTGGTGTCCCTGCTGCCACCAGCCAGGCCTCTGAAAACTTGTCAAACCATGCCCAGACTTGGGTCCAGTTTGGCCCAAAGTCTCCAAGAGACAAGTCGGGAAGAAAGATATGGGACAGAGGGAGAAAGCGAAGGGAGCAGGAGAAAGGGAAGGAAGAATAAAAAGTAGTGTTGGGCTGCAGGCGTGAGATGGAGGAATTGCAAGAATAGAGGCAGGAAGCAGGAGAGTGAGAGAAAAGGAAAGAAGAGACATGCAGCCAGACGAGGGGTTAGTGAGAGAGGATGGGACAGAGAACAGGATGAGAAGGACATAAGGCAAGGCTAGGACAGGCAAGGACAGGCAAGGCAAGGCTAGGCTGCAGGACATGTTTTTGCTTTATAGTTTCTAGCACATTCGTCTTCAGACTAGGAGGAAAGCCATAAGACCGTAGGGATTAGGCCCAAGCAAAAACCCCAGCTACTTGAGACTCCTAGACTAAGCCTAAAATACCAAGATCTCTCCATAAGGATGGTTTTTATACTGTACTTCCACAATCTGCTGGCAGTACAAAAATATAAGCTACAGATCTCCTTAGGCTGAGTCATGGTGGTTTGTGGCAGGGACCATGCATATCATGGGAATATTTCAGTTTCTGCTCTGTTTTCAGTGTATGACACCAAAACACCCACCTGATGACATCCTTTCAAGAGCAAAGGCAGCAATTTGCAGAATTCCGCTTCTTAGGGGAAGTGAGAAATTGCTGAGCTGACACCAAGTCCTGCAGTGTCCCTGTCACCTGCAGAGCCACCGCATCCTCGCCACGGTAGCGGGCATTGTGACAAAGGTTCTATGTCAGCTGGGTGTGGCAGCCAGGCGCGCCCTAGGGGATGGGGAGCCTGTCAGCCCCGGGCCTGTCACTGCCTGCTGGCCCTGCTGCCACCAGCCAGGCTTCTGAAAACTTGTCAAACCATGCCCAGACTTGGGGCCAGTTTGGCCCAAAGTCTCCAAGAGACAAGTCGGGAAGAAAGATATGGGAAAGAGGGAGAAAGCGAAGGGAGCAGGAGAAAGGGAAGGAAGAATAAAAAGTAGTGTTGGGCTGCAGGAGTGAGATGGAGGAATTGCAAGAAAAGAGGCAGGAAGCAGGAGAGTGAGAGAAAAGGAAAGAAGAGACATGCAGCCAGACGAGGGGTTATTGAGAGAGGATGGGACAGAGAAGAGGATGAGAAGCACATAAGGCAAGGCTAGGACAGGCAAGGCAAGTCTAGGTTGCAGGACATGTTTTTGCTTTATAGTTTCTAGCACATTCGTCTTCAGACTAGGAGGAAAGCCATAAGACCGTAGGGATTAGGCCGAAGTAAAAACCCCAGCTACTTGAGACACTTAGACTAAGCCTAAAATACCAAGATCTGTCCATAAGGATTGTTTTTACACTGTACATCTACAACCTGCTGGCAGTACAAAAAAATAAGCTGCAGATCTCCTTAGGATGAGTCATGGTGCTTTGGGGCAGGGACCATTCATATCACGGGAATATTTCACAGTTTCTGCTCTGTTTTCAGTGTATGACACCAAAACACCCACCTGATGACATCCTTTCAAGAGCAAAGGCAGCAGTTTGCAGACTTCCGCTTCTCAGGGGAAGTGAGAAATTGCTGAGCTGACACCAAGTCCTGCAGTGTCCCTGTCACCTGCAGAGGCACCGCATCCTCGCCACGGTAGCGGGCATTGTGACAAAGGTTCTATGTCAGCTGGGTGTGGCAGCCAGGCACCCCCTAGGGGATGGGGAGCCTGTCAGCCCCGGGCCTGTCACTGCCTGGTGTCCCTGCTGCCACCAGCCAGGCCTCTGAAAACTTGTCAAACCATGCCCAGACTTGGGTCCAGTTTGGCCCAAAGTCTCCAAGAGACAAGTCGGGAAGAAAGATATGGGACAGAGGGAGAAAGCGAAGGGAGCAGGAGAAAGGGAAGGAAGAATAAAAAGTAGTGTTGGGCTGCAGGAGTGAGATGGAGGAATTGCAAGAATAGAGGCAGGAAGCAGGAGAGTGAGAGAAAAGGAAAGAAGAGACATGCAGCCAGACGAGGGGTTAGTGAGAGAGGATGGGACAGAGAACAGGATGAGAAGGACATAAGGCAAGGCTAGGACAGGCAAGGACAGGCAAGGCAAGGCTAGGCTGCAGGACATGTTTTTGCTTTATAGTTTCTAGCACATTCGTCTTCAGACTAGGAGGAAAGCCATAAGACCGTAGGGATTAGGCCCAAGCAAAAACCCCAGCTACTTGAGACTCCTAGACTAAGCCTAAAATACCAAGATCTCTCCATAAGGATGGTTTTTATACTGTACTTCCACAATCTGCTGGCAGTACGAAAATATAAGCTACAGATCTCCTTAGGCTGAGTCATGGTGGTTTGTGGCAGGGACCATGCATATCATGGGAATATTTCACAGTTTCTGCTCTGTTTTCAGTGTATGACAACAAAACACCCACCTGATGACATCCTTTCAAGAGCAAAGGCAGCAATTTGCAGAATTCCGCTTCTTAGGGGAAGTGAGAAATTGCTGAGCTGACACCAAGTCCTGCAGTGTCCCTGTCACCTGCAGAGCCACCGCATCCTCGCCACGGTAGCGGGCATTGTGACAAAGGTTCTATGTCAGCTGGGTGTGGCAGCCAGGCGCGCCCTAGGGGATGGGGAGCCTGTCAGCCCCGGGCCTGTCACTGCCTGGTGTCCCTGCTGCCACCAGCCAGGCCTCTGAAAACTTGTCAAACCATGCCCAGACTTGGGGCCAGTTTGGCCCAAAAGTCTCCAAGAGACAAGTCGGGAAGAAAGATATGGGACAGAGGGAGAAAGCGAAGGGAGCAGGAGAAAGGGAAGGAAGAATAAAAAGTAGTGTTGGGCTGCAGGAGTGAGATGGAGGAATTGCAAGAAAAGAGGCAGGAAGCAGGAGAGTGAGAGAAAAGGAAAGAAGAGACATGCAGCCAGACGAGGGGTTATTGAGAGAGGATGGGACAGAGAACAGGATGAGAAGGACATAAGGCAAGGCTAGGACAGGCAAGGCAAGGCTATGCTGCAGGTCATGTTTTTGCTTTATAGTTTCTAGCACATTCGTCTTCAGACTAGGAGGAAAGCCATAAGACCGTATGGATTAGGCCCAAGCAAAAACCCCAGCTACTTGAGACACTTAGACTAAGCCTAAAATACCAAGATCTCTCCATAAGGATGGTTTTTATACTGTACTTCCACAATCTGCTGGCAGTACAAAAAAATAAGCTGCAGATCTCCTTAGGCTGAGTCATGGTGCTTTGGGGCAGGGACCATGCATATCATGGGAATATTTCACAGTTTCTGCTCTGTTTTCAGTGTATGACACCAAACCACCCACCTCATGACATTCTTTCAAGAACAAAGGCAGCAGTTTGCAGACTTCCTCTTCTCAGGGGAAGTGAGAAATTGCTGAGCTGACACCAAGTCCTGCAGTGTCCCTGTCACCTGCAGAGCCACCGCATCCTCGCCACGGTAGCGGGCATTGTGACAAAGGTTCTATGTCAGCTGGGTGTGGCAGCCAGGCGCGCCCTAGGGGATGGGGAGCCTGTCAGCCCCGGGCCTGTCACTGCCTGCTGGCCCTGCTGCCACCAGCCAGGCCTCTGAAAACTTGTCAAACCATGCCCAGACTTGGGGCCATTTTGGCCCAAAGTCTGCAAGAGACAAGTCGGGAAGAAAGATATGGGACAGAGGGAGAAAGCGAAGGGAGCAGGAGAAAGGGAAGGAAGAATAAAAAGTAGTGTTGGGCTGCAGGCGTGAGATGGAGGAATTGCAAGAAAAGAGGCAGGAAGCAGGAGAGTGAGAGAAAAGGAAAGAAGAGACATGCAGCCAGACGAGGGATTATTGAGAGAGGATGGGACAGAGAAGAGGATGAGAAGCACATAAGGCAAGGCTAGGACAGGCAAGGTGTCCTGGTTTTGTTAAAAACAAGTTTCTCTTTCAGTGAATTTTGTCTGTCAGCTAAAGCCTTCATATTAACTGCATTTTCCTGGAGCACCAGACACATGTTTTGGTAAACCTATCAATGGAATGCAAACTTAATGATAAGCACAGATGGACATCTCGCGAGAGGGGCGACGAGAAGAAAGAGACCAAGAAACTGACCAACTGGGTATAACATTCCATTCACGTGAATACTTCATATATAAGTGGGAGATCACGAGGATCTCGTGTTGCTTTTCCCTTTTCCCTGCTGCTTATGGCCGACCTTAGGAGAGGACCTTGCTAGTCATCCCTGCGAACTGAGGCCTAGTGACAGACTGAATCCAGCTCCGGTTGGCTGCAGAGTCTAATCCAGGACTTTGGGTGCCAGCTCTGCAGTTGCTGAGACTTTCAAGATTGGTTTTGTATATTTTGTATTATTTTCTCTATTCTTATTAGTAGCATTAGTAAAACATCTTTAATTTTTTCCAACTCTCTTCACTCTGTGCTTCTTTGCCTTCCAATCGCCTCTCCTTAGTTAAAAAGGGGGAGAGGGAGGGGGAAGTGTGGGGGGGGGAGAGGGGGTTAACAATACATCTGCCAGGGTTTTATTGTCACCCCGCAATTTTAACCCTCTACAGATAATTGGCGCCCAACGTGGGGCAAGAGAAAGGGGTAAATTTGAAGATTTTTTGGCTTTTCCAGTGCTCTGACGTACCTTTCATTTTTCTTGGCACGGTGCCAACTCATAGAGTTGTGATACTCGCGCGTCCGTTTGCTTTGGATATTATTTAGTTGTATTAAGGCAAAGTGAATTACACTGATTTAAAGATGTTATGGCATAAGTTGTATCAGTTATTTTCTACATTGTGCTCACTGATTCCATATCTGTGTTGGGCTTTCTTTTTAAATCGAAGTATTCATTATATAACAACAAGGAACTGGACAATGATCATGATGATACTGTGTGGTTTGTCACTGGTTTATTTCATTATACTGCAGCCGCTAATGAATTTCTACTCGCTTCTGCTTTACCTTGAAAAGCCTCCAGGAGAGATTAAAGAGCAGTACGGCTCTGTGTTTGCTAATTGGTCGAGCGAATCTTTAGAAAGGCTGACTAACAATACTTTCGTTTTTTCGCTAGGACAGTTTGCAAATGTTTTAGAGAATTTTGAATATCCTTGGAGTTTTGATAGAACTGTGATGGTGTTATCTGGTTTGCTGAATGTGTGTCAGTTTGTGCTTCTGTTAAGAGAAATGGCGTTCAACAGGAGGTTTGCGTCTCTTTGTTGTCCTGAGATTTGCGGTGCGTCTTCGGAAGCTTTAGCAAAAAGCACTCCGAGCCGCTCGAGAAAGAGCAAAACAGCCAAAGCTGCCGCTGCAGCTACTGCCCCCACAACGGCGGCTTCGCAGGCTGAAGCTACAGCTCCTCCGCAGAGTTCCTCTGCCAAGGTCACTGCAGATAACATTACTTCTCCAGCCTCAAAGGCTAACAAGGCAGCCCCCCCTTCTTCACACACTGGGCACTGTTGCTGCTGTAATCACTGTGACAGTCATTTAGACTCTGGAAATAAATCAAATGATGGTAAACCCATATCAGCATCAGTTGCTGGTTGTAAGAAAGTCACTAGAAAGACTACCCGTGCAGCAGATGATGGCACAGGGCCAACATCAACCCAAGGTGCACCATCAGGACAGGGAGGAGATGAAGTGACCACCACTCGGTCCTTTTCTCCAGGTGAGCTGAGAGATATGAGAAAAGACTTTAGTCGCCGTGAAGGCGAGAATATTTTAACCTGGCTGCTCCGATGCTGGGACAATGGGGCAGAAACAATTGAATTGGAAGGTGGTGAAGCCAGGCAGCTGGGATCTCTGTCAAGAGATTCCACCATTGATAGGGCAATTTCAAGAGAGTCTAATGCCACTAGTCTCTGGACCCGACTCCTGACAGCTATGAAAGTAAGATTTCCCTACAAGGAAGATTGTATATCCAAGTTAGGGAAATGGAATACTATGGAGAGAGGTATTCAGTTCCTGAGAGAATTAGCTGTGCGAGAGATCATCTATTTTGGATCAGACAACCAAGAGGGGACAGACCCAGATAAAATCAATTGTACACGATCTCTGTGGCGCAGATTTGTACAAAGTGCACCCCCTGCATATGCTAGGTCATTGGCAGGAATGGTCTGGTCAGCTGGAGGTCAACAAGAGATTAATGAAATGATTGAGCAGCTTCGGAACTTTGAGGACAGCCTTGCTGGTTCTCTACGGGCTTGTGTCTCTGCTGTAGAGAAACTGTGTGAAAAATCTGGTGACCGGTTTGAAAAGATATTGCAAGAAATCAAAGAACTCAGAGAAGACACGTACCATTCACGACCTGCACAAACCTATGTTTCAGCTATTAGGAAAAGGCGTTTCCAATCTCGAGAGAGAGGACAGAGGCAGCCCACAAAAAGAGGTTCACTGTGGTTCTTCCTACATGAGCAGGGAGAAAACATGAATAAGTGGCATGGAAGACCTACCTCAGAACTTCAGGAACGAGTACGTGAGCTAAAAGGAAAAACTCCTAGGAAGGTGGCTGCTCCAGTTTACAAAAGGAGCAGAAGAGATTCTGATGCTCTTGAAGGAACCTCTAATTCACACCCAGAGACTGTGCAAAACAGAAATTAGAGGTGCCCTGCCTCCAACCAGGTGGAGGAAAGGGATAACAGAGTTTATTGGACTGTCCAAATACGATGGCCTGGTACAACACACCCCCAGGAGTACAAAGCTTTAGTGGACACTGGTGCACAGTGCACGATAATTCCTTCTAATTATAAAGGAACGCAATCTATCAACATTGTTGGAGTGACTGGGGGATCCCAGGAACTGACTGTTGTAGAGGCTGAAATGAGCCTAACTGGAAAAAACTGGCAAAAGCATCCTATTGTGACTGGTCCAGATGCTCCGTGCATCCTTGGCATAGACTACCTCAGGAGAGGGTATTTTAAGGACCCAAAAGGGTATAGGTGGGCATTTGGTATAGCAGCTGTGGACACTGAGAAAATTGAACAGCTGTCTGATTTGCCTGGTCTCTCAGATGATCCTTCTGTTGTAGGACTGCTGATGGTTGACGATCAGCAGGTGCCAATTGCTACCACGACAGTGCATCGCCGGCAATATCGCACCAACCGAGACTCTTTGATTCCTATCCAGAAGTTGATCCTTCAATTGGAAAGCCAGGGTGTGATCAGTAAGACTCGTTCACCTTTTAACAGCCCAATCTGGCCAGTGCGTAAGTCTAGTGACGAGTGGAGACTAACTGTAGATAATCGTGGCCTGAATGAAGTTACACCACCACTGAGTGCTGCTGTGCCTGACATGCTAGAACTGCAATTTGAACTGGAGTCAAAGGCAGCTAAGTGGTATGCTACAATTGACATTGCTAATGCATTTTTCTCTATTCCTGTAGCAGCAGAGTGCAGGCCGCAGTTTGCTTTCACCTGGAGAGGCATCCAGTACACTTGGAATCGCTTGCCCCAGGGGTGGAAACACAGTCCTACCATCTGCCATGGACTGATCCAGACCACGCTGGAGCAAGGTAAAGCTCCAGAACACTTGCAGTATATTGATGACATCATCGTATGGGGCGACACAGCGAAAGAAGTCTTCGAGAAAGGTGAGAGAATAATTCAGATTCTTTTGGATGCTGGTTTTGCCATAAAACGAAGCAAGGTCAAGGGACCTGCACGAGAGATACAGTTTTTAGGAATAAAATGGCAAGATGGCCGTCGTCAGATCCCAATGGATGTGATCAACAAAATTGCAGCAATGTCTCCACCTACTAATAAAAAGGAGACACAGACTTTCTTGGGCATTGTAGGTTTTTGGAGAATGCATATTCCTGACTACAGCCAGATTGTGAGCCCTCTCTATCGAGTGACTCGTAAAAAGAACCAATTTGAGTGGGGCCCTGAACAACGACAAGCCTTTGAACAAATTAAGCGTGAGATAACTCATGCGGTGGCCCTTGGACCAGTTCGGACTGGACTAGATGTTAAAAATGTGCTCTACACTGCAGCCGGAGATAATGGACTTACCTGGAGCCTCTGGCAGAAAGCACCAGGAGAAACCCGAGGTCGACCCTTAGGTTTTTGGAGTCGAGGATACAAAGGATCTGAGGCCAACTATACTCCAACTGAAAAAGAGATACTAGCAGCATACGAAGGAGTTCGAGCTGCTTCAGAAGTGATCGGTACTGAAGCACAGCTCCTCCTGGCACCTCGACTGCCAGTGCTGAGTTGGATGTTCAAAGGGACGGTTCCCTCTCCACATCATGCAACCGAAGTTACGTGGAGTAAATGGATTGCATTGATCACGCAACGAGCTCGAATTGGAAATCCCAATCGCCCAGGGATCTTAGAAGTGATTACAGACTGGCCAGAAAGCAAAGACTTTGGGATGTCTCCCGATGAGGAGGAAGTAAAACGTGCTGAAGAAGCACCACCATATAATACTCTTTCAGAGACTGATAAGCAGTATGCACTGTTCACAGATGGATCCTGTCGTCTTGTAGGAAAACATCGAAGGTGGAAAGCTGCTGTGTGGAGTCCCACACGACAAGTTACAGAAGCCACTGAAGGACAAGGTGAATCTAGTCAATTTGCAGAAGTGAAAGCCATCCAGCTGGCTTTGGACATTGCTGAACGAGAGAAGTGGCCAATACTTTATCTCTATACTGACTCATGGATGGTAGCAAATGCCTTGTGGGGATGGCTACAGCAATGGAAGAAAAGCAACTGGCAGCGCAGAGGTAAACCCATTTGGGCTGCCACACTGTGGCAAGACATTGCTGCTCGGCTAGAGAGCCTGCCTGTGAAAGTTCGGCATGTAGATGCTCATGTGCCTAAAAGTCGAGCCACCGAGGAACATCTAAACAACCAACAAGCGGACCAAGCTGCTAAGATTAAAGTAGCTGAGGTGGACTTGGACTGGCAACATAAAGGTGAACTTTTCCTAGCTCGGTGGGCCCATGATGCTTCAGGGCATCAAGGTAGAGATGCAACATATAAATGGGCTCGCGATCGAGGGGTGGATTTAACTATGGACACTATTTCACAGGTTATTCATGAATGTGAGACTTGCGCCGAAATCAAACAAGCAAAACGGTTAAAGCCTATATGGTATGGGGGGCGATGGTTAAAGTATAAGTATGGAGAAGCTTGGCAGATTGATTATATTACACTTCCACAAACACGTCAAGGTAAGCGTTATGTACTTACAATGGTGGAAGCAACCACTGGATGGTTGGAAACATATGCCGTACCTCATGCTACAGCCCGAAATACTATCTTGGGCCTTGAAAAGCAAGTCCTTTGGCGACACGGTACGCCAGAAAGAATTGAATCAGACAATGGTACTCATTTCAAAAACAGTCTTATAGACAATTGGGCCAAAGAACATGGTATTGAGTGGGTATATCATATTCCATATCATGCACCAGCCTCTGGGAAAATTGAAAGGTACAATGGTTTGCTAAAAACAACACTAAAGGCACTTGGTGGTGGAACCTTTAAAAATTGGGACTCACATTTAGCAAAAGCCACTTGGTTGGTCAACACCAGGGGATCAACCAATCGAGCCGGGCCTGCCCAATCAGAAATTCTATGGACTGTAGAAGGAGATAAAGTCCCTGTAGTACACATGAAAAACATGTTAGGAAAGGCAGTCTGGGTTACTCCTGCCTCAGGCAAAGGCAAGCCCATTCGTGGGATTGTTTTTGCCCAGGGACCTGGCAGCACCTGGTGGGTGATGCTTAAGGATGGAGAAGTTAGGTGTGTACCTCAAGGGGATTTGAGTTTAGGTGAAAATATGCAATACTGAACTGCATAATGTGAATTGCCATGCTAACAGTGTTTAATAAGTGTTTTTCAGATCAAAACAGTGATGATGAAACCAGAGCTAGCTTCTTCGAGTGGCGCCTGACAACTTCTTCGAAGTTGATGTCTTTAACCCACAAACAGTGGTCATGAGATGTACTTGTACCATTTTTCCTGCCCTGGGAGACTGTCGTGACAAAATGAACTTAATGAACTTTTCAAAGGATGGTCCACTGATTAATTACTCCTGTGTATATATGTGCATATGTGTATATATATAGTAGTAGTGATTAATTAGATTATATTGATAGATTGTATTGATAAGGTTTAAGCATTCAGTGAATGGCATATTATAAGGGGTGGAATGTCCTGGTTTTGTTAAAAACAAGTTTCTCTTTCAGTGAATTTTGTCTGTCAGCTAAAGCCTTCATATTAACTGCATTTTCCTGGAGCACCAGACACATGTTTTGGTAAACCTATCAATGGAATGCAAACTT
Organism: Columba livia; assembly: GCF_036013475.1. Classification (NCBI taxonomy): domain Eukaryota; kingdom Metazoa; phylum Chordata; class Aves; order Columbiformes; family Columbidae; genus Columba; species Columba livia. The sequence continues at coordinate 4,015,607 of NW_027043007.1, read as the reverse complement.
AATGATAAGCACAGATGGACATCTCGCGAGAGGGGCGACGAGAAGAAAGAGACCAAGAAACTGACCAACTGGGTATAACATTCCATTCACGTGAATACTTCATATATAAGTGGGAGATCACGAGGATCTCGTGTTGCTTTTCCCTTTTCCCTGCTGCTTATGGCCGACCTTAGGAGAGGACCTTGCTAGTCATCCCTGCGAACTGAGGCCTAGTGACAGACTGAATCCAGCTCCGGTTGGCTGCAGAGTCTAATCCAGGACTTTGGGTGCCAGCTCTGCAGTTGCTGAGACATTCAAGATTGGTTTTGTATATTTTGTATTATTTTCTCTATTCTTATTAGTAGCATTAGTAAAACATCTTTAATTTTTTCCAACTCTCTTCACTCTGTGCTTCTTTGCCTTCCAATCGCCTCTCCTTAGTTAAAAAGGGGGAGAGGGAGGGGGAAGAGTGGGGGGGGAGAGGGGGTTAACAATACATCTGCCAGGGTTTTATTGTCACCCCGCAATTTTAACCCTCTACACAAGGCAAGGCTAGGTTGCAGGACATGTTTTTGCTTTATAGTTTCCAGCACATTCGTCTTCAGACTAGGAGGAAAGCCATAAGACCGTATGGATTAGGCCGAAGTAAAAACCCCAGCTACTTGAGACACTTAGACTAAGCCTAAAATAAAAAGATCTGTCCATAAGGATGGTTTTTATACTGTACTTCTACAACCTGCTGGCAGTACAAAAAAATAAGCTGCAGATCTCCTTAGGCTGAGTCATGGTGCTTTGGGGCAGGGACCATTCATATCACGGGAATATTTCACAGTTTCTGCTCTGTTTTCAGTGTATGACACCAAAACACCTACCTCATGACATCCTTTCAAGAGCCAAGGCAGCAATTTGCAGAATTCCGCTTCTTAGGGGAAGTGAGAAATTGCTGAGCTGACACCAAGTCCTGCAGTGTCCCTGTCACCTGCAGAGCCACCGCATCCTCGCCACGGTAGCGGGCATTGTGACAAAGGTTCTATGCCAGCTGGGTGTGGCAGCCAGGCGCCCTCTAGGGGATGGGGAGCCTGTCAGCCTCGGGCCTGTCACTGCCTGGTGTCCCTGCTGCCACCAGCCAGGCCTCTGAAAACTTGTCAAAGCATGCCCAGACTTGGGGCCAGTTTGGCCCAAAGTCTCCAAGAGACAAGTCGCGAAAAAAGATATGGGACAGAGGGAGAAAGCGAAGGGAGCAGGAGAAAGGGAAGGAAGAATAAAAAGTAGTGTTGGGCTGCAGGAGTGAGATGGAGGAATTGCAAGAAAAGAGGCAGGAAGCAGGAGAGTGAGAGAAAAGGAAAGAAGAGACATGCAGCCAGACGAGGGCTTAGTGAGAGAGGATGGGACAGAGAACAGGATGAGAAGGAAATAAGGCAAGGCTAGGACAGGCAAGGCAAGGCTAGGCTGCAGGACATGTTTTTGCTTTATAGTTTCTAGCACATTCGTCTTCAGACTAGGAGGAAAGCCATAAGACCGTATGGATTAGGCCCAAGCAAAAACCCAGCTACTTGAGACACTTAGACTAAGCCTAAAATATGAAGATCTCTCCATAAGGATGGTTTTTATACTGTACTTCCACAATCTGCTGGCAGTACAAAAAAATAAGCTGCAGATCTCCTTAGGCTGAGTCATGGTGCTTTGGGGCAGGGACAATGCATATCATGGGAATATTTCACAGTTTCTGCTCTGTTTTCAGTGTATGACACCAAAACACCCACCTGATGGCATCCTTTCAAGAGCAAAGGCAGCAATTTGCAGAATTCCGCTTCTTAGGGGAAGTGAGAAATTGCTGAGCTGACACCAAGTCCTGCAGTGTCCCTGTCACCTGCAGAGTCACCGCATCCTCGCCACGGTAGCGGGCATTGTGACAAAGGTTCAATGTCAGCTGTGTGTGGCAGCCAGGCGCCCCCTAGGGGATGGGGAGCCTGTCAGCCCCGGGCCTGTCACTGCCTGCTGGCCCTGCTGCCACCAGCCAGGCCTCTGAAAACTTGTCAAACCATGCCCAGACGTGGGGCCAATTTGGCCCAAAGTCTCCAAGAGACAAGTCGGGAAGAAAGAAATGGGACAGCGGGAGAAAGCGAAGGGAGCAGGAGAAAGGGAAGGAAGAATAAAAAGTAGTGTTGGGCTGCAGGAGTGAGATGGAGGAATTGCAAGAAAAGAGGCAGGAAGCAGGAGAGTGAGAGAAAAGGAAAGAAGAGACATGCAGCCAGACGAGGGCTTAGTGAGAGAGGATGGGACAGAGAAGAGGATGAGAAGGAAATAAGGCAAGGCAAGGACAGGCAAGGACAAGCAAGGCAAGGCTAGGCTGCAGGACATTTTTTTGCTTTATAGTTTCTAGCACATTCGTCTTCAGACGAGGAGGAAAGCCATAAGACCGTATGGATTAGGCCCAAGCAAAAACCCCAGCTACTTGGGACACTTAGACTAAGCCTAAAATACCAAGATCTCTCCATAAGGATGGTTTTTATACTGTACTTCCACAATCTGCTGGCAGTACAAAAAAATAAGCTGCAGATCTCCTTAGGCTGAGTCATAGTGCTTTGGGGCAGGGACCATGCATATCACGGGAATATATCACAGTTTCTGCTCTGTTTTCAGTGTATGACACCAAAACACCCACCTGATGACATCCTTTCAAGAGCACAGGCAGCAATTTGCAGAATTCCGCTTCTTAGGGGAAGTGAGAAATTGCTGAGCTGACACCAAGTCCTGCAGTGTCTTTGTCACCTGCAGAGTCACCGCATCCTCGCTACGGTAGCGGGGATTGTGACAAAGGTTCCATGTCAGCTGTGTGTGGCAGCCAGGCGCCCCCTAGGGAATGGGGAGCCTGTCAGCCCCGGGCCTGTTACTGCCTGCTGGCCCTGCTGTCAGCAGCCAGGCCTCTGAAAACTTGTCAAACCATGCCCAGACGTGGGGCCAATTTGGCCCAAAGTCTCCAAGAGACAAGTCGGGAGGAAAGACATGGGACATAGGGAGAAAGCGAAGGGAGCAGGAGAAAGGGAAGGAAGAATAAAAAGTAGTGTTGGGCTGCAGGAGTGAGATGGAGGAATTGCAAGAAAAGAGGCAGGAGGCAGGAGAGTGAGAGAAAAGGAAAGAAGAGACATGCAGGCAGACGAGGGCTTAGTGAGAGAGGATGGGACAGAGAACAGGATGAGAAGGACATAAGGCAAGGCTAGGACAGGCAAGGACAGGCAAGGCAAGGCTAGGCTGCAGGACATGTTTTTGCTTTATAGTTTCTAGCACATTCATCTTCAGACGAGGAGGAAAGCCATAAGACCGTATGGATTAGGCCCAAGCAAAAACCCCAGCTACTTGAGACACTTAGACTAAGCCTAAAATACCAAGATCTCTCCATAAGGATGGTTTTTATACTGTACTTCCACAATCTGCTGGCAGTACAAAAAAATAAGCTGCAGATCTTATTAGGCTGAGTCATGGTGCTTTGGGGCAGGGACCATGCATATCATGGGAATATTTCACAGTTTCTGCTCTGTTTTCAGTGTATGACACCAAAACACCCACCTGATGACATCCTTTCAAGAGCAAAGGCAGCAATTTGCAGAATTCCGCTTCTTAGGGGAAGTGAGAAATTGCTGAGCTGACACCAAGTCCTGCAGTGTCCCTGTCACCTGCAGAGTCACCGCATCCTCGCCACGGTAGCGGGGATTGTGACAAAGGTTCCATGTCAGCTGTGAGTGGCAGCCAGGCGCCCCCTAGGGAATGGGGAGCCTGTCAACCCTGGGCCTGTTACTGCCTGCTGGCCCTGCTGTCACCAGCCAGGCCTCTGAAAACTTGTCAAACCACGCCCAGACATGGGGCCAGTTTGGCCGAAAGTCTCCAAGAGACAAGTCGAGAGGAAAGAAATGGGACAGAGGGAGAAAGCGAAGGGAGCAGGAGAAAGGGAAGGAAGAATAAAAAGTAGTGTTGGGCTGCAGGAGTGAGGTGGAGGAATTGCAAGAAAAGAGGCAGGAAGCAGGAGAGTGAGAGAAAAGGAAAGAAGAGACATGCAGCCAGACGAGGGCTTAGTGAGAGAGGATGGGATGGAGAAGAGGATGAGAAGGACATAAGGCAAGGCAAGGACAGGCAAGGACAGGCAAGGCAAGGCTAGGCTGCAGGACATGTTTTTGCTTTATAGTTTCTAGCACATTCGTCTTCAGACCAGGAGGAAAGTCATAAGACGGTATTGTTTAGGCCCAAGCAAAAACCCCAGCTACTTGAGACACTTAGACTAAGCCTAAAATACCAAGATCTCTCCATAAGCATGGCTTGTATACTGTACTTCCACAATCTGCTGGCAGTACCAAAAAATAAGCTGCAGATCTCCTTAGGCTGAGTCAAGGTGCTTTGGGGCAGGGACCATGCATGTCATGGGAATATTTCACAGTTTCTGCTCTGTTTTCAGTGTATGACACCAAAACACCTACCTGATGACATCCTTTCAAGAGCAAAGGCAGCAATTTGCAGAATTCTGCTTCTTAGGGGAAGTGAGAAATTGCTGAGCTGACACCAAGTCCTGCAGTGTCCCTGTCACCTGCAGAGCCACCGCATCCTCGCCACGGTAGCGGGCATTGTGACAAAGGTTCTATGTCAGCTGGGTGTGGCAGCCAGGCGCCCCCTAGGGGATGGGGAGCCTGTCAGCCCCGGGCCTGTCACTGCCTGGTGTCCCTGCTGCCACCAGCCAGGCCTCTGAAAACTTGTCAAACCATGCCCAGACTTGGGGCCAGTTTGGCCCAAAGTCTGCAAGAGACAAGTCGGGAAGAAAGATATGGGACAGAGGGAGAAAGCGAAGGGAGCAGGAGAAAGGGAAGGAAGAATAAAAAGTAGTGTTGGGCTGCAGGAGTGAGACGGAGATATTGCAAGAAAAGAGGCAGGAAGCAGGAGAGTGAGAGAAAAGGAAAGAAGAGACATGCAGCCAGACGAGGGCTTAGTGAGAGAGGATGGGACAGAGAAGAGGATGAGAAGGAAATAAGGCAAGGCAAGGACAGGCAAGGACAAGCAAGGCAAGGCTAGGCTGCAGGACATTTTTTTGCTTTATAGTTTCTAGCACATTCGTCTTCAGACTAGGAGGAAAGCCATAAGACCGTATGGATTAGGCCCAAGCAAAAACCCCAGCTACTTGAGACACTTAGACTAAGCCTAAAATATGAAGATCTCTCCATAAGGATGGTTTTTATACTGTACTTCCACAATCTGCTGGCAGTACAAAAAAGTAAGCTGCAGATATCCTCAGGCTGAGTCAAGGTGCTTTGGGGCAGGGACCATGCATATCATGGGAATATTTCACAGTTTCTGCTCTGTTTTCAGTGTATGACACCAAAACACCCACCTGATGACATCCTTTCAAGAGCAAAGGCAGCAATTTGCAGAATCCCGCTTCTTAGGGGAAGTGAGAAATTGCTGAGCTGACACCAAGTCCTGCAGTGTCCCTGTCACCTGCAGAGCCACCGCATCCTCGCCACGGTAGCGGGCGTTGTGACAAAGGTTCTATGTCAGCTGGGTGTGGCAGCCAGGCGCCCCCTAGGGGATGGGGAGCCTGTCAGCCCCGGTCCTGTCACTGCCTGCTGGCCCTACTGCCACCAGCCAGGCCTCTGAAAACTTATCAAACAATGCCCAGACTTGGGGCCAGTTTGGCCCAAAGTCTCCAAGAGACAAGTCGGGAAGAAAGATATGGGACAGAGGGAGAAAGCGAAGGGAGCAGGAGAAAGGGAAGGAAGAATAAAAAGTAGTGTTGGGCTGCAGGAGTGAGATGGAGATATTGCAAGAAAAGAGGCAGGAAGCAGGAGAGTGAGAGAAAAGGAAAGAAGAGACATGCAGCCAGACGAGGGCTTAGTGAGAGAGGATGGGACAGAGAACAGGATGAGAAGGAAATAAGGCAAGGCAAGGACAGGCAAGGCAAGGCTAGGCTGCAGGACATGTTTTTGCTTTATAGTTTCTAGCACATTCGTCTTCAGACGAGGAGGAAAGCCATAAGACCGTATGGATTAGGCCCAAGCAAAAACCCCAGCTACTTGGGACACTTAGACTAAGCCTAAAATACCAAGATCTCTCCATAAGGATGGTTTTTATACTGTACTTCCACAATCTGCTGGCAGTACAAAAAAATAAGCTGCAGATCTCCTTAGGCTGAGTCATAGTGCTTTGGGGCAGGGACCATGCATATCACGGGAATATATCACAGTTTCTGCTCTGTTTTCAGTGTATGACACCAAAACACCCACCTGATGACATCCTTTCAAGAGCACAGGCAGCAATTTGCAGAATTCCGCTTCTTAGGGGAAGTGAGAAATTGCTGAGCTGACACCAAGTCCTGCAGTGTCTTTGTCACCTGCAGAGTCACCGCATCCTCGCTACGGTAGCGGGGATTGTGACAAAGGTTCCATGTCAGCTGTGTGTGGCAGCCAGGCGCCCCCTAGGGAATGGGGAGCCTGTCAGCCCCGGGCCTGTTACTGCCTGCTGGCCCTGCTGTCAGCAGCCAGGCCTCTGAAAACTTGTCAAACCATGCCCAGACGTGGGGCCAATTTGGCCCAAAGTCTCCAAGAGACAAGTCGGGAGGAAAGACATGGGACATAGGGAGAAAGCGAAGGGAGCAGGAGAAAGGGAAGGAAGAATAAAAAGTAGTGTTGGGCTGCAGGAGTGAGATGGAGGAATTGCAAGAAAAGAGGCAGGAGGCAGGAGAGTGAGAGAAAAGGAAAGAAGAGACATGCAGGCAGACGAGGGCTTAGTGAGAGAGGATGGGACAGAGAACAGGATGAGAAGGACATAAGGCAAGGCTAGGACAGGCAAGGACAGGCAAGGCAAGGCTAGGCTGCAGGACATGTTTTTGCTTTATAGTTTCTAGCACATTCATCTTCAGACGAGGAAGAAAGCCATAAGACCGTATGGATTAGGCCCAAGCAAAAACCCCAGCTACTTGAGACACTTAGACTAAGCCTAAAATACCAAGATCTCTCCATAAGGATGGTTTTTATTCTGTACTTCCACAATCTGCTGGCAGTACAAAAAAATAAGCTGCAGATCTCCTTAGGCTGAGTCATGGTGCTTTGGGGCAGGGACCATGCATATCATGGGAATATTTCACAGTTTCTGCTCTGTTTTCAGTGTATGACACCAAAACACCCACCTGCTGACATCCTTTCAAGAGCAAAGGCAGCAATTTGCAGAATTCCGCTTCTTAGGGGAAGTGAGAAATTGCTGAGCTGACACCAAGTCCTGCAGTGTCCCTGTCACCTGCAGAGTCACCGCATCCTCGCCACGGTAGCGGGGATTGTGACAAAGGTTCCATGTCAGCTGTGAGTGGCAGCCAGGCGCCCCCTAGGGAATGGGGAGCCTGTCAACCCCGGGCCTGTTACTGCCTGCTGGCCCTGCTGTCACCAGCCAGGCCTCTGAAAACTTGTCAAACCACGCCCAGACATGGGGCCAGTTTGGCCGAAAGTCTCCAAGAGACAAGTCGAGAGGAAAGAAATGGGACAGAGGGAGAAAGCGAAGGGAGCAGGAGAAAGGGAAGGAAGAATAAAAAGTAGTGTTGGGCTGCAGGAGTGAGGTGGAGGAATTGCAAGAAAAGAGGCAGGAAGCAGGAGAGTGAGAGAAAAGGAAAGAAGAGACATGCAGCCAGACGAGGGCTTAGTGAGAGAGGATGGGATGGAGAAGAGGATGAGAAGGACATAAGGCAAGGCAAGGACAGGCAAGGACAGGCAAGGCAAGGCTAGGCTGCAGGACATGTTTTTGCTTTATAGTTTCTAGCACATTCGTCTTCAGACCAGGAGGAAAGTCATAAGACGGTATTGTTTAGGCCCAAGCAAAAACCCCAGCTACTTGAGACACTTAGACTAAGCCTAAAATACCAAGATCTCTCCATAAGCATGGCTTGTATACTGTACTTCCACAATCTGCTGGCAGTACCAAAAAATAAGCTGCAGATCTCCTTAGGCTGAGTCAAGGTGCTTTGGGGCAGGGACCATGCATGTCATGGGAATATTTCACAGTTTCTGCTCTGTTTTCAGTGTATGACACCAAAACACCCACCTGATGACATCCTTTCAAGAGCAAAGGCAGCAATTTGCAGAATTCCGCTTCTTAGGGGAAGTGAGAAATTGCTGAGCTGACACCAAGTCCTGCTGTGTCCCTGTCACCCGCAGAGTCACCGAATCCTCGCCAAGGTAGCGGGCATTGTGACAAAGGTTCTATGTCAGCTGGGTGTGGCAGCCAGGCGCCCCCTAGGGGATGGGGAGCCTGTCAGCCCCGGGCCTGTTACTGCCTGCTGGCCCTGCTGTCACCAGCCAGGCCTCTGAAAACTTGTCAAACCATGCCCAGACGTGGGGCCAGTTTGGCCCAAAGTCTCCAAGAGACAAGTCGGGAGGAAAGAAATGGGACAGAGGGAGAAAGCGAAGGGAGCAGGAGAAAGGGAAGGAAGAATAAAAAGTAGTGTTGGGCTGCAGGAGTGAGGTGGAGGAATTACAAGAAAAGAGGCAGGAAGCCGGAGAGTGAGAGAAAAGGAAAGAAGAGACATGCAGCCAGACGAGGGCTTAGTGAGAGAGGATGGGATGGAGAACAGAATGAAAAGGAAATAAGGCAAGTCTAGGACAAGCAAGGACAGGCAAGGCAAGGCTAGGCTGCAGGACATGTTTTTGCTTTATAGTTTCTAGCACATTCGTCTTCAGACTATGAGGAAAGCCATAAGACCGTATGGATTAGGCCCAAGCAAAAACCCCAGCTACTTCAGACACTTTGACTAAGCCTAAAATACGAAGATCTCTCCATAAGAATGGTTTTCATACTGTACTTCCACAATCTGCTGGCAGTACAAAAAAATAAGCTGCAGATCTCCTTAGGCTGAGTCATGGTGCTTTGGGGCAGAGAGCATGCATATCATGGGAATATTTCACCATTTCTGCTCTGGTTTTTAGTGTATGACACCAAAACACCTACCTGATGACATCCTTTCAAGAGCAAAGGCAGCAATTTGCAGAATTCTGCTTCTTAGGGGAAGTGAGAAATTGCTGAGCTGACACCAAGTCCTGCAGTGTCCCTGTCACCTGCAGAGCCACCGCATCCTCGCCACGGTAGCGGGCATTGTGACAAAGGTTCTATGTCAGCTGGGTGTGGCAGCCAGGCGCCCCCTAGGGGATGGGGAGCCTGTCAGCCCCGGGCCTGTCACTGCCTGGTGTCCCTGCTGCCACCAGCCAGGCCTCTGAAAACTTGTCAAACCATGCCCAGACTTGGGGCCAGTTTGGCCCAAAGTCTGCAAGAGACAAGTCGGGAAGAAAGATATGGGACAGAGGGAGAAAGCGAAGGGAGCAGGAGAAAGGGAAGGAAGAATAAAAAGTAGTGTTGGGCTGCAGGAGTGAGATGGAGGAATTGCAAGAAAAGAGGCAGGAAGCAGGAGAGTGAGAGAAAAGGAAAGAAGAGACATGCAGCCAGACGAGGGTTTAGTGAGAGAGGATGGGACAGAGAACAGGATGAGAAGGACATAAGGCAAGGCTAGGACAGGCAAGGCAAGGCTAGGCTGCAGGACATGTTTTTGCTTTATAGTTTCTAGCACATTCGTCTTCAGACTAGGAGGAAAGCCATAAGACCGTATGGATTAGGCCCAAGCAAAAACCCCAGCTACTTGAGACACTTAGACTAAGCCTAAAATACCAAGATCTCTCCATAAGGATGGTTTTTATACTGTACTTCCACAATCTGCTGGCAGTACAAAAAAATAAGCTGCAGATCTCCTTAGGCTGAGTCATGGTGCTTTGGGGCAGGGACCATGCATATCATGGCAATATTTCACAGTTTCTGCTCTGTTTTGAGTGTATGACACCAAAACACCCACCTGATGACATCCTTTCAAGAGCAAAGGCAGCAATTGGCAGAATTCCGCTTCTTAGGGGAAGTGAGAAATTGCTGAGCTGACACCAAGTCCTGCAGTGTCCCTGTCACCTGCAGAGCCACCGCATCCTCGCCACGGTAGCGGGCATTGTGACAAAGGTTCTATGTCAGCTGGGTGTGGCAGCCAGGCGCCCCCTAGGGGATGGGGAGCCGGTCAGTCCCGGGCCTGTCACTGCCTGCTGGCCCTGCTGCCACCAGCCAGGCCTCTGAAAACTTGTCAAACCATGCCCAGACTTGGGGCCAGTTTGGCCCAAAGTCTGCAAGAGACAAGTCGGGAAGAAAGATATGGGACAGAGGGAGAAAGCGAAGGGAGCAGGAGAAAGGGAAGGAAGAGTAAAAAGTAGTGTTGGGCTGCAGGAGTGAGATGGAGGAATTGCAAGGAAAGAGGCAGGAAGCAGGAGAGTGAGAGAAAAGGAAAGAAGAGACATGCAGCCAGACGAGGGGTTAGTGAGAGAGGATGGGACAGAGAACAGGATGAGAAGGACGTAAGGCAAGGCTAGGACAGGCAAGGACAGGCAAGGCAAGGCTAGGCTGCAGGACATGTTTTTGCGTTATAGTTTCTAGCACATTCGTCTTTAGACGAGGAGGAAAGCCATAAGACCGTATGGATTAGGCCCAAGCAAAAACCCCAGCTACTTGAGACACTTAGACTAAGCCTAAATACCAGGATCTCTCCATAAGGATGGCTTTTATACTGTACTTCCACAATCTGCTGGCAGTACCAAAAAATAAGCTGCAGATCTCCTTAGGCTGAGTCAAGGTGCTTTGGGGCAGGGACCATGCATGTCATGGGAATATTTCACAGTTTCTGCTCTGTTTTCAGTGTATGACACCAAAACACCCACCTGATGACATCCTTTCAAGAGCAAAGGCAGCAATTTGCAGAATTCCGCTTCTTAGGGGAAGTGAGAAATTGCTGAGCTGACACCAAGTCCTGCAGTGTCCCTGTCACCTGCAGAGTCACCGCATCCTCGCCACGGTAGCGGGGATTGTGACAAAGGTTCTATGTCAGCTGTGTGTGGCAGCCAGGCGCCCCCTAGGGAATGGGGAGCCTGTCAACCCCGGGCCTGTTACTGCCTGCTGGCCCTACTGTCACCAGCCAGGCCTCTGAAAACTTGTCAAACCACGCCCAGACATGGGGCCAGTTTGGCCGAAAGTCTCCAAGAGACAAGTCGGGAAGAAAGATATGGGACAGAGGGAGAAAGCGAAGGGAGCAGGAGAAAGGGAAGGAAGAATAAAAAGTAGTGTTGGGCTGCAGGAGTGAGGTGGAGGAATTGCAAGAAAAGAGGCAGGAAGCAGGAGAGTGAGAGAAAAGGAAAGAAGAGACATGCAGCCAGACGAGGGCTTAGTGAGAGACGATGGGATGGAGAAGAGGATGAGAAGGACATAAGGCAAGGCAAGGACAGGCAAGGACAGGCAAGGCAAGGCTAGGCTGCAGGACATGTTTTTGCTTTATAGTTTCTAGCACATTCGTCTTCAGACCAGGAGGAAAGTCATAAGACGGTATGGATTAGGCCCAAGCAAAAACCCCAGCTACTTGAGACACTTAGACTAAGCCTAAAATACCAAGATCTCTCCATAAGGATGGCTTTTATACTGTACTTCCACAATTTGCTGGCAGTACCAAAAAATAAGCTGCAGATCTCCTTAGGCTGAGTCAAGGTGCTTTGGGGCAGGGACCATGCATGTCATGGGAATATTTCACAGTTTCTGCTCTGTTTTCAGTGTATGACACCAAAACACCCACCTGATGACATCCTTTCAAGAGCAAAGGCAGCAATTTGCAGAATTCCGCTTCTTAGGGGAAGTGAGAAATTGCTGAGCTGACACCAAGTCCTGCAGTGTCCCTGTCACCTGCAGAGCCACCGCATCCTCGCCACGGTAGCGGGCATTGTGACAAAGGTTCTATGTCAGCTGGGTGTGGCAGCCAGGCACCCCCTAGGGGATGGGGAGCCTGTCAGCCCCGGGCCTGTGTCTGCCTGCTGGCCCTGCTGTCAACAGCCAGGCGTCTGAAAACTTGTCAAACCATGCCCAGACGTGGGGCCAATTTGGCCCAAAGTCTCCAAGAGACAAGTCGGGAGGAAAGAAATGGGAGAGAGGGAGAAAGCGAAGGGAGCAGGAGAAAGGGAAGGAAGAATAAAAAGTAGTGTTGGGCTGCAGGAGTAAGATGGAGGAATTGCAAGAAAAGAGGCAGGAAGCAGGAGAGTGAGAGAAAAGGAAAGAAGAGACATGCAGGCAGACGAGGGCTTAGTGAGAGAGGATGGGACAGAGAAGAGGATGAGAAGGAAATAAGGCAAGGCAAGGACAGGCAAGGACAGGCAAGGCAAGGCTAGGCTGCAGGACATGTTTTTGCTTTATAGTTTCTAGCACATTCGTCTTCAGACTAGGAGGAAAGCCATAAGACCGTATGGATTAGGCCCAAGCAAAAACCCCAGCTACTTGAGACACTTAGACAAAGCCTAAAATACCAAGATCTCTCCATAAGGATGGTTTTTATACTGTACTTCCACAATCTGCTGGCAGTACAAAAAAATAAGCTGCAGATCTCCTTAGGCTGAGTCATGGTGCTTTGGGGCAGGGACCATGCATATCATGGCAATATTTCACAGTTTCTGCTCTGTTTTCAGTGTATGACACCAAAACACCCACCTGATGACATCCTTTCAAGAGCAAAGGCAGCAATTTGCAGAATTCCGCTTCTTAGGGGAAGTGAGAAATTGCTGAGCTGACACCAAGTCCTGCAGTGTCCCTGTCACCTGCAGAGCCACCGCATCCTCGCCACGGTAGCGGGCATTGTGACAAAGGTTCTATGTCAGCTGGGTGTGGCAGCCAGGCGCCCCCTAAGGGATGGGGAGCCGGTCAGTCCCGGGCCTGTCACTGCCTGCTGGCCCTGCTGCCACCAGCCAGGCCTCTGAAAACTTGTCAAATCATGCCCAGACTTGGGGCCAGTTTGGCCCAAAGTCTGCAAGAGACAAGTCGGGAAGAAAGATATGGGACAGAGGGAGAAAGCGAAGGGAGCAGGAGAAAGGGAAGGAAGAGTAAAAAGTAGTGTTGGGCTGCAGGAGTGAGATGGAGGAATTGCAAGAAAAGAGGCAAGAAGCAGGAGAGTGAGAGAAAAGGAAAGAAGAGACATGCAGCCAGACGAGGGGTTAGTGAGAGAGGATGGGACAGAGAACAGAATGAAAAGGAAATAAGGCAAGTCTAGGACAAGCAAGGACAGGCAAGGCAAGGCTAGGCTGCAGGACATGTTTTTGCTTTACAGTTTCTAGCACATTCGTCTTCAGACTATGAGGAAAGCCATAAGACCGTATGGATTAGGCCCAAGCAAAAACCCCAGCTACTTCAGACACTTTGACTAAGCCTAAAATACGAAGATCTCTCCATAAGAATGGTTTTCATACTGTACTTCCACAATCTGCTGGCAGTACAAAAAAATAAGCTGCAGATCTCCTTAGGCTGAGTCATGGTGCTTTGGGGCAGAGAGCATGCATATCATGGGAATATTTCACCATTTCTGCTCTGGTTTTTAGTGTATGACACCAAAACACCTACCTGAAGACATCCTTTCAAGAGCAAAGGCAGCAATTTGCAGAATTCTGCTTCTTAGGGGAAGTGAGAAATTGCTGAGCTGACACCAAGTCCTGCAGTGTCCCTGTCACCTGCAGAGCCACCGCATCCTCGCCACGGTAGCGGGCATTGTGACAAAGGTTCTATGTCAGCTGGGTGTGGCAGCCAGGCGCCCCCTAGGGGATGGGGAGCCTGTCAGCCCCGGGCCTGTCACTGCCTGGTGTCCCAGCTGCCACCAGCCAGGCCTCTGAAAACTTGTCAAACCATGCCCAGACTTGGGGCCAGTTTGGCCCAAAGTCTGCAAGAGACAAGTCGGGAAGAAAGATATGGGACAGAGGGAGAAAGCGAAGGGAGCAGGAGAAAGGGAAGGAAGAATAAAAAGTAGTGTTGGGCTGCAGGAGTGAGATGGAGGAATTGCAAGAAAAGAGGCAGGAAGCAGGAGAGTGAGAGAAAAGGAAAGAAGAGACATGCAGCCAGACGAGGGGTTAGTGAGAGAGGATGGGACAGAGAACAGGATGAGAAGGACATAAGGCAAGGCTAGGACAGGCAAGGACAGGCAAGGCAAGGTTAGGCTGCAGGACATGTTTTTGCTTTATAGTTTGTAGCACATTCGTCTTCAGACTAGGAGGAAAGCCATAAGACTGTATGGATTAGGCCCAAGCAAAAACCCCAGCTACTTGAGACACTTAGACTAAGCCTAAAATACCAAGATCTCTCCATAAGGATGGCTTTTATACTGTACTTCCACAATCTGCTGGCAGTACAAAAAAATAAGCTGCAGATGTCCTTAGGCTGAGTCATGGTGCTTTGGGGCAGGGACCATGCATATCATGGGAATATTTCACAGTTTCTGCTCTGTTTTCAGTGTATGACACCAAAACACGCACCTGATGACATCCTTTCAAGAGCAAAGGCAGCAATTTGCAGAATTCCGCTTCTTAGGGGAAGTGAGAAATTACTGAGCTGACACCAAGTCCTGCAGTGTCCCTGTCACCTGCAGAGCCACCGCATCCTCGCCACGGTAGCGGGCATTGTGACAAAGGTTCTATGTCAGCTGGGTGTGGCAGCCAGGCGCCCCCTAGGGGATGGGGAGCCTGTCAGCCCCGGGCCTGTTACTGCCTGCTGGCCCTGGTGTCACCAGCCAGGCCTCTGAAAACTTGTCAAACCATGCCCAGACGTGGGGCCAGTTTGGCCCAAAGTCTCCAAGAGACAAGTCGGGAGGAAAGAAATGGGACAGAGGGAGAAAGCGAAGGGAGCAGGAGAAAGGGAAGGAAGAATAAGAAGTAGTGTTGGGCTGCAGGAGTGAGATGGAGGAATTGCAAGAAAAGAGGCAGGAAGCAGGAGAGTGAGAGAAAAGGATAGAAGAGACATGCAGCCAGACGAGGCCTTAGTGAGAGAGGATGGGACAGAGAACAGGTTGAGAAGGAAAGAAGGCAAGGCAAGGACAGGCAAGGACAGGCAAGGCAAGGCTAGGCTGCAGGACATGTTTTTGCTTTATAGTTTCTAGCACATTCGTCTTCAGACCAGGAGGAAAGTCATAAGACGGTATGGATTAGGCCCAAGCAAAAACCCCAGCTACTTGAGACACTTAGACTAAGCCTAAAATACCAAGATCTCTCCATAAGGATGGCTTTTTACTGTACTTCCACAATCTGCTGGCAGTACCAAAAAATAAGCTGCAGATCTCCTTAGGCTGAGTCAAGGTGCTTTGGGGCAGGGACCATGCATGTCATGGGAATATTTCACAGTTTCTGCTCTGTTTTCAGTGTATGACACCAAAACACCCACCTGATGACATCCTTTCAAGAGCAAAGGCAGCAATTTTCAGAATTCCGCTTCTTAGGGGAAGTGAGAAATTGCTGAGCTGACACCAAGTCCTGCAGTGACCCTGACACCTGCAGAGCCACCGCATCCTCGCCACGGTAGCGGGCATTGTGACAAAGGTTCTATGTCAGCTGGGTGTGGCAGCCAGGTGCCCCCTAGGGGATGGGGAGCCTGTCAGCCACGGGCCTGTCACTGCCTGGTGTCCCTGCTGCCACCAGCCAGGCCTCTGAAAACTTGTCAAACCATGCCCAGACGTGGGGACAATTTGGCCCAAAGTCTCCAAGAGACAAGTCGGGAAGAAAGATATGGGACAGAGGGAGAAAGCGAAGGGAGCAGGAGAAAGGGAAGGAAGAATAAAAAGTAGTGTTGGGCTGCAGGAGTGAGATGGAGGAATTGCAAGAAAAGAGGCAGGAAGCAGGAGAGTGAGAGAAAAGGAAAGAAGAGACATGCAGCCAGACGAGGGCTTAGTGAGAGAGGATGGGACAGAGAGGAGGATGAGAAGGAAATGAGGCAAGGCTAGGACAGGCAAGGACAGGCAAGGCAAGGCTAGGCTGCAGGACATGTTTTTGCTTTATAGTTTCTAGCACATTCGTCTTCAGACTAGGAGGAAAGCCATAAGACAATATGGATTAGGCCCAAGCAAAAACCCCAGCTACTTGAGACACTTAGACTAAGCCTAAAATACCAAGATCTCTCCATAAGGATGGTTTTCATACTGTACTTCCACAATCTGCTGGCAGTACAAAAAAATAAGCTGCAGATCTCCTTAGGCTGAGTCATGGTGCTTTGGGGCAGGGACCATGCATATCATGGCAATATTTCACAGTTTCTGCTCTGTTTTCAGTGTATGACACCAAAACACCCACCTGATGACATCCTTTCAAGAGCAAAGGCAGCAATTTGCAGAATTCCGCTTCTTAGGGGAAGTGAGAAATTGCTGAGCTGACACCAAGTCCTGCAGTGACCCTGTCACCTGCAGAGCCACCGCATCCTCGCCACGGTAGCGGGCATTGTGACAAAGGTTCTATGTCAGCTGGGTGTGGCAGCCAGGCGCCCCCTAGGGGATGGGGAGCCTGTCAGCCCCGGGCCTGTCACTGCCTGCTGGCCCTGCTGCCACCAGCCAGGCCTCTGAAAACTTGTCAAACCATGCCCAGACTTGGGGCCAGTTTGGCCCAAAGTCTGCAAGAGACAAGTCGGGAAGAAAGATATGGGACAGAGGGAGAAACGAAGGGAGCAGGAGAAAGGGAAGGAAGAATAAAAAGTAGTGTTGGGCTGCAGGAGTGAGATGGAGGAATTGCAAGAAAAGAGGCAGGAAGCAGGAGAGTGAGAGAAAAGGAAAGAAGAGACATGCAGCCAGACGAGGGCTTAGTGAGAGAGGATGGGACAGAGAACAGGATGAGAAGGACATGAGGCAAGGCAAGGACAGGCAAGGACAGGCAAGGCAAGGCTAGGCTGCAGGACATGTTTTTGCTTTATAGTTTCTAGCACATTCGTCTTCAGACTAGGAGGAAAGCCATAAGACCGTATGGATTAGGCCCAAGCAAAAACCCCAGCTACTTGAGACACTTAGACTAAGCCTAAAATACCAAGATCTCTCCATAAGGATGGTTTTCATACTGTACTTCCACAATCTGCTGGCAGTACAAAAAAATAAGCTGCAGATCTCCTTAGGCTGAGTCATGGTGCTTTGGGGCAGGGACCATGCATATCATGGGAATATTTCACAGTTTCTGCTCTGTTTTCAGTGTATGACACCAAAACACCCACCTGATGACATCCTTTCAAGAGCAAAGGCAGCAATTTGCAGAATTCCGCTTCTTAGGGGAAGTGAGAAATTGCTGAGCTGACACCAAGTCCTGCAGTGTCCCTGTCACCTGCAGAGCCACCGCATCCTCGCCACGGTAGCGGGCATTGTGACAAAGGTTCTATGTCAGCTGGGTGTGGCAGCCAGGCGCCCCCTAAGGGATGGGGAGCCGGTCAGTCCCGGGCCTGTCACTGCCTGCTGGCCCTGCTGCCACCAGCCAGGCCTCTGAAAACTTGTCAAATCATGCCCAGACTTGGGGCCAGTTTGGCCCAAAGTCTGCAAGAGACAAGTCGGGAAGAAAGATATGGGACAGAGGGAGAAAGCGAAGGGAGCAGGAGAAAGGGAAGGAAGAGTAAAAAGTAGTGTTGGGCTGCAGGAGTGAGATGGAGGAATTGCAAGAAAAGAGGCAGGAAGCAGGAGAGTGAGAGAAAAGGAAAGAAGAGACATGCAGCCAGACGAGGGCTTAGTGAGAGAGGATGGGACAGAGAGGAGGATGAGAAGGAAATGAGGCAAGGCTAGGACAGGCAAGGACAGGCAAGGCAAGGCTAGGCTGCAGGACATGTTTTTGCTTTATAGTTTCTAGCACATTCGTCTTCAGACTAGGAGGAAAGCCATAAGACCGTATGGATTCGGCCCAAGCAAAAACCCCAGCTACTCGAGACACTTAGACTAAGCCTAAAATACCAAGATCTCTCCATAAGGATGGTTTTTATACTGTACTTCCACAATCTGCTGGCAGTACAAAAAAATAAGCTGCAGATCTCCTTAGGCTGAGTCATGGTGCTTTGGGGCAGGGACCATGCATATCATGGGAATATTTCACAGTTTCTGCTCTGTTTTCAGTGTATGACACCAAAACACCCACCTGATGACATCCTTTCAAGAGCAAAGGCAACAATTTGCAGAACTCCGCTTCTTAGGGGAAGTGAGAAATTGCTGAGCTGACACCAAGTCCTGCAGTGTCCCTGTCACCTGCAGAGCCACCGCATCCTCGCCACAGTAGCGGGCATTGTGACAAAGGTTCTATGTCAGCTGGGTGTGGCAGCCAGGCGCCCCCTAGGGGATGGGGAGACAAGTCGGGAAGAAAGATATGGGACAGAGGGAGAAAGCGAAGGGAGCAGGAGAAAGGGAAGGAAGAATAAAAAGTAGTGTTGGGCTGCAGGAGTGAGATGGAGGAATTGCAAGAAAAGAGGCAGGAAGCAGGAGAGTGAGAGAAAAGGAAAGAAGAGACATGCAGCCAGACGAGGGCTTAGTGAGAGAGGATGGGACAGAGAACAGGATGAGGAGGACATAAGGCAAGGCTTGGACAGACAAGGACAGGCAAGGCAAGGTTAGGCTGCAGGACATGTTTTTGCTTTATAGTTTGTAGCACATTCGTCTTCAGACTAGGAGGAAAGCCATAAGACCGTATGGATTAGGCCCAAGCAAAAACCCCAGCTACTTGAGACACTTAGACTAAGCCTAAAATACCAAGATCTCTCCATAAGGATGGTTTTTATACTGTACTTCCACAATCTGCTGGCAGTACAAAAAAATAAGCTGCAGATCTCCTTAGGCTGAGTCATGGTGCTTTGGGGCAGGGACCATGCATATCATGGGAATATTTCACAGTTTCTGCTCTGTTTTCAGTGTATGACACCAAAACACCCACCTGATGACATCCTTTCAAGAGCAAAGGCAGCAATTTGCAGAATTCCGCTTCTTAGGGGAAGTGAGAAATTGCTGAGCTGACACCAAGTCCTGCAGTGTCCCTGTCACCTGCAGAGCCACCGCATCCTCGCCACGGTAGCGGGCATTGTGACAAAGGTTCTATGTCAGCTGGGTGTGGCAGCCAGGCGCCCCCTAGGGGATGGGGAGCCTGTCAGCCCCGGGCCTGTCACTGCCTGCTGGCCCTGCTGCCACCAGCCAGGCCTCTGAAAACTTGTCAAACCATGCCCAGACTTGGGGCCAGTTTGGCCCAAAGTCTGCAAGAGACAAGTTCGGGAGGAAAGATATGGGACAGAGGGAGAAAGCAAAGGGAGCAGGAGAAAGGGAAGGAAGAATAAAAAGTAGTGTTGGGCTGCAGGAGTGAGATGGAGGAATTGCAAGAAAAGAGGCAGGAAGCAGGAGAGTGAGAGAAAAGGAAAGAAGAGACATGCAGCCAGACGAGGGGTTAGTGAGAGAGGATGGGACAGAGAACAGGATGAGAAGGACATAAGGCAAGGCTAGGACAGGCAAGGCAAGGCTAGGCTGCAGGACATGTTTTTGCTTTATAGTTTCTAGCACATTCGTCTTCAGACTAGTAGGAAAGCCATAAGACCGTATGGATTAGGCCCAAGCAAAAACCCCAGCTACTTGAGAAACTTAGACCAAGCCTAAAATACCAAGATCTCTCCATAAGGATGGTTTTTATACTGTACTTCCACAATCTGCTGGCAGTACAAAAAAGGAAGCTGCAGATCTCCTTAGGCTGAGTCATGGTGCTTTGGGTCAGGGACCATGCATATCATGGGAATATTTCACAGTTTCTGCTCTGTTTTCCGTGTATGACACCAAAACACCCACCTGATGACATCCTTTCAAGAGCAAAGGCAGCAATTTGCAGAATTCCGCTTCTTAGGGGAAGTGAGAAATTGCTGAGCTGACACCAAGTCCTGCAGTGTCCCTGTCACCTGCAGAGCCACCGCATCCTCGCCACGGTAGCGGGCATTGTGACAAAGGTTCTATGTCAGCTGGGTGTGGCAGCCAGGCGCCCCCTAGGGGATGGGGAGCCTGTCAGCCCCGGGCCTGTCACTGCCTGCTGGCCCTGCTGCCACCAGCCAGGCCTCTGAAAACTTGTCAAACCATGCCCAGACTTGGGGCCAGTTTGGCCCAAAGTCTGCAAGAGACAAGTCGGGAAGAAAGATATGGGACAGAGGGAGAAAGCGAAGGGAGCAGGAGAAAGGGAAGGAAGAATAAAAAGTAGTGTTGGGCTGCAGGAGTGAGATGGAGGAATTGCAAGAAAAGAGGCAGGAAGCAGGAGAGTGAGAGAAAAGGAAAGAAGAGACATGCAGCCAGACAAGGGGTTAGTGAGAGAGGATGGGACAGAGAACAGGATGAGAAGCACATAAGGCAAGGCTAGGACAGGCAAGGCAAGGCTAAGCTGCAGGACATGTTTTTGCTTTATAGTTTCTAGCACATTCGTCTTCAGACTAGGAGGAAAGCCATAAGACCGTATGGATTAGGCCCAAGCAAAAACCCCAGCTACTTGAGACACTTAGACTAAGCCTAAAATACCAAGATCTCTCCATAAGGATGCTTTTTATACTGTACTTCCACAAACTGCTGGCAGTACAAAAAAATAAGCTGCAGATCTCCTTAGGCTGAGTCATGGTGCTTTGGGGCAGGGACCATGCATATCATGGGAATATTTCACAGTTTCTGCTCTTTTTTCAGTGTATGACACCAAAACACCCACCTGATTACATCCTTTCAAGAGCAAAGGCAACAATTTGCAGAACTCCGCTTCTTAGGGGAAGTGAGAAATTGCTGAGCTGACACCAAGTCCTGCAGTGTCCCTGTCACCTGCAGAGCCACCGCATCCTCGCCACGGTAGCGGGCATTGTGACAAAGGTTCTATGTCAGCTGGGTGTGGCAGCCAGGCGCCCCCTAGGGGATGGGGAGACAAGTCGGGAAGAAAGATATGGGACAGAGGGAGAAAGCGAAGGGAGCAGGAGAAAGGGAAGGAAGAATAAAAAGTAGTGTTGGGCTGCAGGAGTGAGATGGAGGAATTGCAAGAAAAGAGGCAGGAAGCAGGAGAGTGAGAGAAAAGGAAAGAAGAGACATGCAGCCAGACAAGGGGTTAGTGAGAGAGGATGGGACAGAGAACAGGATGAGAAGGACATAAGGCAAGGCTAGGACAGGCAAGGACAGGCAAGGCAAGGCTAGGCTGCAGGACATGTTTTTGCTTTATAGTTTCTAGCACATTCGTCTTCAGACTAGGAGGAAAGCCATAAGACCGTATGGATTAGGCCCAAGCAAAAACCCCAGCTACTTGAGACACTTAGACTAAGCCTAAAATACCAAGATCTCTCCATAAGGATGGTTTTTATACTGTACTTCCACAATCTGCTGGCAGTACAAAAAAATAAGCTGCAGATCTCCTTAGGCTGAGTCATGGTGCTTTGGGGCAGGGACCATGCATATCATGGCAATATTTCACAGTTTCTGCTCTGTTTTCAGTGTATGACACCAAAACACCCACCTGATGACATCCTTTCAAGAGCAAAGGCAGCAATTTGCAGAATTCCGCTTCTTAGGGGAAGTGAGAAATTGCTGAGCTGACACCAAGTCCTGCAGTGTCCCTGTCACCTGCAGAGCCACCGCATCCTCGCCACGGTAGCGGGCATTGTGACAAAGGTTCTATGTCAGCTGGGTGTGGCAGCCAGGCTCCCCCTAGGGGATGGGGAGCCTGTCAGTCCCGGGCCTGTCACTGCCTGCTGGCCCTGCTGCCACCAGCCAGGCCTCTGAAAACTTGTCAAACCATGCCCAGACTTGGGGCCAGTTTGGCCCAAAGTCTGCAAGAGACAAGTCGGGAAGAAAGATATGGGACAGAGGGAGAAAGCGAAGGGAGCAGGAGAAAGGGAAGGAAGAATAAAAAGTAGTGTTGGGCTGCAGGAGTGAGATGGAGGAATTGCAAGAAAAGAGGCAGGAAGCAGGAGAGTGAGAGAAAAGGAAAGAAGAGACATGCAGCCAGACAAGGGGTTAGTGAGAGAGGATGGGACAGAGAACAGGATGAGAAGCACATAAGGCAAGGCTAGGACAGGCAAGGACAGGCAAGGCAAGGCTAGGCTGCAGGACATGTTTTTGCTTTATAGTTTCTAGCACATTCGTCTTCAGACTAGGAGGAAAGCCATAAGACCGTATGGATTAGGCCCAAGCAAAAACCCCAGCTACTTGAGACACTTAGACTAAGCCTAAAATACCAAGATCTCTCCATAAGGATGGTTTTTATACTGTACTTCCACAATCTGCTGGCAGTACAAAAAAATAAGCTGCAGATCTCCTTAGGCTGAGTCATGGTGCTTTGGGGCAGGGACCATGCATATCATGGGAATATTTCACAGTTTCTGCTCTGTTTTCAGTGTATGACACCAAAACACCCACCTGATGACATCCTTTCAAGAGCAAAGGCAGCAATTTGCAGAATTCCGCTTCTTAGGGGAAGTGAGAAATTGCTGAGCTGACACCAAGTCCTGCAGTGTCCCTGTCACCTGCAGAGCCACCGCATCCTCGCCACGGTAGCGGGCATTGTGACAAAGGTTCTATGACAGCTGGGTGTGGCAGCCAGGCGCCCCCTAGGGGATGGGGAGCCTGTCAGCCCCGGGCCTGTCACTGCCTGCTGGCCCTGCTGCCACCAGCCAGGCCTCTGAAAACTTGTCAAACCATGCCCAGACTTGGGGCCAGTTTGGCCCAAAGTTTGCAAGAGACAAGTCGGGAAGAAAGATATGGGACAGAGGGAGAAAGCGAAGGGAGCAGGAGAAAGGGAAGGAAGAATAAAAAGTAGTGTTGGGCTGCAGGAGTGAGATGGAGGAATTGCAAGAAAAGAGGCAGGAAGCAGGAGAGTGAGAGAAAAGGAAAGAAGAGACATGCAGCCAGACGAGGGGTTAGTGAGAGAGGATGGGACAGAGAACAGGATGAGAAGGACATAAGGCAAGGCTTGGACAGGCAAGGACAGGCAAGGCAAGGTTAGGCTGCAGGACATGTTTTTGCTTTACAGTTTGTAGCACATTCGTCTTCAGACTAGGAGGAAAGCCATAAGACCGTATGGATTAGGCCCAAGCAAAAACCCCAGCTACTTGAGACACTTAGACTAAGCCTAAAATACCAAGATCTCTCCATAAGGATGCTTTTTATACTGTACTTCCACAATCTGCTGGCAGTACAAAAAAATAAGCTGCAGATCTCCTTAGGCTGAGTCATGGTGCTTTGGGGCAGGGACCATGCATATCATGGCAATATTTCACAGTTTCTGCTCTGTTTTCAGTGTATGACACCAAAACACCCACCTGATGACATCCTTTCAAGAGCAAAGGCAGCAATTTGCAGAATTCCGCTTCTTAGGGGAAGTGAGAAATTGCTGACCTGACACCAAGTCCTGCAGTGTCCCTGTCACCTGCAGAGCCACCGCATCCTCGCCACGGTAGCGGGCATTGTGACAAAGGTTCTATGTCAGCTGGGTGTGGCAGCCAGGCGCCCCCTAGGGGATGGGGAGCCTGTCAGTCCCGGGCCTGTCACTGCCTGCTGGCCCTGCTGCCACCAGCCAGGCCTCTGAAAACTTGTCAAACCAGGCCCAGACCTGGGGCCAGTTTGGCCCAAAGTCTGCAAGAGACAAGTCGGGAAGAAAGATATGGGACAGAGGGAGAAAGCGAAGGGAGCAGGAGAAAGGGAAGGAAGAATAAAAAGTAGTGTTGGGCTGCAGGAGTGAGATGGAGGAATTGCAAGAAAAGAGGCAGGAAGCAGGAGAGTGAGAGAAAAGGAAAGAAGAGACATGCAGCCAGACGAGGGCTTAGTGAGAGAGGATGGGACAGAGAACAGGATGAGAAGGACATAAGGCAAGGCTAGGACAGGCAAGGACAGGCAAGGCAAGGCTAGGCTGTAGGACATGTTTTTGCTTTATAGTTTCTAGCACATTCGTCTTCAAACTAGGAGGAAAGCCATAAGACCGTATGGATTAGGCCCAAGCAAAAACCCCAGCTACTTGAGACACTTAGACTAAGCCTAAAATACCAAGATCTCTCCATAAGGATGGTTTTTATACTGTACTTCCACAATCTGCTGGCAGTACAAAAAAATAAGCTGCAGATCTCCTTAGGCTGAGTCATGGTGCTTTGGGGCAGGGACCATGCATATCATGGGAATATTTCACAGTTTCTGCTCTGTTTTCAGTGTATGACACCAAAACACCCACCTGATGACATCCTTTCAAGAGCAAAGGCAGCAATTTGCAGAATTCTGAATCTTAGGGGAAGTGAGAAATTGCTGAGCTGACACCAAGTCCTGCCGTGTCCCTGTCACCTGCAGAGCCACCGCATCCTCGCCGCGGTCGCGGGCATTGTGACAAAGGTTCTATGTCAGCTGGGTGTGGCAGCCAGGCGCCCCCTAGGGGATGGGGAGCCTGTCAGCCCCGGGCCTGTCACTGCCTGCTGGCCCTGCTGCCACCAGCCAGGCCTCTGAAAACTTGTCAAACCATGCCCAGACTTGGGGCCAGTTTGGCCCAAAGTCTGCAAGAGACAAGTCGGGAAGAAAGATATGGGACAGAGGGAGAAAGCGAAGGGAGCAGGAGAAAGGGAAGGAAGAATAAAAAGTAGTGTTGGGCTGCAGGAGTGAGATGGAGGAATTGCAAGAAAAGAGGCAGGAAGCAGGAGAGTGAGAGAAAAGGAAAGAAGAGACATGCAGCCAGACGAGGGCTTAGTGAGAGAGGATGGGACAGAGAACAGGATGAGAAGGACATAAGGCAAGGCTAGGACAGGCAAGGACAGGCAAGGCAAGGCTAGGCTGCAGGACATGTTTTTGCTTTATAGTTTCTAGCACATTCCTCTTCAGACTAGGAGGAAAGCCATAAGACCGTATGGATTAGGCCCAAGGAAAAACCCCAGCTACTTGAGACACTTAGACTAAGCCTAAAATACCAAGATCTCTCCATAAGGATGGTTTTTATACTGTACTTCCACAATCTGCTGGCAGTACAAAAAAATAAGCTGCAGATCTCCTTAGGCTGAGTCATGGTGCTTTGGGGCAGGGACCATGCATATCATGGGAATATTTCACAGTTTCTGCTCTGTTTTCAGTGTATGACACCAAAACACCCACCTGATGACATCCTTTCAAGAGCAAAGGCAGCAATTTGCAGAATTCCGCTTCTTAGGGGAAGTGAGAAATTGCTGAGCTGACACCAAGTCCTGCCGTGTCCCTGTCACCTGCAGAGCCACCGCATCCTCGCCACGGTAGCGGGCATTGTGACAAAGGTTCTATGTCAGCTGGGTGTGGCAGCCAGGCGCCCCCTAGGGGATGGGGAGCCTGTCAGCCCCGGGCCTGTCACTGCCTGCTGGCCCTGCTGCCACCAGCCAGGCCTCTGAAAACTTGTCAAACCATGCCCAGACTTGGGGCCAGTTTGGCCCAAAGTCTGCAAGAGACAAGTCGGGAAGAAAGATATGGGACAGAGGGAGAAAGCGAAGGGAGCAGGAGAAAGGGAAGGAAGAATAAAAAGTAGTGTTGGGCTGCAGGAGTGAGATGGAGGAATTGCAAGAAAAGAGGCAGGAAGCAGGAGAGTGAGAGAAAAGGAAAGAAGAGACATGCAGCCAGACGAGGGCTTAGTGAGAGAGGATGGGACAGAGAACAGGATGAGAAGGACATAAGGCAAGGCTAGGACAGGCAAGGACAGGCAAGGCAAGGCTAGGCTGCAGGACATGTTTTTGCTTTATAGTTTCTAGCACATTCGTCTTCAGACTAGGAGGAAAGCCATAAGACCGTATGGATTAGGCCCAAGCAAAAACCCCAGCTACTTGAGACACTTAGACTAAGCCTAAAATACCAAGATCTCTCCATAAGGATGGTTTTTATACTGTACTTCCACAATCTGCTGGCAGTACAAAAAAATAAGCTGCAGATCTCCTTAGGCTGAGTCATGGTGCTTTGGGGCAGGGACCATGCATATCATGGGAATATTTCACAGTTTCTGCTCTTATTTCAGTGTATGACACCAAAACACCCACCTGATGACATCCTTTCAAGAGCAAAGGCAACAATTTGCAGAACTCCGCTTCTTAGGGGAAGTGAGAAATTGCTGAGCTGACACCAAGTCCTGCAGTGTCCCTGTCACCTGCAGAGCCACCGCATCCTCGCCACGGTAGCGGGCATTGTGACAAAGGTTCTATGTCAGCTGGGTGTGGCAGCCAGGCGCCCCCTAGGGGATGGGGAGCCTGTCAGCCCCGGGCCTGTCACTGCCTGCTGGCCCTGCTGCCACCAGCCAGGCCTCTGAAAACTTGTCAAACCATGCCCAGACTTGGGGCCAGTTTGGCCCAAAGTCTGCAAGAGACAAGTCGGGAAGAAAGATATGGGACAGAGGGAGAAAGCGAAGGGAGCAGGAGAAAGGGAAGGAAGAATAAAAAGTAGTGTTGGGCTGCAGGAGTGAGATGGAGGAATTGCAAGAAAAGAGGCAGGAAGCAGGAGAGTGAGAGAAAAGGAAAGAAGAGACATGCAGCCAGACGAGGGGTTAGTGAGAGAGGATGGGACAGAGAACAGGATGAGAAGGACATAAGGCAAGGCTAGGACAGGCAAGGACAGGCAAGGCAAGGCTAGGCTGCAGGACATGTTTTTGCTTTATAGTTTCTAGCACATTCGTCTTCAGACTAGGAGGAAAGCCATAAGACCGTATGGATTAGGCCCAAGCAAAAACCCCAGCTACTTGAGACACTTAGACTAAGCCTAAAATACCAAGATCTCTCCATAAGGATGGTTTTTATACTGTACTTCCACAATCTGCTGGCAGTACAAAAAAATAAGCTGCAGATCTCCTTAGGCTGAGTCATGGTGCTTTGGGGCAGGGACCATGCATATCACGGGAATATTTCACAGTTTCTGCTCTGTTTTCAGTGTATGACACCAAAACACCCACCTGATGACATCCTTTCAAGAGCAAAGGCAGCAATTTGCAGAATTCCGCTTCTTAGGGGAAGTGAGAAATTGCTGAGCTGACACCAAGTCCTGCCGTGTCCCTGTCACCTGCAGAGCCACCGCATCCTCGCCACGGTAGCGGGCATTGTGACAAAGGTTCTATGTCAGCTGGGTGTGGCAGCCAGGCGCCCCCTAGGGGATGGGGAGCCTGTCAGCCCCGGGCCTGTCACTGCCTGCTGGCCCTGCTGCCACCAGCCAGGCCTCTGAAAACTTGTCAAACCATGCCCAGACTTGGGGCCAGTTTGGCCCAAAGTCTGCAAGAGACAAGTCGGGAAGAAAGATATGGGACAGAGGGAGAAAGCAAAGGGAGCAGGAGAAAGGGAAGGAAGAATAAAAAGTAGTGTTGGGCTGCAGGAGTGAGATGGAGGAATTGCAAGAAAAGAGGCAGGAAGCAGGAGAGTGAGAGAAAAGGAAAGAAGAGACATGCAGCCAGACGAGGGCTTAGTGAGAGAGGATGGGACAGAGAACAGGATGAGAAGGACATAAGGCAAGGCTAGGACAGGCAAGGACAGGCAAGGCAAGGCTAGGCTGCAGGACATGTTTTTGCTTTATAGTTTCTAGCACATTCGTCTTCAGACTAGGAGGAAAGCCATAAGACCGTATGGATTAGGCCCAAGCAAAAACCCCAGCTACTTGAGACACTTAGACTAAGCCTAAAATACCAAGATCTCTCCATAAGGATGGTTTTTATACTGTACTTCCACAATCTGCTGGCAGTACAAAAAAATAAGCTGCAGATCTCCTTAGGCTGAGTCATGGTGCTTTGGGGCAGGGACCATGCATATCATGGGAATATTTCACAGTTTCTGCTCTGTTCTCAGTGTATGACACCAAAACACCCACCTGATGACATCCTTTCAAGAGCAAATGCAGCAATTTGCAGAATTCCGCTTCTTAGGGGAAGTGAGAAATTGCTGAGCTGACACCAAGTCCTGCAGTGTCCCTGTCACCTGCAGAGGCACCGCATCCTCGCCACGGTAGCGGGCATTGTGACAAAGGTTCTATGTCAGCTGGGTGTGGCAGCCAGGCGCCCCCTAGGGAATGGGGAGCCTGTCAGTCCCGGGCCTGTCACTGCCTGCTGGCCCTGCTGCCACCAGCCAGGCCTCTGAAAACTTGTCAAACCAGGCCCAGACCTGGGGCCAGTTTGGCCCAAAGTCTGCAAGAGACAAGTCGGGAAGAAAGATATGGGACAGAGGGAGAAAGCGAAGGGAGCAGGAGAAAGGGAAGGAAGAATAAAAAGTAGTGTTGGGCTGCAGGAGTGAGATGGAGGAATTGCAAGAAAAGAGGCAGGAAGCAGGAGAGTGAGAGAAAAGGAAAGAAGAGACATGCAGCCAGACGAGGGGTTAGTGGGAGAGGATGGGACAGAGAACAGGATGAGAAGGACATAAGGCAAGGCTAGGACAGGCAAGGACAGGCAAGGCAAGGCTAGGATGCAGGACATGTTTTTGCTTTATAGTTTCTAGCACATTCGTCTTCAAACTAGGAGGAAAGCCATAAGACCGTATGGATTAGGCCCAAGCAAAAACCCCAGCTACTTGAGACACTTAGACTAAGCCTAAAATACCAAGATCTCTCCATAAGGATGGTTTTTATACTGTACTTCCACAATCTGCTGGCAGTACAAAAAAATAAGCTGCAGATCTCCTTAGGCTGAGTCATGGTGCTTTGGGGCAGGGACCATGCATATCATGGGAATATTTCACAGTTTCTGCTCTGTTTTCAGTGTATGACACCAAAACACCCACCTGATGACATCCTTTCAAGAGCAAAGGCAGCAATTTGCAGAATTCCGCTTCTTAGGGGAAGTGAGAAATTGCTGAGCTGACACCAAGTCCTGCTGTGTCCCTGTCACCTGCAGAGCCACCGCATCCTCGCCACGGTAGCGGGCATTGTGACAAAGGTTCTATGTCAGCTGGGTGTGGCAGCCAGGCGCCCCCTAGGGGATGGGGAGCCTGTCAGCCCCGGGCCTGTCACTGCCTGCTGGCCCTGCTGCCACCAGCCAGGCCTCTGAAAACTTGTCAAACCATGCCCAGACTTGGGGCCAGTTTGGCCCAAAGTCTGCAAGAGACAAGTCGGGAAGAAAGATATGGGACAGAGGGAGAAAGCGAAGGGAGCAGGAGAAAGGGAAGGAAGAATAAAAAGTAGTGTTGGGCTGCAGGAGTGAGATGGAGGAATTGCAAGAAAAGAGGCAGGAAGCAGGAGAGTGTGAGAAAAGGAAAGAAGAGACATGCAGCCAGACGAGGGCTTAGTGAGAGAGGATGGGACAGAGAACAGGATGAGAAGGACATAAGGCAAGGCTAGGACAGGCAAGGACAGGCAAGGCAATGCTAGGCTGCAAGACATGTTTTTGCTTTATAGTTTCTAGCACATTCGTCTTCAGACTAGGAGGAAAGCCATAAGACCGTATGGATTAGGCCCAAGCAAAAACCCCAGCTACTTGAGACTCTTAGACTAAGCCTAAAATACCAAGATCTCTCCATAAGGATGGTTTTTATACTGTACTTCCACAATCTGCTGGCAGTACAAAAAAATAAGCTGCAGATCTCCTTAGGCTGAGTCATGGTGCTTTGGGGCAGGGACCATGCATATCATGGGAATATTTCACAGTTTCTGCTCTGTTTTCAGTGTATGACAACAAAACACCCACCTGATGACATCCTTTCAAGAGCAAAGGCAGCAATTTGCAGAATTCCGCTTCTTAGGGGAAGTGCGAAATTGCTGAGCTGACACCAAGTCCTGCAGTGTCCCTGTCACCTGCAGAGCCACCGCATCCTCGCCACGGTAGCGGGCATTGTGACAAAGGTTCTATGACAGCTGGGTGTGGCAGCCAGGCGCCCCCTAGGGGATGGGGAGCCTGTCAGCCCCGGGCCTGTCACTGCCTGGTGTCCCAGCTGCCACCAGCCAGGCCTCTGAAAACTTGTCAAACCATGCCCAGACTTGGGGCCAGTTTGGCCCAAAGTCTGCAAGAGACAAGTCGGGAAGAAAGATATGGGACAGAGGGAGAAAGCGAAGGGAGCAGGAGAAAGGGAAGGAAGAATAAAAAGTAGTGTTGGGCTGCAGGAGTGAGATGGAGGAATTGCAAGAAAAGAGGCAGGAAGCAGGAGAGTGAGAGAAAAGGAAAGAAGAGACATGCAGCCAGACGAGGGCTTAGTGAGAGAGGATGGGACAGAGAACAGGATGAGAAGGACATAAGGCAAGGCTAGGACAGGCAAGGACAGGCAAGGCAATGCTAGGCTGCAAGACATGTTTTTGCTTTATAGTTTCTAGCACATTCGTCTTCAGACTAGGAGGAAAGCCATAAGACCGTATGGATTAGGCCCAAGCAAAAACCCCAGCTACTTGAGACACTTAGACTAAGCCTAAAATACCAAGATCTCTCCATAAGGATGGTTTTTATACTGTACTTCCACAATCTGCTGGCAGTACAAAAAAATAAGCTGCAGATCTCCTTAGGCTGAGTCATGGTGCTTTGGGGCAGGGACCATGCATATCATGGGAATATTTCACAGTTTCTGCTCTGTTTTCAGTGTATGACACCAAAACACCCACCTGATGACATCCTTTCAAGAGCAAAGGCAGCAATTTGCAGAATTCCGCTTCTTAGGGGAAGTGAGAAATTGCTGAGCTGACACCAAGTCCTGCAGTGTCCCTGTCACCTGCAGAGCCACCGCATCCTCGCCACGGTAGCGGGCATTGTGACAAAGGTTCTATGTCAGCTGGGTGTGGCAGCCAGGCGCCCCCTAGGGAATGGGGAGCCTGTCAGCCCCGGGCCTGTCACTACCTGCTGGCCCTGCTGCCACCAGCCAGGCCTCTGAAAACTTGTCAAACCATGCCCAGACTTGGGGCCAGTTTGGCCCAAAGTCTGCAAGAGACAAGTCGGGAAGAAAGATATGGGACAGAGGGAGAAAGCGAAGGGAGCAGGAGAAAGGGAAGGAAGAATAAAAAGTAGTGTTGGGCTGCAGGAGTGAGATGGAGGAATTGCAAGAAAAGAGGCAGGAAGCAGGAGAGTGAGAGAAAAGGAAAGAAGAGACATGCAGCCAGACGAGGGGTTAGTGAGAGAGGATGGGACAGAGAACAGGATGAGAAGGAAAGAAGGCAAGGTTAGGACAGGCAAGGACAGGCAAGGCAAGGCTAGGCTGTAGGACATGTTTTTGCTTTATAGTTTCTAGCACATTCGTCTTCAGACTAGGAGGAAAGCCATAAGACCGTATGGATTAGGCCCAAGCAAAAACCCCAGCTACTTGAGACACTTAGACTAAGCCTAAAATACCAAGATCTCTCCATAAGGATGGTTTTTATACTGTACTTCCACAATCTGCTGGCAGTACAAAAAAATAAGCTGCAGATATCCTTAGGCTGAGTCATGGTGCTTTGGGGCAGGGACCATGCATATCACGGGAATATTTCACAGTTTCTGCTCTGTTTTCAGTGTATGACACCAAAACACCCACCTGATGACATCCTTTCAAGAGCAAAGGCAGCAATTTGCAGAATTCCGCTTCTTAGGGGAAGTGAGAAATTGCTGAGCTGACACCAAGTCCTGCAGTGTCCCTGTCACCTGCAGAGCCACCGCATCCTCGCCACGGTAGCGGGCATTGTGACAAAGGTTCTATGTCAGCTGGGTGTGGCAGCCAGGCGCCCCCTAGGGGATGGGGAGCCTGTCAGCCCCGGGCCTGTCACTGCCTGCTGGCCCTGCTGCCACCAGCCAGGCCTCTGAAAACTTGTCAAACCATGCCCAGACTTGGGGCCAGTTTGGCCCAAAGTCTGCAAGAGACAAGTCGGGAAGAAAGATATGGGACAGAGGGAGAAAGCGAAGGGAGCAGGAGAAAGGGAAGGAAGAATAAAAAGTAGTGTTGGGCTGCAGGAGTGAGATGGAGGAATTGCAAGAAAAGAGGCAGGAAGCAGGAGAGTGAGAGAAAAGGAAAGAAGAGACATGCAGCCAGACGAGGGCTTAGTGAGAGAGGATGGGACAGAGAACAGGATGAGAAGGACATAAGGCAAGGCTAGGACAGGCAAGGACAGGCAAGGCAAGGCTAGGCTGCAGGACATGTTTTTGCTTTATAGTTTCTAGCACATTCGTCTTCAGACTAGGAGGAAAGCCATAAGACCGTATGGATTAGGCCCAAGCAAAAACCCCAGCTACTTGAGACACTTAGACTAAGCCTAAAATACCAAGATCTCTCCATAAGGATGGTTTTTATACTGTACTTCCACAATCTGCTGGCAGTACAAAAAAATAAGCTGCAGATCTCCTTAGGCTGAGTCATGGTGCTTTGGGGCAGGGACCATGCATATCATGGGAATATTTCACAGTTTCTGCTCTGTTCTCAGTGTATGACACCAAAACACCCACCTGATGACATCCTTTCAAGAGCAAATGCAGCAATTTGCAGAATTCCGCTTCTTAGGGGAAGTGAGAAATTGCTGAGCTGACACCAAGTCCTGCAGTGTCCCTGTCACCTGCAGAGGCACCGCATCCTCGCCACGGTAGCGGGCATTGTGACAAAGGTTCTATGTCAGCTGGGTGTGGCAGCCAGGCGCCCCCTAGGGAATGGGGAGCCTGTCAGTCCCGGGCCTGTCACTGCCTGCTGGCCCTGCTGCCACCAGCCAGGCCTCTGAAAACTTGTCAAACCAGGCCCAGACCTGGGGCCAGTTTGGCCCAAAGTCTGCAAGAGACAAGTCGGGAAGAAAGATATGGGACAGAGGGAGAAAGCGAAGGGAGCAGGAGAAAGGGAAGGAAGAATAAAAAGTAGTGTTGGGCTGCAGGAGTGAGATGGAGGAATTGCAAGAAAAGAGGCAGGAAGCAGGAGAGTGAGAGAAAAGGAAAGAAGAGACATGCAGCCAGACGAGGGGTTAGTGGGAGAGGATGGGACAGAGAACAGGATGAGAAGGACATAAGGCAAGGCTAGGACAGGCAAGGACAGGCAAGGCAAGGCTAGGATGCAGGACATGTTTTTGCTTTATAGTTTCTAGCACATTCGTCTTCAAACTAGGAGGAAAGCCATAAGACCGTATGGATTAGGCCCAAGCAAAAACCCCAGCTACTTGAGACACTTAGACTAAGCCTAAAATACCAAGATCTCTCCATAAGGATTGTTTTTATACTGTACTTCCACAATCTGCTGGCAGTACAAAAAAATAAGCTGCAGATCTCCTTAGGCTGAGTCATGGTGCTTTGGGGCAGGGACCATGCATATCATGGGAATATTTCACAGTTTCTGCTCTGTTTTCAGTGTATGACACCAAAACACCCACCTGATGACATCCTTTCAAGAGCAAAGGCAGCAATTTGCAGAATTCCGCTTCTTAGGGGAAGTGAGAAATTGCTGAGCTGACACCAAGTCCTGCCGTGTCCCTGTCACCTGCAGAGCCACCGCATCCTCGCCACGGTAGCGGGCATTGTGACAAAGGTTCTATGTCAGCTGGGTGTGGCAGCCAGGCGCCCCCTAGGGGATGGGGAGCCTGTCAGCCCCGGGCCTGTCACTGCCTGCTGGCCCTGCTGCCACCAGCCAGGCCTCTGAAAACTTGTCAAACCATGCCCAGACTTGGGGCCAGTTTGGCCCAAAGTCTGCAAGAGACAAGTCGGGAAGAAAGATATGGGACAGAGGGAGAAAGCGAAGGGAGCAGGAGAAAGGGAAGGAAGAATAAAAAGTAGTGTTGGGCTGCAGGAGTGAGATGGAGGAATTGCAAGAAAAGAGGCAGGAAGCAGGAGAGTGAGAGAAAAGGAAAGAAGAGACATGCAGCCAGACGAGGGCTTAGTGAGAGAGGATGGGACAGAGAACAGGATGAGAAGGACATAAGGCAAGGCTAGGACAGGCAAGGACAGGCAAGGCAATGCTAGGCTGCAAGACATGTTTTTGCTTTATAGTTTCTAGCACATTCGTCTTCAGACTAGGAGGAAAGCCATAAGACCGTATGGATTAGGCCCAAGCAAAAACCCCAGCTACTTGAGACACTTAGACTAAGCCTAAAATACCAAGATCTCTCCATAAGGATGGTTTTTATACTGTACTTCCACAATCTGCTGGCAGTACAAAAAAATAAGCTGCAGATCTCCTTAGGCTGAGTCATGGTGCTTTGGGGCAGGGACCATGCATATCATGGGAATATTTCACAGTTTCTGCTCTGTTTTCAGTGTATGACACCAAAACACCCACCTGATGACATCCTTTCAAGAGCAAAGGCAGCAATTTGCAGAATTCCGCTTCTTAGGGGAAGTGAGAAATTGCTGAGCTGACACCAAGTCCTGCAGTGTCCCTGTCACCTGCAGAGCCACCGCATCCTCGCCACGGTAGCGGGCATTGTGACAAAGGTTCTATGTCAGCTGGGTGTGGCAGCCAGGCGCCCCCTAGGGAATGGGGAGCCTGTCAGCCCCGGGCCTGTCACTACCTGCTGGCCCTGCTGCCACCAGCCAGGCCTCTGAAAACTTGTCAAACCATGCCCAGACTTGGGGCCAGTTTGGCCCAAAGTCTGCAAGAGACAAGTCGGGAAGAAAGATATGGGACAGAGGGAGAAAGCGAAGGGAGCAGGAGAAAGGGAAGGAAGAATAAAAAGTAGTGTTGGGCTGCAGGAGTGAGATGGAGGAATTGCAAGAAAAGAGGCAGGAAGCAGGAGAGTGAGAGAAAAGGAAAGAAGAGACATGCAGCCAGACGAGGGGTTAGTGAGAGAGGATGGGACAGAGAACAGGATGAGAAGGAAAGAAGGCAAGGTTAGGACAGGCAAGGACAGGCAAGGCAAGGCTAGGCTGTAGGACATGTTTTTGCTTTATAGTTTCTAGCACATTCGTCTTCAGACTAGGAGGAAAGCCATAAGACCGTATGGATTAGGCCCAAGCAAAAACCCCAGCTACTTGAGACACTTAGACTAAGCCTAAAATACCAAGATCTCTCCATAAGGATGGTTTTTATACTGTACTTCCACAATCTGCTGGCAGTACAAAAAAATAAGCTGCAGATATCCTTAGGCTGAGTCATGGTGCTTTGGGGCAGGGACCATGCATATCACGGGAATATTTCACAGTTTCTGCTCTGTTTTCAGTGTATGACACCAAAACACCCACCTGATGACATCCTTTCAAGAGCAAAGGCAGCAATTTGCAGAATTCCGCTTCTTAGGGGAAGTGAGAAATTGCTGAGCTGACACCAAGTCCTGCAGTGTCCCTGTCACCTGCAGAGCCACCGCATCCTCGCCACGGTAGCGGGCATTGTGACAAAGGTTCTATGTCAGCTGGGTGTGGCAGCCAGGCGCCCCCTAGGGGATGGGGAGCCTGTCAGCCCCGGGCCTGTCACTGCCTGCTGGCCCTGCTGCCACCAGCCAGGCCTCTGAAAACTTGTCAAACCATGCCCAGACTTGGGGCCAGTTTGGCCCAAAGTCTGCAAGAGACAAGTCGGGAAGAAAGATATGGGACAGAGGGAGAAAGCGAAGGGAGCAGGAGAAAGGGAAGGAAGAATAAAAAGTAGTGTTGGGCTGCAGGAGTGAGATGGAGGAATTGCAAGAAAAGAGGCAGGAAGCAGGAGAGTGAGAGAAAAGGAAAGAAGAGACATGCAGCCAGACGAGGGCTTAGTGAGAGAGGATGGGACAGAGAACAGGATGAGAAGGACATAAGGCAAGGCTAGGACAGGCAAGGACAGGCAAGGCAAGGCTAGGCTGCAGGACATGTTTTTGCTTTATAGTTTCTAGCACATTCGTCTTCAGACTAGGAGGAAAGCCATAAGACCGTATGGATTAGGCCCAAGCAAAAACCCCAGCTACTTGAGACACTTAGACTAAGCCTAAAATACCAAGATCTCTCCATAAGGATGGTTTTTATACTGTACTTCCACAATCTGCTGGCAGTACAAAAAAATAAGCTGCAGATCTCCTTAGGCTGAGTCATGGTGCTTTGGGGCAGGGACCATGCATATCACGGGAATATTTCACAGTTTCTGCTCTGTTTTCAGTGTATGACACCAAAACACCCACCTGATGACATCCTTTCAAGAGCAAAGGCAGCAATTTGCAGAATTCCGCTTCTTAGGGGAAGTGAGAAATTGCTGAGCTGACACCAAGTCCTGCAGTGTCCCTGTCACCTGCAGAGCCACCGCATCCTCGCCACGGTAGCGGGCATTGTGACAAAGGTTCTATGTCAGCTGGGTGTGGCAGCCAGGCGCCCCCTAGGGGATGGGGAGCCTGTCAGCCCCGGGCCTGTCACTGCCTGCTGGCCCTGCTGCCACCAGCCAGGCCTCTGAAAACTTGTCAAACCATGCCCAGACTTGGGGCCAGTTTGGCCCAAAGTCTGCAAGAGACAAGTCGGGAAGAAAGATATGGGACAGAGGGAGAAAGCGAAGGGAGCAGGAGAAAGGGAAGGAAGAATAAAAAGTAGTGTTGGGCTGCAGGAGTGAGATGGAGGAATTGCAAGAAAAGAGGCAGGAAGCAGGAGAGTGAGAGAAAAGGAAAGAAGAGACATGCAGCCAGACGAGGGGTTAGTGAGAGAGGATGGGACAGAGAACAGGATGAGAAGGACATAAGGCAAGGCTAGGACAGGCAAGGACAGGCAAGGCAAGGCTAGGCTGCAGGACATGTTTTTGCTTTATAGTTTCTAGCACATTCGTCTTCAGACTAGGAGGAAAGCCATAAGACCGTATGGATTAGGCCCAAGCAAAAACCCCAGGTACTTGAGACACTTAGACTAAGCCTAAAATACCAAGATCTCTCCATAAGGATGGTTTTTATACTGTACTTCCACAATCTGCTGGCAGTACAAAAAAATAAGCTGCAGATCTCCTTAGGCTGAGTCATGGTGCTTTGGGGCAGGGACCATGCATATCATGGGAATATTTCACAGTTTCTGCTCTGTTTTCAGTGTATGACACCAAAACACCCACCTGATGACATCCTTTCAAGAGCAAAGGCAGCAATTTGCAGAACTCCGCTTCTTAGGGGAAGTGAGAAATTGCTGAGCTGACACCAAGTCCTGCAGTGTCCCTGTCACCTGCAGAGCCACCGCATCCTCGCCACGGTAGCGGGCATTGTGACAAAGGTTCTATGTCAGCTGGGTGTGGCAGCCAGGCGCCCCCTAGGGAATGGGGAGCCTGTCAGCCCCGGGCCTGTCACTACCTGCTGGCCCTGCTGCCACCAGCCAGGCCTCTGAAAACTTGTCAAACCATGCCCAGACTTGGGGCCAGTTTGGCCCAAAGTCTGCAAGAGACAAGTCGGGAAGAAAGATATGGGACAGAGGGAGAAAGCGAAGGGAGCAGGAGAAAGGGAAGGAAGAATAAAAAGTAGTGTTGGGCTGCAGGAGTGAGATGGAGGAATTGCAAGAAAAGAGGCAGGAAGCAGGAGAGTGAGAGAAAAGGAAAGAAGAGACATGCAGCCAGACGAGGGGTTAGTGAGAGAGGATGGGACAGAGAACAGGATGAGAAGGAAAGAAGGCAAGGTTAGGACAGGCAAGGACAGGCAAGGCAAGGCTAGGCTGTAGGACATGTTTTTGCTTTATAGTTTCTAGCACATTCGTCTTCAGACTAGGAGGAAAGCCATAAGACCGTATGGATTAGGCCCAAGCAAAAACCCCAGCTACTTGAGACACTTAGACTAAGCCTAAAATACCAAGATCTCTCCATAAGGATGGTTTTTATACTGTACTTCCACAATCTGCTGGCAGTACAAAAAAATAAGCTGCAGATATCCTTAGGCTGAGTCATGGTGCTTTGGGGCAGGGACCATGCATATCACGGGAATATTTCACAGTTTCTGCTCTGTTTTCAGTGTATGACACCAAAACACCCACCTGATGACATCCTTTCAAGAGCAAAGGCAGCAATTTGCAGAATTCCGCTTCTTAGGGGAAGTGAGAAATTGCTGAGCTGACACCAAGTCCTGCAGTGTCCCTGTCACCTGCAGAGCCACCGCATCCTCGCCACGGTAGCGGGCATTGTGACAAAGGTTCTATGTCAGCTGGGTGTGGCAGCCAGGCGCCCCCTAGGGGATGGGGAGCCTGTCAGCCCCGGGCCTGTCACTGCCTGCTGGCCCTGCTGCCACCAGCCAGGCCTCTGAAAACTTGTCAAACCATGCCCAGACTTGGGGCCAGTTTGGCCCAAAGTCTGCAAGAGACAAGTCGGGAAGAAAGATATGGGACAGAGGGAGAAAGCGAAGGGAGCAGGAGAAAGGGAAGGAAGAATAAAAAGTAGTGTTGGGCTGCAGGAGTGAGATGGAGGAATTGCAAGAAAAGAGGCAGGAAGCAGGAGAGTGAGAGAAAAGGAAAGAAGAGACATGCAGCCAGACGAGGGCTTAGTGAGAGAGGATGGGACAGAGAACAGGATGAGAAGGACATAAGGCAAGGCTAGGACAGGCAAGGACAGGCAAGGCAAGGCTAGGCTGCAGGACATGTTTTTGCTTTATAGTTTCTAGCACATTCGTCTTCAGACTAGGAGGAAAGCCATAAGACCGTATGGATTAGGCCCAAGCAAAAACCCCAGCTACTTGAGACACTTAGACTAAGCCTAAAATACCAAGATCTCTCCATAAGGATGGTTTTTATACTGTACTTCCACAATCTGCTGGCAGTACAAAAAAATAAGCTGCAGATCTCCTTAGGCTGAGTCATGGTGCTTTGGGGCAGGGACCATGCATATCACGGGAATATTTCACAGTTTCTGCTCTGTTTTCAGTGTATGACACCAAAACACCCACCTGATGACATCCTTTCAAGAGCAAAGGCAGCAATTTGCAGAATTCCGCTTCTTAGGGGAAGTGAGAAATTGCTGAGCTGACACCAAGTCCTGCAGTGTCCCTGTCACCTGCAGAGCCACCGCATCCTCGCCACGGTAGCGGGCATTGTGACAAAGGTTCTATGTCAGCTGGGTGTGGCAGCCAGGCGCCCCCTAGGGGATGGGGAGCCTGTCAGCCCCGGGCCTGTCACTGCCTGCTGGCCCTGCTGCCACCAGCCAGGCCTCTGAAAACTTGTCAAACCATGCCCAGACTTGGGGCCAGTTTGGCCCAAAGTCTGCAAGAGACAAGTCGGGAAGAAAGATATGGGACAGAGGGAGAAAGCGAAGGGAGCAGGAGAAAGGGAAGGAAGAATAAAAAGTAGTGTTGGGCTGCAGGAGTGAGATGGAGGAATTGCAAGAAAAGAGGCAGGAAGCAGGAGAGTGAGAGAAAAGGAAAGAAGAGACATGCAGCCAGACGAGGGGTTAGTGAGAGAGGATGGGACAGAGAACAGGATGAGAAGGACATAAGGCAAGGCTAGGACAGGCAAGGACAGGCAAGGCAAGGCTAGGCTGCAGGACATGTTTTTGCTTTATAGTTTCTAGCACATTCGTCTTCAGACTAGGAGGAAAGCCATAAGACCGTATGGATTAGGCCCAAGCAAAAACCCCAGGTACTTGAGACACTTAGACTAAGCCTAAAATACCAAGATCTCTCCATAAGGATGGTTTTTATACTGTACTTCCACAATCTGCTGGCAGTACAAAAAAATAAGCTGCAGATCTCCTTAGGCTGAGTCATGGTGCTTTGGGGCAGGGACCATGCATATCATGGGAATATTTCACAG
Source organism: Columba livia (assembly GCF_036013475.1). Taxonomy (NCBI): domain Eukaryota; kingdom Metazoa; phylum Chordata; class Aves; order Columbiformes; family Columbidae; genus Columba; species Columba livia. The sequence goes on along the minus strand of NW_027043007.1, from coordinate 3,976,293 downwards.
TTTCTGCTCTGTTTTCAGTGTATGACACCAAAACACCCACCTGATGACATCCTTTCAAGAGCAAAGGCAGCAATTTGCAGAACTCCGCTTCTTAGGGGAAGTGAGAAATTGCTGAGCTGACACCAAGTCCTGCAGTGTCCCTGTCACCTGCAGAGCCACCGCATCCTCGCCACGGTAGCGGGCATTGTGACAAAGGTTCTATGTCAGCTGGGTGTGGCAGCCAGGCGCCCCCTAGGGGATGGGGAGCCTGTCAGCCCCGGGCCTGTCACTGCCTGCTGGCCCTGCTGCCACCAGCCAGGCCTCTGAAAACTTGTCAAACCATGCCCAGACTTGGGGCCAGTTTGGCCCAAAGTCTGCAAGAGACAAGTCGGGAAGAAAGATATGGGACAGAGGGAGAAAGCGAAGGGAGCAGGAGAAAGGGAAGGAAGAATAAAAAGTAGTGTTGGGCTGCAGGAGTGAGATGGAGGAATTGCAAGAAAAGAGGCAGGAAGCAGGAGAGTGAGAGAAAAGGAAAGAAGAGACATGCAGCCAGACGAGGGGTTAGTGAGAGAGGATGGGACAGAGAACAGGATGAGAAGGACATAAGGCAAGGCTAGGACAGGCAAGGACAGGCAAGGCAAGGCTAGGCTGCAGGACATGTTTTTGCTTTATAGTTTCTAGCACATTCGTCTTCAGACTAGGAGGAAAGCCATAAGACCGTATGGATTAGGCCCAAGCAAAAACCCCAGCTACTTGAGACACTTAGACTAAGCCTAAAATACCAAGATCTCTCCATAAGGATGGTTTTTATACTGTACTTCCACAATCTGCTGGCAGTACAAAAAAATAAGCTGCAGATATCCTTAGGCTGAGTCATGGTGCTTTGGGGCAGGGACCATGCATATCACGGGAATATTTCACAGTTTCTGCTCTGTTTTCAGTGTATGACACCAAAACACCCACCTGATGACATCCTTTCAAGAGCAAAGGCAGCAATTTGCAGAATTCCGCTTCTTAGGGGAAGTGAGAAATTGCTGAGCTGACACCAAGTCCTGCAGTGTCCCTGTCACCTGCAGAGCCACCGCATCCTCGCCACGGTAGCGGGCATTGTGACAAAGGTTCTATGTCAGCTGGGTGTGGCAGCCAGGCGCCCCCTAGGGGATGGGGAGCCTGTCAGCCCCGGGCCTGTCACTGCCTGCTGGCCCTGCTGCCACCAGCCAGGCCTCTGAAAACTTGTCAAACCATGCCCAGACTTGGGGCCAGTTTGGCCCAAAGTCTGCAAGAGACAAGTCGGGAAGAAAGATATGGGACAGAGGGAGAAAGCGAAGGGAGCAGGAGAAAGGGAAGGAAGAATAAAAAGTAGTGTTGGGCTGCAGGAGTGAGATGGAGGAATTGCAAGAAAAGAGGCAGGAAGCAGGAGAGTGAGAGAAAAGGAAAGAAGAGACATGCAGCCAGACGAGGGCTTAGTGAGAGAGGATGGGACAGAGAACAGGATGAGAAGGACATAAGGCAAGGCTAGGACAGGCAAGGACAGGCAAGGCAAGGCTAGGCTGCAGGACATGTTTTTGCTTTATAGTTTCTAGCACATTCGTCTTCAGACTAGGAGGAAAGCCATAAGACCGTATGGATTAGGCCCAAGCAAAAACCCCAGCTACTTGAGACACTTAGACTAAGCCTAAAATACCAAGATCTCTCCATAAGGATGGTTTTTATACTGTACTTCCACAATCTGCTGGCAGTACAAAAAAATAAGCTGCAGATCTCCTTAGGCTGAGTCATGGTGCTTTGGGGCAGGGACCATGCATATCATGGGAATATTTCACAGTTTCTGCTCTGTTTTCAGTGTATGACACCAAAACACCCACCTGATGACATCCTTTCAAGAGCAAAGGCAGCAATTTGCAGAATTCCGCTTCTTAGGGGAAGTGAGAAATTGCTGAGCTGACACCAAGTCCTGCAGTGTCCCTGTCACCTGCAGAGCCACCGCATCCTCGCCACGGTAGCGGGCATTGTGACAAAGGTTCTATGTCAGCTGGGTGTGGCAGCCAGGCGCCCCCTAGGGGATGGGGAGCCTGTCAGCCCCGGGCCTGTCACTGCCTGCTGGCCCTGCTGCCACCAGCCAGGCCTCTGAAAACTTGTCAAACCATGCCCAGACTTGGGGCCAGTTTGGCCCAAAGTCTGCAAGAGACAAGTCGGGAAGAAAGATATGGGACAGAGGGAGAAAGCGAAGGGAGCAGGAGAAAGGGAAGGAAGAATAAAAAGTAGTGTTGGGCTGCAGGAGTGAGATGGAGGAATTGCAAGAAAAGAGGCAGGAAGCAGGAGAGTGAGAGAAAAGGAAAGAAGAGACATGCAGCCAGACGAGGGGTTAGTGAGAGAGGATGGGACAGAGAACAGGATGAGAAGGACATAAGGCAAGGCTAGGACAGGCAAGGACAGGCAAGGCAAGGCTAGGCTGCAGGACATGTTTTTGCTTTATAGTTTCTAGCACATTCGTCTTCAGACTAGGAGGAAAGCCATAAGACCGTATGGATTAGGCCCAAGCAAAAACCCCAGGTACTTGAGACACTTAGACTAAGCCTAAAATACCAAGATCTCTCCATAAGGATGGTTTTTATACTGTACTTCCACAATCTGCTGGCAGTACAAAAAAATAAGCTGCAGATCTCCTTAGGCTGAGTCATGGTGCTTTGGGGCAGGGACCATGCATATCATGGGAATATTTCACAGTTTCTGCTCTGTTTTCAGTGTATGACACCAAAACACCCACCTGATGACATCCTTTCAAGAGCAAAGGCAGCAATTTGCAGAACTCCGCTTCTTAGGGGAAGTGAGAAATTGCTGAGCTGACACCAAGTCCTGCAGTGTCCCTGTCACCTGCAGAGCCACCGCATCCTCGCCACGGTAGCGGGCATTGTGACAAAGGTTCTATGTCAGCTGGGTGTGGCAGCCAGGCGCCCCCTAGGGGATGGGGAGCCTGTCAGCCCCGGGCCTGTCACTGCCTGCTGGCCCTGCTGCCACCAGCCAGGCCTCTGAAAACTTGTCAAACCATGCCCAGACTTGGGGCCAGTTTGGCCCAAAGTCTGCAAGAGACAAGTCGGGAAGAAAGATATGGGACAGAGGGAGAAAGCGAAGGGAGCAGGAGAAAGGGAAGGAAGAATAAAAAGTAGTGTTGGGCTGCAGGAGTGAGATGGAGGAATTGCAAGAAAAGAGGCAGGAAGCAGGAGAGTGAGAGAAAAGGAAAGAAGAGACATGCAGCCAGACGAGGGGTTAGTGAGAGAGGATGGGACAGAGAACAGGATGAGAAGGACATAAGGCAAGGCTAGGACAGGCAAGGACAGGCAAGGCAAGGCTAGGCTGCAGGACATGTTTTTGCTTTATAGTTTCTAGCACATTCGTCTTCAGACTAGGAGGAAAGCCATAAGACCGTATGGATTAGGCCCAAGCAAAAACCCCAGCTACTTGAGACACTTAGACTAAGCCTAAAATACCAAGATCTCTCCATAAGGATGGTTTTTATACTGTACTTCCACAATCTGCTGGCAGTACAAAAAAATAAGCTGCAGATATCCTTAGGCTGAGTCATGGTGCTTTGGGGCAGGGACCATGCATATCACGGGAATATTTCACAGTTTCTGCTCTGTTTTCAGTGTATGACACCAAAACACCCACCTGATGACATCCTTTCAAGAGCAAAGGCAGCAATTTGCAGAATTCCGCTTCTTAGGGGAAGTGAGAAATTGCTGAGCTGACACCAAGTCCTGCAGTGTCCCTGTCACCTGCAGAGCCACCGCATCCTCGCCACGGTAGCGGGCATTGTGACAAAGGTTCTATGTCAGCTGGGTGTGGCAGCCAGGCGCCCCCTAGGGGATGGGGAGCCTGTCAGTCCCGGGCCTGTCACTGCCTGCTGGCCCTGCTGCCACCAGCCAGGCCTCTGAAAACTTGTCAAACCATGCCCAGACTTGGGGCCAGTTTGGCCCAAAGTCTGCAAGAGACAAGTCGGGAAGAAAGATATGGGACAGAGGGAGAAAGCGAAGGGAGCAGGAGAAAGGGAAGGAAGAATAAAAAGTAGTGTTGGGCTGCAGGAGTGAGATGGAGGAATTGCAAGAAAAGAGGCAGGAAGCAGGAGAGTGAGAGAAAAGGAAAGAAGAGACATGCAGCCAGACGAGGGCTTAGTGAGAGAGGATGGGACAGAGAACAGGATGAGAAGGACATAAGGCAAGGCTAGGACAGGCAAGGACAGGCAAGGCAAGGCTAGGCTGCAGGACATGTTTTTGCTTTATAGTTTCTAGCACATTCGTCTTCAGACTAGGAGGAAAGCCATAAGACCGTATGGATTAGGCCCAAGCAAAAACCCCAGCTACTTGAGACACTTAGACTAAGCCTAAAATACCAAGATCTCTCCATAAGGATGGTTTTTATACTGTACTTCCACAATCTGCTGGCAGTACAAAAAAATAAGCTGCAGATCTCCTTAGGCTGAGTCATGGTGCTTTGGGGCAGGGACCATGCATATCATGGGAATATTTCACAGTTTCTGCTCTGTTCTCAGTGTATGACACCAAAACACCCACCTGATGACATCCTTTCAAGAGCAAATGCAGCAATTTGCAGAATTCCGCTTCTTAGGGGAAGTGAGAAATTGCTGAGCTGACACCAAGTCCTGCAGTGTCCCTGTCACCTGCAGAGGCACCGCATCCTCGCCACGGTAGCGGGCATTGTGACAAAGGTTCTATGTCAGCTGGGTGTGGCAGCCAGGCGCCCCCTAGGGAATGGGGAGCCTGTCAGTCCCGGGCCTGTCACTGCCTGCTGGCCCTGCTGCCACCAGCCAGGCCTCTGAAAACTTGTCAAACCAGGCCCAGACCTGGGGCCAGTTTGGCCCAAAGTCTGCAAGAGACAAGTCGGGAAGAAAGATATGGGACAGAGGGAGAAAGCGAAGGGAGCAGGAGAAAGGGAAGGAAGAATAAAAAGTAGTGTTGGGCTGCAGGAGTGAGATGGAGGAATTGCAAGAAAAGAGGCAGGAAGCAGGAGAGTGAGAGAAAAGGAAAGAAGAGACATGCAGCCAGACGAGGGGTTAGTGGGAGAGGATGGGACAGAGAACAGGATGAGAAGGACATAAGGCAAGGCTAGGACAGGCAAGGACAGGCAAGGCAAGGCTAGGATGCAGGACATGTTTTTGCTTTATAGTTTCTAGCACATTCGTCTTCAAACTAGGAGGAAAGCCATAAGACCGTATGGATTAGGCCCAAGCAAAAACCCCAGCTACTTGAGACACTTAGACTAAGCCTAAAATACCAAGATCTCTCCATAAGGATTGTTTTTATACTGTACTTCCACAATCTGCTGGCAGTACAAAAAAATAAGCTGCAGATCTCCTTAGGCTGAGTCATGGTGCTTTGGGGCAGGGACCATGCATATCATGGGAATATTTCACAGTTTCTGCTCTGTTTTCAGTGTATGACACCAAAACACCCACCTGATGACATCCTTTCAAGAGCAAAGGCAGCAATTTGCAGAATTCCGCTTCTTAGGGGAAGTGAGAAATTGCTGAGCTGACACCAAGTCCTGCCGTGTCCCTGTCACCTGCAGAGCCACCGCATCCTCGCCACGGTAGCGGGCATTGTGACAAAGGTTCTATGTCAGCTGGGTGTGGCAGCCAGGCGCCCCCTAGGGGATGGGGAGCCTGTCAGCCCCGGGCCTGTCACTGCCTGCTGGCCCTGCTGCCACCAGCCAGGCCTCTGAAAACTTGTCAAACCATGCCCAGACTTGGGGCCAGTTTGGCCCAAAGTCTGCAAGAGACAAGTCGGGAAGAAAGATATGGGACAGAGGGAGAAAGCGAAGGGAGCAGGAGAAAGGGAAGGAAGAATAAAAAGTAGTGTTGGGCTGCAGGAGTGAGATGGAGGAATTGCAAGAAAAGAGGCAGGAAGCAGGAGAGTGAGAGAAAAGGAAAGAAGAGACATGCAGCCAGACGAGGGCTTAGTGAGAGAGGATGGGACAGAGAACAGGATGAGAAGGACATAAGGCAAGGCTAGGACAGGCAAGGACAGGCAAGGCAATGCTAGGCTGCAAGACATGTTTTTGCTTTATAGTTTCTAGCACATTCGTCTTCAGACTAGGAGGAAAGCCATAAGACCGTATGGATTAGGCCCAAGCAAAAACCCCAGCTACTTGAGACACTTAGACTAAGCCTAAAATACCAAGATCTCTCCATAAGGATGGTTTTTATACTGTACTTCCACAATCTGCTGGCAGTACAAAAAAATAAGCTGCAGATCTCCTTAGGCTGAGTCATGGTGCTTTGGGGCAGGGACCATGCATATCATGGGAATATTTCACAGTTTCTGCTCTGTTTTCAGTGTATGACACCAAAACACCCACCTGATGACATCCTTTCAAGAGCAAAGGCAGCAATTTGCAGAATTCCGCTTCTTAGGGGAAGTGAGAAATTGCTGAGCTGACACCAAGTCCTGCAGTGTCCCTGTCACCTGCAGAGCCACCGCATCCTCGCCACGGTAGCGGGCATTGTGACAAAGGTTCTATGTCAGCTGGGTGTGGCAGCCAGGCGCCCCCTAGGGAATGGGGAGCCTGTCAGCCCCGGGCCTGTCACTACCTGCTGGCCCTGCTGCCACCAGCCAGGCCTCTGAAAACTTGTCAAACCATGCCCAGACTTGGGGCCAGTTTGGCCCAAAGTCTGCAAGAGACAAGTCGGGAAGAAAGATATGGGACAGAGGGAGAAAGCGAAGGGAGCAGGAGAAAGGGAAGGAAGAATAAAAAGTAGTGTTGGGCTGCAGGAGTGAGATGGAGGAATTGCAAGAAAAGAGGCAGGAAGCAGGAGAGTGAGAGAAAAGGAAAGAAGAGACATGCAGCCAGACGAGGGGTTAGTGAGAGAGGATGGGACAGAGAACAGGATGAGAAGGAAAGAAGGCAAGGTTAGGACAGGCAAGGACAGGCAAGGCAAGGCTAGGCTGTAGGACATGTTTTTGCTTTATAGTTTCTAGCACATTCGTCTTCAGACTAGGAGGAAAGCCATAAGACCGTATGGATTAGGCCCAAGCAAAAACCCCAGCTACTTGAGACACTTAGACTAAGCCTAAAATACCAAGATCTCTCCATAAGGATGGTTTTTATACTGTACTTCCACAATCTGCTGGCAGTACAAAAAAATAAGCTGCAGATATCCTTAGGCTGAGTCATGGTGCTTTGGGGCAGGGACCATGCATATCACGGGAATATTTCACAGTTTCTGCTCTGTTTTCAGTGTATGACACCAAAACACCCACCTGATGACATCCTTTCAAGAGCAAAGGCAGCAATTTGCAGAATTCCGCTTCTTAGGGGAAGTGAGAAATTGCTGAGCTGACACCAAGTCCTGCAGTGTCCCTGTCACCTGCAGAGCCACCGCATCCTCGCCACGGTAGCGGGCATTGTGACAAAGGTTCTATGTCAGCTGGGTGTGGCAGCCAGGCGCCCCCTAGGGGATGGGGAGCCTGTCAGCCCCGGGCCTGTCACTGCCTGCTGGCCCTGCTGCCACCAGCCAGGCCTCTGAAAACTTGTCAAACCATGCCCAGACTTGGGGCCAGTTTGGCCCAAAGTCTGCAAGAGACAAGTCGGGAAGAAAGATATGGGACAGAGGGAGAAAGCGAAGGGAGCAGGAGAAAGGGAAGGAAGAATAAAAAGTAGTGTTGGGCTGCAGGAGTGAGATGGAGGAATTGCAAGAAAAGAGGCAGGAAGCAGGAGAGTGAGAGAAAAGGAAAGAAGAGACATGCAGCCAGACGAGGGCTTAGTGAGAGAGGATGGGACAGAGAACAGGATGAGAAGGACATAAGGCAAGGCTAGGACAGGCAAGGACAGGCAAGGCAAGGCTAGGCTGCAGGACATGTTTTTGCTTTATAGTTTCTAGCACATTCGTCTTCAGACTAGGAGGAAAGCCATAAGACCGTATGGATTAGGCCCAAGCAAAAACCCCAGCTACTTGAGACACTTAGACTAAGCCTAAAATACCAAGATCTCTCCATAAGGATGGTTTTTATACTGTACTTCCACAATCTGCTGGCAGTACAAAAAAATAAGCTGCAGATCTCCTTAGGCTGAGTCATGGTGCTTTGGGGCAGGGACCATGCATATCACGGGAATATTTCACAGTTTCTGCTCTGTTTTCAGTGTATGACACCAAAACACCCACCTGATGACATCCTTTCAAGAGCAAAGGCAGCAATTTGCAGAATTCCGCTTCTTAGGGGAAGTGAGAAATTGCTGAGCTGACACCAAGTCCTGCAGTGTCCCTGTCACCTGCAGAGCCACCGCATCCTCGCCACGGTAGCGGGCATTGTGACAAAGGTTCTATGTCAGCTGGGTGTGGCAGCCAGGCGCCCCCTAGGGGATGGGGAGCCTGTCAGCCCTGGGCCTGTCACTGCCTGCTGGCCCTGCTGCCACCAGCCAGGCCTCTGAAAACTTGTCAAACCATGCCCAGACTTGGGGCCAGTTTGGCCCAAAGTCTGCAAGAGACAAGTCGGGAAGAAAGATATGGGACAGAGGGAGAAAGCGAAGGGAGCAGGAGAAAGGGAAGGAAGAATAAAAAGTAGTGTTGGGCTGCAGGAGTGAGATGGAGGAATTGCAAGAAAAGAGGCAGGAAGCAGGAGAGTGAGAGAAAAGGAAAGAAGAGACATGCAGCCAGACGAGGGGTTAGTGAGAGAGGATGGGACAGAGAACAGGATGAGAAGGACATAAGGCAAGGCTAGGACAGGCAAGGACAGGCAAGGCAAGGCTAGGCTGCAGGACATGTTTTTGCTTTATAGTTTCTAGCACATTCGTCTTCAGACTAGGAGGAAAGCCATAAGACCGTATGGATTAGGCCCAAGCAAAAACCCCAGGTACTTGAGACACTTAGACTAAGCCTAAAATACCAAGATCTCTCCATAAGGATGGTTTTTATACTGTACTTCCACAATCTGCTGGCAGTACAAAAAAATAAGCTGCAGATCTCCTTAGGCTGAGTCATGGTGCTTTGGGGCAGGGACCATGCATATCATGGGAATATTTCACAGTTTCTGCTCTGTTTTCAGTGTATGACACCAAAACACCCACCTGATGACATCCTTTCAAGAGCAAAGGCAGCAATTTGCAGAACTCCGCTTCTTAGGGGAAGTGAGAAATTGCTGAGCTGACACCAAGTCCTGCAGTGTCCCTGTCACCTGCAGAGCCACCGCATCCTCGCCACGGTAGCGGGCATTGTGACAAAGGTTCTATGTCAGCTGGGTGTGGCAGCCAGGCGCCCCCTAGGGAATGGGGAGCCTGTCAGCCCCGGGCCTGTCACTACCTGCTGGCCCTGCTGCCACCAGCCAGGCCTCTGAAAACTTGTCAAACCATGCCCAGACTTGGGGCCAGTTTGGCCCAAAGTCTGCAAGAGACAAGTCGGGAAGAAAGATATGGGACAGAGGGAGAAAGCGAAGGGAGCAGGAGAAAGGGAAGGAAGAATAAAAAGTAGTGTTGGGCTGCAGGAGTGAGATGGAGGAATTGCAAGAAAAGAGGCAGGAAGCAGGAGAGTGAGAGAAAAGGAAAGAAGAGACATGCAGCCAGACGAGGGGTTAGTGAGAGAGGATGGGACAGAGAACAGGATGAGAAGGAAAGAAGGCAAGGTTAGGACAGGCAAGGACAGGCAAGGCAAGGCTAGGCTGTAGGACATGTTTTTGCTTTATAGTTTCTAGCACATTCGTCTTCAGACTAGGAGGAAAGCCATAAGACCGTATGGATTAGGCCCAAGCAAAAACCCCAGCTACTTGAGACACTTAGACTAAGCCTAAAATACCAAGATCTCTCCATAAGGATGGTTTTTATACTGTACTTCCACAATCTGCTGGCAGTACAAAAAAATAAGCTGCAGATATCCTTAGGCTGAGTCATGGTGCTTTGGGGCAGGGACCATGCATATCACGGGAATATTTCACAGTTTCTGCTCTGTTTTCAGTGTATGACACCAAAACACCCACCTGATGACATCCTTTCAAGAGCAAAGGCAGCAATTTGCAGAATTCCGCTTCTTAGGGGAAGTGAGAAATTGCTGAGCTGACACCAAGTCCTGCAGTGTCCCTGTCACCTGCAGAGCCACCGCATCCTCGCCACGGTAGCGGGCATTGTGACAAAGGTTCTATGTCAGCTGGGTGTGGCAGCCAGGCGCCCCCTAGGGGATGGGGAGCCTGTCAGCCCCGGGCCTGTCACTGCCTGCTGGCCCTGCTGCCACCAGCCAGGCCTCTGAAAACTTGTCAAACCATGCCCAGACTTGGGGCCAGTTTGGCCCAAAGTCTGCAAGAGACAAGTCGGGAAGAAAGATATGGGACAGAGGGAGAAAGCGAAGGGAGCAGGAGAAAGGGAAGGAAGAATAAAAAGTAGTGTTGGGCTGCAGGAGTGAGATGGAGGAATTGCAAGAAAAGAGGCAGGAAGCAGGAGAGTGAGAGAAAAGGAAAGAAGAGACATGCAGCCAGACGAGGGCTTAGTGAGAGAGGATGGGACAGAGAACAGGATGAGAAGGACATAAGGCAAGGCTAGGACAGGCAAGGACAGGCAAGGCAAGGCTAGGCTGCAGGACATGTTTTTGCTTTATAGTTTCTAGCACATTCGTCTTCAGACTAGGAGGAAAGCCATAAGACCGTATGGATTAGGCCCAAGCAAAAACCCCAGCTACTTGAGACACTTAGACTAAGCCTAAAATACCAAGATCTCTCCATAAGGATGGTTTTTATACTGTACTTCCACAATCTGCTGGCAGTACAAAAAAATAAGCTGCAGATCTCCTTAGGCTGAGTCATGGTGCTTTGGGGCAGGGACCATGCATATCACGGGAATATTTCACAGTTTCTGCTCTGTTTTCAGTGTATGACACCAAAACACCCACCTGATGACATCCTTTCAAGAGCAAAGGCAGCAATTTGCAGAATTCCGCTTCTTAGGGGAAGTGAGAAATTGCTGAGCTGACACCAAGTCCTGCAGTGTCCCTGTCACCTGCAGAGCCACCGCATCCTCGCCACGGTAGCGGGCATTGTGACAAAGGTTCTATGTCAGCTGGGTGTGGCAGCCAGGCGCCCCCTAGGGGATGGGGAGCCTGTCAGCCCCGGGCCTGTCACTGCCTGCTGGCCCTGCTGCCACCAGCCAGGCCTCTGAAAACTTGTCAAACCATGCCCAGACTTGGGGCCAGTTTGGCCCAAAGTCTGCAAGAGACAAGTCGGGAAGAAAGATATGGGACAGAGGGAGAAAGCGAAGGGAGCAGGAGAAAGGGAAGGAAGAATAAAAAGTAGTGTTGGGCTGCAGGAGTGAGATGGAGGAATTGCAAGAAAAGAGGCAGGAAGCAGGAGAGTGAGAGAAAAGGAAAGAAGAGACATGCAGCCAGACGAGGGGTTAGTGAGAGAGGATGGGACAGAGAACAGGATGAGAAGGACATAAGGCAAGGCTAGGACAGGCAAGGACAGGCAAGGCAAGGCTAGGCTGCAGGACATGTTTTTGCTTTATAGTTTCTAGCACATTCGTCTTCAGACTAGGAGGAAAGCCATAAGACCGTATGGATTAGGCCCAAGCAAAAACCCCAGGTACTTGAGACACTTAGACTAAGCCTAAAATACCAAGATCTCTCCATAAGGATGGTTTTTATACTGTACTTCCACAATCTGCTGGCAGTACAAAAAAATAAGCTGCAGATCTCCTTAGGCTGAGTCATGGTGCTTTGGGGCAGGGACCATGCATATCATGGGAATATTTCACAGTTTCTGCTCTGTTTTCAGTGTATGACACCAAAACACCCACCTGATGACATCCTTTCAAGAGCAAAGGCAGCAATTTGCAGAACTCCGCTTCTTAGGGGAAGTGAGAAATTGCTGAGCTGACACCAAGTCCTGCAGTGTCCCTGTCACCTGCAGAGCCACCGCATCCTCGCCACGGTAGCGGGCATTGTGACAAAGGTTCTATGTCAGCTGGGTGTGGCAGCCAGGCGCCCCCTAGGGGATGGGGAGCCTGTCAGCCCCGGGCCTGTCACTGCCTGCTGGCCCTGCTGCCACCAGCCAGGCCTCTGAAAACTTGTCAAACCATGCCCAGACTTGGGGCCAGTTTGGCCCAAAGTCTGCAAGAGACAAGTCGGGAAGAAAGATATGGGACAGAGGGAGAAAGCGAAGGGAGCAGGAGAAAGGGAAGGAAGAATAAAAAGTAGTGTTGGGCTGCAGGAGTGAGATGGAGGAATTGCAAGAAAAGAGGCAGGAAGCAGGAGAGTGAGAGAAAAGGAAAGAAGAGACATGCAGCCAGACGAGGGGTTAGTGAGAGAGGATGGGACAGAGAACAGGATGAGAAGGACATAAGGCAAGGCTAGGACAGGCAAGGACAGGCAAGGCAAGGCTAGGCTGCAGGACATGTTTTTGCTTTATAGTTTCTAGCACATTCGTCTTCAGACTAGGAGGAAAGCCATAAGACCGTATGGATTAGGCCCAAGCAAAAACCCCAGCTACTTGAGACACTTAGACTAAGCCTAAAATACCAAGATCTCTCCATAAGGATGGTTTTTATACTGTACTTCCACAATCTGCTGGCAGTACAAAAAAATAAGCTGCAGATATCCTTAGGCTGAGTCATGGTGCTTTGGGGCAGGGACCATGCATATCACGGGAATATTTCACAGTTTCTGCTCTGTTTTCAGTGTATGACACCAAAACACCCACCTGATGACATCCTTTCAAGAGCAAAGGCAGCAATTTGCAGAATTCCGCTTCTTAGGGGAAGTGAGAAATTGCTGAGCTGACACCAAGTCCTGCAGTGTCCCTGTCACCTGCAGAGCCACCGCATCCTCGCCACGGTAGCGGGCATTGTGACAAAGGTTCTATGTCAGCTGGGTGTGGCAGCCAGGCGCCCCCTAGGGGATGGGGAGCCTGTCAGCCCCGGGCCTGTCACTGCCTGCTGGCCCTGCTGCCACCAGCCAGGCCTCTGAAAACTTGTCAAACCATGCCCAGACTTGGGGCCAGTTTGGCCCAAAGTCTGCAAGAGACAAGTCGGGAAGAAAGATATGGGACAGAGGGAGAAAGCGAAGGGAGCAGGAGAAAGGGAAGGAAGAATAAAAAGTAGTGTTGGGCTGCAGGAGTGAGATGGAGGAATTGCAAGAAAAGAGGCAGGAAGCAGGAGAGTGAGAGAAAAGGAAAGAAGAGACATGCAGCCAGACGAGGGCTTAGTGAGAGAGGATGGGACAGAGAACAGGATGAGAAGGACATAAGGCAAGGCTAGGACAGGCAAGGACAGGCAAGGCAAGGCTAGGCTGCAGGACATGTTTTTGCTTTATAGTTTCTAGCACATTCGTCTTCAGACTAGGAGGAAAGCCATAAGACCGTATGGATTAGGCCCAAGCAAAAACCCCAGCTACTTGAGACACTTAGACTAAGCCTAAAATACCAAGATCTCTCCATAAGGATGGTTTTTATACTGTACTTCCACAATCTGCTGGCAGTACAAAAAAATAAGCTGCAGATCTCCTTAGGCTGAGTCATGGTGCTTTGGGGCAGGGACCATGCATATCATGGGAATATTTCACAGTTTCTGCTCTGTTTTCAGTGTATGACACCAAAACACCCACCTGATGACATCCTTTCAAGAGCAAAGGCAGCAATTTGCAGAATTCCGCTTCTTAGGGGAAGTGAGAAATTGCTGAGCTGACACCAAGTCCTGCAGTGTCCCTGTCACCTGCAGAGCCACCGCATCCTCGCCACGGTAGCGGGCATTGTGACAAAGGTTCTATGTCAGCTGGGTGTGGCAGCCAGGCGCCCCCTAGGGGATGGGGAGCCTGTCAGCCCCGGGCCTGTCACTGCCTGCTGGCCCTGCTGCCACCAGCCAGGCCTCTGAAAACTTGTCAAACCATGCCCAGACTTGGGGCCAGTTTGGCCCAAAGTCTGCAAGAGACAAGTCGGGAAGAAAGATATGGGACAGAGGGAGAAAGCGAAGGGAGCAGGAGAAAGGGAAGGAAGAATAAAAAGTAGTGTTGGGCTGCAGGAGTGAGATGGAGGAATTGCAAGAAAAGAGGCAGGAAGCAGGAGAGTGAGAGAAAAGGAAAGAAGAGACATGCAGCCAGACGAGGGGTTAGTGAGAGAGGATGGGACAGAGAACAGGATGAGAAGGACATAAGGCAAGGCTAGGACAGGCAAGGACAGGCAAGGCAAGGCTAGGCTGCAGGACATGTTTTTGCTTTATAGTTTCTAGCACATTCGTCTTCAGACTAGGAGGAAAGCCATAAGACCGTATGGATTAGGCCCAAGCAAAAACCCCAGGTACTTGAGACACTTAGACTAAGCCTAAAATACCAAGATCTCTCCATAAGGATGGTTTTTATACTGTACTTCCACAATCTGCTGGCAGTACAAAAAAATAAGCTGCAGATCTCCTTAGGCTGAGTCATGGTGCTTTGGGGCAGGGACCATGCATATCATGGGAATATTTCACAGTTTCTGCTCTGTTTTCAGTGTATGACACCAAAACACCCACCTGATGACATCCTTTCAAGAGCAAAGGCAGCAATTTGCAGAACTCCGCTTCTTAGGGGAAGTGAGAAATTGCTGAGCTGACACCAAGTCCTGCAGTGTCCCTGTCACCTGCAGAGCCACCGCATCCTCGCCACGGTAGCGGGCATTGTGACAAAGGTTCTATGTCAGCTGGGTGTGGCAGCCAGGCGCCCCCTAGGGGATGGGGAGCCTGTCAGCCCCGGGCCTGTCACTGCCTGCTGGCCCTGCTGCCACCAGCCAGGCCTCTGAAAACTTGTCAAACCATGCCCAGACTTGGGGCCAGTTTGGCCCAAAGTCTGCAAGAGACAAGTCGGGAAGAAAGATATGGGACAGAGGGAGAAAGCGAAGGGAGCAGGAGAAAGGGAAGGAAGAATAAAAAGTAGTGTTGGGCTGCAGGAGTGAGATGGAGGAATTGCAAGAAAAGAGGCAGGAAGCAGGAGAGTGAGAGAAAAGGAAAGAAGAGACATGCAGCCAGACGAGGGGTTAGTGAGAGAGGATGGGACAGAGAACAGGATGAGAAGGACATAAGGCAAGGCTAGGACAGGCAAGGACAGGCAAGGCAAGGCTAGGCTGCAGGACATGTTTTTGCTTTATAGTTTCTAGCACATTCGTCTTCAGACTAGGAGGAAAGCCATAAGACCGTATGGATTAGGCCCAAGCAAAAACCCCAGCTACTTGAGACACTTAGACTAAGCCTAAAATACCAAGATCTCTCCATAAGGATGGTTTTTATACTGTACTTCCACAATCTGCTGGCAGTACAAAAAAATAAGCTGCAGATATCCTTAGGCTGAGTCATGGTGCTTTGGGGCAGGGACCATGCATATCACGGGAATATTTCACAGTTTCTGCTCTGTTTTCAGTGTATGACACCAAAACACCCACCTGATGACATCCTTTCAAGAGCAAAGGCAGCAATTTGCAGAATTCCGCTTCTTAGGGGAAGTGAGAAATTGCTGAGCTGACACCAAGTCCTGCAGTGTCCCTGTCACCTGCAGAGCCACCGCATCCTCGCCACGGTAGCGGGCATTGTGACAAAGGTTCTATGTCAGCTGGGTGTGGCAGCCAGGCGCCCCCTAGGGGATGGGGAGCCTGTCAGTCCCGGGCCTGTCACTGCCTGCTGGCCCTGCTGCCACCAGCCAGGCCTCTGAAAACTTGTCAAACCATGCCCAGACTTGGGGCCAGTTTGGCCCAAAGTCTGCAAGAGACAAGTCGGGAAGAAAGATATGGGACAGAGGGAGAAAGCGAAGGGAGCAGGAGAAAGGGAAGGAAGAATAAAAAGTAGTGTTGGGCTGCAGGAGTGAGATGGAGGAATTGCAAGAAAAGAGGCAGGAAGCAGGAGAGTGAGAGAAAAGGAAAGAAGAGACATGCAGCCAGACGAGGGGTTAGTGGGAGAGGATGGGACAGAGAACAGGATGAGAAGGACATAAGGCAAGGCTAGGACAGGCAAGGACAGGCAAGGCAAGGCTAGGCTGTAGGACATGTTTTTGCTTTATAGTTTCTAGCACATTCGTCTTCAGACTAGGAGGAAAGCCATAAGACCGTATGGATTAGGCCCAAGCAAAAACCCCAGCTACTTGAGACACTTAGACTAAGCCTAAAATACCAAGATCTCTCCATAAGGATGGTTTTTATACTGTACTTCCACAATCTGCTGGCAGTACAAAAAAATAAGCTGCAGATCTCCTTAGGCTGAGTCATGGTGCTTTGGGGCAGGGACCATGCATATCATGGGAATATTTCACAGTTTCTGCTCTGTTTTCAGTGTATGACACCAAAACACCCACCTGATGACATCCTTTCAAGAGCAAAGGCAGCAATTTGCAGAATTCCGCTTCTTAGGGGAAGTGCGAAATTGCTGAGCTGACACCAAGTCCTGCAGTGTCCCTGTCACCTGCAGAGCCACCGCATCCTCGCCACGGTAGCGGGCATTGTGACAAAGGTTCTATGTCAGCTGGGTGTGGCAGCCAGGCGCCCCCTAGGGGATGGGGAGCCTGTCAGCCCCGGGCCTGTCACTGCCTGGTGTCCCAGCTGCCACCAGCCAGGCCTCTGAAAACTTGTCAAACCATGCCCAGACTTGGGGCCAGTTTGGCCCAAAGTCTGCAAGAGACAAGTCGGGAAGAAAGATATGGGACAGAGGGAGAAAGCGAAGGGAGCAGGAGAAAGGGAAGGAAGAATAAAAAGTAGTGTTGGGCTGCAGGAGTGAGATGGAGGAATTGCAAGAAAAGAGGCAGGAAGCAGGAGAGTGAGAGAAAAGGAAAGAAGAGACATGCAGCCAGACGAGGGCTTAGTGAGAGAGGATGGGACAGAGAACAGGATGAGAAGGACATAAGGCAAGGCTAGGACAGGCAAGGCAAGGCTAGGCTGTAGGACATGTTTTTGCTTTATAGTTTCTAGCACATTCGTCTTCAGACTAGGAGGAAAGCCATAAGACCGTATGGATTAGGCCCAAGCAAAAACCCCAGCTACTTGAGACACTTAGACTAAGCCTAAAATACCAAGATCTCTCCATAAGGATGGTTTTTATACTGTACTTCCACAATCTGCTGGCAGTACAAAAAAATAAGCTGCAGATATCCTTAGGCTGAGTCATGGTGCTTTGGGGCAGGGACCATGCATATCACGGGAATATTTCACAGTTTCTGCTCTGTTTTCAGTGTATGACACCAAAACACCCACCTGATGACATCCTTTCAAGAGCAAAGGCAGCAATTTGCAGAATTCCGCTTCTTAGGGGAAGTGAGAAATTGCTGAGCTGACACCAAGTCCTGCAGTGTCCCTGTCACCTGCAGAGCCACCGCATCCTCGCCACGGTAGCGGGCATTGTGACAAAGGTTCTATGTCAGCTGGGTGTGACAGCCAGGCGCCCCCTAGGGGATGGGGAGCCTGTCAGCCCCGGGCCTGTCACTGCCTGCTGGCCCTGCTGCCACCAGCCAGGCCTCTGAAAACTTGTCAAACCATGCCCAGACTTGGGGCCAGTTTGGCCCAAAGTCTGCAAGAGACAAGTCGGGAAGAAAGATATGGGACAGAGGGAGAAAGCGAAGGGAGCAGGAGAAAGGGAAGGAAGAATAAAAAGTAGTGTTGGGCTGCAGGAGTGAGATGGAGGAATTGCAAGAAAAGAGGCAGGAAGCAGGAGAGTGAGAGAAAAGGAAAGAAGAGACATGCAGCCAGACGAGGGCTTAGTGAGAGAGGATGGGACAGAGAACAGGATGAGAAGGACATAAGGCAAGGCTAGGACAGGCAAGGACAGGCAAGGCAAGGCTAGGCTGCAGGACATGTTTTTGCTTTATAGTTTCTAGCACATTCGTCTTCAGACTAGGAGGAAAGCCATAAGACCGTATGGATTAGGCCCAAGCAAAAACCCCAGCTACTTGAGACACTTAGACTAAGCCTAAAATACCAAGATCTCTCCATAAGGATGGTTTTTATACTGTACTTCCACAATCTGCTGGCAGTACAAAAAAATAAGCTGCAGATCTCCTTAGGCTGAGTCATGGTGCTTTGGGGCAGGGACCATGCATATCACGGGAATATTTCACAGTTTCTGCTCTGTTTTCAGTGTATGACACCAAAACACCCACCTGATGACATCCTTTCAAGAGCAAAGGCAGCAATTTGCAGAATTCCGCTTCTTAGGGGAAGTGAGAAATTGCTGAGCTGACACCAAGTCCTGCAGTGTCCCTGTCACCTGCAGAGCCACCGCATCCTCGCCACGGTAGCGGGCATTGTGACAAAGGTTCTATGTCAGCTGGGTGTGGCAGCCAGGCGCCCCCTAGGGGATGGGGAGCCTGTCAGCCCCGGGCCTGTCACTGCCTGCTGGCCCTGCTGCCACCAGCCAGGCCTCTGAAAACTTGTCAAACCATGCCCAGACTTGGGGCCAGTTTGGCCCAAAGTCTGCAAGAGACAAGTCGGGAAGAAAGATATGGGACAGAGGGAGAAAGCGAAGGGAGCAGGAGAAAGGGAAGGAAGAATAAAAAGTAGTGTTGGGCTGCAGGAGTGAGATGGAGGAATTGCAAGAAAAGAGGCAGGAAGCAGGAGAGTGAGAGAAAAGGAAAGAAGAGACATGCAGCCAGACGAGGGCTTAGTGAGAGAGGATGGGACAGAGAACAGGATGAGAAGGACATAAGGCAAGGCTAGGACAGGCAAGGACAGGCAAGGCAAGGCTAGGCTGCAGGACATGTTTTTGCTTTATAGTTTCTAGCACATTCGTCTTCAGACTAGGAGGAAAGCCATAAGACCGTATGGATTAGGCCCAAGCAAAAACCCCAGCTACTTGAGACACTTAGACTAAGCCTAAAATACCAAGATCTCTCCATAAGGATGGTTTTTATACTGTACTTCCACAATCTGCTGGCAGTACAAAAAAATAAGCTGCAGATCTCCTTAGGCTGAGTCATGGTGCTTTGGGGCAGGGACCATGCATATCATGGGAATATTTCACAGTTTCTGCTCTGTTTTCAGTGTATGACACCAAAACACCCACCTGATGACATCCTTTCAAGAGCAAAGGCAGCAATTTGCAGAATTCCGCTTCTTAGGGGAAGTGAGAAATTGCTGAGCTGACACCAAGTCCTGCAGTGTCCCTGTCACCTGCAGAGCCACCGCATCCTCGCCACGGTAGCGGGCATTGTGACAAAGGTTCTATGTCAGCTGGGTGTGGCAGCCAGGCGCCCCCTAGGGGATGGGGAGCCTGTCAGCCCCGGGCCTGTCACTGCCTGCTGGCCCTGCTGCCACCAGCCAGGCCTCTGAAAACTTGTCAAACCATGCCCAGACTTGGGGCCAGTTTGGCCCAAAGTCTGCAAGAGACAAGTCGGGAAGAAAGATATGGGACAGAGGGAGAAAGCGAAGGGAGCAGGAGAAAGGGAAGGAAGAATAAAAAGTAGTGTTGGGCTGCAGGAGTGAGATGGAGGAATTGCAAGAAAAGAGGCAGGAAGCAGGAGAGTGAGAGAAAAGGAAAGAAGAGACATGCAGCCAGACGAGGGCTTAGTGAGAGAGGATGGGACAGAGAACAGGATGAGAAGGACATAAGGCAAGGCTAGGACAGGCAAGGACAGGCAAGGCAAGGCTAGGCTGCAGGACATGTTTTTGCTTTATAGTTTCTAGCACATTCGTCTTCAGACTAGGAGGAAAGCCATAAGACCGTATGGATTAGGCCCAAGCAAAAACCCCAGCTACTTGAGACACTTAGACTAAGCCTAAAATACCAAGATCTCTCCATAAGGATGGTTTTTATACTGTACTTCCACAATCTGCTGGCAGTACAAAAAAATAAGCTGCAGATCTCCTTAGGCTGAGTCATGGTGCTTTGGGGCAGGGACCATGCATATCATGGGAATATTTCACAGTTTCTGCTCTGTTTTCAGTGTATGACACCAAAACACCCACCTGATGACATCCTTTCAAGAGCAAAGGCAGCAATTTGCAGAACTCCGCTTCTTAGGGGAAGTGAGAAATTGCTGAGCTGACACCAAGTCCTGCAGTGTCCCTGTCACCTGCAGAGCCACCGCATCCTCGCCACGGTAGCGGGCATTGTGACAAAGGTTCTATGTCAGCTGGGTGTGGCAGCCAGGCGCCCCCTAGGGGATGGGGAGCCTGTCAGCCCCGGGCCTGTCACTGCCTGCTGGCCCTGCTGCCACCAGCCAGGCCTCTGAAAACTTGTCAAACCATGCCCAGACTTGGGGCCAGTTTGGCCCAAAGTCTGCAAGAGACAAGTCGGGAAGAAAGATATGGGACAGAGGGAGAAAGCGAAGGGAGCAGGAGAAAGGGAAGGAAGAATAAAAAGTAGTGTTGGGCTGCAGGAGTGAGATGGAGGAATTGCAAGAAAAGAGGCAGGAAGCAGGAGAGTGAGAGAAAAGGAAAGAAGAGACATGCAGCCAGACGAGGGGTTAGTGAGAGAGGATGGGACAGAGAACAGGATGAGAAGGACATAAGGCAAGGCTAGGACAGGCAAGGACAGGCAAGGCAAGGCTAGGCTGCAGGACATGTTTTTGCTTTATAGTTTCTAGCACATTCGTCTTCAGACTAGGAGGAAAGCCATAAGACCGTATGGATTAGGCCCAAGCAAAAACCCCAGCTACTTGAGACACTTAGACTAAGCCTAAAATACCAAGATCTCTCCATAAGGATGGTTTTTATACTGTACTTCCACAATCTGCTGGCAGTACAAAAAAATAAGCTGCAGATATCCTTAGGCTGAGTCATGGTGCTTTGGGGCAGGGACCATGCATATCACGGGAATATTTCACAGTTTCTGCTCTGTTTTCAGTGTATGACACCAAAACACCCACCTGATGACATCCTTTCAAGAGCAAAGGCAGCAATTTGCAGAATTCCGCTTCTTAGGGGAAGTGAGAAATTGCTGAGCTGACACCAAGTCCTGCAGTGTCCCTGTCACCTGCAGAGCCACCGCATCCTCGCCACGGTAGCGGGCATTGTGACAAAGGTTCTATGTCAGCTGGGTGTGGCAGCCAGGCGCCCCCTAGGGGATGGGGAGCCTGTCAGTCCCGGGCCTGTCACTGCCTGCTGGCCCTGCTGCCACCAGCCAGGCCTCTGAAAACTTGTCAAACCATGCCCAGACTTGGGGCCAGTTTGGCCCAAAGTCTGCAAGAGACAAGTCGGGAAGAAAGATATGGGACAGAGGGAGAAAGCGAAGGGAGCAGGAGAAAGGGAAGGAAGAATAAAAAGTAGTGTTGGGCTGCAGGAGTGAGATGGAGGAATTGCAAGAAAAGAGGCAGGAAGCAGGAGAGTGAGAGAAAAGGAAAGAAGAGACATGCAGCCAGACGAGGGGTTAGTGGGAGAGGATGGGACAGAGAACAGGATGAGAAGGACATAAGGCAAGGCTAGGACAGGCAAGGACAGGCAAGGCAAGGCTAGGCTGTAGGACATGTTTTTGCTTTATAGTTTCTAGCACATTCGTCTTCAGACTAGGAGGAAAGCCATAAGACCGTATGGATTAGGCCCAAGCAAAAACCCCAGCTACTTGAGACACTTAGACTAAGCCTAAAATACCAAGATCTCTCCATAAGGATGGTTTTTATACTGTACTTCCACAATCTGCTGGCAGTACAAAAAAATAAGCTGCAGATCTCCTTAGGCTGAGTCATGGTGCTTTGGGGCAGGGACCATGCATATCATGGGAATATTTCACAGTTTCTGCTCTGTTTTCAGTGTATGACACCAAAACACCCACCTGATGACATCCTTTCAAGAGCAAAGGCAGCAATTTGCAGAATTCCGCTTCTTAGGGGAAGTGCGAAATTGCTGAGCTGACACCAAGTCCTGCAGTGTCCCTGTCACCTGCAGAGCCACCGCATCCTCGCCACGGTAGCGGGCATTGTGACAAAGGTTCTATGACAGCTGGGTGTGGCAGCCAGGCGCCCCCTAGGGGATGGGGAGCCTGTCAGCCCCGGGCCTGTCACTGCCTGGTGTCCCAGCTGCCACCAGCCAGGCCTCTGAAAACTTGTCAAACCATGCCCAGACTTGGGGCCAGTTTGGCCCAAAGTCTGCAAGAGACAAGTCGGGAAGAAAGATATGGGACAGAGGGAGAAAGCGAAGGGAGCAGGAGAAAGGGAAGGAAGAATAAAAAGTAGTGTTGGGCTGCAGGAGTGAGATGGAGGAATTGCAAGAAAAGAGGCAGGAAGCAGGAGAGTGAGAGAAAAGGAAAGAAGAGACATGCAGCCAGACGAGGGCTTAGTGAGAGAGGATGGGACAGAGAACAGGATGAGAAGGACATAAGGCAAGGCTAGGACAGGCAAGGCAAGGCTAGGCTGTAGGACATGTTTTTGCTTTATAGTTTCTAGCACATTCGTCTTCAGACTAGGAGGAAAGCCATAAGACCGTATGGATTAGGCCCAAGCAAAAACCCCAGCTACTTGAGACACTTAGACTAAGCCTAAAATACCAAGATCTCTCCATAAGGATGGTTTTTATACTGTACTTCCACAATCTGCTGGCAGTACAAAAAAATAAGCTGCAGATCTCCTTAGGCTGAGTCATGGTGCTTTGGGGCAGGGACCATGCATATCATGGGAATATTTCACAGTTTCTGCTCTGTTTTCAGTGTATGGCACCAAAACACCCACCTGATGACATCCTTTCAAGAGCAAAGGCAGCAATTTGCAGAATTCCGCTTCTTAGGGGAAGTGAGAAATTGCTGAGCTGACACCAAGTCCTGCCGTGTCCCTGTCACCTGCAGAGCCACCGCATCCTCGCCACGGTAGCGGGCATTGTGACAAAGGTTCTATGTCAGCTGGGTGTGGCAGCCAGGCACCCCCTAGGGGATGGGGAGCCTGTCAGCCCCGGGCCTGTCACTGCCTGCTGGCCCTGCTGCCACCAGCCAGGCCTCTGAAAACTTGTCAAACCATGCCCAGACTTGGGGCCAGTTTGGCCCAAAGTCTGCAAGAGACAAGTCGGGAAGAAAGATATGGGACAGAGGGAGAAAGCGAAGGGAGCAGGAGAAAGGGAAGGAAGAATAAAAAGTAGTGTTGGGCTGCAGGAGTGAGATGGAGGAATTGCAAGAAAAGAGGCAGGAAGCAGGAGAGTGTGAGAAAAGGAAAGAAGAGACATGCAGCCAGACGAGGGCTTAGTGAGAGAGGATGGGACAGAGAACAGGATGAGAAGGACATAAGGCAAGGCTAGGACAGGCAAGGACAGGCAAGGCAATGCTAGGCTGCAAGACATGTTTTTGCTTTATAGTTTCTAGCACATTCGTCTTCAGACTAGGAGGAAAGCCATAAGACCGTATGGATTAGGCCCAAGCAAAAACCCCAGCTACTTGAGACACTTAGACTAAGCCTAAAATACCAAGATCTCTCCATAAGGATGGTTTTTATACTGTACTTCCACAATCTGCTGGCAGTACAAAAAAATAAGCTGCAGATCTCCTTAGGCTGAGTCATGGTGCTTTGGGGCAGGGACCATGCATATCACGGGAATATTTCACAGTTTCTGCTCTGTTTTCAGTGTATGACACCAAAACACCCACCTGATGACATCCTTTCAAGAGCAAAGGCAGCAATTTGCAGAATTCCGCTTCTTAGGGGAAGTGAGAAATTGCTGAGCTGACACCAAGTCCTGCAGTGTCCCTGTCACCTGCAGAGCCACCGCATCCTCGCCACGGTAGCGGGCATTGTGACAAAGGTTCTATGTCAGCTGGGTGTGGCAGCCAGGCGCCCCCTAGGGGATGGGGAGCCTGTCAGTCCCGGGCCTGTCACTGCCTGCTGGCCCTGCTGCCACCAGCCAGGCCTCTGAAAACTTGTCAAACCATGCCCAGACTTGGGGCCAGTTTGGCCCAAAGTCTGCAAGAGACAAGTCGGGAAGAAAGATATGGGACAGAGGGAGAAAGCGAAGGGAGCAGGAGAAAGGGAAGGAAGAATAAAAAGTAGTGTTGGGCTGCAGGAGTGAGATGGAGGAATTGCAAGAAAAGAGGCAGGAAGCAGGAGAGTGAGAGAAAAGGAAAGAAGAGACATGCAGCCAGACGAGGGGTTAGTGGGAGAGGATGGGACAGAGAACAGGATGAGAAGGACATAAGGCAAGGCTAGGACAGGCAAGGACAGGCAAGGCAAGGCTAGGCTGCAGGACATGTTTTTGCTTTATAGTTTCTAGCACATTCGTCTTCAGACTAGGAGGAAAGCCATAAGACCGTATGGATTAGGCCCAAGCAAAAACCCCAGCTACTTGAGACACTTAGACTAAGCCTAAAATACCAAGATCTCTCCATAAGGATGGTTTTTATACTGTACTTCCACAATCTGCTGGCAGTACAAAAAAATAAGCTGCAGATCTCCTTAGGCTGAGTCATGGTGCTTTGGGGCAGGGACCATGCATATCATGGGAATATTTCACAGTTTCTGCTCTGTTTTCAGTGTATGACAACAAAACACCCACCTGATGACATCCTTTCAAGAGCAAAGGCAGCAATTTGCAGAATTCCGCTTCTTAGGGGAAGTGCGAAATTGCTGAGCTGACACCAAGTCCTGCAGTGTCCCTGTCACCTGCAGAGCCACCGCATCCTCGCCACGGTAGCGGGCATTGTGACAAAGGTTCTATGTCAGCTGGGTGTGGCAGCCAGGCGCCCCCTAGGGGATGGGGAGCCTGTCAGCCCCGGGCCTGTCACTGCCTGCTGGCCCTGCTGCCACCAGCCAGGCCTCTGAAAACTTGTCAAACCATGCCCAGACTTGGGGCCAGTTTGGCCCAAAGTCTGCAAGAGACAAGTCGGGAAGAAAGATATGGGACAGAGGGAGAAAGCGAAGGGAGCAGGAGAAAGGGAAGGAAGAATAAAAAGTAGTGTTGGGCTGCAGGAGTGAGATGGAGGAATTGCAAGAAAAGAGGCAGGAAGCAGGAGAGTGAGAGAAAAGGAAAGAAGAGACATGCAGCCAGACGAGGGCTTAGTGAGAGAGGATGGGACAGAGAACAGGATGAGAAGGACATAAGGCAAGGCTAGGACAGGCAAGGCAAGGCTAGGCTGTAGGACATGTTTTTGCTTTATAGTTTCTAGCACATTCGTCTTCAGACTAGGAGGAAAGCCATAAGACCGTATGGATTAGGCCCAAGCAAAAACCCCAGCTACTTGAGACACTTAGACTAAGCCTAAAATACCAAGATCTCTCCATAAGGATGGTTTTTATACTGTACTTCCACAATCTGCTGGCAGTACAAAAAAATAAGCTGCAGATCTCCTTAGGCTGAGTCATGGTGCTTTGGGGCAGGGACCATGCATATCACGGGAATATTTCACAGTTTCTGCTCTGTTTTCAGTGTATGACACCAAAACACCCACCTGATGACATCCTTTCAAGAGCAAAGGCAGCAATTTGCAGAATTCCGCTTCTTAGGGGAAGTGAGAAATTGCTGAGCTGACACCAAGTCCTGCAGTGTCCCTGTCACCTGCAGAGCCACCGCATCCTCGCCACGGTAGCGGGCATTGTGACAAAGGTTCTATGTCAGCTGGGTGTGGCAGCCAGGCGCCCCCTAGGGGATGGGGAGCCTGTCAGTCCCGGGCCTGTCACTGCCTGCTGGCCCTGCTGCCACCAGCCAGGCCTCTGAAAACTTGTCAAACCATGCCCAGACTTGGGGCCAGTTTGGCCCAAAGTCTGCAAGAGACAAGTCGGGAAGAAAGATATGGGACAGAGGGAGAAAGCGAAGGGAGCAGGAGAAAGGGAAGGAAGAATAAAAAGTAGTGTTGGGCTGCAGGAGTGAGATGGAGGAATTGCAAGAAAAGAGGCAGGAAGCAGGAGAGTGAGAGAAAAGGAAAGAAGAGACATGCAGCCAGACGAGGGGTTAGTGGGAGAGGATGGGACAGAGAACAGGATGAGAAGGACATAAGGCAAGGCTAGGACAGGCAAGGACA
Source organism: Columba livia (assembly GCF_036013475.1). Classification (NCBI taxonomy): domain Eukaryota; kingdom Metazoa; phylum Chordata; class Aves; order Columbiformes; family Columbidae; genus Columba; species Columba livia. The sequence goes on along the minus strand of NW_027043007.1, from coordinate 3,950,457 downwards.
GGCAAGGCAAGGCTAGGCTGCAGGACATGTTTTTGCTTTATAGTTTCTAGCACATTCGTCTTCAGACTAGGAGGAAAGCCATAAGACCGTATGGATTAGGCCCAAGCAAAAACCCCAGCTACTTGAGACACTTAGACTAAGCCTAAAATACCAAGATCTCTCCATAAGGATGGTTTTTATACTGTACTTCCACAATCTGCTGGCAGTACAAAAAAATAAGCTGCAGATCTCCTTAGGCTGAGTCATGGTGCTTTGGGGCAGGGACCATGCATATCATGGGAATATTTCACAGTTTCTGCTCTGTTTTCAGTGTATGACAACAAAACACCCACCTGATGACATCCTTTCAAGAGCAAAGGCAGCAATTTGCAGAATTCCTCTTCTTAGGGGAAGTGCGAAATTGCTGAGCTGACACCAAGTCCTGCAGTGTCCCTGTCACCTGCAGAGCCACCGCATCCTCGCCACGGTAGCGGGCATTGTGACAAAGGTTCTATGACAGCTGGGTGTGGCAGCCAGGCGCCCCCTAGGGGATGGGGAGCCTGTCAGCCCCGGGCCTGTCACTGCCTGCTGGCCCTGCTGCCACCAGCCAGGCCTCTGAAAACTTGTCAAACCATGCCCAGACTTGGGGCCAGTTTGGCCCAAAGTCTGCAAGAGACAAGTCGGGAAGAAAGATATGGGACAGAGGGAGAAAGCGAAGGGAGCAGGAGAAAGGGAAGGAAGAATAAAAAGTAGTGTTGGGCTGCAGGAGTGAGATGGAGGAATTGCAAGAAAAGAGGCAGGAAGCAGGAGAGTGAGAGAAAAGGAAAGAAGAGACATGCAGCCAGACGAGGGCTTAGTGAGAGAGGATGGGACAGAGAACAGGATGAGAAGGACATAAGGCAAGGCTAGGACAGGCAAGGCAAGGCTAGGCTGTAGGACATGTTTTTGCTTTATAGTTTCTAGCACATTCGTCTTCAGACTAGGAGGAAAGCCATAAGACCGTATGGATTAGGCCCAAGCAAAAACCCCAGCTACTTGAGACACTTAGACTAAGCCTAAAATACCAAGATCTCTCCATAAGGATGGTTTTTATACTGTACTTCCACAATCTGCTGGCAGTACAAAAAAATAAGCTGCAGATCTCCTTAGGCTGAGTCATGGTGCTTTGGGGCAGGGACCATGCATATCATGGGAATATTTCACAGTTTCTGCTCTGTTTTCAGTGTATGACACCAAAACACCCACCTGATGACATCCTTTCAAGAGCAAAGGCAGCAATTTGCAGAATTCCGCTTCTTAGGGGAAGTGAGAAATTGCTGAGCTGACACCAAGTCCTGCAGTGTCCCTGTCACCTGCAGAGGCACCGCATCCTCGCCACGGTAGCGGGCATTGTGACAAAGGTTCTATGTCAGCTGGGTGTGGCAGCCAGGCGCCCCCTAGGGGATGGGGAGCCTGTCAGCCCCGGGCCTGTCACTGCCTGCTGGCCCTGCTGCCACCAGCCAGGCCTCTGAAAACTTGTCAAACCATGCCCAGACTTGGGGCCAGTTTGGCCCAAAGTCTGCAAGAGACAAGTCGGGAAGAAAGATATGGGACAGAGGGAGAAAGCGAAGGGAGCAGGAGAAAGGGAAGGAAGAATAAAAAGTAGTGTTGGGCTGCAGGAGTGAGATGGAGGAATTGCAAGAAAAGAGGCAGGAAGCAGGAGAGTGTGAGAAAAGGAAAGAAGAGACATGCAGCCAGACGAGGGCTTAGTGAGAGAGGATGGGACAGAGAACAGGATGAGAAGGACATAAGGCAAGGCTAGGACAGGCAAGGACAGGCAAGGCAATGCTAGGCTGCAAGACATGTTTTTGCTTTATAGTTTCTAGCACATTCGTCTTCAGACTAGGAGGAAAGCCATAAGACCGTATGGATTAGGCCCAAGCAAAAACCCCAGCTACTTGAGACACTTAGACTAAGCCTAAAATACCAAGATCTCTCCATAAGGATGGTTTTTATACTGTACTTCCACAATCTGCTGGCAGTACAAAAAAATAAGCTGCAGATCTCCTTAGGCTGAGTCATGGTGCTTTGGGGCAGGGACCATGCATATCACGGGAATATTTCACAGTTTCTGCTCTGTTTTCAGTGTATGACACCAAAACACCCACCTGATGACATCCTTTCAAGAGCAAAGGCAGCAATTTGCAGAATTCCGCTTCTTAGGGGAAGTGAGAAATTGCTGAGCTGACACCAAGTCCTGCAGTGTCCCTGTCACCTGCAGAGCCACCGCATCCTCGCCACGGTAGCGGGCATTGTGACAAAGGTTCTATGTCAGCTGGGTGTGGCAGCCAGGCGCCCCCTAGGGGATGGGGAGCCTGTCAGTCCCGGGCCTGTCACTGCCTGCTGGCCCTGCTGCCACCAGCCAGGCCTCTGAAAACTTGTCAAACCATGCCCAGACTTGGGGCCAGTTTGGCCCAAAGTCTGCAAGAGACAAGTCGGGAAGAAAGATATGGGACAGAGGGAGAAAGCGAAGGGAGCAGGAGAAAGGGAAGGAAGAATAAAAAGTAGTGTTGGGCTGCAGGAGTGAGATGGAGGAATTGCAAGAAAAGAGGCAGGAAGCAGGAGAGTGAGAGAAAAGGAAAGAAGAGACATGCAGCCAGACGAGGGGTTAGTGAGAGAGGATGGGACAGAGAACAGGATGAGAAGGAAAGAAGGCAAGGTTAGGACAGGCAAGGCAAGGCTAGGCTGCAGGACATGTTTTTGCTTTACAGTTTCTAGCCCATTCGTCTTCAAACTATGAGGAAAGCCATAAGACCGTATGGATTAGGCCCAAGCAAAAACCCCAGGTACTTGAGACACTTAGACTAAGCCTAAAATACCAAGATCTCTCCATAAGGATGGTTTTTATACTGTACTTCCACAATCTGCTGGCAGTACAAAAAAATAAGCTGCAGATCTCCTTAGGCTGAGTCATGGTGCTTTGGGGCAGGGACCATGCATATCATGGGAATATTTCACAGTTTCTGCTCTGTTTTTAGTGTATGACACCAAAACACCCACCTGATGACATCCTTTCAAGAGCAAAAGCAACAATTTGCAGAACTCCGCTTCTTAGGGGAAGTGAGAAATTGCTGAGCTGACACCAAGTCCTGCAGTGTCCCTGTCACCTGCAGAGCCACCGCATCCTCGCCACGGTAGCGGGCATTGTGACAAAGGTTCTATGTCAGCTGGGTGTGGCAGCCAGGCGTCCCCTAGGGGATGGGGAGCCTGTCAGCCCCGGGCCTGTCACTGCCTGCTGGCCCTGCTGCCACCAGCCAGGCCTCTGAAAACTTGTCAAACCATGCCCAGACTTGGGGCCAGTTTGGCCCAAAGTCTGCAAGAGACAAGTCGGGAAGAAAGATATGGGACAGAGGGAGAAAGCGAAGGGAGCAGGAGAAAGGGAAGGAAGAATAAAAAGTAGTGTTGGGCTGCAGGAGTGAGATGGAGGAATTGCAAGAAAAGAGGCAGGAAGCAGGAGAGTGAGAGAAAAGGAAAGAAGAGACATGCAGCCAGACGAGGGGTTAGTGGGAGAGGATGGGACAGAGAACAGGATGAGAAGGACATAAGGCAAGGCTAGGACAGGCAAGGACAGGCAAGGCAAGGCTAGGCTGCAGGACATGTTTTTGCTTTATAGTTTCTAGCACATTCGTCTTCAGACTAGGAGGAAAGCCATAAGACCGTATGGATTAGGCCCAAGCAAAAACCCCAGCTACTTGAGACACTTAGACTAAGCCTAAAATACCAAGATCTCTCCATAAGGATGGTTTTTATACTGTACTTCCACAATCTGCTGGCAGTACAAAAAAATAAGCTGCAGATCTCCTTAGGCTGAGTCATGGTGCTTTGGGGCAGGGACCATGCATATCACGGGAATATTTCACAGTTTCTGCTCTGTTTTCAGTGTATGACACCAAAACACCCACCTGATGACATCCTTTCAAGAGCAAAGGCAGCAATTTGCAGAATTCCGCTTCTTAGGGGAAGTGAGAAATTGCTGAGCTGACACCAAGTCCTGCAGTGTCCCTGTCACCTGCAGAGCCACCGCATCCTCGCCACGGTAGCGGGCATTGTGACAAAGGTTCTATGTCAGCTGGGTGTGGCAGCCAGGCGCCCCCTAGGGGATGGGGAGCCTGTCAGCCCCGGGCCTGTCACTGCCTGCTGGCCCTGCTGCCACCAGCCAGGCCTCTGAAAACTTGTCAAACCATGCCCAGACTTGGGGCCAGTTTGGCCCAAAGTCTGCAAGAGACAAGTCGGGAAGAAAGATATGGGACAGAGGGAGAAAGCGAAGGGAGCAGGAGAAAGGGAAGGAAGAATAAAAAGTAGTGTTGGGCTGCAGGAGTGAGATGGAGGAATTGCAAGAAAAGAGGCAGGAAGCTGGAGAGTGAGAGAAAAGGAAAGAAGAGACATGCAGCCAGATGAGGGGTTAGTGAGAGAGGATGGGACAGAGAACAGGATGAGAAGGAAAGAAGGCAAGGTTAGGACAGGCAAGGACAGGCAAGGCAAGGCTAGGCTGCAGGACATGTTTTTGCTTTACAGTTTCTAGCCCATTCGTCTTCAAACTATGAGGAAAGCCATAAGACCGTATGGATTAGGCCCAAGCAAAAACCCCAGGTACTTGAGACACTTAGACTAAGCCTAAAATACCAAGATCTCTCCATAAGGATGGTTTTTATACTGTACTTCCACAATCTGCTGGCAGTACAAAAAAATAAGCTGCAGATCTCCTTAGGCTGAGTCATGGTGCTTTGGGGCAGGGACCATGCATATCATGGGAATATTTCACAGTTTCTGCTCTGTTTTCAGTGTATGACACCAAAACACCCACCTGATGACATCCTTTCAAGAGCAAAAGCAACAATTTGCAGAACTCCGCTTCTTAGGGGAAGTGAGAAATTGCTGAGCTGACACCAAGTCCTGCAGTGTCCCTGTCACCTGCAGAGCCACCGCATCCTCGCCACGGTAGCGGGCATTGTGACAAAGGTTCTATGTCAGCTGGGTGTGGCAGCCAGGCGCCCCCTAGGGGATGGGGAGCCTGTCAGCCCCGGGCCTGTCACTGCCTGCTGGCCCTGCTGCCACCAGCCAGGCCTCTGAAAACTTGTCAAACCATGCCCAGACTTGGGGCCAGTTTGGCCCAAAGTCTGCAAGAGACAAGTCGGGAAGAAAGATATGGGACAGAGGGAGAAAGCGAAGGGAGCAGGAGAAAGGGAAGGAAGAATAAAAAGTAGTGTTGGGCTGCAGGAGTGAGATGGAGGAATTGCAAGAAAAGAGGCAGGAAGCAGGAGAGTGAGAGAAAAGGAAAGAAGAGACATGCAGCCAGACGAGGGGTTAGTGGGAGAGGATGGGACAGAGAACAGGATGAGAAGGACATAAGGCAAGGCTAGGACAGGCAAGGACAGGCAAGGCAAGGCTAGGCTGCAGGACATGTTTTTGCTTTATAGTTTCTAGCACATTCGTCTTCAGACTAGGAGGAAAGCCATAAGACCGTATGGATTAGGCCCAAGCAAAAACCCCAGCTACTTGAGACACTTAGACTAAGCCTAAAATACCAAGATCTCTCCATAAGGATGGTTTTTATACTGTACTTCCACAATCTGCTGGCAGTACAAAAAAATAAGCTGCAGATCTCCTTAGGCTGAGTCATGGTGCTTTGGGGCAGGGACCATGCATATCACGGGAATATTTCACAGTTTCTGCTCTGTTTTCAGTGTATGACACCAAAACACCCACCTGATGACATCCTTTCAAGAGCAAAGGCAGCAATTTGCAGAATTCCGCTTCTTAGGGGAAGTGAGAAATTGCTGAGCTGACACCAAGTCCTGCAGTGTCCCTGTCACCTGCAGAGCCACCGCATCCTCGCCACGGTAGCGGGCATTGTGACAAAGGTTCTATGTCAGCTGGGTGTGGCAGCCAGGCGCCCCCTAGGGGATGGGGAGCCTGTCAGCCCCGGGCCTGTCACTGCCTGCTGGCCCTGCTGCCACCAGCCAGGCCTCTGAAAACTTGTCAAACCATGCCCAGACTTGGGGCCAGTTTGGCCCAAAGTCTGCAAGAGACAAGTCGGGAAGAAAGATATGGGACAGAGGGAGAAAGCGAAGGGAGCAGGAGAAAGGGAAGGAAGAATAAAAAGTAGTGTTGGGCTGCAGGAGTGAGATGGAGGAATTGCAAGAAAAGAGGCAGGAAGCAGGAGAGTGAGAGAAAAGGAAAGAAGAGACATGCAGCCAGACGAGGGGTTAGTGAGAGAGGATGGGACAGAGAACAGGATGAGAAGGAAAGAAGGCAAGGTTAGGACAGGCAAGGACAGGCAAGGCAAGGCTAGGCTGCAGGACATGTTTTTGCTTTACAGTTTCTAGCCCATTCGTCTTCAAACTATGAGGAAAGCCATAAGACCGTATGGATTAGGCCCAAGCAAAAACCCCAGGTACTTGAGACACTTAGACTAAGCCTAAAATACCAAGATCTCTCCATAAGGATGGTTTTTATACTGTACTTCCACAATCTGCTGGCAGTACAAAAAAATAAGCTGCAGATCTCCTTAGGCTGAGTCATGGTGCTTTGGGGCAGGGACCATGCATATCATGGGAATATTTCACAGTTTCTGCTCTGTTTTCAGTGTATGACACCAAAACACCCACCTGATGACATCCTTTCAAGAGCAAAGGCAACAATTTGCAGAACTCCGCTTCTTAGGGGAAGTGAGAAATTGCTGAGCTGACACCAAGTCCTGCAGTGTCCCTGTCACCTGCAGAGGCACCGCATCCTCGCCACGGTAGCGGGCATTGTGACAAAGGTTCTATGTCAGCTGGGTGTGGCAGCCAGGCGCCCCCTAGGGGATGGGGAGCCTGTCAGCCCCGGGCCTGTCACTGCCTGCTGGCCCTGCTGCCACCAGCCAGGCCTCTGAAAACTTGTCAAACCATGCCCAGACTTGGGGCCAGTTTGGCCCAAAGTCTGCAAGAGACAAGTCGGGAAGAAAGATATGGGACAGAGGGAGAAAGCGAAGGGAGCAGGAGAAAGGGAAGGAAGAATAAAAAGTAGTGTTGGGCTGCAGGAGTGAGATGGAGGAATTGCAAGAAAAGAGGCAGGAAGCAGGAGAGTGAGAGAAAAGGAAAGAAGAGACATGCAGCCAGACGAGGGGTTAGTGGGAGAGGATGGGACAGAGAACAGGATGAGAAGGACATAAGGCAAGGCTAGGACAGGCAAGGACAGGCAAGGCAAGGCTAGGCTGCAGGACATGTTTTTGCTTTATAGTTTCTAGCACATTCGTCTTCAAACTAGGAGGAAAGCCATAAGACCGTATGGATTAGGCCCAAGCAAAAACCCCAGCTACTTGAGACACTTAGACTAAGCCTAAAATACCAAGATCTCTCCATAAGGATGGTTTTTATACTGTACTTCCACAATCTGCTGGCAGTACAAAAAAATAAGCTGCAGATCTCCTTAGGCTGAGTCATGGTGCTTTGGGGCAGGGACCATGCATATCATGGCAATATTTCACAGTTTCTGCTCTGTTTTCAGTGTATGACACCAAAACACCCACCTGATGACATCCTTTCAAGAGCAAAGGCAGCAATTTGCAGAATTCCGCTTCTTAGGGGAAGTGAGAAATTGCTGAGCTGACACCAAGTCCTGCAGTGTCCCTGTCACCTGCAGAGCCACCGCATCCTCGCCACGGTAGCGGGCATTGTGACAAAGGTTCTATGTCAGCTGGGTGTGGCAGCCAGGCGTCCCCTAGGGATTGGGGAGCCTGTCAGCCCCGGGCCTGTCACTGCCTGGTGTCCCTGCTGCCACCAGCCAGGCCTCTGAAAACTTGTCAAACCATGCCCAGACTTGGGGCCAGTTTGGCCCAAAGTCTGCAAGAGACAAGTCGGGAAGAAAGATATGGGACAGAGGGAGAAAGCGAAGGGAGCAGGAGAAAGGGAAGGAAGAATAAAAAGTAGTGTTGGGCTGCAGGAGTGAGATGGAGGAATTGCAAGAAAAGAGGCAGGAAGCAGGAGAGTGAGAGAAAAGGAAAGAAGAGACATGCAGCCAGACGAGGGGTTAGTGGGAGAGGATGGGACAGAGAACAGGATGAGAAGGACATAAGGCAAGGCTAGGACAGGCAAGGACAGGCAAGGCAAGGCTAGGCTGCAGGACATGTTTTTGCTTTATAGTTTCTAGCACATTCGTCTTCAGACGAGGAGGAAAGCCATAAGACCGTATGGATTAGGCCCAAGCAAAAACCCCAGCTACTTGAGACACTTAGACTAAGCCTAAAATGACAAGATCTCTCCATAAGGATGGGTTTTATACTGTACTTCCACAATCTGCTGGCAGTACAAAAAAATAAGCTGCAGATCTCCTTAGGCTGAGTCATGGTGCTTTGGGGCAGGGACCATGCATATCATGGCAATATTTCACAGTTTCTGCTCTGTTTTCAGTGTATGACACCAAAACACCCACCTGATGACATCCTTTCAAGAGCAAAGGCAGCAATTTGCAGAATTCCGCTTCTTAGGGGAAGTGAGAAATTGCTGAGCTGACACCAAGTCCTGCAGTGTCCCTGTCACCTGCAGAGCCACCGCATCCTCGCCACGGTAGCAGGCATTGTGACAAAGGTTCTATGTCAGCTGGGTGTGGCAGCCAGGCGCCCCCTAGGGGATGGGGAGCCTGTCAGCCCCGGGCCAGTCACTGCCTGGTGTCCCTGCTGCCACCAGCCAGGCCTCTGAAAACTTGTCAAACCATGCCCAGACTTGGGGCCAGTTTGGCCCAAAGTCTCCAAGAGACAAGTCGGGAAGAAAGATATGGGACAGAGGGAGAAAGCGAAGGGAGCAGGAGAAAGGGAAGGAAGAATAAAAAGTAGTGTTGGGCTGCAGGAGTGAGATGGAGGAATTGCAAGAAAAGAGGCGGGAAGCAGGAGAGTGAGAGAAAAGGAAAGAAGAGACATGCAGCCAGACAAGGGGTTAGTGAGAGAGGATGGGACAGAGAACAGGATGAGAAGGACATAAGGCAAGGCTAGGACAGGCAAGGACAGGCAAGGCAAGGCTAGGCTGCAGGACATGTTTTTGCTTTATAGTTTCTAGCACATTCGTCTTCAGACTAGGAGGAAAGCCATAAGACCGTATGGATTAGGCCCAAGCAAAAACCCCAGCTACTTGAGACACTTAGACTAAGCCTAAAATACCAAGATCTCTCCATAAGGATGGTTTTTATACTGTACTTCCACAATCTGCTGGCAGTACAAAAAAATAAGCTGCAGATCTCCTTAGGCTGAGTCATGGTGCTTTGGGGCAGGGACCATGCATATCATGGGAATATTTCACAGTTTCTGCTCTGTTTTCAGTGTATGACACCAAAACACCCACCTGATGACATCCTTTCAAGAGCAAAGGCAGCAATTTGCAGAATTCCGCTTCTTAGGGGAAGTGAGAAATTGCTGAGCTGACACCAAGTCCTGCAGTGTCCCTGTCACCTGCAGAGCCACCGCATCCTCGCCACGGTAGCGGGCATTGTGACAAAGGTTCTATGTCAGCTGGGTGTGGCAGCCAGGCGCCCCCTAGGGGATGGGGAGCCTGTCAGCCCCGGGCCTGTCACTGCCTGCTGGCCCTGCTGCCACCAGCCAGGCCTCTGAAAACTTGTCAAACCATGCCCAGACTTGGGGCCAGTTTGGCCCAAAGTCTGCAAGAGACAAGTCGGGAAGAAAGATATGGGACAGAGGGAGAAAGCGAAGGGAGCAGGAGAAAGGGAAGGAAGAATAAAAAGTAGTGTTGGGCTGCAGGAGTGAGATGGAGGAATTGCAAGAAAAGAGGCAGGAAGCAGGAGAGTGAGAGAAAAGGAAAGAAGAGACATGCAGCCAGACGAGGGGTTAGTGAGAGAGGATGGGACAGAGAACAGGATGAGAAGGACATAAGGCAAGGCTAGGACAGGCAAGGACAGGCAAGGCAAGGCTAGGCTGCAGGACATGTTTTTGCTTTATAGTTTCTAGCACATTCGTCTTCAGACTAGGAGGAAAGCCATAAGACCGTATGGATTAGGCCCAAGCAAAAACCCCAGCTACTTGAGACACTTAGACTAAGCCTAAAATACCAAGATCTCTCCATAAGGATGTTTTTTATACTGTACTTCCACAATCTGCTGGCAGTACAAAAAAATAAGCTGCAGATCTCCTTAGGCTGAGTCATGGTGCTTTGGGGCAGGGACCATGCATATCATGGGAATATTTCACAGTTTCTGCTCTGTTTTCAGTGTATGACACCAAAACACCCACCTGATGACATCCTTTCAAGAGCAAAGGCAGCAATTTGCAGAATTCCGCTTCTTAGGGGAAGTGAGAAATTGCTGAGCTGACACCAAGTCCTGCAGTGTCCCTGTCACCTGCAGAGCCACCGCATCCTCGCCACGGTAGCGGGCATTGTGACAAAGGTTCTATGTCAGCTGGGTGTGGCAGCCAGGCGCCCCCTAGGGGATGGGGAGCCTGTCAGCCCCGGGCCTGTCACTGCCTGCTGGCCCTGCTGCCACCAGCCAGGCCTCTGAAAACTTGTCAAACCATGCCCAGACTTGGGGCCAGTTTGGCCCAAAGTCTGCAAGAGACAAGTCGGCAAGAAAGATATGGGACAGAGGGAGAAAGCGAAGGGAGCAGGAGAAAGGGAAGGAAGAATAAAAAGTAGTGTTGGGCTGCAGGAGTGAGATGGAGGAATTGCAAGAAAAGAGGCAGGAAGCAGGAGAGTGAGAGAAAAGGAAAGAAGAGACATGCAGCCAGACGAGGGGTTAGTGAGACAGGATGGGACAGAGAACAGGATGAGAAGGACATAAGGCAAGGCTAGGACAGGCAAGGACAGGCAAGGCAAGGCTAGGCTGCAGGACATGTTTTTGCTTTACAGTTTCTAGCACATTCGTCTTCAGACTAGGAGGAAAGCCATAAGACCGTATGGATTACGCCCAAGCAAAAACCCCAGCTACTTGAGACACTTAGACTAAGCCTAAAATACCAAGATCTCTCCATAAGGATGCTTTTTATTCTGTACTTCCACAATCTGCTGGCAGTACAAAAAAATAAGCTGCAGATCTCCTTAGGCTGAGTCATGGTGCTTTGGGGCAGGGACCATGCATATCATGGGAATATTTCACAGTTTCTGCTCTGTTTTCAGTGTATGACACCAAAACACCCACCTGATGACATCCTTTCAAGAGCAAAGGCAGCAATTTGCAGAATTCCGCTTCTTAGGGGAAGTGAGAAATTGCTGAGCTGACACCAAGTCCTGCAGTGTCCCTGTCACCTGCAGAGCCACCGCATCCTCGCCACGGTAGCGGGCATTGTGACAAAGGTTCTATGTCAGCTGGGTGTGGCAGCCAGGCGCCCCCTAGGGGATGGGGAGCCTGTCAGCCCCGGGCCTGTCACAGCCTGCTGGCCCTGCTGCCACCAGCCAGGCCTCTGAAAACTTGTCAAACCATGCCCAGACTTGGGGCCAGTTTGGCCCAAAGTCTGCAAGAGACAAGTCGGGAAGAAAGATATGGGACAGAGGGAGAAAGCGAAGGGAGCAGGAGAAAGGGAAGGAAGAATAAAAAGTAGTGTTGGGCTGCAGGAGTGAGATGGAGGAATTGCAAGAAAAGAGGCAGGAAGCAGGAGAGTGAGAGAAAAGGAAAGAAGAGACATGCAGCCAGACGAGGGCTTAGTGAGAGAGGATGGGACAGAGAACAGGATGAGAAGGACATAAGGCAAGGCTAGGACAGGCAAGGACAGGCAAGGCAAGGCTAGGCTGCAGGACATGTTTTTGCTTTATAGTTTCTAGCACATTCGTCTTCAGACTAGGAGGAAAGCCATAAGACCGTATGGATTAGGCCCAAGCAAAAACCCCAGCTACTTGAGACACTTAGACTAAGCATAAAATACCAAGATCTCTCCATAAGGATGCTTTTTATTCTGTACTTCCACAATCTGCTGGCAGTACAAAAAAATAAGCTGCAGATCTCCTTAGGCTGAGTCATGGTGCTTTGGGGCAGGGACCATGCATATCATGGGAATATTTCACAGTTTCTGCTCTGTTTTCAGTGTATGACACCAAAACACCCACCTGATGACATCCTTTCAAGAGCAAAGGCAGCAATTTGCAGAATTCCGCTTCTTAGGGGAAGTGAGAAATTGCTGAGCTGACACCAAGTCCTGCAGTGTCCCTGTCACCTGCAGAGCCACCGCATCCTCGCCACGGTAGCGGGCATTGTGACAAAGGTTCTATGTCAGCTGGGTGTGGCAGCCAGGCGCACCCTAGGGGATGGGGAGCCTGTCAGCCCCGGGCCTGTCACTGCCTGCTGGCCCTGCTGCCACCAGCCAGGCCTCTGAAAACTTGTCAAACCATGCCCAGACTTGGGGCCAGTTTGGCCCAAAGTCTGCAAGAGACAAGTCGGGAAGAAAGATATGGGACAGAGGGAGAAAGCGAAGGGAGCAGGAGAAAGGGAAGGAAGAATAAAAAGTAGTGTTGGGCTGCAGGAGTGAGATGGAGGAATTGCAAGAAAAGAGGCAGGAAGCAGGAGAGTGAGAGAAAAGGAAAGAAGAGACATGCAGCCAGACGAGGGGTTAGTGAGACAGGATGGGACAGAGAACAGGATGAGAAGGACATAAGGCAAGGCTAGGACAAGCAAGGACAGGCAAGGCAAGGCTAGGCTGCAGGACATGTTTTTGCTTTATAGTTTCTAGCACATTCGTCTTCAGACTAGGAGGAAAGCCATAAGACCGTATGGATTAGGCCCAAGCAAAAACCCCAGCTACTTGAGACACTTAGACTAAGCATAAAATACCAAGATCTCTCCATAAGGATGGTTTTTATACTGTACTTCCACAATCTGCTGGCAGTACAAAAAAATAAGCTGCAGATCTCCTTAGGCTGAGTCATGGTGCTTTGGGGCAGGGACCATGCATATCATGGGAATATTTCACAGTTTCTGCTCTGTTTTCAGTGTATGACACCAAAACACCCACCTGATGACATCCTTTCAAGAGCAAAGGCAGCAATTTGCAGAATTCCGCTTCTTAGGGGAAGTGAGAAATTGCTGAGCTGACACCAAGTCCTGCAGTGTCCCTGTCACCTGCAGAGCCACCGCATCCTCGCCACGGTAGCGGGCATTGTGACAAAGGTTCTATGTCAGCTGGGTGTGGCAGCCAGGCGCACCCTAGGGGATGGGGAGCCTGTCAGCCCCGGGCCTGTCACTGCCTGCTGGCCCTGCTGCCACCAGCCAGGCCTCTGAAAACTTGTCAAACCATGCCCAGACTTGGGGCCAGTTTGGCCCAAAGTCTGCAAGAGACAAGTCGGGAAGAAAGATATGGGACAGAGGGAGAAAGTGAAGGGAGCAGGAGAAAGGGAAGGAAGAATAAAAAGTAGTGTTGGGCTGCAGGAGTGAGATGGAGGAATTGCAAGAAAAGAGGCAGGAAGCAGGAGAGTGAGAGAAAAGGAAAGAAGAGACATGCAGCCAGACGAGGGGTTAGTGAGACAGGATGGGACAGAGAACAGGATGAGAAGGACATAAGGCAAGGCTAGGACAAGCAAGGACAGGCAAGGCAAGGCTAGGCTGCAGGACATGTTTTTGCTTTATAGTTTCTAGCACATTCGTCTTCAGACTAGGAGGAAAGCCATAAGACCGTATGGATTAGGCCCAAGCAAAAACCCCAGCTACTTGAGACACTTAGACTAAGCATAAAATACCAAGATCTCTCCATAAGGATGGTTTTTATACTGTACTTCCACAATCTGCTGGCAGTACAAAAAAATAAGCTGCAGATCTCCTTAGGCTGAGTCATGGTGCTTTGGGGCAGGGACCATGCATATCATGGGAATATTTCACAGTTTCTGCTCTGTTTTCAGTGTATGACACCAAAACACCCACCTGATGACATCCTTTCAAGAGCAAAGGCAGCAATTTGCAGAATTCCGCTTCTTAGGGGAAGTGAGAAATTGCTGAGCTGACACCAAGTCCTGCAGTGTCCCTGTCACCTGCAGAGGCACCGCATCCTCGCCACGGTAGCGGGCATTGTGACAAAGGTTCTATGTCAGCTGGGTGTGGCAGCCAGGCGCCCCCTAGGGGATGGGGAGCCTGTCAGCCCCGGGCCTGTCACTGCCTGGTGTCCCTGCTGCCACCAGCCAGGCCTCTGAAAACTTGTCAAACCATGCCCAGACTTGGGGCCAGTTTGGCCCAAAGTCTGCAAGAGACAAGTCGGGAAGAAAGATATGGGACAGAGGGAGAAAGCGAAGGGAGCAGGAGAAAGGGAAGGAAGAATAAAAAGTAGTGTTGGGCTGCAGGAGTGAGATGGAGGAATTGCAAGAAAAGAGGCAGGAAGCAGGAGAGTGAGAGAAAAGGAAAGAAGAGACATGCAGCCAGACGAGGGCTTAGTGAGAGAGGATGGGACAGAGAACAGGATGAGAAGGACATAAGGCAAGGCTAGGACAGGCAAGGACAGGCAAGGCAAGGCTAGGCTGCAGGACATGTTTTTGCTTTATAGTTTCTAGCACATTCGTCTTCAGACTAGGAGGAAAGCCATAAGACCGTATGGATTAGGCCCAAGCAAAAACCCCAGCTACTTGAGACACTTAGACTAAGCATAAAATACCAAGATCTCTCCATAAGGATGCTTTTTATTCTGTACTTCCACAATCTGCTGGCAGTACAAAAAAATAAGCTGCAGATCTCCTTAGGCTGAGTCATGGTGCTTTGGGGCAGGGACCATGCATATCATGGGAATATTTCACAGTTTCTGCTCTGTTTTCAGTGTATGACACCAAAACACCCACCTGATGACATCCTTTCAAGAGCAAAGGCAGCAATTTGCAGAATTCCGCTTCTTAGGGGAAGTGAGAAATTGCTGAGCTGACACCAAGTCCTGCAGTGTCCCTGTCACCTGCAGAGCCACCGCATCCTCGCCACGGTAGCGGGCATTGTGACAAAGGTTCTATGTCAGCTGGGTGTGGCAGCCAGGCGCACCCTAGGGGATGGGGAGCCTGTCAGCCCCGGGCCTGTCACTGCCTGCTGGCCCTGCTGCCACCAGCCAGGCCTCTGAAAACTTGTCAAACCATGCCCAGACTTGGGGCCAGTTTGGCCCAAAGTCTGCAAGAGACAAGTCGGGAAGAAAGATATGGGACAGAGGGAGAAAGCGAAGGGAGCAGGAGAAAGGGAAGGAAGAATAAAAAGTAGTGTTGGGCTGCAGGAGTGAGATGGAGGAATTGCAAGAAAAGAGGCAGGAAGCAGGAGAGTGAGAGAAAAGGAAAGAAGAGACATGCAGCCAGACGAGGGGTTAGTGAGACAGGATGGGACAGAGAACAGGATGAGAAGGACATAAGGCAAGGCTAGGACAAGCAAGGACAGGCAAGGCAAGGCTAGGCTGCAGGACATGTTTTTGCTTTATAGTTTCTAGCACATTCGTCTTCAGACTAGGAGGAAAGCCATAAGACCGTATGGATTAGGCCCAAGCAAAAACCCCAGCTACTTGAGACACTTAGACTAAGCATAAAATACCAAGATCTCTCCATAAGGATGCTTTTTATACTGTACTTCCACAATCTGCTGGCAGTACAAAAAAATAAGCTGCAGATCTCCTTAGGCTGAGTCATGGTGCTTTGGGGCAGGGACCATGCATATCATGGGAATATTTCACAGTTTCTGCTCTGTTTTCAGTGTATGACACCAAAACACCCACCTGATGACATCCTTTCAAGAGCAAAGGCAGCAATTTGCAGAATTCCGCTTCTTAGGGGAAGTGAGAAATTGCTGAGCTGACACCAAGTCCTGCAGTGTCCCTGTCACCTGCAGAGCCACCGCATCCTCGCCACGGTAGCGGGCATTGTGACAAAGGTTCTATGTCAGCTGGGTGTGGCAGCCAGGCGCCCCCTAGGGGATGGGGAGCCTGTCAGCCCCGGGCCTGTCACAGCCTGCTGGCCCTGCTGCCACCAGCCAGGCCTCTGAAAACTTGTCAAACCATGCCCAGACTTGGGGCCAGTTTGGCCCAAAGTCTGCAAGAGACAAGTCGGGAAGAAAGATATGGGACAGAGGGAGAAAGTGAAGGGAGCAGGAGAAAGGGAAGGAAGAATAAAAAGTAGTGTTGGGCTGCAGGAGTGAGATGGAGGAATTGCAAGAAAAGAGGCAGGAAGCAGGAGAGTGAGAGAAAAGGAAAGAAGAGACATGCAGCCAGACGAGGGGTTAGTGAGACAGGATGGGACAGAGAACAGGATGAGAAGGACATAAGGCAAGGCTAGGACAGGCAAGGACAGGCAAGGCAAGGCTAGGCTGCAGGACATGTTTTTGCTTTATAGTTTCTAGCACATTCGTCTTCAGACTAGGAGGAAAGCCATAAGACCGTATGGATTAGGCCCAAGCAAAAACCCCAGCTACTTGAGACACTTAGACTAAGCATAAAATACCAAGATCTCTCCATAAGGATGCTTTTTATTCTGTACTTCCACAATCTGCTGGCAGTACAAAAAAATAAGCTGCAGATCTCCTTAGGCTGAGTCATGGTGCTTTGGGGCAGGGACCATGCATATCATGGGAATATTTCACAGTTTCTGCTCTGTTTTCAGTGTATGACACCAAAACACCCACCTGATGACATCCTTTCAAGAGCAAAGGCAGCAATTTGCAGAATTCCGCTTCTTAGGGGAAGTGAGAAATTGCTGAGCTGACACCAAGTCCTGCAGTGTCCCTGTCACCTGCAGAGCCACCGCATCCTCGCCACGGTAGCGGGCATTGTGACAAAGGTTCTATGTCAGCTGGGTGTGGCAGCCAGGCGCACCCTAGGGGATGGGGAGCCTGTCAGCCCCGGGCCTGTCACTGCCTGCTGGCCCTGCTGCCACCAGCCAGGCCTCTGAAAACTTGTCAAACCATGCCCAGACTTGGGGCCAGTTTGGCCCAAAGTCTGCAAGAGACAAGTCGGGAAGAAAGATATGGGACAGAGGGAGAAAGCGAAGGGAGCAGGAGAAAGGGAAGGAAGAATAAAAAGTAGTGTTGGGCTGCAGGAGTGAGATGGAGGAATTGCAAGAAAAGAGGCAGGAAGCAGGAGAGTGAGAGAAAAGGAAAGAAGAGACATGCAGCCAGACGAGGGGTTAGTGAGACAGGATGGGACAGAGAACAGGATGAGAAGGACATAAGGCAAGGCTAGGACAAGCAAGGACAGGCAAGGCAAGGCTAGGCTGCAGGACATGTTTTTGCTTTATAGTTTCTAGCACATTCGTCTTCAGACTAGGAGGAAAGCCATAAGACCGTATGGATTAGGCCCAAGCAAAAACCCCAGCTACTTGAGACACTTAGACTAAGCATAAAATACCAAGATCTCTCCATAAGGATGGTTTTTATACTGTACTTCCACAATCTGCTGGCAGTACAAAAAAATAAGCTGCAGATCTCCTTAGGCTGAGTCATGGTGCTTTGGGGCAGGGACCATGCATATCATGGGAATATTTCACAGTTTCTGCTCTGTTTTCAGTGTATGACACCAAAACACCCACCTGATGACATCCTTTCAAGAGCAAAGGCAGCAATTTGCAGAATTCCGCTTCTTAGGGGAAGTGAGAAATTGCTGAGCTGACACCAAGTCCTGCAGTGTCCCTGTCACCTGCAGAGCCACCGCATCCTCGCCACGGTAGCGGGCATTGTGACAAAGGTTCTATGTCAGCTGGGTGTGGCAGCCAGGCGCACCCTAGGGGATGGGGAGCCTGTCAGCCCCGGGCCTGTCACTGCCTGCTGGCCCTGCTGCCACCAGCCAGGCCTCTGAAAACTTGTCAAACCATGCCCAGACTTGGGGCCAGTTTGGCCCAAAGTCTGCAAGAGACAAGTCGGGAAGAAAGATATGGGACAGAGGGAGAAAGTGAAGGGAGCAGGAGAAAGGGAAGGAAGAATAAAAAGTAGTGTTGGGCTGCAGGAGTGAGATGGAGGAATTGCAAGAAAAGAGGCAGGAAGCAGGAGAGTGAGAGAAAAGGAAAGAAGAGACATGCAGCCAGACGAGGGGTTAGTGAGACAGGATGGGACAGAGAACAGGATGAGAAGGACATAAGGCAAGGCTAGGACAAGCAAGGACAGGCAAGGCAAGGCTAGGCTGCAGGACATGTTTTTGCTTTATAGTTTCTAGCACATTCGTCTTCAGACTAGGAGGAAAGCCATAAGACCGTATGGATTAGGCCCAAGCAAAAACCCCAGCTACTTGAGACACTTAGACTAAGCATAAAATACCAAGATCTCTCCATAAGGATGGTTTTTATACTGTACTTCCACAATCTGCTGGCAGTACAAAAAAATAAGCTGCAGATCTCCTTAGGCTGAGTCATGGTGCTTTGGGGCAGGGACCATGCATATCATGGGAATATTTCACAGTTTCTGCTCTGTTTTCAGTGTATGACACCAAAACACCCACCTGATGACATCCTTTCAAGAGCAAAGGCAGCAATTTGCAGAATTCCGCTTCTTAGGGGAAGTGAGAAATTGCTGAGCTGACACCAAGTCCTGCAGTGTCCCTGTCACCTGCAGAGGCACCGCATCCTCGCCACGGTAGCGGGCATTGTGACAAAGGTTCTATGTCAGCTGGGTGTGGCAGCCAGGCGCCCCCTAGGGGATGGGGAGCCTGTCAGCCCCGGGCCTGTCACTGCCTGGTGTCCCTGCTGCCACCAGCCAGGCCTCTGAAAACTTGTCAAACCATGCCCAGACTTGGGGCCAGTTTGGCCCAAAGTCTGCAAGAGACAAGTCGGGAAGAAAGATATGGGACAGAGGGAGAAAGCGAAGGGAGCAGGAGAAAGGGAAGGAAGAATAAAAAGTAGTGTTGGGCTGCAGGAGTGAGATGGAGGAATTGCAAGAAAAGAGGCAGGAAGCAGGAGAGTGAGAGAAAAGGAAAGAAGAGACATGCAGCCAGACGAGGGCTTAGTGAGAGAGGATGGGACAGAGAACAGGATGAGAAGGACATAAGGCAAGGCTAGGACAGGCAAGGACAGGCAAGGCAAGGCTAGGCTGCAGGACATGTTTTTGCTTTATAGTTTCTAGCACATTCGTCTTCAGACTAGGAGGAAAGCCATAAGACCGTATGGATTAGGCCCAAGCAAAAACCCCAGCTACTTGAGACACTTAGACTAAGCATAAAATACCAAGATCTCTCCATAAGGATGCTTTTTATTCTGTACTTCCACAATCTGCTGGCAGTACAAAAAAATAAGCTGCAGATCTCCTTAGGCTGAGTCATGGTGCTTTGGGGCAGGGACCATGCATATCATGGGAATATTTCACAGTTTCTGCTCTGTTTTCAGTGTATGACACCAAAACACCCACCTGATGACATCCTTTCAAGAGCAAAGGCAGCAATTTGCAGAATTCCGCTTCTTAGGGGAAGTGAGAAATTGCTGAGCTGACACCAAGTCCTGCAGTGTCCCTGTCACCTGCAGAGCCACCGCATCCTCGCCACGGTAGCGGGCATTGTGACAAAGGTTCTATGTCAGCTGGGTGTGGCAGCCAGGCGCACCCTAGGGGATGGGGAGCCTGTCAGCCCCGGGCCTGTCACTGCCTGCTGGCCCTGCTGCCACCAGCCAGGCCTCTGAAAACTTGTCAAACCATGCCCAGACTTGGGGCCAGTTTGGCCCAAAGTCTGCAAGAGACAAGTCGGGAAGAAAGATATGGGACAGAGGGAGAAAGCGAAGGGAGCAGGAGAAAGGGAAGGAAGAATAAAAAGTAGTGTTGGGCTGCAGGAGTGAGATGGAGGAATTGCAAGAAAAGAGGCAGGAAGCAGGAGAGTGAGAGAAAAGGAAAGAAGAGACATGCAGCCAGACGAGGGGTTAGTGAGACAGGATGGGACAGAGAACAGGATGAGAAGGACATAAGGCAAGGCTAGGACAAGCAAGGACAGGCAAGGCAAGGCTAGGCTGCAGGACATGTTTTTGCTTTATAGTTTCTAGCACATTCGTCTTCAGACTAGGAGGAAAGCCATAAGACCGTATGGATTAGGCCCAAGCAAAAACCCCAGCTACTTGAGACACTTAGACTAAGCATAAAATACCAAGATCTCTCCATAAGGATGGTTTTTATACTGTACTTCCACAATCTGCTGGCAGTACAAAAAAATAAGCTGCAGATCTCCTTAGGCTGAGTCATGGTGCTTTGGGGCAGGGACCATGCATATCATGGGAATATTTCACAGTTTCTGCTCTGTTTTCAGTGTATGACACCAAAACACCCACCTGATGACATCCTTTCAAGAGCAAAGGCAGCAATTTGCAGAATTCCGCTTCTTAGGGGAAGTGAGAAATTGCTGAGCTGACACCAAGTCCTGCAGTGTCCCTGTCACCTGCAGAGCCACCGCATCCTCGCCACGGTAGCGGGCATTGTGACAAAGGTTCTATGTCAGCTGGGTGTGGCAGCCAGGCGCACCCTAGGGGATGGGGAGCCTGTCAGCCCCGGGCCTGTCACTGCCTGCTGGCCCTGCTGCCACCAGCCAGGCCTCTGAAAACTTGTCAAACCATGCCCAGACTTGGGGCCAGTTTGGCCCAAAGTCTGCAAGAGACAAGTCGGGAAGAAAGATATGGGACAGAGGGAGAAAGTGAAGGGAGCAGGAGAAAGGGAAGGAAGAATAAAAAGTAGTGTTGGGCTGCAGGAGTGAGATGGAGGAATTGCAAGAAAAGAGGCAGGAAGCAGGAGAGTGAGAGAAAAGGAAAGAAGAGACATGCAGCCAGACGAGGGGTTAGTGAGACAGGATGGGACAGAGAACAGGATGAGAAGGACATAAGGCAAGGCTAGGACAGGCAAGGACAGGCAAGGCAAGGCTAGGCTGCAGGACATGTTTTTGCTTTATAGTTTCTAGCACATTCGTCTTCAGACGAGTAGGAAAGCCATAAGACCGTATGGATTAGGCCCAAGCAAAAACCCCAGCTACTTGAGACACTTAGACTAAGCCTAAAATACCAAGATCTCTCCATAAGGATGCTTTTTATACTGTACTTCCACGATCTGCTGGCAGTACAAAAAAATAAGCTGCAGATCTCCTTAGGCTGAGTCATGGTGCTTTGGGGCAGGGACCATGCATATCATGGGAATATTTCACAGTTTCTGCTCTGTTTTCAGTGTATGACACCAAAACACCCACCTGATGACATCCTTTCAAGAGCAAAGGCAGCAATTTGCAGAATTCCGCTTCTTAGGGGAAGTGAGAAATTGCTGAGCTGACACCAAGTCCTGCAGTGTCCCTGTCACCTGCAGAGCCACCGCATCCTCGCCACGGTAGCGGGCATTGTGACAAAGGTTCTATGTCAGCTGGGTGTGGCAGCCAGGCGCCCCCTAGGGGATGGGGAGCCTGTCAGCCCCGGGCCTGTCACTGCCTGCTGGCCCTGCTGCCACCAGCCAGGCCTCTGAAAACTTGTCAAACCATGCCCAGACTTGGGGCCAGTTTGGCCCAAAGTCTGCAAGAGACAAGTCGGGAAGAAAGATATGGGACAGAGGGAGAAAGCGAAGGGAGCAGGAGAAAGGGAAGGAAGAATAAAAAGTAGTGTTGGGCTGCAGGAGTGAGATGGAGGAATTGCAAGAAAAGAGGCAGGAAGCAGGAGAGTGAGAGAAAAGGAAAGAAGAGACATGCAGCCAGACGAGGGCTTAGTGAGAGAGGATGGGACAGAGAACAGGATGAGAAGGACATAAGGCAAGGCTAGGACAGGCAAGGACAGGCAAGGCAAGGCTAGGCTGCAGGACATGTTTTTGCTTTATAGTTTCTAGCACATTCGTCTTCAGACTAGGAGGAAAGCCATAAGACCGTATGGATTAGGCCCAAGCAAAAACCCCAGCTACTTGAGACACTTAGACTAAGCCTAAAATACCAAGATCTCTCCATAAGGATGGTTTTTATACTGTACTTCCATGATCTGCTGGCAGTACTAAAAAAATAAGCTGCAGATGTCCTTAGGCTGAGTCATGGTGCTTTGGGGAAGGGACCATGCATATCATGGGAATATTTCACAGTTTCTGCTCTGTTTTCAGTGTATGACACCAAAACACCCACCTGATGACATCCTTTCAAGAGCAAAGGCAGCAATTTGCAGAATTCCGCTTCTTAGGGGAAGTGAGAAATTGCTGAGCTGACACCAAGTCCTGCAGTGTCCCTGTCACCTGCAGAGCCACCGCATCCTCGCCACGGTAGCGGGCATTGTGACAAAGGTTCTATGTCAGCTGGGTGTGGCAGCCAGGCGCCCCCTAGGGGATGGGGAGCCTGTCAGCCCCGGGCCTGTCACTGCCTGCTGGCCCTGCTGCCACCAGCCAGGCCTCTGAAAACTTGTCAAACCATGCCCAGACTTGAGGCCAGTATGGCCCAAAGTCTGCAAGAGACAAGTCGGGAAGAAAGATATGGGACAGAGGGAGAAAGCGAAGGGAGCAGGAGAAAGGGAAGGAAGAATAAAAAGTAGTGTTGGGCTGCAGGAGTGAGATGGAGGAATTGCAAGAAAAGAGGCAGGGAGCAGGAGAGTGAGAGAAAAGGAAAGAAGAGACATGCAGCCAGACGAGGGCTTAGTGAGAGAGGATGGGACAGAGAACAGGATGAGAAGGACATAAGGCAAGGCTAGGACAGGCAAGGACAGGCAAGGCAAGGCTAGGCTGCAGGACATGTTTTTGCTTTATAGTTTCTAGCACATTCGTCTTCAGACGAGTAGGAAAGCCATAAGACCGTATGGATTAGGCCCAAGCAAAAACCCCAGCTACTTGAGACACTTAGACTAAGCCTAAAATACCAAGATCTCTCCATAAGGATGGTTTTTATACTGTACTTCCACGATCTGCTGGCAGTACAAAAAAATAAGCTGCAGATCTCCTTAGGCTGAGTCATGGTGCTTTGGGGCAGGGACCATGCATATCATGGGAATATTTCACAGTTTCTGCTCTGTTTTCAGTGTATGACACCAAAACACCCACCTGATGACATCCTTTCAAGAGCAAAGGCAGCAATTTGCAGAATTCCGCTTCTTAGGGGAAGTGAGAAATTGCTGAGCTGACACCAAGTCCTGCAGTGTCCCTGTCACCTGCAGAGCCACCGCATCCTCGCCACGGTAGCGGGCATTGTGACAAAGGTTCTATGTCAGCTGGGTGTGGCAGCCAGGCGCCCCCTAGGGGATGGGGAGCCTGTCAGCCCCGGGCCTGTCACTGCCTGGTGTCCCTGCTGCCACCAGCCAGGCCTCTGAAAACTTGTCAAACCATGCCCAGACTTGGGGCCAGTTTGGCCCAAAGTCTGCAAGAGACAAGTCGGGAAGAAAGATATGGGACAGAGGGAGAAAGCGAAGGGAGCAGGAGAAAGGGAAGGAAGAATAAAAAGTAGTGTTGGGCTGCAGGAGTGAGATGGAGGAATTGCAAGAAAAGAGGCAGGAAGCAGGAGAGTGAGAGAAAAGGAAAGAAGAGACATGCAGCCAGACGAGGGCTTAGTGAGAGAGGATGGGACAGAGAACAGGATGAGAAGGACATAAGGCAAGGCTAGGACAGGCAAGGACAGGCAAGGCAAGGCTAGGCTGCAGGACATGTTTTTGCTTTATAGTTTCTAGCACATTCGTCTTCAGACTAGGAGGAAAGCCATAAGACCGTATGGATTAGGCCCAAGCAAAAACCCCAGCTACTTGAGACACTTAGACTAAGCCTAAAATACCAAGATCTCTCCATAAGGATGGTTTTTATACTGTACTTCCATGATCTGCTGGCAGTACTAAAAAAATAAGCTGCAGATGTCCTTAGGCTGAGTCATGGTGCTTTGGGGAAGGGACCATGCATATCATGGGAATATTTCACAGTTTCTGCTCTGTTTTCAGTGTATGACACCAAAACACCCACCTGATGACATCCTTTCAAGAGCAAAGGCAGCAATTTGCAGAATTCCGCTTCTTAGGGGAAGTGAGAAATTGCTGAGCTGACACCAAGTCCTGCAGTGTCCCTGTCACCTGCAGAGCCACCGCATCCTCGCCACGGTAGCGGGCATTGTGACAAAGGTTCTATGTCAGCTGGGTGTGGCAGCCAGGCGCCCCCTAGGGGATGGGGAGCCTGTCAGCCCCGGGCCTGTCACTGCCTGCTGGCCCTGCTGCCACCAGCCAGGCCTCTGAAAACTTGTCAAACCATGCCCAGACTTGAGGCCAGTTTGGCCCAAAGTCTGCAAGAGACAAGTCGGGAAGAAAGATATGGGACAGAGGGAGAAAGCGAAGGGAGCAGGAGAAAGGGAAGGAAGAATAAAAAGTAGTGTTGGGCTGCAGGAGTGAGATGGAGGAATTGCAAGAAAAGAGGCAGGGAGCAGGAGAGTGAGAGAAAAGGAAAGAAGAGACATGCAGCCAGACGAGGGCTTAGTGAGAGAGGATGGGACAGAGAACAGGATGAGAAGGACATAAGGCAAGGCTAGGACAGGCAAGGACAGGCAAGGCAAGGCTAGGCTGCAGGACATGTTTTTGCTTTATAGTTTCTAGCACATTCGTCTTCAGACTAGGAGGAAAGCCATAAGACCGTATGGATTACGCCCAAGCAAAAACCCCAGCTACTTGAGACACTTAGACTAAGCCTAAAATACCAAGATCTCTCCATAAGGATGGTTTTTATACTGTACTTCCACAATCTGCTGGCAGTACAAAAAAATAAGCTGCAGATCTCCTTAGGCTGAGTCATGGTGCTTTGGGGCAGGGACCATGCATATCATGGGAATATTTCACAGTTTCTGCTCTGTTTTCAGTGTATGACACCAAAACACCCACCTGATGACATCCTTTCAAGAGCAAAGGCAACAATTTGCAGAACTCCGCTTCTTAGGGGAAGTGAGAAATTGCTGAGCTGACACCAAGTCCTGCAGTGTCCCTGTCACCTGCAGAGCCACCGCATCCTCGCCACGGTAGCGGGCATTGTGACAAAGGTTCTATGTCAGCTGGGTGTGGCAGCCAGGCGCCCCCTAGGGGATGGGGAGCCTGTCAGCCCCGGGCCTGTCACTGCCTGCTGGCCCTGCTGCCACCAGCCAGGCCTCTGAAAACTTGTCAAACCATGCCCAGACTTGAGGCCAGTTTGGCCCAAAGTCTGCAAGAGACAAGTCGGGAAGAAAGATATGGGACAGAGGGAGAAAGCGAAGGGAGCAGGAGAAAGGGAAGGAAGAATAAAAAGTAGTGTTGGGCTGCAGGAGTGAGATGGAGGAATTGCAAGAAAAGAGGCAGGAAGCAGGAGAGTGAGAGAAAAGGAAAGAAGAGACATGCAGCCAGACGAGGGCTTAGTGAGAGAGGATGGGACAGAGAACAGGATGAGAAGGACATAAGGCAAGGCTAGGACAGGCAAGGACAGGCAAGGCAAGGCTAGGCTGCAGGACATGTTTTTGCTTCATATTTTCTAGCACATTCGTCTTCAGACGAGTAGGAAAGCCATAAGACCGTATGGATTAGGCCCAAGCAAAAACCCCAGCTACTTGAGACACTTAGACTAAGCCTAAAATACCAAGATCTCTCCATAAGGATGGTTTTTATACTGTACTTCCACGATCTGCTGGCAGTACAAAAAAATAAGCTGCAGATCTCCTTAGGCTGAGTCATGGTGCTTTGGGGCAGGGACCATGCATATCATGGGAATATTTCACAGTTTCTGCTCTGTTTTCAGTGTATGACACCAAAACACCCACCTGATGACATCCTTTCAAGAGCAAAGGCAGCAATTTGCAGAATTCCGCTTCTTAGGGGAAGTGAGAAATTGCTGAGCTGACACCAAGTCCTGCAGTGTCCCTGTCACCTGCAGAGCCACCGCATCCTCGCCACGGTAGCGGGCATTGTGACAAAGGTTCTATGTCAGCTGGGTGTGGCAGCCAGGCGCCCCCTAGGGGATGGGGAGCCTGTCAGCTCTGGGCCTGTCACTGCCTGCTGGCCCTGCTGCCACCAGCCAGGCCTCTGAAAACTTGTCAAACCATGCCCAGACTTGGGGCCAGTTTGGCCCAAAGTCTGCAAGAGACAAGTCGGGAAGAAAGATATGGGACAGAGGGAGAAAGCGAAGGGAGCAGGAGAAAGGGAAGGAAGAATAAAAAGTAGTGTTGGGCTGCAGGAGTGAGATGGAGGAATTGCAAGAAAAGAGGCAGGAAGCAGGAGAGTGAGAGAAAAGGAAAGAAGAGACATGCAGCCAGACGAGGGCTTAGTGAGAGAGGATGGGACAGAGAACAGGATGAGAAGGACATAAGGCAAGGCTAGGACAGGCAAGGACAGGCAAGGCAAGGCTAGGCTGCAGGACATGTTTTTGCTTTATAGTTTCTAGCACATTCGTCTTCAGACTAGGAGGAAAGCCATAAGACCGTATGGATTAGGCCCAAGCAAAAACCCCAGCTACTTGAGACACTTAGACTAAGCCTAAAATACCAAGATCTCTCCATAAGGATGGTTTTTATACTGTACTTCCATGATCTGCTGGCAGTACTAAAAAAATAAGCTGCAGATGTCCTTAGGCTGAGTCATGGTGCTTTGGGGAAGGGACCATGCATATCATGGGAATATTTCACAGTTTCTGCTCTGTTTTCAGTGTATGACACCAAAACACCCACCTGATGACATCCTTTCAAGAGCAAAGGCAGCAATTTGCAGAATTCCGCTTCTTAGGGGAAGTGAGAAATTGCTGAGCTGACACCAAGTCCTGCAGTGTCCCTGTCACCTGCAGAGCCACCGCATCCTCGCCACGGTAGCGGGCATTGTGACAAAGGTTCTATGTCAGCTGGGTGTGGCAGCCAGGCGCCCCCTAGGGGATGGGGAGCCTGTCAGCCCCGGGCCTGTCACTGCCTGCTGGCCCTGCTGCCACCAGCCAGGCCTCTGAAAACTTGTCAAACCATGCCCAGACTTGAGGCCAGTTTGGCCCAAAGTCTGCAAGAGACAAGTCGGGAAGAAAGATATGGGACAGAGGGAGAAAGCGAAGGGAGCAGGAGAAAGGGAAGGAAGAATAAAAAGTAGTGTTGGGCTGCAGGAGTGAGATGGAGGAATTGCAAGAAAAGAGGCAGGGAGCAGGAGAGTGAGAGAAAAGGAAAGAAGAGACATGCAGCCAGACGAGGGCTTAGTGAGAGAGGATGGGACAGAGAACAGGATGAGAAGGACATAAGGCAAGGCTAGGACAGGCAAGGACAGGCAAGGCAAGGCTAGGCTGCAGGACATGTTTTTGCTTTATAGTTTCTAGCACATTCGTCTTCAGACTAGGAGGAAAGCCGTAAGACCGTATGGATTAGGCCCAAGCAAAAACCCCAGCTACTTGAGACACTTAGACTAAGCCTAAAATACCAAGATCTCTCCATAAGGATGGTTTTTATACTGTACTTCCACAATCTGCTGGCAGTACAAAAAAATAAGCTGCAGATCTCCTTAGGCTGAGTCATGGTGCTTTGGGGCAGGGACCATGCATATCATGGGAATATTTCACAGTTTCTGCTCTGTTTTCAGTGTATGACACCAAAACACCCACCTGATGACATCCTTTCAAGAGCAAAGGCAACAATTTGCAGAACTCCGCTTCTTAGGGGAAGTGAGAAATTGCTGAGCTGACACCAAGTCCTGCAGTGTCCCTGTCACCTGCAGAGCCACCGCATCCTCGCCACGGTAGCGGGCATTGTGACAAAGGTTCTATGTCAGCTGGGTGTGGCAGCCAGGCGCCCCCTAGGGGATGGGGAGCCTGTCAGCCCCGGGCCTGTCACTGCCTGCTGGCCCTGCTGCCACCAGCCAGGCCTCTGAAAACTTGTCAAACCATGCCCAGACTTGAGGCCAGTTTGGCCCAAAGTCTGCAAGAGACAAGTCGGGAAGAAAGATATGGGACAGAGGGAGAAAGCGAAGGGAGCAGGAGAAAGGGAAGGAAGAATAAAAAGTAGTGTTGGGCTGCAGGAGTGAGATGGAGGAATTGCAAGAAAAGAGGCAGGAAGCAGGAGAGTGAGAGAAAAGGAAAGAAGAGACATGCAGCCAGACGAGGGCTTAGTGAGAGAGGATGGGACAGAGAACAGGATGAGAAGGACATAAGGCAAGGCTAGGACAGGCAAGGACAGGCAAGGCAAGGCTAGGCTGCAGGACATGTTTTTGCTTCATAGTTTCTAGCACATTCGTCTTCAGACGAGTAGGAAAGCCATAAGACCGTATGGATTAGGCCCAAGCAAAAACCCCAGCTACTTGAGACACTTAGACTAAGCCTAAAATACCAAGATCTCTCCATAAGGATGGTTTTTATACTGTACTTCCACGATCTGCTGGCAGTACAAAAAAATAAGCTGCAGATCTCCTTAGGCTGAGTCATGGTGCTTTGGGGCAGGGACCATGCATATCATGGGAATATTTCACAGTTTCTGCTCTGTTTTCAGTGTATGACACCAAAACACCCACCTGATGACATCCTTTCAAGAGCAAAGGCAGCAATTTGCAGAATTCCGCATCTTAGGGGAAGTGAGAAATTGCTGAGCTGACACCAAGTCCTGCAGTGTCCCTGTCACCTGCAGAGCCACCGCATCCTCGCCACGGTAGCGGGCATTGTGACAAAGGTTCTATGTCAGCTGGGTGTGGCAGCCAGGCGCCCCCTAGGGGATGGGGAGCCTGTCAGCCCCGGGCCTGTCACTGCCTGGTGTCCCTGCTGCCACCAGCCAGGCCTCTGAAAACTTGTCAAACCATGCCCAGACTTGGGGCCAGTTTGGCCCAAAGTCTGCAAGAGACAAGTCGGGAAGAAAGATATGGGACAGAGGGAGAAAGCGAAGGGAGCAGGAGAAAGGGAAGGAAGAATAAAAAGTAGTGTTGGGCTGCAGGAGTGAGATGGAGGAATTGCAAGAAAAGAGGCAGGAAGCAGGAGAGTGAGAGAAAAGGAAAGAAGAGACATGCAGCCAGACGAGGGCTTAGTGAGAGAGGATGGGACAGAGAACAGGATGAGAAGGACATAAGGCAAGGCTAGGACAGGCAAGGACAGGCAAGGCAAGGCTAGGCTGCAGGACATGTTTTTGCTTTATAGTTTCTAGCACATTCGTCTTCAGACTAGGAGGAAAGCCATAAGACCGTATGGATTAGGCCCAAGCAAAAACCCCAGCTACTTGAGACACTTAGACTAAGCCTAAAATACCAAGATCTCTCCATAAGGATGGTTTTTATACTGTACTTCCATGATCTGCTGGCAGTACTAAAAAAATAAGCTGCAGATGTCCTTAGGCTGAGTCATGGTGCTTTGGGGAAGGGACCATGCATATCATGGGAATATTTCACAGTTTCTGCTCTGTTTTCAGTGTATGACACCAAAACACCCACCTGATGACATCCTTTCAAGAGCAAAGGCAGCAATTTGCAGAATTCCGCTTCTTAGGGGAAGTGAGAAATTGCTGAGCTGACACCAAGTCCTGCAGTGTCCCTGTCACCTGCAGAGCCACCGCATCCTCGCCACGGTAGCGGGCATTGTGACAAAGGTTCTATGTCAGCTGGGTGTGGCAGCCAGGCGCCCCCTAGGGGATGGGGAGCCTGTCAGCCCCGGGCCTGTCACTGCCTGCTGGCCCTGCTGCCACCAGCCAGGCCTCTGAAAACTTGTCAAACCATGCCCAGACTTGAGGCCAGTTTGGCCCAAAGTCTGCAAGAGACAAGTCGGGAAGAAAGATATGGGACAGAGGGAGAAAGCGAAGGGAGCAGGAGAAAGGGAAGGAAGAATAAAAAGTAGTGTTGGGCTGCAGGAGTGAGATGGAGGAATTGCAAGAAAAGAGGCAGGAAGCAGGAGAGTGAGAGAAAAGGAAAGAAGAGACATGCAGCCAGACGAGGGCTTAGTGAGAGAGGATGGGACAGAGAACAGGATGAGAAGGACATAAGGCAAGGCTAGGACAGGCAAGGACAGGCAAGGCAAGGCTAGGCTGCAGGACATGTTTTTGCTTTATAGTTTCTAGCACATTCGTCTTCAGACTAGGAGGAAAGCCATAAGACCGTATGGATTAGGCCCAAGCAAAAACCCCAGCTACTTGAGACACTTAGACTAAGCCTAAAATACCAAGATCTCTCCATAAGGATGCTTTTTATACTGTACTTCCACAATCTGCTGGCAGTACAAAAAAATAAGCTGCAGATCTCCTTAGGCTGAGTCATGGTGCTTTGGGGCAGGGACCATGCCTATCATGGGAATATTTCACAGTTTCTGCTCTGTTTTCAGTGTATGACACCAAAACACCCACCTGATGACATCCTTTCAAGAGCAAAGGCAACAATTTGCAGAACTCCGCTTCTTAGGGGAAGTGAGAAATTGCTGAGCTGACACCAAGTCCTGCAGTGTCCCTGTCACCTGCAGAGCCACCGCATCCTCGCCACGGTAGCGGGCATTGTGACAAAGGTTCTATGTCAGCTGGGTGTGGCAGCCAGGCGCCCCCTAGGGGATGGGGAGCCTGTCAGCCCCGGGCCTGTCACTGCCTGGTGTCCCTGCTGCCACCAGCCAGGCCTCTGAAAACTTGTCAAACCATGCCCAGACTTGAGGCCAGTTTGGCCCAAAGTCTGCAAGAGACAAGTCGGGAAGAAAGATATGGGACAGAGGGAGAAAGCGAAGGGAGCAGGAGAAAGGGAAGGAAGAATAAAAAGTAGTGTTGGGCTGCAGGAGTGAGATGGAGGAATTGCAAGAAAAGAGGCAGGAAGCAGGAGAGTGAGAGAAAAGGAAAGAAGAGACATGCAGCCAGACGAGGGCTTAGTGAGAGAGGATGGGACAGAGAACAGGATGAGAAGGACATAAGGCAAGGCTAGGACAGGCAAGGACAGGCAAGGCAAGGCTAGGCTGCAGGACATGTTTTTGCTTTATAGTTTCTAGCACATTCGTCTTCAGACTTGGAGGAAAGCCATAAGACCGTATGGATTAGGCCCAAGCAAAAACCCCGGCTACTTGAGACACTTAGACTAAGCCTAAAATACCAAGATCTCTCCATAAGGATGCTTTTTATACTGTACTTCCACAATCTGCTGGCAGTACAAAAAAATAAGCTGCAGATCTCCTTAGGCTGAGTCATGGTGCTTTGGGGCAGGGACCATGCATATCATGGCAATATTTCACAGTTTCTGCTCTGTTTTCAGTGTATGACACCAAAACACCCACCTGATGACATCCTTTCAAGAGCAAAGGCAACAATTTGCAGAACTCCGCTTCTTAGGGGAAGTGAGAAATTGCTGAGCTGACACCAAGTCCTGCAGTGTCCCTGTCACCTGCAGAGCCACCGCATCCTCGCCACGGTAGCGGGCATTGTGACAAAGGTTCTATGTCAGCTGGGTGTGGCAGCCAGGCGCCCCCTAGGGGATGGGGAGCCTGTCAGCCCCGGGCCTGTCACTGCCTGGTGTCCCTGCTGCCACCAGCCAGGCCTCTGAAAACTTGTCAAACCATGCCCAGACTTGAGGCCAGTTTGGCCCAAAGTCTGCAAGAGACAAGTCGGGAAGAAAGATATGGGACAGAGGGAGAAAGCGAAGGGAGCAGGAGAAAGGGAAGGAAGAATAAAAAGTAGTGTTGGGCTGCAGGAGTGAGATGGAGGAATTGCAAGAAAAGAGGCAGGAAGCAGGAGAGTGAGAGAAAAGGAAAGAAGAGACATGCAGCCAGACGAGGGCTTAGTGAGAGAGGATGGGACAGAGAACAGGATGAGAAGGACATAAGGCAAGGCTAGGACAGGCAAGGACAGGCAAGGCAAGGCTAGGCTGCAGGACATGTTTTTGCTTTATAGTTTCTAGCACATTCGTCTTCAGACTAGGAGGAAAGCCATAAGACCGTATGGATTAGGCCCAAGCAAAAACCCCGGCTACTTGAGACACTTAGACTAAGCCTAAAATACCAAGATCTCTCCATAAGGATGGTTTTTATACTGTACTTCCACGATCTGCTGGCAGTACAAAAAAATAAGCTGCAGATCTCCTTAGGCTGAGTCATGGTGCTTTGGGGCAGGGACCATGCATATCATGGGAATATTTCACAGTTTCTGCTCTGTTTTCAGTGTATGACACCAAAACACCCACCTGATGACATCCTTTCAAGAGCAAAGGCAGCAATTTGCAGAATTCCGCTTCTTAGGGGAAGTGAGAAATTGCTGAGCTGACACCAAGTCCTGCAGTGTCCCTGTCACCTGCAGAGCCACCGCATCCTCGCCACGGTAGCGGGCATTGTGACAAAGGTTCTATGTCAGCTGGGTGTGGCAGCCAGGCGCCCCCTAGGGGATGGGGAGCCTGTCAGCCCCGGGCCTGTCACTGCCTGCTGGCCCTGCTGCCACCAGCCAGGCCTCTGAAAACTTGTCAAACCATGCCCAGACTTGGGGCCAGTTTGGCCCAAAGTCTGCAAGAGACAAGTCGGGAAGAAAGATATGGGACAGAGGGAGAAAGCGAAGGGAGCAGGAGAAAGGGAAGGAAGAATAAAAAGTAGTGTTGGGCTGCAGGAGTGAGATGGAGGAATTGCAAGAAAAGAGGCAGGAAGCAGGAGAGTGAGAGAAAAGGAAAGAAGAGACATGCAGCCAGACGACGGGTTAATGAGAGAGGATGGGACAGAGAACAGGATGAGAAGGACATAAGGCAAGGCTAGGACAGGCAAGGACAGGCAAGGCAAGGCTAGGCTGCAGGACATGTTTTTGCTTTATAGTTTCTAGCACATTCGTCTTCAGACTAGGAGGAAAGCCATAAGACCGTATGGATTAGGCCCAAGCAAAAACCCCAGCTACTTGAGACACTTAGACTAAGCCTAAAATACCAAGATCTCTCCATAAGGATGGTTTTTATACTGTACTTCCACAATCTGCTGGCAGTACAAAAAAATAAGCTGCAGATCTCCTTAGGCTGAGTCATGGTGCTTTGGGGCAGGGACCATGCATATCATGGGAATATTTCACAGTTTCTGCTCTGTTTTCAGTGTATGACACCAAAACACCCACCTGATGACATCCTTTCAAGAGCAAAGGCAGCAATTTGCAGAATTCCGCTTCTTAGGGGAAGTGAGAAATTGCTGAGCTGACACCAAGTCCTGCAGTGTCCCTGTCACCTGCAGAGCCACCGCATCCTCGCCACGGTAGCGGGCATTGTGACAAAGGTTCTATGTCAGCTGGGTGTGGCAGCCAGGCGCCCCCTAGGGGATGGGGAGCCTGTCAGCCCCGGGCCTGTCACTGCCTGCTGGCCCTGCTGCCACCAGCCAGGCCTCTGAAAACTTGTCAAACCATGCCCAGACTTGGGGCCAGTTTGGCCCAAAGTCTGCAAGAGACAAGTCGGGAAGAAAGATATGGGACAGAGGGAGAAAGCGAAGGGAGCAGGAGAAAGGGAAGGAAGAATAAAAAGTAGTGTTGGGCTGCAGGAGTGAGATGGAGGAATTGCAAGAAAAGAGGCAGGAAGCAGGAGAGTGAGAGAAAAGGAAAGAAGAGACATGCAGCCAGACGAGGGGTTAGTGAGACAGGATGGGACAGAGAACAGGATGAGAAGGACATAAGGCAAGGCTAGGACAAGCAAGGACAGGCAAGGCAAGGCTAGGCTGCAGGACATGTTTTTGCTTTATAGTTTCTAGCACATTCGTCTTCAGACTAGGAGGAAAGCCATAAGACCGTATGGATTACGCCCAAGCAAAAACCTCAGCTACTTGAGACACTTAGACTAAGCCTAAAATACCAAGATCTCTCCATAAGGATGCTTTTTATACTGTACTTCCACGATCTGCTGGCAGTACAAAAAAATAAGCTGCAGATCTCCTTAGGCTGAGTCATGGTGCTTTGGGGCAGGGACCATGCATATCATGGGAATATTTCACAGTTTCTGCTCTGTTTTCAGTGTATGACACCAAAACACCCACCTGATGACATCCTTTCAAGAGCAAAGGCAGCAATTTGCAGAATTCCGCTTCTTAGGGGAAGTGAGAAATTGCTGAGCTGACACCAAGTCCTGCAGTGTCCCTGTCACCTGCAGAGCCACCGCATCCTCGCCACGGTAGCGGGCATTGTGACAAAGGTTCTATGTCAGCTGGGTGTGGCAGCCAGGCGCCCCCTAGGGGATGGGGAGCCTGTCAGCCCCGGGCCTGTCACTGCCTGCTGGCCCTGCTGCCACCAGCCAGGCCTCTGAAAACTTGTCAAACCATGCCCAGACTTGGGGCCAGTTTGGCCCAAAGTCTGCAAGAGACAAGTCGGGAAGAAAGATATGGGACAGAGGGAGAAAGCGAAGGGAGCAGGAGAAAGGGAAGGAAGAATAAAAAGTAGTGTTGGGCTGCAGGAGTGAGATGGAGGAATTGCAAGAAAAGAGGCAGGAAGCAGGAGAGTGAGAGAAAAGGAAAGAAGAGACATGCAGCCAGACGAGGGGTTAGTGAGACAGGATGGGACAGAGAACAGGATGAGAAGGACATAAGGCAAGGCTAGGACAGGCAAGGACAGGCAAGGCAAGGCTAGGCTGCAGGACATGTTTGTGCTTTGTAGTTTGTAGCACATTCGTCTTCAGACTAGGAGGAAAGCCATAAGACCGTATGGATTAGGCCCAAGCAAAAACCCCAGCTACTTGAGACACTTAGACTAAGCCTAAAATACCAAGATCTCTCCATAAGGATGGTTTTTATACTGTACTTCCACGATCTGCTGGCAGTACAAAAAAATAAGCTGCAGATCTCCTTAGGCTGAGTCATGGTGCTTTGGGGCAGGGACCATGCATATCATGGGAATATTTCACAGTTTCTGCTCTGTTTTCAGTGTATGACACCAAAACACCCACCTGATGACATCCTTTCAAGAGCAAAGGCAACAATTTGCAGAACTCCGCTTCTTAGGGGAAGTGAGAAATTGCTGAGCTGACACCAAGTCCTGCAGTGTCCCTGTCACCTGCAGAGCCACCGCATCCTCGCCACGGTAGCGGGCATTGTGACAAAGGTTCTATGTCAGCTGGGTGTGGCAGCCAGGCGCCCCCTAGGGGATGGGGAGCCTGTCAGCCCCGGGCCTGTCACTGCCTGCTGGCCCTGCTGCCACCAGCCAGGCCTCTGAAAACTTGTCAAACCATGCCCAGACTTGAGGCCAGTTTGGCCCAAAGTCTGCAAGAGACAAGTCGGGAAGAAAGATATGGGACAGAGGGAGAAAGCGAAGGGAGCAGGAGAAAGGGAAGGAAGAATAAAAAGTAGTGTTGGGCTGCAGGAGTGAGATGGAGGAATTGCAAGAAAAGAGGCAGGAAGCAGGAGAGTGAGAGAAAAGGAAAGAAGAGACATGCAGCCAGACGAGGGCTTAGTGAGAGAGGATGGGACAGAGAACAGGATGAGAAGGACATAAGGCAAGGCTAGGACAGGCAAGGACAGGCAAGGCAAGGCTAGGCTGCAGGACGTGTTTTTGCTTTATAGTTTCTAGCACATTCGTCTTCAGACTAGGAGGAAAGCCATAAGACCATATGGATTAGGCCCAAGCAAAAACCCCAGCTACTTGAGACACTTAGACTAAGCCTAAAATACCAAGATCTCTCCATAAGGATGCTTCTTATACTGTATTTCCACAATCTGCTGGCAGTACAAAAAAATAAGCTGCAGATCTCCTTAGGCTGAGTCATGGTGCTTTGGGGCAGGGACCATGCCTATCATGGGAATATTTCACAGTTTCTGCTCTGTTTTCAGTGTATGACACCAAAACACCCACCTGATGACATCCTTTCAAGAGCAAAGGCAGCAATTTGCAGAATTCCGCTTCTTAGGGGAAGTGAGAAATTGCTGAGCTGACACCAAGTCCTGCAGTGTCCCTGTCACCTGCAGAGCCACCGCATCCTCGCCACGGTAGCGGGCATTGTGACAAAGGTTCTATGTCAGCTGGGTGTGGCAGCCAGGCGCCCCCTAGGGGATGGGGAGCCTGTCAGCTCTGGGCCTGTCACTGCCTGCTGGCCCTGCTGCCACCAGCCAGGCCTCTGAAAACTTGTCAAACCATGCCCAGACTTGGGGCCAGTTTGGCCCAAAGTCTGCAAGAGACAAGTCGGGAAGAAAGATATGGGACAGAGGGAGAAAGCGAAGGGAGCAGGAGAAAGGGAAGGAAGAATAAAAAGTAGTGTTGGGCTGCAGGAGTGAGATGGAGGAATTGCAAGAAAAGAGGCAGGAAGCAGGAGAGTGAGAGAAAAGGAAAGAAGAGACATGCAGCCAGACGAGGGGTTAGTGAGACAGGATGGGACAGAGAACAGGATGAGAAGGACATAAGGCAAGGCTAGGACAGGCAAGGACAGGCAAGGCAAGGCTAGGCTGCAGGACGTGTTTTTGCTTTATAGTTTCTAGCACATTCGTCTTCAGACTAGGAGGAAAGCCATAAGACCGTATGGATTAGGCCCAAACAAAAACCCCAGCTACTTGAGACACTTAGACT
Organism: Columba livia; assembly: GCF_036013475.1. Taxonomy (NCBI): domain Eukaryota; kingdom Metazoa; phylum Chordata; class Aves; order Columbiformes; family Columbidae; genus Columba; species Columba livia. Next base: position 3,914,255 of record NW_027043007.1, on the reverse strand, counting down.
AAGCCTAAAATACCAAGATCTCTCCATAAGGATGCTTTTTATACTGTACTTCCACAATCTGCTGGCAGTACAAAAAAATAAGCTGCAGATCTCCTTAGGCTGAGTCATGGTGCTTTGGGGCAGGGACCATGCATATCATGGGAATATTTCACAGTTTCTGCTCTGTTTTCAGTGTATGACACCAAAACACCCACCTGATGACATCCTTTCAAGAGCAAAGGCAGCAATTTGCAGAATTCCGCTTCTTAGGGGAAGTGAGAAATTGCTGAGCTGACACCAAGTCCTGCAGTGTCCCTGTCACCTGCAGAGCCACCGCATCCTCGCCACGGTAGCGGGCATTGTGACAAAGGTTCTATGTCAGCTGGGTGTGGCAGCCAGGCGCCCCCTAGGGGATGGGGGCCTGTCAGCCCCGGGCCTGTCACTGCCTGCTGGCCCTGCTGCCACCAGCCAGGCCTCTGGAAACTTGTAAAACCATGCCCAGACTTGGGGCCAGTTTGGCCCAAAGTCTGCAAGAGACAAGTCGGGAAGAAAGATATGGGACAGAGGGAGAAAGCGAAGGGAGCAGGAGAAAGGGAAGGAAGAATAAAAAGTAGTGTTGGGCTGCAGGAGTGAGATGGAGGAATTGCAAGAAAAGAGGCAGGAAGCAGGAGACTGAGAGAAAAGGAAAGAAGAGACATGCAGCCAGACGAGGGGTTAATGAGAGAGGATGGGACAGAGAACAGGATGAGAAGGACATAAGGCAAGGCTAGGACAAGCAAGGACAGGCAAGGCAAGGCTAGGCTGCAGGACATGTTTTTGCTTTATAGTTTCTAGCACATTCGTCTTCAGACTAGGAGGAAAGCCATAAGACCATATGGATTAGGCCCAAGCAAAAACCCCAGCTACTTGAGACACTTAGACTAAGCCTAAAATACCAAGATCTCTCCATAAGGATGCTTTTTATACTGTACTTCCACAATCTGCTGGCAGTACAAAAAAATAAGCTGCAGATCTCCTTAGGCTGAGTCATGGTGCTTTGGGGCAGGGACCATGCATATCATGGGAATATTTCACAGTTTCTGCTCTGTTTTCAGTGTATGACACCAAAACACCCACCTGATGACATCCTTTCAAGAGCAAAGGCAGCAATTTGCAGAATTCCGCTTCTTAGGGGAAGTGAGAAATTGCTGAGCTGACACCAAGTCCTGCAGTGTCCCTGTCACCTGCAGAGCCACCGCATCCTCGCCACGGTAGCGGGCATTGTGACAAAGGTTCTATGTCAGCTGGGTGTGGCAGCCAGGCGCCCCCTAGGGGATGGGGGCCTGTCAGCCCCGGGCCTGTCACTGCCTGCTGGCCCTGCTGCCACCAGCCAGGCCTCTGGAAAGTTGTAAAACCATGCCCAGACTTGGGGCCAGTTTGGCCCAAAGTCTGCAAGAGACAAGTCGGGAAGAAAGATATGGGACAGAGGGAGAAAGCGAAGGGAGCAGGAGAAAGGGAAGGAAGAATAAAAAGTAGTGTTGGGCTGCAGGAGTGAGATGGAGGAATTGCAAGAAAAGAGGCAGGAAGCAGGAGACTGAGAGAAAAGGAAAGAAGAGACATGCAGCCAGACGAGGGGTTAATGAGAGAGGATGGGACAGAGAACAGGATGAGAAGGACATAAGGCAAGGCTAGGACAAGCAAGGACAGGCAAGGCAAGGCTAGGCTGCAGGACATGTTTTTGCTTTATAGTTTCTAGCACATTCGTCTTCAGACTAGGAGGAAAGCCATAAGACCATATGGATTAGGCCCAAGCAAAAACCCCAGCTACTTGAGACACTTAGACTAAGCCTAAAATACCAAGATCTCTCCATAAGGATGCTTTTTATACTGTACTTCCACAATCTGCTGGCAGTACAAAAAAATAAGCTGCAGATCTCCTTAGGCTGAGTCATGGTGCTTTGGGGCAGGGACCATGCCTATCATGGGAATATTTCACAGTTTCTGCTCTGTTTTCAGTGTATGACACCAAAACACCCACCTGATGACATCCTTTCAAGAGCAAAGGCAGCAATTTGCAGAATTCCGCTTCTTAGGGGAAGTGAGAAATTGCTGAGCTGACACCAAGTCCTGCAGTGTCCCTGTCACCTGCAGAGCCACCGCATCCTCGCCACGGTAGCGGGCATTGTGACAAAGGTTCTATGTCAGCTGGGTGTGGCAGCCAGGCGCCCCCTAGGGGATGGGGGCCTGTCAGCCCCGGGCCTGTCACTGCCTGCTGGCCCTGCTGCCACCAGCCAGGCCTCTGGAAACTTGTAAAACCATGCCCAGACTTGGGGCCAGTTTGGCCCAAAGTCTGCAAGAGACAAGTCGGGAAGAAAGATATGGGACAGAGGGAGAAAGCGAAGGGAGCAGGAGAAAGGGAAGGAAGAATAAAAAGTAGTGTTGGGCTGCAGGAGTGAGATGGAGGAATTGCAAGAAAAGAGGCAGGAAGCAGGAGACTGAGAGAAAAGGAAAGAAGAGACATGCAGCCAGACGAGGGGTTAATGAGAGAGGATGGGACAGAGAACAGGATGAGAAGGACATAAGGCAAGGCTAGGACAAGCAAGGACAGGCAAGGCAAGGCTAGGCTGCAGGACATGTTTTTGCTTTATAGTTTCTAGCACATTCGTCTTCAGACTAGGAGGAAAGCCATAAGACCATATGGATTAGGCCCAAGCAAAAACCCCAGCTACTTGAGACACTTAGACTAAGCCTAAAATACCAAGATCTCTCCATAAGGATGCTTTTTATACTGTACTTCCACAATCTGCTGGCAGTACAAAAAAATAAGCTGCAGATCTCCTTAGGCTGAGTCATGGTGCTTTGGGGCAGGGACCATGCATATCATGGGAATATTTCACAGTTTCTGCTCTGTTTTCAGTGTATGACACCAAAACACCCACCTGATGACATCCTTTCAAGAGCAAAGGCAGCAATTTGCAGAATTCCGCTTCTTAGGGGAAGTGAGAAATTGCTGAGCTGACACCAAGTCCTGCAGTGTCCCTGTCACCTGCAGAGCCACCGCATCCTCGCCACGGTAGCGGGCATTGTGACAAAGGTTCTATGTCAGCTGGGTGTGGCAGCCAGGCGCCCCCTAGGGGATGGGGGCCTGTCAGCCCCGGGCCTGTCACTGCCTGCTGGCCCTGCTGCCACCAGCCAGGCCTCTGGAAAGTTGTAAAACCATGCCCAGACTTGGGGCCAGTTTGGCCCAAAGTCTGCAAGAGACAAGTCGGGAAGAAAGATATGGGACAGAGGGAGAAAGCGAAGGGAGCAGGAGAAAGGGAAGGAAGAATAAAAAGTAGTGTTGGGCTGCAGGAGTGAGATGGAGGAATTGCAAGAAAAGAGGCAGGAAGCAGGAGACTGAGAGAAAAGGAAAGAAGAGACATGCAGCCAGACGAGGGGTTAATGAGAGAGGATGGGACAGAGAACAGGATGAGAAGGACATAAGGCAAGGCTAGGACAAGCAAGGACAGGCAAGGCAAGGCTAGGCTGCAGGACATGTTTTTGCTTTATAGTTTCTAGCACATTCGTCTTCAGACTAGGAGGAAAGCCATAAGACCATATGGATTAGGCCCAAGCAAAAACCCCAGCTACTTGAGACTCTTAGACTAAGCCTAAAATACCAAGATCTCTCCATAAGGATGCTTTTTATACTGTACTTCCACAATCTGCTGGCAGTACAAAAAAATAAGCTGCAGATCTCCTTAGGCTGAGTCATGGTGCTTTGGGGCAGGGACCATGCATATCATGGGAATATTTCACAGTTTCTGCTCTGTTTTCAGTGTATGACACCAAAACACCCACCTGATGACATCCTTTCAAGAGCAAAGGCAGCAATTTGCAGAATTCCGCTTCTTAGGGGAAGTGAGAAATTGCTGAGCTGACACCAAGTCCTGCAGTGTCCCTGTCACCTGCAGAGCCACCGCATCCTCGCCACGGTAGCGGACATTGTGACAAAGGTTCTATGTCAGCTGGGTGTGGCAGCCAGGCGCCCCCTAGGGGATGGGGGCCTGTCAGCCCCGGGCCTGTCACTGCCTGCTGGCCCTGCTGCCACCAGCCAGGCCTCTGGAAACTTGTAAAACCATGCCCAGACTTGGGGCCAGTTTGGCCCAAAGTCTGCAAGAGACAAGTCGGGAAGAAAGATATGGGACAGAGGGAGAAAGCGAAGGGAGCAGGAGAAAGGGAAGGAAGAATAAAAAGTAGTGTTGGGCTGCAGGAGTGAGATGGAGGAATTGCAAGAAAAGAGGCAGGAAGCAGGAGACTGAGAGAAAAGGAAAGAAGAGACATGCAGCCAGACGAGGGGTTAATGAGAGAGGATGGGACAGAGAACAGGATGAGAAGGACATAAGGCAAGGCTAGGACAAGCAAGGACAGGCAAGGCAAGGCTAGGCTGCAGGACATGTTTTTGCTTTATAGTTTCTAGCACATTCGTCTTCAGACTAGGAGGAAAGCCATAAGACCATATGGATTAGGCCCAAGCAAAAACCCCAGCTACTTGAGACACTTAGACTAAGCCTAAAATACCAAGATCTCTCCATAAGGATGCTTCTTATACTGTACTTCCACAATCTGCTGGCAGTACAAAAAAATAAGCTGCAGATCTCCTTAGGCTGAGTCATGGTGCTTTGGGGCAGGGACCATGCATATCATGGGAATATTTCACAGTTTCTGCTCTGTTTTCAGTGTATGACACCAAAACACCCACCTGATGACATCCTTTCAAGAGCAAAGGCAGCAATTTGCAGAATTCCGCTTCTTAGGGGAAGTGAGAAATTGCTGAGCTGACACCAAGTCCTGCAGTGTCCCTGTCACCTGCAGAGCCACCGCATCCTCGCCACGGTAGCGGGCATTGTGACAAAGGTTCTATGTCAGCTGGGTGTGGCAGCCAGGCGCCCCCTAGGGGATGGGGGCCTGTCAGCCCCGGGCCTGTCACTGCCTGCTGGCCCTGCTGCCACCAGCCAGGCCTCTGGAAAGTTGTAAAACCATGCCCAGACTTGGGGCCAGTTTGGCCCAAAGTCTGCAAGAGACAAGTCGGGAAGAAAGATATGGGACAGAGGGAGAAAGCGAAGGGAGCAGGAGAAAGGGAAGGAAGAATAAAAAGTAGTGTTGGGCTGCAGGAGTGAGATGGAGGAATTGCAAGAAAAGAGGCAGGAAGCAGGAGACTGAGAGAAAAGGAAAGAAGAGACATGCAGCCAGACGAGGGGTTAATGAGAGAGGATGGGACAGAGAACAGGATGAGAAGGACATAAGGCAAGGCTAGGACAAGCAAGGACAGGCAAGGCAAGGCTAGGCTGCAGGACATGTTTTTGCTTTATAGTTTCTAGCACATTCGTCTTCAGACTAGGAGGAAAGCCATAAGACCATATGGATTAGGCCCAAGCAAAAACCCCAGCTACTTGAGACACTTAGACTAAGCCTAAAATACCAAGATCTCTCCATAAGGATGCTTTTTATACTGTACTTCCACAATCTGCTGGCAGTACAAAAAAATAAGCTGCAGATCTCCTTAGGCTGAGTCATGGTGCTTTGGGGCAGGGACCATGCATATCATGGGAATATTTCACAGTTTCTGCTCTGTTTTCAGTGTATGACACCAAAACACCCACCTGATGACATCCTTTCAAGAGCAAAGGCAGCAATTTGCAGAATTCCGCTTCTTAGGGGAAGTGAGAAATTGCTGAGCTGACACCAAGTCCTGCAGTGTCCCTGTCACCTGCAGAGCCACCGCATCCTCGCCACGGTAGCGGGCATTGTGACAAAGGTTCTATGTCAGCTGGGTGTGGCAGCCAGGCGCCCCCTAGGGGATGGGGGCCTGTCAGCCCCGGGCCTGTCACTGCCTGCTGGCCCTGCTGCCACCAGCCAGGCCTCTGGAAACTTGTAAAACCATGCCCAGACATGGGGCCAGTTTGGCCCAAAGTCTGCAAGAGACAAGTCGGGAAGAAAGATATGGGACAGAGGGAGAAAGCGAAGGGAGCAGGAGAAAGGGAAGGAAGAATAAAAAGTAGTGTTGGGCTGCAGGAGTGAGATGGAGGAATTGCAAGAAAAGAGGCAGGAAGCAGGAGACTGAGAGAAAAGGAAAGAAGAGACATGCAGCCAGACGAGGGGTTAATGAGAGAGGATGGGACAGAGAACAGGATGAGAAGGACATAAGGCAAGGCTAGGACAAGCAAGGACAGGCAAGGCAAGGCTAGGCTGCAGGACATGTTTTTGCTTTATAGTTTCTAGCACATTCGTCTTCAGACTAGGAGGAAAGCCATAAGACCATATGGATTAGGCCCAAGCAAAAACCCCAGCTACTTGAGACACTTAGACTAAGCCTAAAATACCAAGATCTCTCCATAACGATGCTTTTTATACTGTACTTCCACAATCTGCTGGCAGTACAAAAAAATAAGCTGCAGATCTCCTTAGGCTGAGTCATGGTGCTTTGGGGCAGGGACCATGCATATCATGGGAATATTTCACAGTTTCTGCTCTGTTTTCAGTGTATGACACCAAAACACCCACCTGATGACATCCTTTCAAGAGCAAAGGCAGCAATTTGCAGAATTCCGCTTCTTAGGGGAAGTGAGAAATTGCTGAGCTGACACCAAGTCCTGCAGTGTCCCTGTCACCTGCAGAGCCACCGCATCCTCGCCACGGTAGCGGGCATTGTGACAAAGGTTCTATGTCAGCTGGGTGTGGCAGCCAGGCGCCCCCTAGGGGATGGGGGCCTGTCAGCCCCGGGCCTGTCACTGCCTGGTGTCCCTGCTGCCACCAGCCAGGCCTCTGGAAACTTGTAAAACCATGCCCAGACTTGGGGCCAGTTTGGCCCAAAGTCTGCAAGAGACAAGTCGGGAAGAAAGATATGGGACAGAGGGAGAAAGCGAAGGGAGCAGGAGAAAGGGAAGGAAGAATAAAAAGTAGTGTTGGGCTGCAGGAGTGAGATGGAGGAATTGCAAGAAAAGAGGCAGGAAGCAGGAGAGTGAGAGAAAAGGAAAGAAGAGACATGCAGCCAGATGAGGGGTTAGTGAGAGAGGATGGGACAGAGAACAGGATGAGAAGGACATAAGGCAAGGCTAGGACAGGCAAGGACAAGCAAGGCAAGGCTAGGCTGCAGGACATGTTTTTGCTTTATAGTTTCTAGCACATTCGTCTTCAGACGAGGAGGAAAGCCATAAGACCGTATGGATTAGGCCCAAGCAAAAACCCCAGCTACTTGAGACACTTAGACTAAGCCTAAAATACCAAGATCTCTCCATAAGGATGCTTTTTATACTGTACTTCCACAATCTGCTGGCAGTACAAAAAAATAAGCTGCAGATCTCCTTAGGCTGAGTCATGGTGCTTTGGGGCAGGGACCATGCATATCATGGGAATATTTCACAGTTTCTGCTCTGTTTTCAGTGTATGACACCAAAACACCCACCTGATGACATCCTTTCAAGAGCAAAGGCAGCAATTTGCAGAATTCCGCTTCTTAGGGGAAGTGAGAAATTGCTGAGCTGACACCAAGTCCTGCAGTGTCCCTGTCACCTGCAGAGCCACCGCATCCTCGCCACGGTAGCGGGCATTGTGAGAAAGGTTCTATGTCAGCTGGGTGTGGCAGCCAGGCGCCCCCTAGGGGATGGGGAGCCTGTCAGCCCCGGGCCTGTCACTGCCTGGTGTCCCTGCTGCCACCAGCCAGGCCTCTGAAAACTTGTCAAACCATGCCCAGACTTGGGGCCAGTTTGGCCCAAAGTCTGCAAGAGACAAGTCGGGAAGAAAGATATGGGACAGAGGGAGAAAGCGAAGGGAGCAGGAGAAAGGGAAGGAAGAATAAAAAGTAGTGTTGGGCTGCAGGAGTGAGATGGAGGAATTGCAAGAAAAGAGGCAGGAAGCAGGAGAGTGAGAGAAAAGGAAAGAAGAGACATGCAGCCAGACGAGGGCTTAGTGAGAGAGGATGGGACAGAGAACAGGATGAGAAGGACATAAGGCAAGGCTAGGACAGGCAAGGACAGGCAAGGCAAGGCTAGGCTGCAGGACATGTTTTTGCTTTATAGTTTCTAGCACATTCGTATTCAGACTAGGAGGAAAGCCATAAGACCGTATGGATTACGCCCAAGCAAAAACCCCAGCTACTTGAGACACTTAGACTAAGCCTAAAATACCAAGATCTCTCCATAAGGATGCTTTTTATACTGTACTTCCACAATCTGCTGGCAGTACAAAAAAATAAGCTGCAGATCTCCTTAGGCTGAGTCATGGTGCTTTGGGGCAGGGACCATGCATATCATGGGAATATTTCACAGTTTCTGCTCTGTTTTCAGTGTATGACACCAAAACACCCACCTGATGACATCCTTTCAAGAGCAAAGGCAGCAATTTGCAGAATTCCGCTTCTTAGGGGAAGTGAGAAATTGCTGAGCTGACACCAAGTCCTGCAGTGTCCCTGTCACCTGCAGAGCCACCGCATCCTCGCCACGGTAGCGTGCATTGTGAGAAAGGTTCTATGTCAGCTGGGTGTGGCAGCCAGGCGCCCCCTAGGGGATGGGGAGCCTGTCAGCCCCGGGCCTGTCACTGCCTGCTGGCCCTGCTGCCACCAGCCAGGCCTCTGAAAACTTGTCAAACCATGCCCAGACTTGGGGCCAGTTTGGCCCAAAGTCTGCAAGAGACAAGTCGGGAAGAAAGATATGGGACAGAGGGAGAAAGCGAAGGGAGCAGGAGAAAGGGAAGGAAGAATAAAAAGTAGTGTTGGGCTGCAGGAGTGAGATGGAGGAATTGCAAGAAAAGAGGCAGGAAGCAGGAGAGTGAGAGAAAAGGAAAGAAGAGACATGCAGCCAGACGAGGGCTTAGTGAGAGAGGATGGGACAGAGAACAGGATGAGAAGGACATAAGGCAAGGCTAGGACAGGCAAGGACAGGCAAGGCAAGGCTAGGCTGCAGGACATGTTTTTGCTTTATAGTTTCTAGCACATTCGTCTTCAGACTAGGAGGAAAGCCGTAAGACCGTATGGATTAGGCCCAAGCAAAAACCCCGGCTACTTGAGACACTTAGACTAAGCCTAAAATACCAAGATCTCTCCATAAGGATGCTTTTTATACTGTACTTCCACAATCTGCTGGCAGTACAAAAAAATAAGCTGCAGATCTCCTTAGGCTGAGTCATGGTGCTTTGGGGCAGGGACCATGCATATCATGGGAATATTTCACAGTTTCTGCTCTGTTTTCAGTGTATGACACCAAAACACCCACCTGATGACATCCTTTCAAGAGCAAAGGCAGCAATTTGCAGAATTCTGCTTCTTAGGGGAAGTGAGAAATTGCTGAGCTGACACCAAGTCCTGCAGTGTCCCTGTCACCTGCAGAGCCACCGCATCCTCGCCACGGTAGCGGGCATTGTGAGAAAGGTTCTATGTCAGCTGGGTGTGGCAGCCAGGCGCCCCCTAGGGGATGGGGAGCCTGTCAGCCCCGGGCCTGTCACTGCCTGGTGTCCCTGCTGCCACCAGCCAGGCCTCTGAAAACTTGTCAAACCATGCCCAGACTTGGGGCCAGTTTGGCCCAAAGTCTGCAAGAGACAAGTCGGGAAGAAAGATATGGGACAGAGGGAGAAAGCGAAGGGAGCAGGAGAAAGGGAAGGAAGAATAAAAAGTAGTGTTGGGCTGCAGGAGTGAGATGGAGGAATTGCAAGAAAAGAGGCAGGAAGCAGGAGAGTGAGAGAAAAGGAAAGAAGAGACATGCAGCCAGATGAGGGGTTAGTGAGAGAGGATGGGACAGAGAACAGGATGAGAAGGACATAAGGCAAGGCTAGGACAGGCAAGGACAGGCAAGGCAAGGCTAGGCTGCAGGACATGTTTTTGCTTTATAGTTTCTAGCACATTCGTCTTCAGACGAGGAGGAAAGCCATAAGACCGTATGGATTAGGCCCAAGCAAAAACCCCAGCTACTTGAGACACTTAGACTAAGCCTAAAATACCAAGATCTCTCCATAAGGATGCTTTTTATACTGTACTTCCACAATCTGCTGGCAGTACAAAAAAATAAGCTGCAGATCTCCTTAGGCTGAGTCATGGTGCTTTGGGGCAGGGACCATGCATATCATGGGAATATTTCACAGTTTCTGCTCTGTTTTCAGTGTATGACACCAAAACACCCACCTGATGACATCCTTTCAAGAGCAAAGGCAGCAATTTGCAGAATTCCGCTTCTTAGGGGAAGTGAGAAATTGCTGAGCTGACACCAAGTCCTGCAGTGTCCCTGTCACCTGCAGAGCCACCGCATCCTCGCCACGGTAGCGGGCATTGTGACAAAGGTTCTATGTCAGCTGGGTGTGGCAGCCAGGCGCACCCTAGGGGATGGGGAGCCTGTCAGCCCCGGGCCTGTCACTGCCTGCTGGCCCTGCTGCCACCAGCCAGGCCTCTGAAAACTTGTCAAACCATGCCCAGACTTGGGGCCAGTTTGGCCCAAAGTCTGCAAGAGACAAGTCGGGAAGAAAGATATGGGACAGAGGGAGAAAGCGAAGGGAGCAGGAGAAAGGGAAGGAAGAATAAAAAGTAGTGTTGGGCTGCAGGAGTGAGATGGAGGAATTGCAAGAAAAGAGGCAGGAAGCAGGAGAGTGAGAGAAAAGGAAAGAAGAGACATGCAGCCAGACGAGGGGTTAGTGAGACAGGATGGGACAGAGAACAGGATGAGAAGGACATAAGGCAAGGCTAGGACAGGCAAGGACAGGCAAGGCAAGGCTAGGCTGCAGGACATGTTTTTGCTTTATAGTTTCTAGCACATTCGTCTTCAGACTAGGAGGAAAGCCATAAGACCGTATGGATTAGGCCCAAGCAAAAACCCCAGCTACTTGAGACACTTAGACTAAGCCTAAAATACCAAGATCTCTCCATAAGGATGCTTTTTATACTGTACTTCCACAATCTGCTGGCAGTACAAAAAAATAAGCTGCAGATCTCCTTAGGCTGAGTCATGGTGCTTTGGGGCAGGGACCATGCATATCATGGGAATATTTCACAGTTTCTGCTCTGTTTTCAGTGTATGACACCAAAACACCCACCTGATGACATCCTTTCAAGAGCAAAGGCAGCAATTTGCAGAATTCCGCTTCTTAGGGGAAGTGAGAAATTGCTGAGCTGACACCAAGTCCTGCAGTGTCCCTGTCACCTGCAGAGCCACCGCATCCTCGCCACGGTAACGGGCATTGTGACAAAGGTTCTATGTCAGCTGGGTGTGGCAGCCAGGCGCCCCCTAGGGGATGGGGAGCCTGTCAGCCCCGGGCCTGTCACTGCCTGCTGGCCCTGCTGCCACCAGCCATGCCTCTGAAAACTTGTCAAACCATGCCCAGACTTGGGGCCAGTTTGGCCCAAAGTCTGCAAGAGACAAGTCGGGAAGAAAGATATGGGACAGAGGGAGAAAGCGAAGGGAGCAGGAGAAAGGGAAGGAAGAATAAAAAGTAGTGTTGGGCTGCAGGAGTGAGATGGAGGAATTGCAAGAAAAGAGGCAGGAAGCAGGAGAGTGAGAGAAAAGGAAAGAAGAGACATGCAGCCAGACGAGGGCTTAGTGAGAGAGGATGGGACAGAGAACAGGATGAGAAGGACATAAGGCAAGGCTAGGACAGGCAAGGACAGGCAAGGCAAGGCTAGGCTGCAGGACATGTTTTTGCTTTATAGTTTCTAGCACATTCGTCTTCAGACTAGGAGGAAAGCCATAAGACCGTATGGATTACGCCCAAGCAAAAACCCCAGCTACTTGAGACACTTAGACTAAGCCTAAAATACCAAGATCTCTCCATAAGGATGCTTTTTATACTGTACTTCCACAATCTGCTGGCAGTACAAAAAAATAAGCTGCAGATCTCCTTAGGCTGAGTCATGGTGCTTTGGGGCAGGGACCATGCCTATCATGGGAATATTTCACAGTTTCTGCTCTGTTTTCAGTGTATGACACCAAAACACCCACCTGATGACATCCTTTCAAGAGCAAAGGCAGCAATTTGCAGAATTCCGCTTCTTAGGGGAAGTGAGAAATTGCTGAGCTGACACCAAGTCCTGCAGTGTCCCTGTCACCTGCAGAGCCACCGCATCCTCGCCACGGTAGCGTGCATTGTGAGAAAGGTTCTATGTCAGCTGGGTGTGGCAGCCAGGCGCCCCCTAGGGGATGGGGAGCCTGTCAGCCCCGGGCCTGTCACTGCCTGCTGGCCCTGCTGCCACCAGCCAGGCCTCTGAAAACTTGTCAAACCATGCCCAGACTTGGGGCCAGTTTGGCCCAAAGTCTGCAAGAGACAAGTCGGGAAGAAAGATATGGGACAGAGGGAGAAAGCGAAGGGAGCAGGAGAAAGGGAAGGAAGAATAAAAAGTAGTGTTGGGCTGCAGGAGTGAGATGGAGGAATTGCAAGAAAAGAGGCAGGAAGCAGGAGAGTGAGAGAAAAGGAAAGAAGAGACATGCAGCCAGACGAGGGCTTAGTGAGAGAGGATGGGACAGAGAACAGGATGAGAAGGACATAAGGCAAGGCTAGGACAGGCAAGGACAGGCAAGGCAAGGCTAGGCTGCAGGACATGTTTTTGCTTTATAGTTTCTAGCACATTCGTCTTCAGACTAGGAGGAAAGCCGTAAGACCGTATGGATTAGGCCCAAGCAAAAACCCCGGCTACTTGAGACACTTAGACTAAGCCTAAAATACCAAGATCTCTCCATAAGGATGCTTTTTATACTGTACTTCCACAATCTGCTGGCAGTACAAAAAAATAAGCTGCAGATCTCCTTAGGCTGAGTCATGGTGCTTTGGGGCAGGGACCATGCATATCATGGGAATATTTCACAGTTTCTGCTCTGTTTTCAGTGTATGACACCAAAACACCCACCTGATGACATCCTTTCAAGAGCAAAGGCAGCAATTTGCAGAATTCTGCTTCTTAGGGGAAGTGAGAAATTGCTGAGCTGACACCAAGTCCTGCAGTGTCCCTGTCACCTGCAGAGCCACCGCATCCTCGCCACGGTAGCGGGCATTGTGAGAAAGGTTCTATGTCAGCTGGGTGTGGCAGCCAGGCGCCCCCTAGGGGATGGGGAGCCTGTCAGCCCCGGGCCTGTCACTGCCTGGTGTCCCTGCTGCCACCAGCCAGGCCTCTGAAAACTTGTCAAACCATGCCCAGACTTGGGGCCAGTTTGGCCCAAAGTCTGCAAGAGACAAGTCGGGAAGAAAGATATGGGACAGAGGGAGAAAGCGAAGGGAGCAGGAGAAAGGGAAGGAAGAATAAAAAGTAGTGTTGGGCTGCAGGAGTGAGATGGAGGAATTGCAAGAAAAGAGGCAGGAAGCAGGAGAGTGAGAGAAAAGGAAAGAAGAGACATGCAGCCAGACGAGGGCTTAGTGAGAGAGGATGGGACAGAGAACAGGATGAGAAGGACATAAGGCAAGGCTAGGACAGGCAAGGACAGGCAAGGCAAGGCTAGGCTGCAGGACATGTTTTTGCTTTATAGTTTCTAGCACATTCGTCTTCAGACTAGGAGGAAAGCCATAAGACCGTATGGATTACGCCCAAGCAAAAACCCCAGCTACTTGAGACACTTAGACTAAGCCTAAAATACCAAGATCTCTCCATAAGGATGCTTTTTATACTGTACTTCCACAATCTGCTGGCAGTACAAAAAAATAAGCTGCAGATCTCCTTAGGCTGAGTCATGGTGCTTTGGGGCAGGGACCATGCATATCATGGGAATATTTCACAGTTTCTGCTCTGTTTTCAGTGTATGACACCAAAACACCCACCTGATGACATCCTTTCAAGAGCAAAGGCAGCAATTTGCAGAATTCCGCTTCTTAGGGGAAGTGAGAAATTGCTGAGCTGACACCAAGTCCTGCAGTGTCCCTGTCACCTGCAGAGCCACCGCATCCTCGCCACGGTAGCGGGCATTGTGACAAAGGTTCTATGTCAGCTGGGTGTGGCAGCCAGGCGCCCCCTAGGGGATGGGGGCCTGTCAGCCCCGGGCCTGTCACTGCCTGCTGGCCCTGCTGCCACCAGCCAGGCCTCTGGAAAGTTGTAAAACCATGCCCAGACTTGGGGCCAGTTTGGCCCAAAGTCTGCAAGAGACAAGTCGGGAAGAAAGATATGGGACAGAGGGAGAAAGCGAAGGGAGCAGGAGAAAGGGAAGGAAGAATAAAAAGTAGTGTTGGGCTGCAGGAGTGAGATGGAGGAATTGCAAGAAAAGAGGCAGGAAGCAGGAGACTGAGAGAAAAGGAAAGAAGAGACATGCAGCCAGACGAGGGGTTAATGAGAGAGGATGGGACAGAGAACAGGATGAGAAGGACATAAGGCAAGGCTAGGACAAGCAAGGACAGGCAAGGCAAGGCTAGGCTGCAGGACATGTTTTTGCTTTATAGTTTCTAGCACATTCGTCTTCAGACTAGGAGGAAAGCCATAAGACCATATGGATTAGGCCCAAGCAAAAACCCCAGCTACTTGAGACACTTAGACTAAGCCTAAAATACCAAGATCTCTCCATAAGGATGCTTTTTATACTGTACTTCCACAATCTGCTGGCAGTACAAAAAAATAAGCTGCAGATCTCCTTAGGCTGAGTCATGGTGCTTTGGGGCAGGGACCATGCATATCATGGGAATATTTCACAGTTTCTGCTCTGTTTTCAGTGTATGACACCAAAACACCCACCTGATGACATCCTTTCAAGAGCAAAGGCAGCAATTTGCAGAATTCCGCTTCTTAGGGGAAGTGAGAAATTGCTGAGCTGACACCAAGTCCTGCAGTGTCCCTGTCACCTGCAGAGCCACCGCATCCTCGCCACGGTAGCGGGCATTGTGACAAAGGTTCTATGTCAGCTGGGTGTGGCAGCCAGGCGCCCCCTAGGGGATGGGGGCCTGTCAGCCCCGGGCCTGTCACTGCCTGCTGGCCCTGCTGCCACCAGCCAGGCCTCTGGAAACTTGTAAAACCATGCCCAGACTTGGGGCCAGTTTGGCCCAAAGTCTGCAAGAGACAAGTCGGGAAGAAAGATATGGGACAGAGGGAGAAAGCGAAGGGAGCAGGAGAAAGGGAAGGAAGAATAAAAAGTAGTGTTGGGCTGCAGGAGTGAGATGGAGGAATTGCAAGAAAAGAGGCAGGAAGCAGGAGACTGAGAGAAAAGGAAAGAAGAGACATGCAGCCAGACGAGGGGTTAATGAGAGAGGATGGGACAGAGAACAGGATGAGAAGGACATAAGGCAAGGCTAGGACAAGCAAGGACAGGCAAGGCAAGGCTAGGCTGCAGGACATGTTTTTGCTTTATAGTTTCTAGCACATTCGTCTTCAGACTAGGAGGAAAGCCATAAGACCATATGGATTAGGCCCAAGCAAAAACCCCAGCTACTTGAGACACTTAGACTAAGCCTAAAATACCAAGATCTCTCCATAAGGATGCTTTTTATACTGTACTTCCACAATCTGCTGGCAGTACAAAAAAATAAGCTGCAGATCTCCTTAGGCTGAGTCATGGTGCTTTGGGGCAGGGACCATGCATATCATGGGAATATTTCACAGTTTCTGCTCTGTTTTCAGTGTATGACACCAAAACACCCACCTGATGACATCCTTTCAAGAGCAAAGGCAGCAATTTGCAGAATTCCGCTTCTTAGGGGAAGTGAGAAATTGCTGAGCTGACACCAAGTCCTGCAGTGTCCCTGTCACCTGCAGAGCCACCGCATCCTCGCCACGGTAGCGGGCATTGTGACAAAGGTTCTATGTCAGCTGGGTGTGGCAGCCAGGCGCCCCCTAGGGGATGGGGGCCTGTCAGCCCCAGGCCTGTCACTGCCTGCTGGCCCTGCTGCCACCAGCCAGGCCTCTGGAAACTTGTAAAACCATGCCCAGACTTGGGGCCAGTTTGGCCCAAAGTCTGCAAGAGACAAGTCGGGAAGAAAGATATGGGACAGAGGGAGAAAGCGAAGGGAGCAGGAGAAAGGGAAGGAAGAATAAAAAGTAGTGTTGGGCTGCAGGAGTGAGATGGAGGAATTGCAAGAAAAGAGGCAGGAAGCAGGAGACTGAGAGAAAAGGAAAGAAGAGACATGCAGCCAGACGAGGGGTTAATGAGAGAGGATGGGACAGAGAACAGGATGAGAAGGACATAAGGCAAGGCTAGGACAAGCAAGGACAGGCAAGGCAAGGCTAGGCTGCAGGACATGTTTTTGCTTTATAGTTTCTAGCACATTCGTCTTCAGACTAGGAGGAAAGCCATAAGACCATATGGATTAGGCCCAAGCAAAAACCCCAGCTACTTGAGACACTTAGACTAAGCCTAAAATACCAAGATCTCTCCATAAGGATGCTTTTTATACTGTACTTCCACAATCTGCTGGCAGTACAAAAAAATAAGCTGCAGATCTCCTTAGGCTGAGTCATGGTGCTTTGGGGCAGGGACCATGCATATCATGGGAATATTTCACAGTTTCTGCTCTGTTTTCAGTGTATGACACCAAAACACCCACCTGATGACATCCTTTCAAGAGCAAAGGCAGCAATTTGCAGAATTCCGCTTCTTAGGGGAAGTGAGAAATTGCTGAGCTGACACCAAGTCCTGCAGTGTCCCTGTCACCTGCAGAGCCACCGCATCCTCGCCACGGTAGCGGGCATTGTGACAAAGGTTCTATGTCAGCTGGGTGTGGCAGCCAGGCGCCCCCTAGGGGATGGGGGCCTGTCAGCCCCGGGCCTGTCACTGCCTGCTGGCCCTGCTGCCACCAGCCAGGCCTCTGGAAACTTGTAAAACCATGCCCAGACTTGGGGCCAGTTTGGCCCAAAGTCTGCAAGAGACAAGTCGGGAAGAAAGATATGGGACAGAGGGAGAAAGCGAAGGGAGCAGGAGAAAGGGAAGGAAGAATAAAAAGTAGTGTTGGGCTGCAGGAGTGAGATGGAGGAATTGCAAGAAAAGAGGCAGGAAGCAGGAGACTGAGAGAAAAGGAAAGAAGAGACATGCAGCCAGACGAGGGGTTAATGAGAGAGGATGGGACAGAGAACAGGATGAGAAGGACATAAGGCAAGGCTAGGACAAGCAAGGACAGGCAAGGCAAGGCTAGGCTGCAGGACATGTTTTTGCTTTATAGTTTCTAGCACATTCCTCTTCAGACTAGGAGGAAAGCCATAAGACCATATGGATTAGGCCCAAGCAAAAACCCCAGCTACTTGAGACACTTAGACTAAGCCTAAAATACCAAGATCTCTCCATAAGGATGCTTTTTATACTGTACTTCCACAATCTGCTGGCAGTACAAAAAAATAAGCTGCAGATCTCCTTAGGCTGAGTCATGGTGCTTTGGGGCAGGGACCATGCATATCATGGGAATATTTCACAGTTTCTGCTCTGTTTTCAGTGTATGACACCAAAACACCCACCTGATGACATCCTTTCAAGAGCAAAGGCAGCAATTTGCAGAATTCCGCTTCTTAGGGGAAGTGAGAAATTGCTGAGCTGACACCAAGTCCTGCAGTGTCCCTGTCACCTGCAGAGCCACCGCATCCTCGCCACGGTAGCGGGCATTGTGACAAAGGTTCTATGTCAGCTGGGTGTGGCAGCCAGGCGCCCCCTAGGGGATGGGGGCCTGTCAGCCCCGGGCCTGTCACTGCCTGCTGGCCCTGCTGCCACCAGCCAGGCCTCTGGAAACTTGTAAAACCATGCCCAGACTTGGGGCCAGTTTGGCCCAAAGTCTGCAAGAGACAAGTCGGGAAGAAAGATATGGGACAGAGGGAGAAAGCGAAGGGAGCAGGAGAAAGGGAAGGAAGAATAAAAAGTAGTGTTGGGCTGCAGGAGTGAGATGGAGGAATTGCAAGAAAAGAGGCAGGAAGCAGGAGAGTGAGAGAAAAGGAAAGAAGAGACATGCAGCCAGATGAGGGGTTAGTGAGAGAGGATGGGACAGAGAACAGGATGAGAAGGACATAAGGCAAGGCTAGGACAGGCAAGGACAGGCAAGGCAAGGCTAGGCTGCAGGACATGTTTTTGCTTTATAGTTTCTAGCACATTCGTCTTCAGACGAGGAGGAAAGCCATAAGACCGTATGGATTAGGCCCAAGCAAAAACCCCAGCTACTTGAGACACTTAGACTAAGCCTAAAATACCAAGATCTCTCCATAAGGATGCTTTTTATACTGTACTTCCACAATCTGCTGGCAGTACAAAAAAATAAGCTGCAGATCTCCTTAGGCTGAGTCATGGTGCTTTGGGGCAGGGACCATGCATATCATGGGAATATTTCACAGTTTCTGCTCTGTTTTCAGTGTATGACACCAAAACACCCACCTGATGACATCCTTTCAAGAGCAAAGGCAGCAATTTGCAGAATTCCGCTTCTTAGGGGAAGTGAGAAATTGCTGAGCTGACACCAAGTCCTGCAGTGTCCCTGTCACCTGCAGAGCCACCGCATCCTCGCCACGGTAGCGGGCATTGTGACAAAGGTTCTATGTCAGCTGGGTGTGGCAGCCAGGCGCCCCCTAGGGGATGGGGAGCCTGTCAGCCCCGGGCCTGTCACTGCCTGCTGGCCCTGCTGCCACCAGCCATGCCTCTGAAAACTTGTCAAACCATGCCCAGACTTGGGGCCAGTTTGGCCCAAAGTCTGCAAGAGACAAGTCGGGAAGAAAGATATGGGACAGAGGGAGAAAGCGAAGGGAGCAGGAGAAAGGGAAGGAAGAATAAAAAGTAGTGTTGGGCTGCAGGAGTGAGATGGAGGAATTGCAAGAAAAGAGGCAGGAAGCAGGAGAGTGAGAGAAAAGGAAAGAAGAGACATGCAGCCAGACGAGGGCTTAGTGAGAGAGGATGGGACAGAGAACAGGATGAGAAGGACATAAGGCAAGGCTAGGACAGGCAAGGACAGGCAAGGCAAGGCTAGGCTGCAGGACATGTTTTTGCTTTATAGTTTCTAGCACATTCGTCTTCAGACGAGGAGGAAAGCCATAAGACCGTATGGATTAGGCCCAAGCAAAAACCCCAGCTACTTGAGACACTTAGACTAAGCCTAAAATACCAAGATCTCTCCATAAGGATGCTTTTTATACTGTACTTCCACAATCTGCTGGCAGTACAAAAAAATAAGCTGCAGATCTCCTTAGGCTGAGTCATGGTGCTTTGGGGCAGGGACCATGCATATCATGGGAATATTTCACAGTTTCTGCTCTGTTTTCAGTGTATGACACCAAAACACCCACCTGATGACATCCTTTCAAGAGCAAAGGCAGCAATTTGCAGAATTCCGCTTCTTAGGGGAAGTGAGAAATTGCTGAGCTGACACCAAGTCCTGCAGTGTCCCTGTCACCTGCAGAGCCACCGCATCCTCGCCACGGTAGCGGGCATTGTGACAAAGGTTCTATGTCAGCTGGGTGTGGCAGCCAGGCGCCCCCTAGGGGATGGGGAGCCTGTCAGCCCCGGGCCTGTCACTGCCTGCTGGCCCTGCTGCCACCAGCCATGCCTCTGAAAACTTGTCAAACCATGCCCAGACTTGGGGCCAGTTTGGCCCAAAGTCTGCAAGAGACAAGTCGGGAAGAAAGATATGGGACAGAGGGAGAAAGCGAAGGGAGCAGGAGAAAGGGAAGGAAGAATAAAAAGTAGTGTTGGGCTGCAGGAGTGAGATGGAGGAATTGCAAGAAAAGAGGCAGGAAGCAGGAGAGTGAGAGAAAAGGAAAGAAGAGACATGCAGCCAGACGAGGGCTTAGTGAGAGAGGATGGGACAGAGAACAGGATGAGAAGGACATAAGGCAAGGCTAGGACAGGCAAGGACAGGCAAGGCAAGGCTAGGCTGCAGGACATGTTTTTGCTTTATAGTTTCTAGCACATTCGTCTTCAGACGAGGAGGAAAGCCATAAGACCGTATGGATTAGGCCCAAGCAAAAACCCCAGCTACTTGAGACACTTAGACTAAGCCTAAAATACCAAGATCTCTCCATAAGGATGCTTTTTATACTGTACTTCCACAATCTGCTGGCAGTACAAAAAAATAAGCTGCAGATCTCCTTAGGCTGAGTCATGGTGCTTTGGGGCAGGGACCATGCATATCATGGGAATATTTCACAGTTTCTGCTCTGTTTTCAGTGTATGACACCAAAACACCCACCTGATGACATCCTTTCAAGAGCAAAGGCAGCAATTTGCAGAATTCCGCTTCTTAGGGGAAGTGAGAAATTGCTGAGCTGACACCAAGTCCTGCAGTGTCCCTGTCACCTGCAGAGCCACCGCATCCTCGCCACGGTAGCGGGCATTGTGACAAAGGTTCTATGTCAGCTGGGTGTGGCAGCCAGGCGCCCCCTAGGGGATGGGGAGCCTGTCAGCCCCGGGCCTGTCACTGCCTGCTGGCCCTGCTGCCACCAGCCATGCCTCTGAAAACTTGTCAAACCATGCCCAGACTTGGGGCCAGTTTGGCCCAAAGTCTGCAAGAGACAAGTCGGGAAGAAAGATATGGGACAGAGGGAGAAAGCGAAGGGAGCAGGAGAAAGGGAAGGAAGAATAAAAAGTAGTGTTGGGCTGCAGGAGTGAGATGGAGGAATTGCAAGAAAAGAGGCAGGAAGCAGGAGAGTGAGAGAAAAGGAAAGAAGAGACATGCAGCCAGACGAGGGCTTAGTGAGAGAGGATGGGACAGAGAACAGGATGAGAAGGACATAAGGCAAGGCTAGGACAGGCAAGGACAGGCAAGGCAAGGCTAGGCTGCAGGACATGTTTTTGCTTTATAGTTTCTAGCACATTCGTCTTCAGACGAGGAGGAAAGCCATAAGACCGTATGGATTAGGCCCAAGCAAAAACCCCAGCTACTTGAGACACTTAGACTAAGCCTAAAATACCAAGATCTCTCCATAAGGATGCTTTTTATACTGTACTTCCACAATCTGCTGGCAGTACAAAAAAATAAGCTGCAGATCTCCTTAGGCTGAGTCATGGTGCTTTGGGGCAGGGACCATGCATATCATGGGAATATTTCACAGTTTCTGCTCTGTTTTCAGTGTATGACACCAAAACACCCACCTGATGACATCCTTTCAAGAGCAAAGGCAGCAATTTGCAGAATTCCGCTTCTTAGGGGAAGTGAGAAATTGCTGAGCTGACACCAAGTCCTGCAGTGTCCCTGTCACCTGCAGAGCCACCGCATCCTCGCCACGGTAGCGGGCATTGTGACAAAGGTTCTATGTCAGCTGGGTGTGGCAGCCAGGCGCCCCCTAGGGGATGGGGAGCCTGTCAGCCCCGGGCCTGTCACTGCCTGCTGGCCCTGCTGCCACCAGCCATGCCTCTGAAAACTTGTCAAACCATGCCCAGACTTGGGGCCAGTTTGGCCCAAAGTCTGCAAGAGACAAGTCGGGAAGAAAGATATGGGACAGAGGGAGAAAGCGAAGGGAGCAGGAGAAAGGGAAGGAAGAATAAAAAGTAGTGTTGGGCTGCAGGAGTGAGATGGAGGAATTGCAAGAAAAGAGGCAGGAAGCAGGAGAGTGAGAGAAAAGGAAAGAAGAGACATGCAGCCAGACGAGGGCTTAGTGAGAGAGGATGGGACAGAGAACAGGATGAGAAGGACATAAGGCAAGGCTAGGACAGGCAAGGACAGGCAAGGCAAGGCTAGGCTGCAGGACATGTTTTTGCTTTATAGTTTCTAGCACATTCGTCTTCAGACGAGGAGGAAAGCCATAAGACCGTATGGATTAGGCCCAAGCAAAAACCCCAGCTACTTGAGACACTTAGACTAAGCCTAAAATACCAAGATCTCTCCATAAGGATGCTTTTTATACTGTACTTCCACAATCTGCTGGCAGTACAAAAAAATAAGCTGCAGATCTCCTTAGGCTGAGTCATGGTGCTTTGGGGCAGGGACCATGCATATCATGGGAATATTTCACAGTTTCTGCTCTGTTTTCAGTGTATGACACCAAAACACCCACCTGATGACATCCTTTCAAGAGCAAAGGCAGCAATTTGCAGAATTCCGCTTCTTAGGGGAAGTGAGAAATTGCTGAGCTGACACCAAGTCCTGCAGTGTCCCTGTCACCTGCAGAGCCACCGCATCCTCGCCACGGTAGCGGGCATTGTGACAAAGGTTCTATGTCAGCTGGGTGTGGCAGCCAGGCGCCCCCTAGGGGATGGGGAGCCTGTCAGCCCCGGGCCTGTCACTGCCTGCTGGCCCTGCTGCCACCAGCCATGCCTCTGAAAACTTGTCAAACCATGCCCAGACTTGGGGCCAGTTTGGCCCAAAGTCTGCAAGAGACAAGTCGGGAAGAAAGATATGGGACAGAGGGAGAAAGCGAAGGGAGCAGGAGAAAGGGAAGGAAGAATAAAAAGTAGTGTTGGGCTGCAGGAGTGAGATGGAGGAATTGCAAGAAAAGAGGCAGGAAGCAGGAGAGTGAGAGAAAAGGAAAGAAGAGACATGCAGCCAGACGAGGGCTTAGTGAGAGAGGATGGGACAGAGAACAGGATGAGAAGGACATAAGGCAAGGCTAGGACAGGCAAGGACAGGCAAGGCAAGGCTAGGCTGCAGGACATGTTTTTGCTTTATAGTTTCTAGCACATTCGTCTTCAGACGAGGAGGAAAGCCATAAGACCGTATGGATTACGCCCAAGCAAAAACCCCAGCTACTTGAGACACTTAGACTAAGCCTAAAATACCAAGATCTCTCCATAAGGATGCTTTTTATACTGTACTTCCACAATCTGCTGGCAGTACAAAAAAATAAGCTGCAGATCTCCTTAGGCTGAGTCATGGTGCTTTGGGGCAGGGACCATGCATATCATGGGAATATTTCACAGTTTCTGCTCTGTTTTCAGTGTATGACACCAAAACACCCACCTGATGACATCCTTTCAAGAGCAAAGGCAGCAATTTGCAGAATTCCGCTTCTTAGGGGAAGTGAGAAATTGCTGAGCTGACACCAAGTCCTGCAGTGTCCCTGTCACCTGCAGAGCCACCGCATCCTCGCCACGGTAGCGTGCATTGTGAGAAAGGTTCTATGTCAGCTGGGTGTGGCAGCCAGGCGCCCCCTAGGGGATGGGGAGCCTGTCAGCCCCGGGCCTGTCACTGCCTGCTGGCCCTGCTGCCACCAGCCAGGCCTCTGAAAACTTGTCAAACCATGCCCAGACTTGGGGCCAGTTTGGCCCAAAGTCTGCAAGAGACAAGTCGGGAAGAAAGATATGGGACAGAGGGAGAAAGCGAAGGGAGCAGGAGAAAGGGAAGGAAGAATAAAAAGTAGTGTTGGGCTGCAGGAGTGAGATGGAGGAATTGCAAGAAAAGAGGCAGGAAGCAGGAGAGTGAGAGAAAAGGAAAGAAGAGACATGCAGCCAGACGAGGGCTTAGTGAGAGAGGATGGGACAGAGAACAGGATGAGAAGGACATAAGGCAAGGCTAGGACAGGCAAGGACAGGCAAGGCAAGGCTAGGCTGCAGGACATGTTTTTGCTTTATAGTTTCTAGCACATTCGTCTTCAGACTAGGAGGAAAGCCGTAAGACCGTATGGATTAGGCCCAAGCAAAAACCCCGGCTACTTGAGACACTTAGACTAAGCCTAAAATACCAAGATCTCTCCATAAGGATGCTTTTTATACTGTACTTCCACAATCTGCTGGCAGTACAAAAAAATAAGCTGCAGATCTCCTTAGGCTGAGTCATGGTGCTTTGGGGCAGGGACCATGCATATCATGGGAATATTTCACAGTTTCTGCTCTGTTTTCAGTGTATGACACCAAAACACCCACCTGATGACATCCTTTCAAGAGCAAAGGCAGCAATTTGCAGAATTCTGCTTCTTAGGGGAAGTGAGAAATTGCTGAGCTGACACCAAGTCCTGCAGTGTCCCTGTCACCTGCAGAGCCACCGCATCCTCGCCACGGTAGCGGGCATTGTGAGAAAGGTTCTATGTCAGCTGGGTGTGGCAGCCAGGCGCCCCCTAGGGGATGGGGAGCCTGTCAGCCCCGGGCCTGTCACTGCCTGGTGTCCCTGCTGCCACCAGCCAGGCCTCTGAAAACTTGTCAAACCATGCCCAGACTTGGGGCCAGTTTGGCCCAAAGTCTGCAAGAGACAAGTCGGGAAGAAAGATATGGGACAGAGGGAGAAAGCGAAGGGAGCAGGAGAAAGGGAAGGAAGAATAAAAAGTAGTGTTGGGCTGCAGGAGTGAGATGGAGGAATTGCAAGAAAAGAGGCAGGAAGCAGGAGAGTGAGAGAAAATGAAAGAAGAGACATGCAGCCAGACGAGGGCTTAGTGAGAGAGGATGGGACAGAGAACAGGATGAGAAGGACATAAGGCAAGGCTAGGACAGGCAAGGACAGGCAAGGCAAGGCTAGGCTGCAGGACATGTTTTTGCTTTATAGTTTCTAGCACATTCGTCTTCAGACTAGGAGGAAAGCCATAAGACCGTATGGATTACGCCCAAGCAAAAACCCCAGCTACTTGAGACACTTAGACTAAGCCTAAAATACCAAGATCTCTCCATAAGGATGCTTTTTATACTGTACTTCCACAATCTGCTGGCAGTACAAAAAAATAAGCTGCAGATCTCCTTAGGCTGAGTCATGGTGCTTTGGGGCAGGGACCATGCATATCATGGGAATATTTCACAGTTTCTGCTCTGTTTTCAGTGTATGACACCAAAACACCCACCTGATGACATCCTTTCAAGAGCAAAGGCAGCAATTTGCAGAATTCCGCTTCTTAGGGGAAGTGAGAAATTGCTGAGCTGACACCAAGTCCTGCAGTGTCCCTGTCACCTGCAGAGCCACCGCATCCTCGCCACGGTAGCGGGCATTGTGACAAAGGTTCTATGTCAGCTGGGTGTGGCAGCCAGGCGCCCCCTAGGGGATGGGGAGCCTATCAGCCCCGGGCCTGTCACTGCCTGGTGTCCCTGCTGCCACCAGCCAGGCCTCTGAAAACTTGTCAAACCATGCCCAGACTTGGGGCCAGTTTGGCCCAAAGTCTGCAAGAGACAAGTCGGGAAGAAAGATATGGGACAGAGGGAGAAAGCGAAGGGAGCAGGAGAAAGGGAAGGAAGAATAAAAAGTAGTGTTGGGCTGCAGGAGTGAGATGGAGGAATTGCAAGAAAAGAGGCAGGAAGCAGGAGAGTGAGAGAAAAGGAAAGAAGAGACATGCAGCCAGATGAGAGGTTAGTGAGAGAGGATGGGACAGAGAACAGGATGAGAAGGACATAAGGCAAGGCTAGGACAGGCAAGGACAGGCAAGGCAAGGCTAGGCTGCAGGACATGTTTTTGCTTTATAGTTTCTAGCACATTCGTCTTCAGACTAGGAGGAAAGCCATAAGACCGTATGGATTACGCCCAAGCAAAAACCCCAGCTACTTGAGACACTTAGACTAAGCCTAAAATACCAAGATCTCTCCATAAGGATGCTTTTTATACTGTACTTCCACAATCTGCTGGCAGTACAAAAAAATAAGCTGCAGATCTCCTTAGGCTGAGTCATGGTGCTTTGGGGCAGGGACCATGCATATCATGGGAATATTTCACAGTTTCTGCTCTGTTTTCAGTGTATGACACCAAAACACCCACCTGATGACATCCTTTCAAGAGCAAAGGCAGCAATTTGCAGAATTCCGCTTCTTAGGGGAAGTGAGAAATTGCTGAGCTGACACCAAGTCCTGCAGTGTCCCTGTCACCTGCAGAGCCACCGCATCCTCGCCACGGTAGCGGGCATTGTGAGAAAGGTTCTATGTCAGCTGGGTGTGGCAGCCAGGCGCCCCCTAGGGGATGGGGAGCCTGTCAGCCCCGGGCCTGTCACTGCCTGCTGGCCCTGCTGCCACCAGCCAGGCCTCTGAAAACTTGTCAAACCATGCCCAGACTTGGGGCCAGTTTGGCCCAAAGTCTGCAAGAGACAAGTCGGGAAGAAAGATATGGGACAGAGGGAGAAAGCGAAGGGAGCAGGAGAAAGGGAAGGAAGAATAAAAAGTAGTGTTGGGCTGCAGGAGTGAGATGGAGGAATTGCAAGAAAAGAGGCAGGAAGCAGGAGAGTGAGAGAAAAGGAAAGAAGAGACATGCAGCCAGATGAGAGGTTAGTGAGAGAGGATGGGACAGAGAACAGGATGAGAAGGACATAAGGCAAGGCTAGGACAGGCAAGGACAGGCAAGGCAAGGCTAGGCTGCAGGACATGTTTTTGCTTTATAGTTTCTAGCACATTCGTCTTCAGACTAGGAGGAAAGCCGTAAGACCGTATGGATTAGGCCCAAGCAAAAACCCCAGCTACTTGAGACACTTAGACTAAGCCTAAAATACCAAGATCTCTCCATAAGGATGCTTTTTATACTGTACTTCCACAATCTGCTGGCAGTACAAAAAAATAAGCTGCAGATCTCCTTAGGCTGAGTCATGGTGCTTTGGGGCAGGGACCATGCATATCATGGGAATATTTCACAGTTTCTGCTCTGTTTTCAGTGTATGACACCAAAACACCCACCTGATGACATCCTTTCAAGAGAAAAGGCAGCAATTTGCAGAATTCCGCTTCTTAGGGGAAGTGAGAAATTGCTGAGCTGACACCAAGTCCTGCAGTGTCCCTGTCACCTGCAGAGCCACCGCATCCTCGCCACGGTAGCGTGCATTGTGAGAAAGGTTCTATGTCAGCTGGGTGTGGCAGCCAGGCGCCCCCTAGGGGATGGGGAGCCTGTCAGCCCCGGGCCTGTCACTGCCTGCTGGCCCTGCTGCCACCAGCCAGGCCTCTGAAAACTTGTCAAACCATGCCCAGACTTGGGGCCAGTTTGGCCCAAAGTCTGCAAGAGACAAGTCGGGAAGAAAGATATGGGACAGAGGGAGAAAGCGAAGGGAGCAGGAGAAAGGGAAGGAAGAATAAAAAGTAGTGTTGGGCTGCAGGAGTGAGATGGAGGAATTGCAAGAAAAGAGGCAGGAAGCAGGAGAGTGAGAGAAAAGGAAAGAAGAGACATGCAGCCAGACGAGGGCTTAGTGAGAGAGGATGGGACAGAGAACAGGATGAGAAGGAGATAAGGCAAGGCTAGGACAGGCAAGGACAGGCAAGGCAAGGCTAGGCTGCAGGACATGTTTTTGCTTTATAGTTTCTAGCACATTCGTCTTCAGACTAGGAGGAAAGCCGTAAGACCGTATGGATTAGGCCCAAGCAAAAACCCCAGCTACTTGAGACACTTAGACTAAGCCTAAAATACCAAGATCTCTCCATAAGGATGCTTTTTATACTGTACTTCCACAATCTGCTGGCAGTACAAAAAAATAAGCTGCAGATCTCCTTAGGCTGAGTCATGGTGCTTTGGGGCAGGGACCATGCATATCATGGGAATATTTCACAGTTTCTGCTCTGTTTTCAGTGTATGACACCAAAACACCCACCTGATGACATCCTTTCAAGAGCAAAGGCAGCAATTTGCAGAATTCCGCTTCTTAGGGGAAGTGAGAAATTGCTGAGCTGACACCAAGTCCTGCAGTGTCCCTGTCACCTGCAGAGCCACCGCATCCTCGCCACGGTAGCGGGCATTGTGAGAAAGGTTCTATGTCAGCTGGGTGTGGCAGCCAGGCGCCCCCTAGGGGATGGGGAGCCTGTCAGCCCCGGGCCTGTCACTGCCTGGTGTCCCTGCTGCCACCAGCCAGGCCTCTGAAAACTTGTCAAACCATGCCCAGACTTGGGGCCAGTTTGGCCCAAAGTCTGCAAGAGACAAGTCGGGAAGAAAGATATGGGACAGAGGGAGAAAGCGAAGGGAGCAGGAGAAAGGGAAGGAAGAATAAAAAGTAGTGTTGGGCTGCAGGAGTGAGATGGAGGAATTGCAAGAAAAGAGGCAGGAAGCAGGAGAGTGAGAGAAAAGGAAAGAAGAGACATGCAGCCAGACGAGGGCTTAGTGAGAGAGGATGGGACAGAGAACAGGATGAGAAGGACATAAGGCAAGGCTAGGACAGGCAAGGACAGGCAAGGCAAGGCTAGGCTGCAGGACATGTTTTTGCTTTATAGTTTCTAGCACATTCGTCTTCAGACTAGGAGGAAAGCCATAAGACCGTATGGATTACGCCCAAGCAAAAACCCCAGCTACTTGAGACACTTAGACTAAGCCTAAAATACCAAGATCTCTCCATAAGGATGGTTTTTATACTGTACTTCCACAATCTGCTGGCAGTACAAAAAAATAAGCTGCAGATCTCCTTAGGCTGAGTCATGGTGCTTTGGGGCAGGGACCATGCATATCATGGGAATATTTCACAGTTTCTGCTCTGTTTTCAGTGTATGACACCAAAACACCCACCTGATGACATCCTTTCAAGAGCAAAGGCAGCAATTTGCAGAATTCCGCTTCTTAGGGGAAGTGAGAAATTGCTGAGCTGACACCAAGTCCTGCAGTGTCCCTGTCACCTGCAGAGCCACCGCATCCTCGCCACGGTAGCGGGCATTGTGAGAAAGGTTCTATGTCAGCTGGGTGTGGCAGCCAGGCGCCCCCTAGGGGATGGGGAGCCTGTCAGCCCCGGGCCTGTCACTGCCTGCTGGCCCTGCTGCCACCAGCCAGGCCTCTGAAAACTTGTCAAACCATGCCCAGACTTGGGGCCAGTTTGGCCCAAATTCTCCAAGAGACAAGTCGGGAAGAAAGATATGGGACAGAGGGAGAAAGCGAAGGGAGCAGGAGAAAGGGAAGGAAGAATAAAAAGTAGTGTTGGGCTGCAGGAGTGAGATGGAGGAATTGCAAGAAAAGAGGCAGGAAGCAGGAGAGTGAGAGAAAAGGAAAGAAGAGACATGCAGCCAGACGAGGGCTTAGTGAGAGAGGATGGGACAGAGAACAGGATGAGAAGGACATAAGGCAAGGCTAGGACAGGCAAGGACAGGCAAGGCAAGGCTAGGCTGCAGGACATGTTTTTGCTTTATAGTTTCTAGCACATTCGTCTTCAGACTAGGAGGAAAGCCATAAGACCGTATGGATTACGCCCAAGCAAAAACCCCAGCTACTTGAGACACTTAGACTAAGCCTAAAATACCAAGATCTCTCCATAAGGATGCTTTTTATACTGTACTTCCACAATCTGCTGGCAGTACAAAAAAATAAGCTGCAGATCTCCTTAGGCTGAGTCATGGTGCTTTGGGGCAGGGACCATGCATATCATGGGAATATTTCACAGTTTCTGCTCTGTTTTCAGTGTATGACACCAAAACACCCACCTGATGACATCCTTTCAAGAGCAAAGGCAGCAATTTGCAGAATTCCGCTTCTTAGGGGAAGTGAGAAATTGCTGAGCTGACACCAAGTCCTGCAGTGTCCCTGTCACCTGCAGAGCCACCGCATCCTCGCCACGGTAGCGGGCATTGTGACAAAGGTTCTATGTCAGCTGGGTGTGGCAGCCAGGCGCCCCCTAGGGGATGGGGAGCCTGTCAGCCCCGGGCCTGTCACTGCCTGCTGGCCCTGCTGCCACCAGCCATGCCTCTGAAAACTTGTCAAACCATGCCCAGACTTGGGGCCAGTTTGGCCCAAAGTCTGCAAGAGACAAGTCGGGAAGAAAGATATGGGACAGAGGGAGAAAGCGAAGGGAGCAGGAGAAAGGGAAGGAAGAATAAAAAGTAGTGTTGGGCTGCAGGAGTGAGATGGAGGAATTGCAAGAAAAGAGGCAGGAAGCAGGAGAGTGAGAGAAAAGGAAAGAAGAGACATGCAGCCAGATGAGAGGTTAGTGAGAGAGGATGGGACAGAGAACAGGATGAGAAGGACATAAGGCAAGGCTAGGACAGGCAAGGACAGGCAAGGCAAGGCTAGGCTGCAGGACATGTTTTTGCTTTATAGTTTCTAGCACATTCGTCTTCAGACTAGGAGGAAAGCCGTAAGACCGTATGGATTAGGCCCAAGCAAAAACCCCAGCTACTTGAGACACTTAGACTAAGCCTAAAATACCAAGATCTCTCCATAAGGATGCTTTTTATACTGTACTTCCACAATCTGCTGGCAGTACAAAAAAATAAGCTGCAGATCTCCTTAGGCTGAGTCATGGTGCTTTGGGGCAGGGACCATGCCTATCATGGGAATATTTCACAGTTTCTGCTCTGTTTTCAGTGTATGACACCAAAACACCCACCTGATGACATCCTTTCAAGAGCAAAGGCAGCAATTTGCAGAATTCCGCTTCTTAGGGGAAGTGAGAAATTGCTGAGCTGACACCAAGTCCTGCAGTGTCCCTGTCACCTGCAGAGCCACCGCATCCTCGCCACGGTAGCGGGCATTGTGACAAAGGTTCTATGTCAGCTGGGTGTGGCAGCCAGGCGCCCCCTAGGGGATGGGGAGCCTGTCAGCCCCGGGCCTGTCACTGCCTGGTGTCCCTGCTGCCACCAGCCAGGCCTCTGAAAACTTGTCAAACCATGCCCAGACTTGGGGCCAGTTTGGCCCAAAGTCTGCAAGAGACAAGTCGGGAAGAAAGATATGGGACAGAGGGAGAAAGCGAAGGGAGCAGGAGAAAGGGAAGGAAGAATAAAAAGTAGTGTTGGGCTGCAGGAGTGAGATGGAGGAATTGCAAGAAAAGAGGCAGGAAGCAGGAGAGTGAGAGAAAAGGAAAGAAGAGACATGCAGCCAGATGAGAGGTTAGTGAGAGAGGATGGGACAGAGAACAGGATGAGAAGGACATAAGGCAAGGCTAGGACAGGCAAGGACAGGCAAGGCAAGGCTAGGCTGCAGGACATGTTTTTGCTTTATAGTTTCTAGCACATTCGTCTTCAGACTAGGAGGAAAGCCATAAGACCGTATGGATTACGCCCAAGCAAAAACCCCAGCTACTTGAGACACTTAGACTAAGCCTAAAATACCAAGATCTCTCCATAAGGATGCTTTTTATACTGTACTTCCACAATCTGCTGGCAGTACAAAAAAATAAGCTGCAGATCTCCTTAGGCTGAGTCATGGTGCTTTGGGGCAGGGACCATGCATATCATGGGAATATTTCACAGTTTCTGCTCTGTTTTCAGTGTATGACACCAAAACACCCACCTGATGACATCCTTTCAAGAGCAAAGGCAGCAATTTGCAGAATTCCGCTTCTTAGGGGAAGTGAGAAATTGCTGAGCTGACACCAAGTCCTGCAGTGTCCCTGTCACCTGCAGAGCCACCGCATCCTCGCCACGGTAGCGGGCATTGTGAGAAAGGTTCTATGTCAGCTGGGTGTGGCAGCCAGGCGCCCCCTAGGGGATGGGGAGCCTGTCAGCCCCGGGCCTGTCACTGCCTGCTGGCCCTGCTGCCACCAGCCAGGCCTCTGAAAACTTGTCAAACCATGCCCAGACTTGGGGCCAGTTTGGCCCAAAGTCTGCAAGAGACAAGTCGGGAAGAAAGATATGGGACAGAGGGAGAAAGCGAAGGGAGCAGGAGAAAGGGAAGGAAGAATAAAAAGTAGTGTTGGGCTGCAGGAGTGAGATGGAGGAATTGCAAGAAAAGAGGCAGGAAGCAGGAGAGTGAGAGAAAAGGAAAGAAGAGACATGCAGCCAGACGAGGGCTTAGTGAGAGAGGATGGGACAGAGAACAGGATGAGAAGGAGATAAGGCAAGGCTAGGACAGGCAAGGACAGGCAAGGCAAGGCTAGGCTGCAGGACATGTTTTTGCTTTATAGTTTCTAGCACATTCGTCTTCAGACTAGGAGGAAAGCCGTAAGACCGTATGGATTAGGCCCAAGCAAAAACCCCAGCTACTTGAGACACTTAGACTAAGCCTAAAATACCAAGATCTCTCCATAAGGATGCTTTTTATACTGTACTTCCACAATCTGCTGGCAGTACAAAAAAATAAGCTGCAGATCTCCTTAGGCTGAGTCATGGTGCTTTGGGGCAGGGACCATGCATATCATGGGAATATTTCACAGTTTCTGCTCTGTTTTCAGTGTATGACACCAAAACACCCACCTGATGACATCCTTTCAAGAGCAAAGGCAGCAATTTGCAGAATTCCGCTTCTTAGGGGAAGTGAGAAATTGCTGAGCTGACACCAAGTCCTGCAGTGTCCCTGTCACCTGCAGAGCCACCGCATCCTCGCCACGGTAGCGGGCATTGTGACAAAGGTTCTATGTCAGCTGGGTGTGGCAGCCAGGCGCCCCCTAGGGGATGGGGGCCTGTCAGCCCCGGGCCTGTCACTGCCTGCTGGCCCTGCTGCCACCAGCCAGGCCTCTGAAAACTTGTCAAACCATGCCCAGACTTGGGGCCAGTTTGGCCCAAAGTCTGCAAGAGACAAGTCGGGAAGAAAGATATGGGACAGAGGGAGAAAGCGAAGGGAGCAGGAGAAAGGGAAGGAAGAATAAAAAGTAGTGTTGGGCTGCAGGAGTGAGATGGAGGAATTGCAAGAAAAGAGGCAGGAAGCAGGAGAGTGAGAGAAAAGGAAAGAAGAGACATGCAGCCAGATGAGAGGTTAGTGAGAGAGGATGGGACAGAGAACAGGATGAGAAGGACATAAGGCAAGGCTAGGACAGGCAAGGACAGGCAAGGCAAGGCTAGGCTGCAGGACATGTTTTTGCTTTATAGTTTCTAGCACATTCGTCTTCAGACTAGGAGGAAAGCCATAAGACCGTATGGATTACGCCCAAGCAAAAACCCCAGCTACTTGAGACACTTAGACTAAGCCTAAAATACCAAGATCTCTCCATAAGGATGCTTTTTATACTGTACTTCCACAATCTGCTGGCAGTACAAAAAAATAAGCTGCAGATCTCCTTAGGCTGAGTCATGGTGCTTTGGGGCAGGGACCATGCATATCATGGGAATATTTCACAGTTTCTGCTCTGTTTTCAGTGTATGACACCAAAACACCCACCTGATGACATCCTTTCAAGAGCAAAGGCAGCAATTTGCAGAATTCCGCTTCTTAGGGGAAGTGAGAAATTGCTGAGCTGACACCAAGTCCTGCAGTGTCCCTGTCACCTGCAGAGCCACCGCATCCTCGCCACGGTAGCGGGCATTGTGACAAAGGTTCTATGTCAGCTGGGTGTGGCAGCCAGGCGCCCCCTAGGGGATGGGGAGCCTGTCAGCCCCGGGCCTGTCACTGCCTGGTGTCCCTGCTGCCACCAGCCAGGCCTCTGAAAACTTGTCAAACCATGCCCAGACTTGGGGCCAGTTTGGCCCAAAGTCTGCAAGAGACAAGTCGGGAAGAAAGATATGGGACAGAGGGAGAAAGCGAAGGGAGCAGGAGAAAGGGAAGGAAGAATAAAAAGTAGTGTTGGGCTGCAGGAGTGAGATGGAGGAATTGCAAGAAAAGAGGCAGGAAGCAGGAGAGTGAGAGAAAAGGAAAGAAGAGACATGCAGCCAGACGAGGGCTTAGTGAGAGAGGATGGGACAGAGAACAGGATGAGAAGGACATAAGGCAAGGCTAGGACAGGCAAGGACAGGCAAGGCAAGGCTAGGCTGCAGGACATGTTTTTGCTTTATAGTTTCTAGCACATTCGTCTTCAGACTAGGAGGAAAGCCATAAGACCGTATGGATTACGCCCAAGCAAAAACCCCAGCTACTTGAGACACTTAGACTAAGCCTAAAATACCAAGATCTCTCCATAAGGATGCTTTTTATACTGTACTTCCACAATCTGCTGGCAGTACAAAAAAATAAGCTGCAGATCTCCTTAGGCTGAGTCATGGTGCTTTGGGGCAGGGACCATGCATATCATGGGAATATTTCACAGTTTCTGCTCTGTTTTCAGTGTATGACACCAAAACACCCACCTGATGACATCCTTTCAAGAGCAAAGGCAACAATTTGCAGAACTCCGCTTCTTAGGGGAAGTGAGAAATTGCTGAGCTGACACCAAGTCCTGCAGTGTCCCTGTCACCTGCAGAGCCACCGCATCCTCGCCACGGTAGCGGGCATTGTGACAAAGGTTCTATGTCAGCTGGGTGTGGCAGCCAGGCGCCCCCTAGGGGATGGGGAGCCTGTCAGCCCCGGGCCTGTCACTGCCTGGTGTCCCTGCTGCCACCAGCCAGGCCTCTGAAAACTTGTCAAACCATGCCCAGACTTGAGGCCAGTTTGGCCCAAAGTCTGCAAGAGACAAGTCGGGAAGAAAGATATGGGACAGAGGGAGAAAGCGAAGGGAGCAGGAGAAAGGGAAGGAAGAATAAAAAGTAGTGTTGGGCTGCAGGAGTGAGATGGAGGAATTGCAAGAAAAGAGGCAGGAAGCAGGAGAGTGAGAGAAAAGGAAAGAAGAGACATGCAGCCAGACGAGGGCTTAGTGAGAGAGGATGGGACAGAGAACAGGATGAGAAGGACATAAGGCAAGGCTAGGACAGGCAAGGACAGGCAAGGCAAGGCTAGGCTGCAGGACATGTTTTTGCTTTATAGTTTCTAGCACATTCGTCTTCAGACTAGGAGGAAAGCCATAAGACCGTATGGATTAGGCCCAAGCAAAAACCCCAGCTACTTGAG
The DNA here is from genome assembly GCF_036013475.1 of Columba livia. Taxonomy (NCBI): domain Eukaryota; kingdom Metazoa; phylum Chordata; class Aves; order Columbiformes; family Columbidae; genus Columba; species Columba livia. The sequence continues at coordinate 3,880,004 of NW_027043007.1, read as the reverse complement.
ACACTTAGACTAAGCCTAAAATACCAAGATCTCTCCATAAGGATGCTTTTTATACTGTACTTCCACAATCTGCTGGCAGTACAAAAAAATAAGCTGCAGATCTCCTTAGGCTGAGTCATGGTGCTTTGGGGCAGGGACCATGCCTATCATGGGAATATTTCACAGTTTCTGCTCTGTTTTCAGTGTATGACACCAAAACACCCACCTGATGACATCCTTTCAAGAGCAAAGGCAGCAATTTGCAGAATTCCGCTTCTTAGGGGAAGTGAGAAATTGCTGAGCTGACACCAAGTCCTGCAGTGTCCCTGTCACCTGCAGAGCCACCGCATCCTCGCCACGGTAGCGGGCATTGTGACAAAGGTTCTATGTCAGCTGGGTGTGGCAGCCAGGCGCCCCCTAGGGGATGGGGAGCCTGTCAGCCCCGGGCCTGTCACTGCCTGCTGGCCCTGCTGCCACCAGCCAGGCCTCTGAAAACTTGTCAAACCATGCCCAGACTTGGGGCCAGTTTGGCCCAAAGTCTGCAAGAGACAAGTCGGGAAGAAAGATATGGGACAGAGGGAGAAAGCGAAGGGAGCAGGAGAAAGGGAAGGAAGAATAAAAAGTAGTGTTGGGCTGCAGGAGTGAGATGGAGGAATTGCAAGAAAAGAGGCAGGAAGCAGGAGAGTGAGAGAAAAGGAAAGAAGAGACATGCAGCCAGATGAGAGGTTAGTGAGAGAGGATGGGACAGAGAACAGGATGAGAAGGACATAAGGCAAGGCTAGGACAGGCAAGGACAGGCAAGGCAAGGCTAGGCTGCAGGACATGTTTTTGCTTTATAGTTTCTAGCACATTCGTCTTCAGACTAGGAGGAAAGCCGTAAGACCGTATGGATTAGGCCCAAGCAAAAACCCCAGCTACTTGAGACACTTAGACTAAGCCTAAAATACCAAGATCTCTCCATAAGGATGCTTTTTATACTGTACTTCCACAATCTGCTGGCAGTACAAAAAAATAAGCTGCAGATCTCCTTAGGCTGAGTCATGGTGCTTTGGGGCAGGGACCATGCCTATCATGGGAATATTTCACAGTTTCTGCTCTGTTTTCAGTGTATGACACCAAAACACCCACCTGATGACATCCTTTCAAGAGCAAAGGCAGCAATTTGCAGAATTCCGCTTCTTAGGGGAAGTGAGAAATTGCTGAGCTGACACCAAGTCCTGCAGTGTCCCTGTCACCTGCAGAGCCACCGCATCCTCGCCACGGTAGCGGGCATTGTGACAAAGGTTCTATGTCAGCTGGGTGTGGCAGCCAGGCGCCCCCTAGGGGATGGGGAGCCTGTCAGCCCCGGGCCTGTCACTGCCTGCTGGCCCTGCTGCCACCAGCCAGGCCTCTGAAAACTTGTCAAACCATGCCCAGACTTGGGGCCAGTTTGGCCCAAAGTCTGCAAGAGACAAGTCGGGAAGAAAGATATGGGACAGAGGGAGAAAGCGAAGGGAGCAGGAGAAAGGGAAGGAAGAATAAAAAGTAGTGTTGGGCTGCAGGAGTGAGATGGAGGAATTGCAAGAAAAGAGGCAGGAAGCAGGAGAGTGAGAGAAAAGGAAAGAAGAGACATGCAGCCAGACGAGGGCTTAGTGAGAGAGGATGGGACAGAGAACAGGATGAGAAGGACATAAGGCAAGGCTAGGACAGGCAAGGACAGGCAAGGCAAGGCTAGGCTGCAGGACATGTTTTTGCTTTATAGTTTCTAGCACATTCGTCTTCAGACGAGGAGGAAAGCCATAAGACCGTATGGATTAGGCCCAAGCAAAAACCCCAGCTACTTGAGACACTTAGACTAAGCCTAAAATACCAAGATCTCTCCATAAGGATGCTTTTTATACTGTACTTCCACAATCTGCTGGCAGTACAAAAAAATAAGCTGCAGATCTCCTTAGGCTGAGTCATGGTGCTTTGGGGCAGGGACCATGCATATCATGGGAATATTTCACAGTTTCTGCTCTGTTTTCAGTGTATGACACCAAAACACCCACCTGATGACATCCTTTCAAGAGCAAAGGCAACAATTTGCAGAACTCCGCTTCTTAGGGGAAGTGAGAAATTGCTGAGCTGACACCAAGTCCTGCAGTGTCCCTGTCACCTGCAGAGCCACCGCATCCTCGCCACGGTAGCGGGCATTGTGACAAAGGTTCTATGTCAGCTGGGTGTGGCAGCCAGGCGCCCCCTAGGGGATGGGGAGCCTGTCAGCCCCGGGCCTGTCACTGCCTGCTGGCCCTGCTGCCACCAGCCAGGCCTCTGAAAACTTGTCAAACCATGCCCAGACTTGGGGCCAGTTTGGCCCAAAGTCTGCAAGAGACAAGTCGGGAAGAAAGATATGGGACAGAGGGAGAAAGCGAAGGGAGCAGGAGAAAGGGAAGGAAGAATAAAAAGTAGTGTTGGGCTGCAGGAGTGAGATGGAGGAATTGCAAGAAAAGAGGCAGGAAGCAGGAGAGTGAGAGAAAAGGAAAGAAGAGACATGCAGCCAGACGAGGGCTTAGTGAGAGAGGATGGGACAGAGAACAGGATGAGAAGGACATAAGGCAAGGCTAGGACAGGCAAGGACAGGCAAGGCAAGGCTAGGCTGCAGGACATGTTTTTGCTTTATAGTTTCTAGCACATTCGTCTTCAGACGAGGAGGAAAGCCATAAGACCGTATGGATTAGGCCCAAGCAAAAACCCCAGCTACTTGAGACACTTAGACTAAGCCTAAAATACCAAGATCTCTCCATAAGGATGCTTTTTATACTGTACTTCCACAATCTGCTGGCAGTACAAAAAAATAAGCTGCAGATCTCCTTAGGCTGAGTCATGGTGCTTTGGGGCAGGGACCATGCCTATCATGGGAATATTTCACAGTTTCTGCTCTGTTTTCAGTGTATGACACCAAAACACCCACCTGATGACATCCTTTCAAGAGCAAAGGCAGCAATTTGCAGAATTCCGCTTCTTAGGGGAAGTGAGAAATTGCTGAGCTGACACCAAGTCCTGCAGTGTCCCTGTCACCTGCAGAGCCACCGCATCCTCGCCACGGTAGCGGGCATTGTGACAAAGGTTCTATGTCAGCTGGGTGTGGCAGCCAGGCGCCCCCTAGGGGATGGGGAGCCTGTCAGCCCCGGGCCTGTCACTGCTTGCTGGCCCTGCTGCCACCAGCCAGGCCTCTGAAAACTTGTCAAAGCATGCCCAGACTTGGGGCCAGTTTGGCCCAAAGTCTGCAAGAGACAAGTCGGGAAGAAAGATATGGGACAGAGGGAGAAAGCGAAGGGAGCAGGAGAAAGGGAAGGAAGAATAAAAAGTAGTGTTGGGCTGCAGGAGTGAGATGGAGGAATTGCAAGAAAAGAGGCAGGAAGCAGGAGAGTGAGAGAAAAGGAAAGAAGAGACATGCAGCCAGACGAGGGCTTAGTGAGAGAGGATGGGACAGAGAACAGGATGAGAAGGACATAAGGCAAGGCTAGGACAGGCAAGGACAGGCAAGGCAAGGCTAGGCTGCAGGACATGTTTTTGCTTTATAGTTTCTAGCACATTCATCTTCAGACGAGGAGGAAAGCCATAAGACCGTATGGATTAGGCCCAAGCAAAAACCCCAGCTACTTGAGACACTTAGACTAAGCCTAAAATACCAAGATCTCTCCATAAGGATGCTTTTTATACTGTACTTCCACAATCTGCTGGCAGTACAAAAAAATAAGCTGCAGATCTCCTTAGGCTGAGTCATGGTGCTTTGGGGCAGGGACCATGCATATCATGGGAATATTTCACAGTTTCTGCTCTGTTTTCAGTGTATGACACCAAAACACCCACCTGATGACATCCTTTCAAGAGCAAAGGCAGCAATTTGCAGAATTCCGCTTCTTAGGGGAAGTGAGAAATTGCTGAGCTGACACCAAGTCCTGCAGTGTCCCTGTCACCTGCAGAGCCACCGCATCCTCGCCACGGTAGCGGGCATTGTGACAAAGGTTCTATGTCAGCTGGGTGTGGCAGCCAGGCGCCCCCTAGGGGATGGGGAGCCTGTCAGCCCCGGGCCTGTCACTGCCTGCTGGCCCTGCTGCCACCAGCCAGGCCTCTGAAAACTTGTCAAACCATGCCCAGACTTGGGGCCAGTGTGGCCCAAAGTCTGCAAGAGACAAGTCGGGAAGAAAGATATGGGACAGAGGGAGAAAGCGAAGGGAGCAGGAGAAAGGGAAGGAAGAATAAAAAGTAGTGTTGGGCTGCAGGAGTGAGATGGAGGAATTGCAAGAAAAGAGGCAGGAAGCAGGAGAGTGAGAGAAAAGGAAAGAAGAGACATGCAGCCAGACGAGGGCTTAGTGAGAGAGGATGGGACAGAGAACAGGATGAGAAGGACATAAGGCAAGGCTAGGACAGGCAAGGACAGGCAAGGCAAGGCTAGGCTGCAGGACATGTTTTTGCTTTATAGTTTCTAGCACATTCGTCTTCAGACTAGGAGGAAAGCCATAAGACCGTATGGATTAGGCCCAAACAAAAACCCCAGCTACTTGAGACACTTAGACTAAGCCTAAAATACCAAGATCTCTCCATAAGGATGCTTTTTATACTGTACTTCCACAATCTGCTGGCAGTACAAAAAAATAAGCTGCAGATCTCCTTAGGCTGAGTCATGGTGCTTTGGGGCAGGGACCATGCATATCATGGGAATATTTCACAGTTTCTGCTCTGTTTTCAGTGTATGACACCAAAACACCCACCTGATGACATCCTTTCAAGAGCAAAGGCAGCAATTTGCAGAATTTCGCTTCTTAGGGGAAGTGAGAAATTGCTGAGCTGACACCAAGTCCTGCCGTGTCCCTGTCACCTGCAGAGCCACCGCATCCTCGCCACGGTAGCGGGCATTGTGACAAAGGTTCTATGTCAGCTGGGTGTGGCAGCCAGGCGCCCCCTAGGGGATGGGGAGCCTGTCAGCCCCGGGCCTGTCACTGCCTGGTGTCCCTGCTGCCACCAGCCAGGCCTCTGAAAACTTGTCAAACCATGCCCAGACTTGGGGCCAGTTTGGCCCAAAGTCTGCAAGAGACAAGTCGGGAAGAAAGATATGGGACAGAGGGAGAAAGCGAAGGGAGCAGGAGAAAGGGAAGGAAGAATAAAAAGTAGTGTTGGGCTGCAGGAGTGAGATGGAGGAATTGCAAGAAAAGAGGCAGGAAGCAGGAGAGTGAGAGAAAAGGAAAGAAGAGACATGCAGCCAGACGAGGGCTTAGTGAGAGAGGATGGGACAGAGAACAGGATGAGAAGGACATAAGGCAAGGCTAGGACAGGCAAGGACAGGCAAGGCAAGGCTAGGCTGCAGGACATGTTTTTGCTTTATAGTTTCTAGCACATTCGTCTTCAGACTAGGAGGAAAGCCATAAGACCGTATGGATTAGGCCCAAGCAAAAACCCTAGCTACTTGAGACACTTAGACTAAGCCTAAAATACCAAGATCTCTCCATAAGGATGCTTTTTATACTGTACTTCCACAATCTGCTGGCAGTACAAAAAAATAAGCTGCAGATCTCCTTAGGCTGAGTCATGGTGCTTTGGGGCAGGGACCATGCCTATCATGGGAATATTTCACAGTTTCTGCTCTGTTTTCAGTGTATGACACCAAAACACCCACCTGATGACATCCTTTCAAGAGCAAAGGCAGCAATTTGCAGAATTTCGCTTCTTAGGGGAAGTGAGAAATTGCTGAGCTGACACCAAGTCCTGCCGTGTCCCTGTCACCTGCAGAGCCACCGCATCCTCGCCACGGTAGCGGGCATTGTGACAAAGGTTCTATGTCAGCTGGGTGTGGCAGCCAGGCGCCCCCTAGGGGATGGGGAGCCTGTCAGCCCCGGGCCTGTCACTGCCTGGTGTCCCTGCTGCCACCAGCCAGGCCTCTGAAAACTTGTCAAACCATGCCCAGACTTGGGGCCAGTTTGGCCCAAAGTCTGCAAGAGACAAGTCGGGAAGAAAGATATGGGACAGAGGGAGAAAGCGAAGGGAGCAGGAGAAAGGGAAGGAAGAATAAAAAGTAGTGTTGGGCTGCAGGAGTGAGATGGAGGAATTGCAAGAAAAGAGGCAGGAAGCAGGAGAGTGAGAGAAAAGGAAAGAAGAGACATGCAGCCAGACGAGGGCTTAGTGAGAGAGGATGGGACAGAGAACAGGATGAGAAGGACATAAGGCAAGGCTAGGACAGGCAAGGACAGGCAAGGCAAGGCTAGGCTGCAGGACATGTTTTTGCTTTATAGTTTCTAGCACATTCGTCTTCAGACGAGGAGGAAAGCCATAAGACCGTATGGATTAGGCCCAAACAAAAACCCCAGCTACTTGAGACACTTAGACTAAGCCTAAAATACCAAGATCTCTCCATAAGGATGCTTTTTATACTGTACTTCCACAATCTGCTGGCAGTACAAAGAAATAAGCTGCAGATCTCCTTAGGCTGAGTCATGGTGCTTTGGGGCAGGGACCATGCCTATCATGGGAATATTTCACAGTTTCTGCTCTGTTTTCAGTGTATGACACCAAAACACCCACCTGATGACATCCTTTCAAGAGCAAAGGCAGCAATTTGCAGAATTTCGCTTCTTAGGGGAAGTGAGAAATTGCTGAGCTGACACCAAGTCCTGCCGTGTCCCTGTCACCTGCAGAGCCACCGCATCCTCGCCACGGTAGCGGGCATTGTGACAAAGGTTCTATGTCAGCTGGGTGTGGCAGCCAGGCGCCCCCTAGGGGATGGGGAGCCTGTCAGCCCCGGGCCTGTCACTGCCTGGTGTCCCTGCTGCCACCAGCCAGGCCTCTGAAAACTTGTCAAACCATGCCCAGACTTGGGGCCAGTTTGGCCCAAAGTCTGCAAGAGACAAGTCGGGAAGAAAGATATGGGACAGAGGGAGAAAGCGAAGGGAGCAGGAGAAAGGGAAGGAAGAATAAAAAGTAGTGTTGGGCTGCAGGAGTGAGATGGAGGAATTGCAAGAAAAGAGGCAGGAAGCAGGAGAGTGAGAGAAAAGGAAAGAAGAGACATGCAGCCAGACGAGGGCTTAGTGAGAGAGGATGGGACAGAGAACAGGATGAGAAGGACATAAGGCAAGGCTAGGACAGGCAAGGACAGGCAAGGCAAGGCTAGGCTGCAGGACACGTTTTTGCTTTATAGTTTCTAGCACATTCGTCTTCAGACTAGGAGGAAAGCCATAAGACCGTATGGATTAGGCCCAAGCAAAAACCCTAGCTACTTGAGACACTTAGACTAAGCCTAAAATACCAAGATCTCTCCATAAGGATGCTTTTTATACTGTACTTCCACAATCTGCTGGCAGTACAAAAAAATAAGCTGCAGATCTCCTTAGGCTGAGTCATGGTGCTTTGGGGCAGGGACCATGCCTATCATGGGAATATTTCACAGTTTCTGCTCTGTTTTCAGTGTATGACACCAAAACACCCACCTGATGACATCCTTTCAAGAGCAAAGGCAGCAATTTGCAGAATTCCGCTTCTTAGGGGAAGTGAGAAATTGCTGAGCTGACACCAAGTCCTGCAGTGTCCCTGTCACCTGCAGAGCCACCGCATCCTCGCCATGGTAGCGGGCATTGTGACAAAGGTTCTATGTCAGCTGGGTGTGGCAGCCAGGCGCCCCCTAGGGGATGATGAGCCTGTCAGCCCCGGGCCTGTCACTGCCTGCTGGCCCTGCTGCCACCAGCCAGGCCTCTGAAAACTTGTCAAACCATGCCCAGACTTGGGGCCAGTTTGGCCCAAAGTCTGCAAGAGACAAGTCGGGAAGAAAGATATGGGACAGAGGGAGAAAGCGAAGGGAGCAGGAGAAAGGGAAGGAAGAATAAAAAGTAGTGTTGGGCTGCAGGAGTGAGATGGAGGAATTGCAAGAAAAGAGGCAGGAAGCAGGAGAGTGAGAGAAAAGGAAAGAAGAGACATGCAGCCAGACGAGGGCTTAGTGAGAGAGGATGGGACAGAGAACAGGATGAGAAGGAGATAAGGCAAGGCTAGGACAGGCAAGGACAGGCAAGGCAAGGCTAGGCTGCAGGACATGTTTTTGCTTTATAGTTTCTAGCACATTCGTCTTCAGACTAGGAGGAAAGCCGTAAGACCGTATGGATTAGGCCCAAGCAAAAACCCCAGCTACTTGAGACACTTAGACTAAGCCTAAAATACCAAGATCTCTCCATAAGGATGCTTTTTATACTGTACTTCCACAATCTGCTGGCAGTACAAAAAAATAAGCTGCAGATCTCCTTAGGCTGAGTCATGGTGCTTTGGGGCAGGGACCATGCATATCATGGGAATATTTCACAGTTTCTGCTCTGTTTTCAGTGTATGACACCAAAACACCCACCTGATGACATCCTTTCAAGAGCAAAGGCAGCAATTTGCAGAATTCCGCTTCTTAGGGGAAGTGAGAAATTGCTGAGCTGACACCAAGTCCTGCAGTGTCCCTGTCACCTGCAGAGCCACCGCATCCTCGCCACGGTAGCGGGCATTGTGACAAAGGTTCTATGTCAGCTGGGTGTGGCAGCCAGGCGCCCCCTAGGGGATGGGGAGCCTGTCAGCCCCGGGCCTGTCACTGCCTGCTGGCCCTGCTGCCACCAGCCAGGCCTCTGAAAACTTGTCAAACCATGCCCAGACTTGGGGCCAGTGTGGCCCAAAGTCTGCAAGAGACAAGTCGGGAAGAAAGATATGGGACAGAGGGAGAAAGCGAAGGGAGCAGGAGAAAGGGAAGGAAGAATAAAAAGTAGTGTTGGGCTGCAGGAGTGAGATGGAGGAATTGCAAGAAAAGAGGCAGGAAGCAGGAGAGTGAGAGAAAAGGAAAGAAGAGACATGCAGCCAGACGAGGGCTTAGTGAGAGAGGATGGGACAGAGAACAGGATGAGAAGGACATAAGGCAAGGCTAGGACAGGCAAGGACAGGCAAGGCAAGGCTAGGCTGCAGGACATGTTTTTGCTTTATAGTTTCTAGCACATTCGTCTTCAGACTAGGAGGAAAGCCATAAGACCGTATGGATTAGGCCCAAACAAAAACCCCAGCTACTTGAGACACTTAGACTAAGCCTAAAATACCAAGATCTCTCCATAACGATGCTTTTTATACTGTACTTCCACAATCTGCTGGCAGTACAAAAAAATAAGCTGCAGATCTCCTTAGGCTGAGTCATGGTGCTTTGGGGCAGGGACCATGCATATCATGGGAATATTTCACAGTTTCTGCTCTGTTTTCAGTGTATGACACCAAAACACCCACCTGATGACATCCTTTCAAGAGCAAAGGCAGCAATTTGCAGAATTTCGCTTCTTAGGGGAAGTGAGAAATTGCTGAGCTGACACCAAGTCCTGCCGTGTCCCTGTCACCTGCAGAGCCACCGCATCCTCGCCACGGTAGCGGGCATTGTGACAAAGGTTCTATGTCAGCTGGGTGTGGCAGCCAGGCGCCCCCTAGGGGATGGGGAGCCTGTCAGCCCCGGGCCTGTCACTGCCTGGTGTCCCTGCTGCCACCAGCCAGGCCTCTGAAAACTTGTCAAACCATGCCCAGACTTGGGGCCAGTTTGGCCCAAAGTCTGCAAGAGACAAGTCGGGAAGAAAGATATGGGACAGAGGGAGAAAGCGAAGGGAGCAGGAGAAAGGGAAGGAAGAATAAAAAGTAGTGTTGGGCTGCAGGAGTGAGATGGAGGAATTGCAAGAAAAGAGGCAGGAAGCAGGAGAGTGAGAGAAAAGGAAAGAAGAGACATGCAGCCAGACGAGGGCTTAGTGAGAGAGGATGGGACAGAGAACAGGATGAGAAGGACATAAGGCAAGGCTAGGACAGGCAAGGACAGGCAAGGCAAGGCTAGGCTGCAGGACATGTTTTTGCTTTATAGTTTCTAGCACATTCGTCTTCAGACTAGGAGGAAAGCCGTAAGACCGTATGGATTAGGCCCAAACAAAAACCCCAGCTACTTGAGACACTTAGACTAAGCCTAAAATACCAAGATCTCTCCATAAGGATGCTTTTTATACTGTACTTCCACAATCTGCTGGCAGTACAAAAAAATAAGCTGCAGATCTCCTTAGGCTGAGTCATGGTGCTTTGGGGCAGGGACCATGCATATCATGGGAATATTTCACAGTTTCTGCTCTGTTTTCAGTGTATGACACCAAAACACCCACCTGATGACATCCTTTCAAGAGCAAAGGCAGCAATTTGCAGAATTCCGCTTCTTAGGGGAAGTGAGAAATTGCTGAGCTGACACCAAGTCCTGCCGTGTCCCTGTCACCTGCAGAGCCACCGCATCCTCGCCACGGTAGCGGGCATTGTGACAAAGGTTCTATGTCAGCTGGGTGTGGCAGCCAGGCGCCCCCTAGGGGATGGGGAGCCTGTCAGCCCCGGGCCTGTCACTGCCTGGTGTCCCTGCTGCCACCAGCCAGGCCTCTGAAAACTTGTCAAACCATGCCCAGACTTGGGGCCAGTTTGGCCCAAAGTCTGCAAGAGACAAGTCGGGAAGAAAGATATGGGACAGAGGGAGAAAGCGAAGGGAGCAGGAGAAAGGGAAGGAAGAATAAAAAGTAGTGTTGGGCTGCAGGAGTGAGATGGAGGAATTGCAAGAAAAGAGGCAGGAAGCAGGAGAGTGAGAGAAAAGGAAAGAAGAGACATGCAGCCAGACGAGGGCTTAGTGAGAGAGGATGGGACAGAGAACAGGATGAGAAGGACATAAGGCAAGGCTAGGACAGGCAAGGACAGGCAAGGCAAGGCTAGGCTGCAGGACATGTTTTTGCTTTATAGTTTCTAGCACATTCGTCTTCAGACTAGGAGGAAAGCCATAAGACCGTATGGATTAGGCCCAAGCAAAAACCCTAGCTACTTGAGACACTTAGACTAAGCCTAAAATACCAAGATCTCTCCATAAGGATGCTTTTTATACTGTACTTCCACAATCTGCTGGCAGTACAAAAAAATAAGCTGCAGATCTCCTTAGGCTGAGTCATGGTGCTTTGGGGCAGGGACCATGCCTATCATGGGAATATTTCACAGTTTCTGCTCTGTTTTCAGTGTATGACACCAAAACACCCACCTGATGACATCCTTTCAAGAGCAAAGGCAGCAATTTGCAGAATTTCGCTTCTTAGGGGAAGTGAGAAATTGCTGAGCTGACACCAAGTCCTGCCGTGTCCCTGTCACCTGCAGAGCCACCGCATCCTCGCCACGGTAGCGGGCATTGTGACAAAGGTTCTATGTCAGCTGGGTGTGGCAGCCAGGCGCCCCCTAGGGGATGGGGAGCCTGTCAGCCCCGGGCCTGTCACTGCCTGGTGTCCCTGCTGCCACCAGCCATGCCTCTGAAAACTTGTCAAACCATGCCCAGACTTGGGGCCAGTTTGGCCCAAAGTCTGCAAGAGACAAGTCGGGAAGAAAGATATGGGACAGAGGGAGAAAGCGAAGGGAGCAGGAGAAAGGGAAGGAAGAATAAAAAGTAGTGTTGGGCTGCAGGAGTGAGATGGAGGAATTGCAAGAAAAGAGGCAGGAAGCAGGAGAGTGAGAGAAAAGGAAAGAAGAGACATGCAGCCAGACGAGGGCTTAGTGAGAGAGGATGGGACAGAGAACAGGATGAGAAGGACATAAGGCAAGGCTAGGACAGGCAAGGACAGGCAAGGCAAGGCTAGGCTGCAGGACATGTTTTTGCTTTATAGTTTCTAGCACATTCGTCTTCAGACGAGGAGGAAAGCCATAAGACCGTATGGATTAGGCCCAAACAAAAACCCCAGCTACTTGAGACACTTAGACTAAGCCTAAAATACCAAGATCTCTCCATAAGGATGCTTTTTATACTGTACTTCCACAATCTGCTGGCAGTACAAAGAAATAAGCTGCAGATCTCCTTAGGCTGAGTCATGGTGCTTTGGGGCAGGGACCATGCCTATCATGGGAATATTTCACAGTTTCTGCTCTGTTTTCAGTGTATGACACCAAAACACCCACCTGATGACATCCTTTCAAGAGCAAAGGCAGCAATTTGCAGAATTTCGCTTCTTAGGGGAAGTGAGAAATTGCTGAGCTGACACCAAGTCCTGCCGTGTCCCTGTCACCTGCAGAGCCACCGCATCCTCGCCACGGTAGCGGGCATTGTGACAAAGGTTCTATGTCAGCTGGGTGTGGCAGCCAGGCGCCCCCTAGGGGATGGGGAGCCTGTCAGCCCCGGGCCTGTCACTGCCTGGTGTCCCTGCTGCCACCAGCCAGGCCTCTGAAAACTTGTCAAACCATGCCCAGACTTGGGGCCAGTTTGGCCCAAAGTCTGCAAGAGACAAGTCGGGAAGAAAGATATGGGACAGAGGGAGAAAGCGAAGGGAGCAGGAGAAAGGGAAGGAAGAATAAAAAGTAGTGTTGGGCTGCAGGAGTGAGATGGAGGAATTGCAAGAAAAGAGGCAGGAAGCAGGAGAGTGAGAGAAAAGGAAAGAAGAGACATGCAGCCAGACGAGGGCTTAGTGAGAGAGGATGGGACAGAGAACAGGATGAGAAGGACATAAGGCAAGGCTAGGACAGGCAAGGACAGGCAAGGCAAGGCTAGGCTGCAGGACACGTTTTTGCTTTATAGTTTCTAGCACATTCGTCTTCAGACTAGGAGGAAAGCCATAAGACCGTATGGATTAGGCCCAAGCAAAAACCCTAGCTACTTGAGACACTTAGACTAAGCCTAAAATACCAAGATCTCTCCATAAGGATGCTTTTTATACTGTACTTCCACAATCTGCTGGCAGTACAAAAAAATAAGCTGCAGATCTCCTTAGGCTGAGTCATGGTGCTTTGGGGCAGGGACCATGCCTATCATGGGAATATTTCACAGTTTCTGCTCTGTTTTCAGTGTATGACACCAAAACACCCACCTGATGACATCCTTTCAAGAGCAAAGGCAGCAATTTGCAGAATTCCGCTTCTTAGGGGAAGTGAGAAATTGCTGAGCTGACACCAAGTCCTGCAGTGTCCCTGTCACCTGCAGAGCCACCGCATCCTCGCCATGGTAGCGGGCATTGTGACAAAGGTTCTATGTCAGCTGGGTGTGGCAGCCAGGCGCCCCCTAGGGGATGATGAGCCTGTCAGCCCCGGGCCTGTCACTGCCTGCTGGCCCTGCTGCCACCAGCCATGCCTCTGAAAACTTGTCAAACCATGCCCAGACTTGGGGCCAGTTTGGCCCAAAGTCTGCAAGAGACAAGTCGGGAAGAAAGATATGGGACAGAGGGAGAAAGCGAAGGGAGCAGGAGAAAGGGAAGGAAGAATAAAAAGTAGTGTTGGGCTGCAGGAGTGAGATGGAGGAATTGCAAGAAAAGAGGCAGGAAGCAGGAGAGTGAGAGAAAAGGAAAGAAGAGACATGCAGCCAGACGAGGGCTTAGTGAGAGAGGATGGGACAGAGAACAGGATGAGAAGGACATAAGGCAAGGCTAGGACAGGCAAGGACAGGCAAGGCAAGGCTAGGCTGCAGGACATGTTTTTGCTTTATAGTTTCTAGCACATTCGTCTTCAGACTAGGAGGAAAGCCATAAGACCGTATGGATTAGGCCCAAGCAAAAACCCCAGCTACTTGAGACACTTAGACTAAGCCTAAAATACCAAGATCTCTCCATAAGGATGCTTTTTATACTGTACTTCCACAATCTGCTGGCAGTACAAAAAAATAAGCTGCAGATCTCCTTAGGCTGAGTCATGGTGCTTTGGGGCAGGGACCATGCATATCATGGGAATATTTCACAGTTTCTGCTCTGTTTTCAGTGTATGACACCAAAACACCCACCTGATGACATCCTTTCAAGAGCAAAGGCAGCAATTTGCAGAATTTCGCTTCTTAGGGGAAGTGAGAAATTGCTGAGCTGACACCAAGTCCTGCCGTGTCCCTGTCACCTGCAGAGCCACCGCATCCTCGCCACGGTAGCGGGCATTGTGACAAAGGTTCTATGTCAGCTGGGTGTGGCAGCCAGGCGCCCCCTAGGGGATGGGGAGCCTGTCAGCCCCGGGCCTGTCACTGCCTGGTGTCCCTGCTGCCACCAGCCAGGCCTCTGAAAACTTGTCAAACCATGCCCAGACTTGGGGCCAGTTTGGCCCAAAGTCTGCAAGAGACAAGTCGGGAAGAAAGATATGGGACAGAGGGAGAAAGCGAAGGGAGCAGGAGAAAGGGAAGGAAGAATAAAAAGTAGTGTTGGGCTGCAGGAGTGAGATGGAGGAATTGCAAGAAAAGAGGCAGGAAGCAGGAGAGTGAGAGAAAAGGAAAGAAGAGACATGCAGCCAGACGAGGGCTTAGTGAGAGAGGATGGGACAGAGAACAGGATGAGAAGGACATAAGGCAAGGCTAGGACAGGCAAGGACAGGCAAGGCAAGGCTAGGCTGCAGGACATGTTTTTGCTTTATAGTTTCTAGCACATTCGTCTTCAGACTAGGAGGAAAGCCATAAGACCGTATGGATTACGCCCAAGCAAAAACCCCAGCTACTTGAGACACTTAGACTAAGCCTAAAATACCAAGATCTCTCCATAAGGATGCTTTTTATACTGTACTTCCACAATCTGCTGGCAGTACAAAAAAATAAGCTGCAGATCTCCTTAGGCTGAGTCATGGTGCTTTGGGGCAGGGACCATGCATATCATGGGAATATTTCACAGTTTCTGCTCTGTTTTCAGTGTATGACACCAAAACACCCACCTGATGACATCCTTTCAAGAGCAAAGGCAGCAATTTGCAGAATTTCGCTTCTTAGGGGAAGTGAGAAATTGCTGAGCTGACACCAAGTCCTGCCGTGTCCCTGTCACCTGCAGAGCCACCGCATCCTCGCCACGGTAGCGGGCATTGTGACAAAGGTTCTATGTCAGCTGGGTGTGGCAGCCAGGCGCCCCCTAGGGGATGGGGAGCCTGTCAGCCCCGGGCCTGTCACTGCCTGGTGTCCCTGCTGCCACCAGCCAGGCCTCTGAAAACTTGTCAAACCATGCCCAGACTTGGGGCCAGTTTGGCCCAAAGTCTGCAAGAGACAAGTCGGGAAGAAAGATATGGGACAGAGGGAGAAAGCGAAGGGAGCAGGAGAAAGGGAAGGAAGAATAAAAAGTAGTGTTGGGCTGCAGGAGTGAGATGGAGGAATTGCAAGAAAAGAGGCAGGAAGCAGGAGAGTGAGAGAAAAGGAAAGAAGAGACATGCAGCCAGACGAGGGCTTAGTGAGAGAGGATGGGACAGAGAACAGGATGAGAAGGACATAAGGCAAGGCTAGGACAGGCAAGGACAGGCAAGGCAAGGCTAGGCTGCAGGACATGTTTTTGCTTTATAGTTTCTAGCACATTCGTCTTCAGACTAGGAGGAAAGCCGTAAGACCGTATGGATTAGGCCCAAACAAAAACCCCAGCTACTTGAGACACTTAGACTAAGCCTAAAATACCAAGATCTCTCCATAAGGATGCTTTTTATACTGTACTTCCACAATCTGCTGGCAGTACAAAAAAATAAGCTGCAGATCTCCTTAGGCTGAGTCATGGTGCTTTGGGGCAGGGACCATGCATATCATGGGAATATTTCACAGTTTCTGCTCTGTTTTCAGTGTATGACACCAAAACACCCACCTGATGACATCCTTTCAAGAGCAAAGGCAGCAATTTGCAGAATTTCGCTTCTTAGGGGAAGTGAGAAATTGCTGAGCTGACACCAAGTCCTGCCGTGTCCCTGTCACCTGCAGAGCCACCGCATCCTCGCCACGGTAGCGGGCATTGTGACAAAGGTTCTATGTCAGCTGGGTGTGGCAGCCAGGCGCCCCCTAGGGGATGGGGAGCCTGTCAGCCCCGGGCCTGTCACTGCCTGGTGTCCCTGCTGCCACCAGCCAGGCCTCTGAAAACTTGTCAAACCATGCCCAGACTTGGGGCCAGTTTGGCCCAAAGTCTGCAAGAGACAAGTCGGGAAGAAAGATATGGGACAGAGGGAGAAAGCGAAGGGAGCAGGAGAAAGGGAAGGAAGAATAAAAAGTAGTGTTGGGCTGCAGGAGTGAGATGGAGGAATTGCAAGAAAAGAGGCAGGAAGCAGGAGAGTGAGAGAAAAGGAAAGAAGAGACATGCAGCCAGACGAGGGCTTAGTGAGAGAGGATGGGACAGAGAACAGGATGAGAAGGACATAAGGCAAGGCTAGGACAGGCAAGGACAGGCAAGGCAAGGCTAGGCTGCAGGACATGTTTTTGCTTTATAGTTTCTAGCACATTCGTCTTCAGACTAGGAGGAAAGCCATAAGACCGTATGGATTAGGCCCAAACAAAAACCCCAGCTACTTGAGACACTTAGACTAAGCCTAAAATACCAAGATCTCTCCATAAGGATGCTTTTTATACTGTACTTCCACAATCTGCTGGCAGTACAAAAAAATAAGCTGCAGATCTCCTTAGGCTGAGTCATGGTGCTTTGGGGCAGGGACCATGCATATCATGGGAATATTTCACAGTTTCTGCTCTATTTTCAGTGTATGACACCAAAACACCCACCTGATGACATCCTTTCAAGAGCAAAGGCAGCAATTTGCAGAATTTCGCTTCTTAGGGGAAGTGAGAAATTGCTGAGCTGACACCAAGTCCTGCCGTGTCCCTGTCACCTGCAGAGCCACCGCATCCTCGCCACGGTAGCGGGCATTGTGACAAAGGTTCTATGTCAGCTGGGTGTGGCAGCCAGGCGCCCCCTAGGGGATGGGGAGCCTGTCAGCCCCGGGCCTGTCACTGCCTGGTGTCCCTGCTGCCACCAGCCAGGCCTCTGAAAACTTGTCAAACCATGCCCAGACTTGGGGCCAGTTTGGCCCAAAGTCTGCAAGAGACAAGTCGGGAAGAAAGATATGGGACAGAGGGAGAAAGCGAAGGGAGCAGGAGAAAGGGAAGGAAGAATAAAAAGTAGTGTTGGGCTGCAGGAGTGAGATGGAGGAATTGCAAGAAAAGAGGCAGGAAGCAGGAGAGTGAGAGAAAAGGAAAGAAGAGACATGCAGCCAGACGAGGGGTTAGTGAGAGAGGATGGGACAGAGAACAGGATGAGAAGGACATAAGGCAAGGCTAGGACAGGCAAGGACAGGCAAGGCAAGGCTAGGCTGCAGGACATGTTTTTGCTTTATAGTTTCTAGCACATTCGTCTTCAGACTAGGAGGAAAGCCATAAGACCGTATGGATTAGGCCCAAGCAAAAACCCTAGCTACTTGAGACACTTAGACTAAGCCCAAAATACCAAGATCTCTCCATAAGGATGCTTTTTATACTGTACTTCCACAATCTGCTGGCAGTACAAAAAAATAAGCTGCAGATCTCCTTAGGCTGAGTCATGGTGCTTTGGGGCAGGGACCATGCCTATCATGGGAATATTTCACAGTTTCTGCTCTGTTTTCAGTGTATGACACCAAAACACCCACCTGATGACATCCTTTCAAGAGCAAAGGCAGCAATTTGCACAATTCCGCTTCTTAGGGGAAGTGAGAAATTGCTGAGCTGACACCAAGTCCTGCAGTGTCCCTGTCACCTGCAGAGCCACCGCATCCTCGCCATGGTAGCGGGCATTGTGACAAAGGTTCTATGTCAGCTGGGTGTGGCAGCCAGGCGCCCCCTAGGGGATGGGGAGCCTGTCAGCCCCGGGCCTGTCACTGCCTGCTGGCCCTGCTGCCACCAGCCATGCCTCTGAAAACTTGTCAAACCATGCCCAGACTTGGGGCCAGTTTGGCCCAAAGTCTGCAAGAGACAAGTCGGGAAGAAAGATATGGGACAGAGGGAGAAAGCGAAGGGAGCAGGAGAAAGGGAAGGAAGAATAAAAAGTAGTGTTGGGCTGCAGGAGTGAGATGGAGGAATTGCAAGAAAAGAGGCAGGAAGCAGGAGAGTGAGAGAAAAGGAAAGAAGAGACATGCAGCCAGACGAGGGCTTAGTGAGAGAGGATGGGACAGAGAACAGGATGAGAAGGACATAAGGCAAGGCTAGGACAGGCAAGGACAGGCAAGGCAAGGCTAGGCTGCAGGACATGTTTTTGCTTTATAGTTTCTAGCACATTCGTCTTCAGACTAGGAGGAAAGCCGTAAGACCGTATGGATTAGGCCCAAACAAAAACCCCAGCTACTTGAGACACTTAGACTAAGCCTAAAATACCAAGATCTCTCCATAAGGATGCTTTTTATACTGTACTTCCACAATCTGCTGGCAGTACAAAAAAATAAGCTGCAGATCTCCTTAGGCTGAGTCATGGTGCTTTGGGGCAGGGACCATGCATATCATGGGAATATTTCACAGTTTCTGCTCTGTTTTCAGTGTATGACACCAAAACACCCACCTGATGACATCCTTTCAAGAGCAAAGGCAGCAATTTGCAGAATTTCGCTTCTTAGGGGAAGTGAGAAATTGCTGAGCTGACACCAAGTCCTGCCGTGTCCCTGTCACCTGCAGAGCCACCGCATCCTCGCCACGGTAGCGGGCATTGTGACAAAGGTTCTATGTCAGCTGGGTGTGGCAGCCAGGCGCCCCCTAGGGGATGGGGAGCCTGTCAGCCCCGGGCCTGTCACTGCCTGGTGTCCCTGCTGCCACCAGCCAGGCCTCTGAAAACTTGTCAAACCATGCCCAGACTTGGGGCCAGTTTGGCCCAAAGTCTGCAAGAGACAAGTCGGGAAGAAAGATATGGGACAGAGGGAGAAAGCGAAGGGAGCAGGAGAAAGGGAAGGAAGAATAAAAAGTAGTGTTGGGCTGCAGGAGTGAGATGGAGGAATTGCAAGAAAAGAGGCAGGAAGCAGGAGAGTGAGAGAAAAGGAAAGAAGAGACATGCAGCCAGACGAGGGCTTAGTGAGAGAGGATGGGACAGAGAACAGGATGAGAAGGACATAAGGCAAGGCTAGGACAGGCAAGGACAGGCAAGGCAAGGCTAGGCTGCAGGACATGTTTTTGCTTTATAGTTTCTAGCACATTCGTCTTCAGACTAGGAGGAAAGCCATAAGACCGTATGGATTAGGCCCAAACAAAAACCCCAGCTACTTGAGACACTTAGACTAAGCCTAAAATACCAAGATCTCTCCATAAGGATGCTTTTTATACTGTACTTCCACAATCTGCTGGCAGTACAAAAAAATAAGCTGCAGATCTCCTTAGGCTGAGTCATGGTGCTTTGGGGCAGGGACCATGCCTATCATGGGAATATTTCACAGTTTCTGCTCTGTTTTCAGTGTATGACACCAAAACACCCACCTGATGACATCCTTTCAAGAGCAAAGGCAGCAATTTGCAGAATTCCGCTTCTTAGGGGAAGTGAGAAATTGCTGAGCTGACACCAAGTCCTGCCGTGTCCCTGTCACCTGCAGAGCCACCGCATCCTCGCCACGGTAGCGGGCATTGTGACAAAGGTTCTATGTCAGCTGGGTGTGGCAGCCAGGCGCCCCCTAGGGGATGGGGAGCCTGTCAGCCCCGGGCCTGTCACTGCCTGGTGTCCCTGCTGCCACCAGCCAGGCCTCTGAAAACTTGTCAAACCATGCCCAGACTTGGGGCCAGTTTGGCCCAAAGTCTGCAAGAGACAAGTCGGGAAGAAAGATATGGGACAGAGGGAGAAAGCGAAGGGAGCAGGAGAAAGGGAAGGAAGAATAAAAAGTAGTGTTGGGCTGCAGGAGTGAGATGGAGGAATTGCAAGAAAAGAGGCAGGAAGCAGGAGAGTGAGAGAAAAGGAAAGAAGAGACATGCAGCCAGACGAGGGCTTAGTGAGAGAGGATGGGACAGAGAACAGGATGAGAAGGACATAAGGCAAGGCTAGGACAGGCAAGGACAGGCAAGGCAAGGCTAGGCTGCAGGACATGTTTTTGCTTTATAGTTTCTAGCACATTCGTCTTCAGACTAGGAGGAAAGCCATAAGACCGTATGGATTAGGCCCAAGCAAAAACCCTAGCTACTTGAGACACTTAGACTAAGCCTAAAATACCAAGATCTCTCCATAAGGATGCTTTTTATACTGTACTTCCACAATCTGCTGGCAGTACAAAAAAATAAGCTGCAGATCTCCTTAGGCTGAGTCATGGTGCTTTGGGGCAGGGACCATGCCTATCATGGGAATATTTCACAGTTTCTGCTCTGTTTTCAGTGTATGACACCAAAACACCCACCTGATGACATCCTTTCAAGAGCAAAGGCAGCAATTTGCAGAATTCCGCTTCTTAGGGGAAGTGAGAAATTGCTGAGCTGACACCAAGTCCTGCAGTGTCCCTGTCACCTGCAGAGCCACCGCATCCTCGCCACGGTAGCGGGCATTGTGACAAAGGTTCTATGTCAGCTGGGTGTGGCAGCCAGGCGCCCCCTAGGGGATGGGGAGCCTGTCAGCCCCGGGCCTGTCACTGCCTGCTGGCCCTGCTGCCACCAGCCAGGCCTCTGAAAACTTGTCAAACCATGCCCAGACTTGGGGCCAGTTTGGCCCAAAGTCTGCAAGAGACAAGTCGGGAAGAAAGATATGGGACAGAGGGAGAAAGCGAAGGGAGCAGGAGAAAGGGAAGGAAGAATAAAAAGTAGTGTTGGGCTGCAGGAGTGAGATGGAGGAATTGCAAGAAAAGAGGCAGGAAGCAGGAGAGTGAGAGAAAAGGAAAGAAGAGACATGCAGCCAGACGAGGGCTTAGTGAGAGAGGATGGGACAGAGAACAGGATGAGAAGGACATAAGGCAAGGCTAGGACAGGCAAGGACAGGCAAGGCAAGGCTAGGCTGCAGGACATGTTTTTGCTTTATAGTTTCTAGCACATTCATCTTCAGACTAGGAGGAAAGCCATAAGACCGTATGGATTAGGCCCAAGCAAAAACCCCAGCTACTTGAGACACTTAGACTAAGCCTAAAATACCAAGATCTCTCCATAAGGATGCTTTTTATACTGTACTTCCACAATCTGCTGGCAGTACAAAAAAATAAGCTGCAGATCTCCTTAGGCTGAGTCATGGTGCTTTGGGGCAGGGACCATGCATATCATGGGAATATTTCACAGTTTCTGCTCTGTTTTCAGTGTATGACACCAAAACACCCACCTGATGACATCCTTTCAAGAGCAAAGGCAGCAATTTGCAGAATTCCGCTTCTTAGGGGAAGTGAGAAATTGCTGAGCTGACACCAAGTCCTGCAGTGTCCCTGTCACCTGCAGAGCCACCGCATCCTCGCCACGGTAGCGGGCATTGTGACAAAGGTTCTATGTCAGCTGGGTGTGGCAGCCAGGCGCCCCCTAGGGGATGGGGAGCCTGTCAGCCCCGGGTCTGTCACTGCCTGCTGGCCCTGCTGCCACCAGCCAGGCCTCTGAAAACTTGTCAAACCATGCCCAGACTTGGGGCCAGTTTGGCCCAAAGTCTGCAAGAGACAAGTCGGGAAGAAAGATATGGGACAGAGGGAGAAAGCGAAGGGAGCAGGAGAAAGGGAAGGAAGAATAAAAAGTAGTGTTGGGCTGCAGGAGTGAGATGGAGGAATTGCAAGAAAAGAGGCAGGAAGCAGGAGAGTGAGAGAAAAGGAAAGAAGAGACATGCAGCCAGACGAGGGCTTAGTGAGAGAGGATGGGACAGAGAACAGGATGAGAAGGACATAAGGCAAGGCTAGGACAGGCAAGGACAGGCAAGGCAAGGCTAGGCTGCAGGACATGTTTTTGCTTTATAGTTTCTAGCACATTCGTCTTCAGACTAGGAGGAAAGCCATAAGACCGTATGGATTAGGCCCAAACAAAAACCCCAGCTACTTGAGACACTTAGACTAAGCCTAAAATACCAAGATCTCTCCATAAGGATGCTTTTTATACTGTACTTCCACAATCTGCTGGCAGTACAAAAAAATAAGCTGCAGATCTCCTTAGGCTGAGTCATGGTGCTTTGGGGCAGGGACCATGCCTATCATGGGAATATTTCACAGTTTCTGCTCTGTTTTCAGTGTATGACACCAAAACACCCACCTGATGACATCCTTTCAAGAGCAAAGGCAGCAATTTGCAGAATTCCGCTTCTTAGGGGAAGTGAGAAATTGCTGAGCTGACACCAAGTCCTGCAGTGTCCCTGTCACCTGCAGAGCCACCGCATCCTCGCCACGGTAGCGGGCATTGTGACAAAGGTTCTATGTCAGCTGGGTGTGGCAGCCAGGCGCCCCCTAGGGGATGGGGAGCCTGTCAGCCCCGGGCCTGTCACTGCCTGCTGGCCCTGCTGCCACCAGCCAGGCCTCTGAAAACTTGTCAAACCATGCCCAGACTTGGGGCCAGTTTGGCCCAAAGTCTGCAAGAGACAAGTCGGGAAGAAAGATATGGGACAGAGGGAGAAAGCGAAGGGAGCAGGAGAAAGGGAAGGAAGAATAAAAAGTAGTGTTGGGCTGCAGGAGTGAGATGGAGGAATTGCAAGAAAAGAGGCAGGAAGCAGGAGAGTGAGAGAAAAGGAAAGAAGAGACATGCAGCCAGACGAGGGCTTAGTGAGAGAGGATGGGACAGAGAACAGGATGAGAAGGACATAAGGCAAGGC
This sequence comes from Columba livia, assembly GCF_036013475.1. Classification (NCBI taxonomy): domain Eukaryota; kingdom Metazoa; phylum Chordata; class Aves; order Columbiformes; family Columbidae; genus Columba; species Columba livia. The sequence goes on along the minus strand of NW_027043007.1, from coordinate 3,857,598 downwards.
TAGGACAGGCAAGGACAGGCAAGGCAAGGCTAGGCTGCAGGACATGTTTTTGCTTTATAGTTTCTAGCACATTCGTCTTCAGACTAGGAGGAAAGCCATAAGACCGTATGGATTAGGCCCAAGCAAAAACCCCAGCTACTTGAGACACTTAGACTAAGCCTAAAATACCAAGATCTCTCCATAAGGATGCTTTTTATACTGTACTTCCACAATCTGCTGGCAGTACAAAAAAATAAGCTGCAGATCTCCTTAGGCTGAGTCATGGTGCTTTGGGGTAGGGACCATGCATATCATGGGAATATTTCACAGTTTCTGCTCTGTTTTCAGTGTATGACACCAAAACACTCACCTGATGACATCCTTTCAAGAGCAAAGGCAGCAATTTGCAGAATTCCGCTTCTTAGGGGAAGTGAGAAATTGCTGAGCTGACACCAAGTCCTGCAGTGTCCCTGTCACCTGCAGAGCCACCGCATCCTCGCCACGGTAGCGGGCATTGTGACAAAGGTTCTATGTCAGCTGGGTGTGGCAGCCAGGCGCCCCCTAGGGGATGGGGAGCCTGTCAGCCCCGGGCCTGTCACTGCCTGCTGGCCCTGCTGCCACCAGCCAGGCCTCTGAAAACTTGTCAAACCATGCCCAGACTTGGGGCCAGTTTGGCCCAAAGTCTGCAAGAGACAAGTCGGGAAGAAAGATATGGGACAGAGGGAGAAAGCGAAGGGAGCAGGAGAAAGGGAAGGAAGAATAAAAAGTAGTGTTGGGCTGCAGGAATGAGATGGAGGAATTGCAAGAAAAGAGGCAGGAAGCAGGAGAGTGAGAGAAAAGGAAAGAAGAGACATGCAGCCAGACGAGGGCTTAGTGAGAGAGGATGGGACAGAGAACAGGATGAGAAGGACATAAGGCAAGGCTAGGACAGGCAAGGACAGGCAAGGCAAGGCTAGGCTGCAGGACATGTTTTTGCTTTATAGTTTCTAGCACATTCATCTTCAGACGAGGAGGAAAGCCATAAGACCGTATGGATTAGGCCCAAGCAAAAACCCCAGCTACTTGAGACACTTAGACTAAGCCTAAAATACCAAGATCTCTCCATAAGGATGCTTTTTATACTGTACTTCCACAATCTGCTGGCAGTACAAAAAAATAAGCTGCAGATCTCCTTAGGCTGAGTCATGGTGCTTTGGGGCAGGGACCATGCATATCATGGGAATATTTCACAGTTTCTGCTCTGTTTTCAGTGTATGACACCAAAACACCCACCTGATGACATCCTTTCAAGAGCAAAGGCAGCAATTTGCAGAATTCCGCTTCTTAGGGGAAGTGAGAAATTGCTGAGCTGACACCAAGTCCTGCAGTGTCCCTGTCACCTGCAGAGCCACCGCATCCTCGCCACGGTAGCGGGCATTGTGACAAAGGTTCTATGTCAGCTGGGTGTGGCAGCCAGGCGCCCTCTAGGGGATGGGGAGCCTGTCAGCCCCGGGCCTGTCACTGCCTGCTGGCCCTGCTGCCACCAGCCAGGCCTCTGAAAACTTGTCAAACCATGCCCAGACTTGGGGCCAGTTTGGCCCAAAGTCTGCAAGAGACAAGTCGGGAAGAAAGATATGGGACAGAGGGAGAAAGCGAAGGGAGCAGGAGAAAGGGAAGGAAGAATAAAAAGTAGTGTTGGGCTGCAGGAGTGAGATGGAGGAATTGCAAGAAAAGAGGCAGGAAGCAGGAGACTGAGAGAAAAGGAAAGAAGAGACATGCAGCCAGACGAGGGCTTAGTGAGAGAGGATGGGACAGAGAACAGGATGAGAAGGACATAAGGCAAGGCTAGGACAGGCAAGGACAGGCAAGGCAAGGCTAGGCTGCAGGACATGTTTTTGCTTTATAGTTTCTAGCACATTCGTCTTCAGACTAGGAGGAAAGCCATAAGACCGTATGGATTAGGCCCAAGCAAAAACCCCAGCTACTTGAGACACTTAGACTAAGCCTAAAATACCAAGATCTCTCCATAAGGATGCTTTTTATACTGTACTTCCACAATCTGCTGGCAGTACAAAAAAATAAGCTGCAGATCTCCTTAGGCTGAGTCATGGTGCTTTGGGGCAGGGACCATGCCTATCATGGGAATATTTCACAGTTTCTGCTCTGTTTTCAGTGTATGACACCAAAACACCCACCTGATGACATCCTTTCAAGAGCAAAGGCAGCAATTTGCAAAATTCCGCTTCTTAGGGGAAGTGAGAAATTGCTGAGCTGACACCACGTCCTGCAGTGTCCCTGTCACCTGCAGAGCCACCGCATCCTCGCCACGGTAGCGGGCATTGTGACAAAGGTTCTATGTCAGCTGGGTGTGGCAGCCAGGCGCCCCCTAGGGGATGGGGAGCCTGTCAGCCCCGGGCCTGTCACTGCCTGCTGGCCCTGCTGCCACCAGCCAGGCCTCTGAAAACTTGTCAAACCATGCCCAGACTTGGGGCCAGTTTGGCCCAAAGTCTGCAAGAGACAAGTCGGGAAGAAAGATATGGGACAGAGGGAGAAAGCGAAGGGAGCAGGAGAAAGGGAAGGAAGAATAAAAAGTAGTGTTGGGCTGCAGGAGTGAGATGGAGGAATTGCAAGAAAAGAGGCAGGAAGCAGGAGAGTGAGAGAAAAGGAAAGAAGAGACATGCAGCCGGACGAGGGGTTAGTGAGAGAGGATGGGACAGAGAACAGGATGAGAAGGACATAAGGCAAGGCTAGGACAGGCAAGGACAGGCAAGGCAAGGCTAGGCTGCAGGACATGTTTTTGCTTTATAGTTTCTAGCACATTCGTCTTCAGACTAGGAGGAAAGCCATAAGACCGTATGGATTAGGCCCAAGCAAAAACCCCAGCTACTTGAGACACTTAGACTAAGCCTAAAATACCAAGATCTCTCCATAAGGATGCTTTTTATACTGTACTTCCACAATCTGCTGGCAGTACAAAAAAATAAGCTGCAGATCTCCTTAGGCTGAGTCATGGTGCTTTGGGGCAGGGACCATGCCTATCATGGGAATATTTCACAGTTTCTGCTCTGTTTTCAGTGTATGACACCAAAACACCCACCTGATGACATCCTTTCAAGAGCAAAGGCAGCAATTTGCAGAATTCCGCTTCTTAGGGGAAGTGAGAAATTGCTGAGCTGACACCAAGTCCTGCAGTGTCCCTGTCACCTGCAGAGCCACCGCATCCTCGCCACGGTAGCGGGCATTGTGACAAAGGTTCTATGTCAGCTGGGTGTGGCAGCCAGGCGCCCCCTAGGGGATGGGGAGCCTGTCAGCCCCGGGCCTGTCACTGACTGCTGCCCCTGCTGCCACCAGCCAGGCCTCTGAAAACTTGTCAAACCATGCCCAGACTTGGGGCCAGTTTGGCCCAAAGTCTGCAAGAGACAAGTCGGGAAGAAAGATATGGGACAGAGGGAGAAAGCGAAGGGAGCAGGAGAAAGGGAAGGAAGAATAAAAAGTAGTGTTGGGCTGCAGGAGTGAGATGGAGGAATTGCAAGAAAAGAGGCAGGAAGCAGGAGAGTGAGAGAAAAGGAAAGAAGAGACATGCAGCCAGACGAGGGCTTAGTGAGAGAGGATGGGACAGAGAACAGGATGAGAAGGACATAAGGCAAGGCTAGGACAGGCAAGGACAGGCAAGGCAAGGCTAGGCTGCAGGACATGTTTTTGCTTTATAGTTTCTAGCACATTCGTCTTCAGACTAGGAGGAAAGCCATAAGACCGTATGGATTAGGCCCAAGCAAAAACCCCAGCTACTTGAGACACTTAGACTAAGCCTAAAATACCAAGATCTCTCCATAAGGATGCTTTTTATACTGTACTTCCACAATCTGCTGGCAGTACAAAAAAATAAGCTGCAGATCTCCTTAGGCTGAGTCATGGTGCTTTGGGGCAGGGACCATGCCTATCATGGGAATATTTCACAGTTTCTGCTCTGTTTTCAGTGTATGACACCAAAACACCCACCTGATGACATCCTTTCAAGAGCAAAGGCAGCAATTTGCAAAATTCCGCTTCTTAGGGGAAGTGAGAAATTGCTGAGCTGACACCACGTCCTGCAGTGTCCCTGTCACCTGCAGAGCCACCGCATCCTCGCCACGGTAGCGGGCATTGTGACAAAGGTTCTATGTCAGCTGGGTGTGGCAGCCAGGCGCCCCCTAGGGGATGGGGAGCCTGTCAGCCCCGGGCCTGTCACTGCCTGCTGGCCCTGCTGCCACCAGCCAGGCCTCTGAAAACTTGTCAAACCATGCCCAGACTTGGGGCCAGTTTGGCCCAAAGTCTGCAAGAGACAAGTCGGGAAGAAAGATATGGGACAGAGGGAGAAAGCGAAGGGAGCAGGAGAAAGGGAAGGAAGAATAAAAAGTAGTGTTGGGCTGCAGGAGTGAGATGGAGGAATTGCAAGAAAAGAGGCAGGAAGCAGGAGAGTGAGAGAAAAGGAAAGAAGAGACATGCAGCCGGACGAGGGGTTAGTGAGAGAGGATGGGACAGAGAACAGGATGAGAAGGACATAAGGCAAGGCTAGGACAGGCAAGGACAGGCAAGGCAAGGCTAGGCTGCAGGACATGTTTTTGCTTTATAGTTTCTAGCACATTCGTCTTCAGACTAGGAGGAAAGCCATAAGACCGTATGGATTAGGCCCAAGCAAAAACCCCAGCTACTTGAGACACTTAGACTAAGCCTAAAATACCAAGATCTCTCCATACGGATGCTTTTTATACTGTACTTCCACAATCTGCTGGCAGTACAAAAAAATAAGCTGCAGATCTCCTTAGGCTGAGTCATGGTGCTTTGGGGCAGGGACCATGCCTATCATGGGAATATTTCACAGTTTCTGCTCTGTTTTCAGTGTATGACACCAAAACACCCACCTGATGACATCCTTTCAAGAGCAAAGGCAGCAATTTGCAGAATTCCGCTTCTTAGGGGAAGTGAGAAATTGCTGAGCTGACACCAAGTCCTGCAGTGTCCCTGTCACCTGCAGAGCCACCGCATCCTCGCCACGGTAGCGGGCATTGTGACAAAGGTTCTATGTCAGCTGGGTGTGGCAGCCAGGCGCCCCCTAGGGGATGGGGAGCCTGTCAGCCCCGGGCCTGTCACTGCCTGCTGGCCCTGCTGCCACCAGCCAGGCCTCTGAAAACTTGTCAAACCATGCCCAGACTTGGGGCCAGTTTGGCCCAAAGTCTGCAAGAGACAAGTCGGGAAGAAAGATATGGGACAGAGGGAGAAAGCGAAGGGAGCAGGAGAAAGGGAAGGAAGAATAAAAAGTAGTGTTGGGCTGCAGGAGTGAGATGGAGGAATTACAAGAAAAGAGGCAGGAAGCAGGAGAGTGAGAGAAAAGGAAAGAAGAGACATGCAGCCAGACGAGGGCTTAGTGAGAGAGGATGGGACAGAGAACAGGATGAGAAGGACATAAGGCAAGGCTAGGACAGGCAAGGACAGGCAAGGCAAGGCTAGGCTGCAGGACATGTTTTTGCTTTATAGTTTCTAGCACATTCGTCTTCAGACTAGGAGGAAAGCCATAAGACCGTATGGATTAGGCCCAAGCAAAAACCCCAGCTACTTGAGACACTTAGACTAAGCCTAAAATACCAAGATCTCTCCATAAGGATGCTTTTTATACTGTACTTCCACAATCTGCTGGCAGTACAAAAAAATAAGCTGCAGATCTCCTTAGGCTGAGTCATGGTGCTTTGGGGCAGGGACCATGCCTATCATGGGAATATTTCACAGTTTCTGCTCTGTTTTCAGTGTATGACACCAAAACACCCACCTGATGACATCCTTTCAAGAGCAAAGGCAGCAATTTGCAGAATTCCGCTTCTTAGGGGAAGTGAGAAATTGCTGAGCTGACACCAAGTCCTGCAGTGTCCCTGTCACCTGCAGAGCCACCGCATCCTCGCCACGGTAGCGGGCATTGTGACAAAGGTTCTATGTCAGCTGGGTGTGGCAGCCAGGCGCCCCCTAGGGGATGGGGAGCCTGTCAGCCCCGGGCCTGTCACTGACTGCTGCCCCTGCTGCCACCAGCCAGGCCTCTGAAAACTTGTCAAACCATGCCCAGACTTGGGGCCAGTTTGGCCCAAAGTCTGCAAGAGACAAGTCGGGAAGAAAGATATGGGACAGAGGGAGAAAGCGAAGGGAGCAGGAGAAAGGGAAGGAAGAATAAAAAGTAGTGTTGGGCTGCAGGAGTGAGATGGAGGAATTGCAAGAAAAGAGGCAGGAAGCAGGAGACTGAGAGAAAAGGAAAGAAGAGACATGCAGCCAGACGAGGGCTTAGTGAGAGAGGATGGGACAGAGAACAGGATGAGAAGGACATAAGGCAAGGCTAGGACAGGCAAGGACAGGCAAGGCAAGGCTAGGCTGCAGGACATGTTTTTGCTTTATAGTTTCTAGCACATTCGTCTTCAGACGAGGAGGAAAGCCATAAGACCGTATGGATTAGGCCCAAGCAAAAACCCCAGCTACTTGAGACACTTAGACTAAGCCTAAAATACCAAGATCTCTCCATAAGGATGCTTTTTATACTGTACTTCCACAATCTGCTGGCAGTACAAAAAAATAAGCTGCAGATCTCCTTAGGCTGAGTCATGGTGCTTTGGGGCAGGGACCATGCATATCATGGGAATATTTCACAGTTTCTGCTCTGTTTTCAGTGTATGACACCAAAACACCCACCTGATGACATCCTTTCAAGAGCAAAGGCAGCAATTTGCAGAATTCCGCTTCTTAGGGGAAGTGAGAAATTGCTGAGCTGACACCAAGTCCTGCAGTGTCCCTGTCACCTGCAGAGCCACCGCATCCTCGCCACGGTAGCGGGCATTGTGACAAAGGTTCTATGTCAGCTGGGTGTGGCAGCCAGGCGCCCCCTAGGGGATGGGGAGCCTGTCAGCCCCGGGCCTGTCACTGCCTGCTGGCCCTGCTGCCACCAGCCAGGCCTCTGAAAACTTGTAAAACCATGCCCAGACTTGGGGCCAGTTTGGCCCAAAGTCTGCAAGAGACAAGTCGGGAAGAAAGATATGGGACAGAGGGAGAAAGCGAAGGGAGCAGGAGAAAGGGAAGGAAGAATAAAAAGTAGTGTTGGGCTGCAGGAGTGAGATGGAGGAATTGCAAGAAAAGAGGCAGGAAGCAGGAGAGTGAGAGAAAAGGAAAGAAGAGACATGCAGCCAGACGAGGGCTTAGTGAGAGAGGATGGGACAGAGAACAGGATGAGAAGGACATAAGGCAAGGCTAGGACAGGCAAGGACAGGCAAGGCAAGGCTAGGCTGCAGGACATGTTTTTGCTTTATAGTTTCTAGCACATTCGTCTTCAGACTAGGAGGAAAGCCATAAGACCGTATGGATTAGGCCCAAGCAAAAACCCCAGCTACTTGAGACACTTAGACTAAGCCTAAAATACCAAGATCTCTCCATAAGGATGCTTTTTATACTGTACTTCCACAATCTGCTGGCAGTACAAAAAAATAAGCTGCAGATCTCCTTAGGCTGAGTCATGGTGCTTTGGGGCAGGGACCATGCCTATCATGGGAATATTTCACAGTTTCTGCTCTGTTTTCAGTGTATGACACCAAAACACCCACCTGATGACATCCTTTCAAGAGCAAAGGCAGCAATTTGCAGAATTCCGCTTCTTAGGGGAAGTGAGAAATTGCTGAGCTGACACCACGTCCTGCAGTGTCCCTGTCACCTGCAGAGCCACCGCATCCTCGCCACGGTAGCAGGCATTGTGACAAAGGTTCTATGTCAGCTGGGTGTGGCAGCCAGGCGCCCCCTAGGGGATGGGGAGCCTGTCAGCCCCGGGCCTGTCACTGCCTGCTGGCCCTGCTGCCACCAGCCAGGCCTCTGAAAACTTGTCAAACCATGCCCAGACTTGGGGCCAGTTTGGCCCAAAGTCTGCAAGAGACAAGTCGGGAAGAAAGATATGGGACAGAGGGAGAAAGCGAAGGGAGCAGGAGAAAGGGAAGGAAGAATAAAAAGTAGTGTTGGGCTGCAGGAGTGAGATGGAGGAATTACAAGAAAAGAGGCAGGAAGCAGGAGAGTGAGAGAAAAGGAAAGAAGAGACATGCAGCCAGACGAGGGCTTAGTGAGAGAGGATGGGACAGAGAACAGGATGAGAAGGACATAAGGCAAGGCTAGGACAGGCAAGGACAGGCAAGGCAAGGCTAGGCTGCAGGACATGTTTTTGCTTTATAGTTTCTAGCACATTCGTCTTCAGACTAGGAGGAAAGCCATAAGACCGTATGGATTAGGCCCAAGCAAAAACCCCAGCTACTTGAGACACTTAGACTAAGCCTAAAATACCAAGATCTCTCCATAAGGATGCTTTTTATACTGTACTTCCACAATCTGCTGGCAGTACAAAAAAATAAGCTGCAGATCTCCTTAGGCTGAGTCATGGTGCTTTGGGGCAGGGACCATGCCTATCATGGGAATATTTCACAGTTTCTGCTCTGTTTTCAGTGTATGACACCAAAACACCCACCTGATGACATCCTTTCAAGAGCAAAGGCAGCAATTTGCAGAATTCCGCTTCTTAGGGGAAGTGAGAAATTGCTGAGCTGACACCAAGTCCTGCAGTGTCCCTGTCACCTGCAGAGCCACCGCATCCTCGCCACGGTAGCGGGCATTGTGACAAAGGTTCTATGTCAGCTGGGTGTGGCAGCCAGGCGCCCCCTAGGGGATGGGGAGCCTGTCAGCCCCGGGCCTGTCACTGCCTGCTGGCCCTGCTGCCACCAGCCAGGTCTCTGAAAACTTGTCAAACCATGCCCAGACTTGGGGCCAGTTTGGCCCAAAGTCTGCAAGAGACAAGTCGGGAAGAAAGATATGGGACAGAGGGAGAAAGCGAAGGGAGCAGGAGAAAGGGAAGGAAGAATAAAAAGTAGTGTTGGGCTGCAGGAGTGAGATGGAGGAATTGCAAGAAAAGAGGCAGGAAGCAGGAGAGTGAGAGAAAAGGAAATAAGAGACATGCAGCCAGACGAGGGCTTAGTGAGAGAGGATGGGACAGAGAACAGGATGAGAAGGACATAAGGCAAGGCTAGGACAGGCAAGGACAGGCAAGGCAAGGCTAGGCTGCAGGACATGTTTTTGCTTTATAGTTTCTAGCACATTCGTCTTCAGACGAGGAGGAAAGCCATAAGACCGTATGGATTAGGCCCAAGCAAAAACCCCAGCTACTTGAGACACTTAGACTAAGCCTAAAATACCAAGATCTCTCCATAAGGATGCTTTTTATACTGTACTTCCACAATCTGCTGGCAGTACAAAAAAATAAGCTGCAGATCTCCTTAGGCTGAGTCATGGTGCTTTGGGGCAGGGACCATGCCTATCATGGGAATATTTCACAGTTTCTGCTCTGTTTTCAGTGTATGACACCAAAACACCCACCTGATGACATCCTTTCAAGAGCAAAGGCAGCAATTTGCAGAATTCCGCTTCTTAGGGGAAGTGAGAAATTGCTGAGCTGACACCAAGTCCTGCAGTGTCCCTGTCACCTGCAGAGCCACCGCATCCTCGCCACGGTAGCGGGCATTGTGACAAAGGTTCTATGTCAGCTGGGTGTGGCAGCCAGGCGCCCCCTAGGGGATGGGGAGCCTGTCAGCCCCGGGCCTGTCACTGCCTGGTGTCCCTGCTGCCACCAGCCAGGCCTCTGAAAACTTGTCAAACCATGCCCAGACTTGGGGCCACTTTGGCCCAAAGTCTGCAAGAGACAAGTCGGGAAGAAAGATATGGGACAGAGGGAGAAAGCGAAGGGAGCAGGAGAAAGGGAAGGAAGAATAAAAAGTAGTGTTGGGCTGCAGGAGTGAGATGGAGGAATTGCAAGAAAAGAGGCAGGAAGCAGGAGAGTGAGAGAAAAGGAAAGAAGAGACATGCAGCCAGACGAGGGCTTAGTGAGAGAGGATGGGACAGAGAACAGGATGAGAAGGACATAAGGCAAGGCTAGGACAGGCAAGGACAGGCAAGGCAAGGCTAGGCTGCAGGACATGTTTTTGCTTTATAGTTTCTAGCACATTCGTCTTCAGACTAGGAGGAAAGCCATAAGACCGTATGGATTAGGCCCAAGCAAAAACCCCAGCTACTTGAGACACTTAGACTAAGCCTAAAATACCAAGATCTCTCCATAAGGATGCTTTTTATACTGTACTTCCACAATCTGCTGGCAGTACAAAAAAATAAGCTGCAGATCTCCTTAGGCTGAGTCATGGTGCTTTGGGGCAGGGACCATGCCTATCATGGGAATATTTCACAGTTTCTGCTCTGTTTTCAGTGTATGACACCAAAACACCCACCTGATGACATCCTTTCAAGAGCAAAGGCAGCAATTTGCAGAATTCCGCTTCTTAGGGGAAGTGAGAAATTGCTGAGCTGACACCAAGTCCTGCAGTGTCCCTGTCACCTGCAGAGCCACCGCATCCTCGCCACGGTAGCGGGCATTGTGACAAAGGTTCTATGTCAGCTGGGTGTGGCAGCCAGGCGCCCCCTAGGGGATGGGGAGCCTGTCAGCCCCGGGCCTGTCACTGCCTGCTGGCCCTGCTGCCACCAGCCAGGCCTCTGAAAACTTGTCAAACCATGCCCAGACTTGGGGCCAGTTTGGCCCAAAGTCTGCAAGAGACAAGTCGGGAAGAAAGATATGGGACAGAGGGAGAAAGCGAAGGGAGCAGGAGAAAGGGAAGGAAGAATAAAAAGTAGTGTTGGGCTGCAGGAGTGAGATGGAGGAATTGCAAGAAAAGAGGCAGGAAGCAGGAGAGTGAGAGAAAAGGAAAGAAGAGACATGCAGCCAGACGAGGGCTTAGTGAGAGAGGATGGGACAGAGAACAGGATGAGAAGGACATAAGGCAAGGCTAGGACAGGCAAGGACAGGCAAGGCAAGGCTAGGCTGCAGGACATGTTTTTGCTTTATAGTTTCTAGCACATTCGTCTTCAGACGAGGAGGAAAGCCATAAGACCGTATGGATTAGGCCCAAGCAAAAACCCCAGCTACTTGAGACACTTAGACTAAGCCTAAAATACCAAGATCTCTCCATAAGGATGCTTTTTATACTGTACTTCCACAATCTGCTGGCAGTACAAAAAAATAAGCTGCAGATCTCCTTAGGCTGAGTCATGGTGCTTTGGGGCAGGGACCATGCATATCATGGGAATATTTCACAGTTTCTGCTCTGTTTTCAGTGTATGACACCAAAACACCCACCTGATGACATCCTTTCAAGAGCAAAGGCAGCAATTTGCAGAATTCCGCTTCTTAGGGGAAGTGAGAAATTGCTGAGCTGACACCAAGTCCTGCAGTGTCCCTGTCACCTGCAGAGCCACCGCATCCTCGCCACGGTAGCGGGCATTGTGACAAAGGTTCTATGTCAGCTGGGTGTGGCAGCCAGGCGCCCCCTAGGGGATGGGGAGCCTGTCAGCCCCGGGCCTGTCACTGCCTGCTGGCCCTGCTGCCACCAGCCAGGCCTCTGAAAACTTGTCAAACCATGCCCAGACTTGGGGCCAGTTTGGCCCAAAGTCTGCAAGAGACAAGTCGGGAAGAAAGATATGGGACAGAGGGAGAAAGCGAAGGGAGCAGGAGAAAGGGAAGGAAGAATAAAAAGTAGTGTTGGGCTGCAGGAGTGAGATGGAGGAATTGCAAGAAAAGAGGCAGGAAGCAGGAGAGTGAGAGAAAAGGAAAGAAGAGACATGCAGCCAGACGAGGGCTTAGTGAGAGAGGATGGGACAGAGAACAGGATGAGAAGGACATAAGGCAAGGCTAGGACAGGCAAGGACAGGCAAGGCAAGGCTAGGCTGCAGGACATGTTTTTGCTTTATAGTTTCTAGCACATTCGTCTTCAGACTAGGAGGAAAGCCATAAGACCGTATGGATTAGGCCCAAGCAAAAACCCCAGCTACTTGAGACACTTAGACTAAGCCTAAAATACCAAGATCTCTCCATAAGGATGCTTTTTATACTGTACTTCCACAATCTGCTGGCAGTACAAAAAAATAAGCTGCAGATCTCCTTAGGCTGAGTCATGGTGCTTTGGGGCAGGGACCATGCCTATCATGGGAATATTTCACAGTTTCTGCTCTGTTTTCAGTGTATGACACCAAAACACCCACCTGATGACATCCTTTCAAGAGCAAAGGCAGCAATTTGCAGAATTCCGCTTCTTAGGGGAAGTGAGAAATTGCTGAGCTGACACCAAGTCCTGCAGTGTCCCTGTCACCTGCAGAGCCACCGCATCCTCGCCACGGTAGCGGGCATTGTGACAAAGGTTCTATGTCAGCTGGGTGTGGCAGCCAGGCGCCCCCTAGGGGATGGGGAGCCTGTCAGCCCCGGGCCTGTCACTGCCTGCTGGCCCTGCTGCCACCAGCCAGGCCTCTGAAAACTTGTCAAACCATGCCCAGACATGGGGCCAGTTTGGCCCAAAGTCTGCAAGAGACAAGTCGGGAAGAAAGATATGGGACAGAGGGAGAAAGCGAAGGGAGCAGGAGAAAGGGAAGGAAGAATAAAAAGTAGTGTTGGGCTGCAGGAGTGAGATGGAGGAATTGCAAGAAAAGAGGCAGGAAGCAGGAGAGTGAGAGAAAAGGAAAGAAGAGACATGCAGCCAGACGAGGGCTTAGTGAGAGAGGATGGGACAGAGAACAGGATGAGAAGGACATAAGGCAAGGCTAGGACAGGCAAGGACAGGCAAGGCAAGGCTAGGCTGCAGGACATGTTTTTGCTTTATAGTTTCTAGCACATTCGTCTTCAGACGAGGAGGAAAGCCATAAGACCGTATGGATTAGGCCCAAGCAAAAACCCCAGCTACTTGAGACACTTAGACTAAGCCTAAAATACCAAGATCTCTCCATAAGGATGCTTTTTATACTGTACTTCCACAATCTGCTGGCAGTACAAAAAAATAAGCTGCAGATCTCCTTAGGCTGAGTCATGGTGCTTTGGGGCAGGGACCATGCATATCACGGGAATATTTCACAGTTTCTGCTCTGTTTTCAGTGTATGACACCAAAACACCCACCTGATGACATCCTTTCAAGAGCAAAGGCAGCAATTTGCAGAATTCCGCTTCTTAGGGGAAGTGAGAAATTGCTGAGCTGACACCAAGTCCTGCAGTGTCCCTGTCACCTGCAGAGCCACCGCATCCTCGCCACGGTAGCGGGCATTGTGACAAAGGTTCTATGTCAGCTGGGTGTGGCAGCCAGGCGCCCCCTAGGGGATGGGGAGCCTGTCAGCCCCGGGCCTGTCACTGCCTGCTGGCCCTGCTGCCACCAGCCAGGCCTCTGAAAACTTGTCAAACCATGCCCAGACTTGGGGCCAGTTTGGCCCAAAGTCTGCAAGAGACAAGTCGGGAAGAAAGATATGGGACAGAGGGAGAAAGCGAAGGGAGCAGGAGAAAGGGAAGGAAGAATAAAAAGTAGTGTTGGGCTGCAGGAGTGAGATGGAGGAATTGCAAGAAAAGAGGCAGGAAGCAGGAGAGTGAGAGAAAAGGAAAGAAGAGACATGCAGCCAGACGAGGGCTTAGTGAGAGAGGATGGGACAGAGAACAGGATGAGAAGGACATAAGGCAAGGCTAGGACAGGCAAGGACAGGCAAGGCAAGGCTAGGCTGCAGGACATGTTTTTGCTTTATAGTTTCTAGCACATTCGTCTTCAGACGAGGAGGAAAGCCATAAGACCGTATGGATTAGGCCCAAGCAAAAACCCCAGCTACTTGAGACACTTAGACTAAGCCTAAAATACCAAGATCTCTCCATAAGGATGCTTTTTATACTGTACTTCCACAATCTGCTGGCAGTACAAAAAAATAAGCTGCAGATCTCCTTAGGCTGAGTCATGGTGCTTTGGGGCAGGGACCATGCCTATCATGGGAATATTTCACAGTTTCTGCTCTGTTTTCAGTGTATGACACCAAAACACCCACCTGATGACATCCTTTCAAGAGCAAAGGCAGCAATTTGCAGAATTCCGCTTCTTAGGGGAAGTGAGAAATTGCTGAGCTGACACCAAGTCCTGCAGTGTCCCTGTCACCTGCAGAGCCACCGCATCCTCGCCACGGTAGCGGGCATTGTGACAAAGGTTCTATGTCAGCTGGGTGTGGCAGCCAGGCGCCCCCTAGGGGATGGGGAGCCTGTCAGCCCCGGGCCTGTCACTGCCTGCTGGCCCTGCTGCCACCAGCCAGGCCTCTGAAAACTTGTCAAACCATGCCCAGACTTGGGGCCAGTTTGGCCCAAAGTCTGCAAGAGACAAGTCGGGAAGAAAGATATGGGACAGAGGGAGAAAGCGAAGGGAGCAGGAGAAAGGGAAGGAAGAATAAAAAGTAGTGTTGGGCTGCAGGAGTGAGATGGAGGAATTGCAAGAAAAGAGGCAGGAAGCAGGAGAGTGAGAGAAAAGGAAAGAAGAGACATGCAGCCAGACGAGGGCTTAGTGAGAGAGGATGGGACAGAGAACAGGATGAGAAGGACATAAGGCAAGGCTAGGACAGGCAAGGACAGGCAAGGCAAGGCTAGGCTGCAGGACATGTTTTTGCTTTATAGTTTCTAGCACATTCGTCTTCAGACGAGGAGGAAAGCCATAAGACCGTATGGATTAGGCCCAAGCAAAAACCCCAGCTACTTGAGACACTTAGACTAAGCCTAAAATACCAAGATCTCTCCATAAGGATGCTTTTTATACTGTACTTCCACAATCTGCTGGCAGTACAAAAAAATAAGCTGCAGATCTCCTTAGGCTGAGTCATGGTGCTTTGGGGCAGGGACCATGCATATCATGGGAATATTTCACAGTTTCTGCTCTGTTTTCAGTGTATGACACCTAAACACCCACCTGATGACATCCTTTCAAGAGCAAAGGCAGCAATTTGCAGAATTCCGCTTCTTAGGGGAAGTGAGAAATTGCTGAGCTGACACCAAGTCCTGCAGTGTCCCTGTCACCTGCAGAGCCACCGCATCCTCGCCACGGTAGCGGGCATTGTGACAAAGGTTCTATGTCAGCTGGGTGTGGCAGCCAGGCGCCCCCTAGGGGATGGGGAGCCTGTCAGCCCCGGGCCTGTCACTGCCTGCTGGCCCTGCTGCCACCAGCCAGGCCTCTGAAAACTTGTCAAACCATGCCCAGACTTGGGGCCAGTTTGGCCCAAAGTCTGCAAGAGACAAGTCGGGAAGAAAGATATGGGACAGAGGGAGAAAGCGAAGGGAGCAGGAGAAAGGGAAGGAAGAATAAAAAGTAGTGTTGGGCTGCAGGAGTGAGATGGAGGAATTGCAAGAAAAGAGGCAGGAAGCAGGAGAGTGAGAGAAAAGGAAAGAAGAGACATGCAGCCAGACGAGGGCTTAGTGAGAGAGGATGGGACAGAGAACAGGATGAGAAGGACATAAGGCAAGGCTAGGACAGGCAAGGACAGGCAAGGCAAGGCTAGGCTGCAGGACATGTTTTTGCTTTATAGTTTCTAGCACATTCGTCTTCAGACTAGGAGGAAAGCCATAAGACCGTATGGATTAGGCCCAAGCAAAAACCCCAGCTACTTGAGACACTTAGACTAAGCCTAAAATACCAAGATCTCTCCATAAGGATGCTTTTTATACTGTACTTCCACAATCTGCTGGCAGTACAAAAAAATAAGCTGCAGATCTCCTTAGGCTGAGTCATGGTGCTTTGGGGCAGGGACCATGCCTATCATGGGAATATTTCACAGTTTCTGCTCTGTTTTCAGTGTATGACACCAAAACACCCACCTGATGACATCCTTTCAAGAGCAAAGGCAGCAATTTGCAGAATTCCGCTTCTTAGGGGAAGTGAGAAATTGCTGAGCTGACACCAAGTCCTGCAGTGTCCCTGTCACCTGCAGAGCCACCGCATCCTCGCCACGGTAGCGGGCATTGTGACAAAGGTTCTATGTCAGCTGGGTGTGGCAGCCAGGCGCCCCCTAGGGGATGGGGAGCCTGTCAGCCCCGGGCCTGTCACTGCCTGCTGGCCCTGCTGCCACCAGCCAGGCCTCTGAAAACTTGTCAAACCATGCCCAGACATGGGGCCAGTTTAGCCCAAAGTCTGCAAGAGACAAGTCGGGAAGAAAGATATGGGACAGAGGGAGAAAGCGAAGGGAGCAGGAGAAAGGGAAGGAAGAATAAAAAGTAGTGTTGGGCTGCAGGAGTGAGATGGAGGAATTGCAAGAAAAGAGGCAGGAAGCAGGAGAGTGAGAGAAAAGGAAAGAAGAGACATGCAGCCAGACGAGGGTTTAGTGAGAGAGGATGGGACAGAGAACAGGATGAGAAGGACATAAGGCAAGGCTAGGACAGGCAAGGACAGGCAAGGCAAGGCTAGGCTGCAGGACATGTTTTTGCTTTATAGTTTCTAGCACATTCGTCTTCAGACGAGGAGGAAAGCCATAAGACCGTATGGATTAGGCCCAAGCAAAAACCCCAGCTACTTGAGGCACTTAGACTAAGCCTAAAATACCAAGATCTCTCCATAAGGATGCTTTTTATACTGTACTTCCACAATCTGCTGGCAGTACAAAAAAATAAGCTGCAGATCTCCTTAGGCTGAGTCATGGTGCTTTGGGGCAGGGACCATGCATATCACGGGAATATTTCACAGTTTCTGCTCTGTTTTCAGTGTATGACACCAAAACACCCACCTGATGACATCCTTTCAAGAGCAAAGGCAGCAATTTGCAGAATTCCGCTTCTTAGGGGAAGTGAGAAATTGCTGAGCTGACACCAAGTCCTGCAGTGTCCCTGTCACCTGCAGAGCCACCGCATCCTCGCCACGGTAGCGGGCATTGTGACAAAGGTTCTATGTCAGCTGGGTGTGGCAGCCAGGCGCCCCCTAGGGGATGGGGAGCCTGTCAGCCCCGGGCCTGTCACTGCCTGCTGGCCCTGCTGCCACCAGCCAGGCCTCTGAAAACTTGTCAAACCATGCCCAGACTTGGGGCCAGTTTGGCCCAAAGTCTGCAAGAGACAAGTCGGGAAGAAAGATATGGGACAGAGGGAGAAAGCGAAGGGAGCAGGAGAAAGGGAAGGAAGAATAAAAAGTAGTGTTGGGCTGCAGGAGTGAGATGGAGGAATTGCAAGAAAAGAGGCAGGAAGCAGGAGAGTGAGAGAAAAGGAAAGAAGAGACATGCAGCCAGACGAGGGCTTAGTGAGAGAGGATGGGACAGAGAACAGGATGAGAAGGACATAAGGCAAGGCTAGGACAGGCAAGGACAGGCAAGGCAAGGCTAGGCTGCAGGACATGTTTTTGCTTTATAGTTTCTAGCACATTCGTCTTCAGACTAGGAGGAAAGCCATAAGACCGTATGGATTAGGCCCAAGCAAAAACCCCAGCTACTTGAGACACTTAGACTAAGCCTAAAATACCAAGATCTCTCCATAAGGATGCTTTTTATACTGTACTTCCACAATCTGCTGGCAGTACAAAAAAATAAGCTGCAGATCTCCTTAGGCTGAGTCATGGTGCTTTGGGGCAGGGACCATGCCTATCATGGGAATATTTCACAGTTTCTGCTCTGTTTTCAGTGTATGACACCAAAACACCCACCTGATGACATCCTTTCAAGAGCAAAGGCAGCAATTTGCAGAATTCCGCTTCTTAGGGGAAGTGAGAAATTGCTGAGCTGACACCAAGTCCTGCAGTGTCCCTGTCACCTGCAGAGCCACCGCATCCTCGCCACGGTAGCGGGCATTGTGACAAAGGTTCTATGTCAGCTGGGTGTGGCAGCCAGGCGCCCCCTAGGGGATGGGGAGCCTGTCAGCCCCGGGCCTGTCACTGCCTGCTGGCCCTGCTGCCACCAGCCAGGCCTCTGAAAACTTGTCAAACCATGCCCAGACATGGGGCCAGTTTAGCCCAAAGTCTGCAAGAGACAAGTCGGGAAGAAAGATATGGGACAGAGGGAGAAAGCGAAGGGAGCAGGAGAAAGGGAAGGAAGAATAAAAAGTAGTGTTGGGCTGCAGGAGTGAGATGGAGGAATTGCAAGAAAAGAGGCAGGAAGCAGGAGAGTGAGAGAAAAGGAAAGAAGAGACATGCAGCCAGACGAGGGCTTAGTGAGAGAGGATGGGACAGAGAACAGGATGAGAAGGACATAAGGCAAGGCTAGGACAGGCAAGGACAGGCAAGGCAAGGCTAGGCTGCAGGACATGTTTTTGCTTTATAGTTTCTAGCACATTCGTCTTCAGACTAGGAGGAAAGCCATAAGACCGTATGGATTAGGCCCAAGCAAAAACCCCAGCTACTTGAGACACTTAGACTAAGCCTAAAATACCAAGATCTCTCCATAAGGATGCTTTTTATACTGTACTTCCACAATCTGCTGGCAGTACAAAAAAATAAGCTGCAGATCTCCTTAGGCTGAGTCATGGTGCTTTGGGGCAGGGACCATGCATATCATGGGAATATTTCACAGTTTCTGCTCTGTTTTCAGTGTATGACACCAAAACACCCACCTGATGACATCCTTTCAAGAGCAAAGGCAGCAATTTGCAGAATTCCGCTTCTTAGGGGAAGTGAGAAATTGCTGAGCTGACACCAAGTCCTGCAGTGTCCCTGTCACCTGCAGAGCCACCGCATCCTCGCCACGGTAGCGGGCATTGTGACAAAGGTTCTATATCAGCTGGGTGTGGCAGCCAGGCGCCCCCTAGGGGATGGGGAGCCTGTCAGCCCCGGGCCTGTCACTGCCTGCTGGCCCTGCTGCCACCAGCCAGGCCTCTGAAAACTTGTCAAACCATGCCCAGACTTGGGGCCAGTTTGGCCCAAAGTCTGCAAGAGACAAGTCGGGAAGAAAGATATGGGACAGAGGGAGAAAGCGAAGGGAGCAGGAGAAAGGGAAGGAAGAATAAAAAGTAGTGTTGGGCTGCAGGAGTGAGATGGAGGAATTGCAAGAAAAGAGGCAGGAAGCAGGAGAGTGAGAGAAAAGGAAAGAAGAGACATGCAGCCAGACGAGGGCTTAGTGAGAGAGGATGGGACAGAGAACAGGATGAGAAGGACATAAGGCAAGGCTAGGACAGGCAAGGACAGGCAAGGCAAGGCTAGGCTGCAGGACATGTTTTTGCTTTATAGTTTCTAGCACATTCGTCTTCAGACTAGGAGGAAAGCCATAAGACCGTATGGATTAGGCCCAAGCAAAAACCCCAGCTACTTGAGACACTTAGACTAAGCCTAAAATACCAAGATCTCTCCATAAGGATGCTTTTTATACTGTACTTCCACAATCTGCTGGCAGTACAAAAAAATAAGCTGCAGATCTCCTTAGGCTGAGTCATGGTGCTTTGGGGTAGGGACCATGCATATCATGGGAATATTTCACAGTTTCTGCTCTGTTTTCAGTGTATGACACCAAAACACTCACCTGATGACATCCTTTCAAGAGCAAAGGCAGCAATTTGCAGAATTCCGCTTCTTAGGGGAAGTGAGAAATTGCTGAGCTGACACCAAGTCCTGCAGTGTCCCTGTCACCTGCAGAGCCACCGCATCCTCGCCACGGTAGCGGGCATTGTGACAAAGGTTCTATGTCAGCTGGGTGTGGCAGCCAGGCGCCCCCTAGGGGATGGGGAGCCTGTCAGCCCCGGGCCTGTCACTGCCTGCTGGCCCTGCTGCCACCAGTCAGGCCTCTGAAAACTTGTCAAACCATGCCCAGACTTGGGGCCAGTTTGGCCCAAAGTCTGCAAGAGACAAGTCGGGAAGAAAGATATGGGACAGAGGGAGAAAGCGAAGGGAGCAGGAGAAATGGAAGGAAGAATAAAAAGTAGTGTTGGGCTGCAGGAGTGAGATGGAGGAATTGCAAGAAAAGAGGCAGGAAGCAGGAGACTGAGAGAAAAGGAAAGAAGAGACATGCAGCCAGACGAGGGCTTAGTGAGAGAGGATGGGACAGAGAACAGGATGAGAAGGACATAAGGCAAGGCTAGGACAGGCAAGGACAGGCAAGGCAAGGCTAGGCTGCAGGACATGTTTTTGCTTTATAGTTTCTAGCACATTCGTCTTCAGACTAGGAGGAAAGCCGTAAGACCGTATGGATTAGGCCCAAGCAAAAACCCCAGCTACTTGAGACACTTAGACTAAGCCTAAAATACCAAGATCTCTCCATAAGGATGGTTTTTATACTGTACTTCCACAATCTGCTGGCAGTACAAAAAAATAAGCTGCAGATCTCCTTAGGCTGAGTCATGGTGCTTTGGGGCAGGGACCATGCATATCATGGGAATATTTCACAGTTTCTGCTCTGTTTTCAGTGTATGACACCAAAACACTCACCTGATGACATCCTTTCAAGAGCAAAGGCAGCAATTTGCAGAATTCCGCTTCTTAGGGGAAGTGAGAAATTGCTGAGCTGACACCAAGTCCTGCAGTGTCCCTGTCACCTGCAGAGCCACCGCATCCTCGCCACGGTAGCGGGCATTGTGACAAAGGTTCTATGTCAGCTGGGTGTGGCAGCCAGGCGCCCCCTAGGGGATGGGGAGCCTGTCAGCCCCGGGCCTGTCACTGCCTGGTGTCCCTGCTGCCACCAGCCAGGCCTCTGAAAACTTGTCAAACCATGCCCAGACTTGGGGCCAGTTTGGCCCAAAGTCTGCAAGAGACAAGTCGGGAAGAAAGATATGGGACAGAGGGAGAAAGCGAAGGGAGCAGGAGAAAGGGAAGGAAGAATAAAAAGTAGTGTTGGGCTGCAGGAGTGAGATGGAGGAATTGCAAGAAAAGAGGCAGGAAGCAGGAGAGTGAGAGAAAAGGAAAGAAGAGACATGCAGCCAGACGAGGGCTTAGTGAGAGAGGATGGGACAGAGAACAGGATGAGAAGGACATAAGGCAAGGCTAGGACAGGCAAGGACAGGCAAGGCAAGGCTAGGCTGCAGGACATGTTTTTGCTTTATAGTTTCTAGCACATTCGTCTTCAGACTAGGAGGAAAGCCATAAGACCGTATGGATTAGGCCCAAGCAAAAACCCCAGCTACTTGAGACACTTAGACTAAGCCTAAAATACCAAGATCTCTCCATAAGGATGCTTTTTATACTGTACTTCCACAATCTGCTGGCAGTACAAAAAAATAAGCTGCAGATCTCCTTAGGCTGAGTCATGGTGCTTTGGGGCAGGGACCATGCATATCATGGGAATATTTCACAGTTTCTGCTCTGTTTTCAGTGTATGACACCAAAACACCCACCTGATGACATCCTTTCAAGAGCAAAGGCAGCAATTTGCAGAATTCCGCTTCTTAGGGGAAGTGAGAAATTGCTGAGCTGACACCAAGTCCTGCAGTGTCCCTGTCACCTGCAGAGCCACCGCATCCTCGCCACGGTAGCGGGCATTGTGACAAAGGTTCTATGTCAGCTGGGTGTGGCAGCCAGGCGCCCCCTAGGGGATGGGGAGCCTGTCAGCCCCGGGCCTGTCACTGCCTAGTGTCCCTGCTGCCACCAGCCAGGCCTCTGAAAACTTGTCAAACCATGCCCAGACTTGGGGCCAGTTTGGCCCAAAGTCTGCAAGAGACAAGTCGGGAAGAAAGATATGGGACAGAGGGAGAAAGCGAAGGGAGCAGGAGAAAGGGAAGGAAGAATAAAAAGTAGTGTTGGGCTGCAGGAGTGAGATGGAGGAATTGCAAGAAAAGAGGCAGGAAGCAGGAGACTGAGAGAAAAGGAAAGAAGAGACATGCAGCCAGACGAGGGCTTAGTGAGAGAGGATGGGACAGAGAACAGGATGAGAAGGAGATAAGGCAAGGCTAGGACAGGCAAGGACAGGCAAGGCAAGGCTAGGCTGCAGGACATGTTTTTGCTTTATAGTTTCTAGCACATTCGTCTTCAGACTAGGAGGAAAGCCGTAAGACCGTATGGATTAGGCCCAAGCAAAAACCCCAGCTACTTGAGACACTTAGACTAAGCCTAAAATACCAAGATCTCTCCATAAGGATGCTTTTTATACTGTACTTCCACAATCTGCTGGCAGTACAAAAAAATAAGCTGCAGATCTCCTTAGGCTGAGTCATGGTGCTTTGGGGCAGGGACCATGCATATCATGGGAATATTTCACAGTTTCTGCTCTGTTTTCAGTGTATGACACCAAAACACCCACCTGATGACATCCTTTCAAGAGCAAAGGCAGCAATTTGCAGAATTCCGCTTCTTAGGGGAAGTGAGAAATTGCTGAGCTGACACCAAGTCCTGCCGTGTCCCTGTCACCTGCAGAGCCACCGCATCCTCGCCACGGTAGCGGGCATTGTGACAAAGGTTCTATGTCAGCTGGGTGTGGCAGCCAGGCGCCCCCTAGGGGATGGGGAGCCTGTCAGCCCCGGGCCTGTCACTGCCTGGTGTCCCTGCTGCCACCAGCCAGGCCTCTGAAAACTTGTCAAACCATGCCCAGACTTGGGGCCAGTTTGGCCCAAAGTCTGCAAGAGACAAGTCGGGAAGAAAGATATGGGACAGAGGGAGAAAGCGAAGGGAGCAGGAGAAAGGGAAGGAAGAATAAAAAGTAGTGTTGGGCTGCAGGAGTGAGATGGAGGAATTGCAAGAAAAGAGGCAGGAAGCAGGAGACTGAGAGAAAAGGAAAGAAGAGACATGCAGCCAGACGAGGGCTTAGTGAGAGAGGATGGGACAGAGAACAGGATGAGAAGGACATAAGGCAAGGCTAGGACAGGCAAGGACAGGCAAGGCAAGGCTAGGCTGCAGGACATGTTTTTGCTTTATAGTTTCTAGCACATTCGTCTTCAGACTAGGAGGAAAGCCATAAGACCGTATGGATTAGGCCCAAGCAAAAACCCCAGCTACTTGAGACACTTAGACTAAGCCTAAAATACCAAGATCTCTCCATAAGGATGCTTTTTATACTGTACTTCGACAATCTGCTGGCAGTACTAAAAAAATAAGCTGCAGATGTCCTTAGGCTGAGTCATGGTGCTTTGGGGAAGGGACCATGCATATCATGGGAATATTTCACAGTTTCTGCTCTGTTTTCAGTGTATGACACCAAAACACCCACCTGATGACATCCTTTCAAGAGCAAAGGCAGCAATTTGCAGAACTCCGCTTCTTAGGGGAAGTGAGAAATTGCTGAGCTGACACCAAGTCCTGCAGTGTCCCTGTCACCTGCAGAGCCACCGCATCATCGCCATGGTAGCGGGCATTGTGACAAAGGTTCTATGTCAGCTGGGTGTGGCAGCCAGGCGCCCCCTAGGGGATGGGGAGCCTGTCAGCCCCGGGCCTGTCACTGCCTGCTGGCCCTGCTGCCACCAGCCAGGCCTCTGAAAACTTGTCAAACCATGCCCAGACTTGAGGCCAGTTTGGCCCAAAGTCTGCAAGAGACAAGTCGGGAAGAAAGATACGGGACAGAGGGAGAAAGCGAAGGGAGCAGGAGAAAGGGAAGGAAGCATAAAAAGTAGTGTTGGGCTGCAGGAGTGAGATGGAGGAATTGCAAGAAAAGAGGCAGGAAGCAGGAGAGTGAGAGAAAAGGAAAGAAGAGACATGCAGCCAGACGAGGGCTTAGTGAGAGAGGATGGGACAGAGAACAGGATGAGAAGGACATAAGGCAAGGCTAGGACAGGCAAGGACAGGCAAGGCAAGGCTAGGCTGCAGGACATGTTTTTGCTTTATAGTTTCTAGCACATTCGTCTTCAGACTAGGAGGAAAGCCATAAGACCGTATGGATTAGGCCCAAGCAAAAACCCCAGCTACTTGAGACACTTAGACTAAGCCTAAAATACCAAGATCTCTCCATAAGGATGCTTTTTATACTGTACTTCCACAATCTGCTGGCAGTACAAAAAAATAAGCTGCAGATCTCCTTAGGCTGAGTCATGGTGCTTTGGGGCAGGGACCATGCATATCATGGGAATATTTCACAGTTTCTGCTCTGTTTTCAGTGTATGACACCAAAACACCCACCTGATGACATCCTTTCAAGAGCAAAGGCAACAATTTGCAGAACTCCGCTTCTTAGGGGAAGTGAGAAATTGCTGAGCTGACACCAAGTCCTGCAGTGTCCCTGTCACCTGCAGAGCCACCGCATCCTCGCCACGGTAGCGGGCATTGTGACAAAGGTTCTATGTCAGCTGGGTGTGGCAGCCAGGCGCCCCCTAGGGGATGGGGAGCCTGTCAGCCCCGGGCCTGTCACTGCCTGCTGGCCCTGCTGCCACCAGCCAGGCCTCTGAAAACTTGTCAAACCATGCCCAGAATTGAGGCCAGTTTGGCCCAAAGTCTGCAAGAGACAAGTCGGGAAGAAAGATATGGGACAGAGGGAGAAAGCGAAGGGAGCAGGAGAAAGGGAAGGAAGAATAAAAAGTAGTGTTGGGCTGCAGGAGTGAGATGGAGGAATTGCAAGAAAAGAGGCAGGAAGCAGGAGAGTGAGAGAAAAGGAAAGAAGAGACATGCAGCCAGATGAGGGGTTAGTGAGAGAGGATGGGACAGAGAACAGGATGAGAAGGACATAAGGCAAGGCTAGGACAGGCAAGGACAGGCAAGGCAAGGCTAGGCTGCAGGACATGTTTTTGCTTTATAGTTTCTAGCACATTCGTCTTCAGACGAGGAGGAAAGCCATAAGACCGTATGGATTAGGCCCAAGCAAAAACCCCAGCTACTTGAGACACTTAGACTAAGCCTAAAATACCAAGATCTCTCCATAAGGATGCTTTTTATACTGTACTTCCACAATCTGCTGGCAGTACAAAAAAATAAGCTGCAGATCTCCTTAGGCTGAGTCATGGTGCTTTGGGGCAGGGACCATGCATATCATGGGAATATTTCACAGTTTCTGCTCTGTTTTCAGTGTATGACACCAAAACACCCACCTGATGACATCCTTTCAAGAGCAAAGGCAGCAATTTGCAGAATTCCGCTTCTTAGGGGAAGTGAGAAATTGCTGAGCTGACACCAAGTCCTGCAGTGTCCCTGTCACCTGCAGAGCCACCGCATCCTCGCCACGGTAGCGGGCATTGTGACAAAGGTTCTATGTCAGCTGGGTGTGGCAGCCAGGCGCCCCCTAGGGGATGGGGGCCTGTCAGCCCCGGGCCTGTCACTGCCTGCTGGCCCTGCTGCCACCAGCCAGGCCTCTGGAAACTTGTAAAACCATGCCCAGACTTGGGGCCAGTTTGGCCCAAAGTCTGCAAGAGACAAGTCGGAAAGAAAGATATGGGACAGAGGGAGAAAGCGAAGGGAGCAGGAGAAAGGGAAGGAAGAATAAAAAGTAGTGTTGGGCTGCAGGAGTGAGATGGAGGAATTGCAAGAAAAGAGGCAGGAAGCAGGAGACTGAGAGAAAAGGAAAGAAGAGACATGCAGCCAGACGAGGGCTTAGTGAGAGAGGATGGGACAGAGAACAGGATGAGAAGGACATAAGGCAAGGCTAGGACAGGCAAGGACAGGCAAGGCAAGGCTAGGCTGCAGGACATGTTTTTGCTTTATAGTTTCTAGCACATTCGTCTTCAGACTAGGAGGAAAGCCATAAGACCGTATGGATTAGGCCCAAGCAAAAACCCCAGCTACTTGAGACACTTAGACTAAGCCTAAAATACCAAGATCTCTCCATAAGGATGCTTTTTATACTGTACTTCCACAATCTGCTGGCAGTACAAAAAAATAAGCTGCAGATCTCCTTAGGCTGAGTCATGGTGCTTTGGGGCAGGGACCATGCATATCATGGGAATATTTCACAGTTTCTGCTCTGTTTTCAGTGTATGACACCAAAACACCCACCTGATGACATCCTTTCAAGAGCAAAGGCAACAATTTGCAGAACTCCGCTTCTTAGGGGAAGTGAGAAATTGCTGAGCTGACACCAAGTCCTGCAGTGTCCCTGTCACCTGCAGAGCCACCGCATCCTCGCCACGGTAGCGGGCATTGTGACAAAGGTTCTATGTCAGCTGGGTGTGGCAGCCAGGCGCCCCCTAGGGGATGGGGAGCCTGTCAGCCCCGGGCCTGTCACTGCCTGCTGGCCCTGCTGCCACCAGCCAGGCCTCTGAAAACTTGTCAAACCATGCCCAGAATTGAGGCCAGTTTGGCCCAAAGTCTGCAAGAGACAAGTCGGGAAGAAAGATATGGGACAGAGGGAGAAAGCGAAGGGAGCAGGAGAAAGGGAAGGAAGAATAAAAAGTAGTGTTGGGCTGCAGGAGTGAGATGGAGGAATTGCAAGAAAAGAGGCAGGAAGCAGGAGAGTGAGAGAAAAGGAAAGAAGAGACATGCAGCCAGATGAGGGGTTAGTGAGAGAGGATGGGACAGAGAACAGGATGAGAAGGACATAAGGCAAGGCTAGGACAGGCAAGGACAGGCAAGGCAAGGCTAGGCTGCAGGACATGTTTTTGCTTTATAGTTTCTAGCACATTCGTCTTCAGACTAGGAGGAAAGCCATAAGACCGTATGGATTAGGCCCAAGCAAAAACCCCAGCTACTTGAGACACTTAGACTAAGCCTAAAATACCAAGATCTCTCCATAAGGATGCTTTTTATACTGTACTTCCACAATCTGCTGGCAGTACAAAAAAATAAGCTGCAGATCTCCTTAGGCTGAGTCATGGTGCTTTGGGGCAGGGACCATGCATATCATGGGAATATTTCACAGTTTCTGCTCTGTTTTCAGTGTATGACACCAAAACACCCACCTGATGACATCCTTTCAAGAGCAAAGGCAGCAATTTGCAGAATTCCGCTTCTTAGGGGAAGTGAGAAATTGCTGAGCTGACACCAAGTCCTGCCGTGTCCCTGTCACCTGCAGAGCCACCGCATCCTCGCCACGGTAGCGGGCATTGTGACAAAGGTTCTATGTCAGCTGGGTGTGGCAGCCAGGCGCCCCCTAGGGGATGGGGAGCCTGTCAGCCCCGGGCCTGTCACTGCCTGGTGTCCCTGCTGCCACCAGCCAGGCCTCTGAAAACTTGTCAAACCATGCCCAGACTTGGGGCCAGTTTGGCCCAAAGTCTGCAAGAGACAAGTCGGGAAGAAAGATATGGGACAGAGGGAGAAAGCGAAGGGAGCAGGAGAAAGGGAAGGAAGAATAAAAAGTAGTGTTGGGCTGCAGGAGTGAGATGGAGGAATTGCAAGAAAAGAGGCAGGAAGCAGGAGAGTGAGAGAAAAGGAAAGAAGAGACATGCAGCCAGACGAGGGCTTAGTGAGAGAGGATGGGACAGAGAACAGGATGAGAAGGACATAAGGCAAGGCTAGGACAGGCAAGGACAGGCAAGGCAAGGCTAGGCTGCAGGACATGTTTTTGCTTTATAGTTTCTAGCACATTCGTCTTCAGACTAGGAGGAAAGCCATAAGACCGTATGGATTAGGCCCAAGCAAAAACCCCAGCTACTTGAGACACTTAGACTAAGCCTAAAATACCAAGATCTCTCCATAAGGATGCTTTTTATACTGTACTTCGACAATCTTCTGGCAGTACTAAAAAAATAAGCTGCAGATGTCCTTAGGCTGAGTCATGGTGCTTTGGGGAAGGGACCATGCATATCATGGGAATATTTCACAGTTTCTGCTCTGTTTTCAGTGTATGACACCAAAACACCCACCTGATGACATCCTTTCAAGAGCAAAGGCAGCAATTTGCAGAACTCCGCTTCTTAGGGGAAGTGAGAAATTGCTGAGCTGACACCAAGTCCTGCAGTGTCCCTGTCACCTGCAGAGCCACCGCATCATCGCCATGGTAGCGGGCATTGTGACAAAGGTTCTATGTCAGCTGGGTGTGGCAGCCAGGCGCCCCCTAGGGGATGGGGAGCCTGTCAGCCCCGGGCCTGTCACTGCCTGCTGGCCCTGCTGCCACCAGCCAGGCCTCTGAAAACTTGTCAAACCATGCCCAGACTTGAGGCCAGTTTGGCCCAAAGTCTGCAAGAGACAAGTCGGGAAGAAAGATACGGGACAGAGGGAGAAAGCGAAGGGAGCAGGAGAAAGGGAAGGAAGAATAAAAAGTAGTGTTGGGCTGCAGGAGTGAGATGGAGGAATTGCAAGAAAAGAGGCAGGAAGCAGGAGAGTGAGAGAAAAGGAAAGAAGAGACATGCAGCCAGACGAGGGCTTAGTGAGAGAGGATGGGACAGAGAACAGGATGAGAAGGACATAAGGCAAGGCTAGGACAGGCAAGGACAGGCAAGGCAAGGCTAGGCTGCAGGACATGTTTTTGCTTTATAGTTTCTAGCACATTCGTCTTCAGACTAGGAGGAAAGCCATAAGACCGTATGGATTAGGCCCAAGCAAAAACCCCAGCTACTTGAGACACTTAGACTAAGCCTAAAATACCAAGATCTCTCCATAAGGATGCTTTTTATACTGTACTTCCACAATCTGCTGGCAGTACAAAAAAATAAGCTGCAGATCTCCTTAGGCTGAGTCATGGTGCTTTGGGGCAGGGACCATGCATATCATGGGAATATTTCACAGTTTCTGCTCTGTTTTCAGTGTATGACACCAAAACACCCACCTGATGACATCCTTTCAAGAGCAAAGGCAACAATTTGCAGAACTCCGCTTCTTAGGGGAAGTGAGAAATTGCTGAGCTGACACCAAGTCCTGCAGTGTCCCTGTCACCTGCAGAGCCACCGCATCCTCGCCACGGTAGCGGGCATTGTGACAAAGGTTCTATGTCAGCTGGGTGTGGCAGCCAGGCGCCCCCTAGGGGATGGGGAGCCTGTCAGCCCCGGGCCTGTCACTGCCTGCTGGCCCTGCTGCCACCAGCCAGGCCTCTGAAAACTTGTCAAACCATGCCCAGAATTGAGGCCAGTTTGGCCCAAAGTCTGCAAGAGACAAGTCGGGAAGAAAGATATGGGACAGAGGGAGAAAGCGAAGGGAGCAGGAGAAAGGGAAGGAAGAATAAAAAGTAGTGTTGGGCTGCAGGAGTGAGATGGAGGAATTGCAAGAAAAGAGGCAGGAAGCAGGAGAGTGAGAGAAAAGGAAAGAAGAGACATGCAGCCAGACGAGGGCTTAGTGAGAGAGGATGGGACAGAGAACAGGATGAGAAGGACATAAGGCAAGGCTAGGACAGGCAAGGACAGGCAAGGCAAGGCTAGGCTGCAGGACATGTTTTTGCTTTATAGTTTCTAGCACATTCGTCTTCAGACTAGGAGGAAAGCCATAAGACCGTATGGATTAGGCCCAAGCAAAAACCCCAGCTACTTGAGACACTTAGACTAAGCCTAAAATACCAAGATCTCTCCATAAGGATGCTTTTTATACTGTACTTCCACAATCTGCTGGCAGTACAAAAAAATAAGCTGCAGATCTCCTTAGGCTGAGTCATGGTGCTTTGGGGCAGGGACCATGCATATCATGGGAATATTTCACAGTTTCTGCTCTGTTTTCAGTGTATGACACCAAAACACCCACCTGATGACATCCTTTCAAGAGCAAAGGCAGCAATTTGCAGAATTCCGCTTCTTAGGGGAAGTGAGAAATTGCTGAGCTGACACCAAGTCCTGCAGTGTCCCTGTCACCTGCAGAGCCACCGCATCCTCGCCACGGTAGCGGGCATTGTGACAAAGGTTCTATGTCAGCTGGGTGTGGCAGCCAGGCGCCCCCTAGGGGATGGGGAGCCTGTCAGCCCCGGGCCTGTCACTGCCTGCTGGCCCTGCTGCCACCAGCCAGGCCTCTGAAAACTTGTCAAACCATGCCCAGACTTGGGGCCAGTTTGGCCCAAAGTCTGCAAGAGACAAGTCGGGAAGAAAGATATGGGACAGAGGGAGAAAGCGAAGGGAGCAGGAGAAAGGGAAGGAAGAATAAAAAGTAGTGTTGGGCTGCAGGAGTGAGATGGAGGAATTGCAAGAAAAGAGGCAGGAAGCAGGAGAGTGAGAGAAAAGGAAAGAAGAGACATGCAGCCAGACGAGGGCTTAGTGAGAGAGGATGGGACAGAGAACAGGATGAGAAGGACATAAGGCAAGGCTAGGACAGGCAAGGACAGGCAAGGCAAGGCTAGGCTGCAGGACATGTTTTTGCTTTATAGTTTCTAGCACATTCGTCTTCAGACTAGGAGGAAAGCCATAAGACCGTATGGATTAGGCCCAAGCAAAAACCCCAGCTACTTGAGACACTTAGACTAAGCCTAAAATACCAAGATCTCTCCATAAGGATGCTTTTTATACTGTACTTCCACAATCTGCTGGCAGTACAAAAAAATAAGCTGCAGATCTCCTTAGGCTGAGTCATGGTGCTTTGGGGCAGGGACCATGCATATCACGGGAATCTTTCACAGTTTCTGCTCTGTTTTCAGTGTATGACACCAAAACACCCACCTGATGACATCCTTTCAAGAGCAAAGGCAGCAATTTGCAGAATTCCGCTTCTTAGGGGAAGTGAGAAATTGCTGAGCTGACACCAAGTCCTGCAGTGTCCCTGTCACCTGCAGAGCCACCGCATCCTCGCCACGGTAGCGGGCATTGTGACAAAGGTTCTATGTCAGCTGGGTGTGGCAGCCAGGCGCCCCCTAGGGGATGGGGAGCCTGTCAGCCCCGGGCCTGTCACTGCCTGCTGGCCCTGCTGCCACCAGCCAGGCCTCTGAAAACTTGTCAAACCATGCCCAGACTTGGGGCCAGTTTGGCCCAAAGTCTGCAAGAGACAAGTCGGGAAGAAAGATATGGGACAGAGGGAGAAAGCGAAGGGAGCAGGAGAAAGGGAAGGAAGAATAAAAAGTAGTGTTGGGCTGCAGGAGTGAGATGGAGGAATTGCAAGAAAAGAGGCAGGAAGCAGGAGAGTGAGAGAAAAGGAAAGAAGAGACATGCAGCCAGACGAGGGCTTAGTGAGAGAGGATGGGACAGAGAACAGGATGAGAAGGACATAAGGCAAGGCTAGGACAGGCAAGGACAGGCAAGGCAAGGCTAGGCTGCAGGACATGTTTTTGCTTTATAGTTTCTAGCACATTCGTCTTCAGACTAGGAGGAAAGCCATAAGACCGTATGGATTAGGCCCAAGCAAAAACCCCAGCTACTTGAGACACTTAGACTAAGCCTAAAATACCAAGATCTCTCCATAAGGATGGTTTTTATACTGTACTTCCACAATCTGCTGGCAGTACAAAAAAATAAGCTGCAGATCTCCTTAGGCTGAGTCATGGTGCTTTGGGGCAGGGACCATGCATATCACGGGAATCTTTCACAGTTTCTGCTCTGTTTTCAGTGTATGACACCAAAACACCCACCTGATGACATCCTTTCAAGAGCAAAGGCAGCAATTTGCAGAATTCCGCTTCTTAGGGGAAGTGAGAAATTGCTGAGCTGACACCAAGTCCTGCAGTGTCCCTGTCACCTGCAGAGCCACCGCATCCTCGCCACGGTAGCGGGCATTGTGACAAAGGTTCTATGTCAGCTGGGTGTGGCAGCCAGGCGCCCCCTAGGGGATGGGGAGCCTGTCAGCCCCGGGCCTGTCACTGCCTGCTGGCCCTGCTGCCACCAGCCAGGCCTCTGAAAACTTGTCAAACCATGCCCAGACTTGGGGCCAGTTTGGCCCAAAGTCTGCAAGAGACAAGTCGGGAAGAAAGATATGGGACAGAGGGAGAAAGCGAAGGGAGCAGGAGAAAGGGAAGGAAGAATAAAAAGTAGTGTTGGGCTGCAGGAGTGAGATGGAGGAATTGCAAGAAAAGAGGCAGGAAGCAGGAGAGTGAGAGAAAAGGAAAGAAGAGACATGCAGCCAGATGAGGGGTTAGTGAGAGAGGATGGGACAGAGAACAGGATGAGAAGGACATTAGGCAAGGCTAGGACAGGCAAGGACAGGCAAGGCAAGGCTAGGCTGCAGGACATGTTTTTGCTTTATAGTTTCTAGCACATTCGTCTTCAGACTAGGAGGAAAGCCATAAGACCGTATGGATTAGGCCCAAGCAAAAACCCCAGCTACTTGAGACACTTAGACTAAGCCTAAAATACCAAGATCTCTCCATAAGGATGGTTTTTATACTGTACTTCCACAATCTGCTGGCAGTACAAAAAAATAAGCTGCAGATCTCCTTAGGCTGAGTCATGGTGCTTTGGGGTAGGGACCATGCATATCATGGGAATATTTCACAGTTTCTGCTCTGTTTTCAGTGTATGACACCAAAACACTCACCTGATGACATCCTTTCGAGAGCAAAGGCAGCAATTTGCAGAATTCCGCTTCTTAGGGGAAGTGAGAAATTGCTGAGCTGACACCAAGTCCTGCAGTGTCCCTGTCACCTGCAGAGCCACCGCATCCTCGCCACGGTAGCGGGCATTGTGACAAAGGTTCTATGTCAGCTGGGTGTGGCAGCCAGGCGCCCCCTAGGGGATGGGGAGCCTGTCAGCCCCGGGCCTGTCACTGCCTGCTGGCCCTGCTGCCACCAGCCAGGCCTCTGAAAACTTGTCAAACCATGCCCAGACTTGGGGCCAGTTTGGCCCAAAGTCTGCAAGAGACAAGTCGGGAAGAAAGATATGGGACAGAGGGAGAAAGCGAAGGGAGCAGGAGAAAGGGAAGGAAGAATAAAAAGTAGTGTTGGGCTGCAGGAGTGAGATGGAGGAATTGCAAGAAAAGAGGCAGGAAGCAGGAGAGTGAGAGAAAAGGAAAGAAGAGACATGCAGCCAGACGAGGGCTTAGTGAGAGAGGATGGGACAGAGAACAGGATGAGAAGGACATAAGGCAAGGCTAGGACAGGCAAGGACAGGCAAGGCAAGGCTAGGCTGCAGGACATGTTTTTGCTTTATAGTTTCTAGCACATTCGTCTTCAGACTAGGAGGAAAGCCATAAGACCGTATGGATTAGGCCCAAGCAAAAACCCCAGCTACTTGAGACACTTAGACTAAGCCTAAAATACCAAGATGTCTCCATAAGGATGGTTTTTATACTGTACTTCCACAATCTGCTGGCAGTACAAAAAAATAAGCTGCAGATCTCCTTAGGCTGAGTCATGGTGCTTTGGGGCAGGGACCATGCCTATCATGGGAATATTTCACAGTTTCTGCTCTGTTTTCAGTGTATGACACCAAAACACCCACCTGATGACATCCTTTCAAGAGCAAAGGCAGCAATTTGCAGAATTCCGCTTCTTAGGGGAAGTGAGAAATTGCTGAGCTGACACCAAGTCCTGCCGTGTCCCTGTCACCTGCAGAGCCACCGCATCCTCGCCACGGTAGCGGGCATTGTGACAAAGGTTCTATGTCAGCTGGGTGTGGCAGCCAGGCGCCCCCTAGGGGATGGGGAGCCTGTCAGCCCCGGGCCTGTCACTGCCTGGTGTCCCTGCTGCCACCAGCCAGGCCTCTGAAAACTTGTCAAACCATGCCCAGACTTGGGGCCAGTTTGGCCCAAAGTCTGCAAGAGACAAGTCGGGAAGAAAGATATGGGACAGAGGGAGAAAGCGAAGGGAGCAGGAGAAAGGGAAGGAAGAATAAAAAGTAGTGTTGGGCTGCAGGAGTGAGATGGAGGAATTGCAAGAAAAGAGGCAGGAAGCAGGAGACTGAGAGAAAAGGAAAGAAGAGACATGCAGCCAGACGAGGGCTTAGTGAGAGAGGATGGGACAGAGAACAGGATGAGAAGGACATAAGGCAAGGCTAGGACAGGCAAGGACAGGCAAGGCAAGGCTAGGCTGCAGGACATGTTTTTGCTTTATAGTTTCTAGCACATTCGTCTTCAGACTAGGAGGAAAGCCATAAGACCGTATGGATTAGGCCCAAGCAAAAACCCCAGCTACTTGAGACACTTAGACTAAGCCTAAAATACCAAGATGTCTCCATAAGGATGGTTTTTATACTGTACTTCCACAATCTGCTGGCAGTACAAAAAAATAAGCTGCAGATCTCCTTAGGCTGAGTCATGGTGCTTTGGGGCAGGGACCATGCCTATCATGGGAATATTTCACAGTTTCTGCTCTGTTTTCAGTGTATGACACCAAAACACCCACCTGATGACATCCTTTCAAGAGCAAAGGCAGCAATTTGCAGAATTCCGCTTCTTAGGGGAAGTGAGAAATTGCTGAGCTGACACCAAGTCCTGCCGTGTCCCTGTCACCTGCAGAGCCACCGCATCCTCGCCACGGTAGCGGGCATTGTGACAAAGGTTCTATGTCAGCTGGGTGTGGCAGCCAGGCGCCCCCTAGGGGATGGGGAGCCTGTCAGCCCCGGGCCTGTCACTGCCTGGTGTCCCTGCTGCCACCAGCCAGGCCTCTGAAAACTTGTCAAACCATGCCCAGACTTGGGGCCAGTTTGGCCCAAAGTCTGCAAGAGACAAGTCGGGAAGAAAGATATGGGACAGAGGGAGAAAGCGAAGGGAGCAGGAGAAAGGGAAGGAAGAATAAAAAGTAGTGTTGGGCTGCAGGAGTGAGATGGAGGAATTGCAAGAAAAGAGGCAGGAAGCAGGAGACTGAGAGAAAAGGAAAGAAGAGACATGCAGCCAGACGAGGGCTTAGTGAGAGAGGATGGGACAGAGAACAGGATGAGAAGGACATAAGGCAAGGCTAGGACAGGCAAGGACAGGCAAGGCAAGGCTAGGCTGCAGGACATGTTTTTGCTTTATAGTTTCTAGCACATTCGTCTTCAGACTAGGAGGAAAGCCATAAGACCGTATGGATTAGGCCCAAGCAAAAACCCCAGCTACTTGAGACACTTAGACTAAGCCTAAAATACCAAGATCTCTCCATAAGGATGCTTTTTATACTGTACTTCCACAATCTGCTGGCAGTACAAAAAAATAAGCTGCAGATCTCCTTAGGCTGAGTCATGGTGCTTTGGGGCAGGGACCATGCATATCATGGGAATATTTCACAGTTTCTGCTCTGTTTTCAGTGTATGACACCAAAACACCCACCTGATGACATCCTTTCAAGAGCAAAGGCAACAATTTGCAGAACTCCGCTTCTTAGGGGAAGTGAGAAATTGCTGAGCTGACACCAAGTCCTGCAGTGTCCCTGTCACCTGCAGAGCCACCGCATCATCGCCATGGTAGCGGGCATTGTGACAAAGGTTCTATGTCAGCTGGGTGTGGCAGCCAGGCGCCCCCTAGGGGATGGGGAGCCTGTCAGCCCCGGGCCTGTCACTGCCTGCTGGCCCTGCTGCCACCAGCCAGGCCTCTGAAAACTTGTCAAACCATGCCCAGACTTGAGGCCAGTTTGGCCCAAAGTCTGCAAGAGACAAGTCGGGAAGAAAGATACGGGACAGAGGGAGAAAGCGAAGGGAGCAGGAGAAAGGGAAGGAAGAATAAAAAGTAGTGTTGGGCTGCAGGAGTGAGATGGAGGAATTGCAAGAAAAGAGGCAGGAAGCAGGAGAGTGAGAGAAAAGGAAAGAAGAGACATGCAGCCAGACGAGGGCTTAGTGAGAGAGGATGGGACAGAGAACAGGATGAGAAGGACATAAGGCAAGGCTAGGACAGGCAAGGACAGGCAAGGCAAGGCTAGGCTGCAGGACATGTTTTTGCTTTATAGTTTCTAGCACATTCGTCTTCAGACTAGGAGGAAAGCCATAAGACCGTATGGATTAGGCCCAAGCAAAAACCCCAGCTACTTGAGACACTTAGACTAAGCCTAAAATACCAAGATCTCTCCATAAGGATGCTTTTTATACTGTACTTCCACAATCTGCTGGCAGTACAAAAAAATAAGCTGCAGATCTCCTTAGGCTGAGTCATGGTGCTTTGGGGCAGGGACCATGCATATCATGGGAATATTTCACAGTTTCTGCTCTGTTTTCAGTGTATGACACCAAAACACCCACCTGATGACATCCTTTCAAGAGCAAAGGCAACAATTTGCAGAACTCCGCTTCTTAGGGGAAGTGAGAAATTGCTGAGCTGACACCAAGTCCTGCAGTGTCCCTGTCACCTGCAGAGCCACCGCATCCTCGCCACGGTAGCGGGCATTGTGACAAAGGTTCTATGTCAGCTGGGTGTGGCAGCCAGGCGCCCCCTAGGGGATGGGGAGCCTGTCAGCCCCGGGCCTGTCACTGCCTGCTGGCCCTGCTGCCACCAGCCAGGCCTCTGAAAACTTGTCAAACCATGCCCAGAATTGAGGCCAGTTTGGCCCAAAGTCTGCAAGAGACAAGTCGGGAAGAAAGATATGGGACAGAGGGAGAAAGCGAAGGGAGCAGGAGAAAGGGAAGGAAGAATAAAAAGTAGTGTTGGGCTGCAGGAGTGAGATGGAGGAATTGCAAGAAAAGAGGCAGGAAGCAGGAGAGTGAGAGAAAAGGAAAGAAGAGACATGCAGCCAGACGAGGGCTTAGTGAGAGAGGATGGGACAGAGAACAGGATGAGAAGGACATAAGGCAAGGCTAGGACAGGCAAGGACAGGCAAGGCAAGGCTAGGCTGCAGGACATGTTTTTGCTTTATAGTTTCTAGCACATTCGTCTTCAGACGAGGAGGAAAGCCATAAGACCGTATGGATTAGGCCCAAGCAAAAACCCCAGCTACTTGAGACACTTAGACTAAGCCTAAAATACCAAGATCTCTCCATAAGGATGCTTTTTATACTGTACTTCCACAATCTGCTGGCAGTACAAAAAAATAAGCTGCAGATCTCCTTAGGCTGAGTCATGGTGCTTTGGGGCAGGGACCATGCATATCATGGGAATATTTCACAGTTTCTGCTCTGTTTTCAGTGTATGACACCAAAACACCCACCTGATGACATCCTTTCAAGAGCAAAGGCAGCAATTTGCAGAATTCCGCTTCTTAGGGGAAGTGAGAAATTGCTGAGCTGACACCAAGTCCTGCAGTGTCCCTGTCACCTGCAGAGCCACCGCATCCTCGCCACGGTAGCGGGCATTGTGACAAAGGTTCTATGTCAGCTGGGTGTGGCAGCCAGGCGCCCCCTAGGGGATGGGGGCCTGTCAGCCCCGGGCCTGTCACTGCCTGCTGGCCCTGCTGCCACCAGCCAGGCCTCTGAAAACTTGTCAAACCATGCCCAGACTTGGGGCCAGTTTGGCCCAAAGTCTGCAAGAGACAAGTCGGGAAGAAAGATATGGGACAGAGGGAGAAAGCGAAGGGAGCAGGAGAAAGGGAAGGAAGAATAAAAAGTAGTGTTGGGCTGCAGGAGTGAGATGGAGGAATTGCAAGAAAAGAGGCAGGAAGCAGGAGACTGAGAGAAAAGGAAAGAAGAGACATGCAGCCAGACGAGGGGTTAATGAGAGAGGATGGGACAGAGAACAGGATGAGAAGGACATAAGGCAAGGCTAGGACAAGCAAGGACAGGCAAGGCAAGGCTAGGCTGCAGGACATGTTTTTGCTTTATAGTTTCTAGCACATTCGTCTTCAGACTAGGAGGAAAGCCATAAGACCGTATGGATTAGGCCCAAGCAAAAACCCCAGCTACTTGAGACACTTAGACTAAGCCTAAAATACCAAGATCTCTCCATAAGGATGCTTTTTATACTGTACTTCCACAATCTGCTGGCAGTACAAAAAAATAAGCTGCAGATCTCCTTAGGCTGAGTCATGGTGCTTTGGGGCAGGGACCATGCATATCATGGGAATATTTCACAGTTTCTGCTCTGTTTTCAGTGTATGACACCAAAACACCCACCTGATGACATCCTTTCAAGAGCAAAGGCAGCAATTTGCAGAATTCCGCTTCTTAGGGGAAGTGAGAAATTGCTTAGCTGACACCAAGTCCTGCAGTGTCCCTGTCACCTGCAGAGCCACCGCATCCTCGCCACGGTAGCGGGCATTGTGACAAAGGTTCTATGTCAGCTGGGTGTGGCAGCCAGGCGCCCCCTAGGGGATGGGGAGCCTGTCAGCCCCGGGCCTGTCACTGCCTGCTGGCCCTGCTGCCACCAGCCAGGCCTCTGAAAACTTGTCAAACCATGCCCAGAATTGAGGCCAGTTTGGCCCAAAGTCTGCAAGAGACAAGTCGGGAAGAAAGATATGGGACAGAGGGAGAAAGCGAAGGGAGCAGGAGAAAGGGAAGGAAGAATAAAAAGTAGTGTTGGGCTGCAGGAGTGAGATGGAGGAATTGCAAGAAAAGAGGCAGGAAGCAGGAGAGTGAGAGAAAAGGAAAGAAGAGACATGCAGCCAGACGAGGGCTTAGTGAGAGAGGATGGGACAGAGAACAGGATGAGAAGGACATAAGGCAAGGCTAGGACAGGCAAGGACAGGCAAGGCAAGGCTAGGCTGCAGGACATGTTTTTGCTTTATAGTTTCTAGCACATTCGTCTTCAGACTAGGAGGAAAGCCATAAGACCGTATGGATTAGGCCCAAGCAAAAACCCCAGCTACTTGAGACACTTAGACTAAGCCTAAAATACCAAGATCTCTCCATAAGGATGCTTTTTATACTGTACTTCCACAATCTGCTGGCAGTACAAAAAAATAAGCTGCAGATCTCCTTAGGCTGAGTCATGGTGCTTTGGGGCAGGGACCATGCATATCACGGGAATCTTTCACAGTTTCTGCTCTGTTTTCAGTGTATGACACCAAAACACCCACCTGATGACATCCTTTCAAGAGCAAAGGCAGCAATTTGCAGAATTCCGCTTCTTAGGGGAAGTGAGAAATTGCTGAGCTGACACCAAGTCCTGCAGTGTCCCTGTCACCTGCAGAGCCACCGCATCCTCGCCACGGTAGCGGGCATTGTGACAAAGGTTCTATGTCAGCTGGGTGTGGCAGCCAGGCGCCCCCTAGGGGATGGGGAGCCTGTCAGCCCCGGGCCTGTCACTGCCTGCTGGCCCTGCTGCCACCAGCCAGGCCTCTGAAAACTTGTCAAACCATGCCCAGACTTGGGGCCAGTTTGGCCCAAAGTCTGCAAGAGACAAGTCGGGAAGAAAGATATGGGACAGAGGGAGAAAGCGAAGGGAGCAGGAGAAAGGGAAGGAAGAATAAAAAGTAGTGTTGGGCTGCAGGAGTGAGATGGAGGAATTGCAAGAAAAGAGGCAGGAAGCAGGAGAGTGAGAGAAAAGGAAAGAAGAGACATGCAGCCAGATGAGGGGTTAGTGAGAGAGGATGGGACAGAGAACAGGATGAGAAGGACATTAGGCAAGGCTAGGACAGGCAAGGACAGGCAAGGCAAGGCTAGGCTGCAGGACATGTTTTTGCTTTATAGTTTCTAGCACATTCGTCTTCAGACTAGGAGGAAAGCCATAAGACCGTATGGATTAGGCCCAAGCAAAAACCCCAGCTACTTGAGACACTTAGACTAAGCCTAAAATACCAAGATCTCTCCATAAGGATGGTTTTTATACTGTACTTCCACAATCTGCTGGCAGTACAAAAAAATAAGCTGCAGATCTCCTTAGGCTGAGTCATGGTGCTTTGGGGTAGGGACCATGCATATCATGGGAATATTTCACAGTTTCTGCTCTGTTTTCAGTGTATGACACCAAAACACTCACCTGATGACATCCTTTCGAGAGCAAAGGCAGCAATTTGCAGAATTCCGCTTCTTAGGGGAAGTGAGAAATTGCTGAGCTGACACCAAGTCCTGCCGTGTCCCTGTCACCTGCAGAGCCACCGCATCCTCGCCACGGTAGCGGGCATTGTGACAAAGGTTCTATGTCAGCTGGGTGTGGCAGCCAGGCGCCCCCTAGGGGATGGGGAGCCTGTCAGCCCCGGGCCTGTCACTGCCTGGTGTCCCTGCTGCCACCAGCCAGGCCTCTGAAAACTTGTCAAACCATGCCCAGACTTGGGGCCAGTTTGGCCCAAAGTCTGCAAGAGACAAGTCGGGAAGAAAGATATGGGACAGAGGGAGAAAGCGAAGGGAGCAGGAGAAAGGGAAGGAAGAATAAAAAGTAGTGTTGGGCTGCAGGAGTGAGATGGAGGAATTGCAAGAAAAGAGGCAGGAAGCAGGAGAGTGAGAGAAAAGGAAAGAAGAGACATGCAGCCAGACGAGGGCTTAGTGAGAGAGGATGGGACAGAGAACAGGATGAGAAGGACATAAGGCAAGGCTAGGACAGGCAAGGACAGGCAAGGCAAGGCTAGGCTGCAGGACATGTTTTTGCTTTATAGTTTCTAGCACATTCGTCTTCAGACTAGGAGGAAAGCCATAAGACCGTATGGATTAGGCCCAAGCAAAAACCCCAGCTACTTGAGACACTTAGACTAAGCCTAAAATACCAAGATCTCTCCATAAGGATGCTTTTTATACTGTACTTCCACAATCTGCTGGCAGTACAAAAAAATAAGCTGCAGATCTCCTTAGGCTGAGTCATGGTGCTTTGGGGCAGGGACCATGCATATCATGGGAATATTTCACAGTTTCTGCTCTGTTTTCAGTGTATGACACCAAAACACCCACCTGATGACATCCTTTCAAGAGCAAAGGCAGCAATTTGCAGAATTCCGCTTCTTAGGGGAAGTGAGAAATTGCTGAGCTGACACCAAGTCCTGCCGTGTCCCTGTCACCTGCAGAGCCACCGCATCATCGCCATGGTAGCGGGCATTGTGACAAAGGTTCTATGTCAGCTGGGTGTGGCAGCCAGGCGCCCCCTAGGGGATGGGGAGCCTGTCAGCCCCGGGCCTGTCACTGCCTGGTGTCCCTGCTGCCACCAGCCAGGCCTCTGAAAACTTGTCAAACCATGCCCAGACTTGGGGCCAGTTTGGCCCAAAGTCTGCAAGAGACAAGTCGGGAAGAAAGATATGGGACAGAGGGAGAAAGCGAAGGGAGCAGGAG
This sequence comes from Columba livia, assembly GCF_036013475.1. Classification (NCBI taxonomy): domain Eukaryota; kingdom Metazoa; phylum Chordata; class Aves; order Columbiformes; family Columbidae; genus Columba; species Columba livia. The sequence continues at coordinate 3,817,186 of NW_027043007.1, read as the reverse complement.
AAAGGGAAGGAAGAATAAAAAGTAGTGTTGGGCTGCAGGAGTGAGATGGAGGAATTGCAAGAAAAGAGGCAGGAAGCAGGAGAGTGAGAGAAAAGGAAAGAAGAGACATGCAGCCAGATGAGGGGTTAGTGAGAGAGGATGGGACAGAGAACAGGATGAGAAGGAGATAAGGCAAGGCTAGGACAGGCAAGGACAGGCAAGGCAAGGCTAGGCTGCAGGACATGTTTTTGCTTTATAGTTTCTAGCACATTCGTCTTCAGACTAGGAGGAAAGCCGTAAGACCGTATGGATTAGGCCCAAGCAAAAACCCCAGCTACTTGAGACACTTAGACTAAGCCTAAAATACCAAGATCTCTCCATAAGGATGCTTTTTATACTGTACTTCCACAATCTGCTGGCAGTACAAAAAAATAAGCTGCAGATCTCCTTAGGCTGAGTCATGGTGCTTTGGGGCAGGGACCATGCATATCATGGGAATATTTCACAGTTTCTGCTCTGTTTTCAGTGTATGACACCAAAACACCCACCTGATGACATCCTTTCAAGAGCAAAGGCAGCAATTTGCAGAATTCCGCTTCTTAGGGGAAGTGAGAAATTGCTGAGCTGACACCAAGTCCTGCCGTGTCCCTGTCACCTGCAGAGCCACCGCATCCTCGCCACGGTAGCGGGCATTGTGACAAAGGTTCTATGTCAGCTGGGTGTGGCAGCCAGGCGCCCCCTAGGGGATGGGGAGCCTGTCAGCCCCGGGCCTGTCACTGCCTGGTGTCCCTGCTGCCACCAGCCAGGCCTCTGAAAACTTGTCAAACCATGCCCAGACTTGGGGCCAGTTTGGCCCAAAGTCTGCAAGAGACAAGTCGGGAAGAAAGATATGGGACAGAGGGAGAAAGCGAAGGGAGCAGGAGAAAGGGAAGGAAGAATAAAAAGTAGTGTTGGGCTGCAGGAGTGAGATGGAGGAATTGCAAGAAAAGAGGCAGGAAGCAGGAGAGTGAGAGAAAAGGAAAGAAGAGACATGCAGCCAGACGAGGGCTTAGTGAGAGAGGATGGGACAGAGAACAGGATGAGAAGGACATAAGGCAAGGCTAGGACAGGCAAGGACAGGCAAGGCAAGGCTAGGCTGCAGGACATGTTTTTGCTTTATAGTTTCTAGCACATTCGTCTTCAGACTAGGAGGAAAGCCATAAGACCGTATGGATTAGGCCCAAGCAAAAACCCCAGCTACTTGAGACACTTAGACTAAGCCTAAAATACCAAGATCTCTCCATAAGGATGCTTTTTATACTGTACTTCGACAATCTTCTGGCAGTACTAAAAAAATAAGCTGCAGATGTCCTTAGGCTGAGTCATGGTGCTTTGGGGAAGGGACCATGCATATCATGGGAATATTTCACAGTTTCTGCTCTGTTTTCAGTGTATGACACCAAAACACCCACCTGATGACATCCTTTCAAGAGCAAAGGCAGCAATTTGCAGAACTCCGCTTCTTAGGGGAAGTGAGAAATTGCTGAGCTGACACCAAGTCCTGCAGTGTCCCTGTCACCTGCAGAGCCACCGCATCATCGCCATGGTAGCGGGCATTGTGACAAAGGTTCTATGTCAGCTGGGTGTGGCAGCCAGGCGCCCCCTAGGGGATGGGGAGCCTGTCAGCCCCGGGCCTGTCACTGCCTGGTGTCCCTGCTGCCACCAGCCAGGCCTCTGAAAACTTGTCAAACCATGCCCAGACTTGGGGCCAGTTTGGCCCAAAGTCTGCAAGAGACAAGTCGGGAAGAAAGATATGGGACAGAGGGAGAAAGCGAAGGGAGCAGGAGAAAGGGAAGGAAGAATAAAAAGTAGTGTTGGGCTGCAGGAGTGAGATGGAGGAATTGCAAGAAAAGAGGCAGGAAGCAGGAGAGTGAGAGAAAAGGAAAGAAGAGACATGCAGCCAGACGAGGGCTTAGTGAGAGAGGATGGGACAGAGAACAGGATGAGAAGGAGATAAGGCAAGGCTAGGACAGGCAAGGACAGGCAAGGCAAGGCTAGGCTGCAGGACATGTTTTTGCTTTATAGTTTCTAGCACATTCGTCTTCAGACTAGGAGGAAAGCCGTAAGACCGTATGGATTAGGCCCAAGCAAAAACCCCAGCTACTTGAGACACTTAGACTAAGCCTAAAATACCAAGATCTCTCCATAAGGATGCTTTTTATACTGTACTTCCACAATCTGCTGGCAGTACAAAAAAATAAGCTGCAGATCTCCTTAGGCTGAGTCATGGTGCTTTGGGGCAGGGACCATGCATATCATGGGAATATTTCACAGTTTCTGCTCTGTTTTCAGTGTATGACACCAAAACACCCACCTGATGACATCCTTTCAAGAGCAAAGGCAGCAATTTGCAGAATTCCGCTTCTTAGGGGAAGTGAGAAATTGCTGAGCTGACACCAAGTCCTGCCGTGTCCCTGTCACCTGCAGAGCCACCGCATCCTCGCCACGGTAGCGGGCATTGTGACAAAGGTTCTATGTCAGCTGGGTGTGGCAGCCAGGCGCCCCCTAGGGGATGGGGAGCCTGTCAGCCCCGGGCCTGTCACTGCCTGGTGTCCCTGCTGCCACCAGCCAGGCCTCTGAAAACTTGTCAAACCATGCCCAGACTTGGGGCCAGTTTGGCCCAAAGTCTGCAAGAGACAAGTCGGGAAGAAAGATATGGGACAGAGGGAGAAAGCGAAGGGAGCAGGAGAAAGGGAAGGAAGAATAAAAAGTAGTGTTGGGCTGCAGGAGTGAGATGGAGGAATTGCAAGAAAAGAGGCAGGAAGCAGGAGAGTGAGAGAAAAGGAAAGAAGAGACATGCAGCCAGACGAGGGCTTAGTGAGAGAGGATGGGACAGAGAACAGGATGAGAAGGACATAAGGCAAGGCTAGGACAGGCAAGGACAGGCAAGGCAAGGCTAGGCTGCAGGACATGTTTTTGCTTTATAGTTTCTAGCACATTCGTCTTCAGACTAGGAGGAAAGCCATAAGACCGTATGGATTAGGCCCAAGCAAAAACCCCAGCTACTTGAGACACTTAGACTAAGCCTAAAATACCAAGATCTCTCCATAAGGATGCTTTTTATACTGTACTTCCACAATCTGCTGGCAGTACAAAAAAATAAGCTGCAGATCTCCTTAGGCTGAGTCATGGTGCTTTGGGGCAGGGACCATGCATATCATGGGAATATTTCACAGTTTCTGCTCTGTTTTCAGTGTATGACACCAAAACACCCACCTGATGACATCCTTTCAAGAGCAAAGGCAGCAATTTGCAGAATTCCGCTTCTTAGGGGAAGTGAGAAATTGCTGAGCTGACACCAAGTCCTGCAGTGTCCCTGTCACCTGCAGAGCCACCGCATCCTCGCCACGGTAGCGAGCATTGTGAGAAAGGTTCTATGTCAGCTGGGTGTGGCAGCCAGGCGCCCCCTAGGGGATGGGGAGCCTGTCAGCCCCGGGCCTGTCACTGCCTGCTGGCCCTGCTGCCACCAGCCAGGCCTCTGAAAACTTGTCAAACCATGCCCAGACTTGGGGCCAGTTTGGCCCAAAGTCTGCAAGAGACAAGTCGGGAAGAAAGATATGGGACAGAGGGAGAAAGCGAAGGGAGCAGGAGAAAGGGAAGGAAGAATAAAAAGTAGTGTTGGGCTGCAGGAGTGAGATGGAGGAATTGCAAGAAAAGAGGCAGGAAGCAGGAGAGTGAGAGAAAAGGAAAGAAGAGACATGCAGCCAGACGAGGGCTTAGTGAGAGAGGATGGGACAGAGAACAGGATGAGAAGGACATAAGGCAAGGCTAGGACAGGCAAGGACAGGCAAGGCAAGGCTAGGCTGCAGGACATGTTTTTGCTTTATAGTTTCTAGCACATTCGTCTTCAGACTAGGAGGAAAGCCATAAGACCGTATGGATTAGGCCCAAACAAAAACCCCAGCTACTTGAGACACTTAGACTAAGCCTAAAATACCAAGATCTCTCCATAAGGATGCTTTTTGTACTGTACTTCCACAATCTGCTGGCAGTACAAAAAAATAAGCTGCAGATCTCCTTAGGCTGAGTCATGGTGCTTTGGGGCAGGGACCATGCATATCATGGGAATATTTCACAGTTTCTGCTCTGTTTTCAGTGTATGACACCAAAACACCCACCTGATGACATCCTTTCAAGAGCAAAGGCAGCAATTTGCAGAATTTCGCTTCTTAGGGGAAGTGAGAAATTGCTGAGCTGACACCAACTCCTGCCGTGTCCCTGTCACCTGCAGAGCCACCGCATCCTCGCCACGGTAGCGGGCATTGTGACAAAGGTTCTATGTCAGCTGGGTGTGGCAGCCAGGCGCCCCCTAGGGGATGGGGAGCCTGTCAGCCCCGGGCCTGTCACTGCCTGCTGGCCCTGCTGCCACCAGCCAGGTCTCTGAAAACTTGTCAAACCATGCCCAGACTTGGGGCCAGTTTGGCCCAAAGTCTGCAAGAGACAAGTCAGGAAGAAAGATATGGGACAGAGGGAGAAAGCGAAGGGAGCAGGAGAAAGGGAAGGAAGAATAAAAAGTAGTGTTGGGCTGCAGGAGTGAGATGGAGGAATTGCAAGAAAAGAGGCAGGAAGCAGGAGAGTGAGAGAAAAGGAAAGAAGAGACATGCAGCCAGACGAGGGCTTAGTGAGAGAGGATGGGACAGAGAACAGGATGAGAAGGACATAAGGCAAGGCTAGGACAGGCAAGGACAGGCAAGGCAAGGCTAGGCTGCAGGACATGTTTTTGCTTTATAGTTTCTAGCACATTCGTCTTCAGACTAGGAGGAAAGCCATAAGACCGTATGGATTAGGCCCAAACAAAAACCCCAGCTACTTGAGACACTTAGACTAAGCCTAAAATACCAAGATCTCTCCATAAGGATGCTTTTTATACTGTACTTCCACAATCTGCTGGCAGTACAAAAAAATAAGCTGCAGATCTCCTTAGGCTGAGTCATGGTGCTTTGGGGCAGGGACCATGCATATCATGGGAATATTTCACAGTTTCTGCTCTGTTTTCAGTGTATGACACCAAAACACCCACCTGATGACATCCTTTCAAGAGCAAAGGCAGCAATTTGCAGAATTCCGCTTCTTAGGGGAAGTGAGAAATTGCTGAGCTGACACCAAGTCCTGCCGTGTCCCTGTCACCTGCAGAGCCACCGCATCCTCGCCACGGTAGCGGGCATTGTGACAAAGGTTCTATGTCAGCTGGGTGTGGCAGCCAGGCGCCCCCTAGGGGATGGGGAGCCTGTCAGCCCCGGGCCTGTCACTGCCTGCTGGCCCTGCTGCCACCAGCCAGGCCTCTGAAAACTTGTCAAACCATGCCCAGACTTGGGGCCAGTTTGGCCCAAAGTCTGCAAGAGACAAGTCGGGAAGAAAGATATGGGACAGAGGGAGAAAGCGAAGGGAGCAGGAGAAAGGGAAGGAAGAATAAAAAGTAGTGTTGGGCTGCAGGAGTGAGATGGAGGAATTGCAAGAAAAGAGGCAGGAAGCAGGAGAGTGAGAGAAAAGGAAAGAAGAGACATGCAGCCAGACGAGGGCTTAGTGAGAGAGGATGGGACAGAGAACAGGATGAGAAGGACATAAGGCAAGGCTAGGACAGGCAAGGACAGGCAAGGCAAGGCTAGGCTGCAGGACATGTTTTTGCTTTATAGTTTCTAGCACATTCGTCTTCAGACTAGGAGGAAAGCCATAAGACCGTATGGATTAGGCCCAAACAAAAACCCCAGCTACTTGAGACACTTAGACTAAGCCTAAAATACCAAGATCTCTCCATAAGGATGCTTTTTATACTGTACTTCCACAATCTGCTGGCAGTACAAAAAAATAAGCTGCAGATCTCCTTAGGCTGAGTCATGGTGCTTTGGGGCAGGGACCATGCATATCATGGGAATATTTCACAGTTTCTGCTCTGTTTTCAGTGTATGACACCAAAACACCCACCTGATGACATCCTTTCAAGAGCAAAGGCAGCAATTTGCAGAATTTCGCTTCTTAGGGGAAGTGAGAAATTGCTGAGCTGACACCAAGTCCTGCCGTGTCCCTGTCACCTGCAGAGCCACCGCATCCTCGCCACGGTAGCGGGCATTGTGACAAAGGTTCTATGTCAGCTGGGTGTGGCAGCCAGGCGCCCCCTAGGGGATGGGGAGCCTGTCAGCCCCGGGCCTGTCACTGCCTGGTGTCCCTGCTGCCACCAGCCAGGCCTCTGAAAACTTGTCAAACCATGCCCAGACTTGGGGCCAGTTTGGCCCAAAGTCTGCAAGAGACAAGTCGGGAAGAAAGATATGGGACAGAGGGAGAAAGCGAAGGGAGCAGGAGAAAGGGAAGGAAGAATAAAAAGTAGTGTTGGGCTGCAGGAGTGAGATGGAGGAATTGCAAGAAAAGAGGCAGGAAGCAGGAGAGTGAGAGAAAAGGAAAGAAGAGACATGCAGCCAGACGAGGGCTTAGTGAGAGAGGATGGGACAGAGAACAGGATGAGAAGGACATAAGGCAAGGCTAGGACAGGCAAGGACAGGCAAGGCAAGGCTAGGCTGCAGGACATGTTTTTGCTTTATAGTTTCTAGCACATTCGTCTTCAGACTAGGAGGAAAGCCATAAGACCGTATGGATTAGGCCCAAGCAAAAACCCCAGCTACTTGAGACACTTAGACTAAGCCTAAAATACCAAGATCTCTCCATAAGGATGCTTTTTATACTGTACTTCCACAATCTGCTGGCAGTACAAAAAAATAAGCTGCAGATCTCCTTAGGCTGAGTCATGGTGCTTTGGGGCAGGGACCATGCATATCATGGGAATATTTCACAGTTTCTGCTCTGTTTTCAGTGTATGACACCAAAACACCCACCTGATGACATCCTTTCAAGAGCAAAGGCAGCAATTTGCAGAATTCCGCTTCTTAGGGGAAGTGAGAAATTGCTGAGCTGACACCAAGTCCTGCAGTGTCCCTGTCACCTGCAGAGCCACCGCATCCTCGCCACGGTAGCGAGCATTGTGAGAAAGGTTCTATGTCAGCTGGGTGTGGCAGCCAGGCGCCCCCTAGGGGATGGGGAGCCTGTCAGCCCCGGGCCTGTCACTGCCTGCTGGCCCTGCTGCCACCAGCCATGCCTCTGAAAACTTGTCAAACCATGCCCAGACTTGGGGCCAGTTTGGCCCAAAGTCTGCAAGAGACAAGTCGGGAAGAAAGATATGGGACAGAGGGAGAAAGCGAAGGGAGCAGGAGAAAGGGAAGGAAGAATAAAAAGTAGTGTTGGGCTGCAGGAGTGAGATGGAGGAATTGCAAGAAAAGAGGCAGGAAGCAGGAGAGTGAGAGAAAAGGAAAGAAGAGACATGCAGCCAGACGAGGGCTTAGTGAGAGAGGATGGGACAGAGAACAGGATGAGAAGGACATAAGGCAAGGCTAGGACAGGCAAGGACAGGCAAGGCAAGGCTAGGCTGCAGGACATGTTTTTGCTTTATAGTTTCTAGCACATTCGTCTTCAGACTAGGAGGAAAGCCATAAGACCGTATGGATTAGGCCCAAACAAAAACCCCAGCTACTTGAGACACTTAGACTAAGCCTAAAATACCAAGATCTCTCCATAAGGATGCTTTTTGTACTGTACTTCCACAATCTGCTGGCAGTACAAAAAAATAAGCTGCAGATCTCCTTAGGCTGAGTCATGGTGCTTTGGGGCAGGGACCATGCATATCATGGGAATATTTCACAGTTTCTGCTCTGTTTTCAGTGTATGACACCAAAACACCCACCTGATGACATCCTTTCAAGAGCAAAGGCAGCAATTTGCAGAATTTCGCTTCTTAGGGGAAGTGAGAAATTGCTGAGCTGACACCAACTCCTGCCGTGTCCCTGTCACCTGCAGAGCCACCGCATCCTCGCCACGGTAGCGGGCATTGTGACAAAGGTTCTATGTCAGCTGGGTGTGGCAGCCAGGCGCCCCCTAGGGGATGGGGAGCCTGTCAGCCCCGGGCCTGTCACTGCCTGCTGGCCCTGCTGCCACCAGCCAGGTCTCTGAAAACTTGTCAAACCATGCCCAGACTTGGGGCCAGTTTGGCCCAAAGTCTGCAAGAGACAAGTCAGGAAGAAAGATATGGGACAGAGGGAGAAAGCGAAGGGAGCAGGAGAAAGGGAAGGAAGAATAAAAAGTAGTGTTGGGCTGCAGGAGTGAGATGGAGGAATTGCAAGAAAAGAGGCAGGAAGCAGGAGAGTGAGAGAAAAGGAAAGAAGAGACATGCAGCCAGACGAGGGCTTAGTGAGAGAGGATGGGACAGAGAACAGGATGAGAAGGACATAAGGCAAGGCTAGGACAGGCAAGGACAGGCAAGGCAAGGCTAGGCTGCAGGACATGTTTTTGCTTTATAGTTTCTAGCACATTCGTCTTCAGACTAGGAGGAAAGCCATAAGACCGTATGGATTAGGCCCAAACAAAAACCCCAGCTACTTGAGACACTTAGACTAAGCCTAAAATACCAAGATCTCTCCATAAGGATGCTTTTTATACTGTACTTCCACAATCTGCTGGCAGTACAAAAAAATAAGCTGCAGATCTCCTTAGGCTGAGTCATGGTGCTTTGGGGCAGGGACCATGCATATCATGGGAATATTTCACAGTTTCTGCTCTGTTTTCAGTGTATGACACCAAAACACCCACCTGATGACATCCTTTCAAGAGCAAAGGCAGCAATTTGCAGAATTCCGCTTCTTAGGGGAAGTGAGAAATTGCTGAGCTGACACCAAGTCCTGCCGTGTCCCTGTCACCTGCAGAGCCACCGCATCCTCGCCACGGTAGCGGGCATTGTGACAAAGGTTCTATGTCAGCTGGGTGTGGCAGCCAGGCGCCCCCTAGGGGATGGGGAGCCTGTCAGCCCCGGGCCTGTCACTGCCTGCTGGCCCTGCTGCCACCAGCCAGGCCTCTGAAAACTTGTCAAACCATGCCCAGACTTGGGGCCAGTTTGGCCCAAAGTCTGCAAGAGACAAGTCGGGAAGAAAGATATGGGACAGAGGGAGAAAGCGAAGGGAGCAGGAGAAAGGGAAGGAAGAATAAAAAGTAGTGTTGGGCTGCAGGAGTGAGATGGAGGAATTGCAAGAAAAGAGGCAGGAAGCAGGAGAGTGAGAGAAAAGGAAAGAAGAGACATGCAGCCAGACGAGGGCTTAGTGAGAGAGGATGGGACAGAGAACAGGATGAGAAGGACATAAGGCAAGGCTAGGACAGGCAAGGACAGGCAAGGCAAGGCTAGGCTGCAGGACATGTTTTTGCTTTATAGTTTCTAGCACATTCGTCTTCAGACTAGGAGGAAAGCCATAAGACCGTATGGATTAGGCCCAAACAAAAACCCCAGCTACTTGAGACACTTAGACTAAGCCTAAAATACCAAGATCTCTCCATAAGGATGCTTTTTATACTGTACTTCCACAATCTGCTGGCAGTACAAAAAAATAAGCTGCAGATCTCCTTAGGCTGAGTCATGGTGCTTTGGGGCAGGGACCATGCATATCATGGGAATATTTCACAGTTTCTGCTCTGTTTTCAGTGTATGACACCAAAACACCCACCTGATGACATCCTTTCAAGAGCAAAGGCAGCAATTTGCAGAATTTCGCTTCTTAGGGGAAGTGAGAAATTGCTGAGCTGACACCAAGTCCTGCCGTGTCCCTGTCACCTGCAGAGCCACCGCATCCTCGCCACGGTAGCGGGCATTGTGACAAAGGTTCTATGTCAGCTGGGTGTGGCAGCCAGGCGCCCCCTAGGGGATGGGGAGCCTGTCAGCCCCGGGCCTGTCACTGCCTGCTGGCCCTGCTGCCACCAGCCAGGTCTCTGAAAACTTGTCAAACCATGCCCAGACTTGGGGCCAGTTTGGCCCAAAGTCTGCAAGAGACAAGTCGGGAAGAAAGATATGGGACAGAGGGAGAAAGCGAAGGGAGCAGGAGAAAGGGAAGGAAGAATAAAAAGTAGTGTTGGGCTGCAGGAGTGAGATGGAGGAATTGCAAGAAAAGAGGCAGGAAGCAGGAGAGTGAGAGAAAAGGAAAGAAGAGACATGCAGCCAGACGAGGGCTTAGTGAGAGAGGATGGGACAGAGAACAGGATGAGAAGGACATAAGGCAAGGCTAGGACAGGCAAGGACAGGCAAGGCAAGGCTAGGCTGCAGGACATGTTTTTGCTTTATAGTTTCTAGCACATTCGTCTTCAGACTAGGAGGAAAGCCATAAGACCGTATGGATTAGGCCCAAGCAAAAACCCTAGCTACTTGAGACACTTAGACTAAGCCTAAAATACCAAGATCTCTCCATAAGGATGCTTTTTATACTGTACTTCCACAATGTGCTGGCAGTACAAAAAAATAAGCTGCAGATCTCCTTAGGCTGAGTCATGGTGCTTTGGGGCAGGGACCATGCCTATCATGGGAATATTTCACAGTTTCTGCTCTGTTTTCAGTGTATGACACCAAAACACCCACCTGATGACATCCTTTCAAGAGCAAAGGCAGCAATTTGCAGAATTCCGCTTCTTAGGGGAAGTGAGAAATTGCTGAGCTGACACCAAGTCCTGCAGTGTCCCTGTCACCTGCAGAGCCACCGCATCCTCGCCACGGTAGCGGGCATTGTGACAAAGGTTCTATGTCAGCTGGGTGTGGCAGCCAGGCGCCCCCTAGGGGATGGGGAGCCTGTCAGCCCCGGGCCTGTCACTGCCTGCTGGCCCTGCTGCCACCAGCCATGCCTCTGAAAACTTGTCAAACCATGCCCAGACTTGGGGCCAGTTTGGCCCAAAGTCTGCAAGAGACAAGTCGGGAAGAAAGATATGGGACAGAGGGAGAAAGCGAAGGGAGCAGGAGAAAGGGAAGGAAGAATAAAAAGTAGTGTTGGGCTGCAGGAGTGAGATGGAGGAATTGCAAGAAAAGAGGCAGGAAGCAGGAGAGTGAGAGAAAAGGAAAGAAGAGACATGCAGCCAGACGAGGGCTTAGTGAGAGAGGATGGGACAGAGAACAGGATGAGAAGGACATAAGGCAAGGCTAGGACAGGCAAGGACAGGCAAGGCAAGGCTAGGCTGCAGGACATGTTTTTGCTTTATAGTTTCTAGCACATTCGTCTTCAGACTAGGAGGAAAGCCATAAGACCGTATGGATTAGGCCCAAACAAAAACCCCAGCTACTTGAGACACTTAGACTAAGCCTAAAATACCAAGATCTCTCCATAAGGATGCTTTTTATACTGTACTTCCACAATCTGCTGGCAGTACAAAAAAATAAGCTGCAGATCTCCTTAGGCTGAGTCATGGTGCTTTGGGGCAGGGACCATGCATATCATGGGAATATTTCACAGTTTCTGCTCTGTTTTCAGTGTATGACACCAAAACACCCACCTGATGACATCCTTTCAAGAGCAAAGGCAGCAATTTGCAGAATTTCGCTTCTTAGGGGAAGTGAGAAATTGCTGAGCTGACACCAAGTCCTGCCGTGTCCCTGTCACCTGCAGAGCCACCGCATCCTCGCCACGGTAGCGGGCATTGTGACAAAGGTTCTATGTCAGCTGGGTGTGGCAGCCAGGCGCCCCCTAGGGGATGGGGAGCCTGTCAGCCCCGGGCCTGTCACTGCCTGCTGGCCCTGCTGCCACCAGCCAGGTCTCTGAAAACTTGTCAAACCATGCCCAGACTTGGGGCCAGTTTGGCCCAAAGTCTGCAAGAGACAAGTCGGGAAGAAAGATATGGGACAGAGGGAGAAAGCGAAGGGAGCAGGAGAAAGGGAAGGAAGAATAAAAAGTAGTGTTGGGCTGCAGGAGTGAGATGGAGGAATTGCAAGAAAAGAGGCAGGAAGCAGGAGAGTGAGAGAAAAGGAAAGAAGAGACATGCAGCCAGACGAGGGCTTAGTGAGAGAGGATGGGACAGAGAACAGGATGAGAAGGACATAAGGCAAGGCAAGGACAGGCAAGGACAGGCAAGGCAAGGCTAGGCTGCAGGACATGTTTTTGCTTTATAGTTTCTAGCACATTCGTCTTCAGACTAGGAGGAAAGCCATAAGACCGTATGGATTAGGCCCAAGCAAAAACCCTAGCTACTTGAGACACTTAGACTAAGCCTAAAATACCAAGATCTCTCCATAAGGATGCTTTTTATACTGTACTTCCACAATGTGCTGGCAGTACAAAAAAATAAGCTGCAGATCTCCTTAGGCTGAGTCATGGTGCTTTGGGGCAGGGACCATGCCTATCATGGGAATATTTCACAGTTTCTGCTCTGTTTTCAGTGTATGACACCAAAACACCCACCTGATGACATCCTTTCAAGAGCAAAGGCAGCAATTTGCAGAATTCCGCTTCTTAGGGGAAGTGAGAAATTGCTGAGCTGACACCAAGTCCTGCAGTGTCCCTGTCACCTGCAGAGCCACCGCATCCTCGCCACGGTAGCGGGCATTGTGACAAAGGTTCTATGTCAGCTGGGTGTGGCAGCCAGGCGCCCCCTAGGGGATGGGGAGCCTGTCAGCCCCGGGCCTGTCACTGCCTGCTGGCCCTGCTGCCACCAGCCATGCCTCTGAAAACTTGTCAAACCATGCCCAGACTTGGGGCCAGTTTGGCCCAAAGTCTGCAAGAGACAAGTCGGGAAGAAAGATATGGGACAGAGGGAGAAAGCGAAGGGAGCAGGAGAAAGGGAATGAAGAATAAAAAGTAGTGTTGGGCTGCAGGAGTGAGATGGAGGAATTGCAAGAAAAGAGGCAGGAAGCAGGAGAGTGAGAGAAAAGGAAAGAAGAGACATGCAGCCAGACGAGGGCTTAGTGAGAGAGGATGGGACAGAGAACAGGATGAGAAGGACATAAGGCAAGGCTAGGACAGGCAAGGACAGGCAAGGCAAGGCTAGGCTGCAGGACATGTTTTTGCTTTATAGTTTCTAGCACATTCGTCTTCAGACTAGGAGGAAAGCCATAAGACCGTATGGATTAGGCCCAAACAAAAACCCCAGCTACTTGAGACACTTAGACTAAGCCTAAAATACCAAGATCTCTCCATAAGGATGCTTTTTATACTGTACTTCCACAATCTGCTGGCAGTACAAAAAAATAAGCTGCAGATCTCCTTAGGCTGAGTCATGGTGCTTTGGGGCAGGGACCATGCCTATCATGGGAATATTTCACAGTTTCTGCTCTGTTTTCAGTGTATGACACCAAAACACCCACCTGATGACATCCTTTCAAGAGCAAAGGCAGCAATTTGCAGAATTTCGCTTCTTAGGGGAAGTGAGAAATTGCTGAGCTGACACCAAGTCCTGCCGTGTCCCTGTCACCTGCAGAGCCACCGCATCCTCGCCACGGTAGCGGGCATTGTGACAAAGGTTCTATGTCAGCTGGGTGTGGCAGCCAGGCGCCCCCTAGGGGATGGGGAGCCTGTCAGCCCCGGGCCTGTCACTGCCTGCTGGCCCTGCTGCCACCAGCCAGGCCTCTGAAAACTTGTCAAACCATACCCAGACTTGGGGCCAGTTTGGCCCAAAGTCTGCAAGAGACAAGTCGGGAAGAAAGATATGGGACAGAGGGAGAAAGCGAAGGGAGCAGGAGAAAGGGAAGGAAGAATAAAAACTAGTGTTGGGCTGCAGGAGTGAGATGGAGGAATTGCAAGAAAAGAGGCAGGAAGCAGGAGAGTGAGAGAAAAGGAAAGAAGAGACATGCAGCCAGACGAGGGCTTAGTGAGAGAGGATGGGACAGAGAACAGGATGAGAAGGACATAAGGCAAGGCTAGGACAGGCAAGGACAGGCAAGGCAAGGCTAGGCTGCAGGACATGTTTTTGCTTTATAGTTTCTAGCACATTCGTCTTCAGACTAGGAGGAAAGCCATAAGACCGTATGGATTAGGCCCAAACAAAAACCCCAGCTACTTGAGACACTTAGACTAAGCCTAAAATACCAAGATCTCTCCATAAGGATGCTTTTTATACTGTACTTCCACAATCTGCTGGCAGTACAAAAAAATAAGCTGCAGATCTCCTTAGGCTGAGTCATGGTGCTTTGGGGCAGGGACCATGCCTATCATGGGAATATTTCACAGTTTCTGCTCTGTTTTCAGTGTATGACACCAAAACACCCACCTGATGACATCCTTTCAAGAGCAAAGGCAGCAATTTGCAGAATTTCGCTTCTTAGGGGAAGTGAGAAATTGCTGAGCTGACACCAAGTCCTGCCGTGTCCCTGTCACCTGCAGAGCCACCGCATCCTCGCCACGGTAGCGGGCATTGTGACAAAGGTTCTATGTCAGCTGGGTGTGGCAGCCAGGCGCCCCCTAGGGGATGGGGAGCCTGTCAGCCCCGGGCCTGTCACTGCCTGCTGGCCCTGCTGCCACCAGCCAGGCCTCTGAAAACTTGTCAAACCATGCCCAGACTTGGGGCCAGTTTGGCCCAAAGTCTGCAAGAGACAAGTCGGGAAGAAAGATATGGGACAGAGGGAGAAAGCGAAGGGAGCAGGAGAAAGGGAAGGAAGAATAAAAAGTAGTGTTGGGCTGCAGGAGTGAGATGGAGGAATTGCAAGAAAAGAGGCAGGAAGCAGGAGAGTGAGAGAAAAGGAAAGAAGAGACATGCAGCCAGACGAGGGCTTAGTGAGAGAGGATGGGACAGAGAACAGGATGAGAAGGACATAAGGCAAGGCTAGGACAGGCAAGGACAGGCAAGGCAAGGCTAGGCTGCAGGACATGTTTTTGCTTTATAGTTTCTAGCACATTCGTCTTCAGACTAGGAGGAAAGCCATAAGACCGTATGGATTAGGCCCAAGCAAAAACCCTAGCTACTTGAGACACTTAGACTAAGCCTAAAATACCAAGATCTCTCCATAAGGATGCTTTTTATACTGTACTTCCACAATGTGCTGGCAGTACAAAAAAATAAGCTGCAGATCTCCTTAGGCTGAGTCATGGTGCTTTGGGGCAGGGACCATGCCTATCATGGGAATATTTCACAGTTTCTGCTCTGTTTTCAGTGTATGACACCAAAACACCCACCTGATGACATCCTTTCAAGAGCAAAGGCAGCAATTTGCAGAATTCCGCTTCTTAGGGGAAGTGAGAAATTGCTGAGCTGACACCAAGTCCTGCAGTGTCCCTGTCACCTGCAGAGCCACCGCATCCTCGCCACGGTAGCGGGCATTGTGACAAAGGTTCTATGTCAGCTGGGTGTGGCAGCCAGGCGCCCCCTAGGGGATGGGGAGCCTGTCAGCCCCGGGCCTGTCACTGCCTGCTGGCCCTGCTGCCACCAGCCAGGCCTCTGAAAACTTGTCAAACCATGCCCAGACTTGGGGCCAGTTTGGCCCAAAGTCTGCAAGAGACAAGTCGGGAAGAAAGATATGGGACAGAGGGAGAAAGCGAAGGGAGCAGGAGAAAGGGAAGGAAGAATAAAAAGTAGTGTTGGGCTGCAGGAGTGAGATGGAGGAATTGCAAGAAAAGAGGCAGGAAGCAGGAGAGTGAGAGAAAAGGAAAGAAGAGACATGCAGCCAGACGAGGGCTTAGTGAGAGAGGATGGGACAGAGAACAGGATGAGAAGGACATAAGGCAAGGCTAGGACAGGCAAGGACAGGCAAGGCAAGGCTAGGCTGCAGGACATGTTTTTGCTTTATAGTTTCTAGCACATTCGTCTTCAGACTAGGAGGAAAGCCATAAGACCGTATGGATTAGGCCCAAGCAAAAACCCCAGCTACTTGAGACACTTAGACTAAGCCTAAAATACCAAGATCTCTCCATAAGGATGCTTTTTATACTGTACTTCCACAATCTGCTGGCAGTACAAAAAAATAAGCTGCAGATCTCCTTAGGCTGAGTCATGGTGCTTTGGGGCAGGGACCATGCCTATCATGGGAATATTTCACAGTTTCTGCTCTGTTTTCAGTGTATGACACCAAAACACCCACCTGATGACATCCTTTCAAGAGCAAAGGCAGCAATTTGCAGAATTCTGCTTCTTAGGGGAAGTGAGAAATTGCTGAGCTGACACCAAGTCCTGCAGTGTCCCTGTCACCTGCAGAGCCACCGCATCCTCGCCACGGTAGCGGGCATTGTGACAAAGGTTCTATGTCAGCTGGGTGTGGCAGCCAGGCGCCCCCTAGGGGATGGGGAGCCTGTCAGCCCTGGGCCTGTCACTGCCTGCTGGCCCTGCTGCCACCAGCCAGGCCTCTGAAAACTTGTCAAACCATGCCCAGACTTGGGGCCAGTTTGGCCCAAAGTCTGCAAGAGACAAGTCGGGAAGAAAGATATGGGACAGAGGGAGAAAGCGAAGGGAGCAGGAGAAAGGGAAGGAAGAATAAAAAGTAGTGTTGGGCTGCAGGAGTGAGATGGAGGAATTGCAAGAAAAGAGGCAGGAAGCAGGAGAGTGAGAGAAAAGGAAAGAAGAGACATGCAGCCAGACGAGGGCTTAGTGAGAGAGGATGGGACAGAGAACAGGATGAGAAGGACATAAGGCAAGGCTAGGACAGGCAAGGACAGGCAAGGCAAGGCTAGGCTGCAGGACATGTTTTTGCTTTATAGTTTCCAGCACATTCGTCTTCAGACTAGGAGGAAAGCCATAAGACCGTATGGATTAGGCCCAAGCAAAAACCCCAGCTACTTGAGACACTTAGACTAAGCCTAAAATACCAAGATCTCTCCATAAGGATGCTTTTTATACTGTACTTCCACAATCTGCTGGCAGTACAAAAAAATAAGCTGCAGATCTCCTTAGGCTGAGTCATGGTGCTTTGGGGCAGGGACCATGCATATCATGGGAATATTTCACAGTTTCTGCTCTGTTTTCAGTGTATGACACCAAAACACCCACCTGATGACATCCTTTCAAGAGCAAAGGCAGCAATTTGCAGAATTCCGCTTCTTAGGGGAAGTGAGAAATTGCTGAGCTGACACCAAGTCCTGCAGTGTCCCTGTCACCTGCAGAGCCACCGCATCCTCGCCACGGTAGCGGGCATTGTGACAAAGGTTCTATGTCAGCTGGGTGTGGCAGCCAGGCGCCCCCTAGGGGATGGGGAGCCTGTCAGCCCCGGGCCTGTCACTGCCTGCTGGCCCTGCTGCCACCAGCCAGGCCTCTGAAAACTTGTCAAACCATGCCCAGACTTGAGGCCAGTTTGGCCCAAAGTCTGCAAGAGACAAGTCGGGAAGAAAGATATGGGACAGAGGGAGAAAGCGAAGGGAGCAGGAGAAAGGGAAGGAAGAATAAAAAGTAGTGTTGGGCTGCAGGAGTGAGATGGAGGAATTGCAAGAAAAGAGGCAGGAAGCAGGAGAGTGAGAGAAAAGGAAAGAAGAGACATGCAGCCAGACGAGGGCTTAGTGAGAGAGGATGGGACAGAGAACAGGATGAGAAGGACATAAGGCAAGGCTAGGACAGGCAAGGACAGGCAAGGCAAGGCTAGGCTGCAGGACATGTTTTTGCTTTATAGTTTCTAGCACATTCGTCTTCAGACTAGGAGGAAAGCCATAAGACCGTATGGATTAGGCCCAAGCAAAAACCCCAGCTACTTGAGACACTTAGACTAAGCCTAAAATACCAAGATCTCTCCATAAGGATGCTTTTTATACTGTACTTCCACAATCTGCTGGCAGTACAAAAAAATAAGCTGCAGATCTCCTTAGGCTGAGTCATGGTGCTTTGGGGCAGGGACCATGCCTATCATGGGAATATTTCACAGTTTCTGCTCTGTTTTCAGTGTATGACACCAAAACACCCACCTGATGACATCCTTTCAAGAGCAAAGGCAGCAATTTGCAGAATTCCGCTTCTTAGGGGAAGTGAGAAATTGCTGAGCTGACACCAAGTCCTGCAGTGTCCCTGTCACCTGCAGAGCCACCGCATCCTCGCCACGGTAGCGGGCATTGTGAGAAAGGTTCTATGTCAGCTGGGTGTGGCAGCCAGGCGCCCCCTAGGGGATGGGGAGCCTGTCAGCCCCGGGCCTGTCACTGCCTGCTGGCCCTGCTGCCACCAGCCAGGCCTCTGAAAACTTGTCAAACCGTGCCCAGACTTGGGGCCAGTTTGGCCCAAAGTCTGCAAGAGACAAGTCGGGAAGAAAGATATGGGACAGAGGGAGAAAGCGAAGGGAGCAGGAGAAAGGGAAGGAAGAATAAAAAGTAGTGTTGGGCTGCAGGAGTGAGATGGAGGAATTGCAAGAAAAGAGGCAGGAAGCAGGAGAGTGAGAGAAAAGGAAAGAAGAGACATGCAGCCAGACGAGGGCTTAGTGAGAGAGGATGGGACAGAGAACAGGATGAGAAGGACATAAGGCAAGGCTAGGACAGGCAAGGACAGGCAAGGCAAGGCTAGGCTGCAGGACATGTTTTTGCTTTATAGTTTCTAGCACATTCGTCTTCAGACTAGGAGGAAAGCCATAAGACCGTATGGATTAGGGCCAAGCAAAAACCCCAGCTACTTGAGACACTTAGACTAAGCCTAAAATACCAAGATGTCTCCATAAGGATGCTTTTTATACTGTACTTCCACAATCTGCTGGCAGTACAAAAAAATAAGCTGCAGATCTCCTTAGGCTGAGTCATGGTGCTTTGGGGCAGGGACCATGCCTATCATGGGAATATTTCACAGTTTCTGCTCTGTTTTCAGTGTATGACACCAAAACACCCACCTGATGACATCCTTTCAAGAGCAAAGGCAGCAATTTGCAGAATTCCGCTTCTTAGGGGAAGTGAGAAATTGCTGAGCTGACACCAAGTCCTGCAGTGTCCCTGTCACCTGCAGAGCCACCGCATCCTCGCCACGGTAGCGGGCATTGTGACAAAGGTTCTATGTCAGCTGGGTGTGGCAGCCAGGCGCCCCCTAGGGGATGGGGAGCCTGTCAGCCCCGGGCCTGTCACTGCCTGCTGGCCCTGCTGCCACCAGCCAGGTCTCTGAAAACTTGTCAAACCATGCCCAGACTTGGGGCCAGTTTGGCCCAAAGTCTGCAAGAGACAAGTCGGGAAGAAAGATATGGGACAGAGGGAGAAAGCGAAGGGAGCAGGAGAAAGGGAAGGAAGAATAAAAAGTAGTGTTGGGCTGCAGGAGTGAGATGGAGGAATTGCAAGAAAAGAGGCAGGAAGCAGGAGAGTGAGAGAAAAGGAAAGAAGAGACATGCAGCCAGACGAGGGCTTAGTGAGAGAGGATGGGACAGAGAACAGGATGAGAAGGACATAAGGCAAGGCTAGGACAGGCAAGGACAGGCAAGGCAAGGCTAGGCTGCAGGACATGTTTTTGCTTTATAGTTTCTAGCACATTCGTCTTCAGACTAGGAGGAAAGCCATAAGACCGTATGGATTAGGGCCAAGCAAAAACCCCAGCTACTTGAGACACTTAGACTAAGCCTAAAATACCAAGATCTCTCCATAAGGATGCTTTTTATACTGTACTTCCACAATCTGCTGGCAGTACAAAAAAATAAGCTGCAGATCTCCTTAGGCTGAGTCATGGTGCTTTGGGGCAGGGACCATGCCTATCATGGGAATATTTCACAGTTTCTGCTCTGTTTTCAGTGTATGACACCAAAACACCCACCTGATGACATCCTTTCAAGAGCAAAGGCAGCAATTTGCAGAATTCCGCTTCTTAGGGGAAGTGAGAAATTGCTGAGCTGACACCAAGTCCTGCAGTGTCCCTGTCACCTGCAGAGCCACCGCATCCTCGCCACGGTAGCGGGCATTGTGAGAAAGGTTCTATGTCAGCTGGGTGTGGCAGCCAGGCGCCCCCTAGGGGATGGGGAGCCTGTCAGCCCCGGGCCTGTCACTGCCTGCTGGCCCTGCTGCCACCAGCCAGGCCTCTGAAAACTTGTCAAACCGTGCCCAGACTTGGGGCCAGTTTGGCCCAAAGTCTGCAAGAGACAAGTCGGGAAGAAAGATATGGGACAGAGGGAGAAAGCGAAGGGAGCAGGAGAAAGGGAAGGAAGAATAAAAAGTAGTGTTGGGCTGCAGGAGTGAGATGGAGGAATTGCAAGAAAAGAGGCAGGAAGCAGGAGAGTGAGAGAAAAGGAAAGAAGAGACATGCAGCCAGACGAGGGCTTAGTGAGAGAGGATGGGACAGAGAACAGGATGAGAAGGACATAAGGCAAGGCTAGGACAGGCAAGGACAGGCAAGGCAAGGCTAGGCTGCAGGACATGTTTTTGCTTTATAGTTTCTAGCACATTCGTCTTCAGACTAGGAGGAAAGCCATAAGACCGTATGGATTAGGGCCAAGCAAAAACCCCAGCTACTTGAGACACTTAGACTAAGCCTAAAATACCAAGATGTCTCCATAAGGATGCTTTTTATACTGTACTTCCACAATCTGCTGGCAGTACAAAAAAATAAGCTGCAGATCTCCTTAGGCTGAGTCATGGTGCTTTGGGGCAGGGACCATGCCTATCATGGGAATATTTCACAGTTTCTGCTCTGTTTTCAGTGTATGACACCAAAACACCCACCTGATGACATCCTTTCAAGAGCAAAGGCAGCAATTTGCAGAATTCCGCTTCTTAGGGGAAGTGAGAAATTGCTGAGCTGACACCAAGTCCTGCAGTGTCCCTGTCACCTGCAGAGCCACCGCATCCTCGCCACGGTAGCGGGCATTGTGAGAAAGGTTCTATGTCAGCTGGGTGTGGCAGCCAGGCGCCCCCTAGGGGATGGGGAGCCTGTCAGCCCCGGGCCTGTCACTGCCTGCTGGCCCTGCTGCCACCAGCCAGGTCTCTGAAAACTTGTCAAACCATGCCCAGACTTGGGGCCAGTTTGGCCCAAAGTCTGCAAGAGACAAGTCGGGAAGAAAGATATGGGACAGAGGGAGAAAGCGAAGGGAGCAGGAGAAAGGGAAGGAAGAATAAAAAGTAGTGTTGGGCTGCAGGAGTGAGATGGAGGAATTGCAAGAAAAGAGGCAGGAAGCAGGAGACTGAGAGAAAAGGAAAGAAGAGACATGCAGCCAGACGAGGGCTTAGTGAGAGAGGATGGGACAGAGAACAGGATGAGAAGGACATAAGGCAAGGCTAGGACAGGCAAGGACAGGCAAGGCAAGGCTAGGCTGCAGGACATGTTTTTGCTTTATAGTTTCTAGCACATTCGTCTTCAGACTAGGAGGAAAGCCATAAGACCGTATGGATTAGGCCCAAGCAAAAACCCCAGCTACTTGAGACACTTAGACTAAGCCTAAAATACCAAGATCTCTCCATAAGGATGCTTTTTATACTGTACTTCCACAATCTGCTGGCAGTACAAAAAAATAAGCTGCAGATCTCCTTAGGCTGAGTCATGGTGCTTTGGGGCAGGGACCATGCCTATCATGGGAATATTTCACAGTTTCTGCTCTGTTTTCAGTGTATGACACCAAAACACCCACCTGATGACATCCTTTCAAGAGCAAAGGCAGCAATTTGCAGAATTCCGCTTCTTAGGGGAAGTGAGAAATTGCTGAGCTGACACCAAGTCCTGCAGTGTCCCTGTCACCTGCAGAGCCACCGCATCCTCGCCACGGTAGCGGGCATTGTGACAAAGGTTCTATGTCAGCTGGGTGTGGCAGCCAGGCGCCCCCTAGGGGATGGGGAGCCTGTCAGCCCCGGGCCTGTCACTGCCTGCTGGCCCTGCTGCCACCAGCCAGGCCTCTGAAAACTTGTCAAACCATGCCCAGACTTGGGGCCAGTTTGGCCCAAAGTCTGCAAGAGACAAGTCGGGAAGAAAGATATGGGACAGAGGGAGAAAGCGAAGGGAGCAGGAGAAAGGGAAGGAAGAATAAAAAGTAGTGTTGGGCTGCAGGAGTGAGATGGAGGAATTGCAAGAAAAGAGGCAGGAAGCAGGAGAGTGAGAGAAAAGGAAAGAAGAGACATGCAGCCAGACGAGGGCTTAGTGAGAGAGGATGGGACAGAGAACAGGATGAGAAGGAGATAAGGCAAGGCAAGGACAGGCAAGGACAGGCAAGGCAAGGCTAGGCTGCAGGACATGTTTTTGCTTTATAGTTTCTAGCACATTCGTCTTCAGACTAGGAGGAAAGCCATAAGACCGTATGGATTAGGCCCAAGCAAAAACCCCAGCTACTTGAGACACTTAGACTAAGCCTAAAATACCAAGATCTCTCCATAAGGATGGTTGTTATACTGTACTTCCACAATCTGCTGGCAGTACAAAAAAATAAGCTGCAGATCTCCTTAGGCTGAGTCATGGTGCTTTGGGGCAGGGACCATGCATATCACGGGAATATTTCACAGTTTCTGCTCTGTTTTCAGTGTATGACACCAAAACACCCACCTGATGACATCCTTTCAAGAGCAAAGGCAGCAATTTGCAGAATTCCGCTTCTTAGGGGAAGTGAGAAATTGCTGAGCTGACACCAAGTCCTGCAGTGTCCCTGTCACCTGCAGAGCCACCGCATCCTCGCCACGGTAGCGGGCATTGTGACAAAGGTTCTATGTCAGCTGGGTGTGGCAGCCAGGCGCCCCCTAGGGGATGGGGAGCCTGTCAGCCCCGGGCCTGTCACTGCCTGCTGGCCCTGCTGCCACCAGCCAGGCCTCTGAAAACTTGTCAAACCATGCCCAGACTTGGGGCCAGTTTGGCCCAAAGTCTGCAAGAGACAAGTCGGGAAGAAAGATATGGGACAGAGGGAGAAAGCGAAGGGAGCAGGAGAAAGGGAAGGAAGAATAAAAAGTAGTGTTGGGCTGCAGGAGTGAGATGGAGGAATTGCAAGAAAAGAGGCAGGAAGCAGGAGAGTGAGAGAAAAGGAAAGAAGAGACATGCAGCCAGACGAGGGCTTAGTGAGAGAGGATGGGACAGAGAACAGGATGAGAAGGACATAAGGCAAGGCTAGGACAGGCAAGGACAGGCAAGGCAAGGCTAGGCTGCAGGACATGTTTTTGCTTTATAGTTTCTAGCACATTCGTCTTCAGACTAGGAGGAAAGCCATAAGACCGTATGGATTAGGCCCAAGCAAAAACCCCAGCTACTTGAGACACTTAGACTAAGCCTAAAATACCAAGATCTCTCCATAAGGATGCTTTTTATACTGTACTTGACAATCTGCTGGCAGTACAAAAAAATAAGCTGCAGATCTCCTTAGGCTGAGTCATGGTGCTTTGGGGCAGGGACCATGCCTATCATGGGAATATTTCACAGTTTCTGCTCTGTTTTCAGTGTATGACACCAAAACACCCACCTGATGACATCCTTTCAAGAGCAAAGGCAGCAATTTGCAGAATTCCGCTTCTTAGGGGAAGTGAGAAATTGCTGAGCTGACACCAAGTCCTGCAGTGTCCCTGTCACCTGCAGAGCCACCGCATCCTCGCCACGGTAGCGGGCATTGTGAGAAAGGTTCTATGTCAGCTGGGTGTGGCAGCCAGGCGCCCCCTAGGGGATGGGGAGCCTGTCAGCCCCGGGCCTGTCACTGCCTGCTGGCCCTGCTGCCACCAGCCAGGTCTCTGAAAACTTGTCAAACCATGCCCAGACTTGGGGCCAGTTTGGCCCAAAGTCTGCAAGAGACAAGTCGGGAAGAAAGATATGGGACAGAGGGAGAAAGCGAAGGGAGCAGGAGAAAGGGAAGGAAGAATAAAAAGTAGTGTTGGGCTGCAGGAGTGAGATGGAGGAATTGCAAGAAAAGAGGCAGGAAGCAGGAGAGTGAGAGAAAAGGAAAGAAGAGACATGCAGCCAGACGAGGGCTTAGTGAGAGAGGATGGGACAGAGAACAGGATGAGAAGGACATAAGGCAAGGCTAGGACAGGCAAGGACAGGCAAGGCAAGGCTAGGCTGCAGGACATGTTTTTGCTTTATAGTTTCTAGCACATTCGTCTTCAGACTAGGAGGAAAGCCATAAGACCGTATGGATTAGGCCCAAGCAAAAACCCCAGCTACTTGAGACACTTAGACTAAGCCTAAAATACCAAGATGTCTCCATAAGGATGGTTTTTATACTGTACTTCCACAATCTGCTGGCAGTACAAAAAAATAAGCTGCAGATCTCCTTAGGCTGAGTCATGGTGCTTTGGGGCAGGGACCATGCCTATCATGGGAATATTTCACAGTTTCTGCTCTGTTTTCAGTGTATGACACCAAAACACCCACCTGATGACATCCTTTCAAGAGCAAAGGCAGCAATTTGCAGAATTCCGCTTCTTAGGGGAAGTGAGAAATTGCTGAGCTGACACCAAGTCCTGCAGTGTCCCTGTCACCTGCAGAGCCACCGCATCCTCGCCACGGTAGCGGGCATTGTGAGAAAGGTTCTATGTCAGCTGGGTGTGGCAGCCAGGCGCCCCCTAGGGGATGGGGAGCCTGTCAGCCCCGGGCCTGTCACTGCCTGCTGGCCCTGCTGCCACCAGCCAGGTCTCTGAAAACTTGTCAAACCATGCCCAGACTTGGGGCCAGTTTGGCCCAAAGTCTGCAAGAGACAAGTCGGGAAGAAAGATATGGGACAGAGGGAGAAAGCGAAGGGAGCAGGAGAAAGGGAAGGAAGAATAAAAAGTAGTGTTGGGCTGCAGGAGTGAGATGGAGGAATTGCAAGAAAAGAGGCAGGAAGCAGGAGAGTGAGAGAAAAGGAAAGAAGAGACATGCAGCCAGACGAGGGCTTAGTGAGAGAGGATGGGACAGAGAACAGGATGAGAAGGACATAAGGCAAGGCTAGGACAGGCAAGGACAGGCAAGGCAAGGCTAGGCTGCAGGACATGTTTTTGCTTTATAGTTTCTAGCACATTCGTCTTCAGACTAGGAGGAAAGCCATAAGACCGTATGGATTAGGCCCAAGCAAAAACCCCAGCTACTTGAGACACTTAGACTAAGCCTAAAATACCAAGATGTCTCCATAAGGATGGTTTTTATACTGTACTTCCACAATCTGCTGGCAGTACAAAAAAATAAGCTGCAGATCTCCTTAGGCTGAGTCATGGTGCTTTGGGGCAGGGACCATGCCTATCATGGGAATATTTCACAGTTTCTGCTCTGTTTTCAGTGTATGACACCAAAACACCCACCTGATGACATCCTTTCAAGAGCAAAGGCAGCAATTTGCAGAATTCCGCTTCTTAGGGGAAGTGAGAAATTGCTGAGCTGACACCAAGTCCTGCAGTGTCCCTGTCACCTGCAGAGCCACCGCATCCTCGCCACGGTAGCGGGCATTGTGACAAAGGTTCTATGTCAGCTGGGTGTGGCAGCCAGGCGCCCCCTAGGGGATGGGGAGCCTGTCAGCCCCGGGCCTGTCACTGCCTGCTGGCCCTGCTGCCACCAGCCAGGCCTCTGAAAACTTGTCAAACCATGCCCAGACTTGGGGCCAGTTTGGCCCAAAGTCTGCAAGAGACAAGTCGGGAAGAAAGATATGGGACAGAGGGAGAAAGCGAAGGGAGCAGGAGAAAGGGAAGGAAGAATAAAAAGTAGTGTTGGGCTGCAGGAGTGAGATGGAGGAATTGCAAGAAAAGAGGCAGGAAGCAGGAGAGTGAGAGAAAAGGAAAGAAGAGACATGCAGCCAGACGAGGGCTTAGTGAGAGAGGATGGGACAGAGAACAGGATGAGAAGGACATAAGGCAAGGCTAGGACAGGCAAGGACAGGCAAGGCAAGGCTAGGCTGCAGGACATGTTTTTGCTTTATAGTTTCTAGCACATTCGTCTTCAGACTAGGAGGAAAGCCATAAGACCGTATGGATTAGGCCCAAGCAAAAACCCCAGCTACTTGAGACACTAAGACTAAGCCTAAAATACCAAGATCTCTCCATAAGGATGCTTTTTATACTGTACTTCCACAATCTGCTGGCAGTACAAAAAAATAAGCTGCAGATCTCCTTAGGCTGAGTCAAGGTGCTTTGGGGCAGGGACCATGCATATCAGGGGAATATTTCACAGTTTCTGCTCTGTTTTCAGTGTATGACACCAAAACACCCACCTGATGACATCCTTTCAAGAGCAAAGGCAGCAATTTGCAGAATTCCGCTTCTTAGGGGAAGTGAGAAATTGCTGAGCTGACACCAAGTCCTGCAGTGTCCCTGTCACCTGCAGAGCCACCGCATCCTCGCCACGGTAGCGGGCATTGTGACAAAGGTTCTATGTCAGCTGGGTGTGGCAGCCAGGCGCCCCCTAGGGGATGGGGAGCCTGTCAGCCCCGGGCCTGTCACTGCCTGCTGGCCCTGCTGCCACCAGCCAGGCCTCTGAAAACTTGTCAAACCATGCCCAGACTTGGGGCCAGTTTGGCCCAAAGTCTGCAAGAGACAAGTCGGGAAGAAAGATATGGGACAGAGGGAGAAAGCGAAGGGAGCAGGAGAAAGGGAAGGAAGAATAAAAAGTAGTGTTGGGCTGCAGGAGTGAGATGGAGGAATTGCAAGAAAAGAGGCAGGAAGCAGGAGAGTGAGAGAAAAGGAAAGAAGAGACATGCAGCCAGACGAGGGCTTAGTGAGAGAGGATGGGACAGAGAACAGGATGAGAAGGACATAAGGCAAGGCTAGGACAGGCAAGGACAGGCAAGGCAAGGCTAGGCTGCAGGACATGTTTTTGCTTTATAGTTTCTAGCACATTCGTCTTCAGACTACGAGGAAAGCCATAAGACCGTATGGATTAGGCCCAAGCAAAAACCCCAGCTACTTGAGACACTTAGACTAAGCCTAAAATACCAAGATCTCTCCATAAGGATGCTTTTTATACTGTACTTCCACAATCTGCTGGCAGTACAAAAAAATAAGCTGCAGATCTCCTTAGGCTGAGTCATGGTGCTTTGGGGCAGGGACCATGCCTATCACGGGAATATTTCACAGTTTCTGCTCTGTTTTCAGTGTATGACACCAAAACACCCACCTGATGACATCCTTTCAAGAGCAAAGGCAGCAATTTGCAGAATTCCGCTTCTTAGGGGAAGTGAGAAATTGCTGAGCTGACACCAAGTCCTGCAGTGTCCCTGTCACCTGCAGAGCCACCGCATCCTCGTCACGGTAGCGGGCATTGTGACAAAGGTTCTATGTCAGCTGGGTGTGGCAGCCAGGCGCCCCCTAGGGGATGGGGAGCCTGTCAGCCCCGGGCCTGTCACTGCCTGCTGGCCCTGCTGCCACCAGCCAGGCCTCTGAAAACTTGTCAAACCATGCCCAGACTTGGGGCCAGTTTGGCCCAAAGTCTGCAAGAGACAAGTCGGGAAGAAAGATATGGGACAGAGGGAGAAAGCGAAGGGAGCAGGAGAAAGGGAAGGAAGAATAAAAAGTAGTGTTGGGCTGCAGGAGTGAGATGGAGGAATTGCAAGAAAAGAGGCAGGAAGCAGGAGAGTGAGAGAAAAGGAAAGAAGAGACATGCAGCCAGACGAGGGGTTAGTGAGAGAGGATGGGACAGAGAACAGGATGAGAAGGACATAAGGCAAGGCAAGGACAGGCAAGGACAGGCAAGGCAAGGCTAGGCTGCAGGACATGTTTTTGCTTTATAGTTTCTAGCACATTCGTCTTCAGACTAGGAGGAAAGCCATAAGACCGTATGGATTAGGCTCAAGCAAAAACCCCAGCTACTTGAGACACTTAGACTAAGCCTAAAATACCAAGATCTCTCCATAAGGATGGTTGTTATACTGTACTTCCACAATCTGCTGGCAGTACAAAAAAATAAGCTGCAGATCTCCTTAGGCTGAGTCATGGTGCTTTGGGGCAGGGACCATGCATATCATGGGAATGTTTCACAGTTTCTTCTCTGTTTTCAGTGTATGACACCAAAACACCCACCTGATGACATCCTTTCAAGAGCAAAGGCAGCAATTTGCAGAATTCCGCTTCTTAGGGGAAGTGAGAAATTGCTGAGCTGACACCAAGTCCTGCAGTGTCCCTGTCACCTGCAGAGCCACCGCATCCTCCCCACAGTAGCGGGCATTGTGAGAAAGGTTCTATGTCAGCTGGGTGTGGCAGCCAGGCGCCCCCTAGTGGATGGGGAGCCTGTCAGCCCCGGGCCTGTCACTGCCTGGTGTCCCTGCTGCCACCAGCCAGGCCTCTGAAAACTTGTCAAACCATGCCCAGACTTGGGGCCAGTTTGGCCCAAAGTCTCCAAGAGACAAGTCGGGAAGAAAGATATGGGACAGAGGGAGAAAGCGAAGGGAGCAGGAGAAAGGGAAGGAAGAATAAAAAGTAGTGTTGGGCTGCAGGAGTGAGATGGAGGAATTGCAAGAAAAGAGGCAGGAAGCAGGAGAGTCAGAGAAAAGGAAAGAAGAGACATGCAGCCAGACGAGGGCTTAGTGAGAGAGGATGGGACAGAGAACAGGATGAGAAGGACATAAGGCAAGGCTAGGACAGGCAAGGACAGGCAAGGCAAGGCTAGGCTGCAGGACATGTTTTTGCTTTATAGTTTCTAGCACATTCCTCTTTAGACTAGGAGGAAAGCCATAAGACCGTATGGATTAGGCCCAAGCAAAAACCCCAGCTACTTGAGACACTTAGACTAAGCCTAAAATACCAAGATCTCTCCATAAGGATGATTTTTACACTGTACTTCCACAATCTGCTGGCAGTACAAAAAAATAAGCTGCAGATCTCCTTAGGCTGAGTCATGGTGCTTTGGGTCAGGGACCATGCCTATCATGGGAATATTTCACAGTTTCTGCTCTGTTTTCAGTGTATGACACCAAAACACCCACCTGATGACATCCTTTCAAGAGCAAAGGCAGCAATTTGCAGAATTCCGCTTCTTAGGGGAAGTGAGAAATTGCTGAGCTGACACCAAGTCCTGCAGTGTCCCTGTCACCTGCAGAGCCACCGCATCCTCCCCACAGTAGCGGGCATTGTGAGAAAGGTTCTATGTCAGCTGGGTGTGGCAGCCAGGCGCCCCCTAGTGGATGGGGAGCCTGTCAGCCCCGGGCCTGTCACTGCCTGGTGTCCCTGCTGCCACCAGCCAGGCCTCTGAAAACTTGTCAAACCATGCCCAGACTTGGGGCCAGTTTGGCCCAAAGTCTCCAAGAGACAAGTCGGGAAGAAAGATATGGGACAGAGGGAGAAAGCGAAGGGAGCAGGAGAAAGGGAAGGAAGAATAAAAAGTAGTGTTGGGCTGCAGGAGTGAGATGGAGGAATTGCAAGAAAAGAGGCAGGAAGCAGGAGAGTCAGAGAAAAGGAAAGAAGAGACATGCAGCCAGACGAGGGCTTAGTGAGAGAGGATGGGACAGAGAACAGGATGAGAAGGACATAAGGCAAGGCTAGGACAGGCAAGGACAGGCAAGGCAAGGCTAGGCTGCAGGACATGTTTTTGCTTTATAGTTTCTAGCACATTCCTCTTTAGACTAGGAGGAAAGCCATAAGACCGTATGGATTAGGCCCAAGCAAAAACCCCAGCTACTTGAGACACTTAGACTAAGCCTAAAATACCAAGATCTCTCCATAAGGATGATTTTTACACTGTACTTCCACAATCTGCTGGCAGTACAAAAAAATAAGCTGCAGATCTCCTTAGGCTGAGTCATGGTGCTTTGGGTCAGGGACCATGCCTATCATGGGAATATTTCACAGTTTCTGCTCTGTTTTCAGTGTATGACACCAAAACACCCACCTGATGACATCCTTTCAAGAGCAAAGGCAGCAATTTGCAGAATTCCGCTTCTTAGGGGAAGTGAGAAATTGCTGAGCTGACACCAAGTCCTGCAGTGTCCCTGTCACCTGCAGAGCCACCGCATCCTCGCCACGGTAGCGGGCATTGTGACAAAGGTTCTATGTCAGCTGGGTGTGGCAGCCAGGCGCCCCCTAGGGGATGGGGAGCCTGTCAGCCCCGGGCCTGTCACTGCCTGCTGGCCCTGCTGCCACCAGCCAGGCCTCTGAAAACTTGTCAAACCATGCCCAGACTTGGGGCCAGTTTGGCCCAAAGTCTGCAAGAGACAAGTCGGGAAGAAAGATATGGGACAGAGGGAGAAAGCGAAGGGAGCAGGAGAAAGGGAAGGAAGAATAAAAAGTAGTGTTGGGCTGCAGGAGTGAGATGGAGGAATTGCAAGAAAAGAGGCAGGAAGCAGGAGAGTGAGAGAAAAGGAAAGAAGAGACATGCAGCCAGATGAGGGGTTAGTGAGAGAGGATGGGACAGAGAACAGGATGAGAAGGAGATAAGGCAAGGCAAGGACAGGCAAGGACAGGCAAGGCAAGGCTAGGCTGCAGGACATGTTTTTGCTTTATAGTTTCTAGCACATTCGTCTTCAGACTAGGAGGAAAGCCATAAGACCGTATGGATTAGGCTCAAGCAAAAACCCCAGCTACTTGAGACACTTAGACTAAGCCTAAAATACCAAGATCTCTCCATAAGGATGGTTGTTATACTGTACTTCCATAATCTGCTGGCAGTAAAAAAAAAGAAGCTGCAGATCTCCTTAGGCTGAGTCATGGTGCTTTGGGGCAGGGACCATGCATATCATGGGAATATTTCACAGTTTCTGCTCTGTTTTCAGTGTATGACACCAAAACACCCACCTGATGACATCCTTTCAAGAGCAAAGGCAGCAATTTGCAGAATTCCGCTTCTTAGGGGAAGTGAGAAATTGCTGAGCTGACACCAAGTCCTGCAGTGTCCCTGTCACCTGCAGAGCCATCGCATCCTCGCCACGGTAGCGGGCATTGTGACAAAGGTTCTATGTCAGCTGGGTGTGGCAGCCAGGCGCCCCCTAGGGGATGGGGAGCCTGTCAGCCCCGGGCCTGTCACTGCCTGGTGTCCCTGCTGCCACCAGCCAGGCATCTGAACACTTGTAAAAACCATGCCCAGACTTGGGGCCAGTTTGGCCCAAAGTCTGCAAGAGACAAGTCGGGAAGAAATATATGGGACAGAGGGAGAAAGCGAAGGGAGCAGGAGAAAGGGAATGAAGAATAAAAAGTAGTGTTGGGCTGCAGGAGTGAGATGGAGGAAGTGCAAGAAAAGAGGCAGGAAGCAGGAGAGTGAGAGAAAAGGAAAGAAGAGACATGCAGCCAGACGAGGGGTTAGTGAGAGAGGATGGGACAGAGAACAGGATGAGAAGGACATAAGGCAAGGCAAGGACAGGCAAGGACAGGCAAGGCAAGGCTAGGCTGCAGGACATGTTTTTGCTTTATAGTTTCTAGCACATTCGTCTTCAGACTAGGAGGAAAGCCATAAGACCGTATGGATTAGGCCCAAGCAAAAACCCCAGCTACTTGAGACACTTAGACTAAGCCTAAAATGCCAAGATCTCTCCATAAGGATGGTTGTTATACTGTACTTCCACAATCTGCTGGCACTACAAAAAAATAAGCTGCAGATCTCCTTAGGCTGAGTCATGGTGCTTTGGGGCAGGGACCATGCATATCATGGGAATATTTCACAGTTTCTGCTCTGTTTTCAGTGTATGACACCAAAACACCCACCTGATGACATCCTTTCAAGAGCAAAGGCAGCAATTTGCAGAATTCCGCTTCTTAGGGGAAGTGAGAAATTGCTGAGCTGACACCAAGTCCTGCAGTGTCCCTGTCACCTGCAGAGCCACCGCATCCTCGCCACGGTAGCGGGCATTGTGACAAAGGTTCTATGTCAGCTGGGGGTGGCAGCCAGGCGCCCCCTAGGGGATGGGGAGCCTGTCAGCCCCGGGCCTGTCACTGCCTGCTGGCCCTGCTGCCACCAGCCAGGCCTCTGAAAACTTGTCAAACCATGCCCAGACTTGGGGCCAGTTTGGCCCAAAGTCTCCAAGAGACAAGTCGGGAAGAAAGATATGGGACAGAGGGAGAAAGCGAAGGGAGCAGGAGAAAGGGAAGGAAGAATAAAAAGTAGTGTTGGGCTGCAGGAGTGAGATGGAGGAATTGCAAGAAAAGAGGCAGGAAGCAGGAGAGTGAGAGAAAAGGAAAGAAGAGACATGCAGCCAGACGAGGGGTTAGTGAGAGAGGATGGGACAGAGAACAGGATGAGAAGGAGATAAGGCAAGGCAAGGACAGGCAAGGACAGGCAAGGCAAGCCTAGGCTGCAGGACATGTTTTTGCTTTATAGTTTCTAGCACATTCGTCTTCAGACTAGGAGGAAAGCCATAAGACCGTATGGATTAGGCCCAAGCAAAAACCCCAGCTACTTGAGACACTTAGGCTAAGCCCAAAATACCAAGATCTCTCCATAAGGATGGTTGTTATACTGTACTTCCACAATCTGCTGGCAGTAAAAAAAAAGAAGCTGCAGATCTCCTTAGGCTGAGTCATGGTGCTTTGGGTCAGGGACCATGCATATCATGGGAATATTTCACAGTTTCTGCTCTGTTTTCAGTGTATGACACCAAAACACCCACCTGATGACATCCTTTCAAGAGCAAAGGCAGCAATTTGCAGAATTCCGCTTCTTAGGGGAAGTGAGAAATTGCTGAGCTGACACCAAGTCCTGCAGTGTCCCTGTCACCTGCAGAGCCACCGCATCCTCGCCACGGTAGCGGGCATTGTGACAAAGGTTCTATGTCAGCTGGGTGTGGCAGCCAGGCGCCCCCTAGGGGATGGGGAGCCTGTCAGCCCCGGGCCTGTCACTGCCTGGTGTCCCTGCTGCCACCAGCCAGGCATCTGAACACTTGTAAAAACCATGCCCAGACTTGGGGCCAGTTTGGCCCAAAGTCTGCAAGAGACAAGTCGGGAAGAAATATATGGGACAGAGGGAGAAAGCGAAGGGAGCAGGAGAAAGGGAATGAAGAATAAAAAGTAGTGTTGGGCTGCAGGAGTGAGATGGAGGAAGTGCAAGAAAAGAGGCAGGAAGCAGGAGAGTGAGAGAAAAGGAAAGAAGAGACATGCAGCCAGACGAGGGGTTAGTGAGAGAGGATGGGACAGAGAACAGGATGAGAAGGACATAAGGCAAGGCAAGGACAGGCAAGGACAGGCAAGGCAAGGCTAGGCTGCAGGACATGTTTTTGCTTTATAGTTTCTAGCACATTCGTCTTCAGACTAGGAGGAAAGCCATAAGACCGTATGGATTAGGCCCAAGCAAAAACCCCAGCTACTTGAGACACTTAGACTAAGCCTAAAATACCAAGATCTCTCCATAAGGATGGTTGTTATACTGTACTTCCACAATCTGCTGGCACTACAAAAAAATAAGCTGCAGATCTCCTTAGGCTGAGTCATGGTGCTTTGGGGCAGGGACCATGCATATCATGGGAATATTTCACAGTTTCTGCTCTGTTTTCAGTGTATGACACCAAAACACCCACCTGATGACATCCTTTCAAGAGCAAAGGCAGCAATTTGCAGAATTCCGCTTCTTAGGGGAAGTGAGAAATTGCTGAGCTGACACCAAGTCCTGCAGTGTCCCTGTCACCTGCAGAGCCACCGCATCCTCGCCACGGTAGCGGGCATTGTGACAAAGGTTCTATGTCAGCTGGGGGTGGCAGCCAGGCGCCCCCTAGGGGATGGGGAGCCTGTCAGCCCCGGGCCTGTCACTGCCTGCTGGCCCTGCTGCCACCAGCCAGGCCTCTGAAAACTTGTCAAACCATGCCCAGACTTGGGGCCAGTTTGGCCCAAAGTCTCCAAGAGACAAGTCGGGAAGAAAGATATGGGACAGAGGGAGAAAGCGAAGGGAGCAGGAGAAAGGGAAGGAAGAATAAAAAGTAGTGTTGGGCTGCAGGAGTGAGATGGAGGAATTGCAAGAAAAGAGGCAGGAA
The DNA here is from genome assembly GCF_036013475.1 of Columba livia. Classification (NCBI taxonomy): domain Eukaryota; kingdom Metazoa; phylum Chordata; class Aves; order Columbiformes; family Columbidae; genus Columba; species Columba livia. The sequence continues at coordinate 3,783,735 of NW_027043007.1, read as the reverse complement.
GCAGGAGAGTGAGAGAAAAGGAAAGAAGAGACATGCAGCCAGACGAGGGGTTAGTGAGAGAGGATGGGACAGAGAACAGGATGAGAAGGAGATAAGGCAAGGCAAGGACAGGCAAGGACAGGCAAGGCAAGCCTAGGCTGCAGGACATGTTTTTGCTTTATAGTTTCTAGCACATTCGTCTTCAGACTAGGAGGAAAGCCATAAGACCGTATGGATTAGGCCCAAGCAAAAACCCCAGCTACTTGAGACACTTAGGCTAAGCCCAAAATACCAAGATCTCTCCATAAGGATGGTTGTTATACTGTACTTCCACAATCTGCTGGCAGTAAAAAAAAAGAAGCTGCAGATCTCCTTAGGCTGAGTCATGGTGCTTTGGGTCAGGGACCATGCATATCATGGGAATATTTCACAGTTTCTGCTCTGTTTTCAGTGTATGACACCAAAACACCCACCTGATGACATCCTTTCAAGAGCAAAGGCAGCAATTTGCAGAATTCCGCTTCTTAGGGGAAGTGAGAAATTGCTGAGCTGACACCAAGTCCTGCAGTGTCCCTGTCACCTGCAGAGCCACCGCATCCTCGCCACGGTAGCGGGCATTGTGACAAAGGTTCTATGTCAGCTGGGTGTGGCAGCCAGGCGCCCCCTAGGGGATGGGGAGCCTGTCAGCCCCGGGCCTGTCACTGCCTGGTGTCCCTGCTGCCACCAGCCAGGCATCTGAACACTTGTAAAAACCATGCCCAGACTTGGGGCCAGTTTGGCCCAAAGTCTGCAAGAGACAAGTCGGGAAGAAATATATGGGACAGAGGGAGAAAGCGAAGGGAGCAGGAGAAAGGGAATGAAGAATAAAAAGTAGTGTTGGGCTGCAGGAGTGAGATGGAGGAAGTGCAAGAAAAGAGGCAGGAAGCAGGAGAGTGAGAGAAAAGGAAAGAAGAGACATGCAGCCAGACGAGGGGTTAGTGAGAGAGGATGGGACAGAGAACAGGATGAGAAGGACATAAGGCAAGGCAAGGACAGGCAAGGACAGGCAAGGCAAGGCTAGGCTGCAGGACATGTTTTTGCTTTATAGTTTCTAGCACATTCGTCTTCAGACTAGGAGGAAAGCCATAAGACCGTATGGATTAGGCCCAAGCAAAAACCCCAGCTACTTGAGACACTTAGACTAAGCCTAAAATACCAAGATCTCTCCATAAGGATGGTTGTTATACTGTACTTCCACAATCTGCTGGCACTACAAAAAAATAAGCTGCAGATCTCCTTAGGCTGAGTCATGGTGCTTTGGGGCAGGGACCATGCATATCATGGGAATATTTCACAGTTTCTGCTCTGTTTTCAGTGTATGACACCAAAACACCCACCTGATGACATCCTTTCAAGAGCAAAGGCAGCAATTTGCAGAATTCCGCTTCTTAGGGGAAGTGAGAAATTGCTGAGCTGACACCAAGTCCTGCAGTGTCCCTGTCACCTGCAGAGCCACCGCATCCTCGCCACGGTAGCGGGCATTGTGACAAAGGTTCTATGTCAGCTGGGGGTGGCAGCCAGGCGCCCCCTAGGGGATGGGGAGCCTGTCAGCCCCGGGCCTGTCACTGCCTGCTGGCCCTGCTGCCACCAGCCAGGCCTCTGAAAACTTGTCAAACCATGCCCAGACTTGGGGCCAGTTTGGCCCAAAGTCTCCAAGAGACAAGTCGGGAAGAAAGATATGGGACAGAGGGAGAAAGCGAAGGGAGCAGGAGAAAGGGAAGGAAGAATAAAAAGTAGTGTTGGGCTGCAGGAGTGAGATGGAGGAATTGCAAGAAAAGAGGCAGGAAGCAGGAGAGTGAGAGAAAAGGAAAGAAGAGACATGCAGCCAGACGAGGGGTTAGTGAGAGAGGATGGGACAGAGAACAGGATGAGAAGGAGATAAGGCAAGGCAAGGACAGGCAAGGACAGGCAAGGCAAGCCTAGGCTGCAGGACATGTTTTTGCTTTATAGTTTCTAGCACATTCGTCTTCAGACTAGGAGGAAAGCCATAAGACCGTATGGATTAGGCCCAAGCAAAAACCCCAGCTACTTGAGACACTTAGGCTAAGCCCAAAATACCAAGATCTCTCCATAAGGATGGTTGTTATACTGTACTTCCACAATCTGCTGGCAGTAAAAAAAAAGAAGCTGCAGATCTCCTTAGGCTGAGTCATGGTGCTTTGGGTCAGGGACCATGCATATCATGGGAATATTTCACAGTTTCTGCTCTGTTTTCAGTGTATGACACCAAAACACCCACCTGATGACATCCTTTCAAGAGCAAAGGCAGCAATTTGCAGAATTCCGCTTCTTAGGGGAAGTGAGAAATTGCTGAGCTGACACCAAGTCCTGCAGTGTCCCTGTCACCTGCAGAGCCACCGCATCCTCGCCACGGTAGCGGGCATTGTGACAAAGGTTCTATGTCAGCTGGGTGTGGCAGCCAGGCGCCCCCTAGGGGATGGGGAGCCTGTCAGCCCCGGGCCTGTCACTGCCTGGTGTCCCTGCTGCCACCAGCCAGGCATCTGAACACTTGTAAAAACCATGCCCAGACTTGGGGCCAGTTTGGCCCAAAGTCTGCAAGAGACAAGTCGGGAAGAAATATATGGGACAGAGGGAGAAAGCGAAGGGAGCAGGAGAAAGGGAATGAAGAATAAAAAGTAGTGTTGGGCTGCAGGAGTGAGATGGAGGAAGTGCAAGAAAAGAGGCAGGAAGCAGGAGAGTGAGAGAAAAGGAAAGAAGAGACATGCAGCCAGACGAGGGGTTAGTGAGAGAGGATGGGACAGAGAACAGGATGAGAAGGACATAAGGCAAGGCAAGGACAGGCAAGGACAGGCAAGGCAAGGCTAGGCTGCAGGACATGTTTTTGCTTTATAGTTTCTAGCACATTCGTCTTCAGACTAGGAGGAAAGCCATAAGACCGTATGGATTAGGCCCAAGCAAAAACCCCAGCTACTTGAGACACTTAGACTAAGCCTAAAATACCAAGATCTCTCCATAAGGATGGTTGTTATACTGTACTTCCACAATCTGCTGGCAGTACAAAAAAATAAGCTGCAGATCTCCTTAGGCTGAGTCATGGTGCTTTGGGGCAGGGACCATGCATATCATGGGAATATTTCACAGTTTCTGCTCTGTTTTCAGTGTATGACACCAAAACACCCACCTGATGACATCCTTTCAAGAGCAAAGGCAGCAATTTGCAGAATTCCGCTTCTTAGGGGAAGTGAGAAATTGCTGAGCTGACACCAAGTCCTGCAGTGTCCCTGTCACCTGCAGAGCCACCGCATCCTCGCCACGGTAGCGGGCATTGTGACAAAGGTTCTATGTCAGCTGGGGGTGGCAGCCAGGCGCCCCCTAGGGGATGGGGAGCCTGTCAGCCCCGGGCCTGTCACTGCCTGCTGGCCCTGCTGCCACCAGCCAGGCCTCTGAAAACTTGTCAAACCATGCCCAGACTTGGGGCCAGTTTGGCCCAAAGTCTCCAAGAGACAAGTCGGGAAGAAAGATATGGGACAGAGGGAGAAAGCGAAGGGAGCAGGAGAAAGGGAAGGAAGAATAAAAAGTAGTGTTGGGCTGCAGGAGTGAGATGGAGGAAGTGCAAGAAAAGAGGCAGGAAGCAGGAGAGTGAGAGAAAAGGAAAGAAGAGACATGCAGCCAGACGAGGGGTTAGTGAGAGAGGATGGGACAGAGAACAGGATGAGAAGGACATAAGGCAAGGCAAGGACAGGCAAGGACAGGCAAGGCAAGGCTAGGCTGCAGGACATGTTTTTGCTTTATAGTTTCTAGCACATTCGTCTTCAGACTAGGAGGAAAGCCATAAGACCGTATGGATTAGGCCCAAGCAAAAACCCCAGCTACTTGAGACACTTAGACTAAGCCTAAAATACCAAGATCTCTCCATAAGGATGGTTGTTATACTGTACTTCCACAATCTGCTGGCAGTACAAAAAAATAAGCTGCAGATCTCCTTAGGCTGAGTCATGGTGCTTTGGGGCAGGGACCATGCATATCATGGGAATATTTCACAGTTTCTGCTCTGTTTTCAGTGTATGACACCAAAACACCCACCTGATGACATCCTTTCAAGAGCAAAGGCAGCAATTTGCAGAATTCCGCTTCTTAGGGGAAGTGAGAAATTGCTGAGCTGACACCAAGTCCTGCAGTGTCCCTGTCACCTGCAGAGCCACCGCATCCTCGCCACGGTAGCGGGCATTGTGACAAAGGTTCGATGTCAGCTGGGTGTGGCAGCCAGGCGCCCCCTAGGGGATGGGGAGCCTGTCAGCCCCGGGCCTGTCACTGCCTGGTGTCCCTGCTGCCACCAGCCAGGCCTCTGAAAACTTGTCAAACCATGCCCAGACTTGGGGCCAGTTTGGCCCAAAGTCTCCAAGAGACAAGTCGGGAAGAAAGATATGGGACAGAGGGAGAAAGCGAAGGGAGCAGGAGAAAGGGAAGAAAGAATAAAAAGTAGTGTTGGGCTGCAGGAGTGAGATGGAGGAATTGCAAGAAAAGAGGCAGGAAGCAGGAGAGTGAGAGAAAAGGAAAGAAGAGACATGCAGCCAGACGAGGGGTTAGTGAGAGAGGATGGGACAGAGAACAGGATGAGAAGGAGATAAGGCAAGGCAAGGACAGGCAAGGACAGGCAAGGCAAGGCTAGGCTGCAGGACATGTTTTTGCTTTATAGTTTCTAGCACATTCGTCTTCAGACTAGGAGGAAAGCCATAAGACCGTATGGATTAGGCCCAAGCAAAAACCCCAGCTACTTGAGACACTTAGGCTAAGCCCAAAATACCAAGATCTCTCCATAAGGATGGTTGTTATACTGTACTTCCACAATCCGCTGGCAGTAAAAAAAAAGAAGCTGCAGATCTCCTTAGGCTGAGTCATGGTGCTTTGGGTCAGGGACCATGCATATCATGGGAATATTTCACAGTTTCTGCTCTGTTTTCAGTGTATGACACCAAAACACCCACCTGATGACATCCTTTCAAGAGCAAAGGCAGCAATTTGCAGAATTCCGCTTCTTAGGGGAAGTGAGAAATTGCTGAGCTGACACCAAGTCCTGCAGTGTCCCTGTCACCTGCAGAGCCACCGCATCCTCGCCACGGTAGCGGGCATTGTGACAAAGGTTCTATGTCAGCTGGGTGTGGCAGCCAGGCGCCCCCTAGGGGATGGGGAGCCTGTCAGCCCCGGGCCTGTCACTGCCTGGTGTCCCTGCTGCCACCAGCCAGGCATCTGAACACTTGTAAAAACCATGCCCTGACTTGGGGCCAGTTTGGCCCAAAGTCTGCAAGAGACAAGTCGGGAAGAAATATATGGGACAGAGGGAGAAAGCGAAGGGAGCAGGAGAAAGGGAATGAAGAATAAAAAGTAGTGTTGGGCTGCAGGAGTGAGATGGAGGAAGTGCAAGAAAAGAGGCAGGAAGCAGGAGAGTGAGAGAAAAGGAAAGAAGAGACATGCAGCCAGACGAGGGGTTAGTGAGAGAGGATGGGACAGAGAACAGGATGAGAAGGACATAAGGCAAGGCAAGGACAGGCAAGGACAGGCAAGGCAAGGCTAGGCTGCAGGACATGTTTTTGCTTTATAGTTTCTAGCACATTCGTCTTCAGACTAGGAGGAAAGCCATAAGACCGTATGGATTAGGCCCAAGCAAAAACCCCAGCTACTTGAGACACTTAGACTAAGCCTAAAATACCAAGATCTCTCCATAAGGATGGTTGTTATACTGTACTTCCACAATCTGCTGGCAGTACAAAAAAATAAGCTGCAGATCTCCTTAGGCTGAGTCATGGTGCTTTGGGGCAGGGACCATGCCTATCATGGGAATATTTCACAGTTTCTGCTCTGTTTTCAGTGTATGACACCAAAACACCCACCTGATGACATCCTTTCAAGAGCAAAGGCAGCAATTTGCAGAATTCCGCTTCTTAGGGGAAGTGAGAAATTGCTGAGCTGACACCAAGTCCTGCAGTGTCCCTGTCACCTGCAGAGCCACCGCATCCTCGCCACGGTAGCGGGCATTGTGACAAAGGTTCTATGTCAGCTGGGGGTGGCAGCCAGGCGCCCCCTAGGGGATGGGGAGCCTGTCAGCCCCGGGCCTGTCACTGCCTGCTGGCCCTGCTGCCACCAGCCAGGCCTCTGAAAACTTGTCAAACCATGCCCAGACTTGGGGCCAGTTTGGCCCAAAGTCTCCAAGAGACAAGTCGGGAAGAAAGATATGGGACAGAGGGAGAAAGCGAAGGGAGCAGGAGAAAGGGAAGGAAGAATAAAAAGTAGTGTTGGGCTGCAGGAGTGAGATGGAGGAATTGCAAGAAAAGAGGCAGGAAGCAGGAGAGTGAGAGAAAAGGAAAGAAGAGACATGCAGCCAGACGAGGGGTTAGTGAGAGAGGATGGGACAGAGAACAGGATGAGAAGGAGATAAGGCAAGGCAAGGACAGGCAAGGCAAGGCTAGGCTGCAGGACATGTTTTTGCTTTATAGTTTCTAGCACATTCGTCTTCAGACTAGGAGGAAAGCCATAAGACCGTATGGATTAGGCCCAAGCAAAAAACCCAGCTACTTGAGACACTTAGGCTAAGCCCAAAATACCAAGCTCTCTCCATAAGGATGGTTGTTATACTGTACTTCCACAATCTGCTGGCAGTAAAAAAAAAGAAGCTGCAGATCTCCTTAGGCTGAGTCATGGTGCTTTGGGTCAGGGACCATGCATATCATGGGAATATTTCACAGTTTCTGCTCTGTTTTCAGTGTATGACACCAAAACACCCACCTGATGACATCCTTTCAAGAGCAAAGGCAGCAATTTGCAGAATTCCGCTTCTTAGGGGAAGTGAGAAATTGCTGAGCTGACACCAAGTCCTGCAGTGTCCCTGTCACCTGCAGAGCCACCGCATCCTCGCCACGGTAGCGGGCATTGTGACAAAGGTTCTATGTCAGCTGGGTGTGGCAGCCAGGCGCCCCCTAGGGGATGGGGAGCCTGTCAGCCCTGGGCCTGTCACTGCCTGGTGTCCCTGCTGCCACCAGCCAGGCCTCTGAAAACTTGTCAAACCATGCCCAGACTTGGGGCCAGTTTGGCCCAAAGTCTCCAAGAGACAAGTCGGGAAGAAAGATATGGGACAGAGGGAGAAAGCGAAGGGAGCAGGAGAAAGGGAAGGAAGAATAAAAAGTAGTGTTGGGCTGCAGGAGTGAGATGGAGGAATTGCAAGAAAAGAGGCAGGAAGCAGGAGAGTGAGAGAAAAGGAAAGAAGAGACATGCAGCCAGACGAGGGGTTAGTGAGAGAGGATGGGACAGAGAACAGGATGAGAAGGAGATAAGGCAAGGCAAGGACAGGCAAGGACAGGCAAGGCAAGGCTAGGCTGCAGGACATGTTTTTGCTTTATAGTTTCTAGCACATTCCTCTTCAGACTAGGAGGAAAGCCATAAGACCGTATGGATTAGGCCCAAGCAAAAACCCCAGCTACTTGAGACACTTAGACTAAGCCCAAAATACCAAGATCTCTCCATAAGGATGGTTGTTATACTGTACTTCCACAATCTGCTGGCAGTACAAAAAAATAAGCTGCAGATCTCCTTAGGCTGAGTCATGGTGCTTTGGGTCAGGGACCATGCATATCATGGGAATATTTCACAGTTTCTGCTCTGTTTTCAGTGTATGACACCAAAACACCCACCTGATGACATCCTTTCAAGAGCAAAGGCAGCAATTTGCAGAATTCCGCTTCTTAGGGGAAGTGAGAAATTGCTGAGCTGACACCAAGTCCTGCAGTGTCCCTGTCACCTGCAGAGCCACCGCATCCTCGCCACGGTAGCGGGCATTGTGAGAAAGGTTCTATGTCAGCTGGGTGTGGCAGCCAGGCGCCCCCTAGGGGATGGGGAGCCTGTCAGCCCCGGGCCTGTCACTGCCTGGTGTCCCTGCTGCCACCAGCCAGGCCTCTGAAAACTTGTCAAACCATGCCCAGACTTGGGGCCAGTTTGGCCCAAAGTCTCCAAGAGACAAGTCGGGAAGAAAGATATGGGACAGAGGGAGAAAGCGAAGGGAGCAGGAGAAAGGGAAGGAAGAATAAAAAGTAGTGTTGGGCTGCAGGAGTGAGATGGAGGAATTGCAAGAAAAGAGGCAGGAAGCAGGAGAGTGAGAGAAAAGGAAAGAAGAGACATGCAGCCAGACGAGGGGTTAGTGAGAGAGGATGGGACAGAGAACAGGATGAGAAGGACATAAGGCAAGGCAAGGACAGGCAAGGACAGGCAAGGCAAGGCTAGGCTGCAGGACATGTTTTTGCTTTATAGTTTCTAGCACATTCGTCTTCAGACTAGGAGGAAAGCCATAAGACCGTATGGATTAGGCCCAAGCAAAAACCCCAGCTACTTGAGACACTTAGGCTAAGCCCAAAATACCAAGATCTCTCCATAAGGATGGTTGTTATACTGTACTTCCACAATCCGCTGGCAGTAAAAAAAAAGAAGCTGCAGATCTCCTTAGGCTGAGTCATGGTGCTTTGGGGCAGGGACCATGCCTATCATGGGAATATTTCACAGTTTCTGCTCTGTTTTCAGTGTATGACACCAAAACACCCACCTGATGACATCCTTTCAAGAGCAAAGGCAGCAATTTGCAGAATTCCGCTTCTTAGGGGAAGTGAGAAATTGCTGAGCTGACACCAAGTCCTGCAGTGTCCCTGTCACCTGCAGAGCCACCGCATCCTCGCCACGGTAGCGGGCATTGTGACAAAGGTTCTATGTCAGCTGGGTGTGGCAGCCAGGCGCCCCCTAGGGGATGGGGAGCCTGTCAGCCCCGGGCCTGTCACTGCCTGGTGTCCCTGCTGCCACCAGCCAGGCATCTGAACTCTTGTAAAAACCATGCCCAGACTTGGGGCCAGTTTGGCCCAAAGTCTGCAAGAGACAAGTCGGGAAGAAAGATATGGGACAGAGGGAGAAAGCGAAGGGAGCAGGAGAAAGGGAATGAAGAATAAAAAGTAGTGTTGGGCTGCAGGAGTGAGATGGAGGAAGTGCAAGAAAAGAGGCAGGAAGCAGGAGAGTGAGAGAAAAGGAAAGAAGAGACATGCAGCCAGACGAGGGGTTAGTGAGAGAGGATGGGACAGAGAACAGGATGAGAAGGACATAAGGCAAGGCAAGGACAGGCAAGGACAGGCAAGTCAAGGCTAGGCTGCAGGACATGTTTTTGCTTTATAGTTTCTAGCACATTCGTCTTCAGACTAGGAGGAAAGCCATAAGACCGTATGGATTAGGCCCAAGCAAAAACCCCAGCTACTTGAGATACTTAGACTAAGCCTAAAATACCAAGATCTCTCCATAAGGATGCTTTTTATACTGTACTTCCACAATCTGCTGGCAGTACAAAAAAATAAGCTGCAGATCTCCTTAGGCTGAGTCATGGTGCTTTGGGGCAGGGACCATGCATATCATGGGAATATTTCACAGTTTCTGCTCTGTTTTCAGTGTATGACACCAAAACACCCACCTGATGACATCCTTTCAAGAGCAAAGGCAGCAATTTGCAGAATTCCGCTTCTTAGGGGAAGTGAGAAATTGCTGAGCTGACACCAAGTCCTGCAGTGTCCCTGTCACCTGCAGAGCCACCGCATCCTCGCCACGGTAGCGGGCATTGTGAGAAAGGTTCTATGTCAGCTGGGTGTGGCAGCCAGGCGCCCCCTAGGGGATGGGGAGCCTGTCAGCCCCGGGCCTGTCACTGCCTGGTGTCCCTGCTGCCACCAGCCAGGCCTCTGAAAACTTGTCAAACCATGCCCAGACTTGGGGCCAGTTTGGCCCAAAGTCTCCAAGAGACAAGTCGGGAAGAAAGATATGGGACAGAGGGAGAAAGCGAAGGGAGCAGGAGAAAGGGAAGGAAGAATAAAAAGTAGTGTTGGGCTGCAGGAGTGAGATGGAGGAATTGCAAGAAAAGAGGCAGGAAGCAGGAGAGTGAGAGAAAAGGAAAGAAGAGACATGCAGCCAGACGAGGGGTTAGTGAGAGAGGATGGGACAGAGAACAGGATGAGAAGGAGATAAGGCAAGGCAAGGACAGGCAAGGACAGGCAAGGCAAGGCTAGGCTGCAGGACATGTTTTTGCTTTATAGTTTCTAGCACATTCGTCTTCAGACTAGGAGGAAAGCCATAAGACCGTATGGATTAGGCCCAAGCAAAAACCCCAGCTACTTGAGACACTTAGGCTAAGCCCAAAATACCAAGATCTCTCCATAAGGATGGTTGTTATACTGTACTTCCACAATCCGCTGGCAGTAAAAAAAAAGAAGCTGCAGATCTCCTTAGGCTGAGTCATGGTGCTTTGGGTCAGGGACCATGCATATCATGGGAATATTTCACAGTTTCTGCTCTGTTTTCAGTGTATGACACCAAAACACCCACCTGATGACATCCTTTCAAGAGCAAAGGCAGCAATTTGCAGAATTCCGCTTCTTAGGGGAAGTGAGAAATTGCTGAGCTGACACCAAGTCCTGCAGTGTCCCTGTCACCTGCAGAGCCACCGCATCCTCGCCACGGTAGCGGGCATTGTGACAAAGGTTCTATGTCAGCTGGGTGTGGCAGCCAGGCGCCCCCTAGGGGATGGGGAGCCTGTCAGCCCCGGGCCTGTCACTGCCTGGTGTCCCTGCTGCCACCAGCCAGGCATCTGAACTCTTGTAAAAACCATGCCCAGACTTGGGGCCAGTTTGGCCCAAAGTCTGCAAGAGACAAGTCGGGAAGAAAGATATGGGACAGAGGGAGAAAGCGAAGGGAGCAGGAGAAAGGGAATGAAGAATAAAAAGTAGTGTTGGGCTGCAGGAGTGAGATGGAGGAAGTGCAAGAAAAGAGGCAGGAAGCAGGAGAGTGAGAGAAAAGGAAAGAAGAGACATGCAGCCAGACGAGGGGTTAGTGAGAGAGGATGGGACAGAGAACAGGATGAGAAGGACATAAGGCAAGGCAAGGACAGGCAAGGACAGGCAAGGCAAGGCTAGGCTGCAGGACATGTTTTTGCTTTATAGTTTCTAGCACATTCGTCTTCAGACTAGGAGGAAAGCCATAAGACCGTATGGATTAGGCCCAAGCAAAAACCCCAGCTACTTGAGATACTTAGACTAAGCCTAAAATACCAAGATCTCTCCATAAGGATGCTTTTTATACTGTACTTCCACAATCTGCTGGCAGTACAAAAAAATAAGCTGCAGATCTCCTTAGGCTGAGTCATGGTGCTTTGGGGCAGGGACCATGCATATCATGGGAATATTTCACAGTTTCTGCTCTGTTTTCAGTGTATGACACCAAAACACCCACCTGATGACATCCTTTCAAGAGCAAAGGCAGCAATTTGCAGAATTCCGCTTCTTAGGGGAAGTGAGAAATTGCTGAGCTGACACCAAGTCCTGCAGTGTCCCTGTCACCTGCAGAGCCACCGCATCCTCGCCACGGTAGCGGGCATTGTGACAAAGGTTCTATGTCAGCTGGGGGTGGCAGCCAGGCGCCCCCTAGGGGATGGGGAGCCTGTCAGCCCCGGGCCTGTCACTGCCTGGTGTCCCTGCTGCCACCAGCCAGGCATCTGAACACTTGTAAAAACCATGCCCAGACTTGGGGCCAGTTTGGCCCAAAGTCTGCAAGAGACAAGTCGGGAAGAAAGATATGGGACAGAGGGAGAAAGCGAAGGGAGCAGGAGAAAGGGAATGAAGAATAAAAAGTAGTGTTGGGCTGCAGGAGTGAGATGGAGGAAGTGCAAGAAAAGAGGCAGGAAGCAGGAGAGTGAGAGAAAAGGAAAGAAGAGACATGCAGCCAGACGAGGGGTTAGTGAGAGAGGATGGGACAGAGAACAGGATGAGAAGGACATAAGGCAAGGCAAGGACAGGCAAGGACAGGCAAGGCAAGGCTAGGCTGCAGGACATGTTTTTGCTTTATAGTTTCTAGCACATTCGTCTTCAGACTAGGAGGAAAGCCATAAGACCGTATGGATTAGGCCCAAGCAAAAACCCCAGCTACTTGAGACACTTAGACTAAGCCTAAAATACCAAGATCTCTCCATAAGGATGGTTGTTATACTGTACTTCCACAATCTGCTGGCAGTACAAAAAAATAAGCTGCAGATCTCCTTAGGCTGAGTCATGGTGCTTTGGGGCAGGGACCATGCATATCATGGGAATATTTCACAGTTTCTGCTCTGTTTTCAGTGTATGACACCAAAACACCCACCTGATGACATCCTTTCAAGAGCAAAGGCAGCAATTTGCAGAATTCCGCTTCTTAGGGGAAGTGAGAAATTGCTGAGCTGACACCAAGTCCTGCAGTGTCCCTGTCACCTGCAGAGCCACCGCATCCTCGCCACGGTAGAGGGCATTGTGACAAAGGTTCTATGTCAGCTGGGTGTGGCAGCCAGGCGCCCCCTAGTGGATGGGGAGCCTGTCAGCCCCGGGCCTGTCACTGCCTGCTGGCCCTGCTGCCACCAGCCAGGCCTCTGAAAACTTGTCAAACCATGCCCAGACTTGGGGCCAGTTTGGCCCAAAGTCTCCAAGAGACAAGTCGGGAAGAAAGATATGGGACAGAGGGAGAAAGCGAAGGGAGCAGGAGAAAGGGAAGGAAGAATAAAAAGTAGTGTTGGGCTGCAGGAGTGAGATGGAGGAATTGCAAGAAAAGAGGCAGGAAGCAGGAGAGTGAGAGAAAAGGAAAGAAGAGACATGCAGCCAGACGAGGGGTTAGTGAGAGAGGATGGGACAGAGAACAGGATGAGAAGGACATAAGGCAAGGCAAGGACAGGCAAGGACAGGCAAGGCAAGGCTAGGCTGCAGGACATGTTTTTGCTTTATAGTTTCTAGCACATTCGTCTTCAGACTAGGAGGAAAGCCATAAGACCGTATGGATTAGGCCCAAGCAAAAACCCCAGCTACTTGAGACACTTAGACTAAGCCTAAAATACCAAGATCTCTCCATAAGGATGGTTTTTATACTGTACTTGTACAATCTGCTGGCAGTACAAAAAAATAAGCTGCAGATCTCCTTAGGCTGAGTCATGGTGCTTTGGGGCAGGGACCGTGCATATCATGGGAATATTTCACAGTTTCTGCTCTGTTTTCAGTGTATGACACCAAAACACCCACCTAATGACATCCTTTCAAGAGCAAAGGCAGCAATTTGCAGAATTCCGCTTCTTAGGGGAAGTGAGAAATTGCTGAGCTGACACCAAGTCCTGCAGTGTCCCTGTCACCTGCAGAGCCACCGCATCCTCGCCACGGTAGCGGGCATTGTGACAAAGGTTCTATGTCAGCTGGGTGTGGCAGCCAGGCGCCCCCTAGGGGATGGGGAGCCTGTCAGCCCCGGGCCTGTCACTGCCTGGTGTCCCTGCTGCCACCAGCCAGGCCTCTGAAAACTTGTCAAACCATGCCCAGACTTGGGGCCAGTTTGGCCCAAAGTCTCCAAGAGACAAGTCGGGAAGAAAGATATGGGACAGAGGGAGAAAGCGAAGGGAGCAGGAGAAAGGGAAGGAAGAATAAAAAGTAGTGTTGGGCTGCAGGAGTGAGATGGAGGAATTGCAAGAAAAGAGGCAGGAAGCAGGAGAGTGAGAGAAAAGGAAAGAAGAGACATGCAGCCAGACGAGGGGTTAGTGAGAGAGGATGGGACAGAGAACAGGATGAGAAGGAGATAAGGCAAGGCAAGGACAGGCAAGGACAGGCAAGGCAAGCCTAGGATGCAGGACATGTTTTTGCTTTATAGTTTCTAGCACATTCCTCTTCAGACTAGGAGGAAAGCCATAAGACCGTATGGATTAGGCCCAAGCAAAAACCCCAGCTACTTGAGACACTTAGGCTAAGCCCAAAATACCAAGATCTCTCCATAAGGATGGTTGTTATACTGTACTTCCACAATCTGCTGGCAGTACAAAAAAAGAAGCTGCAGATCTCCTTAGGCTGAGTCATGGTGCTTTGGGTCAGGGACCATGCATATCATGGGAATATTTCACAGTTTCTGCTCTGTTTTCAGTGTATGACACCAAAACACCCACCTGATGACATCCTTTCAAGAGCAAAGGCAGCAATTTGCAGAATTCCGCTTCTTAGGGGAAGTGAGAAATTGCTGAGCTGACACCAAGTCCTGCAGTGTCCCTGTCACCTGCAGAGCCACCGCATCCTCGCCACGGTAGCGGGCATTGTGAGAAAGGTTCTATGTCAGCTGGGTGTGGCAGCCAGGCGCCCCCTAGGGGATGGGGAGCCTGTCAGCCCCGGGCCTGTCACTGCCTGCTGGCCCTGCTGCCACCAGCCAGGCCTCTGAAAACTTGTCAAACCATGCCCAGACTTGGGGCCAGTTTGGCCCAAAGTCTGCAAGAGACAAGTCGGGAAGAAAGATATGGGACAGAGGGAGAAAGCGAAGGGAGCAGGAGAAAGGGAAGGAAGAATAAAAAGTAGTGTTGGGCTGCAGGAGTGAGATGGAGGAATTGCAAGAAAAGAGGCAGGAAGCAGGAGAGTGAGAGAAAAGGAAAGAAGAGACATGCAGCCAGACGAGGGGTTAGTGAGAGAGGATGGGACAGAGAACAGGATGAGAAGGAGATAAGGCAAGGCAAGGACAGGCAAGGACAGGCAAGGCAAGGCTAGGCTGCAGGACATGTTTTTGCTTTATAGTTTCTAGCACATTCGTCTTCAGACTAGGAGGAAAGCCATAAGACCGTATGGATTAGGCCCAAGCAAAAACCCCAGCTACTTGAGACACTTAGGCTAAGCCCAAAATACCAAGATCTCTCCATAAGGATGGTTGTTATACTGTACTTCCACAATCCGCTGGCAGTAAAAAAAAAGAAGCTGCAGATCTCCTTAGGCTGAGTCATGGTGCTTTGGGTCAGGGACCATGCATATCATGGGAATATTTCACAGTTTCTGCTCTGTTTTCAGTGTATGACACCAAAACACCCACCTGATGACATCCTTTCAAGAGCAAAGGCAGCAATTTGCAGAATTCCGCTTCTTAGGGGAAGTGAGAAATTGCTGAGCTGACACCAAGTCCTGCAGTGTCCCTGTCACCTGCAGAGCCACCGCATCCTCGCCACGGTAGCGGGCATTGTGAGAAAGGTTCTATGTCAGCTGGGTGTGGCAGCCAGGCGCCCCCTAGGGGATGGGGAGCCTGTCAGCCCCGGGCCTGTCACTGCCTGGTGTCCCTGCTGCCACCAGCCAGGCATCTGAACACTTGTAAAAACCATGCCCAGACTTGGGGCCAGTTTGGCCCAAAGTCTCCAAGAGACAAGTCGGGAAGAAAGATATGGGACAGAGGGAGAAAGCGAAGGGAGCAGGAGAAAGGGAATGAAGAATAAAAAGTAGTGTTGGGCTGCAGGAGTGAGATGGAGGAAGTGCAAGAAAAGAGGCAGGAAGCAGGAGAGTGAGAGAAAAGGAAAGAAGAGACATGCAGCCAGACGAGGGGTTAGTGAGAGAGGATGGGACAGAGAACAGGATGAGAAGGACATAAGGCAAGGCAAGGACAGGCAAGGACAGGCAAGGCAAGGCTAGGCTGCAGGACATGTTTTTGCTTTATAGTTTCTAGCACATTCGTCTTCAGACTAGGAGGAAAGCCATAAGACCGTATGGATTAGGCCCAAGTAAAAACCCCAGCTACTTGAGACACTTAGGCTAAGCCCAAAATACCAAGATCTCTCCATAAGGATGGTTGTTATACTGTACTTCCACAATCTGCTGGCAGTACAAAAAAATAAGCTGCAGATCTCCTTAGGCTGAGTCATGGTGCTTTGGGGCAGGGACCGTGCATATCATGGGAATATTTCACAGTTTCTGCTCTGTTTTCAGTGTATGACACCAAAACACCCACCTAATGACATCCTTTCAAGAGAAAAGGCAGCAATTTGCAGAATTCCGCTTCTTAGGGGAAGTGAGAAATTGCTGAGCTGACACCAAGTCCTGCAGTGTCCCTGTCACCTGCAGAGCCACCGCATCCTCGCCACGGTAGCGGGCATTGTGAGAAAGGTTCTATGTCAGCTGGGTGTGGCAGCCAGGCGCCCCCTAGGGGATGGGGAGCCTGTCAGCCCCGGGCCTGTCACTGCCTGCTGGCCCTGCTGCCACCAGCCAGGCCTCTGAAAACTTGTCAAACCATGCCCAGACTTGGGGCCAGTTTGGCCCAAAGTCTGCAAGAGACAAGTCGGGAAGAAAGATATGGGACAGAGGGAGAAAGCGAAGGGAGCAGGAGAAAGGGAAGGAAGAATAAAAAGTAGTGTTGGGCTGCAGGAGTGAGATGGAGGAATTGCAAGAAAAGAGGCAGGAAGCAGGAGAGTGAGAGAAAAGGAAAGAAGAGACATGCAGCCAGACGAGGGGTTAGTGAGAGAGGATGGGACAGAGAACAGGATGAGAAGGAGATAAGGCAAGGCAAGGACAGGCAAGGACAGGCAAGGCAAGGCTAGGCTGCAGGACATGTTTTTGCTTTATAGTTTCTAGCACATTCGTCTTCAGACTAGGAGGAAAGCCATAAGACCGTATGGATTAGGCCCAAGCAAAAACCCCAGCTACTTGAGACACTTAGGCTAAGCCCAAAATACCAAGATCTCTCCATAAGGATGGTTGTTATACTGTACTTCTACAATCCGCTGGCAGTAAAAAAAAAGAAGCTGCAGATCTCCTTAGGCTGAGTCATGGTGCTTTGGGTCAGGGACCATGCATATCATGGGAATATTTCACAGTTTCTGCTCTGTTTTCAGTGTATGACACCAAAACACCCACCTGATGACATCCTTTCAAGAGCAAAGGCAGCAATTTGCAGAATTCCGCTTCTTAGGGGAAGTGAGAAATTGCTGAGCTGACACCAAGTCCTGCAGTGTCCCTGTCACCTGCAGAGCCACCGCATCCTCGCCACGGTAGCGGGCATTGTGAGAAAGGTTCTATGTCAGCTGGGTGTGGCAGCCAGGCGCCCCCTAGGGGATGGGGAGCCTGTCAGCCCCGGGCCTGTCACTGCCTGGTGTCCCTGCTGCCACCAGCCAGGCATCTGAACACTTGTAAAAACCATGCCCAGACTTGGGGCCAGTTTGGCCCAAAGTATGCAAGAGACAAGTCGGGAAGAAAGATATGGGACAGAGGGAGAAAGCGAAGGGAGCAGGAGAAAGGGAATGAAGAATAAAAAGTAGTGTTGGGCTGCAGGAGTGAGATGGAGGAAGTGCAAGAAAAGAGGCAGGAAGCAGGAGAGTGAGAGAAAAGGAAAGAAGAGACATGCAGCCAGACGAGGGGTTAGTGAGAGAGGATGGGACAGAGAACAGGATGAGAAGGACATAAGGCAAGGCAAGGACAGGCAAGGACAGGCAAGGCAAGGCTAGGCTGCAGGACATGTTTTTGCTTTATAGTTTCTAGCACATTCGTCTTCAGACTAGGAGGAAAGCCATAAGACCGTATGGATTAGGCCCAAGTAAAAACCCCAGCTACTTGAGACACTTAGGCTAAGCCCAAAATACCAAGATCTCTCCATAAGGATGGTTGTTATACTGTACTTCCACAATCTGCTGGCAGTACAAAAAAATAAGCTGCAGATCTCCTTAGGCTGAGTCATGGTGCTTTGGGGCAGGGACCGTGCATATCATGGGAATATTTCACAGTTTCTGCTCTGTTTTCAGTGTATGACACCAAAACACCCACCTAATGACATCCTTTCAAGAGAAAAGGCAGCAATTTGCAGAATTCCGCTTCTTAGGGGAAGTGAGAAATTGCTGAGCTGACACCAAGTCCTGCAGTGTCCCTGTCACCTGCAGAGCCACCGCATCCTCGCCACGGTAGCGGGCATTGTGACAAAGGTTCTATGTCAGCTGGGTGTGGCAGCCAGGCGCCCCCTAGGGGATGGGGAGCCTGTCAGCCCCGGGACTGTCACTGCCTGGTGTCCCTGCTGCCACCAGCCAGGCCTCTGAAAACTTGTCAAACCATGCCCAGACTTGGGGCCAGTTTGGCCCAAAGTCTCCAAGAGACAAGTCGGGAAGAAAGACATGGGACAGAGGGAGAAAGCGAAGGGAGCAGGAGAAAGGGAAGGAAGAATAAAAAGTAGTGTTGGGCTGCAGGAGTGAGATGGAGGAATTGCAAGAAAAGAGGCAGGAAGCAGGAGAGTGAGAGAAAAGGAAAGAAGAGACATGCAGCCAGACGAGGGCTTAGTGAGAGAGGATGGGACAGAGAACAGGATGAGAAGGAGATAAGGCAAGGCAAGGACAGGCAAGGACAGGCAAGGCAAGGCTAGGCTGCAGGACATGTTTTTGCTTTATAGTTTCTAGCACATTCGTCTTCAGACTAGGAGGAAAGCCATAAGACCGTATGGATTAGGCCCAAGCAAAAACCCCAGCTACTTGAGACACTTAGGCTAAGCCCAAAATACCAAGATCTCTCCATAAGGATGGTTGTTATACTGTACTTCCACAATCTGCTGGCAGTAAAAAAAAAGAAGCTGCAGATCTCCTTAGGCTGAGTCATGGTGCTTTGGGTCAGGGACCATGCATATCATGGGAATATTTCACAGTTTCTGCTCTGTTTTCAGTGTATGACACCAAAACACCCACCTGATGACATCCTTTCAAGAGCAAAGGCAGCAATTTGCAGAATTCTGCTTCTTAGGGGAAGTGAGAAATTGCTGAGCTGACACCAAGTCCTGCAGTGTCCCTGTCACCTGCAGAGCCACCGCATCCTCGCCACGGTAGCGGGCATTGTGACAAAGGTTCTATGTCAGCTGGGTGTGGCAGCCAGGCGCCCCCTAGGGGATGGGGAGCCTGTCAGCCCCGGGCCTGTCACTGCCTGGTGTCCCTGCTGCCACCAGCCAGGCATCTGAACACTTGTAAAAACCATGCCCAGACTTGGGGCCAGTTTGGCCCAAAGTCTGCAAGAGACAAGTCGGGAAGAAATATATGGGACAGAGGGAGAAAGCGAAGGGAGCAGGAGAAAGGGAATGAAGAATAAAAAGTAGTGTTGGGCTGCAGGAGTGAGATGGAGGAAGTGCAAGAAAAGAGGCAGGAAGCAGGAGAGTGAGAGAAAAGGAAAGAAGAGACATGCAGCCAGACGAGGGGTTAGTGAGAGAGGATGGGACAGAGAACAGGATGAGAAGGACATAAGGCAAGGCAAGGACAGGCAAGGACAGGCAAGGCAAGGCTAGGCTGCAGGACATGTTTTTGCTTTATAGTTTCTAGCACATTCGTCTTCAGACTAGGAGGAAAGCCATAAGACCGTATGGATTAGGCCCAAGCAAAAACCCCAGCTACTTGAGACACTTAGACTAAGCCCAAAATACCAAGATCTCTGCATAAGGATGGTTGTTATACTGTACTTCCACAATCTGCTGGCAGTACAAAAAAAGAAGCTGCAGATCTCCTTAGGCTGAGTCATGGTGCTTTGGGGCAGGGACCATGCATATCATGGGAATATTTCACAGTTTCTGCTCTGTTTTCAGTGTATGACACCAAAACACCCACCTGATGACATCCTTTCAAGAGCAAAGGCAGCAATTTGCAGAATTCCGCTTCTTAGGGGAAGTGAGAAATTGCTGAGCTGACACCAAGTCCTGCAGTGTCCCTGTCACCTGCAGAGCCACCGCATCCTCGCCACGGTAGCGGGCATTGTGACAAAGGTTCTATGTCAGCTGGGTGTGGCAGCCAGGCGCCCCCTAGGGGATGGGGAGCCTGTCAGCCCCGGTCCTGTCACTGCCT
Source organism: Columba livia (assembly GCF_036013475.1). Classification (NCBI taxonomy): domain Eukaryota; kingdom Metazoa; phylum Chordata; class Aves; order Columbiformes; family Columbidae; genus Columba; species Columba livia. Next base: position 3,764,108 of record NW_027043007.1, on the reverse strand, counting down.
GCTGGCCCTGCTGCCACCAGCCAGGCCTCTGAAAACTTGTCAAACCATGCCCAGACTTGGGGCCAGTTTGGCCCAAAGTCTCCAAGAGACAAGTCGGGAAGAAAGATATGGGACAGAGGGAGAAAGCGAAGGGAGCAGGAGAAAGGGAAGGAAGAATAAAAAGTAGTGTTGGGCTGCAGGAGTGAGATGGAGGAATTGCAAGAAAAGAGGCAGGAAGCAGGAGAGTGAGAGAAAAGGAAAGAAGAGACATGCAGCCAGACGAGGGCTTAGTGAGAGAGGATGGGACAGAGAACAGGATGAGAAGGACATAAGGCAAGGCAAGGACAGGCAAGGACAGGCAAGGCAAGGCTAGGCTGCAGGACATGTTTTTGCTTTATAGTTTCTAGCACATTCGTCTTCAGACTAGGAGGAAAGCCATAAGACCGTATGGATTAGGCCCAAGCAAAAACCCCAGCTACTTGAGACACTTAGACTAAGCCTAAAATACCAAGATCTCTCCATAAGGATGGTTTTTATACTGTACTTCCACAATCTGCTGGCAGTACAAAAAAATAAGCTGCAGATCTCCTTAGGCTGAGTCATGGTGCTTTGGGGCAGGGACCGTGCATATCATGGGAATATTTCACAGTTTCTGCTCTGTTTTCAGTGTATGACACCAAAACACCCACCTAATGACATCCTTTCAAGAGAAAAGGCAGCAATTTGCAGAATTCCGCTTCTTAGGGGAAGTGAGAAATTGCTGAGCTGACACCAAGTCCTGCAGTGTCCCTGTCACCTGCAGAGCCACCGCATCCTCGCCACGGTAGCGGGCATTGTGACAAAGGTTCTATGTCAGCTGGGTGTGGCAGCCAGGCGCCCCCTAGGGGATGGGGAGCCTGTCAGCCCCGGGCCTGTCACTGCCTGGTGTCCCTGCTGCCACCAGCCAGGCCTCTGAAAACTTGTCAAACCATGCCCAGACTTGGGGCCAGTTTGGCCCAAAGTCTCCAAGAGACAAGTCGGGAAGAAAGATATGGGACAGAGGGAGAAAGCGAAGGGAGCAGGAGAAAGGGAAGGAAGAATAAAAAGTAGTGTTGGGCTGCAGGAGTGAGATGGAGGAATTGCAAGAAAAGAGGCAGGAAGCAGGAGAGTGAGAGAAAAGGAAAGAAGAGACATGCAGCCAGACGAGGGGTTAGTGAGAGAGGATGGGACAGAGAACAGGATGAGAAGGAGATAAGGCAAGGCAAGGACAGGCAAGGACAGGCAAGGCAAGGCTAGGCTGCAGGACATGTTTTTGCTTTATAGTTTCTAGCACATTCGTCTTCAGACTAGGAGGAAAGCCATAAGACCGTATGGATTAGGCCCAAGCAAAAACCCCAGCTACTTGAGACACTTAGGCTAAGCCCAAAATACCAAGATCTCTCCATAAGGATGGTTGTTATACTGTACTTCCACAATCTGCTGGCAGTAAAAAAAAAGAAGCTGCAGATCTCCTTAGGCTGAGTCATGGTGCTTTGGGTCAGGGACCATGCATATCATGGGAATATTTCACAGTTTCTGCTCTGTTTTCAGTGTATGACACCAAAACACCCACCTGATGACATCCTTTCAAGAGCAAAGGCAGCAATTTGCAGAATTCCGCTTCTTAGGGGAAGTGAGAAATTGCTGAGCTGACACCAAGTCCTGCAGTGTCCCTGTCACCTGCAGAGCCACCGCATCCTCGCCACGGTAGCGGGCATTGTGACAAAGGTTCTATGTCAGCTGGGTGTGGCAGCCAGGCGCCCCCTAGGGGATGGGGAGCCTGTCAGCCCCGGGCCTGTCACTGCCTGGTGTCCCTGCTGCCACCAGCCAGGCATCTGAACACTTGTAAAAACCATGCCCAGACTTGGGGCCAGTTTGGCCCAAAGTCTGCAAGAGACAAGTCGGGAAGAAATATATGGGACAGAGGGAGAAAGCGAAGGGAGCAGGAGAAAGGGAATGAAGAATAAAAAGTAGTGTTGGACTGCAGGAGTGAGATGGAGGAAGTGCAAGAAAAGAGGCAGGAAGCAGGAGAGTGAGAGAAAAGGAAAGAAGGGACATGCAGCCAGACGAGGGGTTAGTGAGAGAGGATGGGACAGAGAACAGGATGAGAAGGACATAAGGCAAGGCAAGGACAGGCAAGGACAGGCAAGGCAAGGCTAGGCTGCAGGACATGTTTTTGCTTTATAGTTTCTAGCACATTCGTCTTCAGACTAGGAGGAAAGCCATAAGACCGTATGGATTAGGCCCAAGCAAAAACCCCAGCTACTTGAGACACTTAGGCTAAGCCCAAAATACCAAGATCTCTCCATAAGGATGGTTGTTATACTGTACTTCCACAATCTGCTGGCACTACAAAAAAATAAGCTGCAGATCTCCTTAGGCTGAGTCATGGTGCTTTGGGGCAGGGACCATGCATATCATGGGAATATTTCAGAGTTTCTGCTCTGTTTTCAGTGTATGACACCAAAACACCCACCTGATGACATCCTTTCAAGAGCAAAGGCAGCAATTTGCAGAATTCCGCTTCTTAGGGGAAGTGAGAAATTGCTGAGCTGACACCAAGTCCTGCAGTGTCCCTGTCACCTGCAGAGCCACCGCATCCTCGCCACGGTAGCGGGCATTGTGACAAAGGTTCTATGTCAGCTGGGTGTGGCAGCCAGGCGCCCCCTAGGGGATGGGGAGCCTGTCAGCCCCGGGCCTGTCACTGCCTGGTGTCCCTGCTGCCACCAGCCAGGCCTCTGAAAACTTGTCAAACCATGCCCAGACTTGGGGCCAGTTTGGCCCAAAGTCTGCAAGAGACAAGTCGGGAAGAAAGATATGGGACAGAGGGAGAAAGCGAAGGGAGCAGGAGAAAGGGAAGGAAGAATAAAAAGTAGTGTTGGGCTGCAGGAGTGAGATGGAGGAATTGCAAGAAAAGAGGCAGGAAGCAGAAGAGTGAGAGAAAAGGAAAGAAGAGACATGCAGCCAGACGAGGGGTTAGTGAGAGAGGATGGGACAGAGAACAGGATGAGAAGGACATAAGGCAAGGCAAGGACAGGCAAGGACAGGCAAGGCAAGGCTAGGCTGCAGGACATGTTTTTGCTTTATAGTTTCTAGCACATTCGTCTTCAGACTAGGAGGAAAGCCATAAGACCATATGGATTAGGCCCAAGCAAAAACCCCAGCTACTTGAGACACTTAGACTAAGCCTAAAATACCAAGATCTCTCCATAAGGATGGTTTTTATACTGTACTTCCACAATCTGCTGGCAGTACAAAAAAATAAGCTGCAGATCTCCTTAGGCTGAGTCATGGTGCTTTGGGGCAGGGACCATGCATATCATGGGAATATTTCACAGTTTCTGCTCTGTTTTCAGTGTATGACACCAAAACACCCACCTGATGACACCCTTTCAAGAGCAAAGGCAGCAATTTGCACAATTCCGCTTCTTAGGGGAAGTGAGAAATTGCTGAGCTGACACCAAGTCCTGCAGTGTCCCTGTCACCTGCAGAGCCACCGCATCCTCGCCACGGTAGCGGGCATTGTGAGAAAGGTTCTATGTCAGCTGGGTGTGGCAGCCAGGCGCCCCCTAGGGTATGGGGAGCCTGTCAGCCCCGGGCCTGTCACTGCCTGGTGTCCCTGCTGCCACCAGCCAGGCCTCTGAAAACTTGTCAAACCATGCCCAGACTTGGGGCCAGTTTGGCCCAAAGTCTGCAAGAGACAAGTCGGGAAGAAAGATATGGGACAGAGGGAGAAAGCGAAGGGAGCAGGAGAAAGGGAAGGAAGAATAAAAAGTAGTGTTGGGCTGCAGGAGTGAGATGGAGGAATTGCAAGAAAAGAGGCAGGAAGCAGGAGAGTGAGAGAAAAGGAAAGAAGAGACATGCAGCCAGACGAGGGGTTAGTGAGAGAGGATGGGACAGAGAACAGGATGAGAAGGACATAAGGCAAGGCTAGGACAGGCAAGGACAGGCAAGGCAAGGCTAGGCTGCAGGACATGTTTTTGCTTTATAGTTTCTAGCACATTCGTCTTCAGACTAGGAGGAAAGCCATAAGACCGTATGGATTAGGCCCAAGCAAAAACCCCAGCTACTTGAGACACTTAGACTAAGCCCAAAATACCAAGATCTCTCCATAAGGATGGTTGTTATACTGTACTTCCGCAATCTGCTGGCAGTACAAAAAAATAAGCTGCAGATCTCCTTAGGCTGAGTCATGGTGCTTTGGGGCAGGGACCATGCATATCATGGGAATGTTTCACAGTTTCTTCTCTGTTTTCAGTGTATGACACCAAAACACCCACCTGATGACATCCTTTCAAGAGCAAAGGCAGCAATTTGCAGAATTCCGCTTCTTAGGAGAAGAGAGAAATTGCTGAGCTGACACCAAGTCCTGCAGTGTCCCTGTCACCTGCAGAGCCACCGCATCCTACCCACGATAGCGGGCATTGTGAGAAAGGTTCTATGTCAGCTGGGTGTGGCAGCCAGGCGCCCCCTAGTGGATGGGGAGCCTGTCAGCCCCGGGCCTGTCACTGCCTGGTGTCCCTGCTGCCACCAGCCAGGCCTCTGAAAACTTGTCAAACCATGCCCAGACTTGGGGCCAGTTTGGCCCAAAGTCTCCAAGAGACAAGTCGGGAAGAAAGATATGGGACAGAGGGAGAAAGCGAAGGGAGCAGGAGAAAGGGAAGGAAGAATAAAAAGTAGTGTTGGGCTGCAGGAGTGAGATGGAGGAAGTGCAAGAAAAGAGGCAGGAAGCAGGAGAGTGAGAGAAAAGGAAAGAAGAGACATGCAGCCAGACGAGGGCTTAGTGAGAGAGGATGGGACAGAGAACAGGATGAGAAGGACATAAGGCAAGGCTAGGACAGGCAAGGACAGGCAAGGCAAGGCTAGGCTGCAGGACATGTTTTTGCTTTATAGTTTCTAGCACATTCGTCTTCAGACTAGGAGGAAAGCCATAAGACCGTATGGATTAGGCCCAAGCAAAAACCCCAGCTACTTGAGACACTTAGACTAAGCCTAAAATACCAAGATCTCTCCATAAGGATGGTTTTTATACTGTACTTCCACAATCTGCTGGCAGTACAAAAAAATAAGCTGCAGATCTCCTTAGGCTGAGTCATGGTGCTTTGGGGCAGGGACCATGCATATCATGGGAATATTTCACAGTTTCTGCTCTGTTTTCAGTGTATGACACCAAAACACCCACCTGATGACATCCTTTCAAGAGCAAAGGCAGCAATTTGCAGAATTCCGCTTCTTAGGGGAAGTGAGAAATTGCTGAGCTGACACCAAGTCCTGCAGTGTCCCTGTCACCTGCAGAGCCACCGCATCCTCGCCACGGTAGCGGGCATTGTGACAAAGGTTCTATGTCAGCTGGGTGTGGCAGCCAGGCGCCCCCTAGGGGATGGGGAGCCTGTCAGCCCCGGGCCTGTCACTGCCTGGTGTCCCTGCTGCCACCAGCCAGGCCTCTGAAAACTTGTCAAACCATGCCCAGACTTGGGGCCAGTTTGGCCCAAAGTCTCCAAGAGACAAGTCGGGAAGAAAGATATGGGACAGAGGGAGAAAGCGAAGGGAGCAGGAGAAAGGGAAGGAAGAATAAAAAGTAGTGTTGGGCTGCAGGAGTGAGATGGAGGAAGTGCAAGAAAAGAGGCAGGAAGCAGGAGAGTGAGAGAAAAGGAAAGAAGAGACATGCAGCCAGACGAGGGGTTAGTGAGAGAGGATGGGACAGAGAACAGGATGAGAAGGACATAAGGCAAGGCTAGGACAGGCAAGGACAGGCAAGGCAAGGCTAGGCTGCAGGACATGTTTTTGCTTTATAGTTTCTAGCACATTCGTCTTCAGACTAGGAGGAAAGCCATAAGACCGTATGGATTAGGCCCAAGCAAAAACCCCAGCTACTTGAGACTCTTAGACTAAGCCTAAAATACCAAGATCTCTCCATAAGGATGGTTTTTATACTGTACTTCCACAATCTGCTGGCAGTACAAAAAAATAAGCTGCAGATCTCCTTAGGCTGAGTCATGGTGCTTTGGGTCAGGGACCATGCATATCATGGGAATATTTCACAGTTTCTGCTCTGTTTTCAGTGTATGACACCAAAACACCCACCTGATGACATCCTTTCAAGAGCAAAGGCAGCAATTTGCAGAATTCCGCTTCTTAGGGGAAGTGAGAAATTGCTGAGCTGACACCAAGTCCTGCAGTGTCCCTGTCACCTGCAGAGCCACCGCATCCTCGCCACGGTAGCGGGCATTGTGAGAAAGGTTCTATGTCAGCTGGGTGTGGCAGCCAGGCGCCCCCTAGGGGATGGGGAGCCTGTCAGCCCCGGGCCTGTCACTGCCTGGTGTCCCTGCTGCCACCAGCCAGGCCTCTGAAAACTTGTCAAACCATGCCCAGACTTGGGGCCAGTTTGGCCCAAAGTCTCCAAGAGACAAGTCGGGAAGAAAGATATGGGACAGAGGGAGAAAGCGAAGGGAGCAGGAGAAAGGGAAGGAAGAATAAAAAGTAGTGTTGGGCTGCAGGAGTGAGATGGAGGAATTGCAAGAAAAGAGGCAGGAAGCAGGAGAGTGAGAGAATAGGAAAGATGAGACATGCAGCCAGACGAGGGCTTAGTGAGAGAGGATGGGACAGAGAACAGGATGAGAAGGACATAAGGCAAGGCAAGGACAGGCAAGGACAGGCAAGGCAAGGCTAGGCTGCAGGACATGTTTTTGCTTTATAGTTTCTAGCACATTCGTCTTCAGACTAGGAGGAAAGCCATAAGACCGTATGGATTAGGCCCAAGCAAAAACCCCAGCTACTTGAGACACTTAGACTAAGCCCAAAATACCAAGATCTCTCCATAAGGATGGTTTTTATACTGTACTTCCACAATCTGCTGGCAGTACAAAAAAATAAGCTGCAGATCTCCTTAGGCTGAGTCATGGTGCTTTGGGGCAGGGACCATGCATATCATGGGAATATTTCACAGTTTCTGCTCTGTTTTCAGTGTATGACACCAAAACACCCACCTGATGACATCCTTTCAAGAGCAAAGGCAGCAATTTGCAGAATTCCGCTTCTTAGGGGAAGTGAGAAATTGCTGAGCTGACACCAAGTCCTGCAGTGTCCCTGTCACCTGCAGAGCCACCGCATCCTCGCCACGGTAGCGGGCATTGTGACAAAGGTTCTATGTCAGCTGGGGGTGGCAGCCAGGCGCCCCCTAGGGGATGGGGAGCCTGTCAGCCCCGGGCCTGTCACTGCCTGGTGTCCCTGCTGCCACCAGCCAGGCCTCTGAAAACTTGTCAAACCATGCCCAGACTTGGGGCCAGTTTGGCCCAAAGTCTCCAAGAGACAAGTCGGGAAGAAAGATATGGGACAGAGGGAGAAAGCGAAGGGAGCAGGAGAAAGGGAAGGAAGAATAAAAAGTAGTGTTGGGCTGCAGGAGTGAGATGGAGGAATTGCAAGAAAAGAGGCAGGAAGCAGGAGAGTGAGAGAAAAGGAAAGAAGAGACATGCAGCCAGACGAGGGGTTAGTGAGAGAGGATGGGACAGAGAACAGGATGAGAAGGACATAAGGCAAGGCAAGGACAGGCAAGGACAGGCAAGGCAAGGCTAGGCTGCAGGACATGTTTTTGCTTTATAGTTTCTAGCACATTCGTCTTCAGACTAGGAGGAAAGCCATAAGACCGTATGGATTAGGCCCAAGCAAAAACCCCAGCTACTTGAGACACTTAGACTAAGCCTAAAATACCAAGATCTCTCCATAAGGATGGTTTTTATACTGTACTTCCACAATCTGCTGGCAGTACAAAAAAAGAAGCTGCAGATCTCCTTAGGCTGAGTCATGGTGCTTTGGGGCAGGGACCATGCATATCATGGGAATATTTCACAGTTTCTGCTCTGTTTAGAGTGTATGACACCAAAACACCCACCTGATGACATCCTTTCAAGAGCAAAGGCAGCAATTTGCAGAATTCCGCTTCTTAGGGGAAGTGAGAAATTGCTGAGCTGACACCAAGTCCTGCAGTGTCCCTGTCACCTGCAGAGCCACCGCATCCTCGCCACGGTAGCGGGCATTGTGACAAAGGTTCTATGTCAGCTGGGTGTGGCAGCCAGGCGCCCCCTAGGGGATGGGGAGCCTGTCAGCCCCGGGCCTGTCACTGCCTGGTGTCCCTGCTGCCACCAGCCAGGCCTCTGAAAACTTGTCAAACCATGCCCAGACTTGGGGCCAGTTTGGCCCAAAGTCTGCAAGAGACAAGTCGGGAAGAAAGATATGGGACAGAGGGAGAAAGCGAAGGGAGCAGGAGAAAGGGAAGGAAGAATAAAAAGTAGTGTTGGGCTGCAGGAGTGAGATGGAGGAATTGCAAGAAAAGAGGCAGGAAGCAGGAGAGTGAGAGAAAAGGAAAGAAGAGACATGCAGCCAGACGAGGGGTTAGTGAGAGAGGATGGGACAGAGAACAGGATGAGAAGGACATAAGGCAAGGCAAGGACAGGCAAGGACAGGCAAGGCAAGGCTAGGCTGCAGGACATGTTTTTGCTTTATAGTTTCTAGCACATTCGTCTTCAGACTAGGAGGAAAGCCATAAGACCGTATGGATTAGGCCCAAGCAAAAACCCCAGCTACTTGAGACACTTAGACTAAGCCTAAAATACCAAGATCTCTCCATAAGGATGGTTTTTATACTGTACTTCCACAATCTGCTGGCAGTACAAAAAAATAAGCTGCAGATCTCCTTAGGCTGAGTCATGGTGCTTTGGGGCATGGACCGTGCATATCATGGGAATATTTCACAGTTTCTGCTCTGTTTTCAGTGTATGACACCAAAACACCCACCTGATGACATCCTTTCAAGAGAAAAGGCAGCAATTTGCAGAATTCCGCTTCTTAGGGGAAGTGAGAAATTGCTGAGCTGACACCAAGTCCTGCAGTGTCCCTGTCACCTGCAGAGCCACCGCATCCTCGCCACGGTAGCGGGCATTGTGACAAAGGTTCTATGTCAGCTGGGTGTGGCAGCGAGGCGCCCCCTAGGGGATGGGGAGCCTGTCAGCCCCGGGCCTGTCACTGCCTGGTGTCCCTGCTGCCACCAGCCAGGCCTCTGAAAACTTGTCAAAGCATGCCCAGACTTGGGGCCAGTTTGGCCCAAAGTCTCCAAGAGACAAGTCGGGAAGAAAGATATGGGACAGAGGGAGAAAGCGAAGGGAGCAGGAGAAAGGGAAGGAAGAATAAAAAGTAGTGTTGGGCTGCAGGAGTGAGATGGAGGAATTGCAAGAAAAGAGGCAGGAAGCAGGAGAGTGAGAGAAAAGGAAAGAAGAGACATGCAGCCAGACGAGGGGTTAGTGAGAGAGGATGGGACAGAGAACAGGATGAGAAGGACATAAGGCAAGGCAAGGACAGGCAAGGACAGGCAAGGCAAGGCTAGGCTGCAGGACATGTTTTTGCTTTATAGTTTCTAGCACATTCGTCTTCAGACTAGGAGGAAAGCCATAAGACCGTATGGATTAGGCCCAAGCAAAAACCCCAGCTACTTGAGACACTTAGACTAAGCCTAAAATACCAAGATCTCTCCATAAGGTTGGTTTTATACTGTACTTCCACAATCTGCTGGCAGTACAAAATAATAAGCTGCAGATCTCCTTAGGCTGAGTCATGGTGCTTTGGGGCAGGGACCATGCATATCATGGGAATATTTCACAGTTTCTGCTCTGTTTTCAGTGTATGACACCAAAACACCCACCTGATGACATCCTTTCAAGAGCAAAGGCAGCAATTTGCAGAATTCCGCTTCTTAGGGGAAGTGAGAAATTGCTGAGCTGACACCAAGTCCTGCAGTGTCCCTGTCACCTGCAGAGCCACCGCATCCTCGCCACGGTAGCGGGCATTGTGACAAAGGTTCTATGTCAGCTGGGTGTGGCAGCCAGGCGCCCCCTAGGGGATGGGGAGCCTGTCAGCCCCGGGCCTGTCACTGCCTGGTGTCCCTGCTGCCACCAGCCAGGCCTCTGAAAACTTGTCAAACCATGCCCAGACTTGGGGCCAGTTTGGCCCAAAGTCTCCAAGAGACAAGTCGGGAAGAAAGATATGGGACAGAGGGAGAAAGCGAAGGGAGCAGGAGAAAGGGAAGGAAGAATAAAAAGTAGTGTTGGGCTGCAGGAGTGAGATGGAGGAAGTGCAAGAAAAGAGGCAGGAAGCAGGAGAGTGAGAGAAAAGGAAAGAAGAGACATGCAGCCAGACGAGGGGTTAGTGAGAGAGGATGGGACAGAGAACAGGATGAGAAGGACATAAGGCAAGGCTAGGACAGGCAAGGACAGGCAAGGCAAGGCTAGGCTGCAGGACATGTTTTTGCTTTATAGTTTCTAGCACATTCGTCTTCAGACTAGGAGGAAAGCCATAAGACCGTATGGATTAGGCCCAAGCAAAAACCCCAGCTACTTGAGACTCTTAGACTAAGCCTAAAATACCAAGATCTCTCCATAAGGATGGTTTTTATACTGTACTTCCACAATCTGCTGGCAGTACAAAAAAATAAGCTGCAGATCTCCTTAGGCTGAGTCATGGTGCTTTGGGTCAGGGACCATGCATATCATGGGAATATTTCACAGTTTCTGCTCTGTTTTCAGTGTATGACACCAAAACACCCACCTGATGACATCCTTTCAAGAGCAAAGGCAGCAATTTGCAGAATTCCGCTTCTTAGGGGAAGTGAGAAATTGCTGAGCTGACACCAAGTCCTGCAGTGTCCCTGTCACCTGCAGAGCCACCGCATCCTCGCCACGGTAGCGGGCATTGTGAGAAAGGTTCTATGTCAGCTGGGTGTGGCAGCCAGGCGCCCCCTAGGGGATGGGGAGCCTGTCAGCCCCGGGCCTGTCACTGCCTGGTGTCCCTGCTGCCACCAGCCAGGCCTCTGAAAACTTGTCAAACCATGCCCAGACTTGGGGCCAGTTTGGCCCAAAGTCTCCAAGAGACAAGTCGGGAAGAAAGATATGGGACAGAGGGAGAAAGCGAAGGGAGCAGGAGAAAGGGAAGGAAGAATAAAAAGTAGTGTTGGGCTGCAGGAGTGAGATGGAGGAATTGCAAGAAAAGAGGCAGGAAGCAGGAGAGTGAGAGAAAAGGAAAGAAGAGACATGCAGCCAGACGAGGGCTTAGTGAGAGAGGATGGGACAGAGAACAGGATGAGAAGGACATAAGGCAAGGCAAGGACAGGCAAGGACAGGCAAGGCAAGGCTAGGCTGCAGGACATGTTTTTGCTTTATAGTTTCTAGCACATTCGTCTTCAGACTAGGAGGAAAGCCATAAGACCGTATGGATTAGGCCCAAGCAAAAACCCCAGCTACTTGAGACACTTAGACTAAGCCCAAAATACCAAGATCTCTCCATAAGGATGGTTTTTATACTGTACTTCCACAATCTGCTGGCAGTACAAAAAAATAAGCTGCAGATCTCCTTAGGCTGAGTCATGGTGCTTTGGGGCAGGGACCATGCATATCATGGGAATATTTCACAGTTTCTGCTCTGTTTTCAGTGTATGACACCAAAACACCCACCTGATGACATCCTTTCAAGAGCAAAGGCAGCAATTTGCAGAATTCCGCTTCTTAGGGGAAGTGAGAAATTGCTGAGCTGACACCAAGTCCTGCAGTGTCCCTGTCACCTGCAGAGCCACCGCATCCTCGCCACGGTAGCGGGCATTGTGACAAAGGTTCTATGTCAGCTGGGTGTGGCAGCCAGGCGCCCCCTAGGGGATGGGGAGCCTGTCAGCCCCGGGCCTGTCACTGCCTGGTGTCCCTGCTGCCACCAGCCAGGCCTCTGAAAACTTGTCAAAGCATGCCCAGACTTGGGGCCAGTTTGGCCCAAAGTCTCCAAGAGACAAGTCGGGAAGAAAGATATGGGACAGAGGGAGAAAGCGAAGGGAGCAGGAGAAAGGGAAGGAAGAATAAAAAGTAGTGTTGGGCTGCAGGAGTGAGATGGAGGAATTGCAAGAAAAGAGGCAGGAAGCAGGAGAGTGAGAGAAAAGGAAAGAAGAGACATGCAGCCAGACGAGGGGTTAGTGAGAGAGGATGGGACAGAGAACAGGATGAGAAGGACATAAGGCAAGGCAAGGACAGGCAAGGACAGGCAAGGCAAGGCTAGGCTGCAGGACATGTTTTTGCTTTATAGTTTCTAGCACATTCGTCTTCAGACTAGGAGGAAAGCCATAAGACCGTATGGATTAGGCCCAAGCAAAAACCCCAGCTACTTGAGACACTTAGACTAAGCCTAAAATACCAAGATCTCTCCATAAGGATGGTTTTTATACTGTACTTCCACAATCTGCTGGCAGTACAAAAAAAGAAGCTGCAGATCTCCTTAGGCTGAGTCATGGTGCTTTGGGGCAGGGACCATGCATATCATGGGAATATTTCACAGTTTCTGCTCTGTTTAGAGTGTATGACACCAAAACACCCACCTGATGACATCCTTTCAAGAGCAAAGGCAGCAATTTGCAGAATTCCGCTTCTTAGGGGAAGTGAGAAATTGCTGAGCTGACACCAAGTCCTGCAGTGTCCCTGTCACCTGCAGAGCCACCGCATCCTCGCCACGGTAGCGGGCATTGTGACAAAGGTTCTATGTCAGCTGGGTGTGGCAGCCAGGCGCCCCCTAGGGGATGGGGAGCCTGTCAGCCCCGGGCCTGTCACTGCCTGGTGTCCCTGCTGCCACCAGCCAGGCCTCTGAAAACTTGTCAAACCATGCCCAGACTTGGGGCCAGTTTGGCCCAAAGTCTGCAAGAGACAAGTCGGGAAGAAAGATATGGGACAGAGGGAGAAAGCGAAGGGAGCAGGAGAAAGGGAAGGAAGAATAAAAAGTAGTGTTGGGCTGCAGGAGTGAGATGGAGGAATTGCAAGAAAAGAGGCAGGAAGCAGGAGAGTGAGAGAAAAGGAAAGAAGAGACATGCAGCCAGACGAGGGGTTAGTGAGAGAGGATGGGACAGAGAACAGGATGAGAAGGACATAAGGCAAGGCAAGGACAGGCAAGGACAGGCAAGGCAAGGCTAGGCTGCAGGACATGTTTTTGCTTTATAGTTTCTAGCACATTCGTCTTCAGACTAGGAGGAAAGCCATAAGACCGTATGGATTAGGCCCAAGCAAAAACCCCAGCTACTTGAGACACTTAGACTAAGCCTAAAATACCAAGATCTCTCCATAAGGATGGTTTTTATACTGTACTTCCACAATCTGCTGGCAGTACAAAAAAATAAGCTGCAGATCTCCTTAGGCTGAGTCATGGTGCTTTGGGGCAGGGACCGTGCATATCATGGGAATATTTCACAGTTTCTGCTCTGTTTTCAGTGTATGACACCAAAACACCCACCTGATGACATCCTTTCAAGAGAAAAGGCAGCAATTTGCAGAATTCCGCTTCTTAGGGGAAGTGAGAAATTGCTGAGCTGACACCAAGTCCTGCAGTGTCCCTGTCACCTGCAGAGCCACCGCATCCTCGCCACGGTAGCGGGCATTGTGACAAAGGTTCTATGTCAGCTGGGTGTGGCAGCGAGGCGCCCCCTAGGGGATGGGGAGCCTGTCAGCCCCGGGCCTGTCACTGCCTGGTGTCCCTGCTGCCACCAGCCAGGCCTCTGAAAACTTGTCAAAGCATGCCCAGACTTGGGGCCAGTTTGGCCCAAAGTCTCCAAGAGACAAGTCGGGAAGAAAGATATGGGACAGAGGGAGAAAGCGAAGGGAGCAGGAGAAAGGGAAGGAAGAATAAAAAGTAGTGTTGGGCTGCAGGAGTGAGATGGAGGAATTGCAAGAAAAGAGGCAGGAAGCAGGAGAGTGAGAGAAAAGGAAAGAAGAGACATGCAGCCAGACGAGGGGTTAGTGAGAGAGGATGGGACAGAGAACAGGATGAGAAGGACATAAGGCAAGGCAAGGACAGGCAAGGACAGGCAAGGCAAGGCTAGGCTGCAGGACATGTTTTTGCTTTATAGTTTCTAGCACATTCGTCTTCAGACTAGGAGGAAAGCCATAAGACCGTATGGATTAGGCCCAAGCAAAAACCCCAGCTACTTGAGACACTTAGACTAAGCCTAAAATACCAAGATCTCTCCATAAGGTTGGTTTTATACTGTACTTCCACAATCTGCTGGCAGTACAAAATAATAAGCTGCAGATCTCCTTAGGCTGAGTCATGGTGCTTTGGGGCAGGGACCATGCATATCATGGGAATATTTCACAGTTTCTGCTCTGTTTTCAGTGTATGACACCAAAACACCCACCTGATGACATCCTTTCAAGAGCAAAGGCAGCAATTTGCAGAATTCCGCTTCTTAGGGGAAGTGAGAAATTGCTGAGCTGACACCAAGTCCTGCAGTGTCCCTGTCACCTGCAGAGCCACCGCATCCTCGCCACGGTAGCGGGCATTGTGACAAAGGTTCTATGTCAGCTGGGTGTGGCAGCCAGGCGCCCCCTAGGGGATGGGGAGCCTGTCAGCCCCGGGCCTGTCACTGCCTGGTGTCCCTGCTGCCACCAGCCAGGCCTCTGAAAACTTGTCAAACCATGCCCAGACTTGGGGCCAGTTTGGCCCAAAGTCTCCAAGAGACAAGTCGGGAAGAAAGATATGGGACAGAGGGAGAAAGCGAAGGGAGCAGGAGAAAGGGAAGGAAGAATAAAAAGTAGTGTTGGGCTGCAGGAGTGAGATGGAGGAATTGCAAGAAAAGAGGCAGGAAGCAGGAGAGTGAGAGAAAAGGAAAGAAGAGACATGCAGCCAGACGAGGGGTTAGTGAGAGAGGATGGGACAGAGAACAGGATGAGAAGGAGATAAGGCAAGGCAAGGACAGGCAAGGACAGGCAAGGCAAGGCTAGGCTGCAGGACATGTTTTTGCTTTATAGTTTCTAGCACATTCGTCTTCAGACTAGGAGGAAAGCCATAAGACCGTATGGATTAGGCCCAAGCAAAAACCCCAGCTACTTGAGACACTTAGACTAAGCCCAAAATACCAAGATCTCTCCATAAGGATGGTTGTTATACTGTACTTCCACAATCTGCTGGCAGTACAAAAAAAGAAGCTGCAGATCTCCTTAGGCTGAGTCATGGTGCTTTGGGTCAGGGACCATGCATATCATGGGAATATTTCACAGTTTCTGCTCTGTTTTCAGTGTATGACACCAAAACACCCACCTGATGACACCCTTTCCAGAGCAAAGGCAGCAATTTGCAGAATTCCGCTTCTTAGGGGAAGTGAGAAATTGCTGAGCTGACACCAAGTCCTGCAGTGTCCCTGTCACCTGCAGAGCCACCGCATCCTCGCCACGGTAGCGGGCATTGTGACAAAGGTTCTATGTCAGCTGGGTGTGGCAGCCAGGCGCCCCCTAGGGGATGGGGAGCCTGTCAGCCCCGGGCCTGTCACTGCCTGGTGTCCCTGCTGCCACCAGCCAGGCCTCTGAAAACTTGTCAAACCATGCCCAGACTTGGGGCCAGTTTGGCCCAAAGTCTCCAAGAGACAAGTCGGGAAGAAAGATATGGGACAGAGGGAGAAAGCGAAGGGAGCAGGAGAAAGGGAAGGAAGAATAAAAAGTAGTGTTGGGCTGCAGGAGTGAGATGGAGGAATTGCAAGAAAAGAGGCAGGAAGCAGGAGAGTGAGAGAAAAGGAAAGAAGAGACATGCAGCCAGACGAGGGGTTAGTGAGAGAGGATGGGACAGAGAACAGGATGAGAAGGACATAAGGCAAGGCAAGGACAGGCAAGGACAGGCAAGGCAAGGCTAGGCTGCAGGACATGTTTTTGCTTTATAGTTTCTAGCACATTCGTCTTCAGACTAGGAGGAAAGCCATAAGACCGTATGGATTAGGCCCAAGCAAAAACCCCAGCTACTTGAGACACTTAGGCTAAGCCCAAAATACCAAGATCTCTCCATAAGGATGGTTGTTATACTGTACTTCCACAATCTGCTGGCAGTAAAAAAAAAGAAGCTGCAGATCTCCTTAGGCTGAGTCATGGTGCTTTGGGTCAGGGACCATGCATATCATGGGAATATTTCACAGTTTCTGCTCTGTTTTCAGTGTATGACACCAAAACACCCACCTGATGACATCCTTTCAAGAGCAAAGGCAGCAATTTGCAGAATTCCGCTTCTTAGGGGAAGTGAGAAATTGCTGAGCTGACACCAAGTCCTGCAGTGTCCCTGTCACCTGCAGAGCCACCGCATCCTCGCCACGGTAGCGGGCATTGTGACAAAGGTTCTATGTCAGCTGGGTGTGGCAGCCAGGCGCCCCCTAGGGGATGGGGAGCCTGTCAGCCACGGGCCTGTCACTGCCTGGTGTCCCTGCTGCCACCAGCCAGGCATCTGAACACTTGTAAAAACCATGCCCAGACTTGGGGCCAGTTTGGCCCAAAGTCTCCAAGAGACAAGTTGGGAAGAAATATATGGGACAGAGGGAGAAAGTGAAGGGAGCAGGAGAAAGGGAATGAAGAATAAAAAGTAGTGTTGGGCTGCAGGAGTGAGATGGAGGAAGTGCAAGAAAAGAGGCAGGACGCAGGAGAGTGAGAGAAAAGGAAAGAAGAGACATGCAGCCAGACGAGGGCTTAGTGAGAGAGGATGGGACAGAGAACAGGATGAGAAGGACAGAAGGCAAGGCAAGGACAGGCAAGGACAGGCAAGGCAAGGCTAGGCTGCAGGACATGTTTTTGCTTTATAGTTTCTAGCACATTCTTCTTCAGACTAGGAGGAAAGCCATAAGACCGTATGGATTAGGCCCAAGCAAAAACCCCAGCTACTTGAGACACTTAGACTAAGCCTAAAATACCAAGATCTCTCCATAAGGATGGTTTTTATACTGTACTTCCACAATCTGCTGGCAGTACAAAAAAATAAGCTGCAGATCTCCTTAGGCTGAGTCATGGTGCTTTGGGGCAGGGACCATGCATATCATGGGAATATTTCACAGTTTCTGCTCTGTTTTCAGTGTATGACACCAAAACACCCACCTGATGACATCCTTTCAAGAGCAAAGGCAGCAATTTGCAGAATTCCGCTTCTTAGGGGAAGTGAGAAATTGCTGAGCTGACACCAAGTCCTGCAGTGTCCCTGTCACCTGCAGAGCCACCGCATCCTCGCCACGGTAGCGGGCATTGTGACAAAGGTTCTATGTCAGCTGGGTGTGGCAGCCAGGCGCCCCCTAGGGGATGGGGAGCCTGTCAGCCCCGGGCCTGTCACTGCCTGGTGTCCCTGCTGCCACCAGCCAGGCCTCTGAAAACTTGTCAAACCATGCCCAGACTTGGGGCCAGTTTGGCCCAAAGTCTCCAAGAGACAAGTCGGGAAGAAAGATATGGGACAGAGGGAGAAAGCGAAGGGAGCAGGAGAAAGGGAAGGAAGAATAAAAAGTAGTGTTGGGCTGCAGGAGTGAGATGGAGGAATTGCAAGAAAAGAGGCAGGAAGCAGGAGAGTGAGAGAAAAGGAAAGAAGAGACATGCAGCCAGACGAGGGCTTAGTGAGAGAGGATGGGACAGAGAACAGGATGAGAAGGACATAAGGCAAGGCAAGGACAGGCAAGGACAGGCAAGGCAAGGCTAGGCTGCAGGACATGTTTTTGCTTTATAGTTTCTAGCACATTCGTCTTCAGACTAGGAGGAAAGCCATAAGACCGTATGGATTAGGCCCAAGCAAAAACCCCAGCTACTTGAGACACTTAGACTAAGCCCAAAATACCAAGATCTCTCCATAAGGATGGTTGTTATACTGTACTTCCACAATCTGCTGGCAGTACAAAAAAAGAAGCTGCAGATCTCCTTAGGCTGAGTCATGGTGCTTTGGGTCAGGGACCATGCATATCATGGGAATATTTCACAGTTTCTGCTCTGTTTTCAGTGTATGACACCAAAACACCCACCTGAATGACACCCTTTCCAGAGCAAAGGCAGCAATTTGCAGAATTCCGCTTCTTAGGGGAAGTGAGAAATTGCTGAGCTGACACCAAGTCCTGCAGTGTCCCTGTCACCTGCAGAGCCACCGCATCCTCGCCACGGTAGCGGGCATTGTGACAAAGGTTCTATGTCAGCTGGGTGTGGCAGCCAGGCGCCCCCTAGGGGATGGGGAGCCTGTCAGCCCCGGGCCTGTCACTGCCTGGTGTCCCTGCTGCCACCAGCCAGGCCTCTGAAAACTTGTCAAACCATGCCCAGACTTGGGGCCAGTTTGGCCCAAAGTCTCCAAGAGACAAGTCGGGAAGAAAGATATGGGACAGAGGGAGAAAGCGAAGGGAGCAGGAGAAAGGGAAGGAAGAATAAAAAGTAGTGTTGGGCTGCAGGAGTGAGATGGAGGAATTGCAAGAAAAGAGGCAGGAAGCAGGAGAGTGAGAGAAAAGGAAAGAAGAGACATGCAGCCAGACGAGGGGTTAGTGAGAGAGGATGGGACAGAGAACAGGATGAGAAGGACATAAGGCAAGGCAAGGACAGGCAAGGACAGGCAAGGCAAGGCTAGGCTGCAGGACATGTTTTTGCTTTATAGTTTCTAGCACATTCGTCTTCAGACTAGGAGGAAAGCCATAAGACCGTATGGATTAGGCCCAAGCAAAAACCCCAGCTACTTGAGACACTTAGGCTAAGCCCAAAATACCAAGATCTCTCCATAAGGATGGTTGTTATACTGTACTTCCACAATCTGCTGGCAGTAAAAAAAAAGAAGCTGCAGATCTCCTTAGGCTGAGTCATGGTGCTTTGGGGCAGGGACCATGCATATCATGGGAATATTTCACAGTTTCTGCTCTGTTTTCAGTGTATGACACCAAAACACCCACCTGATGACATCCTTTCAAGAGCAAAGGCAGCAATTTGCAGAATTCCGCTTCTTAGGGGAAGTGAGAAATTGCTGAGCTGACACCAAGTCCTGCAGTGTCCCTGTCACCTGCAGAGCCACCGCATCCTCGCCACGGTAGCGGGCATTGTGACAAAGGTTCTATGTCAGCTGGGTGTGGCAGCCAGGCGCCCCCTAGGGGATGGGGAGCCTGTCAGCCCCGGGCCTGTCACTGCCTGGTGTCCCTGCTGCCACCAGCCAGGCCTCTGAAAACTTGTCAAACCATGCCCAGACTTGGGGCCAGTTTGGCCCAAAGTCTCCAAGAGACAAGTCGGGAAGAAAGATATGGGACAGAGGGAGAAAGTGAAGGGAGCAAGAGAAAGGGAATGAAGAATAAAAAGTAGTGTTGGGCTGCAGGAGTGAGATGGAGGAAGTGCAAGAAAAGAGGCAGGAAGCAGGAGAGTGAGAGAAAAGGAAAGAAGAGACATGCAGCCAGATGAGGGGTTAGTGAGAAAGGATGGGACAGAGAACAGGATGAGAAGGACATAAGGCAAGGCAAGGACAGGCAAGGACAGGCAAGGCAAGGCTAGGCTGCAGGACATGTTTTTGCTTTATAGTTTCTAGCACATTCATCTTCAGACTAGGAGGAAAGCCATAAGACCGTATGGATTAGGCCCAAGCAAAAAGCCCAGCTACTTGAGACACTTAGACTAAGCCTAAAATACCAAGATCTCTCCATAAGGATGGTTTTTATACTGTACTTCCACAATCTGCTGGCAGTACAAAAAAATAAGCTGCAGATCTCCTTAGGCTGAGTCATGGTGCTTTGGGTCAGGGACCATGCATATCATGGGAATATTTCACAGTTTCTGCTCTGTTTTCAGTGTATGACACCAAAACACCCACCTGATGACATCCTTTCAAGAGCAAAGGCAGCAATTTGCAGAATTCCGCTTCTTAGGGGAAGTGAGAAATTGCTGAGCTGACACCAAGTCCTGCAGTGTCCCTGTCACCTGCAGAGCCACCGCATCCTCGCCACGGTAGCGGGCATTGTGACAAAGGTTCTATGTCAGCTGGGTGTGGCAGCCAGGCGCCCCCTAGGGGATGGGGAGCCTGTCAGCCCCGGGCCTGTCACTGCCTGGTGTCCCTGCTGCCACCAGCCAGGCCTCTGAAAACTTGTCAAACCATGCCCAGACTTGGGGCCAGTTTGGCCCAAAGTCTCCAAGAGACAAGTTGGGAAGAAAGATATGGGACAGAGGGAGAAAGCGAAGGGAGCAGGAGAAAGGGAAGGAAGAATAAAAAGTAGTGTTGGGCTGCAGGAGTGAGATGGAGGAATTGCAAGAAAAGAGGCAGGATGCAGGAGAGTGAGAGAAAAGGAAAGAAGAGACATGCAGCCAGACGAGGGGTTAGTGAGAGAGGATGGGACAGAGAACAGGATGAGAAGGACATAAGGCAAGGCAAGGACAGGCAAGGACAGGCAAGGCAAGGCTAGGCTGCAGGACATGTTTTTGCTTTATAGTTTCTAGCACATTCGTCTTCAGACTAGGAGGAAAGCCATAAGACCGTATGGATTAGGCCCAAGCAAAAACCCCAGCTACTTGAGACACTTAGACTAAGCCTAAAATACCAAGATCTATCCATAAGGATGGTTTTTATACTGTACTTCCACAATCTGCTGGCAGTACAAATAAATAAGCTGCAGATCTCCTTAGGCTGAGTCATGGTGCTTTGGGGCAGGGACCGTGCATATCATGGGAATATTTCACAGTTTCTGCTCTGTTTTCAGTGTATGACACCAAAACACCCACCTGATGACATCCTTTCAAGAGAAAAGGCAGCAATTTGCAGAATTCCGCTTCTTAGGGGAAGTGAGAAATTGCTGAGCTGACACCAAGTCCTGCAGTGTCCCTGTCACCTGCAGAGCCACCGCATCCTCGCCACGGTAGCGGGCATTGTGACAAAGGTTCTATGTCAGCTGGGTGTGGCAGCCAGGCGCCCCCTAGGGGATGGGGAGCCTGTCAGCCCCGGGCCTGTCACTGCCTGGTGTCCCTGCTGCCACCAGCCAGGCCTCTGAAAACTTGTCAAACCATGCCCAGACTTGGGGCCAGTTTGGCCCAAAGTCTCCAAGAGACAAGTCGGGAAGAAAGATATGGGACAGAGGGAGAAAGCGAAGGGAGCAGGAGAAAGGGAAGGAAGAATAAAAAGTAGTGTTGGGCTGCAGGAGTGAGATGGAGGAATTGCAAGAAAAGAGGCAGGAAGCAGGAGAGTGAGAGAAAAGGAAAGAAGAGACATGCAGCCAGATGAGGGCTTAGTGAGAGAGGATGGGACAGAGAACAGGATGAGAAGGACATAAGGCAAGGCAAGGACAGGCAAGGACAGGCAAGGCAAGGCTAGGCTGCAGGACATGTTTTTGCTTTATAGTTTCTAGCACATTCGTCTTCAGACTAGGAGGAAAGCCATAAGACCGTATGGATTAGGCCCAAGCAAAAACCCCAGCTACTTGAGACACTTAGACTAAGCCTAAAATACCAAGATCTCTCCATAAGGATGGTTTTTATACTGTACTTCCACAATCTGCTGGCAGTACAAAAAAATAAGCTGCAGATCTCCTTAGGCTGAGTCATGGTGCTTTGGGGCAGGGACCGTGCATATCATGGGAATATTTCACAGTTTCTGCTCTGTTTTCAGTGTATGACACCAAAACACCCACCTGATGACATCCTTTCAAGAGCAAAGGCAGCAATTTGCAGAATTCCGCTTCTTAGGGGAAGTGAGAAATTGCTGAGCTGACACCAAGTCCTGCAGTGTCTCTGTCACCTGCAGAGCCACCGCATCCTCGCCACGGTAGCGGGCATTGTGACAAAGGTTCTATGTCAGCTGGGTGTGGCAGCCAGGCGCCCCCTAGGGGATGGGGAGCCTGTCAGCCCCGGGCCTGTCACTGCCTGGTGTCCCTGCTGCCACCAGCCAGGCCTCTGAAAACTTGTCAAACCATGCCCAGACTTGGGGCCAGTTTGGCCCAAAGTCTCCAAGAGACAAGTCGGGAAGAAAGATATGGGACAGAGGGAGAAAGCGAAGGGAGCAGGAGAAAGGGAAGGAAGAATAAAAAGTAGTGTTGGGTTGCAGGAGTGAGATGGAGGAATTGCAAGAAAAGAGGCAGGACGCAGGAGAGTGAGAGAAAAGGAAAGAAGAGACATGCAGCCAGACGAGGGGTTAGTGAGAGAGGATGGGGCAGAGAACAGGATGAGAAGAAAAGAAGGCAAGGCAAGGACAGGCAAGGACAGGCAAGGCAAGGCTAGGCTGCAGGACATGTTTTTGCTTTATAGTTTCTAGCACATTCGTCTTCAGACTAGGAGGAAAGCCATAAGACCGTATGGATTAGGCCCAAGCAAAAACCCCAGCTACTTGAGACACTTAGACTAAGCCTAAAATACCAAGATCTCTCCATAAGGATGGTTTTTATACTGTACTTCCACAATCTGCTGGCAGTACAAAAAAATAAGCTGCAGATCTCCTTAGGCTGAGTCATGGTGCTTTGGGGCAGGGACCATGCATATCATGGGAATATTTCACAGTTTCTGCTCTGTTTTCAGTGTATGACACCAAAACACCCACCTGATGACATCCTTTCAAGAGCAAAGGCAGCAATTTGCAGAATTCCGCTTCTTAGGGGAAGTGAGAAATTGCTGAGCTGACACCAAGTCCTGCAGTGTCCCTGTCACCTGCAGAGCCACCGCATCCTCGCCACGGTAGCGGGCATTGTGACAAAGGTTCTATGTCAGCTGGGTGTGGCAGCCAGGCGCCCCCTAGGGGATGGGGAGCCTGTCAGCTCCGGGCCTGTCACTGCCTGGTGTCCCTGCTGCCACCAGCCAGGCCTCTGAAAACTTGTCAAACCATGCCCAGACTTGGGGCCAGTTTGGCCCATAGTCTGCAAGAGACAAGTCGGGAAGAAAGATATGGGACAGAGGGAGAAAGCGAAGGGAGCAGGAGAAAGGGAAGGAAGAATAAAAAGTAGTGTTGGGCTGCAGGAGTGAGATGGAGGAATTGCAAGAAAAGAGGCAGGGAGCAGGAGAGTGAGAGAAAAGGAAAGAAGAGACATGCAGCCAGACGAGGCGTTAGTGAGAGAGGATGGGACACAGAACAGGATGAGAAGGAAAGAAGGCAAGGCTAGGACAGGCAAGGACAGGCAAGGCAAGGCTAGGCTGCAGGACATGTTTTTGCTTTATAGTTTCTAGCACATTCGTCTTCAGACTAGGAGGAAAGCCATAAGACCGTATGGATTAGGCCCAAGCAAAAACCCCAGCTACTTGAGACTCTTAGACTAAGCCTAAAATACCAAGATCTCTCCATAAGGATGGTTTTTATACTGTACTTCCACAATCTGCTGGCAGTACAAAAAAATAAGCTGCAGATCTCCTTAGGCTGAGTCATGGTGCTTTGGGGCAGGGACCATGCATATCATGGGAATATTTCACAGTTTCTGCTCTGTTTTCAGTGTATGACACCAAAACACCCACCTGATGACATCCTTTCAAGAGCAAAGGCAGCAATTTGCAGAATTCCGCTTCTTAGGGGAAGTGAGAAATTGCTGAGCTGACACCAAGTCCTGCAGTGTCCCTGTCACCTGCAGAGCCACCGCATCCTCGCCACGGTAGCGGGCATTGTGACAAAGGCTCTATGTCAGCTGGGTGTGGCAGCCAGGCACCCCCTAGGGGATGGGGAGCCTGTCAGCCCTGGGCCTGTCACTGCCTGGTGTCCCTGCTGCCACCAGCCATGCCTCTGAAAACTTGTCAAACCATGCCCAGACTTGGGGCCAGTTTGGCCCAAAGTCTGCAAGAGACAAGTCGGGAAGAAAGATATGGGACAGAGGGAGAAAGCGAAGGGAGCAGGAGAAAGGGAAGGAAGAATAAAAAGTAGTGTTGGGCTGCAGGAGTGAGATGGAGGAATTGCAAGAAAAGAGGCAGGGAGCAGGAGAGTGAGAGAAAAGGAAAGAAGAGACATGCAGCCAGACGAGGGGTTAGTGAGAGAGGATGGGACAGAGAACAGGATGAGAAGGACATAAGGGAAGGCTAGGACAGGCAAGGACAGGCAAGGCAAGGCTAGGCTGCAGGACATGTTTTTGCTTTATAGTTTCTAGCACATTTGTCTTCAGACTAGGAGGAAAGCCATAAGACCGTATGGATTAGGCCCAAGCAAAAACCCCAGCTACTTGAGACACTTAGACTAAGCCTAAAATACCAAGATCTCTCCATAAGGATGGTTTTTATACTGTACTTCCACAATCTGCTGGCAGTACAAAAAAATAAGCTGCAGATCTCCTTAGGCTGAGTCATGGTGCTTTGGGGCAGGGACCATGCATATCATGGGAATATTTCACAGTTTCTGCTCTGTTTTCAGTGTATGACACCAAAACACCCACCTGATGACATCCTTTCAAGAGCAAAGGCAGCAATTTGCAGAATTCCGCTTCTTAGGGGAAGTGAGAAATTGCTGAGCTGACACCAAGTCCTGCAGTGTCCCTGTCACCTGCAGAGCCACCGCATCCTCGCCACGGTAGCGGGCATTGTGACAAAGGTTCTATGTCAGCTGGGTGTGGCAGCCAGGCGCCTCCTAGGGGATGGGGAGCCTGTCAGCCCCGGGCCTGTCACTGCCTGAGGTCCCTGCTGCCACCAGCCAGGCCTCTGAAAACTTGTCAAACCATGCCCAGACTTGGGGCCAGTTTGGCCCAAAGTCTCCAAGAGACAAGTCGGGAAGAAAGATATGGGACAGAGGGAGAAAGCGAAGGGAGCAGGAGAAAGGGAAGGAAGAATAAAAAGTAGTGTTGGGCTGCAGGAGTGAGATGGAGGAATTGCAAGAAAAGAGGCAGGGAGCAGGAGAGTGAGAGAAAAGGAAAGAAGAGACATGCAGCCAGACGAGGCGTTAGTGAGAGAGGATGGGACACAGAACAGGATGAGAAGGAAAGAAGGCAAGGCTAGGACAGGCAAGGACAGGCAAGGCAAGGCTAGGCTGCAGGACATGTTTTTGCTTTATAGTTTCTAGCACATTCGTCTTCAGACTAGGAGGAAAGCCATAAGACCGTATGGATTAGGCCCAAGCAAAAACCCCAGCTACTTGAGACTCTTAGACTAAGCCTAAAATACCAAGATCTCTCCATAAGGATGGTTTTTATACTGTACTTCCACAATCTGCTGGCAGTACAAAAAAATAAGCTGCAGATCTCCTTAGGCTGAGTCATGGTGCTTTGGGGCAGGGACCATGCATATCATGGGAATATTTCACAGTTTCTGCTCTGTTTTCAGTGTATGACACCAAAACACCCACCTGATGACATCCTTTCAAGAGCAAAGGCAGCAATTTGCAGAATTCCGCTTCTTAGGGGAAGTGAGAAATTGCTGAGCTGACACCAAGTCCTGCAGTGTCCCTGTCACCTGCAGAGCCACCGCATCCTCGCCACGGTAGCGGGCATTGTGACAAAGGCTCTATGTCAGCTGGGTGTGGCAGCCAGGCACCCCCTAGGGGATGGGGAGCCTGTCAGCCCTGGGCCTGTCACTGCCTGGTGTCCCTGCTGCCACCAGCCATGCCTCTGAAAACTTGTCAAACCATGCCCAGACTTGGGGCCAGTTTGGCCCAAAGTCTGCAAGAGACAAGTCGGGAAGAAAGATATGGGACAGAGGGAGAAAGCGAAGGGAGCAGGAGAAAGGGAAGGAAGAATAAAAAGTAGTGTTGGGCTGCAGGAGTGAGATGGAGGAATTGCAAGAAAAGAGGCAGGGAGCAGGAGAGTGAGAGAAAAGGAAAGAAGAGACATGCAGCCAGACGAGGGGTTAGTGAGAGAGGATGGGACAGAGAACAGGATGAGAAGGACATAAGGGAAGGCTAGGACAGGCAAGGACAGGCAAGGCAAGGCTAGGCTGCAGGACATGTTTTTGCTTTATAGTTTCTAGCACATTTGTCTTCAGACTAGGAGGAAAGCCATAAGACCGTATGGATTAGGCCCAAGCAAAAACCCCAGCTACTTGAGACACTTAGACTAAGCCTAAAATACCAAGATCTCTCCATAAGGATGGTTTTTATACTGTACTTCCACAATCTGCTGGCAGTACAAAAAAATAAGCTGCAGATCTCCTTAGGCTGAGTCATGGTGCTTTGGGGCAGGGACCATGCATATCATGGGAATATTTCACAGTTTCTGCTCTGTTTTCAGTGTATGACACCAAAACACCCACCTGATGACATCCTTTCAAGAGCAAAGGCAGCAATTTGCAGAATTCCGCTTCTTAGGGGAAGTGAGAAATTGCTGAGCTGACACCAAGTCCTGCAGTGTCCCTGTCACCTGCAGAGCCACCGCATCCTCGCCACGGTAGCGGGCATTGTGACAAAGGTTCTATGTCAGCTGGGTGTGGCAGCCAGGCGCCTCCTAGGGGATGGGGAGCCTGTCAGCCCCGGGCCTGTCACTGCCTGAGGTCCCTGCTGCCACCAGCCAGGCCTCTGAAAACTTGTCAAACCATGCCCAGACTTGGGGCCAGTTTGGCCCAAAGTCTCCAAGAGACAAGTCGGGAAGAAAGATATGGGACAGAGGGAGAAAGCGAAGGGAGCAGGAGAAAGGGAAGGAAGAATAAAAAGTAGTGTTGGGCTGCAGGAGTGAGATGGAGGAATTGCAAGAAAAGAGGCAGGAAGCAGGAGAGTGAGAGAAAAGGAAAGAAGAGACATGCAGCCAGACGAGGCGTTAGTGAGAGAGGATGGAACAGAGAACAGGATGAGAAAGAAAGAAGGCAAGGCTAGGACAGGCAAGGACAGGCAAGGCAAGGCTAGGCTGCAGGACATGTTTTTGCTTTATAGTTTCTAGCACATTTGTCTTCAGACTAGGAGGAATGCCATAAGACCGTATGGATTAGGCCCAAGCAAAAACCCCAGCTACTTGAGACACTTAGACTAAGCCTAAAATACCAAGATCTCTCCATAAGGATGGTTTTTATACTGTACTTCCACAATCTGCTGGCAGTACAAAAAAATAAGCTGCAGATCTCCTTAGGCTGAGTCATGGTGCTTTGGGGCAGGGACCATGCATATCATGGGAATATTTCACAGTTTCTGCTCTGTTTTCAGTGTATGACACCAAAACACCCACCTGATGACATCCTTTCAAGAGCAAAGGCAGCAATTTGCAGAATTCCGCTTCTTAGGGGAAGTGAGAAATTGCTGAGCTGACACCAAGTCCTGCAGTGTCCCTGTCACCTGCAGAGCCACCGCATCCTCGCCACGGTAGCGGGCATTGTGACAAAGGTTCTATGTCAGCTGGGTGTGGCAGCCAGGCGCCCCCTAGGGGATGGGGAGCCTGTCAGCTCCGGGCCTGTCACTGCCTGGTGTCCCTGCTGCCACCAGCCAGGCCTCTGAGAACTTGTCAAACCATGCCCAGACTTGGGGCCAGTTTGGCCCATAGTCTGCAAGAGACAAGTCGGGAAGAAGGATATGGGACAGAGGGAGAAAGCGAAGGGAGCAGGAGAAAGGGATGGAAGAATAAAAAGTAGTGTTGGGCTGCAGGAGTGAGACGGAGGAATTGCAAGAAAAGAGGCAGGAAGCAGGAGAGTGAGAGAAAAGGAAAGAAGAGACATGCAGCCAGACGAGGGCTTAGTGAGAGAGGATGGAACAGAGAACAGGATGAGAAAGAAAGAAGGCAAGGCTAGGACAGGCAAGGACAGGCAAGGCAAGGCTAGGCTGCAGGACATGTTTTTGCTTTATAGTTTCTAGCACATTTGTCTTCAGACTAGGAGGAAAGCCATAAGACCGTATGGATTAGGCCCAAGCAAAAACCCCAGCTACTTGAGACACTTAGACTAAGCCTAAAATACCAAGATCTCTCCATAAGGATGGTTTTTATACTGTACTTCCACAATCTGCTGGCAGTACAAAAAAATAAGCTGCAGATCTCCTTAGGCTGAGTCATGGTGCTTTGGGGCAGGGACCATGCATATCATGGGAATATTTCACAGTTTCTGCTCTGTTTTCAGTGTATGACACCAAAACACCCACCTGATGACATCCTTTCAAGAGCAAAGGCAGCAATTTGCAGAATTCCGCTTCTTAGGGGAAGTGAGAAATTGCTGAGCTGACACCAAGTCCTGCAGTGTCCCTGTCACCTGCAGAGCCACCGCATCCTCGCCACGGTAGCGGGCATTGTGACAAAGGTTCTATGTCAGCTGGGTGTGGCAGCCAGGCGCCCCCTAGGGGATGGGGAGCCTGTCAGCTCCGGGCCTGTCACTGCCTGGTGTCCCTGCTGCCACCAGCCAGGCCTCTGAGAACTTGTCAAACCATGCCCAGACTTGGGGCCAGTTTGGCCCATAGTCTGCAAGAGACAAGTCGGGAAGAAGGATATGGGACAGAGGGAGAAAGCGAAGGGAGCAGGAGAAAGGGATGGAAGAATAAAAAGTAGTGTTGGGCTGCAGGAGTGAGACGGAGGAATTGCAAGAAAAGAGGCAGGAAGCAGGAGAGTGAGAGAAAAGGAAAGAAGAGACATGCAGCCAGACGAGGCGTTAGTGAGAGAGGATGGGACACAGAACAGGATGAGAAGGAAAGAAGGCAAGGCTAGGACAGGCAAGGACAGGCAAGGCAAGGCTAGGCTGCAGGACATGTTTTTGCTTTATAGTTTCTAGCACATTCGTCTTCAGACTAGGAGGAAAGCCATAAGACCGTATGGATTAGGCCCAAGCAAAAACCCCAGCTACTTGAGACACTTAGACTAAGCCTAAAATACCAAGATCTCTCCATAAGGATGGTTTTTATACTGTACTTCCACAATCTGCTGGCAGTACAAAAAAATAAGCTGCAGATCTCCTTAGGCTGAGTCATGGTGCTTTGGGGCAGGGACCATGCATATCATGGGAATATTTCACAGTTTCTGCTCTGTTTTCAGTGCATGACACCAAAACACCCACCTGATGACATCCTTTCAAGAGCAAAGGCAGCAATTTGCAGAATTCCGCTTCTAAGGGGAAGTGAGAAATTGCTGAGCTGACACCAAGTCCTGCAGTGTCCCTGTCACCTGCAGAGCCACCGCATCCTCGCCACGGTAGCGGGCATTGTGACAAAGGTTCTATGTCAGCTGGGTGTGGCAGCCAGGCGCCCCCTAGGGGATGGGGAGCCTGTCAGCCCCGGGCCTGTCACTGCCTGGTGTCCCTGCTGCCACCAGCCAGGCCTCTGAAAACTTGTCAAACCATGCCCAGACTTGGGGCCAGTTTGGCCCAAAGTCTCCAAGAGACAAGTTGGGAAGAAAGATATGGGACAGAGGGAGAAAGCGAAGGGAGCAGGAGAAAGGGAAGGAAGAATAAAAAGTAGTGTTGGGCTGCAGAACTGAGATGGAGGAATTGCAAGGAAAGAGGCAGGAAGCAGGAGAGTGAGAGAAAAGGAAAGAAGAGACATGCAGCCAGACGAGGGGTTAGTGAGAGAGGATGGGACAGAGAACAGGATGAGAAGGACAGAAGGCAAGGCTAGGAAAGGCAAGGACAGGCAAGGCAAGGCTAGGCTGCAGGACATGTATTTGCTTTAGAGTTTCTAGCACATTCGTCTTCAGACTAGGAGGAAAGCCATAAGACTGTATGGATTTGGCCCAAGCAAAAACCCCAGCTAATTGAGACTCTTAGACTAAGCCTAAAATACCAAGATCTCTCCATAAGGATGGTTTTTATACTGTACTTCCACAATCTGCTGGCAGTACAAAAAATTAAGCTGCAGATCTCCTTAGGCTGAGTCATGGTGCTTTGGGGCATGGACCGTGCATATCATGGGAGTATTTCACAGTTTCTGCTCTGTTTTCAGTGTATGACACCAAAACACCCACCTGATGACATCCTTTCAAGAGCAAAGGCAGCAATCTGCAGAATTCCGCTTCTTAGGGGAAGTGAGAAATTGCTGAGCTGACACCAAGTCCTGCAGTGTCCCTGTCACCTGCAGAGCAACCGCATCCTCGCCACGGTAGCGGGCATTGTGACAAAGGTTCTATGTCAGCTGGGTGTGGCAGCCAGGCGCCCCCTAGGGGATGGGGAGCCTGTCAGCCCCGGGCCTGTCACTGCCTGGTGTCCCTGCTGCCACCAGCCAGGCCTCTGAAAACTTGTCAAACCATGCCCAGACTTGGGGCCAGTTTGGCCCAAAGTCTCCAAGAGACAAGTCGGGAAGAAAGATATGGGACAGAGGGAGAAAGTGAAGGGAGCAGGAGAAAGGGAAGGAAGAATAAAAAGTAGTGTTGGGCTGCAGGAGTGAGATGGAGGAATTGCAAGAAAAGAGGCAGGAAGCAGGAGAGTGAGAGAAAAGGAAAGAAGAGACATGCAGCCAGACGAGGGCTTAGTGAGAGAGGATGGAACAGAGAACAGGATGAGAAAGAAAGAAGGCAAGGCTAGGACAGGCAAGGACAGGCAAGGCAAGGCTAGGCTGCAGGACATGTTTTTGCTTTATAGTTTCTAGCACATTTGTCTTCAGACTAGGAGGAAAGCCATAAGACCGTATGGATTAGGCCCAAGCAAAAACCCCAGCTACTTGAGACACTTAGACTAAGCCTAAAATACCAAGATCTCTCCATAAGGATGGTTTTTATACTGTACTTCCACAATCTGCTGGCAGTACAAAAAAATAAGCTGCAGATCTCCTTAGGCTGAGTCATGGTGCTTTGGGGCAGGGACCATGCATATCATGGGAATATTTCACAGTTTCTGCTCTGTTTTCAGTGTGTGACACCAAAACACCCACCTGATGACATCCTTTCAAGAGCAAAGGCAGCAATTTGCAGAATTCCGCTTCTTAGGGGAAGTGAGAAATTGCTGAGCTGACACCAAGTCCTGCAGTGTCCCTGTCACCTGCAGAGCCACCGCATCCTCGCCACGGTAGCGGGCATTGTGACAAAGGTTCTATGTCAGCTGGGTGTGGCAGCCAGGCGCCCCCTAGGGGATGGGGAGCCTGTCAGCTCCGGGCCTGTCACTGCCTGGTGTCCCTGCTGCCACCAGCCAGGCCTCTGAGAACTTGTCAAACCATGCCGAGACTTGGGGCCAGTTTGGCCCATAGTCTGCAAGAGACAAGTCGGGAAGAAGGATATGGGACAGAGGGAGAAAGCGAAGGGAGCAGGAGAAAGGGATGGAAGAATAAAAAGTAGTGTTGGGCTGCAGGAGTGAGACGGAGGAATTGCAAGAAAAGAGGCAGGAAGCAGGAGAGTGAGAGAAAAGGAAAGAAGAGACATGCAGCCAGACGAGGCGTTAGTGAGAGAGGATGGGACACAGAACAGGATGAGAAGGAAAGAAGGCAAGGCTAGGACAGGCAAGGACAGGCAAGGCAAGGCTAGGCTGCAGGACATGTTTTTGCTTTATAGTTTCTAGCACATTCGTCTTCAGACTAGGAGGAAAGCCATAAGACCGTATGGATTAGGCCCAAGCAAAAACCCCAGCTACTTGAGACTCTTAGACTAAGCCTAAAATACCAAGATCTCTCCATAAGGATGGTTTTTATACTGTACTTCCACAATCTGCTGGCAGTACAAAAAAATAAGCTGCAGATCTCCTTAGGCTGAGTCATGGTGCTTTGGGGCAGGGACCATGCATATCATGGGAATATTTCACAGTTTCTGCTCTGTTTTCAGTGCATGACACCAAAACACCCACCTGATGACATCCTTTCAAGAGCAAAGGCAGCAATTTGCAGAATTCCGCTTCTTAGGGGAAGTGAGAAATTGCTGAGCTGACACCAAGTCCTGCAGTGTCCCTGTCACCTGCAGAGCCACTGCATCCTCGCCACGGTAGCGGGCATTGTGACAAAGGTTCTATGTCAGCTGGATGTGGCAGCCAGGCGCCCCCTAGGGGATGGGGAGCCTGTCAGCCCCGGGCCTGTCACTGCCTGGTGTCCCTGCTGCCACCAGCCAGGCCTCTGAAAACTTGTCAAACCATGCCCAGACTTGGGGCCAGTTTGGCCCATAGTCTGCAAGAGACAAGTCGGGAAGAAGGATATGGGACAGAGGGAGAAAGCGAAGGGAGCAGGAGAAAGGGATGGAAGAATAAAAAGTAGTGTTGGGCTGCAGGAGTGAGACGGAGGAATTGCAAGAAAAGAGGCAGGAAGCAGGAGAGTGAGAGAAAAGGAAAGAAGAGACATGCAGCCAGACGAGGCGTTAGTGAGAGAGGATGGGACACAGAACAGGATGAGAAGGAAAGAAGGCAAGGCTAGGACAGGCAAGGACAGGCAAGGCAAGGCTAGGCTGCAGGACATGTTTTTGCTTTATAGTTTCTAGCACATTCGTCTTCAGACTAGGAGGAAAGCCATAAGACCGTATGGATTAGGCCCAAGCAAAAACCCCAGCTACTTGAGACACTTAGACTAAGCCTAAAATACCAAGATCTCTCCATAAGGATGGTTTTTATACTGTACTTCCACAATCTGCCTGCAGTACAAAAAAATAAGCTGCAGATCTCCTTAGGCTGAGTCATGGTGCTTTGGGGCAGGGACCATGCATATCATGGGAATATTTCACAGTTTCTGCTCTGTTTTCAGTGTATGACACCAAAACACCCACCTGATGACATCCTTTCAAGAGCAAAGGCAGCAATTTGCAGAATTCCGCTTCTTAGGGGAAGTGAGAAATTGCTGAGCTGACACCAAGTCCTGCAGTGTCCCTGTCACCTGCAGAGCCACTGCATCCTTGCCACGGTAGCGGGCATTGTGACAAAGGTTCTATGTCAGCTGGATGTGGCAGCCAGGCGCCCCCTAGGGGATGGGGAGCCTGTCAGCCCCGGGCCTGTCACTGCCTGGTGTCCCTGCTGCCACCAGCCAGGCCTCTGAAAACTTGTCAAACCATGCCCAGACTTGGGGCCAGTTTGGCCCAAAGTCTCCAAGAGACAAGTTGGGAAGAAAGATATGGGACAGAGGGAGAAAGCGAAGGGAGCAGGAGAAAGGGAAGGAAGAATAAAAAGTAGTGTTGGGCTGCAGAACTGAGATGGAGGAATTGCAAGGAAAGAGGCAGGAAGCAGGAGAGTGAGAGAAAAGGAAAGAAGAGACATGCAGCCAGACGAGGGGTTAGTGAGAGAGGATGGGACAGAGAACAGGATGAGAAGGACAGAAGGCAAGGCTAGGAAAGGCAAGGACAGGCAAGGCAAGGCTAGGCTGCAGGACATGTATTTGCTTTATAGTTTCTAGCACATTCGTCTTCAGACTAGGAGGAAAGCCATAAGACTGTATCGATTTGGCCCAAGCAAAAACCCCAGCTAATTGAGACTCTTAGACTAAGCCTAAAATACCAAGATCTCTCCATAAGGATGGTTTTTATACTGTACTTCCACAATCTGCTGGCAGTACAAAAAATTAAGCTGCAGATCTCCTTAGGCTGAGTCATGGTGCTTTGGGGCATGGACCGTGCATATCATGGGAGTATTTCACAGTTTCTGCTCTGTTTTCAGTGTATGACACCAAAACACCCACCTGATGACATCCTTTCAAGAGCAAAGGCAGCAATCTGCAGAATTCCGCTTCTTAGGGGAAGTGAGAAATTGCTGAGCTGACACCAAGTCCTGCAGTGTCCCTGTCACCTGCAGAGCAACCGCATCCTCGCCACGGTAGCGGGCATTGTGACAAAGGTTCTATGTCAGCTGGGTGTGGCAGCCAGGCGCCCCCTAGGGGATGGGGAGCCTGTCAGCCCCGGGCCTGTCACTGCCTGGTGTCCCTGCTGCCACCAGCCAGGCCTCTGAAAACTTGTCAAACCATGCCCAGACTTGGGGCCAGTTTGGCCCAAAGTCTCCAAGAGACAAGTCGGGAAGAAAGATATGGGACAGAGGGAGAAAGTGAAGGGAGCAGGAGAAAGGGAAGGAAGAATAAAAAGTAGTGTTGGGCTGCAGGAGTGAGATGGAGGAATTGCAAGAAAAGAGGCAGGAAGCAGGAGAGTGAGAGAAAAGGAAAGAAGAGACATGCAGCCAGACGAGGGCTTAGTGAGAGAGGATGGAACAGAGAACAGGATGAGAAAGAAAGAAGGCAAGGCTAGGACAGGCAAGGACAGGCAAGGCAAGGCTAGGCTGCAGGACATGTTTTTGCTTTATAGTTTCTAGCACATTTGTCTTCAGACTAGGAGGAAAGCCATAAGACCGTATGGATTAGGCCCAAGCAAAAACCCCAGCTACTTGAGACACTTAGACTAAGCCTAAAATACCAAGATCTCTCCATAAGGATGGTTTTTATACTGTACTTCCACAATCTGCTGGCAGTACAAAAAAATAAGCTGCAGATCTCCTTAGGCTGAGTCATGGTGCTTTGGGGCAGGGACCATGCATATCATGGGAATATTTCACAGTTTCTGCTCTGTTTTCAGTGTATGACACCAAAACACCCACCTGATGACATCCTTTCAAGAGCAAAGGCAGCAATTTGCAGAATTCCGCTTCTTAGGGGAAGTGAGAAATTGCTGAGCTGACACCAAGTCCTGCAGTGTCCCTGTCACCTGCAGAGCCACCGCATCCTCGCCACGGTAGCGGGCATTGTGACAAAGGTTCTATGTCAGCTGGGTGTGGCAGCCAGGCGCCCCCTAGGGGATGGGGAGCCTGTCAGCTCCGGGCCTGTCACTGCCTGGTGTCCCTGCTGCCACCAGCCAGGCCTCTGAGAACTTGTCAAACCATGCCCAGACTTGGGGCCAGTTTGGCCCATAGTCTGCAAGAGACAAGTCGGGAAGAAGGATATGGGACAGAGGTAGAAAGCGAAGGGAGCAGGAGAAAGGGATGGAAGAATAAAAAGTAGTGTTGGGCTGCAGGAGTGAGACGGAGGAATTGCAAGAAAAGAGGCAGGAAGCAGGAGAGTGAGAGAAAAGGAAAGAAGAGACATGCAGCCAGACGAGGCGTTAGTGAGAGAGGATGGGACACAGAACAGGATGAGAAGGAAAGAAGGCAAGGCTAGGACAGGCAAGGACAGGCAAGGCAAGGCTAGGCTGCAGGACATGTTTTTGCTTTATAGTTTCTAGCACATTCGTCTTCAGACTAGGAGGAAAGCCATAAGACCGTATGGATTAGGCCCAAGCAAAAACCCCAGCTACTTGAGACTCTTAGACTAAGCCTAAAATACCAAGATCTCTCCATAAGGATGGTTTTTATACTGTACTTCCACAATCTGCTGGCAGTACAAAAAAATAAGCTGCAGATCTCCTTAGGCTGAGTCATGGTGCTTTGGGGCAGGGACCATGCATATCATGGGAATATTTCACAGTTTCTGCTCTGTTTTCAGTGTATGACACCAAAACACCCACCTGATGACATCCTTTCAAGAGCAAAGGCAGCAATTTGCAGAATTCCGCTTCTTAGGGGAAGTGAGAAATTGCTGAGCTGACACCAAGTCCTGCAGTGTCCCTGTCACCTGCAGAGCCACTGCATCCTTGCCACGGTAGCGGGCATTGTGACAAAGGTTCTATGTCAGCTGGGTGTGGCAGCCAGGCGCCCCCTAGGGGATGGGGAGCCTGTCAGCCCCGGGCCTGTCACTGCCTGGTGTCCCTGCTGCCACCAGCCAGGCCTCTGAAAACTTGTCAAACCATGCCCAGACTTGGGGCCAGTTTGGCCCAAAGTCTCCAAGAGACAAGTCGGGAAGAAAGATATGGGACAGAGGGAGAAAGTGAAGGGAGCAGGAGAACGGGAAGGAAGAATAAAAAGTAGTGTTGGGCTGCAGGAGTGAGATGGAGGAATTGCAAGAAAAGAGGCAGGAAGCAGGAGAGTGAGAGAAAAGGAAAGAAGAGACATGCAGCCAGACGAGGGCTTAGTGAGAGAGGATGGAACAGAGAACAGGATGAGAAAGAAAGAAGGCAAGGCTAGGACAGGCAAGGACAGGCAAGGCAAGGCTAGGCTGCAGGACATGTTTTTGCTTTATAGTTTCTAGCACATTTGTCTTCAGACTAGGAGGAAAGCCATAAGACCGTATGGATTAGGCCCAAGCAAAAACCCCAGCTACTTGAGACACTTAGACTAAGCCTAAAATACCAAGATCTCTCCATAAGGATGGTTTTTATACTGTACTTCCACAATCTGCTGGCAGTACAAAAAAATAAGCTGCAGATCTCCTTAGGCTGAGTCATGGTGCTTTGGGGCAGGGACCATGCATATCATGGGAATATTTCACAGTTTCTGCTCTGTTTTCAGTGTATGACACCAAAACACCCACCTGATGACATCCTTTCAAGAGCAAAGGCAGCAATTTGCAGAATTCCGCTTCTTAGGGGAAGTGAGAAATTGCTGAGCTGACACCAAGTCCTGCAGTGTCCCTGTCACCTGCAGAGCCACCGCATCCTCGCCACGGTAGCGGGCATTGTGACAAAGGTTCTATGTCAGCTGGGTGTGGCAGCCAGGCGCCCCCTAGGGGATGGGGAGCCTCTCAGCCCCGGGCCTGTCACTGCCTGGTGTCCCTGCTGCCACCAGCCAGGCCTCTGAAAACTTGTCAAACCATGCCCAGACTTGGGGCCAGTTTGGCCCAAAGTCTGCAAGAGACAAGTCGGGAAGAAAGATATGGGACAGAGGGAGAAAGCGAAGGGAGCAGGAGAAAAGGAAGGAAGAATAAAAAGTAGTGTTCAGCTGCAGGAGTGAGATGGAGGAATTGCAAGAAAAGAGGCAGGAAGCAGGAGAGTGAGAGAAAAGGAAAGAAGAGACATGCAGCCAGACGAGGGGTTAGTGAGACAGGATGGGACAGAGAACAGGATGAGAAGCACATAAGGCAAAACAAGGACAGGCAAGGACAGGCAAGGCAAGGCTAGGCTGCAGGACATGTTTTTGCTTTATAGTTTCTAGCACATTCGTCTTCAGACTAGGAGGAAAGCCATAAGACCGTATGGATTAGGCCCAAGCAAAAACCCCAGCTACTTGAGACTCTTAGACTAAGCCTAAAATACCAAGATCTCTCCATAAGGATGGTTTTTATACTGTACTTCCACAATCTGCTGGCAGTACAAAAAAATAAGCTGCAGATCTCCTTAGGCTGAGTCATGGTGCTTTGGGGCAGGGACCATGCATATCATGGGAATATTTCACAGTTTCTGCTCTGTTTTCAGTGTATGACACCAAAACACCCACCTGATGACATCTTTTCAAGAGCAAAGGCAGCAATTTGCAGAATTCCGCTTCTTAGGGGAAGTGAGAAATTGCTGAGCTGACACCAAGTCCTGCAGTGTCCCTGTCACCTGCAGAGCCACCGCATCCTCGCCACGGTAGCGGGCATTGTGACAAAGGTTCTATGTCAGCTGGGTGTGGCAGCCAGGCGCCCCCTAGGGGATGGGGAGCCTGTCAGCCCCGGGCCTGTCACTGCCTGGTGTCCCTGCTGCCACCAGCCAGGCCTCTGAAAACTTGTCAAACCATGCCCAGACTTGGGGCCAGTTTGGCCCAAAGTCTGCAAGAGACAAGTCGGGAAGAAAGATATGGGACAGAGGGAGAAAGCGAAGGGAGCAGGAGAAAGGGAAGGAAGAATAAAAAGTAGTGTTGGGCTGCAGGAGTGAGATGGAGGAATTGCAAGAAAAGAGGCAGGAAGCAGGAGAGTGAGAGAAAAGGAAAGAAGAGACATGCAGCCAGACGAGGCGTTAGTGAGAGAGGATGGGACAGAGAACAGGATGAGAAGGAAAGAAGGCAAGGCTAGGACAGGCAAGGACAGGCAAGGCAAGGCTAGGCTGCAGGACATGTTTTTGCTTTATAGTTTCTAGCACATTCGTCTTCAGACTAGGAGGAAAGCCATAAGACCGTATGGATTAGGCCCAAGCAAAAACCCCAGCTACTTGAGACTCTTAGACTAAGCCTAAAATACCAAGATCTCTCCATAAGGATGGTTTTTATACTGTACTTCCACAATCTGCTGGCAGTACAAAAAAATAAGCTGCAGATCTCCTTAGGCTGAGTCATGGTGCTTTGGGGCAGGGACCATGCATATCATGGGAATATTTCACAGTTTCTGCTCTGTTTTCAGTGTATGACACCAAAACACCCACCTGATGACATCCTTTCAAGAGCAAAGGCAGCAATTTGCAGAATTCCGCTTCTTAGGGGAAGTGAGAAATTGCTGAGCTGACACCAAGTCCTGCAGTGTCCCTGTCACCTGCAGAGCCACTGCATCCTTGCCACGGTAGCGGGCATTGTGACAAAGGTTCTATGTCAGCTGGGTGTGGCAGCCAGGCGCCCCCTAGGGGATGGGGAGCCTGTCAGCCCCGGGCCTGTCACTGCCTGGTGTCCCTGCTGCCACCAGCCAGGCCTCTGAAAACTTGTCAAACCATGCCCAGACTTGGGGCCAGTTTGGCCCAAAGTCTCCAAGAGACAAGTCGGGAAGAAAGATATGGGACAGAGGGAGAAAGTGAAGGGAGCAGGAGAACGGGAAGGAAGAATAAAAAGTAGTGTTGGGCTGCAGGAGTGAGATGGAGGAATTGCAAGAAAAGAGGCAGGAAGCAGGAGAGTGAGAGAAAAGGAAAGAAGAGACATGCAGCCAGACGAGGGCTTAGTGAGAGAGGATGGAACAGAGAACAGGATGAGAAAGAAAGAAGGCAAGGCTAGGACAGGCAAGGACAGGCAAGGCAAGGCTAGGCTGCAGGACATGTTTTTGCTTTATAGTTTCTAGCACATTTGTCTTCAGACTAGGAGGAAAGCCATAAGACCGTATGGATTAGGCCCAAGCAAAAACCCCAGCTACTTGAGACACTTAGACTAAGCCTAAAATACCAAGATCTCTCCATAAGGATGGTTTTTATACTGTACTTCCACAATCTGCTGGCAGTACAAAAAAATAAGCTGCAGATCTCCTTAGGCTGAGTCATGGTGCTTTGGGGCAGGGACCATGCATATCATGGGAATATTTCACAGTTTCTGCTCTGTTTTCAGTGTATGACACCAAAACACCCACCTGATGACATCCTTTCAAGAGCAAAGGCAGCAATTTGCAGAATTCCGCTTCTTAGGGGAAGTGAGAAATTGCTGAGCTGACACCAAGTCCTGCAGTGTCCCTGTCACCTGCAGAGCCACCGCATCCTCGCCACGGTAGCGGGCATTGTGACAAAGGTTCTATGTCAGCTGGGTGTGGCAGCCAGGCGCCCCCTAGGGGATGGGGAGCCTCTCAGCCCCGGGCCTGTCACTGCCTGGTGTCCCTGCTGCCACCAGCCAGGCCTCTGAAAACTTGTCAAACCATGCCCAGACTTGGGGCCAGTTTGGCCCAAAGTCTGCAAGAGACAAGTCGGGAAGAAAGATATGGGACAGAGGGAGAAAGCGAAGGGAGCAGGAGAAAAGGAAGGAAGAATAAAAAGTAGTGTTCAGCTGCAGGAGTGAGATGGAGGAATTGCAAGAAAAGAGGCAGGAAGCAGGAGAGTGAGAGAAAAGGAAAGAAGAGACATGCAGCCAGACGAGGGGTTAGTGAGACAGGATGGGACAGAGAACAGGATGAGAAGCACATAAGGCAAAACAAGGACAGGCAAGGACAGGCAAGGCAAGGCTAGGCTGCAGGACATGTTTTTGCTTTATAGTTTCTAGCACATTCGTCTTCAGACTAGGAGGAAAGCCATAAGACCGTATGGATTAGGCCCAAGCAAAAACCCCAGCTACTTGAGACTCTTAGACTAAGCCTAAAATACCAAGATCTCTCCATAAGGATGGTTTTTATACTGTACTTCCACAATCTGCTGGCAGTACAAAAAAATAAGCTGCAGATCTCCTTAGGCTGAGTCATGGTGCTTTGGGGCAGGGACCATGCATATCATGGGAATATTTCACAGTTTCTGCTCTGTTTTCAGTGTATGACACCAAAACACCCACCTGATGACATCTTTTCAAGAGCAAAGGCAGCAATTTGCAGAATTCCGCTTCTTAGGGGAAGTGAGAAATTGCTGAGCTGACACCAAGTCCTGCAGTGTCCCTGTCACCTGCAGAGCCACCGCATCCTCGCCACGGTAGCGGGCATTGTGACAAAGGTTCTATGTCAGCTGGGTGTGGCAGCCAGGCGCCCCCTAGGGGATGGGGAGCCTGTCAGCCCCGGGCCTGTCACTGCCTGGTGTCCCTGCTGCCACCAGCCAGGCCTCTGAAAACTTGTCAAACCATGCCCAGACTTGGGGCCAGTTTGGCCCAAAGTCTGCAAGAGACAAGTCGGGAAGAAAGATATGGGACAGAGGGAGAAAGCGAAGGGAGCAGGAGAAAGGGAAGGAAGAATAAAAAGTAGTGTTGGGCTGCAGGAGTGAGATGGAGGAATTGCAAGAAAAGAGGCAGGAAGCAGGAGAGTGAGAGAAAAGGAAAGAAGAGACATGCAGCCAGACGAGGCGTTAGTGAGAGAGGATGGGACAGAGAACAGGATGAGAAGGAAAGAAGGCAAGGCTAGGACAGGCAAGGACAGGCAAGGCAAGGCTAGGCTGCAGGACATGTTTTTGCTTTATAGTTTCTAGCACATTCGTCTTCAGACTAGGAGGAAAGCCATAAGACCGTATGGATTAGGCCCAAGCAAAAACCCCAGCTACTTGAGACTCTTAGACTAAGCCTAAAATACCAAGATCTCTCCATAAGGATGGTTTTTATACTGTACTTCCACAATCTGCTGGCAGTACAAAAAAATAAGCTGCAGATCTCCTTAGGCTGAGTCATGGTGCTTTGGGGCAGGGACCATGCATATCATGGGAATATTTCACAGTTTCTGCTCTGTTTTCAGTGTATGACACCAAAACACCCACCTGATGACATCCTTTCAAGAGCAAAGGCAGCAATTTGCAGAATTCCGCTTCTTAGGGGAAGTGAGAAATTGCTGAGCTGACACCAAGTCCTGCAGTGTCCCTGTCACCTGCAGAGCCACCGCATCCTCGCCACGGTAGCGGGCATTGTGACAAAGGTTCTATGTCAGCTGGGTGTGGCAGCCAGGCGCCCCCTAGGGGATGGGGAGCCTGTCAGCCCCGGGCCTGTCACTGCCTGGTGTCCCTGCTGCCACCAGCCAGGCCTCTGAAAACTTGTCAAACCATGCCCAGACTTGGGGCCAGTTTGGCCCAAAGTCTCCAAGAGACAAGTCGGGAAGAAAGATATGGGACAGAGGGAGAAAGCGAAGGGAGCAGGAGAAAGGGAAGGAAGAATAAAAAGTAGTGTTGGGCTGCAGGAGTGAGATGGAGGAATTGCAAGAAAAGAGGCAGGAAGCAGGAGAGTGAGAGAAAAGGAAAGAAGAGACATGCAGCCAGACGAGGCGTTAGTGAGAGAGGATGACACAGAGAAGAGGATGAGAAGGAAAGAAGGCAAGGCTAGGACAGGCAAGGACAGGCAAGGCAAGGCTAGGCTGCAGGACATGTTTTT
Organism: Columba livia; assembly: GCF_036013475.1. Classification (NCBI taxonomy): domain Eukaryota; kingdom Metazoa; phylum Chordata; class Aves; order Columbiformes; family Columbidae; genus Columba; species Columba livia. Next base: position 3,723,147 of record NW_027043007.1, on the reverse strand, counting down.
GCTTTATAGTTTCTAGCACATTCGTCTTCAGACTAGGAGGAAAGCCATAAGACCGTATGGATTAGGCCCAAGCAAAAACCCCAGCTACTTGAGACTCTTAGACTAAGCCTAAAATACCAAGATCTCTCCATAAGGATGGTTTTTATACTGTACTTCCACAATCTGCTGGCAGTACAAAAAAATAAGCTGCAGATCTCCTTAGGCTGAGTCATGGTGCTTTGGGGCAGGGACCATGCATATCATGGGAATATTTCACAGATTCTGCTCTGTTTTCAGTGTATGACACCAAAACACCCACCTGATGACATCCTTTCAAGAGCAAAGGCAGCAATCTGCAGAATTCCGCTTCTTAGGGGAAGTGAGAAATTGCTGAGCTGACACCAAGTCCTACAGTGTCTCTGTCAGCTGCAGATCCACCGCATCCTCGCCACGGTAGCGGGCATTGTGACAAAGGTTCTATGTCAGCTGGGTGGGCAGCCAGGCGCCCCCTAGGGGATAGGTAGCCTGTCAGCCCCGGGCCTGTCACTGCCTGGTGTCCCTGCTGCCACCAGCCAGGCCTCTGAAAACTTGTCAAACCATGCCCAGACTTGGGGCCAGTTTGGCCCAAAGTCTCCAAGAGACAAGTCGGGAAGAAAGATATGGGACAGAGGGAGAAAGCGAAGGGAGCAGGAGAAAGGGAAGGAAGAATAAAAAGTAGTGTTGGGCTGCAGGAGTGAGATGGAGGAATTGCAAGAAAAGAGGCAGGACGCAGGAGAGTGAGAGAAAAGGAAAGAAGAGACATGCAGCCAGACGAGGGGTTAGTGAGAGAGGATGGGACAGAGAACTGGATGAGAAGGACATAAGGCAAGGCTAGGACAGGCAAGGACAGGCAAGGCAAGGCTAGGCTGCAGGACATGTTTTTGCTTTATAGTTTCTAGCACATTCGTCTTCAGACTAGGAGGAAAGCCATAAGACCGTATGGATTAGGCCCAAGCAAAAACCCCAGCTACTTGTGACTCTTAGACTAAGCCTAAAATACCAAGATCTCTCCATAAGGATGGTTTTTATACTGTACTTCCACACTCTGCTGGCAGTACAAAAAAATAAGCTGCAGATCTCCTTATGCTGAGTCATGGTGCTTTGGGGCAGGGACCATGCATATCATGGGAATATTTCACAGTTTCTGCTCTGTTTTCAGTGTATGACACCAAAACACCCACCTGATGACATCCTTTCAAGAGCAAAGGCAGCAATCTGCAGAATTCCGCTTCTTAGGGGAAGGGACAAATTGCTGAGCTGACACCAAGTCCTGCAGTGTCCCTGTCACCTGCAGAGCCACCGCATCCTCGCCACGGTAACGGGCATTGTGACAAAGGTTCTATGTCAGCTGGGTGGGCAGCCAGGCGCCCCCTAGGGGATGGGGAGCCTGTCAGCTCCGGGCCTGTCACTGCCTGGTGTCCCTGCTGCCACCAGCCAGGCCTCTGAAAACTTGTCAAACCATGCCCAGACTTGGGGCCAGTTTGGCCCAAAGTCTGCAAGAGACAAGTCGGGAAGAAAGATATGGGACAGAGGGAGAAAGCGAAGGGAGCAGGAGAAAGGGAAGGAAGAATAAAAAGTAGTGTTGGGCTGCAGGAGTGAGATGGAGGAATTGCAAGAAAAGAGGCAGGAAGCAGGAGAGTGAGAGAAAAGGAAAGAAGAGACATGCAGCCAGACGAGGGCTTAGTGAGAGAGGATGGAACAGAGAACAGGATGAGAAAGAAAGAAGGCAAGGCTAGGACAGGCAAGGACAGGCAAGGCAAGGCTAGGCTGCAAGACATGTTTTTGCTTTATAGTTTCTAGCACATTCGTCTTCAGACTAGGAGGAAAGCCATAAGACCATATGGATTAGGCCCAAGCAAAAACCCCAGCTACTTGAGACTCTTAGACTAAGCCTAAAATACCAAGATCTCTCCATAAGGATGGTTTTTATACTGTACTTCCACAATCTGCTGGCAGTACAAAAAAATAAGCTGCAGATCTCCTTAGGCTGAGTCATGGTGGTTTGGGGCAGGGACCATGCATATCATGGGAATATTTCACAGATTCTGCTCTGTTTTCAGTGTATGACACCAAAACACCCACCTGATGACATCCTTTCAAGAGCAAAGGCAGCAATCTGCAGAATTCCGCTTCTTAGGGGAAGTGAGAAATTGCTGAGCTGACACCAAGTCCTGCAGTGTCTCTGTCAGCTGCAGATCCACCGCATCCTCGCCACGGTAGCGGGCATTGTGACAAAGGTTCTATGTCAGCTGGGTGGGCAGCCAGGCGCCCCCTAGGGGATGGGTAGCCTGTCAGCCCTGGGCCTGTCACTGCCTGGTGTCCCTGCTGCCACCAGCCAGGCCTCTGAAAACTTGTCAAACCATGCCCAGACTTGGGGCCAGTTTGGCCCAAAGTCTCCAAGAGACAAGTCGGGAAGAAAGATATGGGACAGAGGGAGAAAGCGAAGGGAGCAGGAGAAAGGGAAGGAAGAATAAAAAGTAGTGTTGGGCTGCAGGAGTGAGATGGAGGAATTGCAAGAAAAGAGGCAGGACGCAGGAGAGTGAGAGAAAAGGAAAGAAGAGACATGCAGCCAGACGAGGTGTTAGTGAGAGAGGATGGGACAGAGAACTGGATGAGAAGGACATAAGGCAAGGCTAGGACAGGCAAGGACAGGCAAGGCAAGGCTAGGCTGCAGGACATGTTTTTGCTTTATAGTTTCTAGCACATTCGTCTTCAGACTAGGAGGAAAGCCATAAGACCGTATGGATTAGGCCCAAGCAAAAACCCCAGCTACTTGAGACTCTTAGACTAAGCCTAAAATACCAAGATCTCTCCATAAGGATGGTTTTTATACTGTACTTCCACAATCTGCTGGCAGTACAAAAAAATAAGCTGCAGATCTCCTTAGGCTGAGTCATGGTGCTTTAGGGCAGGGACCATGCATATCATGGGAATATTTCACAGTTTCTGCTCTGTTTTCAGTGTATGACACCAAAACACCCACCTGATGACATCCTTTCAAGAGCAAAGGCAGCAATTTGCAGAATTCCGCTTCTTAGGGGAAGTGAGAAATTGCTGAGCTGACACCAAGTCCTGCAGTGTCCCTGTCACCTGCAGAGCCACCGCATCCTCGCCACGGTAGCGGGCACTGTGACAAAGGTTCTATGTCTGCTGGGTGTGGCAGCCAGGTGCCCCCTAGGGGATGGGGAGCCTGTCAACCCCGGGCATGTCACTGCCTGGTGTCCCTGCTGCCACCAGCCAGGCCTCTGAAAACTTGTCAAACCATGCCCAGACTTGGGGCCAGTTTGGCCCAAAGTCTGCAAGAGACAAGTCGGGAAGAAAGATATGGGACAGAGGGAGAAAGCGAAGGGAGCAGGAGAAAGGGAAGGAAGAATAAAAAGTAGTGTTCAGCTGCAGGAGTGAGATGGAGGAATTGCAAGAAAAGAGGCAGGAAGCAGGAGAGTGAGAGAAAAGGAAAGAAGAGACATGCAGCCAGACGAGGGCTTAGTGAGACAGGATGGGACAGAGAACAGGATGAGAAGCACATAAGGCAAAACTAGGACAGGCAAGGACAGGCAAGGCAAGGCTAGGCTGCAGGACATGTTTTTGCTTTATAGTTTCTAGCACATTCGTCTTCAGACTAGGAGGAAAGCCATAAGACCGTATGGATTAGGCCCAAGCAAAAACCCCAGCTACTTGAGACTCTTAGACTAAGCCTAAAATACCAAGATCTCTCCATAAGGATGGTTTTTATACTGTACTTCCACAATCTGCTGGCAGTACAAAAAATTAAGCTGCAGATCTCCTTAGGCTGAGTCATGGTGCTTTGGGGCATGGACCGTGCATATCATGGGAGTATTTCACAGTTTCTGCTCTGTTTTCAGTGTATGACACCAAAACACCCACCTGATGACATCCTTTCAAGAGCAAAGGCAGCAATTTGCAGAATTCCGCTTCTTAGGGGAAGGGACAAATTGCTGAGCTGACACCAAGTCCTGCAGTGTCCCTGTCACCTGCAGAGCCACCGCATCCTCTCCACGGTAGCGGGCATTGTGACAAAGGTTCTATGTCAGCTGGGTGTGGCAGCCAGGCGCCCCCTAGGGGATGGGGAGCCTGTCAGCCCCGGGCCTGTCACTGCCTGGTGTCCCTGCTACCACCAGCCAGGCCTCTGAAAACTTGTCAAACCATGCCCAGACTTGGGGCCAGTTTGGCCCAAAGTCTGCAAGAGACAAGTCGGGAAGAAAGATATGGGACAGAGGGAGAAAGCGAAGGGAGCAGGAGAAAGGGAAGGAAGAATAAAAAGTAGTGTTGGGCTGCAGGAGTGAGATGGAGGAATTGCAAGAAAAGAGGCAGGAAGCAGGAGAGTGAGAGAAAAGGAAAGAAGAGACATGCAGCCAGACGAGGCGTTAGTGAGAGAGGATGACACAGAGAAGAGGATGAGAAGGAAAGAAGGCAAGGCTAGGACAGGCAAGGACAGGCAAGGCAAGGCTAGGCTGCAGGACATGTTTTTGCTTTATAGTTTCTAGCACATTCGTCTTCAGACTAGGAGGAAAGCCATAAGACCGTATGGATTAGGCCCAAGCAAAAACCCCAGCTACTTGAGACTCTTAGACTAAGCCTAAAATACCAAGATCTCTCCATAAGGATGGTTTTTATACTGTACTTCCACAATCTGCTGGCAGTACAAAAAAATAAGCTGCAGATCTCCTTAGGCTGAGTCATGGTGCTTTGGGGCAGGGACCATGCATATCATGGGAATATTTCACAGTTTCTGCTCTGTTTTCAGTGCATGACACCAAAACACCCACCTGATGACATCCTTTCAAGAGCAAAGGCAGCAATTTGCAGAATTCCGCTTCTAAGGGGAAGTGAGAAATTGCTGAGCTGACACCAAGTCCTGCAGTGTCCCTGTCACCTGCAGAGCCACCGCATCCTCGCCACGGTAGCAGGCATTGTGACAAAGGTTCTATGTCAGCTGGGTGTGGCAGCCAGGCGCCCCCTAGGGGATGGGGAGCCTGTCAGCCCCGGGCCTGTCACTGCCTGGTGTCCCTGCTGCCACCAGCCAGGCCTCTGAAAACTTGTCAAACCATGCCCAGACTTGGGGCCAGTTTGGCCCAAAGTCTGCAAGAGACAAGTCGGGAAGAAGGATATGGGACAGAGGGAGAAAGCGAAGGGAGCAGGAGAAAGGGATGGAAGAATAAAAAGTAGTGTTGGGCTGCAGGAGTGAGATGGAGGAATTGCAAGAAAAGAGGCAGGACGCAGGAGAGTGAGAGAAAAGGAAAGAAGAGACATGCAGCCAGACGAGGGGTTAGTGAGAGAGGATGGGACAGAGAACTGGATGAGAAGGACATAAGGCAAGGCTAGGACAGGCAAGGACAGGCAAGGCAAGGCTAGGCTGCAGGACATGTTTTTGCTTTATAGTTTCTAGCACATTCGTCTTCAGACTAGGAGGAAAGCCATAAGACCGTATGGATTAGGCCCAAGCAAAAACCCCAGCTACTTGAGACTCTTAGACTAAGCCTAAAATACCAAGATCTCTCCATAAGGATGGTTTTTATACTGTACTTCCACACTCTGCTGGCAGTACAAAAAAATAAGCTGCAGATCTCCTTAGGCTGAGTCATGGTGCTTTGGGGCAGGGACCATGCATATCATGGGAATATTTCACAGTTTCTGCTCTGTTTTCAGTGTATGACACCAAAACACCCACCTGATGACATCCTTTCAAGAGCAAAGGCAGCAATCTGCAGAATTCCGCTTCTTAGGGTAAGGGACAAATTGCTGAGCTGACACCAAGTCCTGCAGTGTCCCTGTCACCTGCAGAGCCACCGCATCCTCGCCACGGTAGCGGGCATTGTGACAAAGGTTCTATGTCAGCTGGGTGTGGCAGCCAGGCGCCCCCTAGGGGATGGGGAGCCTGTCAGCCCCAGGCCTGTCACTGCCTGGTGTCCCTGCTGCCACCAGCCAGGCCTCTGAAAACTTGTCAAACCATGCCCAGACTTGGGGCCAGTTTGGCCCAAAGTCTCCAAGAGACAAGTCGGGAAGAAAGATATGGGACAGAGGGAGAAAGCGAAGGGAGCAGGAGAAAGGGAAGGAAGAATAAAAAGTAGTGTTCAGCTGCAGGAGTGAGATGGAGGAATTGCAAGAAAAGAGGCAGGAAGCAGGAGAGTGAGAGAAAAGGAAAGAAGAGACATGCAGCCAGACGAGGGCTTAGTGAGAGAGGATGGAACAGAGAACAGGATGACAAAGAAAGAAGGCAAGGCTAGGACAGGCAAGGACAGGCAAGGCAAGGCTAGGCTGCAGGACATGTTTTTGCTTTATAGTTTCTAGCACATTCGTCTTCAGACTAGGAGGAAAGCCATAAGACCGTATGGATTAGGCCCAAGCAAAAACCCCAGCTACTTGAGACTCTTAGACTAAGCCTAAAATACCAAGATCTCTCCATAAGGATGGTTTTTATACTGTACTTCCACAATCTGCTGGCAGTACAAAAAAATAAGCTGCAGATCTCCTTAGGCTGAGTCATGGTGCTTTGGGGCAGGGACCATGCATATCATGGGAATATTTCACAGTTTCTGCTCTGTTTTCAGTGTATGACACCAAAACACCCACCTGATGACATCCTTTCAAGAGCAAAGGCAGCAATTTGCAGAATTCCGCTTCTTAGGGGAAGTGAGAAATTGCTGAGCTGACACCAAGTCCTGCAGTGTCCCTGTCACCTGCAGAGCCACTGCATCCTTGCCACGGTAGCGGGCATTGTGACAAAGGTTCTATGTCAGCTGGATGTGGCAGCCAGGCGCCCCCTAGGGGATGGGGAGCCTGTCAGCCCCGGGCCTGTCACTGCCTGGTGTCCCTGCTGCCACCAGCCAGGCCTCTGAAAACTTGTCAAACCATGCCCAGACTTGGGGCCAGTTTGGCCCAAAGTCTCCAAGAGACAAGTCGGGAAGAAAGATATGGGACAGAGGGAGAAAGCGAAGGGAGCAGGAGAAAGGGAAGGAAGAATAAAAAGTAGTGTTGGGCTGCAGAACTGAGATGGAGGAATTGCAAGGAAAGAGGCAGGAAGCAGGAGAGTGAGAGAAAAGGAAAGAAGAGACATGCAGCCAGACGAGGGCTTAGTGAGAGAGGATGGGACAGAGAACAGGATGAGAAGGAAAGAAGGCAAGGCTAGGACAGGCAAGGACAGGCAAGGCAAGGCTAGGCTGCAAGACATGTTTTTGCTTTATAGTTTCTAGCACATTCGTCTTCAGACTAGGAGGAAAGCCATAAGACCATATGGATTAGGCCCAAGCAAAAACCCCAGCTACTTGAGACTCTTAGACTAAGCCTAAAATACCAAGATCTCTCCATAAGGATGGTTTTTATACTGTACTTCCACAATCTGCTGGCAGTACAAAAAAATAAGCTGCAGATCTCCTTAGGCTGAGTCATGGTGGTTTGGGGCAGGGACCATGCATATCATGGGAATATTTCACAGTTTCTGCTCTGTTTTCAGTGTATGACACCAAAACACCCACCTGATGACATCCTTTCAAGAGCAAAGGCAGCAATCTGCAGAATTCCGCTTCTTAGGGGAAGTGAGAAATTGCTGAGCTGACACCAAGTCCTGCAGTGTCTCTGTCAGCTGCAGATCCACCGCATCCTCGCCACGGTAGCGGGCATTGTGACAAAGGTTCTATGTCAGCTGGGTGGGCAGCCAGGCGCCCCCTAGGGGATGGGTAGCCTGTCAGCCCCAGGCCTGTCACTGCCTGGTGTCCCTGCTGCCACCAGCCAGGCCTCTGAAAACTTGTCAAACCATGCCCAGACTTGGGGCCAGTTTGGCCCAAAGTCTCCAAGAGACAAGTCGGGAAGAAAGATATGGGACAGAGGGAGAAAGCGAAGGGAGCAGGAGAAAGGGAAGGAAGAATAAAAAGTAGTGTTGGGCTGCAGGAGTGAGATGGAGGAATTGCAAGGAAAGAGGCAGGACGCAGGAGAGTGAGAGAAAAGGACAGAAGAGACATGCAGCCAGACGAGGGGTTAGTGAGAGAGGATGGGACAGAGAACTGGATGAGAAGGAAAGAAGGCAAGGCTAGGACAGGCAAGGACAGGCAAGGCAAGGCTAGGCTGCAGGACATGTTTTTGCTTTATAGTTTCTAGCACATTCGTCTTCAGACTAGGAGGAAAGCCATAAGACCGTATGGATTAGGCCCAAGCAAAAACCCCAGCTACTTGAGACTCTTAGACTAAGCCTAAAATACCAAGATCTCTCCATAAGGATGGTTTTTATACTGTATTTCCACACTCTGCTGGCAGTACAAAAAAATAAGCTGCAGATCTCCTTAGGCTGAGTCATGGTGCTTTGGGGCAGGGACCATGCATATCATGGGAATATTTCACAGTTTCTGCTCTGTTTTCAGTGTATGACACCAAAACACCCACCTGATGACATCCTTTCAAGAGCAAAGGCAGCAATCTGCAGAATTCCGCTTCTTAGGAGAAGGGACAAATTGCTGAGCTGACACCAAGTCCTGCAGTGTCCCTGTCACCTGCAGAGCCATCGCATCCTCGCCACGGTAGCGGGCATTGTGACAAAGGTTCTATGTCAGCTGGGTGTGTCAGCCAGGCGCCCCCTAGGGGATGGGGAGCCTGTCAGCTCCGGGCCTGTCACTGCCTGGTGTCCCTGCTGCCACCAGCCAGGCCTCTGAAAACTTGTCAAACCATGCCCAGACTTGGGGCCAGTTTGGCCCAAAGTCTGCAAGAGACAAGTCGGGAAGAAAGATATGGGACAGAGGGAGAAAGCGAAGGGAGCAGGAGAAAGGGAAGGAAGAATAAAAAGTAGTGTTGGGCTGCAGGAGTGAGATGGAGGAATTGCAAGAAAAGAGGCAGGAAGCAGGAGAGTGAGAGAAAAGGAAAGAAGAGACATGCAGCCAGACGAGGGCTTAGTGAGAGAGGATGGAACAGAGAACAGGATGACAAAGAAAGAAGGCAAGGCTAGGACAGGCAAGGACAGGCAAGGCAAGGCTAGGCTGCAGGACATTTTTTTGCTTTATAGTTTGTAGCACATTCGTCTTCAGACTAGGAGGAAAGCCATAAGACCGTATGGATTAGGCCCAAGCAAAAACCCCAGCTACTTGAGACTCTTAGACTAAGCCTAAAATACCAAGATCTCTCCATAAGGATGGTTTTTATACTGTACTTCCACAATCTGCTGGCAGTACAAAAAAATAAGCTGCAGATCTCCTTAGGCTGAGTCATGGTGCTTTGGGGCAGGGACCATGCATATCATGGGAATATTTCACAGTTTCTGCTCTGTTTTCAGTGTATGACACCAAAACACCCACCTGATGACATCCTTTCAAGAGCAAAGGCAGCAATTTGCAGAATTCCGCTTCTTAGGGGAAGTGAGAAATTGCTGAGCTGACACCAAGTCCTGCAGTGTCCCTGTCACCTGCAGAGCCACTGCATCCTTGCCACGGTAGCGGGCATTGTGACAAAGGTTCTATGTCAGCTGGATGTGGCAGCCAGGCGCCCCCTAGGGGATGGGGAGCCTGTCAGCCCCGGGCCTGTCACTGCCTGGTGTCCCTGCTGACACCAGCCAGGCATCTGAAAACTTGTCAAACCATGCCCAGACTTGGGGCCAGTTTGGCCCAAAGTCTCCAAGAGACAAGTTGGGAAGAAAGATATGGGACAGAGGGAGAAAGCGAAGGGAGCAGGAGAAAGGGAAGGAAGAATAAAAAGTAGTGTTGGGCTGCCGAACTGAGATGGAGGAATTGCAAGGAAAGAGGCAGGAAGCAGGAGAGTGAGAGAAAAGGAAAGAAGAGACATGCAGCCAGACAAGGGGTTAGTGAGAGAGGATGGGACAGAGAACAGGATGAGAAGGACAGAAGGCAAGGCTAGGAAAGGCAAGGACAGGCAAGGCAAGGCTAGGCTGCAGGACATGTATTTGCTTTATAGTTTCTAGCACATTCGTCTTCAGACTAGGAGGAAAGCCATAAGACTGTATGGATTTGGCCCAAGCAAAAACCCCAGCTACTTGAGACTCTTAGACTAAGCCTAAAATACCAAGATCTCTCCATAAGGATGGTTTTTATACTGTACTTCCACAATCTGCTGGCAGTACAAAAAATTAAGCTGCAGATCTCCTTAGGCTGAGTCATGGTGCTTTGGGGCATGGACCGTGCATATCATGGGAGTATTTCACAGTTTCTGCTCTGTTTTCAGTGTATGACACCAAAACACCCACCTGATGACATCCTTTCAAGAGCAAAGGCAGCAATCTGCAGAATTCCGCTTCTTAGGGGAAGTGAGAAATTGCTGAGCTGACACCAAGTCCTGCAGTGTCTCTGTCAGCTGCAGATCCACCGCATCCTCGCCACGGTAGCGGGCATTGTGACAAAGGTTCTATGTCAGCTGGGTGTGGCAGCCAGGCGCCCCCTAGGGGATGGGGAGCCTGTCAGCCCCGGGCCTGTCACTGCCTGCTGTCCCTGCTGCCACCAGCCAGGCCTCTGAAAACTTGTCAAACCATGCCCAGACTTGGGGCCAGTTTGGCCCAAAGTCTCCAAGAGACAAGTCGGGAAGAAAGATATGGGACAGAGGGAGAAAGCGAAGGGAGCAGGAGAAAGGGAAGGAAGAATAAAAAGTAGTGTTGGGCTGCAGGAGTGAGATGGAGGAATTGCAAGAAAAGAGGCAGGACGCAGGAGAGTGAGAGAAAAGGAAAGAAGAGACATGCAGCCAGACGAGGGGTTAGTGAGAGAGGATGGGACAGAGAACTGGATGAGAAGGACATAAGGCAAGGCTAGGACAGGCAAGGACAGGCAAGGCAAGGCTAGGCTGCAGGACATGTTTTTGCTTTTTAGTTTCTAGCACATTCGTCTTCAGACTAGGAGGAAAGCCATAAGACCGTATGGATTAGGCCCAAGCAAAAACCCCAGCTACTTGAGACTCTTAGACTAAGCCTAAAATACCAAGATCTCTCCATAAGGATGGTTTTTATACTGTACTTCCACACTCTGCTGGCAGTACAAAAAAATAAGCTGCAGATCTCCTTAGGCTGAGTCATGGTGCTTTGGGGCAGGGACCATGCATATCATGGGAATATTTCACAGTTTCTGCTCTGTTTTCAGTGTATGACACCAAAACACCCACCTGATGACATCCTTTCAAGAGCAAAGGCAGCAATCTGCAGAATTCCGCTTCTTAGGGTAAGGGACAAATTGCTGAGCTGACACCAAGTCCTGCAGTGTCCCTGTCACCTGCAGAGCCACCGCATCCTCGCCACGGTAGCGGGCATTGTGACAAAGGTTCTATGTCAGCTGGGTGTGGCAGCCAGGCGCCCCCTAGGGGATGGGGAGCCTGTCAGCCCCAGGCCTGTCACTGCCTGGTGTCCCTGCTGCCACCAGCCAGGCCTCTGAAAACTTGTCAAACCATGCCCAGACTTGGGGCCAGTTTGGCCCAAAGTCTCCAAGAGACAAGTCGGGAAGAAAGATATGGGACAGAGGGAGAAAGCGAAGGGAGCAGGAGAAAGGGAAGGAAGAATAAAAAGTAGTGTTCAGCTGCAGGAGTGAGATGGAGGAATTGCAAGAAAAGAGGCAGGAAGCAGGAGAGTGAGAGAAAAGGAAAGAAGAGACATGCAGCCAGACGAGGGCTTAGTGAGAGAGGATGGAACAGAGAACAGGATGACAAAGAAAGAAGGCAAGGCTAGGACAGGCAAGGACAGGCAAGGCAAGGCTAGGCTGCAGGACATGTTTTTGCTTTATAGTTTGTAGCACATTCGTCTTCAGACTAGGAGGAAAGCCATAAGACCGTATGGATTAGGCCCAAGCAAAAACCCCAGCTACTTGAGACTCTTAGACTAAGCCTAAAATACCAAGATCTCTCCATAAGGATGGTTTTTATACTGTACTTCCACAATCTGCTGGCAGTACAAAAAAATAAGCTGCAGATCTCCTTAGGCTGAGTCATGGTGGTTTGGGGCAGGGACCATGCATATCATGGGAATATTTCACAGATTCTGCTCTGTTTTCAGTGTATGACACCAAAACACCCACCTGATGACATCCTTTCAAGAGCAAAGGCAGCAATCTGCAGAATTCCGCTTCTTAGGGGAAGTGAGAAATTGCTGAGCTGACACCAAGTCCTGCAGTGTCTCTGTCAGCTGCAGATCCACCGCATCCTCGCCACGGTAGCGGGTATTGTGACAAAGGTTCTATGTCAGCTGGGTGGGCAGCCAGGCGCCCCCTAGGGGATGGGTAGCCTGTCAGCCCCGGGCCTGTCACTGCCTGGTGTCCCTGCTGCCACCAGCCAGGCCTCTGAAAACTTGTCAAACCATGCCCAGACTTGGGGCCAGTTTGGCCCAAAGTCTCCAAGAGACAAGTCGGGAAGAAAGATATGGGACAGAGGGAGAAAGCGAAGGGAGCAGGAGAAAGGGAAGGAAGAATAAAAAGTAGTGTTGGGCTGCAGGAGTGAGATGGAGGAATTGCAAGAAAAGAGGCAGGACGCAGGAGAGTGAGAGAAAAGGAAAGAAGAGACATGCAGCCAGACGAGGGGTTAGTGAGAGAGGATGGGACAGAGAACTGGATGAGAAGGACATAAGGCAAGGCTAGGACAGGCAAGGACAGGCAAGGCAAGGCTAGGCTGCAGGACATGTTTTTGCTTTATAGTTTCTAGCACATTCGTCTTCAGACTAGGAGGAAAGCCATAAGACCGTATGGATTAGGCCCAAGCAAAAACCCCAGCTACTTGAGACTCTTAGACTAAGCCTAAAATACCAAGATCTCTCCATAAGGATGGTTTTTATACTGTGTTTCCACACTCTGCTGGCAGTACAAAAAAATAAGCTGCAGATCTCCTTAGGCTGAGTCATGGTGCTTTGGGGCAGGGACCATGCATATCATGGGAATATTTCACAGTTTCTGCTCTGTTTTCAGTGTATGACACCAAAACACCCACCTGATGACATCCTTTCAAGAGCAAAGGCAGCAATCTGCAGAATTCCGCTTCTTAGGGGAAGGGACAAATTGCTGAGCTGACACCAAGTCCTACAGTGTCCCTGTCACCTGCAGAGCCACCGCATCCTCGCCACGGTAGCGGGCATTGTGACAAAGGTTCTATGTCAGCTGGGTGTGGCAGCCAGGCGCCCCCTAGGGGATGGGGAGCCTGTCAGCTCCGGGCCTGTCACTGCCTGGTGTCCCTGCTGCCACCAGCCAGGCCTCTGAAAACTTGTCAAACCATGCCCAGACTTGGGGCCAGTTTGGCCCAAAGTCTGCAAGAGACAAGTCGGGAAGAAAGATATGGGACAGAGGGAGAAAGCGAAGGGAGCAGGAGAAAGGGAAGGAAGAATAAAAAGTAGTGTTCAGCTGCAGGAGTGAGATGGAGGAATTGCAAGAAAAGAGGCAGGAAGCAGGAGAGTGAGAGAAAAGGAAAGAAGAGACATGCAGCCAGACGAGGGGTTAGTGAGACAGGATGGGACAGAGAACAGGATGAGAAGCACATAAGGCAAAACTAGGACAGGCAAGGACAGGCAAGGCAAGGCTAGGCTGCAGGACATGTTTTTGCTTTATAGTTTCTAGCACATTCGTCTTCAGACTAGGAGGAAAGCCATAAGACCGTATGGATTAGGCCCAAGCAAAAACCCCAGCTACTTGAGACTCTTAGACTAAGCCTAAAATACCAAGATCTCTCCATAAGGATGGTTTTTATACTGTACTTCCACAATCTGCTGGCAGTACAAAAAAATAAGCTGCAGATCTCCTTAGGCTGAGTCATGGTGCTTTGGGGCAGGGACCATGCATATCATGGGAATATTTCACAGTTTCTGCTCTGTTTTCAGTGTATGACACCAAAACACCCACCTGATGACATCCTTTCAAGAGCAAAGGCAGCAATTTGCAGAATTCCGCTTCTTAGGGGAAGTGAGAAATTGCTGAGCTGACACCAAGTCCTGCAGTGTCCCTGTCACCTGCAGAGCCACCGCATCCTCGCCACGGTAGCGGGCATTGTGACTAAGGTTCTATGTCAGCTGGGCGTGGCAGCCAGGCGCCCCCCAGGGGATGGGGAGCCTGGCAGCCCCAGGCCTGTCACTGCCTGGTGTCCCTGCTGCCACCAGCCAGGCCTCTGAAAACTTGTCAAACCATGCCCAGACTTGGGGCCAGTTTGGCCCAAAGTCTCCAAGAGACAAGTCGGGAAGAAAGATATGGGACAGAGGGAGAAAGCGAAGGGAGCAGGAGAAAGGGAAGGAAGAATAAAAAGTAGTGTTCAGCTGCAGGAGTGAGATGGAGGAATTGCAAGAAAAGAGGCAGGAAGCAGGAGAGTGAGAGAAAAGGAAAGAAGAGACATGCAGCCAGACGAGGGGTTAGTGAGAGAGGATGGGACAGAGAACAGGATGAGAAGGAAAGAAGGCAAGGCTAGGACAGGCAAGGACAGGCAAGGCAAGGCTAGGCTGCAGGATATGTTTTTGCTTTATAGTTTCTAGCACATTCGTCTTCAGACTAGGAGGAAAGCCATAAGACCGTATGGATTAAGCCCAAGCAAAAACCCCAGCTACTTGAGACTCTTAGACTAAGCCTAAAATACCAAGATATCTCCATAAGGATGGTTTTTATACTGTACTTCCACAATCTGCTGGCAGTACAAAAAAATAAGCTGCAGATCTCCTTAGGCTGAGTCATGGTGCTTTGGGGCAGGGACCATGCATATCATGGGAATATTTCACAGTTTCTGCTCTGTTTTCAGTGTATGACACCAAAACACCCACCTGATGACATCCTTTCAAGAGCAAAGGCAGCAATTTGCAGAATTCCGCTTCTTAGGGGAAGTGAGAAATTGCTGAGCTGACACCAAGTCCTGCAGTGTCCCTGTCACCTGCAGAGCCACCGCATCCTCGCCACGGTAGCGGGCATTGTGACTAAGGTTCTATGTCAGCTGGGCGTGGCAGCCAGGCGCCCCCCAGGGGATGGGGAGCCTGGCAGCCCCAGGCCTGTCACTGCCTGGTGTCCCTGCTGCCACCAGCCAGGCCTCTGAAAACTTGTCAAACCATGCCCAGACTTGGGGCCAGTTTGGCCCAAAGTCTCCAAGAGACAAGTCGGGAAGAAAGATATGGGACAGAGGGAGAAAGCGAAGGGAGCAGGAGAAAGGGAAGGAAGAATAAAAAGTAGTGTTCAGCTGCAGGAGTGAGATGGAGGAATTGCAAGAAAAGAGGCAGGAAGCAGGAGAGTGAGAGAAAAGGAAAGAAGAGACATGCAGCCAGACGAGGGGTTAGTGAGAGAGGATGGGACAGAGAACAGGATGAGAAGGAAAGAAGGCAAGGCTAGGACAGGCAAGGACAGGCAAGGCAAGGCTAGGCTGCAGGATATGTTTTTGCTTTATAGTTTCTAGCACATTCGTCTTCAGACTAGGAGGAAAGCCATAAGACCGTATGGATTAAGCCCAAGCAAAAACCCCAGCTACTTGAGACTCTTAGACTAAGCCTAAAATACCAAGATATCTCCATAAGGATGGTTTTTATACTGTACTTCCACAATCTGCTGGCAGTACAAAAAAATAAGCTGCAGATCTCCTTAGGCTGAGTCATGGTGGTTTGGGGCAGGGACCATGCATATCATGGGAATATTTCACAGTTTCTGCTCTGTTTTCAGTGTATGACACCAAAACACCCACCTGATGACATCCTTTCAAGAGCAAAGGCAGCAATTTGCAGAATTCCGCTTCTTAGGGGAAGTGAGAAATTGCTGAGCTGACACCAAGTCCTGCAGTGTCTCTGTCACCTGCAGAGCCACCGCATCCTCGCCACGGTAGCGGGCATTGTGACAAAGGTTCT
Source organism: Columba livia (assembly GCF_036013475.1). Taxonomy (NCBI): domain Eukaryota; kingdom Metazoa; phylum Chordata; class Aves; order Columbiformes; family Columbidae; genus Columba; species Columba livia. Next base: position 3,707,360 of record NW_027043007.1, on the reverse strand, counting down.
ATGTCAGCTGGGTGTGGCAGCCAGGCGCCCCCTAGGGGATGGGGAGCCTGTCAGCCCCGGGCCTGTCACTGCCTGGTGTCCCTGCTGCCACCAGCCAGGCCTCTGAAAACTTGTCAAACCATGCCCAGACTTGGGGCCAGTTTGGCCCAAAGTCTGCAAGAGACAAGTCGGGAAGAAAGATATGGGACAGAGGGAGAAAGCGAAGGGAGCAGGAGAAAGGGATGGAAGAATAAAAAGTAGTGTTGGGCTGCAGGAGTGAGATGGAGGAATTGCAAGAAAAGAGGCAGGAAGCAGGAGAGTGAGAGAAAAGGAAAGAAGAGACATGCAGCCACACGAGGCGTTAGTGAGAGAGGATGGGACAGAGAACAGGATGAGAAGGACAGAAGGCAAGGCTAGGACAGGCAAGGACAGGCAAGGCAAGGCTAGGCTGCAGGACATGTTTTTGCTTTATAGTTTGTAGCACATTCTTCTTCAGACTAGGAGGAAAGCCATAAGACCGTATGGATTAGGCCCAAGCAAAAACCCCAGCTACCTGAGACTCTTAGACTAAGCCTAAAATACCAAGATCTCTCCATAAGGATGGTTTTTATACTGTACTTCCACAATCTGCTGGCAGTACAAAAAAATAAGCTGCAGATCTCCTTAGGCTGAGTCATGGTGCTTTGGGGCAGGGACCATGCATATCATGGGAATATTTCACAGTTTCTGCTCTGTTTTCAGTGTATGACACCAAAACACCCACCTGATGACATCCTTTCAAGAGCAAAGGCAGCAATTTGCAGAATTCCGCTTCTTAGGGGAAGTGAGAAATTGCTGAGCTGACACCAAGTCCTGCAGAGTCCCTGCCACCTGCAGAGCCACCGCATCCTCGCCACGGTAGCGGGCATTGTGACAAAGGTTCTATGTCAGCTGGGTGTGGCAGCCAGGCGCCCCCTAGGGGATGGGGAGCCTGTCAGCCCCAGGCCTGTCACTGCCTGGTGTCCATGCTGCCACCAGCCAGGCCTCTGAAAACTTGTCAAACCATGCCCAGACTTGGGGCCAGTTTGGCCCAAAGTCTGCAAGAGACAAGTCGGGAAGAAAGATATGGGACAGAGGGAGAAAGCGAAGGGAGCAGGAGAAAGGGAAGGAAGAATAAAAAGTAGTGTTGGGCTGCAGGAGTGAGATGGAGGAATTGCAAGAAAAGAGGCAGGAAGCAGGAGAGTGAGAGAAAAGGAAAGAAGAGACATGCAGCCAGACGAGGGGTTAGTGAGAGAGGATGGGACAGAGAACAGGATGAGAAGGACATAAGGCAAGGCTAGGACAGGCAAGGACAGGCAAGGCAAGGCTAGGCTGCAGGACATGTTTTTGCTTTATAGTTTCTAGCACATTCGTCTTCAGACTAGGAGGAAAGCCATAAGACCGTATGGATTAGGCCCAAGCAAAAACCCCAGCTACTTGAGACTCTTAGACTAAGCCTAAAATACCAAGATCTCTCCATAAGGATGGTTTTTATACTGTACTTCCACAATCTGCTGGCAGTACAAAAAAATAAGCTGCAGATCTCCTTAGGCTGAGTCATGGTGCTTTGGGGCAGGGACCATGCATATCATGGGAATATTTCACAGTTTCTGCTCTGTTTTCAGTGTATGACACCAAAACACCCACCTGATGACATCCTTTCAAGAGCAAAGGCAGCAATCTGCAGAATTCCGCTTCTTAGGGGAAGTGCGAAATTGATGAGCTGACACCAAGTCCTGCAGTGTCCCTGTCACCTGCAGAGCCACCGCATCCTCGCCACGGTAGCGGGCATTGTGACAAAGGTTCTATGTCAGCTGGGTGTGGCAGCCAGGCGCCCCCTAGGGGATGGGGAGCCTGTCAGCCCCGGGCCTGTCACTGCCTGGTGTCCCTGCTGCCACCAGCCAGGCCTCTGAAAACTTGTCTAACCATGCCCATACTTGGGGCCATTTTGGCCCAAAGTCTCCAAGAGACAAGTCGGGAAGAAAGATATGGGACAGAGGGAGAAAGCGAAGGGAGCAGGAGAAAGGGAAGGAAGAATAAAAAGTAGTGTTGGGCTGCAGGAGTGAGATGGAGGAATTGCAAGAAAAGAGGCAGGAAGCAGGAGAGTGAGAGAAAAGGAAAGAAGAGACATGCAGCCAGACGAGGGCTTAGTGAGAGAGGATGGGACAGAGAACAGGATGAGAAGGACATAAGGCAAGGCTAGGACAGGCAAGGACAGGCAAGGCAAGGCTAGGCTGCAGGACATGTTTTTGCTTTATAGTTTCTAGCACATTCATCTTCAGACTAGGAGGAAAGCCATAAGACCGTATGGATTAGGCCCAAGCAAAAACCCCAGCTACTTGAGACTCTTAGACTAAGCCTAAAATACCAAGATCTCTCCATAAGGATGGTTTTTATACTGTACTACCACAAACTGCTGGCAGTACAAAAAAATAAGCTGCAGATCTCCTTAGGCTGAGTCATGGTGCTTTGGGGCAGAGACCATGCATATCATGGGAATATTTCACAGTTTCTGCTCTGTTTTCAGTGTATGACACCAAAACACCCACCTGATGACATCCTTTCAAGAGTAAAGGCAGCAATTTGCAGAATTCCGCTTCTTAGGGGAAGTGAGAAATTGCTGAGCTGACACCAAATCCTGCAGTGTCCCTGTCACCTGCAGAGCCACTGCATCCTTGCCACGGTAGCGGGCATTGTGACAAAGGTTCTATGTCAGCTGGATGTGGCAGCCAGGCGCCCCCTAGGGGATGGGTAGCCGGTCAGCCCCAGGCCTGTCACTGCCTGGTGTCCCTGCTGCCACCAGCCAGGCCTCTGAAAACTTGACAAACCATGCCCAGACTTGGGGCCAGTTTGGCCCAAAGTCTGCAAGAGACAAGTCGGGAAGAAAGATATGGGACAGAGGGAGAAAGCGAAGGGAGCAGGAGAAAGGGAAGGAAGAATAAAAAGTAGTGTTGGGCTGCAGGAGTGAGATGGAGGAATTGCAAGAAAAGAGGCAGGAAGCAGTAGAGTGAGAGAAAAGGAAAGAAGAGACATGCAGCCAGACGAGGGCTTAGTGAGAGAGGATGGGACAGAGAACTGGATGAGAAGGAAAGAAGGCAAGGCTAGGACAGGCAAGGACAGGCAAGGTAAGGCTAGGCTGCAGGACATGTTTTTGCTTTATAGTTTCTAGCACATTTGTCTTCAGACTAGGAGGAAAGCCATAAGACCGTATGGATTAGGCCCAAGAAAAACCCCAGCTACTTGAGACTCTTAGACTAAGCCTAAAATACCAAGATCTCTCCATAAGGATGGTTTTTATACTGTACTTCCACGATCTGCTGGCAGTACAAAAAAATTAGCTGCAGATCTCCTTAGGCTGAGTCATGGTGCTTTGGGGCAGGGACCATGCATATCATGGGAATATTTCACAGTTTCTGCTCTGTTTTCAGTGTATGACACCAAAACACCCACCTGATGACATCCTTTCAAGAGCAAAGGCAGCAATCTGCAGAATTCCGCTTCTTAGGGGAAGTGAGAAATTGCTGAGCTGACACCAAATCCTGCAGTGTCCCTGTCACCTGCAGAGCCACCGCATCCTCACCACGGTAGCGGGCATTGTGACAAAGGTTCTATGTCAGCTGGGTGGGCAGCCAGGCGCCCCCTAGGGGATGGGGAGCCTGTCAGCCCCGGGCCTGTCACTGCCTGGTGTCCCTGCTGCCACCAGCCAGGCCTCTGAAAACTTGTCAAACCATGCCCAGACTTGGGGCCAGTTTGGCCCAAAGTCTCCAAGAGACAAGTCGGGAAGAAAGATATGGGACAGAGGGAGAAAGCGAAGGGAGCAGGAGAAAGGGAAGGAAGAATAAGAAGTAGTGTTGGGCTGCAGGAGTGAGATGGAGGAATTGCAAGAAAAGAGGCAGGAAGCAGGAGAGTGAGAGAAAAGGAAAGAAGAGACACGCAGCCAGACGAGGGGTTAGTGAGAGAGGATGGGACAGAGAACAGGATGAGAAGGAAAGAAGGCAAGGCTAGGACAGGCAAGGACAGGCAAGGCAAGGCTAGGCTGCAGGACATGTTTTTGCTTTATAGTTTCTAGCACATTCCTCTTCAGACTAGGAGGAAAGCCATAAGACCGTATGGATTAGGCCCAAGCAAAAACCCCAGCTACTTGAGACTCTTAGACTAAGCCTAAAATACCAAGATCTCTCCATAAGGATGGTTTTTATACTGTACTTCCACAATCTGCTGGCAGTACAAAAAAAGAAGCTGCAGATCTCCTTAGGCTGAGTCATGGTCCTTTGGGGCAGGGACCATGCATATCATGGGAATATTTCACAGTTTCTGGTCTGTTTTCAGTGTATGACACCAAAACACCCACCTGATGACATCCTTTCAAGAGCAAAGGCAGCAATTTGCAGAATTCCGCTTCTTAGGGGAAGTGAGAAATTGCTGAGCTGACACCAAGTCCTGCAGTGTCCCTGTCACCTGCAGAGCCACCGCATCCTCGCCACGGTAGCGGGTATTGTGACAAAGGTTCTATGTCGCTGGGTGTGGCAGCCAGGCACCCCCTAGGGGATGGGGAGCCTGTCAGCCCCGGGACTGTCACTGCCTGGTGTCCCTGCTGCCACCAGCCAGGCCTCTGAAAACTTGTCAAACCATGCCCAGACTTGGGGCCAGTTTGGCCCAAAGTCTCCAAGAGACAAGTCGGGAAGAAAGATATGGGACAGAGGGAGAAAGCAAAGGGAGCAGGAGAAAGGGAAGGAAGAATAAAAAGTAGTGTTGGGCTGCCGGAGTGAGATGGAGGAATTGCAAGAAAAGAGGCAGGAAGCAGGAAAGTGAGAGAAAAGGAAAGAAGAGACATGCAGCCAGACGAGGGGTTAGTGAGACAGGATGGGACAGAGAACAGGATGAGAAGCACATAAGGCAAAACTAGGACAGGCAAGGACAGTCAAGGCAAGGCTAGGCTGCAGGACATGTATTTGCTTTATAGTTTCTAGCACATTCGTCTTCAGACTAGGAGGAAAGCCATAAGACCGTATGGATTAGGCCCAAGCAAAAACCCCAGCTTCTTGAGACACTTAGACTAAGCCTAAAATACCAAGATCTCTCCATAAGGATGCTTTTTATACTGTACTTCCACAATCTGCTGGCAGTACAAAAAAATAAGCTGCAGATCTCCTTAGGCTGAGTCATGGTGCTTTGAGGCAGGGACCATGCATATCATGGGAATATTTCACAGTTTCTGCTCTGTTTTCAGTGTATGACACCAAAACACCCACCTGATGACATCCTTTCAAGAGCAAAGGCAGCAATTTGCAGAATTCCGTTTCTTAGGGGAAGTGAGAAATTGCTGAGCTGACACCAAGTCCTGCAGTGTCCCTGTCACCTGCAGAGCCACCGCATCCTCGCCACGGTAGCGGGTATTGTGACAAAGGTTCTATGTCAGCTGGGTGTGGCAGCCAGGCGCCCCCTAGGGGATGGGGAGCCTGTCAGCCCCGGGCCTGTCACTGCCTGCTGCCCCTGCTGCCACCAGCCAGGCCTCTGAAAACTTGTCAAAACATGCCCAGACTTGGGGCCAGTTTGGCCCAAAGTCTCCAAGAGACAAGTCGGGAAGAAAGATATGGGACAGAGGGAGAAAGCGAAGGGAGCAGGAGAAAGGGAAGGAAGAATAAAAAGTAGTGTTGGGCTGCAGGAGTGAGATGGAGGAATTGCAAGAAAAGAGGCAGGAAGCTGGAGAGTGAGAGAAAAGGAAAGAAGAGACATGCAGCCAGACGAGGGGTTAGTGAGAGAGGATGGGACAGAGAACAGGATAAGAGGGATATAAGGCAAGGCTAGGACAGGCAAGGACAGGCAAGGCAAGGCTAGGCTGCAGGACATGTTTTTGCTTTATAGTTTCTAGCACATTTGTCTTCAGACTAGGAGGAAAGCCATAAGTCCGTATGGATTAGGCCCAAGCAAAAACCCCAGCTACTTGAGACACTTAGACTAAGCCTCAAATACCAAGATCTCTCCATAAGGATGGTTTTTATACTGTACTTCCACAATCTGCTGGCAGTACAAAAAAATAAGCTACAGATCTCCTTAGGCTGAGTCATGGTGCTTTGGGGCAGGGACCATGCATATCATGGGAATATTTCACAGTTTCTGCTCTGTTTTCAGTGTATGACACCAAAACACCCACCTGATGACATCCTTTCAAGAGCAAAGGCAGCAATTTGCAGAATTCCGCTTCTTAGGGGAAGTGCGAAATTGCTGAGCTGACACCAAGTCCTGCAGTGTCCCTGTCACCTGCAGAGCCACCGCATCCTCGCCACGGTAGCGGGCATTGTGACAAAGGTTCTATGTCAGCTGGGTGTGGCAGCCAGGCGCCCCCTAGGGGATGGGGAGCCTGTCAGCCCCGGGCCTGTCACTGCCTGCTGGCCCTGCTGCCACCAGCCAGGCCTCTGAAAACTTGTCAAACCATGCCCAGACTTGGGGCCAGTTTGGCCCAAAGTCTCCAAGAGACAAGTCGGGAAGAAAGATATGGGACAGAGGGAGAAAGCGAAGGGAGCAGGAGAAAGGGAAGGAAGAATAAAAAGTAGTGTTGGGCTGCAGGAGTGAGATGGAGGAATTGCAAGAAAAGAGGCAGGAAGCAGGAGAGTGAGAGAAAAGGATAGAAGAGACATGCAGCCAGACGAGGGCTTAGTGCGAGAGGATGGGACAGAGAACAGGTTGAGAAGGAAAGAAGGCAAGGCTAGGACAGGCAAGGACAGGCAAGGCAAGGCTAGGCTGCAGGACATGTTTTTGCTTTATAGTTTGTAGCACATTCTTCTTCAGACTAGGAGGAAAGCCATAAGACCGTATGGATTAGGCCCAAGCAAAAACCCCAGCTACCTGAGACTCTTAGACTAAGCCTAAAATACCAAGATCTCTCCATAAGGATGGTTTTTATACTGTACTTCCACAATCTGCTGGCAGTACAAAAAAAAAAGCTACAGATCTCCTTAGGCTGAGTCACGGTGCTTTGGGGCAGGGACCATGCATATCATGGGAATATTTCACAGTTTCTGCTCTGTTTTCAGTGTATGACACCAAAACACCCACCTGATGACATCCTTTCAAGAGCAAAGGCAGCAATTTGCAGAATTCCGCTTCTTAGGGGAAGTGAGAAATTGCTGAGCTGACACCAAGTCCTGCAGTGTCCCTGTCACCTGCAGAGCCACCGCATCCTCGCCACGGTAGCGGGCATTGTGACAAAGTTTCTATGTCAGCTGGGTGTGGCAGCCAGGCGCCCCCTAGGGGATGGGGAGCCTGTCAGCCCCGGGCCTGTCACTGCCTGCTGTCCCTGCTGCCACCAGCCAGGCCTCTGAAAACTTGTCAAACCATGCCCAGACTTGGGGCCAGATATGCCCAAAATCTCCAAGAGACAAGTCGGGAAGAAAGATATGGGACAGAGGGAGAAAGCGAAGGGAGCAGGAGAAAGGGAAGGAAGAATAAAAAGTAGTGTTGGGCTGCAGGAGTGAGATGGAGGAATTGCAAGAAAAGAGGCAGGAAGCAGGAGAGTGAGAGAAAAGGAAAGAAGAGACATGCAGCCAGACGAGGGGTTAGTGAGAGAGGATGGGACAGAGAAGAGGATGAGAAGGAAAGAAGGCAAGGCTAGGACAGGCAAGGACAGGCAAGGCAAGGCTAGCCTGCAGGACATGTATTTGCTTTATAGTTTCTAGCACATTCGTCTTCAGACTAGGAGGAAAGCCATAAGACCGTATGGATTAGGCCCAAGCAAAAACCCCAGCTACTTGAGACTCTTAGACTAAGCCTAAAATACCAAGATCTCTCCATAAGGATGGTTTTTATACTGTACTTCCACAATCTGCTGGCAGTACAAAAAAAAAAGCTACAGATCTCCTTAGGCTGAGTCACGGTGCTTTGGGGCAGGGACCATGCATATCATGGGAATATTTCACAGTTTCTGCTCTGCTTTCAGTGTATGACACCAAAACACCCACCTGATGACATCCTTTCAAGAGCAAAGGCAGCAATTTGCAGAATTCCGCTTCTTAGGGGAAGTGAGAAATTGCTGAGCTGACACCAAGTCCTGCAGTGTCCCTATCACCTGCAGAGCCACCGCATCCTCGCCACGGTAGCGGGCATTGTGACAAAGGTTCTATGTCAGCTGGGTGTGGCAGCCAGGCGCCCCCTAGGGGATGGGGAGCCTGTCAGCCCCAGGCCTGTCACTGCCTGCTGTCCCTACTGTCACCGCCCTGGCCTCTGAAAACTTGTCAAACCATGCCCAGACTTGGGGCCAGTTTGGCCCAAAGTCTGCAAGAGACAAGTCGGGAAGAAAGATATGGGACAGAGGGAGAAAGCGAAGGGAGCAGGAGAAAGGGAAGGAAGAATAAAAAGTAGTGTTGGGCTGCAGGAGTGAGATGGAGGAATTGCAAGAAAAGAGGCAGGAAGCAGGAGAGGAGAGAAAAGGAAAGAAGAGACATGCAGCCAGACGAGGGGTTAGTGAGAGAGGATGGGACAGAGAACAGGATAAGAGGGATATAAGGCAAGGCTAGGACAGGCAAGGACAGGCAAGGCAAGGCTAGGCTGCAGGACATGTTTTTGCTTTATAGTTTCTAGCACATTTGTCTTCAGACTAGGAGGAAAGCCATAAGTCCGTATGGATTAGGCCCAAGCAAAAACCCCAGCTACTTGAGACACTTAGACTAAGCCTCAAATACCAAGATCTCTCCATAAGGATGGTTTTTATACTGTACTTCCACAATCTGCTGGCAGTACAAAAAAATAAGCTACAGATCTCCTTAGGCTGAGTCATGGTGCTTTGGGGCAGGGACCATGCATATCATGGGAATATTTCACAGTTTCTGCTCTGTTTTCAGTGTATGACACCAAAACACCCACCTGATGACATCCTTTCAAGAGCAAAGGCAGCAATTTGCAGAATTCCGCTTCTTAGGGGAAGTGCGAAATTGCTGAGCTGACACCAAGTCCTGCAGTGTCCCTGTCACCTGCAGAGCCACCGCATCCTCGCCACGGTAGCGGGCATTGTGACAAAGGTTCTATGTCAGCTGGGTGTGGCAGCCAGGCGCCCCCTAGGGGATGGGGAGCCTGTCAGCCCCGGGCCTGTCACTGCCTGCTGTCCCTGCTGCCACCAGCCAGGCCTCTGAAAACTTGTCAAACCATGCCCAGACTTGGGGCCAGATATGCCCAAAATCTCCAAGAGACAAGTCGGGAAGAAAGATATGGGACAGAGGGAGAAAGCGAAGGGAGCAGGAGAAAGGGAAGGAAGAATAAAAAGTAGTGTTGGGCTGCAGGAGTGAGATGGAGGAATTGCAAGAAAAGAGGCAGGAAGCAGGAGAGTGAGAGAAAAGGAAAGAAGAGACATGCAGCCAGACGAGGGGTTAGTGAGAGAGGATGGGACAGAGAACTGGATGAGAAGGAAAGAAGGCAAGGCTAGGACAGGCAAGGACAGGCAAGGCAAGGCTAGGCTGCAGGACATGTTTTTGCTTTATAGTTTCTAGCACATTCGTCTTCAGACTAGGAGGAAAGCCATAAGTCCGTATGGATTAGGCCCAAGCAAAAACCCCAGCTACTTGAGACACTTAGACTAAGCCTAAAATACCAAGATCTCTCCATAAGGATGGTTTTTATACTGTACTTCCACAATCTGCTGGCAGTACAAAAAAATAAGCTGCAGATCTCCTTAGGCTGAGTCATGGTGCTTTGGGGCAGGGACCATGCATATCATGGGAATATTTCACAGTTTCTGCTCTGTTTTCAGTGTATGACACCAAAACACCCACCTGATGACATCCTTTCAAGAGCAAAGGCAGCAATTTGCAGAATTCCGCTTCTTAGGGGAAGTGAGAAATTGCTGAGCTGACACCAAGTCCTGCAGTGTCCCTGTCACCTGCAGAGCCACCGCATCCTCGCCACGGTAGCGGGCATTGTGACAAAGTTTCTATGTCAGCTGGGTGTGGCAGCCAGGCGCCCCCTAGGGGATGGGGAGCCTGTCAGCCCCGGGCCTGTCACTGCCTGGTGTCCCTGCTGCCACCAGCCAGGCCTCTGAAAACTTGTCAAACCATGCCCAGACTTGGGGCCAGATATGCCCAAAGTCTCCAAGAGACAAGTCGGGAAGAAAGATATGGGACAGAGGGAGAAAGCGAAGGGAGCAGGAGAAAGGGAAGGAAGAATAAAAAGTAGTGTTGGGCTGCAGGAGTGAGATGGAGGAATTGCAAGGAAAGAGGCAGGAAGCAGGAGAGTGAGAGAAAAGGAAAGAAGAGACATGCAGCCAGACGAGGGGTTAGTGAGAGAGGATGGGACAGAGAACAGGATGAGAAGGACATAAGGCAAGGCTAGGACAGGCAAGGACAGGCAAGGCAAGGCTAGGCTGCAGGACATGTTTTCGCTTTATAGTTTCTAGCACATTCGTCTTCAGACTAGGAGGAAAGCCATAAGACCGTATGGATTAGGCCCAAGCAAAAACCCCAGCTACTTGAGACTCTTAGACTAAGCCTAAAATACCAAGATCTCTCCATAAGGATGGTTTTTATACTGTACTTCCACAATCTGCTGGCAGTACAAAAAAATAAGCTACAGATCTCCTTAGGCTGAGTCATGGTGCTTTGGGGCATGGACCGTGCATATCATGGGAGTATTTCACAGTTTCTGCTCTGTTTTCAGTGTATGACACCAAAACACCCACCTGATGACATCCTTTCAAGAGCAAAGGCAGCAATTTGCAGAATTCCGCTTCTTAGGGGAAGTGAGAAATTGCTGAGCTGACACCAAGTCCTGCAGTGTCCCTGTCACCTGCAGAGCCACCGCATCCTCGCCACGGTAGCGGGCATTGTGACAAAGGTTCTATGTCAGCTGGGTGTGGCAGCCAGGTGCCCCCTAGGGGATGGGGAGCCTCTCAGCCCCGGGCCTGTCACTGCCTGCTGTCCCTTCTGTCAACCGCCAGGCCTCTGAAAACTTGTCAAACCATGCCCAGACTTGGGGCCAGATATGCCCAAAGTCTCCAAGAGAAAAGTCGGGAAGAAAGATATGGGACAGAGGGAGAAAGCGAAGGGAGCAGGAGAAAGGGAAGGAAGAATAAAAAGTAGTGTTGGGCTGCAGGAGTGAGATGGAGGAATTGCAAGAAAAGAGGCAGGAAGCAGGAGAGTGAGAGAAAAGGAAAGAAGAGACATGCAGCCAGACGAGGGGTTAGTGAGAGAGGATGGGAGAGAGAACAGGATGAGAAGGAAAGAAGGCAAGGCTAGGACAGGCAAGGACAGGCAAGGCAAGGCTAGGCTGCAGGACATGTTTTTGCTTTATAGTTTCTAGCACATTCCTCTTCAGACTAGGAGGAAAGCCATAAGACCGTATGGATTAGGCCCAAGCAAAAACCCCAGCTACTTGAGACTCTTAGACTAAGCCTAAAATACCAAGATCTCTCCATAAGGATGGTTTTTATACTGTACTTCCACAATCTGCTGGCAGTACAAAAAAATAAGCTACAGATCTCCTTAGGCTGAGTCATGGTGCTTTGGGGCATGGACCGTGCATATCATGGGAGTATTTCACAGTTTCTGCTCTGTTTTCAGTGTATGACACCAAAACACCCACCTGATGACATCCTTTCAAGAGCAAAGGCAGCAATTTGCAGAATTCCGCTTCTTAGGGGAAGTGAGAAATTGCTTAGCTGACACCAAGTCCTGCAGTGTCCCTGTCACCTGCAGAGCCACCGCATCCTCGCCACGGTAGCGGGCATTGTGACAAAGGTTCTATGTCAGCTGGGTGTGGCAGCCAGGTGCCCCCTAGGGGATGGGGAGCCTCTCAGCCCCGGGCCTGTCACTGCCTGCTGTCCCTTCTGTCAACCGCCAGGCCTCTGAAAACTTGTCAAACCATGCCCAGACTTGGGGCCAGATATGCCCAAAGTCTCCAAGAGAAAAGTCGGGAAGAAAGATATGGGACAGAGGGAGAAAGCGAAGGGAGCAGGAGAAAGGGAAGGAAGAATAAAAAGTAGTGTTGGGCTGCAGGAGTGAGATGGAGGAATTGCAAGAAAAGAGGCAGGAAGCAGGAGAGTGAGAGAAAAGGAAAGAAGAGACATGCAGCCAGACGAGGGGTTAGTGAGAGAGGATGGGACAGAGAACAGGATGAGAAGGACATAAGGCAAGGCTAGGACAGGCAAGGACCTGCAAGGCAAGGCTAGGCTGCAGGACATGTTTTTGCTTTATAGTTTCTAGCACATTCGTCTTCAGACTAGGAGGAAAGCCATAAGACCGTATGGATTAGGCCCAAGCAAAAACCCCAGCTACTTGAGACTCTTAGACTAAGCCTAAAATACCAAGATCTCTCCATAAGGATGGTTTTTATACTGTACTTCCACAATCTGCTGGCAGTACAAAAAAACAAGCTACAGATCTCCTTAGGCTGAGTCACAGTGCTTTGGGGCAGGGACCATGCATATCATGGGAATATTTCACAGTTTCTGCTCTGCTTTCAGTGTATGACACCAAAACACCCACCTGATGACATCCTTTCAAGAGCAAAGGCAGCAATTTGCAGAATTCCGCTTCTTAGGGGAAGTGAGATATTGCTGAGCTGACACCAAGTCCTGCAGTGTCCCTATCACCTGCAGAGCCACCGCATCCTCGCCACGGTAGCGGGCATTGTGACAAAGGTTCTATGTCAGCTGGGTGTGGCAGCCAGGCGCCCCCTAGGGGATGGGGAGCCTGTCAGCCCCAGGCCTGACACTGCCTGCTGTCCCTACTGTCACCGCCCTGGCCTCTGAAAACTTGTCAAACCATGCCCAGATTTGGGGCCAGTTTGGCCCAAAGTCTGCAAGAGACAAGTCGGGAAGAAAGATATGGGACAGAGGGAGAAAGCGAAGGGAGCAGGAGAAAGGGAAGGAAGAATAAAAAGTAGTGTTGGGCTGCAGGAGTGAGATGGAGGAATTGCAAGAAAAGAGGCAGGAAGCAGGAGAGTGAGAGAAAAGGAAAGAAGAGACATGCAGCCAGACGAGGGGTTAGTGAGAGAGGATGGGACAGAGAACTGGATGAGAAGGAAAGAAGGCAAGGCTAGGACAGGCAAGGACAGGCAAGGCAAGGCTAGGCTGCAGGACATGTTTTTGCTTTATAGTTTCTAGCACATTCGTCTTCAGACTAGGAGGAAAGCCATAAGTCCGTATGGATTAGGCCCAAGCAAAAACCCCAGCTACTTGAGACACTTAGACTAAGCCTAAAATACCAAGATCTCTCCATAAGGATGGTTTTTATACTGTACTTCCACAATCTGCTGGCAGTACAAAAAAATAAGCTGCAGATCTCCTTAGGCTGAGTCATGGTGCTTTGGGGCAGGGACCATGCATATCATGGGAATATTTCACAGTTTCTGCTCTGTTTTCAGTGTATGACACCAAAACACCCACCTGATGACATCCTTTCAAGAGCAAAGGCAGCAATTTGCAGAATTCCGCTTCTTAGGGGAAGTGAGAAATTGCTGAGCTGACACCAAGTCCTGCAGTGTCCCTGTCACCTGCAGAGGCACCGCATCCTCGCCACGGTAGCGGGCATTGTGACAAAGTTTCTATGTCAGCTGGGTGTGGCAGCCAGGCGCCCCCTAGGGGATGGGGAGCCTGTCAGCCCCGGGCCTGTCACTGCCTGGTGTCCCTGCTGCCACCAGCCAGGCCTCTGAAAACTTGTCAAACCATGCCCAGACTTGGGGCCAGATATGCCCAAAGTCTCCAAGAGACAAGTCGGGAAGAAAGATATGGGACAGAGGGAGAAAGCGAAGGGAGCAGGAGAAAGGGAAGGAAGAATAAAAAGTAGTGTTGGGCTGCAGGAGTGAGATGGAGGAATTGCAAGAAAAGAGGCAGGAAGCAGGAGAGTGAGAGAAAAGGAAAGAAGAGACATGCAGCCAGACGAGGGGTTAGTGAGAGAGGATGGGACAGAGAACAGGATGAGAAGGAAAGAAGGCAAGGCTAGGACAGGCAAGGACAGGCAAGGCAAGGCTAGGCTGCAGGACATGTTTTTGCTTTATAGTTTCTAGCACATTCCTCTTCAGACTAGGAGGAAAGCCATAAGACCGTATGGATTAGGCCCAAGCAAAAACCCCAGCTACTTGAGACTCTTAGACTAAGCCTAAAATACCAAGATCTCTCCATAAGGATGGTTTTTATACTGTACTTCCACAATCTGCTGGCAGTACAAAAAAATAAGCTGCAGATCTCCTTAGGCTGAGTCATGGTGCTTTGGGGCAGGGACCATGCATATCATGGGAATATTTCACAGTTTCTGCTCTGTTTTCAGTGTCTGACACCAAAACACCCACCTGATGACATCCTTTCAAGAGCAAAGGCAGCAATTTGCAGAATTCCGCTTCTTAGGGGAAGTGAGAAATTGCTGAGCTGACACCAAGTCCTGCAGTGTCCCTGTCACCTGCAGAGGCACCGCATCCTCGCCACGGTAGCGGGCATTGTGACAAAGTTTCTATGTCAGCTGGGTGTGGCAGCCAGGCGCCCCCTAGGGGATGGGGAGCCTGTCAGCCCCGGGCCTGTCACTGCCTGGTGTCCCTGCTGCCACCAGCCAGGCCTCTGAAAACTTGTCAAACCATGCCCAGACTTGGGGCCAGATATGCCCAAAGTCTCCAAGAGACAAGTCGGGAAGAAAGATATGGGACAGAGGGAGAAAGCGAAGGGAGCAGGAGAAAGGGAAGGAAGAATAAAAAGTAGTGTTGGGCTGCAGGAGTGAGATGGAGGAATTGCAAGAAAAGAGGCAGGAAGCAGGAGAGTGAGAGAAAAGGAAAGAAGAGACATGCAGCCAGACGAGGGGTTAGTGAGAGAGGATGGGACAGAGAACAGGATGAGAAGGAAAGAAGGCAAGGCTAGGACAGGCAAGGACAGGCAAGGCAAGGCTAGGCTGCAGGACATGTTTTTGCTTTATAGTTTCTAGCACATTCCTCTTCAGACTAGGAGGAAAGCCATAAGACCGTATGGATTAGGCCCAAGCAAAAACCCCAGCTACTTGAGACTCTTAGACTAAGCCTAAAATACCAAGATCTCTCCATAAGGATGGTTTTTATACTGTACTTCCACAATCTGCGGGCAGTACAAAAAAATAAGCTACAGATCTCCTTAGGCTGAGTCATGGTGCTTTGGGGCATGGACCGTGCATATCATGGGAGTATTTCACAGTTTCTGCTCTGTTTTCAGTGTATGACACCAAAACACCCACCTGATGACATCCTTTCAAGAGCAAAGGCAGCAATTTGCAGAATTCCGCTTCTTAGGGGAAGTGAGAAATTGCTGAGCTGACACCAAGTCCTGCAGTGTCCCTGTCACCTGCAGAGCCACCGCATCCTCGCCACGGTAGCGGGCATTGTGACAAAGGTTCTATGTCAGCTGGGTGTGGCAGCCAGGTGCCCCCTAGGGGATGGGGAGCCTCTCAGCCCCGGGCCTGTCACTGCCTGCTGTCCCTTCTGTCAACCGCCAGGCCTCTGAAAACTTGTCAAACCATGCCCAGACTTGGGGCCAGATATGCCCAAAGTCTCCAAGAGAAAAGTCGGGAAGAAAGATATGGGACAGAGGGAGAAAGCGAAGGGAGCAGGAGAAAGGGAAGGAAGAATAAAAAGTAGTGTTGTGCTGCAGGAGTGAGATGGAGGAATTGCAAGAAAAGAGGCAGGAAGCAGGAGAGTGAGAGAAAAGGAAAGAAGAGACATGCAGCCAGACGAGGTGTTAGTGAGAGAGGATGGGACAGAGAACAGGATGAGAAGGACATAAGGCAAGGCTAGGACAGGCAAGGACCTGCAAGGCAAGGCTAGGCTGCAGGACATGTTTTTGCTTTATAGTTTCTAGCACATTCGTCTTCAGACTAGGAGGAAAGCCATAAGACCGTATGGATTAGGCCCAAGCAAAAACCCCAGCTACTTGAGACTCTTAGACTAAGCCTAAAATACCAAGATCTCTCCATAAGGATGGTTTTTATACTGTACTTCCACAATCTGCTGGCAGTACAAAAAAATAAGCTACAGATCTCCTTAGGCTGAGTCATGGTGCTTTGGGGCATGGACCGTGCATATCATGGGAGTATTTCACAGTTTCTGCTCTGTTTTCAGTGTATGACACCAAAACACCCACCTGATGACATCCTTTCAAGAGCAAAGGCAGCAATTTGCAGAATTCCGCTTCTTAGGGGAAGTGAGAAATTGCTGAGCTGACACCAAGTCCTGCAGTGTCCCTGTCACCTGCAGAGCCACCGCATCCTCGCCACGGTAGCGGGCATTGTGACAAAGGTTCTATGTCAGCTGGGTGTGGCAGCCAGGTGCCCCCTAGGGGATGGGGAGCCTCTCAGCCCCGGGCCTGTCACTGCCTGCTGGCCCTGCTGCCACCAGCCAGGCCTCTGAAAACTTGTCAAACCATGCCCAGACTTGGGGCCAGATATGCCCAAAGTCTCCAAGAGACAAGTCGGGAAGAAAGATATGGGACAGAGGGAGAAAGCGAAGGGAGCAGGAGAAAGGGAAGGAAGAATAAAAAGTAGTGTTGGGCTGCAGGAGTGAGATGGAGGAATTGCAAGAAAAGAGGCAGGAAGCAGGAGAGTGAGAGAAAAGGAAAGAAGAGACATGCAGCCAGACGAGGGCTTAGTGAGAGAGGATGGGACAGAGAACTGGATGAGAAGGAAAGAAGGCAAGGCTAGGACAGGCAAGGACAGGCAAGGCAAGGCTAGTCTGCAGGACATGTTTTTGCTTTATAGTTTCTAGCACATTCGTCTTCAGACTAGGAGGAAAGCCATAAGTCCGTATGGATTAGGCCCAAGCAAAAACCCCAGCTACTTGAGACACTTAGACTAAGCCTAAAATACCAAGATCTCTCCATAAGGGTGGTTTTTATACTGTACTTCCACAATCTGCTGGCAGTACAAAAAAATAAGCTGCAGATCTCCTTAGGCTGAGTCATGGTGCTTTGGGGCAGGGACCATGCATATCATGGGAATATTTCACAGTTTCTGCTCTGTTTTCAGTGTCTGACACCAAAACACCCACCTGATGACATCCTTTCAAGAGCAAAGGCAGCAATTTGCAGAATTCCGCTTCTTAGGGGAAGTGAGAAATTGCTGAGCTGACACCAAGTCCTGCAGTGTCCCTGTCACCTGCAGAGCCACCGCATCCTCGCCACGGTAGCGGGCATTGTGACAAAGGTTCTATGTCAGCTGGGTGTGGCAGCCAGGCGCCCCCTAGGGGATGGGGAGCCTGTCAGCCCCGGGCCTGTCACTGCCTGGTGTCCCTGCTGCCACCAGCCAGGCCTCTGAAAACTTGTCAAACCATGCCCAGACTTGGGGCCAGATATGCCCAAAGTCTGCAAGAGACAAGTCGGGAAGAAAGATATGGGACAGAGGGAGAAAGCGAAGGGAGCAGGAGAAAGGGAAGGAAGAATAAAAAGTAGTGTTGGGCTGCAGGAGTGAGATGGAGGAATTGCAAGAAAAGAGGCAGGAAGCAGGAGAGTGAGAGAAAAGGAAAGAAGAGACATGCAGCCAGACGAGGGGTTAGTGAGAGAGGATGGGACAGAGAACAGGATGAGAAGGAAAGAAGGCAAGGCTAGGACAGGCAAGGACAGGCAAGGCAAGGCTAGGCTGCAGGACATGTTTTTGCTTTATAGTTTCTAGCACATTCCTCTTCAGACTAGGAGGAAAGCCATAAGACCGTATGGATTAGGCCCAAGCAAAAACCCCAGCTACTTGAGACTCTTAGACTAAGCCTAAAATACCAAGATCTCTCCATAAGGATGGTTTTTATACTGTACTTCCACAATCTGCTGGCAGTACAAAAAAATAAGCTACAGATCTCCTTAGGCTGAGTCATGGTGCTTTGGGGCATGGACCGTGCATATCATGGGAGTATTTCACAGTTTCTGCTCTGTTTTCAGTGTATGACACCAAAACACCCACCTGATGACATCCTTTCAAGAGCAAAGGCAGCAATTTGCAGAATTCCGCTTCTTAGGGGAAGTGAGAAATTGCTGAGCTGACACCAAGTCCTGCAGTGTCCCTGTCACCTGCAGAGCCACCGCATCCTCGCCACGGTAGCGGGCATTGTGACAAAGGTTCTATGTCAGCTGGGTGTGGCAGCCAGGTGCCCCCTAGGGGATGGGGAGCCTCTCAGCCCCGGGCCTGTCACTGCCTGCTGTCCCTTCTGTCAACCGCCAGGCCTCTGAAAACTTGTCAAACCATGCCCAGACTTGGGGCCAGATATGCCCAAAGTCTCCAAGAGAAAAGTCGGGAAGAAAGATATGGGACAGAGGGAGAAAGCGAAGGGAGCAGGAGAAAGGGAAGGAAGAATAAAAAGTAGTGTTGTGCTGCAGGAGT
Organism: Columba livia; assembly: GCF_036013475.1. Taxonomy (NCBI): domain Eukaryota; kingdom Metazoa; phylum Chordata; class Aves; order Columbiformes; family Columbidae; genus Columba; species Columba livia. The sequence goes on along the minus strand of NW_027043007.1, from coordinate 3,689,067 downwards.
GAGATGGAGGAATTGCAAGAAAAGAGGCAGGAAGCAGGAGAGTGAGAGAAAAGGAAAGAAGAGACATGCAGCCAGACGAGGTGTTAGTGAGAGAGGATGGGACAGAGAACAGGATGAGAAGGACATAAGGCAAGGCTAGGACAGGCAAGGACCTGCAAGGCAAGGCTAGGCTGCAGGACATGTTTTTGCTTTATAGTTTCTAGCACATTCGTCTTCAGACTAGGAGGAAAGCCATAAGACCGTATGGATTAGGCCCAAGCAAAAACCCCAGCTACTTGAGACTCTTAGACTAAGCCTAAAATACCAAGATCTCTCCATAAGGATGGTTTTTATACTGTACTTCCACAATCTGCTGGCAGTACAAAAAAATAAGCTACAGATCTCCTTAGGCTGAGTCATGGTGCTTTGGGGCATGGACCGTGCATATCATGGGAGTATTTCACAGTTTCGGCTCTGTTTTCAGTGTATGACACCAAAACACCCACCTGATGACATCCTTTCAAGAGCAAAGGCAGCAATTTGCAGAATTCCGCTTCTTAGGGGAAGTGAGAAATTGCTGAGCTGACACCAAGTCCTGCAGTGTCCCTGTCACCTGCAGAGGCACCGCATCCTCGCCACGGTAGCGGGCATTGTGACAAAGGTTCTATGTCAGCTGGGTGTGGCAGCCAGGCGCCCCCTAGGGGATGGGGAGCCTGTCAGCCCCGGGCCTGTCACTGCCTGGTGTCCCTGCTGCCACCAGCCAGGCCTCTGAAAACTTGTCAAACCATGCCCAGACTTGGGGCCAGATATGCCCAAAGTCTCCAAGAGACAAGTCGGGAAGAAAGATATGGGACAGAGGGAGAAAGCGAAGGGAGCAGGAGAAAGGGAAGGAAGAATAAAAAGTAGTGTTGGGCTGCAGGAGTGAGATGGAGGAATTGCAAGAAAAGAGGCAGGAAGCAGGAGAGTGAGAGAAAAGGAAAGAAGAGACATGCAGCCAGACGAGGGCTTAGTGAGAGAGGATGGGACAGAGAACTGGATGAGAAGGAAAGAAGGCAAGGCTAGGACAGGCAAGGACAGGCAAGGCAAGGCTAGTCTGCAGGACATGTTTTTGCTTTATAGTTTCTAGCACATTCGTCTTCAGACTAGGAGGAAAGCCATAAGTCCATATGGATTAGGCCCAAGCAAAAACCCCAGCTACTTGAGACACTTAGACTAAGCCTAAAATACCAAGATCTCTCCATAAGGATGGTTTTTATACTGTACTTCCACAATCTGCTGGCAGTACAAAAAAATAAGCTGCAGATCTCCTTAGGCTGAGTCATGGTGCTTTGGGGCAGGGACCATGCATATCATGGGAATATTTCACAGTTTCTGCTCTGTTTTCAGTGTCTGACACCAAAACACCCACCTGATGACATCCTTTCAAGAGCAAAGGCAGCAATTTGCAGAATTCCGCTTCTTAGGGGAAGTGAGAAATTGCTGAGCTGACACCAAGTCCTGCAGTGTCCCTGTCACCTGCAGAGGCACCGCATCCTCGCCACGGTAGCGGGCATTGTGACAAAGTTTCTATGTCAGCTGGGTGTGGCAGCCAGGCGCCCCCTAGGCGATGGGGAGCCTGTCAGCCCCGGGCCTGTCACTGCCTGGTGTCCCTGCTGCCACCAGCCAGGCCTCTGAAAACTTGTCAAACCATGCCCAGACTTGGGGCCAGATATGCCCAAAGTCTCCAAGAGACAAGTCGGGAAGAAAGATATGGGACAGAGGGAGAAAGCGAAGGGAGCAGGAGAAAGGGAAGGAAGAATAAAAAGTAGTGTTGGGCTGCAGGAGTGAGATGGAGGAATTGCAAGAAAAGAGGCAGGAAGCAGGAGAGTGAGAGAAAAGGAAAGAAGAGACATGCAGCCAGACGAGGGGTTAGTGAGAGAGGATGGGACAGAGAACAGGATGAGAAGGAAAGAAGGCAAGGCTAGGACAGGCAAGGACAGGCAAGGCAAGGCTAGGCTGCAGGACATGTTTTTGCTTTATAGTTTCTAGCACATTCCTCTTCAGACTAGGAGGAAAGCCATAAGACCGTATGGATTAGGCCCAAGCAAAAACCCCAGCTACTTGAGACTCTTAGACTAAGCCTAAAATACCAAGATCTCTCCATAAGGATGGTTTTTATACTGTACTTCCACAATCTGCTGGCAGTACAAAAAAATAAGCTACAGATCTCCTTAGGCTGAGTCATGGTGCTTTGGGGCATGGACCGTGCATATCATGGGAGTATTTCACAGTTTCTGCTCTGTTTTCAGTGTATGACACCAAAACACCCACCTGATGACATCCTTTCAAGAGCAAAGGCAGCAATTTGCAGAATTCCGCTTCTTAGGGGAAGTGAGAAATTGCTGAGCTGACACCAAGTCCTGCAGTGTCCCTGTCACCTGCAGAGCCACCGCATCCTCGCCACGGTAGCGGGCATTGTGACAAAGGTTCTATGTCAGCTGGGTGTGGCAGCCAGGTGCCCCCTAGGGGATGGGGAGCCTGTCAGCCCCGGGCCTGTCACTGCCTGCTGTCCCTTCTGTCAACCGCCAGGCCTCTGAAAACTTGTCAAACCATGCCCAGACTTGGGGCCAGATATGCCCAAAGTCTCCAAGAGAAAAGTCGGGAAGAAAGATATGGGACAGAGGGAGAAAGCGAAGGGAGCAGGAGAAAGGGAAGGAAGAATAAAAAGTAGTGTTGTGCTGCAGGAGTGAGATGGAGGAATTGCAAGAAAAGAGGCAGGAAGCAGGAGAGTGAGAGAAAAGGAAAGAAGAGACATGCAGCCAGACGAGGTGTTAGTGAGAGAGGATGGGACAGAGAACAGGATGAGAAGGACATAAGGCAAGGCTAGGACAGGCAAGGACCTGCAAGGCAAGGCTAGGCTGCAGGACATGTTTTTGCTTTATAGTTTCTAGCACATTCGTCTTCAGACTAGGAGGAAAGCCATAAGACCGTATGGATTAGGCCCAAGCAAAAACCCCAGCTACTTGAGACTCTTAGACTAAGCCTAAAATACCAAGATCTCTCCATAAGGATGGTTTTTATACTGTACTTCCACAATCTGCTGGCAGTACAAAAAAATAAGCTACAGATCTCCTTAGGCTGAGTCATGGTGCTTTGGGGCATGGACCGTGCATATCATGGGAGTATTTCACAGTTTCTGCTCTGTTTTCAGTGTATGACACCAAAACACCCACCTGATGACATCCTTTCAAGAGCAAAGGCAGCAATTTGCAGAATTCCGCTTCTTAGGGGAAGTGAGAAATTGCTGAGCTGACACCAAGTCCTGCAGTGTCCCTGTCACCTGCAGAGCCACCGCATCCTCGCCACGGTAGCGGGCATTGTGACAAAGGTTCTATGTCAGCTGGGTGTGGCAGCCAGGCGCCCCCTAGGGGATGGGGAGCCTGTCAGCCCCGGGCCTGTCACTGCCTGCTGGCCCTGCTGCCACCAGCCAGGCCTCTGAAAACTTGTCAAACCATGCCCAGACTTGGGGCCAGATATGCCCAAAGTCTCCAAGAGACAAGTCGGGAAGAAAGATATGGGACAGAGGGAGAAAGCGAAGGGAGCAGGAGAAAGGGAAGGAAGAATAAAAAGTAGTGTTGGGCTGCAGGAGTGAGATGGAGGAATTGCAAGAAAAGAGGCAGGAAGCAGGAGAGTGAGAGAAAAGGAAAGAAGAGACATGCAGCCAGACGAGGGCTTAGTGAGAGAGGATGGGACAGAGAACTGGATGAGAAGGAAAGAAGGCAAGGCTAGGACAGGCAAGGACAGGCAAGGCAAGGCTAGTCTGCAGGACATGTTTTTGCTTCATAGTTTCTAGCACATTCGTCTTCAGACTAGGAGGAAAGCCATAAGTCCGTATGGATTAGGCCCAAGCAAAAACCCCAGCTACTTGAGACACTTAGACTAAGCCTAAAATACCAAGATCTCTCCATAAGGATGGTTTTTATACTGTACTTCCACAATCTGCTGGCAGTACAAAAAAATAAGCTGCAGATCTCCTTAGGCTGAGTCATGGTGCTTTGGGGCAGGGACCATGCATATCATGGGAATATTTCACAGTTTCTGCTCTGTTTTCAGTGTATGACACCAAAACACCCACCTGATGACATCCTTTCAAGAGCAAAGGCAGCAATTTGCAGAATTCCGCTTCTTAGGGGAAGTGAGAAATTGCTGAGCTGACACCAAGTCCTGCAGTGTCCCTGTCACCTGCAGAGCCACCGCATCCTCGCCACGGTAGCGGGCATTGTGACAAAGTTTCTATGTCAGCTGGGTGTGGCAGCCAGGCGCCCCCTAGGGGATGGGGAGCCTGTCAGCCCCGGGCCTGTCACTGCCTGGTGTCCCTGCTGCCACCAGCCAGGCCTCTGAAAACTTGTCAAACCATGCCCAGACTTGGGGCCAGATATGCCCAAAGTCTCCAAGAGACAAGTCGGGAAGAAAGATATGGGACAGAGGGAGAAAGCGAAGGGAGCAGGAGAAAGGGAAGGAAGAATAAAAAGTAGTGTTGGGCTGCAGGAGTGAGATGGAGGAATTGCAAGAAAAGAGGCAGGAAGCAGGAGAGTGAGAGAAAAGGAAAGAAGAGACATGCAGCCAGACGAGGGGTTAGTGAGAGAGGATGGGACAGAGAACAGGATGAGAAGGAAAGAAGGCAAGGCTAGGACAGGCAAGGACAGGCAAGGCAAGGCTAGGCTGCAGGACATGTTTTTGCTTTATAGTTTCTAGCACATTCCTCTTCAGACTAGGAGGAAAGCCATAAGACCGTATGGATTAGGCCCAAGCAAAAACCCCAGCTACTTGAGACTCTTAGACTAAGCCTAAAATACCAAGATCTCTCCATAAGGATGGTTTTTATACTGTACTTCCACAATCTGCTGGCAGTACAAAAAAATAAGCTACAGATCTCCTTAGGCTGAGTCATGGTGCTTTGGGGCATGGACCGTGCATATCATGGGAGTATTTCACAGTTTCTGCTCTGTTTTCAGTGTATGACACCAAAACACCCACCTGATGACATCCTTTCAAGAGCAAAGGCAGCAATTTGCAGAATTCCGCTTCTTAGGGGAAGTGAGAAATTGCTGAGCTGACACCAAGTCCTGCAGTGTCCCTGTCACCTGCAGAGCCACCGCATCCTCGCCACGGTAGCGGGCATTGTGACAAAGGTTCTATGTCAGCTGGGTGTGGCAGCCAGGTGCCCCCTAGGGGATGGGGAGCCTCTCAGCCCCGGGCCTGTCACTGCCTGCTGTCCCTTCTGTCAACCGCCAGGCCTCTGAAAACTTGTCAAACCATGCCCAGACTTGGGGCCAGATATGCCCAAAGTCTCCAAGAGAAAAGTCGGGAAGAAAGATATGGGACAGAGGGAGAAAGCGAAGGGAGCAGGAGAAAGGGAAGGAAGAATAAAAAGTAGTGTTGTGCTGCAGGAGTGAGATGGAGGAATTGCAAGAAAAGAGGCAGGAAGCAGGAGAGTGAGAGAAAAGGAAAGAAGAGACATGCAGCCAGACGAGGTGTTAGTGAGAGAGGATGGGACAGAGAACAGGATGAGAAGGACATAAGGCAAGGCTAGGACAGGCAAGGACCTGCAAGGCAAGGCTAGGCTGCAGGACATGTTTTTGCTTTATAGTTTCTAGCACATTCGTCTTCAGACTAGGAGGAAAGCCATAAGACCGTATGGATTAGGCCCAAGCAAAAACCCCAGCTACTTGAGACTCTTAGACTAAGCCTAAAATACCAAGATCTCTCCATAAGGATGGTTTTTATACTGTACTTCCACAATCTGCTGGCAGTACAAAAAAATAAGCTACAGATCTCCTTAGGCTGAGTCATGGTGCTTTGGGGCATGGACCGTGCATATCATGGGAGTATTTCACAGTTTCTGCTCTGTTTTCAGTGTATGACACCAAAACACCCACCTGATGACATCCTTTCAAGAGCAAAGGCAGCAATTTGCAGAATTCCGCTTCTTAGGGGAAGTGAGAAATTGCTGAGCTGACACCAAGTCCTGCAGTGTCCCTGTCACCTGCAGAGCCACCGCATCCTCGCCACGGTAGCGGGCATTGTGACAAAGGTTCTATGTCAGCTGGGTGTGGCAGCCAGGCGCCCCCTAGGGGATGGGGAGCCTGTCAGCCCCGGGCCTGTCACTGCCTGCTGGCCCTGCTGCCACCAGCCAGGCCTCTGAAAACTTGTCAAACCATGCCCAGACTTGGGGCCAGATATGCCCAAAGTCTCCAAGAGACAAGTCGGGAAGAAAGATATGGGACAGAGGGAGAAAGCGAAGGGAGCAGGAGAAAGGGAAGGAAGAATAAAAAGTAGTGTTGGGCTGCAGGAGTGAGATGGAGGAATTGCAAGAAAAGAGGCAGGAAGCAGGAGAGTGAGAGAAAAGGAAAGAAGAGACATGCAGCCAGACGAGGGCTTAGTGAGAGAGGATGGGACAGAGAACTGGATGAGAAGGAAAGAAGGCAAGGCTAGGACAGGCAAGGACAGGCAAGGCAAGGCTAGGCTGCAGGACATGTTTTTGCTTTATAGTTTCTAGCACATTCGTCTTCAGACTAGGAGGAAAGCCATAAGTCCGTATGGATTAGGCCCAAGCAAAAACCCCAGCTACTTGAGACACTTAGACTAAGCCTAAAATACCAAGATCTCTCCATAAGGATGGTTTTTATACTGTACTTCCACAATCTGCTGGCAGTACAAAAAAATAAGCTGCAGATCTCCTTAGGCTGAGTCATGGTGCTTTGGGGCAGGGACCATGCATATCATGGGAATATTTCACAGTTTCTGCTCTGTTTTCAGTGTATGACACCAAAACACCCACCTGATGACATCCTTTCAAGAGCAAAGGCAGCAATTTGCAGAATTCCGCTTCTTAGGGGAAGTGAGAAATTGCTGAGCTGACACCAAGTCCTGCAGTGTCCCTGTCACCTGCAGAGGCACCGCATCCTCGCCACGGTAGCGGGCATTGTGACAAAGTTTCCATGTCAGCTGGGTGTGGCAGCCAGGCGCCCCCTAGGGGATGGGGAGCCTGTCAGCCCCGGGCCTGTCACTGCCTGGTGTCCCTGCTGCCACCAGCCAGGCCTCTGAAAACTTGTCAAACCATGCCCAGACTTGGGGCCAGATATGCCCAAAGTCTCCAAGAGACAAGTCGGGAAGAAAGATATGGGACAGAGGGAGAAAGCGAAGGGAGCAGGAGAAAGGGAAGGAAGAATAAAAAGTAGTGTTGGGCTGCAGGAGTGAGATGGAGGAATTGCAAGAAAAGAGGCAGGAAGCAGGAGAGTGAGAGAAAAGGAAAGAAGAGACATGCAGCCAGACGAGGGCTTAGTGAGAGAGGATGGGACAGAGAACAGGATGAGAAGGACAGAAGGCAAGGCTAGGACAGGCAAGGACAGGCAAGGCAAGGCTAGGCTGCAGGACATGTTTTTGCTTTATAGTTTCTAGCACATTCGTCTTCAGACTAGGAGGAAAGCCATAAGACCGTATGGATTAGGCCCAAGCAAAAACCCCAGCTACTTGAGACTCTTAGACTAAGCCTAAAATACCAAGATCTCTCCATAAGGATGGTTTTTATACTGTACTTCCACAATCTGCTGGCAGTACAAAAAAATAAGCTGCAGATCTCCTTAGGCTGAGTCATGGTGCTTTGGGGCATGGACCGTGCATATCATGGGAGTATTTCACAGTTTCTGCTCTGTTTTCAGTGTATGACACCAAAACACCCACCTGATGACATCCTTTCAAGAGCAAAGGCAGCAATTTGCAGAATTCCGCTTCTTAGGGGAAGTGAGAAATTGCTGAGCTGACACCAAGTCCTGCAGTGTCCCTGTCACCTGCAGAGCCACCGCATCCTCGCCACGGTAGCGGGCATTGTGACAAAGGTTCTATGTCAGCTGGGTGTGGCAGCCAGGTGCCCCCTAGGGGATGGGGAGCCTCTCAGCCCCGGGCCTGTCACTGCCTGCTGTCCCTGCTGCCACCAGCCAGGCCTCTGAAAACTTGTCAAACCATGCCCAGACTTGGGGCCAGATATGCCCAAAGTCTCCAAGAGACAAGTCGGGAAGAAAGATATGGGACAGAGGGAGAAAGCGAAGGGAGCAGGAGAAAGGGAAGGAAGAATAAAAAGTAGTGTTGGGCTGCAGGAGTGAGATGGAGGAATTGCAAGAAAAGAGGCAGGAAGCAGGAGAGTGAGAGAAAAGGAAAGAAGAGACATGCAGCCAGACGAGGGCTTAGTGAGAGAGGATGGGACAGAGAACAGGATGAGAAGGACATAAGGCAAGGCTAGGACAGGCAAGGACAGGCAAGGCAAGGCTAGGCTGCAGGACATTTTTTTGCTTTATAGTTTCTAGCACATTTGTCTTCAGACTAGGAGGAAAGCCATAAGACCGTATGGATTAGGCCCAAGCAAAAACCCCAGCTACTTGAGACTCTTAGACTAAGCCTAAAATACCAAGATCTCTCCATAAGGATGGTTTTTATACTGTACTTCCACAATCTGCTGGCAGTACAAAAAAATAAGCTGCAGATCTCCTTAGGCTGAGTCATGGTCCTTTGGGGCAGGGACCATGCATATCATGGGAATATTTCACAGTTCCTGCTCTGTTTTCAGTGTATGACACCAAAACACCCACCTGATGACATCCTTTCAAGAGCAAAGGCAGCAATTTGCAGAATTCCGCTTCTTAGGGGAAGTGAGAAATTGCTGAGCTGACACCAAGTCCTGCAGTGTCCCTGTCACCTGCAGAGCCACCGCATCCTCGCCACGGTAGCGGGCATTGTGACAAAGGTTCTATGTCAGCTGGGTGTGGCAGCCAGGCGCCCCCTAGGGGATGGGGAGCCTGTCAGCCCTGGGCCTGTCACTGCCTGCTGGCCCTGCTGCCACCAGCCAGGCCTCTGAAAACTTGACAAACCATGCCCAGACTTGGCGCCAGATATGCCCAAAGTCTGCAAGAGACAAGTCGGGAAGAAAGATATGGGACAGAGGGAGAAAGCGAAGGGAGCAGGAGAAAGGGAAGGAAGAATAAAAAGTAGTGTTGGGCTGCAGGAGTGAGATGGAGGAATTGCAAGAAAAGAGGCAGGAAGCAGGAGAGTGAGAGAAAAGGAAAGAAGAGACATGCAGCCAGACGAGGTGTTAGTGAGAGAGGATGGGACAGAGAACAGGATGAGAAGGACATAAGGCAAGGCTAGGACAGGCAAGGACAGGCAAGGCAAGGCTAGGCTGCAGGACATGTTTTTGCTTTATAGTTTCTAGCACATTCGTCTTCAGACTAGGAGGAAAGCCATAAGACCGTATGGATTAGGCCCAAGCAAAAACCCCAGCTACTTGAGACTCTTAGACTAAGCCTAAAATACCAAGATCTCTCCATAAGGATGGTTTCTATACTGTACTTCCACAATCTGCTGGCAGTACAAAAAAATAAGCTGCAGATCTCCTTAGGCTTAGTCATGGTGCTTTGGGGCATGGACCATGCATATCATGGGAATATTTCACAGTTTCTGCTCTGTTTTCAGTGTATGACACTAAAACACCCACCTGATGACATCCTTTCAAGAGCAAAGGCAGCAATTTGCAGAATTCCGCTTCTTAGGGGAAGTGAGAAATTGCTGAGCTGACACCAAGTCCTGCAGTGTCCCTGTCACCTGCAGAGCCACCGCATCCTCGCCACGGTAGCGGGCATTGTGACAAAGTTTCTATATCAGCTGGGTGTGGCAGCCAGACGCCCCCTAGGGGATGGGGAGCCTGTCAGCCCCAGGCCTGTCACTGCCTGGTGTCCCTGCTGCCACCAGCCAGGCCTCTGAAAACTTGTCAAACCATGCCCAGACTTGGGGCCAGTTAGGCCCAAAGTCTGCAAGAGACAAGTCGCGAAGAAAGATATGGGACAGAGGGAGAAAGCGAAGGGAGCAGGAGAAAGGGAAAGAAGAATAAAAAGTAGTGTTGGGCTGCAGGAGTGAGATGGAGGAATTGCAAGAAGAGGCAGGAAAAAGGAGAGTGAGAGAAAAGGAAAGAAGAGACATGCAGCCAGACGAGGGCTTAGTGAGAGAGGATGGGACAGAGAACAGGATGAGAAGGACATAAGGCAAGGCTAGGACAGGCAAGGACAGGCAAAGCAAGGCTAGGCTGCAGGACATATTTTTGCTTTATAGTTTCTAGCACATTCGTCTTCAGACTAGGAGGAAAGCCATAAGACCGTATGGATTAGGCCCAAGCAAAAACCCCAGCTACTTGAGACACTTAGACTAAGCCTAAAATACCAAGATCTCTCCATAAGGATGCTTTTTATACTGTACTTCCACAATCTGCTGGCAGTACAAAAAAATAAGCTGCAGATCTCCTTAGGCTGAGTCATGGTGCTTTGGGGCAGGGACCATGCATATCATGGGAATATTTCACAGTTTCTGCTCTGTTTTCAGTGTATGACACCAAAACACCCACCTGATGACATCCTTTCAAGAGCAAAGGCAGCAATTTGCAGAATTCCGCTTCTTAGGGGAAGTGAGAAATTGCTGAGCTGACTCCAAGTCCTGCAGTGTCCCTGTCACCTGCAGAGCCACCGCATCCTCGCCACGGTAGCGGGCATTGTGACAAAGGTTCTATGTCAGCTGGGTGTGGCAGCCAGGCGCCCCCTAGGGGATGGGGAGCCTGTCAGCCCCGTGCCTGTCACTGCCTGTTGTCCCTGCTGCCACCAGCCAGGCCTCTGAAAACTTGTCAAAACATGCCCTGACTTGGGGCCAGTTTGGCCCAAAGTCTGCAAGAGACAAGTTGGGAAGAAAGATATGGGACAGAGGGAGAAAGCAAAGGGAGCAGGAGAAAGGGAAGGAAGAATAAAAAGTAGTGTTGGGCTGCAGGAGTGAGATGGAGGAATTGCAAGAAAAGAGGCAGGAAGCAGGAGAGTGAGAGAAAAGGAAAGAAGAGACATGCAGCCAGACGAGGCGTTAGTGAGAGAGGATGGGACAGAGAACAGGATGAGAAGGACATAAGGCAAGGCTAGGACAGGCAAGGACAGGCAAGGCAAGGCTAGGCTGCAGGACATGTTTTCGCTTTATAGTTTCTAGCACATTCGTCTTCAGACTAGGAGGAAAGCCATAAGACCGTATGGATTAGGCCCAAGCAAAAACCCCAGCTACTTGAGACTCTTAGACTAAGCCTAAAATACCAAGATCTCTCCATAAGGATGGTTTTTATACTGTACTTCCACAATCTGCTGGCAGTACAAAAAAATAAGCTACAGATCTCCTTAGGCTGAGTCATGGTGCTTTGGGGCATGGACCGTGCATATCATGGGAGTATTTCACAGTTTCTGCTCTGTTTTCAGTGTATGACACCAAAACACCCACCTGATGACATACTTTCAAGAGCAAAGGCAGCAATTTGCAGAATTCCGCTTCTTAGGGGAAGTGAGAAATTGCTGAGCTGACACCAAGTCCTGCAGTGTCCCTGTCACCTGCAGAGCCACCGCATCCTCGCCACGGTAGCGGGCATTGTGACAAAGGTTCTATGTCAGCTGGGTGTGGCAGCCAGGTGCCCCCTAGGGGATGGGGAGCCTGTCAGCCCCGGGCCTGTCACTGCCTGGTGTCCCTGCTGCCACCAGCCAGGCCTCTGAAAACTTGTCAAACCATGCCCAGACTTGGGGCCAGATATGCCCAAAGTCTGCAAGAGACAAGTCGGGAAGAAAGATATGGGACAGAGGGAGAAAGCGAAGGGAGCAGGAGAAAGGGAAGGAAGAATAAGAAGTAGTGTTGGGCTGCAGGAGTGAGATGGAGGAATTGCAAGAAAAGAGGCAGGAAGCAGGAGAGTGAGAGAAAAGGAAAGAAGAGACATGCAGCCAGACGAGGGGTTAGTGAGAGAGGATGGGACAGAGAACAGGATGAGAAGGAAAGAAGGCAAGGCTAGGACAGGCAAGGACAGGCAAGGCAAGGCTAGGCTGCAGGACATTTTTTTGCTTTATAGTTTCTATCACATTCGTCTTCAGACTAGGAGGAAAGCCATAAGACCGTATGGATTAGGCCCAAGCAAAAACCCCAGCTACTTGAGACTCTTAGACTAAGCCTAAAATACCAAGATCTCTCCATAAGGATGGTTTTTATACTGTACTTCCACAATCTGCTGGCAGTACAAAAAAATAAGCTACAGATCTCCTTAGGCTGAGTCATGGTGCTTTGGGGCATGGACCGTGCATATCATGGGAGTATTTCACAGTTTCTGCTCTGTTTTCAGTGTATGACACCAAAACACCCACCTGATGACATCCTTTCAAGAGCAAAGGCAGCAATTTGCAGAATTCCGCTTCTTAGGGGAAGTGAGAAATTGCTGAGCTGACACCAAGTCCTGCAGTGTCCCTGTCACCTGCAGAGCCACCGCATCCTCGCCACGGTAGCGGGCATTGTGACAAAGTTTCTATATCAGCTGGGTGTGGCAGCCAGACGCCCCCTAGGGGATGGGGAGCCTGTCAGCCCCGGGCCTGTCACTGCCTGGTGTCCCTGCTGCCACCAGCCAGGCCTCTGAAAACTTGTCAAAACATGCCCAGACTTTGGGCCAGATATGCCCAAAGTCTCCAAGAGACAAGTCGGGAAGAAAGATATGGGACAGAGGGAGAAAGCGAAGGGAGCAGGAGAAAGGGAAGGAAGAATAAAAAGTAGTGTTGTGCTGCAGGAGTGAGATGGAGGAATTGCAAGAAAAGAGGCAGGAAGCAGGAGAGTGAGAGAAAAGGAAAGAAGAGACATGCAGCCAGACGAGGTGTTAGTGAGAGAGGATGGGACAGAGAACTGGATGAGAAGGAAAGAAGGCAAGGCTAGGACAGGCAAGGACAGGCAAGGCAAGGCTAGGCTGCAGGACATGTTTTTGCTTTATAGTTTCTAGCACATTCCTCTTCAGACTAGGAGGAAAGCCATAAGTCCGTATGGATTAGGCCCAAGCAAAAACCCCAGCTACTTGAGACACTTAGACTAAGCCTAAAATACCAAGATCTCTCCATAAGGATGGTTTTTATACTGTACTTCCACAATCTGCTGGCAGTACAAAAAAATAAGCTGCAGATCTCCTTAGGCTGAGTCATGGTGCTTTGGGGCAGGGACCATGCATATCATGGGAATATTTCACAGTTTCTGCTCTGTTTTCAGTGTATGACACCAAAACACCCACCTGATGACATCCTTTCAAGAGCAAAGGCAGCAATTTGCAGACTTCCGCTTCTTAGGGGAAGTGAGAAATTGCTGAGCTGACACCAAGTCCTGCAGTGTCCCTGTCACCTGCAGAGCCACCGCATCCTCGCCACGGTAGCGGGCATTGTGACAAAGGTTCTATGTCAGCTGGGTGTGGCAGCCAGGCGCCCCCTAGGGGATGGGGAGCCTGTCAGCCCCGGGCCTGTCACTGCCTGGTGTCCCTGCTGCCACCAGCCAGGCCTCTGAAAACTTGTCAAAACATGCCCAGACTTGGGGCCAGTTTGGCCCAAAGTCTGCAAGAGACAAGTCGGGAAGAAAGATATGGGACAGAGGGAGAAAGCGAAGGGAGCAGGAGAAAGGGAAGGAAGAATAAAAAGTAGTGTTGGGCTGCAGGAGTGAGATGGAGGAATGGCAAGAAAAGAGGCAGGAAGCAGGAGAGTGAGAGAAAAGGAAAGAAGAGACATGCAGCCAGACGAGGGCTTAGTGAGAGAGGATGGGACAGAGAACAGGATGAGAAGGACATAAGGCAAGGCTAGGACAGGCAAGGACAGGCAAGGCAAGGCTAGGCTGCAGGACATGTTTTTGCTTTATAGTTTCTAGCACATTCGTCTTCAGACTAGGAGGAAAGCCATAAGACCGTATGGATTAGGCCCAAGCAAAAACCCCAGCTACTTGAGACTCTTAGACTAAGCCTAAAATACCAAGATCTCTCCATAAGGATGGTTTTTATACTGTACTTCCACAATCTGCTGGCAGTACAAAAAAATAAGCTGCAGATCTCCTTAGGCTGAGTCATGGTGCTTTGGGGCATGGACCATGCATATCATGGGAATATTTCACAGTTTCTGCTCTGTTTTCAGTGTATGACACCAAAACACCCACCTGATGACATCCTTTCAAGAGCAAAGGCAGCAATTTGCAGAATTCCGCTTCTTAGGGGAAGTGAGAAATTGCTGAGCTGACTCCAAGTCCTGCAGTGTCCCTGTCACCTGCAGAGCCACCGCATCCTCGCCACGGTAGCGGGCATTGTGACAAAGGTTCTATGTCAGCTGGGTGTGGCAGCCAGGCGCCCCCTAGGGGATGGGGAGCCTGTCAGCCCCGTGCCTGTCACTGCCTGTTGTCCCTGCTGCCACCAGCCAGGCCTCTGAAAACTTGTCAAAACATGCCCAGACTTGGGGCCAGTTTGGCCCAAAGTCTCCAAGAGACAAGTCGGGAAGAAAGATATGGGACAGAGGGAGAAAGCAAAGGGAGCAGGAGAAAGGGAAGGAAGAATAAAAAGTAGTGTTGGGCTGCAGGAGTGAGATGGAGGAATTGCAAGAAAAGAGGCAGGAAGCAGGAGAGTGAGAGAAAAGGAAAGAAGAGACATGCAGCCAGACGAGGGCTTAGTGAGAGAGGATGGGACAGAGAACAGGATGAGAAGGATATAAGGCAAGGCTAGGACAGGCAAGGACAGGCAAGGCAAGGCTAGGCTGCAGGACATGTTTTCGCTTTATAGTTTCTAGCACATTCGTCTTCAGACTAGGAGGAAAGCCATAAGACCGTATGGATTAGGCCCAAGCAAAAACCCCAGCTACTTGAGACTCTTAGACTAAGCCTAAAATACCAAGATCTCTCCATAAGGATGGTTTTTATACTGTACTTCCACAATCTGCTGGCAGTACAAAAAAATAAGCTACAGATCTCCTTAGGCTGAGTCATGGTGCTTTGGGGCATGGACCGTGCATATCATGGGAGTATTTCACAGTTTCTGCTCTGTTTTCAGTGTATGACACCAAAACACCCACCTGATGACATCCTTTCAAGAGCAAAGGCAGCAATTTGCAGAATTCCGCTTCTTAGGGGAAGTGAGAAATTGCTGAGCTGACACCAAGTCCTGCAGTGTCCCTGTCACCTGCAGAGCCACCGCATCCTCGCCACGGTAGCGGGCATTGTGACAAAGGTTCTATGTCAGCTGGGTGTGGCAGCCAGGTGCCCCCTAGGGGATGGGGAGCCTGTCAGCCCCGGGCCTGTCACTGCCTGGTGTCCCTGCTGCCACCAGCCAGGCCTCTGAAAACTTGTCAAACCATGCCCAGACTTGGGGCCAGATATGCCCAAAGTCTCCAAGAGACAAGTCGGGAAGAAAGATATGGGACAGAGGGAGAAAGCGAAGGGAGCAGGAGAAAGGGAAGGAAGAATAAGAAGTAGTGTTGGGCTGCAGGAGTGAGATGGAGGAATTGCAAGAAAAGAGGCAGGAAGCAGGAGAGTGAGAGAAAAGGAAAGAAGAGACATGCAGCCAGACGAGGGCTTAGTGAGAGAGGATGGGACAGAGAACAGGATGAGAAGGAAAGAAGGCAAGGCTAGGACAGGCAAGGACAGGCAAGGCAAGGCTAGGCTGCAGGACATGTTTTTGCTTTATAGTTTCTAGCACATTCATCTTCAGACCAGGAGGAAAGCCATAAGACCGTATGGATTAGGCCCAAGCAAAAACCCCAGCTACTTGAGACTCTTAGACTAAGCCTAAAATACCAAGATCTCTCCATAAGGATGTTTTTTATACTGTACTTCCACGATCTGCTGGCAGTACAAAAAAATAAGCTACAGATCTCCTTAGGCTGAGTCATGGTGCTTTGGGGCATGGACCGTGCATATCATGGGAGTATTTCACAGTTTCTGCTCTGTTTTCAGTGTATGACACCAAAACACCCACCTGATGACATCCTTTCAAGAGCAAAGGCAGCAATTTGCAGAATTCCGCTTCTTAGGGGAAGTGAGAAATTGCTGAGCTGACACCAAGTCCTGCAGTGTCCCTGTCACCTGCAGAGCCACCGCATCCTCGCCACGGTAGCGGGCATTGTGACAAAGTTTCTATATCAGCTGGGTGTGGCAGCCAGACGCCCCCTAGGGGATGGGGAGCCTGTCAGCCCCAGGCCTGTCACTGCCTGGTGTCCCTGCTGCCACCAGCCAGGCCTCTGAAAACTTGTCAAAACATGCCCAGACTTTGGGCCAGATATGCCCAAAGTCTCCAAGAGACAAGTCGGGAAGAAAGATATGGGACAGAGGGAGAAAGCGAAGGGAGCAGGAGAAAGGGAAGGAAGAATAAGAAGTAGTGTTGGGCTGCAGGAGTGAGATGGAGGAATTGCAAGAAAAGAGGCAGGAAGCAGGAGAGTGAGAGAAAAGGAAAGAAGAGACATGCAGCCAGACGAGGGCTTAGTGAGAGAGGATGGGACAGAGAACAGGATGAGAAGGACAGAAGGCAAGGCTAGGACAGGCAAGGACAGGCAAGGCAAGGCTAGGCTGCAGGACATGTTTTTGCTTTATAGTTTCTAGCACATTTGTCTTCAGACTAGGAGGAAAGCCATAAGTCCGTATGGATTAGGCCCAAGGAAAAACCCCAGCTACTTGAGACTCTTAGACTAAGCCTAAAATACCAAGATCTCTCCATAAGGATGGTTTTTATACTGTACTTCCACAATCTGCTGGCAGTACAAAAAAATAAGCTGCAGATCTCCTTAGGCTGAGTCATGGTGCTTTGGGGCAGGGACCATGCATATCATGGGAATATTTCACAGTTTCTGCTCTGTTTTCAGTGTATGACACCAAAACACCCACCTGATGACATCCTTTCAAGAGCAAAGGCAGCAATTTGCAGACTTCCGCTTCTTAGGGGAAGTGAGAAATTGCTGAGCTGACACCAAGTCCTGCAGTGTCCCTGTCAACTGCAGAGCCACCGCATCCTCGCCACGGTAGCGGGCATTGTGACAAAGGTTCTATGTCAGCTGGGTGTGGCAGCCAGGAGCCCCCTAGGGGATGGGGAGCCTGTCAGCCCCGTGCCTGTCACTGCCTGGTGTCCCTGCTGCCACCAGCCAGGCCTCTGAAAACTTGTCAAAACATGCCCAGACTTGGGGCCAGTTTGGCCAAAGTCTCCAAGAGACAAGTCGGGAAGAAAGATATGGGACAGAGGGAGAAAGCAAAGGGAGCAGGAGAAAGGGAAGGAAGAATAAAAAGTAGTGTTGGGCTGCAGGAGTGAGATGGAGGAATTGCAAGAAAAGAGGCAGGAAGCAGGAGAGTGAGAGAAAAGGAAAGAAGAGACATGCAGCCAGACGAGGGCTTAGTGAGAGAGGATGGGACAGAGAACAGGATGAGAAGGACATAAGGCAAGGCTAGGACAGGCAAGGACAGGCAAGGCAAGGCTAGGCTGCAGGACATGTTTTTGCTTTATAGTTTCTAGCACATTTGTCTTCAGACTAGGAGGAAAGCCATAAGTCCGTATGGATTAGGCCCAAGGAAAAACCCCAGCTACTTGAGACTCTTAGACTAAGCCTAAAATACCAAGATCTCTCCATAAGGATGGTTTTTATACTGTACTTCCACAATCTGCTGGCAGTACAAAAAAATAAGCTGCAGATCTCCTTAGGCTGAGTCATGGTGCTTTGGGGCAGGGACCATGCATATCATGGGAATATTTCACAGTTTCTGTTCTGTTTTCAGTGTATGACACCAAAACACCCACCTGATGACATCCTTTCAAGAGCAAAGGCAGCAATTTGCAGACTTCCGCTTCTTAGGGGAAGTGAGAAATTGCTGAGCTGACACCAAGTCCTGCAGTGTCCCTGTCACCTGCAGAGCCACCGCATCCTCGCCACGGTAGCGGGCATTGTGACAAAGTTTCTATATCAGCTGGGTGTGGCAGCCAGACGCCCCCTAGGGGATGGGGAGCCTGTCAGCCCCGGGCCTGTCACTGCCTGGTGTCCCTGCTGCCACCAGCCAGGCCTCTGAAAACTTGTCAAAACATGCCCAGACTTTGGGCCAGATATGCCCAAAGTCTCCAAGAGACAAGTCGGGAAGAAAGATATGGGACAGAGGGAGAAAGCGAAGGGAGCAGGAGAAAGGGAAGGAAGAATAAAAAGTAGTGTTGGGCTGCAGGAGTGAGATGGAGGAATTGCAAGAAAAGAGGCAGGAAGCAGGAGAGTGAGAGAAAAGGAAAGAAGAGACATGCAGCCAGACGAGGGGTTAGTGAGAGAGGATGGGACAGAGAACAGGATGAGAAGGACAGAAGGCAAGGCTAGGACAGGCAAGGACAGGCAAGGCAAGGCTAGGCTGCAGGACATGTTTTTGCTTTATAGTTTCTAGCACATTTGTCTTCAGACTAGGAGGAAAGCCATAAGTCCGTATGGATTAGGCCCAAGGAAAAACCCCAGCTACTTGAGACTCTTAGACTAAGCCTAAAATACCAAGATCTCTCCATAAGGATGGTTTTTATACTGTACTTCCACAATCTGCTGGCAGTACAAAAAAATAAGCTGCAGATCTCCTTAGGCTGAGTCATGGTGCTTTGGGGCAGGGACCATGCATATCATGGGAATATTTCAGTTTCTGCTCTGTTTTCAGTGTATGACACCAAAACACCCACCTGATGACATCCTTTCAAGAGCAAAGGCAGCAATTTGCAGACTTCCGCTTCTTAGGGGAAGTGAGAAATTGCTGAGCTGACACCAAGTCCTGCAGTGTCCCTGTCACCTGCAGAGCCACCGCATCCTCGCCACGGTAGCGGGCATTGTGACAAAGGTTCTATGTCAGCTGGGTGTGGCAGCCAGGAGCCCCCTAGGGGATGGGGAGCCTGTCAGCCCCGGGCCTGTCACTGCCTGGTGTCCCTGCTGCCACCAGCCAGGCCTCTGAAAACTTGTCAAAACATGCCCAGACTTGGGGCCAGTTTGGCCAAAGTCTCCAAGAGACAAGTCGGGAAGAAAGATATGGGACAGAGGGAGAAAGCGAAGGGAGCAGGAGAAAGGGAAGGAAGAATAAAAAGTAGTGTTGGGCTGCAGGAGTGAGATGGAGGAATTGCAAGAAAAGAGGCAGGAAGCAGGAGAGTGAGAGAAAAGGAAAGAAGAGACATTCAGCCAGACTAGGGCTTAGTGAGAGAGGATGGGACAGAGAACAGGATGAGAAGGACATAAGGCAAGGCTAGGACAGGCAAGGACAGGCAAGGCAAGGCTAGGCTGCAGGACATGTTTTTGCTTTATAGTTTCTAGCACATTCGTCTTCAGACTAGGAGGAAAGCCATAAGACCGTATGGATTAGGCCCAAGCAAAAACCCCAGCTACTTGAGACTCTTAGACTAAGCCTAAAATACCAAGATCTCTCCATAAGGATGGTTTTTATACTGTACTTCCACAATCTGCTGGCAGTACAAAAAAATAAGCTGCAGATCTCCTTAGGCTGAGTCATGGTGCTTTGGGGCAGGGACCATGCATATCATCGGAATATTTCACAGTTTCTGCTCTGTTTTCAGTGTATGACACCAAAACACCCACCTGATGACATCCTTTCAAGAGCAAAGGCAGCAATTTGCAGAATTCCGCTTCTTAGGGGAAGTGAGAAATTGCTGAGCTGACTCCAAGTCCTGCAGTATCCCTGTCACCTGCAGAGCCACCGCATCCTCGCCACGGTAGCGGGCATTGTGACAAAGGTTCTATGTCAGCTGGGTGTGGCAGCCAGGCGCCCCCTAGGGGATGGGGAGCCTGTCAGCCCCGTGCCTGTCACTGCCTGTTGTCCCTGCTGCCACCAGCCAGGCCTCTGAAAACTTGTCAAAACATGCCCAGACTTTGGGCCAGATATGCCCAAAGTCTCCAAGAGACAAGTCGGGAAGAAAGATATGGGACAGAGGGAGAAAGCGAAGGGAGCAGGAGAAAGGGAAGGAAGAATAAGAAGTAGTGTTGGGCTGCAGGAGTGAGATGGAGGAATTGCAAGAAAAGAGGCAGGAAGCAGGAGAGTGAGAGAAAAGGAAAGAAGAGACATGCAGCCAGACGAGGGCTTAGTGAGAGAGGATGGGACAGAGAACAGGATGAGAAGGACATAAGGCAAGGCTAGGACAGGCAAGGACAGGCAAGGCAAGGCTAGGCTGCAGGACATGTTTTCGCTTTATAGTTTCTAGCACATTTGTCTTCAGACTAGGAGGAAAGCCATAAGTCCGTATGGATTAGGCCCAAGGAAAAACCCCAGCTACTTGAGACTCTTAGACTAAGCCTAAAATACCAAGATCTCTCCATAAGGATGGTTTTTATACTGTACTTCCACAATCTGCTGGCAGTACAAAAAAATAAGCTGCAGATCTCCTTAGGCTGAGTCATGGTGCTTTGGGGCAGGGACCATGCATATCATGGGAATATTTCACAGTTTCTGTTCTGTTTTCAGTGTATGACACCAAAACACCCACCTGATGACATCCTTTCAAGAGTAAAGGCAGCAATTTGCAGACTTCCGCTTCTTAGGGGAAGTGAGAAATTGCTGAGCTGACACCAAGTCCTGCAGTGTCCCTGTCACCTGCAGAGCCACCGCATCCTCGCCACGGTAGCGGGCATTGTGACAAAGGTTCTATGTCAGCTGGGTGTGGCAGCCAGGCGCCCCCTAGGGGATGGGGAGCCTGTCAGCCCCGTGCCTGTCACTGCCTGTTGTCCCTGCTGCCACCAGCCAGGCCTCTGAAAACTTGTCAAAACATGCCCAGACTTGGGGCCAGTTTGGCCCAAAGTCTCCAAGAGACAAGTCGGGAAGAAAGATATGGGACAGAGGGAGAAAGCGAAGGGAGCAGGAGAAAGGGAAGGAAGAATAAGAAGTAGTGTTGGGCTGCAGGAGTGAGATGGAGGAATTGCAAGAAAAGAGGCAGGAAGCAGGAGAGTGAGAGAAAAGGAAAGAAGAGACATGCAGCCAGACGAGGGGTTAGTGAGAGAGGATGGGACAGAGAAGAGGATGAGAAGGAAAGAAGGCAAGGCTAGGACAGGCAAGGACAGGCAAGGCAAGGCTAGGCTGCAGGACATTTTTTTGCTTTATAGTTTCTAGCACATTCGTCTTCAGACCAGGACGAAAGCCATAAGACCGTATGGATTAGGCCCAAGCAAAAACCCCAGATACTTGAGACTCTTAGACTAAGCCTAAAATACCAAGATCTCTCCATAAGGATGTTTTTTATACTGTACTTCCACGATCTGCTGGCAGTACAAAAAAATAAGCTACAGATCTCCTTAGGCTGAGTCATGGTGCTTTGGGGCATGGACCGTGCATATCATGGGAGTATTTCACAGTTTCTGCTCTGTTTTCAGTGTATGACACCAAAACACCCACCTGATGACATCCTTTCAAGAGCAAAGGCAGCAATTTGCAGAATTCCGCTTCTTAGGGGAAGTGAGAAATTGCTGAGCTGACACCAAGTCCTGCAGTGTCCCTGTCACCTGCAGAGCCACCGCATCCTCGCCACGGTAGCGGGCATTGTGACAAAGTTTCTATATCAGCTGGGTGTGGCAGCCAGACGCCCCCTAGGGGATGGGGAGCCTGTCAGCCCCGGGCCTGTCACTGCCTGGTGTCCCTGCTGCCACCAGCCAGGCCTCTGAAAACTTGTCAAAACATGCCCAGACTGGAGCCAGATATGCCCAAAGTCTCCAAGAGACAAGTCGGGAAGAAAGATATGGGACAGAGGGAGAAAGCGAAGGGAGCAGGAGAAAGGGAAGGAAGAATAAAAAGTAGTGTTGGGCTGCAGGAGTGAGATGGAGGAATTGCAAGAAAAGAGGCAGGAAGCAGGAGAGTGAGAGAAAAGGAAAGAAGAGACATGCAGCCAGACGAGGGGTTAGTGAGAGAGGATGGGACAGAGAACAGGATGAGAAGGACAGAAGGCAAGGCTAGGACAGGCAAGGACAGGCAAGGCAAGGCTAGGCTGCAGGACATGTTTTTGCTTTATAGTTTCTAGCACATTTGTCTTCAGACTAGGAGGAAAGCCATAAGTCCGTATGGATTAGGCCCAAGGAAAAACCCCAGCTACTTGAGACTCTTAGACTAAGCCTAAAATACCAAGATCTCTCCATAAGGATGGTTTTTATACTGTACTTCCACAATCTGCTGGCAGTACAAAAAAATAAGCTGCAGATCTCCTTAGGCTGAGTCATGGTGCTTTGGGGCAGGGACCATGCATATCATGGGAATATTTCAGTTTCTGCTCTGTTTTCAGTGTATGACACCAAAACACCCACCTGATGACATCCTTTCAAGAGCAAAGGCAGCAATTTGCAGACTTCCGCTTCTTAGGGGAAGTGAGAAATTGCTGAGCTGACACCAAGTCCTGCAGTGTCCCTGTCACCTGCAGAGCCACCGCATCCTCGCCACGGTAGCGGGCATTGTGACAAAGGTTCTATGTCAGCTGGGTGTGGCAGCCAGGTGCCCCCTAGGGGATGGGGAGCCTGTCAGCCCCGGGCCTGTCACTGCCTGGTGTCCCTGCTGCCACCAGCCAGGCCTCTGAAAACTTGTCAAAACATGCCCAGACTTGGGGCCAGTTTGGCCAAAGTCTCCAAGAGACAAGTCGGGAAGAAAGATATGGGACAGAGGGAGAAAGCGAAGGGAGCAGGAGAAAGGGAAGGAAGAATAAAAAGTAGTGTTGGGCTGCAGGAGTGAGATGGAGGAATTGCAAGAAAAGAGGCAGGAAGCAGGAGAGTGAGAGAAAAGGAAAGAAGAGACATGCAGCCAGACGAGGGCTTAGTGAGAGAGGATGGGACAGAGAACAGGATGAGAAGGACATAAGGCAAGGCTAGGACAGGCAAGGACAGGCAAGGCAAGGCTAGGCTGCAGGACATGTTTTTGCTTTATAGTTTCTAGCACATTCGTCTTCAGACTAGGAGGAAAGCCATAAGACCGTATGGATTAGGCCCAAGCAAAAACCCCAGCTACTTGAGACTCTTAGACTAAGCCTAAAATACCAAGATCTCTCCATAAGGATGGTTTTTATACTGTACTTCCACAATCTGCTGGCAGTACAAAAAAATAAGCTGCAGATCTCCTTAGGCTGAGTCATGGTGCTTTGGGGCAGGGACCATGCATATCATGGGAATATTTCACAGTTTCTGCTCTGTTTTCAGTGTATGACACCAAAACACCCACCTGATGACATCCTTTCAAGAGCAAAGGCAGCAATTTGCAGAATTCCGCTTCTTAGGGGAAGTGAGAAATTGCTGAGCTGACTCCAAGTCCTGCAGTATCCCTGTCACCTGCAGAGCCACCGCATCCTCGCCACGGTAGCGGGCATTGTGACAAAGGTTCTATGTCAGCTGGGTGTGGCAGCCAGGCGCCCCCTAGGGGATGGGGAGCCTGTCAGCCCCGTGCCTGTCACTGCCTGTTGTCCCTGCTGCCACCAGCCAGGCCTCTGAAAACTTGTCAAAACATGCCCAGACTTGGGGCCAGATATGCCCAAAGTCTCCAAGAGACAAGTCGGGAAGAAAGATATGGGACAGAGGGAGAAAGCAAAGGGAGCAGGAGAAAGGGAAGGAAGAATAAAAAGTAGTGTTGGGCTGCAGGAGTGAGATGGAGGAATTGCAAGAAAAGAGGCAGGAAGCAGGAGAGTGAGAGAAAAGGAAAGAAGAGACATGCAGCCAGACGAGGGGTTAGTGAGAGAG
This sequence comes from Columba livia, assembly GCF_036013475.1. NCBI lineage: Eukaryota > Metazoa > Chordata > Aves > Columbiformes > Columbidae > Columba > Columba livia. The sequence continues at coordinate 3,665,530 of NW_027043007.1, read as the reverse complement.
GATGGGACAGAGAACAGGATGAGAAGGACAGAAGGCAAGGCTAGGACAGGCAAGGACAGGCAAGGCAAGGCTAGGCTGCAGGACATGTTTTTGCTTTATAGTTTCTAGCACAATCGTCTTCAGACCAGGAGGAAAGCCATAAGACCGTATGGATTAGGCCCAAGCAAAAACCCCAGCTACTTGAGACTCTTAGACTAAGCCTAAAATACCAAGATCTCTCCATAAGGATGTTTTTTATACTGTACTTCCACGATCTGCTGGCAGTACAAAAAAATAAGCTACAGATCTCCTTAGGCTGAGTCATGGTGCTTTGGGGCATGGACCGTGCATATCATGGGAGTATTTCACAGTTTCTGCTCTGTTTTCAGTGTATGACACCAAAACACCCACCTGATGACATCCTTTCAAGAGCAAAGGCAGCAATTTGCAGAATTCCGCTTCTTAGGGGAAGTGAGAAATTGCTGAGCTGACACCAAGTCCTGCAGTGTCCCTGTCACCTGCAGAGCCACCGCATCCTCGCCACGGTAGCGGGCATTGTGACAAAGTTTCTATATCAGCTGGGTGTGGCAGCCAGACGCCCCCTAGGGGATGGGGAGCCTGTCAGCCCCGGGCCTGTCACTGCCTGGTGTCCCTGCTGCCACCAGCCAGGCCTCTGAAAACTTGTCAAAACATGCCCAGACTTTGGGCCACATATGCCCAAAGTCTCCAAGAGACAAGTCGGGAAGAAAGATATGGGACAGAGGGAGAAAGCGAAGGGAGCAGGAGAAAGGGAAGGAAGAATAAGAAGTAGTGTTGGGCTGCAGGAGTGAGATGGAGGAATTGCAAGAAAAGAGGCAGGAAGCAGGAGAGTGAGAGAAAAGGAAAGAAGAGACATGCAGCCAGACGAGGGCTTAGTGAGAGAGGATGGGACAGAGAACAGGATGAGAAGGAAAGAAGGCAAGGCTAGGACAGGCAAGGACAGGCAAGGCAAGGCTAGGCTGCAGGACATGTTTTTGCTTTATAGTTTCTAGCACATTCCTCTTCAGACTAGGAGGAAAGCCATAAGTCCGTATGGATTAGGCCCAAGGAAAAACCCCAGCTACTTGAGACTCTTAGACTAAGCCTAAAATACCAAGATCTCTCCATAAGGATGGTTTTTATACTGTACTTCCACAATCTGCTGGCAGTACAAAAAAATAAGCTGCAGATCTCCTTAGGCTGAGTCATGGTGCTTTGGGGCAGGGACCATGCATATCATGGGAATATTTCACAGTTTCTGTTCTGTTTTCAGTGTATGACACCAAAACACCCACCTGATGACATCCTTTCAAGAGCAAAGGCAGCAATTTGCAGACTTCCGCTTCTTAGGGGAAGTGAGAAATTGCTGAGCTGACACCAAGTCCTGCAGTGTCCCTGTCACCTGCAGAGCCACCGCATCCTCGCCACGGTAGCGGGCATTGTGACAAAGGTTCTATGTCAGCTGGGTGTGGCAGCCAGGCGCCCCCTAGGGGATGGGGAGCCTGTCAGCCCCGTGCCTGTCACTGCCTGTTGTCCCTGCTGCCACCAGCCAGGCCTCTGAAAACTTGTCAAAACATGCCCAGACTTGGGGCCAGTTTGGCCCAAAGTCTCCAAGAGACAAGTCGGGAAGAAAGATATGGGACAGAGGGAGAAAGCGAAGGGAGCAGGAGAAAGGGAAGGAAGAATAAGAAGTAGTGTTGGGCTGCAGGAGTGAGATGGAGGAATTGCAAGAAAAGAGGCAGGAAGCAGGAGAGTGAGAGAAAAGGAAAGAAGAGACATGCAGCCAGACGAGGGGTTAGTGAGAGAGGATGGGACAGAGAAGAGGATGAGAAGGAAAGAAGGCAAGGCTAGGACAGGCAAGGACAGGCAAGGCAAGGCTAGGCTGCAGGACATTTTTTTGCTTTATAGTTTCTAGCACATTCGTCTTCAGACCAGGAGGAAAGCCATAAGACCGTATGGATTAGGCCCAAGCAAAAACCCCAGCTACTTGAGACTCTTAGACTAAGCCTAAAATACCAAGATCTCTCCATAAGGATGTTTTTTATACTGTACTTCCACGATCTGCTGGCAGTACAAAAAAATAAGCTACAGATCTCCTTAGGCTGAGTCATGGTGCTTTGGGGCATGGACCGTGCATATCATGGGAGTATTTCACAGTTTCTGCTCTGTTTTCAGTGTATGACACCAAAACACCCACCTGATGACATCCTTTCAAGAGCAAAGGCAGCAATTTGCAGAATTCCGCTTCTTAGGGGAAGTGAGAAATTGCTGAGCTGACACCAAGTCCTGCAGTGTCCCTGTCACCTGCAGAGCCACCGCATCCTCGCCACGGTAGCGGGCATTGTGACAAAGTTTCTATATCAGCTGGGTGTGGCAGCCAGACGCCCCCTAGGGGATGGGGAGCCTGTCAGCCCCGGGCCTGTCACTGCCTGGTGTCCCTGCTGCCACCAGCCAGGCCTCTGAAAACTTGTCAAAACATGCCCAGACTGGAGCCAGATATGCCCAAAGTCTCCAAGAGACAAGTCGGGAAGAAAGATATGGGACAGAGGGAGAAAGCGAAGGGAGCAGGAGAAAGGGAAGGAAGAATAAAAAGTAGTGTTGGGCTGCAGGAGTGAGATGGAGGAATTGCAAGAAAAGAGGCAGGAAGCAGGAGAGTGAGAGAAAAGGAAAGAAGAGACATGCAGCCAGACGAGGGGTTAGTGAGAGAGGATGGGACAGAGAACAGGATGAGAAGGACAGAAGGCAAGGCTAGGACAGGCAAGGACAGGCAAGGAAAGGCTAGGCTGCAGGACATGTTTTTGCTTTATAGTTTCTAGCACATTTGTCTTCAGACTAGGAGGAAAGCCATAAGTCCGTATGGATTAGGCCCAAGTAAAAACACCAGCTACTTGAGACTCTTAGACTAAGCCTAAAATACCAAGATCTCTCCATAAGGATGGTTTTTATACTGTACTTCCACAATCTGCTGGCAGTACAAAAAAATAAGCTGCAGATCTCCTTAGGCTGAGTCATGGTGCTTTGGCGCAGGGACCATGCATATCATGGGAATATTTCACAGTTTCTGTTCTGTTTTCAGTGTATGATACCAAAACACCCACCTGATGACATCCTTTCAAGAGCAAAGGCAGCAATTTGCAGAATTCCGCTTCTTAGGGGAAGTGAGAAATTGCTGAGCTGACACCAAGTCCTGCAGTGTCCCTGTCACCTGCAGAGCCACCGTATCCTCGCCACGGTAGCGGGCATTGTGACAAAGGTTCTATGTCAGCTGGGTGTGGCAGCCAGGCGCCCCCTAGGGGATGGGGAGCCTGTCAGCCCCGGGCCTGTCACTGCCTGGTGTCCCTGCTGCCACCAGCCAGGCCTCTGAAAACTTGTCAAACCATGCCCAGACTTGGGGCCAGTTTGGCCCAAAGTCTGCAAGAGACAAGTCGGGAAGAAAGATATGGGAAAGAGGGAGAAAGCGAAGGGAGCAGGAGAAAGGGAAGGAAGAATAAAAAGTAGTGTTGGGCTGCAGGAGTGAGATGGAGGAATTGCAAGAAAAGAGGCAGGAAGCAGGAGAGTGAGAGAAAAGGAAAGAAGAGACATGCAGCCAATCGAGGGCTTAGTGAGAGAGGATGGGACAGAGAACAGGATGAGAAGGACATAAGGCAAGGCTAGGACAGGCAAGGACAGGCAAGGCAAGGCTAGGCTGCAGGACATGTTTTTGCTTTATAGTTTCTATCACATTCGTCTTCAGACTAGGAGGAAAGCCATAAGACCGTATGGATTAGGCCCAAGCAAAAACCCCAGCTACTTGAGACTCTTAGACTAAGCCTAAAATACCAAGATCTCTCCATAAGGATGGTTTTTATACTGTACTTCCACAACCTACTGGCAGTACAAAAAAATAAGCTGCAGATCTCCTTAGGCTGGGTCATGGTGCTTTGGGGCAGGGACTATGCATATCATGGGAATATTTCACAGTTTCTGCTCTGTTTTCAGTGTATGACACCAAAACACCCACCTGATGACATCCTTTCAAGAGCAAAGGCAGCAATTTGCAGAATTCCGCTTCTTAGGGGAAGTGAGAAATTGCTGAGCTGACACCAAGTCCTGCAGTGTCCCTGTCACCTGCAGAGCCACCGCATCCTCGCCACGGTAACGGGCATTGTGACAAAGGTTCTATGTCAGCTGGGTGTGGCAGCCAGGCGCCCCCTAGGGAATGGGGAGCCTGTCAGCCCCGGGCCTGTCACTGCCTGCTGTCCCTTCTGTCACCAGCCAGGCCTCTGAAAACTTGTCAAACCATGCCCAGACTTGGGGCCAGTTTGGCCCAAAGTCTCCAAGAGACAAGTCGGGAAGAAAGATATGGGACAGAGGGAGAAAGAGAAGAGAGCAGGAGAAAGGGAAGGAAGAATAAAAAGTAGTGTTGGGCTGCAGGAGTGAGATGGAGGAATTGCAAGAAAAGAGGCAGGAAGCAGGAGAGTGAGAGAAAAGGAAAGAAGAGACATGCAGCTAGACGAGGGGTTAGTGAGAGAGGATTGGACAGAGAACAGGATGAGAAGGACAGAAGGCAAGGCTAGGACAGGCAAGGACAGGCAAGGCAAGGCTAGGCTGCAGGACATGTTTTTGCTTTATAGTTTCTAGCACATTCGTCTTCAGACTAGGAGGAAAGCCATAAGACCGTATGGATTAGGCCCAAGCAAAAACCCCAGCTACTTGAGACTCTTAGACTAAGCCTAAAATACCAAGATCTCTCCATAAGGATGGTTTTTATACTGTACTTCCACAATCTGCTGGCAGTACAAAAAAAGAAGCTGCAGATCTCCTTAGGCTGAGTCATGGTGCTTTGGGGCAGGGACCATGCATATCATGGGAATATTTCACAGTTTCTGCTCTGTTTTCAGTGTATGACACCAAAACACCCACCTGATGACATCCTTTCAAGAGCAAAGGCAGCAATTTGCAGAATTCCGCTTCTTAGGGGAAGTGAGAAATTGCTGAGCTGACACCAAGTCCTGCAGTGTCCCTGTCACCTGCAGAGCAACCGCATCCTCGCCACGGTAGCAGGCATTGTGACAAAGGTTCTACGTCAGCTGGGTGTGGCAGCCAGGTGCCCCCTAGGCGATGGGGAGCCTGTCAGCCCCGGGCCTGTCACTGCCTGGTGTCCCTGCTGCCACCAGCCAGGCCTCTGAAAACTTGTCAAACCATGCCCAGACTTGGGGCCAGTTTGGCCCAAAGTCTCCAAGAGACAAGTCGGGAAGAAAGATATGGGACAGAGGGAGAAAGCGAAGGGAGCAGGAGAAAGGGAAGGAAGAATAAAAAGTAGTGTTGGGCTGCAGGAGTGAGATGGAGGAATTGCAAGAAAAGAGGCAGGAAGCAGGAGAGTGAGAGAAAAGGAAAGAAGAGACATGCAGCCAGACGAGGGGTTAGTGAGAGAGGATGGGACAGAGAACAGGATGAGAAGGACATAAGGCAAGGCTAGGACAGGCAAGGACAGGCAAGGCAAGGCTAGGCTGCAGGACATGTTTTTGCTTTATAGTTTCTAGCACATTCGTCTTCAGACTAGGAGGAAAGCCATAAGACCGTATGGATTAGGCCCAAGCAAAAACCCCAACTACTTGAGACTCTTAGACTAAGCCTAAAATACCAAGATCTCTCCATAAGGATGGTTTTTATACTGTACTTCCACAATCTGCTGGCAGTACAAAAAAATAAGCTGCAGATCTCCTTAGGCTGAGTCATGGTGCTTTGGGGCAGGGACCATGCATATCATGGGAATATTTCACAGTTTCTGCTCTGTTTTCAGTGTATGACACCAAAACACCCACCTGATGACATACTTTCAAGAGCAAAGGCAGCAATTTGCAGACTTCCGCTTCTTAGGGGAAGTGAGAAATTGCTGAGCTGACACCAAGTCCTGCAGTGTCCCTGTCACCTGCAGAGCCACCGCATCCTCGCCACGGTAGCGGGCATTGTGACAAAGGTTCTATGTCAGCTGGGTGTGGCAGCCAGGTGCCCCCTAGGCGATGGGGAGCCTGTCAGCCCCGGGCCTGTCACTGCCTGGTGTCCCTGCTGCCACCAGCCAGGCCTCTGAAAACTTGTCAAACCATGCCCAGACTTGGGGCCAGTTTGGCCCAAAGTCTCCAAGAGACAAGTCGGGAAGAAAGATATGGGACAGAGGGAGAAAGCGAAGGGAGCAGGAGAAAGGGAAGGAAGAATAAAAAGTAGTGTTGGGCTGCAGGAGTGAGATGGAGGAATTGCAAGAAAAGAGGCAGGAAGCAGGAGAGTGAGAGAAAAGGAAAGAAGAGACATGCAGCCAGACGAGGGGTTAGTGAGAGAGGATGGGACAGAGAACAGGATGAGAAGGACATAAGGCAAGGCTAGGACAGGCAAGGACAGGCAAGGCAAGGCTAGGCTGCAGGACATGTTTTTGCTTTATAGTTTCTAGCACATTCGTCTTCAGACTAGGAGGAAAGCCATAAGACCGTATGGATTAGGCCCAAGCAAAAACCCCAACTACTTGAGACTCTTAGACTAAGCCTAAAATACCAAGATCTCTCCATAAGGATGGTTTTTATACTGTACTTCCACAATCTGCTGGCAGTACAAAAAAATAAGCTGCAGATCTCCTTAGGCTGAGTCATGGTGCTTTGGGGCAGGGACCATGCATATCATGGGAATATTTCACAGTTTCTGCTCTGTTTTCAGTGTATGACACCAAAACACCCACCTGATGACATACTTTCAAGAGCAAAGGCAGCAATTTGCAGACTTCCGCTTCTTAGGGGAAGTGAGAAATTGCTGAGCTGACACCAAGTCCTGCAGTGTCCCTGTCACCTGCAGAGCCACCGCATCCTCGCCACGGTAGCGGGCATTGTGACAAAGGTTCTATGTCAGCTGGGTGTGGCAGCCAGGCGCCTCCTAGGGGATGGGGAGCCTGTCAGCCCCGGGCCTGTCACTGCCTGGTGTCCCTGCTGCCACCAGCCAGGCCTCTGAAAACTTGTCAAACCATGCCCAGACTTGGGTCCAGTTTGGCCCAAAGTCTCCAAGAGACAAGTCGGGAAGAAAGATATGGGACAGAGGGAGAAAGCGAAGGGAGCAGGAGAAAGGGAAGGAAGAATAAGAAGTAGTGTTGGGCTGCAGGAGTGAGATGGAGGAATTGCAAGAAAAGAGGCAGGAAGCAGGAGAGTGAGAGAAAAGGAAAGAAGAGACATGCAGCCAGACGAGGGGTTAGTGAGAGAGGATGGGACAGAGAAGAGGATGAGAAGGAAAGAAGGCAAGGCTAGGACAGGCAAGGACAGGCAAGGCAAGGCTAGGCTGCAGGACATTTTTTTGCTTTATAGTTTCTAGCACATTCGTCTTCAGACCAGGAGGAAAGCCATAAGACCGTATGGATTAGGCCCAAGCAAAAACCCCAGCTACTTGAGACTCTTAGACTAAGCCTAAAATACCAAGATCTCTCCATAAGGATGTTTTTTATACTGTACTTCCACGATCTGCTGGCAGTACAAAAAAATAAGCTACAGATCTCCTTAGGCTGAGTCATGGTGCTTTGGGGCATGGACCGTGCATATCATGGGAGTATTTCACAGTTTCTGCTCTGTTTTCAGTGTATGACACCAAAACACCCACCTGATGACATCCTTTCAAGAGCAAAGGCAGCAATTTGCAGAATTCCGCTTCTTAGGGGAAGTGAGAAATTGCTGAGCTGACACCAAGTCCTGCAGTGTCCCTGTCACCTGCAGAGCCACCGCATCCTCGCCACGGTAGCGGGCATTGTGACAAAGTTTCTATATCAGCTGGGTGTGGCAGCCAGACGCCCCCTAGGGGATGGGGAGCCTGTCAGCCCCGGGCCTGTCACTGCCTGGTGTCCCTGCTGCCACCAGCCAGGCCTCTGAAAACTTGTCAAAACATGCCCAGACTGGAGCCAGATATGCCCAAAGTCTCCAAGAGACAAGTCGGGAAGAAAGATATGGGACAGAGGGAGAAAGCGAAGGGAGCAGGAGAAAGGGAAGGAAGAATAAAAAGTAGTGTTGGGCTGCAGGAGTGAGATGGAGGAATTGCAAGAAAAGAGGCAGGAAGCAGGAGAGTGAGAGAAAAGGAAAGAAGAGACATGCAGCCAGACGAGGGCTTAGTGAGAGAGGATGGGACAGAGAACAGGATGAGAAGGACAGAAGGCAAGGCTAGGACAGGCAAGGACAGGCAAGGCAAGGCTAGGCTGCAGGACATGTTTTTGCTTTATAGTTTCTAGCACATTTGTCTTCAGACTAGGAGGAAAGCCATAAGTCCGTATGGATTAGGCCCAAGTAAAAACCCCAGCTACTTGAGACTCTTAGACTAAGCCTAAAATACCAAGATCTCTCCATAAGGATGGTTTTTATACTGTACTTCCACAATCTGCTGGCAGTACAAAAAAATAAGCTGCAGATCTCCTTAGGCTGAGTCATGGTGCTTTGGCGCAGGGACCATGCATATCATGGGAATATTTCACAGTTTCTGTTCTGTTTTCAGTGTATGATACCAAAACACCCACCTGATGACATCCTTTCAAGAGCAAAGGCAGCAATTTGCAGAATTCCGCTTCTTAGGGGAAGTGAGAAATTGCTGAGCTGACACCAAGTCCTGCAGTGTCCCTGTCACCTGCAGAGCCACCGTATCCTCGCCACGGTAGCGGGCATTGTGACAAAGGTTCTATGTCAGCTGGGTGTGGCAGCCAGGCGCCCCCTAGGGGATGGGGAGCCTGTCAGCCCCGGGCCTGTCACTGCCTGGTGTCCCTGCTGCCACCAGCCAGGCCTCTGAAAACTTGTCAAACCATGCCCAGACTTGGGGCCAGTTTGGCCCAAAGTCTGCAAGAGACAAGTCGGGAAGAAAGATATGGGAAAGAGGGAGAAAGCGAAGGGAGCAGGAGAAAGGGAAGGAAGAATAAAAAGTAGTGTTGGGCTGCAGGAGTGAGATGGAGGAATTGCAAGAAAAGAGGCAGGAAGCAGGAGAGTGAGAGAAAAGGAAAGAAGAGACATGCAGCCAGACGAGGGCTTAGTGAGAGAGGATGGGACAGAGAACAGGATGAGAAGGACATAAGGCAAGGCTAGGACAGGCAAGGACAGGCAAGGCAAGGCTAGGCTGCAGGACATGTTTTTGCTTTATAGTTTCTATCACATTCGTCTTCAGACTAGGAGGAAAGCCATAAGACCGTATGGATTAGGCCCAAGCAAAAACCCCAGCTACTTGAGACTCTTAGACTAAGCCTAAAATACCAAGATCTCTCCATAAGGATGGTTTTTATACTGTACTTCCACAATCTGCTGGCAGTACAAAAAAAGAAGCTGCAGATCTCCTTAGGCTGAGTCATGGTGCTTTGGGGCAGGGACCATGCATATCATGGGAATATTTCACAGTTTCTGCTCTGTTTTCAGTGTATGACACCAAAACACCCACCTGATGACATCCTTTCAAGAGCAAAGGCAGCAATTTGCAGAATTCCGCTTCTTAGGGGAAGTGAGAAATTGCTGAGCTGACACCAAGTCCTGCAGTGTCCCTGTCACCTGCAGAGCAACCGCATCCTCGCCACGGTAGCAGGCATTGTGACAAAGGTTCTACGTCAGCTGGGTGTGGCAGCCAGGTGCCCCCTAGGCGATGGGGAGCCTGTCAGCCCCGGGCCTGTCACTGCCTGGTGTCCCTGCTGCCACCAGCCAGGCCTCTGAAAACTTGTCAAACCATGCCCAGACTTGGGGCCAGTTTGGCCCAAAGTCTCCAAGAGACAAGTCGGGAAGAAAGATATGGGACAGAGGGAGAAAGCGAAGGGAGCAGGAGAAAGGGAAGGAAGAATAAAAAGTAGTGTTGGGCTGCAGGAGTGAGATGGAGGAATTGCAAGAAAAGAGGCAGGAAGCAGGAGAGTGAGAGAAAAGGAAAGAAGAGACATGCAGCCAGACGAGGGGTTAGTGAGACAGGATGGGACAGAGAACAGGATGAGAAGCACATAAGGCAAAACTAGGACAGGCAAGGACAGTCAAGGCAAGGCTAGGCTGCAGGACATGTATTTGCTTTATAGTTTCTAGCACATTCGTCTTCAGACTAGGAGGAAAGCCATAAGACCGTATGGATTAGGCCCAAGCAAAAACCCCAACTACTTGAGACTCTTAGACTAAGCCTAAAATACCAAGATCTCTCCATAAGGATGGTTTTTATACTGTACTTCCACAATCTGCTGGCAGTACAAAAAAATAAGCTGCAGATCTCCTTAGGCTGAGTCATGGTGCTTTGGGGCAGGGACCATGCATATCATGGGAATATTTCACAGTTTCTGCTCTGTTTTCAGTGTATGACACCAAAACACCCACCTGATGACATACTTTCAAGAGCAAAGGCAGCAATTTGCAGACTTCCGCTTCTTAGGGGAAGTGAGAAATTGCTGAGCTGACACCAAGTCCTGCAGTGTCCCTGTCACCTGCAGAGCCACCGCATCCTCGCCACGGTAGCGGGCATTGTGACAAAGGTTCTATGTCAGCTGGGTGTGGCAGCCAGGCGCCTCCTAGGGGATGGGGAGCCTGTCAGCCCCGGGCCTGTCACTGCCTGGTGTCCCTGCTGCCACCAGCCAGGCCTCTGAAAACTTGTCAAACCATGCCCAGACTTGGGTCCAGTTTGGCCCAAAGTCTCCAAGAGACAAGTCGGGAAGAAAGATATGGGACAGAGGGAGAAAGCGAAGGGAGCAGGAGAAAGGGAAGGAAGAATAAAAAGTAGTGTTGGGCTGCAGGAGTGAGATGGAGGAATTGCAAGAAAAGAGGCAGGAAGCAGGAGAGTGAGAGAAAAGGAAAGAAGAGACATGCAGCCAGACGAGGGGTTAGTGAGAGAGGATGGGACAGAGAACGGGATGAGAAGGAAAGAAGGCAAGGTTAGGACAGGCAAGGACAGGCAAGGCAAGGCAAGGCAAGGACAGGCAAGGACAGGCAAGGCAAGGCTAGGCTGCAGGACATGTTTTTGCTTTATAGTTTCTAGCACATTCATCTTCAGACTAGGAGGAAAGCCATAAGACCGTATGGATTAGGCCCAAGCAAAAACCCCAGCTACTTGAGACTCTTAGACTAAGCCTAAAATACCAAGATCTCCCCATAAGGATGGTTTTTATACTGTACTTCCACAATCTGCTGGCAGTACAAAAAAAATAAGCTGCAGATCTCCTCAGGCTGAGTCATGGTGCTTTGGGGCAGGGACCATGCATATCATGGGAATATTTCACAGTTTCTGCTCTGTTTTCAGTGTATGACACCAAAACACCCACCTGATGACATCCTTTCAAGAGCAAAGGCAGCAATTTGCAGACTTCCGCTTCTTAGGGGAAGTGAGAATTTGCTGAGCTGACACCAAGTCCTGCAGTGTCCCTGTCACCTGCAGAGCCACCGCATCCTCGCCACGGTAGCGGGCATTGTGACAAAGGTTCTACGTCAGCTGGGTGTGGCAGCCAGGCGCCCCCTAGGGGATGGGGAGCCTGTCAGCCCCGGGCCTGTCACTGCCTGCTGGCCCTGCTGCCACCAGCCAGGCCTCTGAAAACTTGTCAAACCATGCCCAGACTTGGGGCCAGTTTGGCCCAATGTCTGCAAGAGACAAGTCGCGAAGAAAGATATGGGACAGAGGGAGAAAGCGAAGGGAGCAGGAGAAAGGGAAGGAAGAATAAAAAGTAGTGTTGGGCTGCAGGAGTGAGATGGAGGAATTGCAAGAAAAGAGGCAGGAAGCAGGAGAGTGAGAGAAAAGGAAAGAAGAGACATGCAGCCAGACGAGGGGTTAGTGAGAGAGGATGGGACAGAGAACAGGATGAGAAGGACATAAGGCAAGGCTAGGACAGGCAAGGACAGGCAAGGCAAGGCTAGGCTGCAGGACATGTTTTTGCTTTATAGTTTCTAGCACATTCGTCTTCAGACTAGGAGGAAAGCCATAAGACCGTATGGATTAGGCCCAAGCAAAAACCCCAACTACTTGAGACTCCTAGACTAAGCCTAAAATACCAAGATCTCTCCATAAGGATGCTTTTTATACTGTACTTCCACAATCTGCTGGCAGTACAAAAAAATAAGCTGCAGATCTCCTTAGGCTGAGTCATGGTGCTTTGGGGCAGGGACCATGCATATCATGGGAGTATTTCACAGCTTCTGCTCTGTTTTCAGTGTATGACACCAAAACACCCACCTGATGACATCCTTTCAAGAGCAAAGGCAGCAGTTTGCAGACTTCCGCTTCTTAGGGGAAGTGAGAAATTGCTGAGCTGACACCAAGTCCTGCAGTGTCCCTGTCACCTGCAGAGCCACCGCATCCTCGCCACGGTAGCGGGCATTGTCACAAAGGTTCTATGTCAGCTGGGTGTGGCAGCCAGGCGCCCCCTAGGGGATGGGGAGCCTGTCAGCCCCGGGCCTGTCACTGCCTGGTGTCCCTGCTGCCACCAGCCAGGCCTCTGAAAACTTGTCAAACCATGCCCAGACTTGGGGCCAGTTTGGCCCAAAGTCTCCAAGAGACAAGTCGGGAAGAAAGATATGGGACAGAGGGAGAAAGCGAAGGGAGCAGGAGAAAGGGAAGGAAGAATAAAAAGTAGTGTTGGGCTGCAGGAGTGAGATGGAGGAATTGCAAGAAAAGAGGCAGGAAGCAGGAGAGTGAGAGAAAAGGAAAGAAGAGACATGCAGCCAGACGAGGGGTTAGTGAGAGAGGATGGGACAGAGAACAGGATGAGAAGGAAAGAAGGCAAGGTTAGGACAGGCAAGGACAGGCAAGGCAAGGCAAGGCAAGGACAGGCAAGGACAGGCAAGGCAAGGCTAGGCTGCAGGACATGTTTTTGCTTTATAGTTTCTAGCACATTCGTCTTCAGACGAGGAGGAAAGCCATAAGACCGTATGGATTAGGCCCAAGCAAAAACCCCAGCTACTTGAGACACTTAGACTAAGCCTAAAATACCAAGATCTCTCCATAAGGATGGTTTTTATACTGTACTTCCACAATCTGCTGGCAGTACAAAAAAATAAGCTGCAGATCTCCTTAGGCTGAGTCATGGTGCTTTGGGGCAGGGACCATGCATATCATGGGAATATTTCACAGTTTCTGCTCTGTTTTCAGTGTATGACACCAAAACACCCACCTGATGACATCCTTTCAAGAGCAAAGGCAGCAATTTGCAGAATTCCGCTTCTTAGGGGAAGTGAGAAATTGCTGAGCTGACTCCAAGTCCTGCAGTGTCCCTGTCACCTGCAGAGCCACCGCATCCTCGCCACGGTAGCGGGCATTGTGACAAAGGTTCTATGTCAGCTGGGTGTGGCAGCCAGGTGCCCCCTAGGGGATGGGGAGCCTGTCAGCCCCGGGCCTGTCACTGCCTGGTGTCCCTGCTGCCACCAGCCAGGCCTCTGAAAACTTGTCAAACCATGCCCAGACTTGGGGCCAGTTTGGCCCAAAGTCTCCAAGAGACAAGTCGGGAAGAAAGATATGGGACAGAGGGAGAAAGCGAAGGGAGCAGGAGAAAGGGAAGGAAGAATAAAAAGTAGTGTTGGGCTGCAGGAGTGAGATGGAGGAATTGCAAGAAAAGAGGCAGGAAGCAGGAGAGTGAGAGAAAAGGAAAGAAGAGACATGCAGCCAGACGAGGGGTTAGTGAGAGAGGATGGGACAGAGAACAGGATGAGAAGGAAAGAAGGCAAGGCTAGGACAGGCAAGGACAGGCAAGGCAAGGCTAGGCTGCAGGACATGTTTTTGCTTTATAGTTTGTAGCACATTCGTCTTCAGACTAGGAGGAAAGCCATAAGACCGTATGGATTAGGCCCAAGCAAAAACCCCAGCTACTTGAGACACTTAGACTAAGCCTAAAATACCAAGATGTCTCCATAAGGATGGTTTTTATATTGTACTTGCACAATCTGCTGGCAGTACAAAAAAAGAAGCTGCAGATCTCCTTAGGCTGAGTCATGGTGCTTTGGGGCAGGAACCATTCATATCATGGGAATATTTCACAGTTTCTGCTCTGTTTTCAGTGTATGACACCAAAACACCCACCTGATGACATCCTTTCAAGAGCAAAGGCAGCAATTTGCAGAATTCCGCTTCTTAGGGGAAGTGAGAAATTGCTGAGCTGACACCAAGTCCTGCAGTGTCCCTGTCACCTGCAGAGCCACCGCATTCTCGCCACGGTAGCGGGCATTGTGACAAAGGTTCTATGTCAGCTGGGTGTGGCAGCCAGGCGCGCCCTAGGGGATGGGGAGCCTGTCAGCCCCGGGCCTGTCACTGCCTGCTGGCCCTGCTGCCACCAGCCAGGCTTCTGAAAACTTGTCAAACCATGCCCAGACTTGGGGCCAGTTTGGCCCAAAGTCTCCAAGAGACAAGTCGGGAAGAAAGATATGGGAAAGAGGGAGAAAGCGAAGGGAGCAGGAGAAAGGGAAGGAAGAATAAAAAGTAGTGTTGGGCTGCAGGAGTGAGATGGAGGAATTGCAAGAAAAGAGGCAGGAAGCAGGAGAGTGAGAGAAAAGGAAAGAAGAGACATGCAGCCAGACGAGGGGTTATTGAGAGAGGATGGGACAGAGAAGAGGATGAGAAGCACATAAGGCAAGGCTAGGACAGGCAAGGCAAGGCTAGGTTGCAGGACATGTTTTTGCTTTATAGTTTCTAGCACATTCGTCTTCAGACTAGGAGGAAAGCCATAAGACCGTATGGATTAGGCCCAAGCAAAAACCCCAGCTACTTGAGACACTTAGACTAAGCCTAAAATACCAAGATCTGTCCATAAGGATGGTTTTTACACTGTACATCTACAACCTGCTGGCAGTACAAAAAAATAAGCTGCAGATCTCCTTAGGATGAGTCATGGTGCTTTGGGGCAGGGACCATTCATATCACGGGAATATTTCACAGTTTCTGCTCTGTTTTCAGTGTATGACACCAAAACACCCACCTGATGACATCCTTTCAAGAGCAAAGGCAGCAGTTTGCAGACTTCCGCTTCTCAGGGGAAGTGAGAAATTGCTGAGCTGACACCAAGTCCTGCAGTGTCCCTGTCACCTGCAGAGCCACCGCATCCTCGCCACGGTAGCGGGCATTGTGACAAAGGTTCTATGTCAGCTGGGTGTGGCAGCCAGGCACCCCCTAGGGGATGGGGAGCCTGTCAGCCCCGGTCCTGTCACTGCCTGGTGTCCCTGCTGCCACCAGCCAGGCCTCTGAAAACTTGTCAAACCATGCCCAGACTTGGGTCCAGTTTGGCCCAAAGTCTCCAAGAGACAAGTCGGGAAGAAAGATATGGGACAGAGGGAGAAAGCGAAGGGAGCAGGAGAAAGGGAAGGAAGAATAAAAAGTAGTGTTGGGCTGCAGGAGTGAGATGGAGGAATTGCAAGAATAGAGGCAGGAAGCAGGAGAGTGAGAGAAAAGGAAAGAAGAGACATGCAGCCAGACGAGGGGTTAGTGAGAGAGGATGGGACAGAGAAAAGGATGATAAGGACATAAGGCAAGGCTAGGACAGGCAAGGACAGGCAAGGCAAGGCTAGGCTGCAGGACATGTTTTTGCTTTATAGTTTCTAGCACATTCGTCTTCAGACTAGGAGGAAAGCCATAAGACCGTATGGATTAGGCCCAAGCAAAAACCCCAACTACTTGAGACTCCTAGACTAAGCCTAAAATACCAAGATCTCTCCATAAGGATGGTTTTTATACTGTACTTCCACAATCTGCTGGCAGTACAAAAATATAAGCTACAGATCTCCTTAGGCTGAGTCATGGTGGTTTGTGGCAGGGACCATGCATATCATGGGAATATTTCACAGTTTCTGCTCTGTTTTCAGTGTATGACACCAAAACACCCACCTGATGACATCCTTTCAAGAGCAAAGGCAGCAATTTGCAGAATTCCGCTTCTTAGGGGAAGTGAGAAATTGCTGAGCTGACACCAAGTCCTGCAGTGTCCCTGTCACCTGCAGAGCCACCGCATCCTCGCCACGGTAGCGGGCATTGTGACAAAGGTTCTATGTCAGCTGGGTGTGGCAGCCAGGCGCGCCCTAGGGGATGGGGAGCCTGTCAGCCCCGGGCCTGTCACTGCCTGCTGGCCCTGCTGCCACCAGCCAGGCTTCTGAAAACTTGTCAAACCATGCCCAGACTTGGGGCCAGTTTGGCCCAAAGTCTCCAAGAGACAAGTCGGGAAGAAAGATATGGGAAAGAGGGAGAAAGCGAAGGGAGCAGGAGAAAGGGAAGGAAGAATAAAAAGTAGTGTTGGGCTGCAGGAGTGAGATGGAGGAATTGCAAGAAAAGAGGCAGGAAGCAGGAGAGTGAGAGAAAAGGAAAGAAGAGACATGCAGCCAGACGAGGGGTTATTGAGAGAGGATGGGACAGAGAAGAGGATGAGAAGCACATAAGGCAAGGCTAGGACAGGCAAGGCAAGGCTAGGTTGCAGGACATGTTTTTGCTTTATAGTTTCTAGCACATTCGTCTTCAGACTAGGAGGAAAGCCATAAGACCGTATGGATTAGGCCGAAGTAAAAACCCCAGCTACTTGAGACACTTAGACTAAGCCTAAAATACCAAGATCTGTCCATAAGGATGGTTTTTACACAGTACATCTACAACCTGCTGGCAGTACAAAAAAATAAGCTGCAGATCTCCTTAGGATGAGTCATGGTGCTTTGGGGCAGGGACCATTCATATCACGGGAATATTTCACAGTTTCTGCTCTGTTTTCAGTGTATGACACCAAAACACCCACCTGATGACATCCTTTCAAGAGCAAAGGCAGCAGTTTGCAGACTTCCGCTTCTCAGGGGAAGTGAGAAATTGCTGAGCTGACACCAAGTCCTGCAGTGTCCCTGTCACCTGCAGAGCCACCGCATCCTCGCCACGGTAGCGGGCATTGTGACAAAGGTTCTATGTCAGCTGGGTGTGGCAGCCAGGCACCCCCTAGGGGATGGGGAGCCTGTCAGCCCCGGTCCTGTCACTGCCTGGTGTCCCCGCTGCCACCAGCCAGGCCTCTGAAAACTTGTCAAACCATGCCCAGACTTGGGTCCAGTTTGGCCCAAAGTCTCCAAGAGACAAGTCGGGAAGAAAGATATGGGACAGAGGGAGAAAGCGAAGGGAGCAGGAGAAAGGGAAGGAAGAATAAAAAGTAGTGTTGGGCTGCAGGAGTGAGATGGAGGAGTTGCAAGAATAGAGGCAGGAAGCAGGAGAGTGAGAGAAAAGGAAAGAAGAGACATGCAGCCAGACGAGGGGTTAGTGAGAGAGGATGGGACAGAGAACAGGATGAGAAGGACATAAGGCAAGGCTAGGACAGGCAAGGACAGGCAAGGCAAGGCTAGGCTGCAGGACATGTTTTTGCTTTATAGTTTCTAGCACATTCGTCTTCAGACTAGGAGGAAAGCCATAAGACCGTATGGATTAGGCCCAAGCAAAAACCCCAACTACTTGAGACTTCTAGACTAAGCCTAAAATACCAAGATCTCTCCATAAGGATGGTTTTTATACTGTACTTCCACAATCTGCTGGCAGTACAAAAATATAAGCTACAGATCTCCTTAGGCTGAGTCATGGTGGTTTGTGGCAGGGACCATGCATATCATGGGAATATTTCACAGTTTCTGCTCTGTTTTCAGTGTATGACACCAAAACACCCACCTGATGACATCCTTTCAAGAGCAAAGGCAGCAATTTGCAGAATTCCGCTTCTTAGGGGAAGTGAGAAATTGCTGAGCTGACACCAAGTCCTGCAGTGTCCCTGTCACCTGCAGAGCCACCGCATCCTCGCCACGGTAGCGGGCATTGTGACAAAGGTTCTATGTCAGCTGGGTGTGGCAGCCAGGCGCGCCCTAGGGGATGGGGAGCCTGTCAGCCCCGGTCCTGTCACTGCCTGCTGGCCCTGCTGCCACCAGCCAGGCTTCTGAAAACTTGTCAAACCATGCCCAGACTTGGGGCCAGTTTGGCCCAAAGTCTCCAAGAGACAAGTCGGGAAGAAAGATATGGGAAAGAGGGAGAAAGCGAAGGGAGCAGGAGAAAGGGAAGGAAGAATAAAAAGTAGTGTTGGGCTGCAGGAGTGAGATGGAGGAATTGCAAGAAAAGAGGCAGGAAGCAGGAGAGTGAGAGAAAAGGAAAGAAGAGACATGCAGCCAGACGAGGGGTTATTGAGAGAGGATGGGACAGAGAAGAGGATGAGAAGCACATAAGGCAAGGCTAGGACAGGCAAGGCAAGGCTAGGTTGCAGGACATGTTTTTGCTTTATAGTTTCTAGCACATTCGTCTTCAGACTAGGAGGAAAGCCATAAGACCGTATGGATTAGGCCGAAGTAAAAACCCCAGCTACTTGAGACACTTAGACTAAGCCTAAAATACCAAGATCTGTCCATAAGGATGGTTTTTACACTGTACATCTACAACCTGCTGGCAGTACAAAAAAATAAGCTGCAGATCTCCTTAGGATGAGTCATGGTGCTTTGGGGCAGGGACCATTCATATCACGGGAATATTTCACAGTTTCTGCTCTGTTTTCAGTGTATGACACCAAAACACCCACCTGATGACATCCTTTCAAGAGCAAAGGCAGCAGTTTGCAGACTTCCGCTTCTCAGGGGAAGTGAGAAATTGCTGAGCTGACACCAAGTCCTGCAGTGTCCCTGTCACCTGCAGAGCCACCGCATCCTCGCCACGGTAGCGGGCATTGTGACAAAGGTTCTATGTCAGCTGGGTGTGGCAGCCAGGCACCCCCTAGGGGATGGGGAGCCTGTCAGCCCTGGTCCTGTCACTGCCTGGTGTCCCTGCTGCCACCAGCCAGGCCTCTGAGAACTTGTCAAACCATGCCCAGACTTGGGTCCAGTTTGGCCCAAAGTCTCCAAGAGACAAGTCGGGAAGAAAGATATGGGACAGAGGGAGAAAGCGAAGGGAGCAGGAGAAAGGGAAGGAAGAATAAAAAGTAGTGTTGGGCTGCAGGAGTGAGATGGAGGAGTTGCAAGAATAGAGGCAGGAAGCAGGAGAGTGAGAGAAAAGGAAAGAAGAGACATGCAGCCAGACGAGGGGTTAGTGAGAGAGGATGGGACAGAGAACAGGATGAGAAGGACATAAGGCAAGGCTAGGACAGGCAAGGACAGGCAAGGCAAGGCTAGGCTGCAGGACATGTTTTTGCTTTATAGTTTCTAGCACATTCGTCTTCAGACTAGGAGGAAAGCCATAAGACCGTATGGATTAGGCCCAAGCAAAAACCCCAACTACTTGAGACTCCTAGACTAAGCCTAAAATACCAAGATCTCTCCATAAGGATGGTTTTTATACTGTACTTCCACAATCTGCTGGCAGTACAAAAATATAAGCTACAGATCTCCTTAGGCTGAGTCATGGTGGTTTGTGGCAGGGACCATTCATATCACGGGAATATTTCACAGTTTCTGCTCTGTTTTCAGTGTATGACACCAAAACACCCACCTGATGACATCCTTTCAAGAGCAAAGGCAGCAGTTTGCAGACTTCCGCTTCTCAGGGGAAGTGAGAAATTGCTGAGCTGACACCAAGTCCTGCAGTGTCCCTGTCACCTGCAGAGCCACCGCATCCTCGCCACGGTAGCGGGCATTGTGACAAAGGTTCTATGTCAGCTGGGTGTGGCAGCCAGGCACCCCCTAGGGGATGGGGAGCCTGTCAGCCCCGGGCCTGTCACTGCCTGGTGTCCCTGCTGCCACCAGCCAGGCCTCTGAAAACTTGTCAAACCATGCCCAGACTTGGGTCCAGTTTGGCCCAAAGTCTCCAAGAGACAAGTCGGGAAGAAAGATATGGGACAGAGGGAGAAAGCGAAGGGAGCAGGAGAAAGGGAAGGAAGAATAAAAAGTAGTGTTGGGCTGCAGGAGTGAGATGGAGGAATTGCAAGAAAAGAGGCAGGAAGCAGGAGAGTGAGAGAAAAGGAAAGAAGAGACATGCAGCCAGACGAGGGGTTAGTGAGAGAGGATGGGACAGAGAACAGGATGAGAAGGACATAAGGCAAGGCTAGGACAGGCAAGGACAGGCAAGGCAAGGCTAGGCTGCAGGACATGTTTTTGCTTTATAGTTTCTATCACATTCGTCTTCAGACTAGGAGGAAAGCCATAAGACCGTATGGATTAGGCCCAAGCAAAAACCCCAACTACTTGAGACTCCTAGACTAAGCCTAAAATACCAAGATCTCTCCATAAGGATGGTTTTTATACTGTACTTCCACAATCTGCTGGCAGTACAAAAATATAAGCTACAGATCTCCTTAGGCTGAGTCATGGTGGTTTGTGGCAGGGACCATGCATATCATGGGAATATTTCACAGTTTCTGCTCTGTTTTCAGTGTATGACACCAAAACACCCACCTGATGACATCCTTTCAAGAGCAAAGGCAGCAATTTGCAGAATTCCGCTTCTTAGGGGAAGTGAGAAATTGCTGAGCTGACACCAAGTCCTGCAGTGTCCCTGTCACCTGCAGAGCCACCGCATCCTCGCCACGGTAGCGGGCATTGTGACAAAGGTTCTATGTCAGCTGGGTGTGGCAGCCAGGCGCCCCCTAGGGGATGGGGAGCCTGTCAGCCCCGGGCCTGTCACTGCCTGGTGTCCCTGCTGCCACCAGCCAGGCCTCTGAAAACTTGTCAAACCATGCCCAGACTTGGGTCCAGTTTGGCCCAAAGTCTCCAAGAGACAAGTCGGGAAGAAAGATATGGGACAGAGGGAGAAAGCGAAGGGAGCAGGAGAAAGGGAAGGAAGAATAAAAAGTAGTGTTGGGCTGCAGGAGTGAGATGGAGGAATTGCAAGAAAAGAGGCAGGAAGCAGGAGAGTGAGAGAAAAGGAAAGAAGAGACATGCAGCCAGACGAGGGGTTATTGAGAGAGGATGGGACAGAGAAGAGGATGAGAAGCACATAAGGCAAGGCTAGGACAGGCAAGGCAAGGCTAGGTTGCAGGACATGTTTTTGCTTTATAGTTTCTAGCACATTCGTCTTCAGACTAGGAGGAAAGCCATAAGACCGTATGGATTAGGCCGAAGTAAAAACCCCAGCTACTTGAGACACTTAGACTAAGCCTAAAATACCAAGATCTGTCCATAAGGATGGTTTTTACACTGTACATCTACAACCTGCTGGCAGTACAAAAAAATAAGCTGCAGATCTCCTTAGGATGAGTCATGGTGCTTTGGGGCAGGGACCATTCATATCACGGGAATATTTCACAGTTTCTGCTCTGTTTTCAGTGTATGACACCAAAACACCCACCTGATGACATCCTTTCAAGAGCAAAGGCAGCAGTTTGCAGACTTCCGCTTCTCAGGGGAAGTGAGAAATTGCTGAGCTGACACCAAGTCCTGCAGTGTCCCTGTCACCTGCAGAGCCACCGCATCCTCGCCACGGTAGCGGGCATTGTGACAAAGGTTCTATGTCAGCTGGGTGTGGCAGCCAGGCACCCCCTAGGGGATGGGGATCCTGTCAGCCCCGGGCCTGTCACTGCCTGGTGTCCCTGCTGCCACCAGCCAGGCCTCTGAAAACTTGTCAAACCATGCCCAGACTTGGGTCCAGTTTGGCCCAAAGTCTCCAAGAGACAAGTCGGGAAGAAAGATATGGGACAGAGGGAGAAAGCGAAGGGAGCAGGATAAAGGGAAGGAAGAATAAAAAGTAGTGTTGGGCTGCAGGAGTGAGATGGAGGAATTGCAAGAATAGAGGCAGGAAGCAGGAGAGTGAGAGAAAAGGAAAGAAGAGACATGCAGCCAGACGAGGGGTTAGTGAGAGAGGATGGGACAGAGAACAGGATGAGAAGGACATAGGGCAAGGCTAGGACAGGCAAGGACAGGCAAGGCAAGGCTAGGCTGCAGGACATGTTTTTGCTTTATAGTTTCTATCACATTCGTCTTCAGACTAGGAGGAAAGCCATAAGACCGTATGGATTAGGCCCAAGCAAAAACCCCAACTACTTGAGACTCCTAGACTAAGCCTAAAATACCAAGATCTCTCCATAAAGATGGTTTTTATACTGTACTTCCACAATCTGCTGGCAGTACAAAAATATAAGCTACAGATCTCCTTAGGCTGAGTCATGGTGGTTTGTGGCAGGGACCATGCATATCATGGGAATATTTCACAGCTTCTGCTCTGTTTTCAGTGTATGACACCAAAACACCCACCTGATGACATCCTTTCAAGAGCAAAGGCAGCAATTTGCAGACTTCCGCTTCTTAGGGGAAGTGAGAAATTGCTGAGCTGACACCAAGTCCTGCAGTGTCCCTGTCACCTGCAGAGCCACCGCATCCTCGCCACGGTAGCGGGCATTGTGACAAAGGTTCTATGTCAGCTGGGTGTGGCAGCCAGGCGCCCCCTAGGGGATGGGGAGCCTGTCAGCCCCGGGCCTGTCACTGCCTGGTGTCCCTGCTGCCACCAGCCAGGCCTCTGAAAACTTGTCAAACCATGCCCAGACTTGGGGCCAGTTTGGCCCAAAGTCTCCATGAGACAAGTCGGGAAGAAAGATATGGGACAGAGGGAGAAAGCGAAGGGAGCAGGAGAAAGGGAAGGAAGAATAAAAAGTAGTGTTGGGCTGCAGGAGTGAGATGGAGGAATTGCAAGAAAAGAGGCAGGAAGCAGGAGAGTGAGAGAAAAGGAAAGAAGAGACATGCAGCCAGACGAGGGGTTATTGAGAGAGGATGGGACAGAGAAGAGGATGAGAAGCACATAAGGCAAGGCTAGGACAGGCAAGGCAAGGCTTGGTTGCAGGACATGTTTTTGCTTTATAGTTTCTAGCACATTCGTCTTCAGACTAGGAGGAAAGCCATAAGACCGTATGGATTAGGCCGAAGTAAAAACCCCAGCTACTTGAGACACTTAAACTAAGCCTAAAATACCAAGATCTGTCCATAAGGATGGTTTTTACACTGTACATCTACAACCTGCTGGCAGTACAAAAAAATAAGCTGCAGATCTCCTTAGGATGAGTCATGGTGCTTTGGGGCAGGGACCATTCATATCACGGGAATATTTCACAGTTTCTGCTCTGTTTTCAGTGTATGACACCAAAACACCCACCTGATGACATCCTTTCAAGAGCAAAGGCAGCAGTTTGCAGACTTCCGCTTCTCAGGGGAAGTGAGAAATTGCTGAGCTGACACCAAGTCCTGCAGTGTCCCTGTCACCTGCAGAGCCACCGCATCCTCGCCACGGTAGCGGGCATTGTGACAAAGGTTCTATGTCAGCTGGGTGTGGCAGCCAGGCACCCCCTAGGGGATGGGGATCCTGTCAGGCCCGGGCCTGTCACTGCCTGGTGTCCCTGCTGCCACCAGCCAGGCCTCTGAAAACTTGTCAAACCATGCCCAGACTTGGGTCCAGTTTGGCCCAAAGTCTCCAAGAGACAAGTCGGGAAGAAAGATATGGGACAGAGGGAGAAAGCGAAGGGAGCAGGATAAAGGGAAGGAAGAATAAAAAGTAGTGTTGGGCTGCAGGAGTGAGATGGAGGAATTGCAAGAATAGAGGCAGGAAGCAGGAGAGTGAGAGAAAAGGAAAGAAGAGACATGCAGCCAGACGAGGGGTTAGTGAGAGAGGATGGGACAGAGAACAGGATGAGAAGGACATAGGGCAAGGCTAGGACAGGCAAGGACAGGCAAGGCAAGGCTAGGCTGCAGGACATGTTTTTGCTTTATAGTTTCTATCACATTCGTCTTCAGACTAGGAGGAAAGCCATAAGACCGTATGGATTAGGCCCAAGCAAAAACCCCAACTACTTGAGACTCCTAGACTAAGCCTAAAATACCAAGATCTCTCCATAAGGATGGTTTTTATACTGTACTTCCACAATCTGCTGGCAGTACAAAAATATAAGCTACAGATCTCCTTAGGCTGAGTCATGGTGGTTTGTGGCAGGGACCATGCATATCATGGGAATATTTCACAGTTTCTGCTCTGTTTTCAGTGTATGACACCAAAACACCTACCTCATGACATCCTTTCAAGAGCAAAGGCAGCAATTTGCAGACTTCCGCTTCTTAGGGGAAGTGAGAAATTGCTGAGCTGACACCAAGTCCTGCAGTGTCCCTGTCACCTGCAGAGGCACCGCATCCTCGCCACGGTAGCGGGCATTGTGACAAAGGTTCTATGTCAGCTGGGTGTGGCAGCCAGGCGCCCCCTAGGGGATGGGGAGCCTGTCAGCCCCGGGCCTGTCACTGCCTGGTGTCCCTGCTGCCACCAGCCAGGCCTCTGGAAACTTGTCAAACCATGCCCAGACTTGGGGCCAGTTTGGCCCAAAGTCTCCATGAGACAAGTCGGGAAGAAAGATATGGGACAGAGGGAGAAAGTGAAGGGAGCAGGAGAAAGGGAAGGAAGAATAAAAAGTAGTGTTGGGCTGCAGGAGTGAGATGGAGGAATTGCAAGAAAAGAGGCAGGAAGCAGGAGAGTGAGAGAAAAGGAAAGAAGAGACATGCAGCCAGACGAGGGGTTATTGAGAGAGGATGGGACAGAGAAGAGGATGAGAAGCACATAAGGCAAGGCTAGGACAGGCAAGGCAAGGCTAGGCTGCAGGACATGTTTTTGCTTTATAGTTTCTAGCACATTCGTCTTCAGACTAGGAGGAAAGCCATAATACCGTATGGATTAGGCCCAAGCAAAAACCCCAGCTACTTGAGACTCTTAGACTAAGCCTAAAATACCAAGATCTCTCCATAAGGATGGTTTTTATACTGTACTTCCACAATCTGCTGGCAGTACAAAAAAATAAGCTGCAGATCTCCTTAGGCTGAGTCATGGTGCTTTGGGGCAGGGACCATGCATATCATGGGAATATTTCACAGTTTCTGCTCTGTTTTCAGTGTATGACACCAAAACACCCACCTCATGACATCCTTTCAAGACCAAAGGCAGCAATTTGCAGAATTCCGCTTCTTAGGGGAAGTGAGAAATTGCTGAGCTGACTCCAAGTCCTGCAGTGTCCCTGTCACCTGCAGAGCCACTGCATCCTCGCCACGGTAGCGGGCATTGTGACAAAGGTTCTATGTCAGCTGGGTGTGGCAGCCAGGCGCCCCCTAGGGGATGGGGAGCCTGTCAGCCCCGGGCCTGTCACTGCCTGCTGGCCCTGCTGCCACCAGCCAGGCCTCTGAAAACTTGTCAAACCATGCCCAGACTTGGGGCCAGTTTGGCCCAAAGTCTCCAAGAGACAAGTCGGGAAGAAAGATATGGGACAGAGGGAGAAAGCGAAGGGAGCAGGAGAAAGGGAAGGAAGAATAAAAAGTAGTGTTGGGCTGCAGGAGTGAGATGGAGGAATTGCAAGAAAAGAGGCAGGAAGCAGGAGAGTGAGAGAAAAGGAAAGAAGAGACATGCAGCCAGACGAGGGGTTATTGAGAGAGGATGGGACAGAGAAGAGGATGAGAAGCACATAAGGCAAGGCTAGGACAGGCAAGGCAAGGCTTGGTTGCAGGACATGTTTTTGCTTTATAGTTTCTAGCACATTCGTCTTCAGACTAGGAGGAAAGCCATAAGACCGTATGGATTAGGCCGAAGTAAAAACCCCAGCTACTTGAGACACTTAAACTAAGCCTAAAATACCAAGATCTGTCCATAAGGATGGTTTTTACACTGTACATCTACAACCTGCTGGCAGTACAAAAAAATAAGCTGCAGATCTCCTTAGGATGAGTCATGGTGCTTTGGGGCAGGGACCATTCATATCACGGGAATATTTCACAGTTTCTGCTCTGTTTTCAGTGTATGACACCAAAACACCCACCTGATGACATCCTTTCAAGAGCAAAGGCAGCAGTTTGCAGACTTCCGCTTCTCAGGGGAAGTGAGAAATTGCTGAGCTGACACCAAGTCCTGCAGTGTCCCTGTCACCTGCAGAGCCACCGCATCCTCGCCACGGTAGCGGGCATTGTGACAAAGGTTCTATGTCAGCTGGGTGTGGCAGCCAGGCACCCCCTAGGGGATGGGGATCCTGTCAGCCCCGGGCCTGTCACTGCCTGGTGTCCCTGCTGCCACCAGCCAGGCCTCTGAAAACTTGTCAAACCATGCCCAGACTTGGGTCCAGTTTGGCCCAAAGTCTCCAAGAGACAAGTCGGGAAGAAAGATATGGGACAGAGGGAGAAAGCGAAGGGAGCAGGATAAAGGGAAGGAAGAATAAAAAGTAGTGTTGGGCTGCAGGAGTGAGATGGAGGAATTGCAAGAATAGAGGCAGGAAGCAGGAGAGTGAGAGAAAAGGAAAGAAGAGACATGCAGCCAGACGAGGGGTTAGTGAGAGAGGATGGGACAGAGAACAGGATGAGAAGGACATAGGGCAAGGCTAGGACAGGCAAGGACAGGCAAGGCAAGGCTAGGCTGCAGGACATGTTTTTGCTTTATAGTTTCTAGCACATTCGTCTTCAGACTAGGAGGAAAGCCATAAGACCGTATGGATTAGGCCCAAGCAAAAACCCCAACTACTTGAGACTCCTAGACTAAGCCTAAAATACCAAGATCTCTCCATAAGGATGGTTTTTATACTGTACTTCCACAATCTGCTGGCAGTACAAAAATATAAGCTACAGATCTCCTTAGGCTGAGTCATGGTGCTTTGGGGCAGGGACCATGCATATCATGGGAATATTTCACAGCTTCTGCTCTGTTTTCAGTGTATGACACCAAAACACCCACCTGATGACATCCTTTCAAGAGCAAAGGCAGCAATTTGCAGACTTCCGCTTCTTAGGGGAAGTGAGAAATTGCTGAGCTGACACCAAGTCCTGCAGTGTCCCTGTCACCTGCAGAGGCACCGCATCCTCGCCACGGTAGCGGGCATTGTGACAAAGGTTCTATGTCAGCTGGGTGTGGCAGCCAGGCGCCCCCTAGGGGATGGGGAGCCTGTCAGCCCCGGGCCTGTCACTGCCTGCTGGCCCTGCTGCCACCAGCCAGGCCTCTGAAAACTTGTCAAACCATGCCCAGACTTGGGGCCAGTTTGGCCCAAAGTCTCCATGAGACAAGTCGGGAAGAAAGATATGGGACAGAGGGAGAAAGCGAAGGGAGCAGGAGAAAGGGAAGGAAGAATAAAAAGTAGTGTTGGGCTGCAGGAGTGAGATGGAGGAATTGCAAGAAAAGAGGCAGGAAGCAGGAGAGTGAGAGAAAATTAAAGAAGAGACATGCAGCCAGACGAGGGGTTAGTGAGAGAGGATGGGACAGAGAACAGGATGAGAAGGAAATAAGGCAAGGCTAGGACAGGCAAGGACAGGCAAGGCAAGGCTAGGCTGCAGGACATGTTTTTGCTTTATAGTTTCTAGCACGTTCGTCTTCAGACTAGGAGAAAGCCATAAGACCGTATGGATTCGGCCCAAGCAAAAACCCCAGCTACTTGGGACACTTAGACTAAGCCTAAAATACAAAGATCTCTCCATAAGGATGGTTTTTATACTGTACTTCCGCGATCTGCTGGCAGTACAAAAAAAGAAGCTGCAGATCTCCTTAGGCTGAGTCATGGTGCTTTGGGGCAGGGACCATTCATATCACGGGAATATTTCACAGTTTCTGCTCTGTTTTCAGTGTATGACACCAAAACACCCACCTGATGACATCCTTTCAAGAGCAAAGGCAGCAATTTGCAGAATTCCGCTTCTTAGGGGAAGTGAGAAATTGCTGAGCTGACACCAAGTCCTGCAGTGTCCCTGTCACCTGCAGAGCCACCGCATTCTCGCCACGGTAGCGGGCATTGTGACAAAGGTTCTATGTCAGCTGGGTGTGGCAGCCAGGCGCCCCCTAGGGGATGGGGAGCCTGTCAGCCCCGGGCCTGTCACTGCCTGGTGTCCCTGCTGCCACCAGCCAGGCCTCTGAAAACTTGTCAAACCATGCCCAGACTTGGGGCCAGTTTGGCCCAAAGTCTCCAAGAGACAAGTCGGGAAGAAAGATATGGGACAGAGGGAGAAAGCGAAGGGAGCAGGAGAAAGGGAAGGAAGAATAAAAAGTAGTGTTGGGCTGCAGGAGTGAGATGGAGGAATTGCAAGAAAAGAGGCAGGAAGCAGGAGAGTGAGAGAAAAGGAAAGAAGAGACATGCAGCCAGACGAGGGGTTATTGAGAGAGGATGGGACAGAGAAGAGGATGAGAAGCACATAAGGCAAGGCTAGGACAGGCAAGGCAAGGCTAGGCTGCAGGACATGTTTTTGCTTTATAGTTTCTAGCACATTCGTCTTCAGACTAGGAGGAAAGCCATAAGACCGTATGGATTAGGCCCAAGCAAAAACCCCAGCTACTTGAGACTCTTAGACTAAGCCTAAAATACCAAGATCTCTCCATAAGGATGGTTTTTATACTGTACTTCCACAATCTGCTGGCAGTACAAAAAAATAAGCTGCAGATCTCCTTAGGCTGAGTCATGGTGCTTTGGGGCAGGGACCATGCATATCATGGGAATATTTCACAGTTTCTGCTCTGTTTTCAGTGTATGACACCAAAACACCCACCTGATGACATCCTTTCAAGAGCAAAGGCAGCAATTTGCAGAATTCCGCTTCTTAGGGGAAGTGAGAAATTGCTGAGCTGACACCAAGTCCTGCAGTGTCCCTGTCACCTGCAGAGCCACCGCATCCTCGCCACGGTAGCGGGCATTGTGACAAAGGTTCTATGTCAGCTGGGTGTGGCAGCCAGGCGCCCCCTAGGGAATGGGGAGCCTGTCAGCCCCGGGCCTGTCAATGCCTTGTGTCCCTGCTGCCACCAGCCAGGCCTCTGAAAACTTGTCAAACCATGCCCAGACTTGGGGCCAATTTGGCCCAAAGTCTGCAAGAGACAAGTCGGGAAGAAAGATATGGGACAGAGGGAGAAAGCGAAGGGAGCAGGAGAAAGGGAAGGAAGAATAAAAAGTAGTGTTGGGCTGCAGGAGTGAGATGGAGGAATTGCAAGAAAAGAGGCAGGAAGCAGGAGAGTGAGAGAAAAGGAAAGAAGAGACATGCAGCCAGACGAGGGGTTAGTGAGAGAGGATGGGACAGAGAACAGGATGAGAAGGACATAAGGCAAGGCTAGGACAGGCAAGGACAGGCAAGGCAAGGCTAGGCTGCAGGACATGTTTTTGCTTTATAGTTTCTATCACATTCGTCTTCAGACTAGGAGGAAAGCCATAAGACCGTATGGATTAGGCCCAAGCAAAAACCCCAACTACTTGAGACTCCTAGACTAAGCCTAAAATACCAAGATCTCTCCATAAGGATGGTTTTTATACTGTACTTCCACAATCTGCTGGCAGTACAAAAATATAAGCTACAGATCTCCTTAGGCTGAGTCATGGTGGTTTGTGGCAGGGACCATGCATATCATGGGAATATTTCACAGTTTCTGCTCTGTTTTCAGTGTATGACACCAAAACACCTACCTCATGACATCCTTTCAAGAGCAAAGGCAGCAATTTGCAGAATTCCGCTTCTTAGGGGAAGTGAGAAATTGCTGAGCTGACACCAAGTCCTGCAGTGTCCCTGTCACCTGCAGAGCCACCGCATCCTCGCCACGGTAGCGGGCATTGTGACAAAGGTTCTATGTCAGCTGGGTGTGGCAGCCAGGCGCCCCCTAGGGGATGGGGAGCCTGTCAGCCCCGGGCCTGTCACTGCCTGGTGTCCCTGCTGCCACCAGCCAGGCCTCTGAAAACTTGTCAAACCATGCCCAGACTTGGGGCCAGTTTGGCCCAAAGTCTCCATGAGACAAGTCGGGAAGAAAGATATGGGACAGAGGGAGAAAGTGAAGGGAGCAGGAGAAAGGGAAGGAAGAATAAAAAGTAGTGTTGGGCTGCAGGAGTGAGATGGAGGAATTGCAAGAAAAGAGGCAGGAAGCAGGAGAGTGAGAGAAAAGGAAAGAAGAGACATGCAGCCAGACGAGGGGTTATTGAGAGAGGATGGGACAGAGAAGAGGATGAGAAGCACATAAGGCAAGGCTAGGACAGGCAAGGCAAGGCTAGGCTGCAGGACATGTTTTTGCTTTATAGTTTCTAGCACATTCGTCTTCAGACTAGGAGGAAAGCCATAATACCGTATGGATTAGGCCCAAGCAAAAACCCCAGCTACTTGAGACTCTTAGACTAAGCCTAAAATACCAAGATCTCTCCATAAGGATGGTTTTTATACTGTACTTCCACAATCTGCTGGCAGTACAAAAAAATAAGCTGCAGATCTCCTTAGGCTGAGTCATGGTGCTTTGGGGCAGGGACCATGCATATCATGGGAATATTTCACAGTTTCTGCTCTGTTTTCAGTGTATGACACCAAAACACCCACCTCATGACATCCTTTCAAGACCAAAGGCAGCAATTTGCAGAATTCCGCTTCTTAGGGGAAGTGAGAAATTGCTGAGCTGACTCCAAGTCCTGCAGTGTCCCTGTCACCTGCAGAGCCACTGCATCCTCGCCACGGTAGCGGGCATTGTGACAAAGGTTCTATGTCAGCTGGGTGTGGCAGCCAGGCGCCCCCTAGGGGATGGGGAGCCTGTCAGCCCCGGGCCTGTCACTGCCTGGTGTCCCTGCTGCCACCAGCCAGGCCTCTGAAAACTTGTCAAACCATGCCCAGACTTGGGGCCAGTTTGGCCCAAAGTCTCCAAGAGACAAGTCGGGAAGAAAGATATGGGACAGAGGGAGAAAGCGAAGGGAGCAGGAGAAAGGGAAGGAAGAATAAAAAGTAGTGTTGGGCTGCAGGAGTGAGATGGAGGAATTGCAAGAAAAGAGGCAGGAAGCAGGAGAGTGAGAGAAAAGGAAAGAAGAGACATGCAGCCAGACGAGGGGTTAGTGAGAGAGGATGGGACAGAGAACAGGATGAGAAGGAAAGAAGGCAAGGCTAGGACAGGCAAGGACAGGCAAGGCAAGACAAGGCAAGGACAGGCAAGGACAGGCAAGGCAAGGCTAGGCTGCAGGACATGTTTTTGCTTTATAGTTTCTAGCACATTCGTCTTCAGACTAGGAGGAAAGCCATAAGACCGTATGGATTAGGCCCAAGCAAAAACCCCAGCTACTTGAGACTCTTAGACTAAGCCTAAAATACCAAGATCTCTCCATAAGGATGGTTTTTATACTGTACTTCCACAATCTGCTGGCAGTACAAAAAAATAAGCTGCAGATCTCCTTAGGCTGAGTCATGGTGCTTTGGGGCAGGGACCATGCATATCATGGGAATATTTCACAGTTTCTGCTCTGTTTTCAGTGTATGACACCAAAACACCCACCTGATGACATCCTTTCAAGAGCAAAGGCAGCAATTTGCAGAATTCCGCTTCTTAGGGGAAGTGAGAAATTGCTGAGCTGACACCAAGTCCTGCAGTGTCCCTGTCACCTGCAGAGCCACCGCATCCTCGCCACGGTAGCGGGCATTGTGACAAAGGTTCTATGTCAGCTGGGTGTGGCAGCCAGGCGCCCCCTAGGGAATGGGGAGCCCTTCAGCCCCGGGCCTGTCAATGCCTGGTGTCCCTGCTGCCACCAGCCAGGCCTCTGAAAACTTGTCAAACCATGCCCAGACTTGGGGCCAGTTTGGCCCAAAGTCTCCAAGAGACAAGTCGCGAAGAAAGATATGGGACAGAGGGAGAAAGCGAAGGGAGCAGGAGAAAGGGAAGGAAGAATATAAAGTAGTGTTGGGCTGCAGGAGTGAGATGGAGGAATTGCAAGAAAAGAGGCAGGAAGCAGGAGAGTGAGAGAAAAGGAAAGAAGAGACATGCAGCCAGACGAGGGGTTAGTGAGAGAGGATGGGACAGAGAACAGGATGAGAAGGACAGAAGGCAAGGCTAGGACAGGCAAGGACAGGCAAGGCAAGGCTAGGCTGCAGGACATGTTTTTGCTTTATAGTTTCTAGCACATTCGTCTTCAGACTAGGAGGAAAGCCATAAGACCGTATGGATTAGGCCCAAGCAAAAACCCCAGCTACTTGAGACACTTAGACTAAGCCTAAAATACCAAGATCTCCCCATAAGGATGGTTTTTATACTGTACTTCCACAATCTGCTGGCAGTACAAAAAAATAAGCTGCAGATCTCCTTAGGCTGAGTCATGGTGCTTTGGGGCAGGGACCATGCATATCATGGCAATATTTCACAGTTTCTGCTCTGTTTTCAGTGTATGACACCAAACCACCCACCTCATGACATTCTTTCAAGAACAAAGGCAGCAGTTTGCAGACTTCCTCTTCTCAGGGGAAGTGAGAAATTGCTGAGCTGACACCAAGTCCTGCAGTGTCCCTGTCACCTGCAGAGGCACCGCATCCTCGCCACAGTAGCGGGCATTGTGACAAAGGTTCTATGTCAGCTGGGTGTGGCAGCCAGGCGCGCCCTAGGGGATGGGGAGCCTGTCAGCCCCGGGCCTGTCACTGCCTGCTGGCCCTGCTGCCACCAGCCAGGCCTCTGAAAACTTGTCAAACCATGCCCAGACTTGGGGCCATTTTGGCCCAAAGTCTCCAAGAGACAAGTCGGGAAGAAAGATATGGGACAGAGGGAGAAAGCGAAGGGAGCAGGAGAAAGGGAAGGAAGAATAAAAAGTAGTGTTGGGCTGCAGGACTGAGATGGAGGAATTGCAAGAAAAGAGGCAGGAAGCAGGAGAGTGAGAGAAAAGGAAAGAAGAGACATGCAGCCAGACGAGGGGTTATTGAGAGAGGATGGGACAGAGAAGAGGATGAGAAGCACATAAGGCAAGGCTAGGACAGTCAAGGTGTCCTGGTTTTGTTAAAAACAAGTTTCTCTTTCAGTGAATTTTGTCTGTCAGCTAAAGCCTTCATATTAACTGCATTTTCCTGGAGCACCAGACACATGTTTTGGTAAACCTATCAATGGAATGCAAACTTAATGATAAGCACAGATGGACATCTCGCGAGAGGGGCGACGAGAAGAAAGAGACCAAGAAACTGACCAACTGGGTATAACATTCCATTCACGTGAATACTTCATATATAAGTGGGAGATCACGAGGATCTCGTGTTGCTTTTCCCTTTTCCCTGCTGCTTATGGCCGACCTTAGGAGAGGACCTTGCTAGTCATCCCTGCGAACTGAGGCCTAGTGACAGACTGAATCCAGCTCCGGTTGGCTGCAGAGTCTAATCCAGGACTTTGGGTGCCAGCTCTGCAGTTGCTGAGACTTTCAAGATTGGTTTTGTATATTTTGTATTATTTTCTCTATTCTTATTAGTAGCATTAGTAAAACATCTTTAATTTTTTCCAACTCTCTTCACTCTGTGCTTCTTTGCCTTCCAATCGCCTCTCCTTAGTTAAAAAGGGGGAGAGGGAGGGGGAAGTGTGTGGGGGGAGAGGGGGTTAACAATACATCTGCCAGGGTTTTATTGTCACCCCGCAATTTTAACCCTCTACAGATAATTGGCGCCCAACGTGGGGCAAGAGAAAGGGGTAAATTTGAAGATTTTTTGGCTTTTCCAGTGCTCTGACGTACCTTTCAGTTTTCTTGGCACGGTGCCAACTCATAGAGTTGTGATACTCGCGCGTCCGTTTGCTTTGGATATTATTTAGTTGTATTAAGGCAAAGTGAATTACACTGATTTAAAGATGTTATGGCATAAGTTGTATCAGTTATTTTCTACATTGTGCTCACTGATTCCATATCTGTGTTGGGCTTTCTTTTTAAATCGAAGTATTCATTATATAACAACAAGGAACTGGACAATGATCATGATGATACTGTGTGGTTTGTCACTGGTTTATTTCATTATACTGCAGCCGCTAATGAATTTCTACTCGCTTCTGCTTTACCTTGAAAAGCCTCCAGGAGAGATTAAAGAGCAGTACGGCTCTGTGTTTGCTAATTGGTCGAGCGAATCTTTAGAAAGGCTGACTAACAATACTTTCGTTTTTTCGCTAGGACAGTTTGCAAATGTTTTAGAGAATTTTGAATATCCTTGGAGTTTTGATAGAACTGTGATGGTGTTATCTGGTTTGCTGAATGTGTGTCAGTTTCTGCTTCTGTTAAGAGAAATGGCGTTCAACAGGAGGTTTGCGTCTCTTTGTTGTCCTGAGATTTGCGGTGCGTCATCGGAAGCTTTAGCAAAAAGCACTCCGAGCCGCTCGAGAAAGAGCAAAACAGCCAAAGCTGCCGCTGCAGCCACTGCCCCCACAACGGCGGCTTCGCAGGCTGAAGCTACAGCTCCTCCGCAGAGTTCCTCTGCCAAGGTCGCTGCAGATAACATTACTTCTCCAGCCTCAAAGGCTAACAAGGCAGCCCCCCCTTCTTCACACACTGGGCACTGTTGCTGCTGTAATCACTGTGACAGTCATTTAGACTCTGGAAATAAATCAAATGATGGTAAACCCATATCAGCATCAGTTGCTGGTTGTAAGAAAGTCACTAGAAAGACTACCCGTGCAGCAGATGATGGCACAGGGCCAACATCAACCCAAGGTGCACCATCAGGACAGGGAGGAGATGAAGTGACCACCACTCGGTCCTTTTCTCCAGGTGAGCTGAGAGATATGAGAAAAGACTTTAGTCGCCGTGAAGGCGAGAATATTTTAACCTGGCTGCTCCGATGCTGGGACAATGGGGCAGAAACAATTGAATTGGAAGGTGGTGAAGCCAGGCAGCTGGGATCTCTGTCAAGAGATTCCACCATTGATAGGGCAATTTCAAGAGAGTCTAATGCCACTAGTCTCTGGACCCGACTCCTGACAGCTATGAAAGTAAGATTTCCCTACAAGGAAGATTGTATATCCAAGTTAGGGAAATGGAATACTATGGAGAGAGGTATTCAGTTCCTGAGAGAATTAGCTGTGCGAGAGATCATCTATTTTGGATCAGACAACCAAGAGGGGACAGACCCAGATAAAATCAATTGTACACGATCTCTGTGGCGCAGATTTGTACAAAGTGCACCCCCTGCATATGCTAGGTCATTGGCAGGAATGGTCTGGTCAGCTGGAGGTCAACAAGAGATTAATGAAATGATTGAGCAGCTTCGGAACTTTGAGGACAGCCTTGCTGGTTCTCTACGGGCTTGTGTCTCTGCTGTAGAGAAACTGTGTGAAAAATCTGGTGACCGGTTTGAAAAGATATTGCAAGAAATCAAAGAACTCAGAGAAGACACGTACCATTCACGACCTGCACAAACCTATGTTTCAGCTATTAGGAAAAGGCGTTTCCAATCTCGAGAGAGAGGACAGAGGCAGCCCACAAAAAGAGGTTCACTGTGGTTCTTCCTACATGAGCAGGGAGAAAACATGAATAAGTGGCATGGAAGACCTACCTCAGAACTTCAGGAACGAGTACGTGAGCTAAAAGGAAAAACTCCTAGGAAGGTGGCTGCTCCAGTTTACAAAAGGAGCAGAAGAGATTCTGATGCTCTTGAAGGAACCTCTAATTCACACCCAGAGACTGTGCAAAACAGAAATTAGAGGTGCCCTGCCTCCAACCAGGTGGAGGAAAGGGATAACAGAGTTTATTGGACTGTCCAAATACGATGGCCTGGTACAACACACCCCCAGGAGTACAAAGCTTTAGTGGACACTGGTGCACAGTGCACGATAATTCCTTCTAATTATAAAGGAACGCAATCTATCAACATTGTTGGAGTGACTGGGGGATCCCAGGAACTGACTGTTGTAGAGGCTGAAATGAGCCTAACTGGAAAAAACTGGCAAAAGCATCCTATTGTGACTGGTCCAGATGCTCCGTGCATCCTTGGCATAGACTACCTCAGGAGAGGGTATTTTAAGGACCCAAAAGGGTATAGGTGGGCATTTGGTATAGCAGCTGTGGACACTGAGAAAATTGAACAGCTGTCTGATTTGCCTGGTCTCTCAGATGATCCTTCTGTTGTAGGACTGCTGATGGTTGACGATCAGCAGGTGCCAATTGCTACCACGACAGTGCATCGCCGGCAATATCGCACCAACCGAGACTCTTTGATTCCTATCCAGAAGTTGATCCTTCAATTGGAAAGCCAGGGTGTGATCAGTAAGACTCGTTCACCTTTTAACAGCCCAATCTGGCCAGTGCGTAAGTCTAGTGACGAGTGGAGACTAACTGTAGACTATCGTGGCCTGAATGAAGTTACACCACCACTGAGTGCTGCTGTGCCTGACATGCTAGAACTGCAATTTGAACTGGAGTCAAAGGCAGCTAAGTGGTATGCTACAATTGACATTGCTAATGCATTTTTCTCTATTCCTGTAGCAGCAGAGTGCAGGCCGCAGTTTGCTTTCACCTGGAGAGGCATCCAGTACACTTGGAATCGCTTGCCCCAGGGGTGGAAACACAGTCCTACCATCTGCCATGGACTGATCCAGACCACGCTGGAGCAAGGTAAAGCTCCAGAACACTTGCAGTATATTGATGACATCATCGTATGGGGCGACACAGCGAAAGAAGTCTTCGAGAAAGGTGAGAGAATAATTCAGATTCTTTTGGATGCTAGTTTTGCCATAAAACGAAGCAAGGTCAAGGGACCTGCACGAGAGATACAGTTTTTAGGAATAAAATGGCAAGATGGCCGTCGTCAGATCCCAATGGATGTGATCAACAAAATTGCAGCAATGTCTCCACCTACTAATAAAAAGGAGACACAGACTTTCTTGGGCATTGTAGGTTTTTGGAGAATGCATATTCCTGACTACAGCCAGATTGTGAGCCCTCTCTATCGAGTGACTCGTAAAAAGAACCAATTTGAGTGGGGCCCTGAACAACGACAAGCCTTTGAACAAATTAAGCGTGAGATAACTCATGCGGTGGCCCTTGGACCAGTTCGGACTGGACTAGATGTTAAAAATGTGCTCTACACTGCAGCCGGAGATAATGGACTTACCTGGAGCCTCTGGCAGAAAGCACCAGGAGAAACCCGAGGTCGACCCTTAGGTTTTTGGAGTCGAGGATACAAAGGATCTGAGGCCAACTATACTCCAACTGAAAAAGAGATACTAGCAGCATACGAAGGAGTTCGAGCTGCTTCAGAAGTGATCGGTACTGAAGCACAGCTCCTCCTGGCACCTCGACTGCCAGTGCTGAGTTGGATGTTCAAAGGGACGGTTCCCTCTCCACATCATGCAACCGAAGTTACGTGGAGTAAATGGATTGCATTGATCACGCAACGAGCTCGAATTGGAAATCCCAATCGCCCAGGGATCTTAGAAGTGATTACAGACTGGCCAGAAAGCAAAGACTTTGGGATGTCTCCAGATGAGGAGGAAGTAAAACGTGCTGAAGAAGCACCACCATATAATACTCTTTCAGAGACTGATAAGCAGTATGCACTGTTCACAGATGGATCCTGTCGTCTTGTAGGAAAACATCGAAGGTGGAAAGCTGCTGTGTGGAGTCCCACACGACAAGTTACAGAAGCCACTGAAGGACAAGGTGAATCTAGTCAATTTGCAGAAGTGAAAGCCATCCAGCTGGCTTTGGACATTGCTGAACGAGAGAAGTGGCCAATACTTTATCTCTATACTGACTCATGGATGGTAGCAAATGCCTTGTGGGGATGGCTACAGCAATGGAAGAAAAGCAACTGGCAGCGCAGAGGTAAACCCATTTGGGCTGCCACACTGTGGCAAGACATTGCTGCTCAGCTAGAGAGCCTGCCTGTGAAAGTTCGGCATGTAGATGCTCATGTGCCTAAAAGTCGAGCCACCGAGGAACATCTAAACAACCAACAAGCGGACCAAGCTGCTAAGATTAAAGTAGCTGAGGTGGACTTGGACTGGCAACATAAAGGTGAACTTTTCCTAGCTCGGTGGGCCCATGATGCTTCAGGGCATCAAGGTAGAGATGCAACATATAAATGGGCTCGCGATCGAGGGGTGGATTTAACTATGGACACTATTTCACAGGTTATTCATGAATGTGAGACTTGCGCCGAAATCAAACAAGCAAAACGGTTAAAGCCTATATGGTATGGGGGGCGATGGTTAAAGTATAAGTATGGAGAAGCTTGGCAGATTGATTATATTACACTTCCACAAACACGTCAAGGTAAGCGTTATGTACTTACAATGGTGGAAGCAACCACTGGATGGTTGGAAACATATGCCGTACCTCATGCTACAGCCCGAAATACTATCTTGGGCCTTGAAAAGCAAGTCCTTTGGCGACACGGTACGCCAGAAAGAATTGAATCAGACAATGGTACTCATTTCAAAAACAGTCTTATAGACAATTGGGCCAAAGAACATGGTATTGAGTGGGTATATCATATTCCATATCATGCACCAGCCTCTGGGAAAATTGAAAGGTACAATGGTTTGCTAAAAACAACACTAAAGGCACTTGGTGGTGGAACCTTTAAAAATTGGGACTCACATTTAGCAAAAGCCACTTGGTTGGTCAACACCAGGGGATCAACCAATCGAGCCGGGCCTGCCCAATCAGAAATTCTATGGACTGTAGAAGGAGATAAAGTCCCTGTAGTACACATGAAAAACATGTTAGGAAAGGCAGTCTGGGTTACTCCTGCCTCAGGCAAAGGCAAGCCCATTCGTGGGATTGTTTTTGCCCAGGGACCTGGCAGCACCTGGTGGGTGATGCTTAAGGATGGAGAAGTTAGGTGTGTACCTCAAGGGGATTTGAGTTTAGGTGAAAATATGCAATACTGAACTGCATAATGTGAATTGCCATGCTAACAGTGTTTAATAAGTGTTTTTCAGATCAAAACAGTGATGATGAAACCAGAGCTAGCTTCTTCGAGTGGCGCCTGACAACTTCTTCGAAGTTGATGTCTTTAACCCACAAACAGTGGTCATGAGATGTACTTGTACCATTTTTCCTGCCCTGGGAGACTGTCGTGACAAAATGAACTTAATGAACTTTTCAAAGGATGGTCCACTGATTAATTACTCCTGTGTATATATGTGCATATGTGTATATATATAGTAGTAGTGATTAATTAGATTATATTGATAGATTGTATTGATAAGGTTTAAGCATTCAGTGAATGGCATATTATAAGGGGTGGAATGTCCTGGTTTTGTTAAAAACAAGTTTCTCTTTCAGTGAATTTTGTCTGTCAGCTAAAGCCTTCATATTAACTGCATTTTCCTGGAGCACCAGACACATGTTTTGGTAAACCTATCAATGGAATGCAAACTTAATGATAAGCACAGATGGACATCTCGCGAGAGGGGCGACGAGAAGAAAGAGACCAAGAAACTGACCAACTGGGTATAACATTCCATTCACGTGAATACTTCATATATAAGTGGGAGATCACGAGGATCTCGTGTTGCTTTTCCCTTTTCCCTGCTGCTTATGGCCGACCTTAGGAGAGGACCTTGCTAGTCATCCCTGCGAACTGAGGCCTAGTGACAGACTGAATCCAGCTCCGGTTGGCTGCAGAGTCTAATCCAGGACTTTGGGTGCCAGCTCTGCAGTTGCTGAGACTTTCAAGATTGGTTTTGTATATTTTGTATTATTTTCTCTATTCTTATTAGTAGCATTAGTAAAACATCTTTAATTTTTTCCAACTCTCTTCACTCTGTGCTTCTTTGCATTCCAATCGCCTCTCCTTAGTTAAAAAGGGGGAGAGGGAGGGGGAAGTGTGGGGGGGGAGAGGGGGTTAACAATACATCTGCCAGGGTTTTATTTTCACCCCGCAATTTTAACCCTCTACACAAGGCAAGGCTAGGTTGCAGGACATGTTTTTGCTTTATAGTTTCTAGCACATTCGTCTTCAGACTAGGAGGAAAGCCATAAGACCGTATGGATTAGGCCGAAGTAAAAACCCCAGCTACTTGAGACACTTAGACTAAGCCTAAAATACCAAGATCTGTCCATAAGGATGGTTTTTATACTGTACTTCTACAACCTGCTGGCAGTACAAAAAAATAAGCTGCAGATCTCCTTAGGCTGAGTCATGGTGCTTTGGGGCAGGGACCATTCATATCACGGGAATATTTCACAGTTTCTGCTCTGTTTTCAGTGTATGACACCAAAACACCTACCTCATGACATCCTTTCAAGAGCAAAGGCAGCAATTTGCAGAATTCCGCTTCTTAGGGGAAGTGAGAAATTGCTGAGCTGACACCAAGTCCTGCAGTGTCCCTGTCACCTGCAGAGCCACCGCATCCTCGCCACGGTAGCGGGCATTGTGACAAAGGTTCTATGTCAGCTGGGTGTGGCAGCCAGGCGCCCCCTAGGGGATGGGGAGCCTGTCAGCCCCGGGCCTGTCACTGCCTGGTGTCCCTGCTGCCACCAGCCAGGCCTCTGAAAACTTGTCAAACCATGCCCAGACTTGGGGCCAGTTTGGCCCAAAGTCTCCATGAGACAAGTCGGGAAGAAAGATATGGGACAGAGGGAGAAAGTGAAGGGAGCAGGAGAAAGGGAAGGAAGAATAAAAAGTAGTGTTGGGCTGCAGGAGTGAGATGGAGGAATTGCAAGAAAAGAGGCAGGAAGCAGGAGAGTGAGAGAAAAGGAAAGAAGAGACATGCAGCCAGACGAGGGGTTATTGAGAGAGGATGGGACAGAGAAGAGGATGAGAAGCACATAAGGCAAGGCTAGGACAGGCAAGGCAAGGCTAGGCTGCAGGACATGTTTTTGCTTTATAGTTTCTAGCACATTCGTCTTCAGACTAGGAGGAAAGCCATAATACCGTATGGATTAGGCCCAAGCAAAAACCCCAGCTACTTGAGACTCTTAGACTAAGCCTAAAATACCAAGATCTGTCCATAAGGATGGTTTTTATACTGTACTTCCACAATCTGCTGGCAGTACAAAAAAATAAGCTGCAGATCTCCTTAGGCTGAGTCATGGTGCTTTGGGGCAGGGACCATGCATATCATGGGAATATTTCACAGTTTCTGCTCTGTTTTCAGTGTATGACACCAAAACACCCACCTCATGACATCCTTTCAAGACCAAAGGCAGCAATTTGCAGAATTCCGCTTCTTAGGGGAAGTGAGAAATTGCTGAGCTGACTCCAAGTCCTGCAGTGTCCCTGTCACCTGCAGAGCCACTGCATCCTCGCCACGGTAGCGGGCATTGTGACAAAGGTTCTATGTCAGCTGGGTGTGGCAGCCAGGCGCCCCCTAGGGGATGGGGAGCCTGTCAGCCCCGGGCCTGTCACTGCCTGGTGTCCCTGCTGCCACCAGCCAGGCCTCTGAAAACTTGTCAAACCATGCCCAGACTTGGGGCCAGTTTGGCCCAAAGTCTCCAAGAGACAAGTCGGGAAGAAAGATATGGGACAGAGGGAGAAAGCGAAGGGAGCAGGAGAAAGGGAAGGAAGAATAAAAAGTAGTGTTGGGCTGCAGGAGTGAGATGGAGGAATTGCAAGAAAAGAGGCAGGAAGCAGGAGAGTGAGAGAAAAGGAAAGAAGAGACATGCAGCCAGACGAGGGGTTAGTGAGAGAGGATGGGACAGAGAACAGGATGAGAAGGAAAGAAGGCAAGGCTAGGACAGGCAAGGACAGGCAAGGCAAGACAAGGCAAGGACAGGCAAGGACAGGCAAGGCAAGGCTAGGCTGCAGGACATGTTTTTGCTTTATAGTTTCTAGCACATTCGTCTTCAGACTAGGAGGAAAGCCATAAGACCGTATGGATTAGGCCCAAGCAAAAACCCCAGCTACTTGAGACTCTTAGACTAAGCCTAAAATACCAAGATCTCTCCATAAGGATGGTTTTTATACTGTACTTCCACAATCTGCTGGCAGTACAAAAAAATAAGCTGCAGATCTCCTTAGGCTGAGTCATGGTGCTTTGGGGCAGGGACCATGCATATCATGGGAATATTTCACAGTTTCTGCTCTGTTTTCAGTGTATGACACCAAAACACCCACCTGATGACATCCTTTCAAGAGCAAAGGCAGCAATTTGCAGAATTCCGCTTCTTAGGGGAAGTGAGAAATTGCTGAGCTGACACCAAGTCCTGCAGTGTCCCTGTCACCTGCAGAGCCACCGCATCCTCGCCACGGTAGCGGGCATTGTGACAAAGGTTCTATGTCAGCTGGGTGTGGCAGCCAGGCGCCCCCTAGGGAATGGGGAGCCCTTCAGCCCCGGGCCTGTCAATGCCTGGTGTCCCTGCTGCCACCAGCCAGGCCTCTGAAAACTTGTCAAACCATGCCCAGACTTGGGGCCAGTTTGGCCCAAAGTCTCCAAGAGACAAGTCGCGAAGAAAGATATGGGACAGAGGGAGAAAGCGAAGGGAGCAGGAGAAAGGGAAGGAAGAATATAAAGTAGTGTTGGGCTGCAGGAGTGAGATGGAGGAATTGCAAGAAAAGAGGCAGGAAGCAGGAGAGTGAGAGAAAAGGAAAGAAGAGACATGCAGCCAGACGAGGGGTTAGTGAGAGAGGATGGGACAGAGAACAGGATGAGAAGGACATAAGGCAAGGCTAGGACAGGCAAGGACAGGCAAGGCAAGGCTAGGCTGCAGGACATGTTTTTGCTTTATAGTTTCTAGCACATTCGTCTTCAGACTAGGAGGAAAGCCATAAGACCGTATGGATTAGGCCCAAGCAAAAACCCCAGCTACTTGAGACACTTAGACTAAGCCTAAAATACCAAGATCTCCCCATAAGGATGGTTTTTATACTGTACTTCCACAATCTGCTGGCAGTACAAAAAAATAAGCTGCAGATCTCCTTAGGCTGAGTCATGGTGCTTTGGGGCAGGGACCATGCATATCATGGCAATATTTCACAGTTTCTGCTCTGTTTTCAGTGTATGACACCAAACCACCCACCTCATGACATTCTTTCAAGAACAAAGGCAGCAGTTTGCAGACTTCCTCTTCTCAGGGGAAGTGAGAAATTGCTGAGCTGACACCAAGTCCTGCAGTGTCCCTGTCACCTGCAGAGGCACCGCATCCTCGCCACAGTAGCGGGCATTGTGACAAAGGTTCTATGTCAGCTGGGTGTGGCAGCCAGGCGCGCCCTAGGGGATGGGGAGCCTGTCAGCCCCGGGCCTGTCACTGCCTGCTGGCCCTGCTGCCACCAGCCAGGCCTCTGAAAACTTGTCAAACCATGCCCAGACTTGGGGCCATTTTGGCCCAAAGTCTCCAAGAGACAAGTCGGGAAGAAAGATATGGGACAGAGGGAGAAAGCGAAGGGAGCAGGAGAAAGGGAAGGAAGAATAAAAAGTAGTGTTGGGCTGCAGGACTGAGATGGAGGAATTGCAAGAAAAGAGGCAGGAAGCAGGAGAGTGAGAGAAAAGGAAAGAAGAGACATGCAGCCAGACGAGGGGTTATTGAGAGAGGATGGGACAGAGAAGAGGATGAGAAGCACATAAGGCAAGGCTAGGACAGGCAAGGTGTCCTGGTTTTGTTAAAAACAAGTTTCTCTTTCAGTGAA
Organism: Columba livia; assembly: GCF_036013475.1. Classification (NCBI taxonomy): domain Eukaryota; kingdom Metazoa; phylum Chordata; class Aves; order Columbiformes; family Columbidae; genus Columba; species Columba livia. The sequence goes on along the minus strand of NW_027043007.1, from coordinate 3,622,433 downwards.
TTTTGTCTGTCAGCTAAAGCCTTCATATTAACTGCATTTTCCTGGAGCACCAGACACATGTTTTGGTAAACCTATCAATGGAATGCAAACTTAATGATAAGCACAGATGGACATCTCGCGAGAGGGGCGACGAGAAGAAAGAGACCAAGAAACTGACCAACTGGGTATAACATTCCATTCACGTGAATACTTCATATATAAGTGGGAGATCACGAGGATCTCGTGTTGCTTTTCCCTTTTCCCTGCTGCTTATGGCCGACCTTAGGAGAGGACCTTGCTAGTCATCCCTGCGAACTGAGGCCTAGTGACAGACTGAATCCAGCTCCGGTTGGCTGCAGAGTCTAATCCAGGACTTTGGGTGCCAGCTCTGCAGTTGCTGAGACTTTCAAGATTGGTTTTGTATATTTTGTATTATTTTCTCTATTCTTATTAGTAGCATTAGTAAAACATCTTTAATTTTTTCCAACTCTCTTCACTCTGTGCTTCTTTGCCTTCCAATCGCCTCTCCTTAGTTAAAAAGGGGGAGAGGGAGGGGGAAGTGTGTGGGGGGAGAGGGGGTTAACAATACATCTGCCAGGGTTTTATTGTCACCCCGCAATTTTAACCCTCTACAGATAATTGGCGCCCAACGTGGGGCAAGAGAAAGGGGTAAATTTGAAGATTTTTTGGCTTTTCCAGTGCTCTGACGTACCTTTCAGTTTTCTTGGCACGGTGCCAACTCATAGAGTTGTGATACTCGCGCGTCCGTTTGCTTTGGATATTATTTAGTTGTATTAAGGCAAAGTGAATTACACTGATTTAAAGATGTTATGGCATAAGTTGTATCAGTTATTTTCTACATTGTGCTCACTGATTCCATATCTGTGTTGGGCTTTCTTTTTAAATCGAAGTATTCATTATATAACAACAAGGAACTGGACAATGATCATGATGATACTGTGTGGTTTGTCACTGGTTTATTTCATTATACTGCAGCCGCTAATGAATTTCTACTCGCTTCTGCTTTACCTTGAAAAGCCTCCAGGAGAGATTAAAGAGCAGTACGGCTCTGTGTTTGCTAATTGGTCGAGCGAATCTTTAGAAAGGCTGACTAACAATACTTTCGTTTTTTCGCTAGGACAGTTTGCAAATGTTTTAGAGAATTTTGAATATCCTTGGAGTTTTGATAGAACTGTGATGGTGTTATCTGGTTTGCTGAATGTGTGTCAGTTTCTGCTTCTGTTAAGAGAAATGGCGTTCAACAGGAGGTTTGCGTCTCTTTGTTGTCCTGAGATTTGCGGTGCGTCATCGGAAGCTTTAGCAAAAAGCACTCCGAGCCGCTCGAGAAAGAGCAAAACAGCCAAAGCTGCCGCTGCAGCCACTGCCCCCACAACGGCGGCTTCGCAGGCTGAAGCTACAGCTCCTCCGCAGAGTTCCTCTGCCAAGGTCGCTGCAGATAACATTACTTCTCCAGCCTCAAAGGCTAACAAGGCAGCCCCCCCTTCTTCACACACTGGGCACTGTTGCTGCTGTAATCACTGTGACAGTCATTTAGACTCTGGAAATAAATCAAATGATGGTAAACCCATATCAGCATCAGTTGCTGGTTGTAAGAAAGTCACTAGAAAGACTACCCGTGCAGCAGATGATGGCACAGGGCCAACATCAACCCAAGGTGCACCATCAGGACAGGGAGGAGATGAAGTGACCACCACTCGGTCCTTTTCTCCAGGTGAGCTGAGAGATATGAGAAAAGACTTTAGTCGCCGTGAAGGCGAGAATATTTTAACCTGGCTGCTCCGATGCTGGGACAATGGGGCAGAAACAATTGAATTGGAAGGTGGTGAAGCCAGGCAGCTGGGATCTCTGTCAAGAGATTCCACCATTGATAGGGCAATTTCAAGAGAGTCTAATGCCACTAGTCTCTGGACCCGACTCCTGACAGCTATGAAAGTAAGATTTCCCTACAAGGAAGATTGTATATCCAAGTTAGGGAAATGGAATACTATGGAGAGAGGTATTCAGTTCCTGAGAGAATTAGCTGTGCGAGAGATCATCTATTTTGGATCAGACAACCAAGAGGGGACAGACCCAGATAAAATCAATTGTACACGATCTCTGTGGCGCAGATTTGTACAAAGTGCACCCCCTGCATATGCTAGGTCATTGGCAGGAATGGTCTGGTCAGCTGGAGGTCAACAAGAGATTAATGAAATGATTGAGCAGCTTCGGAACTTTGAGGACAGCCTTGCTGGTTCTCTACGGGCTTGTGTCTCTGCTGTAGAGAAACTGTGTGAAAAATCTGGTGACCGGTTTGAAAAGATATTGCAAGAAATCAAAGAACTCAGAGAAGACACGTACCATTCACGACCTGCACAAACCTATGTTTCAGCTATTAGGAAAAGGCGTTTCCAATCTCGAGAGAGAGGACAGAGGCAGCCCACAAAAAGAGGTTCACTGTGGTTCTTCCTACATGAGCAGGGAGAAAACATGAATAAGTGGCATGGAAGACCTACCTCAGAACTTCAGGAACGAGTACGTGAGCTAAAAGGAAAAACTCCTAGGAAGGTGGCTGCTCCAGTTTACAAAAGGAGCAGAAGAGATTCTGATGCTCTTGAAGGAACCTCTAATTCACACCCAGAGACTGTGCAAAACAGAAATTAGAGGTGCCCTGCCTCCAACCAGGTGGAGGAAAGGGATAACAGAGTTTATTGGACTGTCCAAATACGATGGCCTGGTACAACACACCCCCAGGAGTACAAAGCTTTAGTGGACACTGGTGCACAGTGCACGATAATTCCTTCTAATTATAAAGGAACGCAATCTATCAACATTGTTGGAGTGACTGGGGGATCCCAGGAACTGACTGTTGTAGAGGCTGAAATGAGCCTAACTGGAAAAAACTGGCAAAAGCATCCTATTGTGACTGGTCCAGATGCTCCGTGCATCCTTGGCATAGACTACCTCAGGAGAGGGTATTTTAAGGACCCAAAAGGGTATAGGTGGGCATTTGGTATAGCAGCTGTGGACACTGAGAAAATTGAACAGCTGTCTGATTTGCCTGGTCTCTCAGATGATCCTTCTGTTGTAGGACTGCTGATGGTTGACGATCAGCAGGTGCCAATTGCTACCACGACAGTGCATCGCCGGCAATATCGCACCAACCGAGACTCTTTGATTCCTATCCAGAAGTTGATCCTTCAATTGGAAAGCCAGGGTGTGATCAGTAAGACTCGTTCACCTTTTAACAGCCCAATCTGGCCAGTGCGTAAGTCTAGTGACGAGTGGAGACTAACTGTAGACTATCGTGGCCTGAATGAAGTTACACCACCACTGAGTGCTGCTGTGCCTGACATGCTAGAACTGCAATTTGAACTGGAGTCAAAGGCAGCTAAGTGGTATGCTACAATTGACATTGCTAATGCATTTTTCTCTATTCCTGTAGCAGCAGAGTGCAGGCCGCAGTTTGCTTTCACCTGGAGAGGCATCCAGTACACTTGGAATCGCTTGCCCCAGGGGTGGAAACACAGTCCTACCATCTGCCATGGACTGATCCAGACCACGCTGGAGCAAGGTAAAGCTCCAGAACACTTGCAGTATATTGATGACATCATCGTATGGGGCGACACAGCGAAAGAAGTCTTCGAGAAAGGTGAGAGAATAATTCAGATTCTTTTGGATGCTAGTTTTGCCATAAAACGAAGCAAGGTCAAGGGACCTGCACGAGAGATACAGTTTTTAGGAATAAAATGGCAAGATGGCCGTCGTCAGATCCCAATGGATGTGATCAACAAAATTGCAGCAATGTCTCCACCTACTAATAAAAAGGAGACACAGACTTTCTTGGGCATTGTAGGTTTTTGGAGAATGCATATTCCTGACTACAGCCAGATTGTGAGCCCTCTCTATCGAGTGACTCGTAAAAAGAACCAATTTGAGTGGGGCCCTGAACAACGACAAGCCTTTGAACAAATTAAGCGTGAGATAACTCATGCGGTGGCCCTTGGACCAGTTCGGACTGGACTAGATGTTAAAAATGTGCTCTACACTGCAGCCGGAGATAATGGACTTACCTGGAGCCTCTGGCAGAAAGCACCAGGAGAAACCCGAGGTCGACCCTTAGGTTTTTGGAGTCGAGGATACAAAGGATCTGAGGCCAACTATACTCCAACTGAAAAAGAGATACTAGCAGCATACGAAGGAGTTCGAGCTGCTTCAGAAGTGATCGGTACTGAAGCACAGCTCCTCCTGGCACCTCGACTGCCAGTGCTGAGTTGGATGTTCAAAGGGACGGTTCCCTCTCCACATCATGCAACCGAAGTTACGTGGAGTAAATGGATTGCATTGATCACGCAACGAGCTCGAATTGGAAATCCCAATCGCCCAGGGATCTTAGAAGTGATTACAGACTGGCCAGAAAGCAAAGACTTTGGGATGTCTCCAGATGAGGAGGAAGTAAAACGTGCTGAAGAAGCACCACCATATAATACTCTTTCAGAGACTGATAAGCAGTATGCACTGTTCACAGATGGATCCTGTCGTCTTGTAGGAAAACATCGAAGGTGGAAAGCTGCTGTGTGGAGTCCCACACGACAAGTTACAGAAGCCACTGAAGGACAAGGTGAATCTAGTCAATTTGCAGAAGTGAAAGCCATCCAGCTGGCTTTGGACATTGCTGAACGAGAGAAGTGGCCAATACTTTATCTCTATACTGACTCATGGATGGTAGCAAATGCCTTGTGGGGATGGCTACAGCAATGGAAGAAAAGCAACTGGCAGCGCAGAGGTAAACCCATTTGGGCTGCCACACTGTGGCAAGACATTGCTGCTCAGCTAGAGAGCCTGCCTGTGAAAGTTCGGCATGTAGATGCTCATGTGCCTAAAAGTCGAGCCACCGAGGAACATCTAAACAACCAACAAGCGGACCAAGCTGCTAAGATTAAAGTAGCTGAGGTGGACTTGGACTGGCAACATAAAGGTGAACTTTTCCTAGCTCGGTGGGCCCATGATGCTTCAGGGCATCAAGGTAGAGATGCAACATATAAATGGGCTCGCGATCGAGGGGTGGATTTAACTATGGACACTATTTCACAGGTTATTCATGAATGTGAGACTTGCGCCGAAATCAAACAAGCAAAACGGTTAAAGCCTATATGGTATGGGGGGCGATGGTTAAAGTATAAGTATGGAGAAGCTTGGCAGATTGATTATATTACACTTCCACAAACACGTCAAGGTAAGCGTTATGTACTTACAATGGTGGAAGCAACCACTGGATGGTTGGAAACATATGCCGTACCTCATGCTACAGCCCGAAATACTATCTTGGGCCTTGAAAAGCAAGTCCTTTGGCGACACGGTACGCCAGAAAGAATTGAATCAGACAATGGTACTCATTTCAAAAACAGTCTTATAGACAATTGGGCCAAAGAACATGGTATTGAGTGGGTATATCATATTCCATATCATGCACCAGCCTCTGGGAAAATTGAAAGGTACAATGGTTTGCTAAAAACAACACTAAAGGCACTTGGTGGTGGAACCTTTAAAAATTGGGACTCACATTTAGCAAAAGCCACTTGGTTGGTCAACACCAGGGGATCAACCAATCGAGCCGGGCCTGCCCAATCAGAAATTCTATGGACTGTAGAAGGAGATAAAGTCCCTGTAGTACACATGAAAAACATGTTAGGAAAGGCAGTCTGGGTTACTCCTGCCTCAGGCAAAGGCAAGCCCATTCGTGGGATTGTTTTTGCCCAGGGACCTGGCAGCACCTGGTGGGTGATGCTTAAGGATGGAGAAGTTAGGTGTGTACCTCAAGGGGATTTGAGTTTAGGTGAAAATATGCAATACTGAACTGCATAATGTGAATTGCCATGCTAACAGTGTTTAATAAGTGTTTTTCAGATCAAAACAGTGATGATGAAACCAGAGCTAGCTTCTTCGAGTGGCGCCTGACAACTTCTTCGAAGTTGATGTCTTTAACCCACAAACAGTGGTCATGAGATGTACTTGTACCATTTTTCCTGCCCTGGGAGACTGTCGTGACAAAATGAACTTAATGAACTTTTCAAAGGATGGTCCACTGATTAATTACTCCTGTGTATATATGTGCATATGTGTATATATATAGTAGTAGTGATTAATTAGATTATATTGATAGATTGTATTGATAAGGTTTAAGCATTCAGTGAATGGCATATTATAAGGGGTGGAATGTCCTGGTTTTGTTAAAAACAAGTTTCTCTTTCAGTGAATTTTGTCTGTCAGCTAAAGCCTTCATATTAACTGCATTTTCCTGGAGCACCAGACACATGTTTTGGTAAACCTATCAATGGAATGCAAACTTAATGATAAGCACAGATGGACATCTCGCGAGAGGGGCGACGAGAAGAAAGAGACCAAGAAACTGACCAACTGGGTATAACATTCCATTCACGTGAATACTTCATATATAAGTGGGAGATCACGAGGATCTCGTGTTGCTTTTCCCTTTTCCCTGCTGCTTATGGCCGACCTTAGGAGAGGACCTTGCTAGTCATCCCTGCGAACTGAGGCCTAGTGACAGACTGAATCCAGCTCCGGTTGGCTGCAGAGTCTAATCCAGGACTTTGGGTGCCAGCTCTGCAGTTGCTGAGACTTTCAAGATTGGTTTTGTATATTTTGTATTATTTTCTCTATTCTTATTAGTAGCATTAGTAAAACATCTTTAATTTTTTCCAACTCTCTTCACTCTGTGCTTCTTTGCATTCCAATCGCCTCTCCTTAGTTAAAAAGGGGGAGAGGGAGGGGGAAGTGTGGGGGGGGAGAGGGGGTTAACAATACATCTGCCAGGGTTTTATTTTCACCCCGCAATTTTAACCCTCTACACAAGGCAAGGCTAGGTTGCAGGACATGTTTTTGCTTTATAGTTTCTAGCACATTCGTCTTCAGACTAGGAGGAAAGCCATAAGACCGTATGGATTAGGCCGAAGTAAAAACCCCAGCTACTTGAGACACTTAGACTAAGCCTAAAATACCAAGATCTGTCCATAAGGATGGTTTTTATACTGTACTTCTACAACCTGCTGGCAGTACAAAAAAATAAGCTGCAGATCTCCTTAGGCTGAGTCATGGTGCTTTGGGGCAGGGACCATTCATATCACGGGAATATTTCACAGTTTCTGCTCTGTTTTCAGTGTATGACACCAAAACACCTACCTCATGACATCCTTTCAAGAGCCAAGGCAGCAATTTGCAGAATTCCGCTTCTTAGGGGAAGTGAGAAATTGCTGAGCTGACACCAAGTCCTGCAGTGTCCCTGTCACCTGCAGAGCCACCACATCCTCGCCACGGTAGCGGGCATTGTGACAAAGGTTCTATGCCAGCTGGGTGTGGCAGCCAGGTGCCCCCTAGGGGATGGGGAGCCTGTCAGCCTCGGGCCTGTCAATGCCTGGTGTCCCTGCTGCCACCAGCCAGGCCTCTGAAAACTTGTCAAAGCATGCCCAGACTTGGGGCCAGTTTGGCCCAAAGTCTCCAAGAGACAAGTCGCGAAAAAAGATATGGGACAGAGGGAGAAAGCGAAGGGAGCAGGAGAAAGGGAAGGAAGAATAAAAAGTAGTGTTGGGCTGCAGGAGTGAGATGGAGGAATTGCAAGAAAAGAGGCAGGAAGCAGGAGAGTGAGAGAAAAGGAAAGAAGAGACATGCAGCCAGACGAGGGCTTAGTGAGAGAGGATGGGACAGAGAACAGGATGAGAAGGAAAGAAGGCAAGGCTAGGACAGGCAAGGACAGGCAAGGCAAGGCTAGGCTGCAGGACATGTTTTTGCTTTATAGTTTGTAGCACATTCGTCTTCAGACTAGGAGGAAAGCCATAAGACCGTATGGATTAGGCCAAAGCAAAAACCCCACCTACTTGAGACACTTAGACTAAGCCTACAATACGAAGATCTCTCCATAAGGATGGTTTTTATACTGTACTTCCACGATCTGCTGGCAGTACAAAAAAATAAGCTGCAGATCTCCTTAGGCTGAGTCATGGTGCTTTGGGGCAGGGGCCATGCATATCATGGGAATATTTCACAGTTTCTGCTCTGTTTTCAGTGTATGACACCAAAACACCCACCTGATGACATCCTTTCAAGAGCAAAGGCAGCAATTTGCAGAATTCCGCTTCTTAGGGGAAGTGAGAAATTGCTGAGCTGACACCAAGTCCTGCAGTGTCTTTGTCACCTGCAGAGTCACCGCATCCTCGCTACGGTAGCGGGGATTGTGACAAAGGTTCCATGTCAGCTGTGTGTGGCAGCCAGGCGCCCCCTAGGGAATGGGGAGCCTGTCAGCCCCGGGCCTGTTACTGCCTGCTGGCCCTGCTGTCAGCAGCCAGGCCTCTGAAAACTTGTCAAACCATGCCCAGACGTGGGGCCAATTTGGCCCAAAGTCTCCAAGAGACAAGTCGGGAGGAAAGACATGGGACATAGGGAGAAAGCGAAGGGAGCAGGAGAAAGGGAAGGAAGAATAAAAAGTAGTGTTGGGCTGCAGGAGTGAGATGGAGGAATTGCAAGAAAAGAGGCAGGAGGCAGGAGAGTGAGAGAAAAGGAAAGAAGAGACATGCAGGCAGACGAGGGCTTAGTGAGAGAGGATGGGACAGAGAACAGGATGAGAAGGAAAGAAGGCAAGGCTAGGACAGGCAAGGACAGGCAAGGCAAGGCTAGGCTGCAGGACATGTTTTTGCTTTATAGTTTCTAGCACATTCGTCTTCAGACGAGGAGGAAAGCCATAAGACCGTATGGATTAGGCCCAAGCAAAAACCCCAGCTACTTGAGACACTTAGACTAAGCCTAAAATACCAAGATCTCTCCATAAGGATGGTTTTTATTCTGTACTTCCACAATCTGCTGGCAGTACAAAAAAATAAGCTGCAGATCTCCTTAGGCTGAGTCATGGTGCTTTGGGGCAGGGACCATGCATATCATGGGAATATTTCACAGTTTCTGCTCTGTTTTCAGTGTATGACACCAAAACACCCACCTGATGACATCCTTTCAAGAGCAAAGGCAGCAATTTGCAGAATTCCGCTTCTTAGGGGAAGTGAGAAATTGCTGAGCTGACACCAAGTCCTGCAGTGTCCCTGTCACCTGCAGAGCCACCGCATCCTCGCCACGGTAGCGGGCATTGTGACAAAGGTTCTATGTCAGCTGGGTGTGGCAGCCAGGCGCCCCCTAGGGGATGGGGAGCCTGTCAGCCCCGGGCCTGTCACTGCCTGCTGGCCCTGCTGTCAGCAGCCAGGCCTCTGAAAACTTGTCAAACCATGCCCAGACGTGGGGCCAATTTGGCCCAAAGTCTCCAAGAGACAAGTCGGGAGGAAAGACATGGGACATAGGGAGAAAGCGAAGGGAGCAGGAGAAAGGGAAGGAAGAATAAAAAGTAGTGTTGGGCTGCAGGAGTGAGATGGAGGAATTGCAAGAAAAGAGGCAGGAGGCAGGAGAGTGAGAGAAAAGGAAAGAAGAGACATGCAGGCAGACGAGGGCTTAGTGAGAGAGGATGGGACAGAGAACAGGATGAGAAGGAAAGAAGGCAAGGCTAGGACAGGCAAGGACAGGCAAGGCAAGGCTAGGCTGCAGGACATGTTTTTGCTTTATAGTTTCTAGCACATTCGTCTTCAGACGAGGAGGAAAGCCATAAGACCGTATGGATTAGGCCCAAGCAAAAACCCCAGCTACTTGAGACACTTAGACTAAGCCTAAAATACCAAGATCTCTCCATAAGGATGGTTTTTATTCTGTACTTCCACAATCTGCTGGCAGTACAAAAAAATAAGCTGCAGATCTCCTTAGGCTGAGTCATGGTGCTTTGGGGCAGGGGCCATGCATATCATGGGAATATTTCACAGTTTCTGCTCTGTTTTCAGTGTATGACACCAAAACACCCACCTGATGACATCCTTTCAAGAGCAAAGGCAGCAATTTGCAGAATTCCGCTTCTTAGGGGAAGTGAGAAATTGCTGAGCTGACACCAAGTCCTGCAGTGTCTTTGTCACCTGCAGAGTCACCGCATCCTCGCTACGGTAGCGGGCATTGTGACAAAGGTTCCATGTCAGCTGTGTGTGGCAGCCAGGCGCCCCCTAGGGAATGGGGAGCCTGTCAGCCCCGGGCCTGTTACTGCCTGCTGGCCCTGCTGTCAGCAGCCAGGCCTCTGAAAACTTGTCAAACCATGCCCAGACGTGGGGCCAATTTGGCCCAAAGTCTCCAAGAGACAAGTCGGGAGGAAAGACATGGGACATAGGGAGAAAGCGAAGGGAGCAGGAGAAAGGGAAGGAAGAATAAAAAGTAGTGTTGGGCTGCAGGAGTGAGATGGAGGAATTGCAAGAAAAGAGGCAGGAGGCAGGAGAGTGAGAGAAAAGGAAAGAAGAGACATGCAGGCAGACGAGGGCTTAGTGAGAGAGGATGGGACAGAGAACAGGATGAGAAGGAAAGAAGGCAAGGCTAGGACAGGCAAGGACAGGCAAGGCAAGGCTAGGCTGCAGGACATGTTTTTGCTTTATAGTTTCTAGCACATTCGTCTTCAGACGAGGAGGAAAGCCATAAGACCGTATGGATTAGGCCCAAGCAAAAACCCCAGCTACTTGAGACACTTAGACTAAGCCTAAAATACCAAGATCTCTCCATAAGGATGGTTTTTATTCTGTACTTCCACAATCTGCTGGCAGTACAAAAAAATAAGCTGCAGATCTCCTTAGGCTGAGTCATGGTGCTTTGGGGCAGGGACCATGCATATCATGGGAATATTTCACAGATTCTGCTCTGTTTTCAGTGTATGACACCAATACACCCACCTGATGACATCCTTTCAAGAGCAAAGGCAGCAATTTGCAGAATTCCGCTTCTTAGGGGAAGTGAGAAATTGCTGAGCTGACACCAAGTCCTGCAGTGTCCCTGTCACCTGCAGAGTCACCGCATCCTCGCCACGGTAGCGGGGATTGTGACAAAGGTTCCATGTTAGCTGTGTGTGGCAGCCAGGCGCCCCCTAGGGAATGGGGAGCCTGTCAACCCCGGGCCTGTTACTGCCTGCTGGCCCTGCTGTCAGCAGCCAGGCCTCTGAAAACTTGTCAAACCATGCCCAGACATGGGGCCAATTTGGCCCAAAGTCTCCAAGAGACAAGTCGGGAGGAAAGAAATGGGACATAGGGAGAAAGCGAAGGGAGCAGGAGAAAGGGAAGGAAGAATAAAAAGTAGTGTTGGGCTGCAGGAGTGAGATGGAGGAATTGCAAGAAAAGAGGCAGGAGGCAGGAGAGTGAGAGAAAAGGAAGGAAGAGACATGCAGCCAGACGAGGGCTTAGTGAGAGAGGATGGGACAGAGAACAGGATGAGAAGGAAATAAGGCAAGGCAAGGACAGGCAAGGACAGGCAAGGCAAGGCTAGGCTGCAGGACATTTTTTTGCTTTACAGTTTCTAGCACATTCGTCTTCAGACGAGGAGGAAAGCCATAAGACCGTATGGATTAGGCCCAAGCAAAAACCCCAGCTACTTGAGACACTTAGACTAAGCCTAAAATATGAAGATCTCTCCATAAGGATGGTTTTTATACTGTACTTCCACAATCTGCTGGCAGTACAAAAAAGTAAGCTGCAGATCTCCTTAGGCTGAGTCATGGTGCTTTGAGGCAGGGACAATGCATATCATGGGAATATTTCACAGTTTCTGCTCTGTTTTCAGTGTATGACACCAAAAAACCCACCTGATGACATCCTTTCAAGAGCAAAGGCAGCAATTTGCAGAATTCCGCTTCTTAGGGGAAGTGAGAAATTGCTGATCTGACACCAAGTCCTGCAGTGTCCCTGTCACCTGCAGAGTCACCGCATCCTCGCCACGGTAGCGGGCATTGCGACAAAGGTTCTATGTCAGCTGGGTGTGGCGGCCAGGCGCCCCCTAGGGGACGGGATGCCTTTCAGCCTCGGGCCTGTCACTGCCTGCTGGCCCTGCTGTCACCAGGCAGGCCTCGGAAAACTTGTCAAACCATGCCCAGACGTGGGGCCAATTTGGTCCAAAGTCTGCAAGAGACAAGTCGGGAAGAAAGATATCAGACAGAGAGAGAAAGCGAAGGGAGCAGGAGAAAGGGAAGGAAGAATAAAAAGTAGTGTTGGGCTGCAGGAGTGAGATGGAGGAATTGCAAGAATAGAGGCAGGAAGCAGGAGAGTGAGAGAAAAGAAAAGAAGAGACATGCAGCCAGATGAGGGCTTAGTGAGAGAGGATGGGACAGAGAACAGGATGAGAAGGAAATAAGGCAAGGCAAGGACAGGCAAGGACAGGCAAGGCAAGGCTAGGCTGCAGGACATTTTTTTGCTTTATAGTTTCTAGCACATTCGTCTTCAGACCAGGAGGAAAGCCATAAGGCCAAATGGATTAGGCCCTAGCAAAAACCCCAGCACCTTGAGACACTTAGACTAAGCTTAAAATACGAAGATCTCTCCATAAGGATGGCTTTTATACTGTACTTCCACAATCTGCTGGCAGTACCAAAAAATAAGCTGCAGATCTCCTTAGGCTGAGTCAAGGTGCTTTGGGGCAGGGACCATGCATGTCATGGGAATATTTCACAGTTTCTGCTCTGTTTTCAGTGTATGACACCAAAACACCCACCTGATGACATCCTTTCAAGAGCAAAGGCAGCAATTTGCAGAATTCCGCTTCTTAGGGGAAGTGAGAAATTGCTGAGCTGACACCAAGTCCTGCAGTGTCCCTGTCACCTGCAGAGCCACCGCATCCTCGCCACGGTAGCGGGCATTGTGACAAAGGTTCTATGTCAGCTGGGTGTGGCAGCCAGGCGCCCCCTAGGGGATGGGGAGCCTGTCAGCCCCGGGCCTGTCACTGCCTGCTGGCCCTGCTGTCACCAGCCAGGCCTCTGAAAACTTGTCAAACCATGCCCAGACGTGGGGCCAATTTGGCCCAAAGTCTCCAAGAGACAAGTCGGGAAGAGAGATATGGGACAGAGGGAGAAAGCGAAGGGAGCACAAGAAAGAGAAGGAAGAATAAAAATAGTGTTGGGCTGCAGGAGTGAGATGCAGGAATTGTAAGAAAAAAGGCAGGAAGTAGGAGAGTGAGAGAAAGGGAAAGAAGAGACATGCAGCCAGATGAGGGCTTAGTGAGAGAGGATGGGACAGAGAACAGGATGAGAAGGAAATAAGGCAAGGCAAGGACAGGCAAGGACAGGCAAGGCAAGGCTAGGCTGCAGGACATTTTTTTGCTTTATAGTTTCTAGCACATTCGTCTTCAGACCAGGAGGAAAGTCATGACCGTATGGATTAGGCCCTAGCAAAAACCCCAGCTACTTGAGACACTTAGACTAAGCCTAAAATACCAAGATCTCTCCATAAGGATGGCTTTTATACTGTACTTCCACAATCTGCTGGCAGTACCAAAAAATAAGCTGCAGATCTCCTTAGGCTGAGTCAAGGTGCTTTGGGGCAGGGACCATGCATGTCATGGGAATATTTCACAGTTTCTGCTCTGTTTTCAGTGTATGACACCAAAACACCCACCTGATGACATCCTTTCAAGAGCAAAGGCAGCAATTTGCAGAATTCCGCTTCTTAGGGGAAGTGAGAAATTGCTGAGCTGACACCAAGTCCTGCAGTGTCCCTGTCACCTGCAGAGCCACCGCATCCTCGCCACGGTAGCGGGCATTGTGACAAAGGTTCTATGTCAGCTGGGTGTGGCAGCCAGGCGCCCCCTAGGGGATGGGGAGCCTGTCAGTCCCGGGCCTGTCACTGCCTGCTGGCCCTGCTGCCACCAGCCAGGCCTCTGAAAACTTGTCAAACGATGCCCAGACTTGGGGCCAGTTTGGCCCAAAGTCTGCAAGAGACAAGTCGGGAAGAAAGATATGGGACAGAGGGAGAAAGCGAAGGGAGAAGGAGAAAGGGAAGGAAGAATAAAAAGTAGTGTTGGGCTGCAGGAGTGAGATGGAGGAATTGCAAGAAAAGAGGCAGGAAGCAGGAGAGTGAGAGAAAAGGAAAGAAGAGACATGCAGCCAGACGAGGGGTTAGTGAGAGAGGATGGGACAGAGAACAGGATGAGAAGGACATAAGGCAAGGCTAGGACAGGCAAGGACAGGCAAGGCAAGGCTAGGCTGCAGGACATGTTTTTGCTTTATAGTTTCTAGCACATTCGTCTTCAGACTAGGAGGAAAGCCATAAGACCGTATGGATTAGGCCCAAGCAAAAACCCCAGCTACTTGAGACACTTAGACTAAGCCTAAAATACCAAGATCTCTCCATAAGGATGGTTTTTATACTGTACTTCCACAATCTGCTTGCAGTACAAAAAAATAAGCTGCAGATCTCCTTTAGGCTGAGTCATGGTGCTTTGGGGCAGGGACCATGCATATCATGGGAATATTTCACAGTTTCTGCTCTGTTTTCAGTGTATGACACCAAAACACCCACCTGATGACATCCTTTCAAGAGCAAAGGCAGCAATTTGCAGAATTCCGCTTCTTAGGGGAAGTGAGAAATTGCTGAGCTGACACCAAGTCCTGCAGTGTCCCTGTCACCTGCAGAGCCACCGCATCCTCGCCACGGTAGCGGGCATTGTGACAAAGGTTCTATGTCAGCTGGGTGTGGCAGCCAGGCGCCCCCTAGGGGATGGGGAGCCTGTCAGCCCCGGGCCTGTCACTGCCTGCTGGCCCTGCTGCCACCAGCCAGGCCTCTGAAAACTTGTCAAACCATGCCCAGACTTGGGGCCAGTTTGGCCCAAAGTCTGCAAGAGACAAGTCGGGAAGAAAGATATGGGACAGAGGGAGAAAGCGAAGGGAGCAGGAGAAAGGGAAGGAAGAATAAAAAGTACTGTTGGGCTGCAGGAGTGAGATGGAGGAATTGCAAGAAAAGAGGCAGGAAGCAGGAGAGTGAGAGAAAAGGAAAGAAGAGACATGCAGCCAGACGAGGGCTTAGTGAGAGAGGATGGGACAGAGAACAGGATGAGAAGGACATAAGGCAAGGCTAGGACAGGCAAGGACAGGCAAGGCAAGGCTAGGCTGCAGGACATGTTTTTGCTTTATAGTTTCTAGCACATTCGTCTTCAGACTAGGAGGAAAGCCATAAGACCGTATGGATTAGGCCCAAGCAAAAACCCCAGCTACTTGAGACACTTAGACTAAGCCTAAAATACCAAGATCTCTCCATAAGGATGCTTTTTATACTGTACTTCCACAATCTGCTGGCAGTACAAAAAAATAAGCTGCAGATCTCCTTAGGCTGAGTCATGGTGATTTGGGGCAGGGACCATGCATATCATGGGAATATTTCACAGTTTCTGCTCTGTTTTCAGTGTATGACACCAAAACACCCACCTGATGACATCCTTTCAAGAGCAAAGGCAGCAATTTGCAGAATTCCGCTTCTTAGGGGAAGTGAGAAATTGCTGAGCTGACACCAAGTCCTGCAGTGTCCCTGTCACCTGCAGAGCCACCGCATCCTCGCCACGGTAGCGGGCATTGTGACAAAGGTTCTATGTCAGCTGGGTGTGGCAGCCAGGCGTCCCCTAGGGGATGGGGAGCCTGTCAGCCCCGGGCCTGTCACTGCCTGCTGGCCCTGCTGCCACCAGCCAGGCCTCTGAAAACTTGTCAAACCATGCCCAGACTTGGGGCCAGTTTGGCCCAAAGTCTGCAAGAGACAAGTCGGGAAGAAAGATATGGGACAGAGGGAGAAAGCGAAGGGAGCAGGAGAAAGGGAAGGAAGAATAAAAAGTAGTGTTGGGCTGCAGGAGTGAGATGGAGGAATTGCAAGAAAAGAGGCAGGAAGCAGGAGAGTGAGAGAAAAGGAAAGAAGAGACATGCAGCCAGACGAGGGCTTAGTGAGAGAGGATGGGACAGAGAACAGGATGAGAAGGACATAAGGCAAGGCTAGGACAGGCAAGGACAGGCAAGGCAAGGCTAGGCTGCAGGACATGTTTTTGCTTTATAGTTTCTAGCACATTCGTCTTCAGACGAGGAGGAAAGCCATAAGACCGTATGGATTAGGCCCAAGCAAAAACCCCAGCTACTTGAGACACTTAGACTAAGCCTAAAATACCAAGATCTCTCCATAAGGATGGTTTTTATACTGTACTTCCACAATCTGCTGGCAGTACAAAAAAATAAGCTGCAGATCTCCTTTAGGCTGAGTCATGGTGCTTTGGGGCAGGGACCATGCATATCATGGGAATATTTCACAGTTTCTGCTCTGTTTTCAGTGTATGACACCAAAACACCCACCTGATGACATCCTTTCAAGAGCAAAGGCAGCAATTTGCAGAATTCCGCTTCTTAGGGGAAGTGAGAAATTGCTGAGCTGACACCAAGTCCTGCAGTGTCCCTGTCACCTGCAGAGCCACCGCATCCTCGCCACGGTAGCGGGCATTGTGACAAAGGTTCTATGTCAGCTGGGTGTGGCAGCCAGGCGCCCCCTAGGGGATGGGGAGCCTGTCAGCCCCGGGCCTGTCACTGCCTGCTGGCCCTGCTGCCACCAGCCAGGCCTCTGAAAACTTGTCAAACCATGCCCAGACTTGGGGCCAGTTTGGCCCAAAGTCTGCAAGAGACAAGTCGGGAAGAAAGATATGGGACAGAGGGAGAAAGCGAAGGGAGCAGGAGAAAGGGAAGGAAGAATAAAAAGTAGTGTTGGGCTGCAGGAGTGAGATGGAGGAATTGCAAGAAAAGAGGCAGGAAGCAGGAGAGTGAGAGAAAAGGAAAGAAGAGACATGCAGCCAGACGAGGGCTTAGTGAGAGAGGATGGGACAGAGAACAGGATGAGAAGGACATAAGGCAAGGCTAGGACAGGCAAGGACAGGCAAGGCAAGGCTAGGCTGCAGGACATGTTTTTGCTTTATAGTTTCTAGCACATTCGTCTTCAGACTAGGAGGAAAGCCATAAGACCGTATGGATTAGGCCCAAGCAAAAACCCCAGCTACTTGAGACACTTAGACTAAGCCTAAAATACCAAGATCTCTCCATAAGGATGCTTTTTATACTGTACTTCCACAATCTGCTGGCAGTACAAAAAAATAAGCTGCAGATCTCCTTAGGCTGAGTCATGGTGATTTGGGGCAGGGACCATGCATATCATGGGAATATTTCACAGTTTCTGCTCTGTTTTCAGTGTATGACACCAAAACACCCACCTGATGACATCCTTTCAAGAGCAAAGGCAGCAATTTGCAGAATTCCGCTTCTTAGGGGAAGTGAGAAATTGCTGAGCTGACACCAAGTCCTGCAGTGTCCCTGTCACCTGCAGAGCCACCGCATCCTCGCCACGGTAGCGGGCATTGTGACAAAGGTTCTATGTCAGCTGGGTGTGGCAGCCACGCGCCCCCTATGGGATGGGGAGCCTGTCAGCCCCGGGCCTGTCACTGCCTGGTGTCCCTGCTGCCACCAGCCAGGCCTCTGAAAACTTGTCAAACCATGCCCAGACTTGGGGCCAGTTTGGCCCAAAGTCTGCAAGAGACAAGTCGGGAAGAAAGATATGGGACAGAGGGAGAAAGCGAAGGGAGCAGGAGAAAGGGAAGGAAGAATAAAAAGTAGTGTTGGGCTGCAGGAGTGAGATGGAGGAATTGCAAGAAAAGAGGCAGGAAGCAGGAGAGTGAGAGAAAAGGAAAGAAGAGACATGCAGCCAGACGAGGGCTTAGTGAGAGAGGATGGGACAGAGAACAGGATGAGAAGGACATAAGGCAAGGCTAGGACAGGCAAGGACAGGCAAGGCAAGGCTAGGCTGCAGGACATGTTTTTGCTTTATAGTTTCTAGCACATTCGTCTTCAGACGAGGAGGAAAGCCATAAGACCGTATGGATTAGGCCCAAGCAAAAACCCCAGCTACTTGAGACACTTAGACTAAGCCTAAAATACCAAGATCTCTCCATAAGGATGGTTTTTATACTGTACTTCCACAATCTGCTGGCAGTACAAAAAAATAAGCTGCAGATCTCCTTAGGCTGAGTCATGGTGCTTTGGGGCAGGGACCATGCATATCATTTGAATACTTCACAGTTTCTGCTCTGTTTTCAGTGTATGACACCAAAACACCCACCTGATGACATCCTTTCAAGAGCAAAGGCAGCAATTTGCAGAATTCCGCTTCTTAGGGGAAGTGAGAAATTGCTGAGCTGACACCAAGTCCTGCAGTGTCCCTGTCACCTGCAGAGCCACCGCATCCTCGCCACGGTAGCGGGCATTGTGACAAAGGTTCTATGACAGCTGGGTGTGGCAGCCAGGCGCCCCCTAGGGGATGGGGAGCCTGTCAGTCCCAGGCCTGTCACTGCCTGCTGGCCCTGCTGCCACCAGCCAGGCCTCTGAAAACTTGTCAAACCATGCCCAGACTTGGGGCCAGTTTGGCCCAAAGTTTGCAAGAGACAAGTCGGGAAGAAAGATATGGGACAGAGGGAGAAAGCGAAGGGAGCAGGAGAAAGGGAAGGAAGAATAAAAAGTAGTGTTGGGCTGCAGGAGTGAGATGGAGGAATTGCAAGAAAAGAGGCAGGAAGCAGGAGAGTGAGAGAAAAGGAAAGAAGAGACATGCAGCCAGACGAGGGCTTAGTGAGAGAGGATGGGACAGAGAACAGGATGAGAAGGACATAAGGCAAGGCTAGGACAGGCAAGGACAGGCAAGGCAAGGTTAGGCTGCAGGACATGTTTTTGCTTTATAGTTTCTAGCACATTCGTCTTCAGACTAGGAGGAAAGCCATAAGACCGTATGGATTAGGCCCAAGCAAAAACCCCAGCTACTTGAGACACTTAGACTAAGCCTAAAATACCAAGATCTCTCCATAAGGATGCTTTTTATACTGTACTTCCACAATCTGCTGGCAGTTTAAAAAAATAAGCTGCAGATCTCCTTAGGCTGAGTCATGGTGCTTTGGGGCAGGGACCATGCATATCATGGGAATATTTCACAGTTTCTGCTCTGTTTTCAGTGTATGACACCAAAACACCCACCTGATGACATCCTTTCAAGAGCAAAGGCAGCAATTTGCAGAATTCCGCTTCTTAGGGGAAGTGAGAAATTGCTGAGCTGACACCAAGTCCTGCAGTGTCCCTGTCACCTGCAGAGCCACCGCATCCTCGCCACGGTAGCGGGCATTGTGACAAAGGTTCTATGTCAGCTGGGTGTGGCAGCCAGGCGCCCCCTAGGGGATGGGGAGCCTGTCAGCCCCGGGCCTGTCACTGCCTGGTGTCCCTGCTGCCACCAGCCAGGCCTCTGAAAACTTGTCAAACCATGCCCAGACTTGGGGCCAGTTTGGCCCAAAGTTTGCAAGAGACAAGTCGGGAAGTAAGATATGGGACAGAGGGAGAAAGCGAAGGGAGCAGGAGAAAGGGAAGGAAGAATAAAAAGTAGTGTTGGGCTGCAGGAGTGAGATGGAGGAATTGCAAGAAAAGAGGCAGGAAGCAGGAGAGTGAGAGAAAAGGAAAGAAGAGTCATGCAGCCAGACGAGGGGTTAGTGAGAGAGGATGGGACAGAGAACAGGATGAGAAGGACATAAGGCAAGGCTAGGACAGGCAAGGACAGGCTAGGCTGCAGGACATGTTTTTGCTTTATAGTTTCTAGCACATTCGTCTTCAGACTAGGAGGAAAGCCATAAGACCGTATGGATTAGGCCCAAGCAAAAACCCCAGCTACTTGAGACACTTAGACTAAGCCTAAAATACCAAGATCTCTCCATAAGGATGGCTTTTATACTGTACTTCCACAATCTGCTGGCAGTACAAGAAAATAAGCTGCAGATCTCCTTAGGCTGAGTCATGGTGCTTTGGGGCAGGGACCATGCATATCATGGGAATATTTCACAGTTTCTGCTCTGTTTTCAGTGTATGACACCAAAACACCCACCTGATGACATCCTTTCAAGAGCAAAGGCAGCAATTTGCAGAATTCCGCTTCTTAGGGGAAGTGAGAAATTGCTGAGCTGACACCAAGTCCTGCAGTGTCCCTGTCACCTGCAGAGCCACCGCATCCTCGCCACGGTAGCGGGCATTGTGACAAAGGTTCTATGTCAGCTGGGTGTGGCAGCCAGGCGCCCCCTAGGGGATGGGGAGCCTGTCAGCCCCGGGCCTGTCACTGCCTGCTGGCCCTGCTGCCACCAGCCAGGCCTCTGAAAACTTGTCAAACCATGCCCAGACTTGGGGCCAGTTTGGCCCAAAGTCTGCAAGAGACAAGTCGGGAAGAAAGATATGGGACAGAGGGAGAAAGCGAAGGGAGCAGGAGAAAGGGAAGGAAGAATAAAAAGTAGTGTTGGGCTGCAGGAGTGAGATGGAGGAATTGCAAGAAAAGAGGCAGGAAGCAGGAGAGTGAGAGAAAAGGAAAGAAGAGACATGCAGCCAGACGAGGGGTTAGTGAGAGAGGATGGGACAGAGAACAGGATGAGAAGGACATAAGGCAAGGCTAGGACAGGCAAGGACAGGCAAGGCAAGGCTAGGCTGCAGGACATGTTTTTGCTTTATAGTTTCTAGCACATTCGTCTTCAGACTAGGAGGAAAGCCATAAGACCGTATGGATTAGGCCCAAGCAAAAACCCCAGCTACTTGAGACACTTAGACTAAGCCTAAAATACCAAGATCTCTCCATAAGGATGCTTTTTATACTGTACTTCCACAATCTGCTGGCAGTACAAAAAAATAAGCTGCAGATCTCCTTAGGCTGAGTCATGGTGATTTGGGGCAGGGACCATGCATATCATGGGAATATTTCACAGTTTCTGCTCTGTTTTCAGTGTATGACACCAAAACACCCACCTGATGACATCCTTTCAAGAGCAAAGGCAGCAATTTGCAGAATTCCGCTTCTTAGGGGAAGTGAGAAATTGCTGAGCTGACACCAAGTCCTGCAGTGTCCCTGTCACCTGCAGAGCCACCGCATCCTCGCCACGGTAGCGGGCATTGTGACAAAGGTTCTATGTCAGCTGGGTGTGGCAGCCACGCGCCCCCTATGGGATGGGGAGCCTGTCAGCCCCGGGCCTGTCATTGCCTGGTGTCCCTGCTGCCACCAGCCAGGCCTCTGAAAACTTGTCAAACCATGCCCAGACTTGGGGCCAGTTTGGCCCAAAGTCTGCAAGAGACAAGTCGGGAAGAAAGATATGGGACAGAGGGAGAAAGCGAAGGGAGCAGGAGAAAGGGAAGGAAGAATAAAAAGTAGTGTTGGGCTGCAGGAGTGAGATGGAGGAATTGCAAGAAAAGAGGCAGGAAGCAGGAGAGTGAGATAAAAGGAAAGAAGAGACATGCAGCCAGACGAGGGGTTAGTGAGAGAGGATGGGACAGAGAACAGGATGAGAAGGACATAAGGCAAGGCTAGGACAGGCAAGGACAGGCAAGGCAAGGTTAGGCTGCAGGACATGTTTTTGCATTATAGTTTCTAGCACATTCGTCTTCAGACTAGGAGGAAAGCCATAAGACCGTATGGATTAGGCCCAAGCAAAAACCCCAGCTACTTGAGACACTTAGACTAAGCCTAAAATACCAAGATCTCTCCATAAAGATGGTTTTTATACTGTACTTCCACAATCTGCTGGCAGTACAAAAAAATAAGCTGCAGATCTCCTTAGGCTGAGTCATGGTGCTTTGGGGCAGGGACCATGCATATCACGGGAATATTTCACAGTTTCTGCTCTGTTTTCAGTGTATGACACCAAAACACCCACCTGATGACATCCTTTCAAGAGCAAAGGCAGCAATTTGCAGAATTCCGCTTCTTAGGGGAAGTGAGAAATTGCTGAGCTGACACCAAGTCCTGCCGTGTCCCTGTCACCTGCAGAGCCACCGCATCCTCGCCACGGTAGCGGGCATTGTGACAAAGGTTCTATGTCAGCTGGGTGTGGCAGCCAGGCGCCCCCTAGGGGATGGGGAGCCTGTCAGCCCCGGGCCTGTCACTGCCTGCTGGCCCTGCTGTCAGCAGCCAGGCCTCTGAAAACTTGTCAAACCATGCCCAGACTTGGGGCCAGTTTGGCCCAAAGTCTGCAAGAGACAAGTCGGGAAGAAAGATATGGGACAGAGGGAGAAAGCGAAGGGAGCAGGAGAAAGGGAAGGAAGAATAAAAAGTAGTGTTGGGCTGCAGGAGTGAGATGGAGGAATTGCAAGAAAAGAGGCAGGAAGCAGGAGAGTGAGAGAAAAGGAAAGAAGAGACATGCAGCCAGACGAGGGCTTAGTGAGAGAGGATGGGACAGAGAACAGGATGAGAAGGACATAAGGCAAGGCTAGGACAGGCAAGGACAGGCAAGGCAAGGTTAGGCTGCAGGACATGTTTTTGCTTTATAGTTTCTAGCACATTCGTCTTCAGACTAGGAGGAAAGCCATAAGACCGTGTGGATTAGGCCCAAGCAAAAACCCCAGCTACTTGAGACACTTAGACTAAGCCTAAAATACCAAGATCTCTCCATAAGGATGGTTTTTATACTGTACTTCCACAATCTGCTGGCAGTACAAAAAAATAAGCTGCAGATCTCCTTAGGCTGAGTCATGGTGCTTTGGGGCAAGGACCATGCATATCACGGGAATATTTCACAGTTTCTGCTCTGTTTTCAGTGTATGACACCAAAACACCCACCTGATGACATCCTTTCAAGAGCAAAGGCAGCAATTTGCAGAATTCCGCTTCTTAGGGGAAGTGAGAAATTGCTGAGCTGACACCAAGTCCTGCCGTGTCCCTGTCACCTGCAGAGCCACCGCATCCTCGCCACGGTAGCGGGCATTGTGACAAAGGTTCTATGTCAGCTGGGTGTGGCAGCCAGGCGCCCCCTAGGGGATGGGGAGCCTGTCAGCCCCGGGCCTGTCACTGCCTGCTGGCCCTGCTGCCACCAGCCAGGCCTCTGAAAACTTGTCAAACCATGCCCAGACTTGGGGCCAGTTTGGCCCAAAGTCTGCAAGAGACAAGTCGGGAAGAAAGATATGGGACAGAGGGAGAAAGCGAAGGGAGCAGGAGAAAGGGAAGGAAGAATAAAAAGTAGTGTTGGGCTGCAGGAGTGAGATGGAGGAATTGCAAGAAAAGAGGCAGGAAGCAGGAGAGTGAGAGAAAAGGAAAGAAGAGTCATGCAGCCAGACGAGGGGTTAGTGAGAGAGGATGGGACAGAGAACAGGATGAGAAGGACATAAGGCAAGGCTAGGACAGGCAAGGACAGGCTAGGCTGCAGGACATGTTTTTGCTTTATAGTTTCTAGCACATTCGTCTTCAGACTAGGAGGAAAGCCATAAGACCGTATGGATTAGGCCCAAGCAAAAACCCCAGCTACTTGAGACACTTAGACTAAGCCTAAAATACCAAGATCTCTCCATAAGGATGGCTTTTATACTGTACTTCCACAATCTGCTGGCAGTACAAGAAAATAAGCTGCAGATCTCCTTAGGCTGAGTCATGGTGCTTTGGGGCAGGGACCATGCATATCATGGGAATATTTCACAGTTTCTGCTCTGTTTTCAGTGTATGACACCAAAACACCCACCTGATGACATCCTTTCAAGAGCAAAGGCAGCAATTTGCAGAATTCCGCTTCTTAGGGGAAGTGAGAAATTGCTGAGCTGACACCAAGTCCTGCAGTGTCCCTGTCACCTGCAGAGCCACCGCATCCTCGCCACGGTAGCGGGCATTGTGACAAAGGTTCTATGTCAGCTGGGTGTGGCAGCCAGGCGCCCCCTAGGGGATGGGGAGCCTGTCAGCCCCGGGCCTGTCACTGCCTGGTGTCCCTTCTGCCAACAGCCAGGCCTCTGAAAACTTGTCAAACCATGCCCAGACTTGGGGCCAGTTTGGCCCAAAGTCTGCAAGAGACAAGTCGGGAAGAAAGATATGGGACAGAGGGAGAAAGCGAAGGGAGCAGGAGAAAGGGAAGGAAGAATAAAATGTAGTGTTGGGCAGCAGGAGTGAGATGGAGGAATTGCAAGAAAAGAGGCAGGAAGCAGGAGAGTGAGAGAAGAGGAAAGAAGAGTCATGCAGCCAGACGAGGGGTTAGTGAGAGAGGATGGGACAGAGAACAGGATGAGAAGGACATAAGGCAAGGCTAGGACAGGCAAGGACAGGCTAGGCTGCAGGACATGTTTTTGCTTTATAGTTTCTAGCACATTCGTCTTCAGACTAGGAGGAAAGCCATAAGACCGTATGGATTAGGCCCAAGCAAAAACCCCAGCTACTTGAGACACTTAGACTAAGCCTAAAATACCAAGATCTCTCCATAAGGATGGTTTTTATACTGTACTTCCACAATCTGCTGGCAGTACAAAAAAATAAGCTGCAGATGTCCTTAGGCTGAGTCATGGTGCTTTGGGGCAGGGACCATGCATATCATGGGAATATTTCACAGTTTCTGCTCTGTTTTCAGTGTATGACACCAAAACACCCACCTGATGACATCCTTTCAAGAGCAAAGGCAGCAATTTGCAGAATTCCGCTTCTTAGGGGAAGTGAGAAATTGCTGAGCTGACACCAAGTCCTGCCGTGTCCCTGTCACCTGCAGAGCCACCGCATCCTCGCCACGGTAGCGGGCATTGTGACAAAGGTTCTATGTCAGCTGGGTGTTGCAGCCAGGCGCCCCCTAGGGGATGGGGAGCCTGTCAGCCCCGGGCCTGTCACTGCCTGCTGGCCCTGCTGTCAGCAGCCAGGCCTCTGAAAACTTGTCAAACCATGCCCAGACTTGGGGCCAGTTTGGCCCAAAGTCTGCAAGAGACAAGTCGGGAAGAAAGATATGGGACAGAGGGAGAAAGCGAAGGGAGCAGGAGAAAGGGAAGGAAGAATAAAAAGTAGTGTTGGGCTGCAGGAGTGAGATGGAGGAATTGCAAGAAAAGAGGCAGGAAGCAGGAGAGTGAGAGAAAAGGAAAGAAGAGACATGCAGCCAGACGAGGGCTTAGTGAGAGAGGATGGGACAGAGAACAGGATGAGAAGGACATAAGGCAAGGCTAGGACAGGCAAGGACAGGCAAGGCAAGGTTAGGCTGCAGGACATGTTTTTGCTTTATAGTTTCTAGCACATTCGTCTTCAGACTAGGAGGAAAGCCATAAGACCGTGTGGATTAGGCCCAAGCAAAAACCCCAGCTACTTGAGACACTTAGACTAAGCCTAAAATACCAAGATCTCTCCATAAGGATGGTTTTTATACTGTACTTCCACAATCTGCTGGCAGTACAAAAAAATAAGCTGCAGATCTCCTTAGGCTGAGTCATGGTGCTTTGGGGCAAGGACCATGCATATCACGGGAATATTTCACAGTTTCTGCTCTGTTTTCAGTGTATGACACCAAAACACCCACCTGATGACATCCTTTCAAGAGCAAAGGCAGCAATTTGCAGAATTCCGCTTCTTAGGGGAAGTGAGAAATTGCTGAGCTGACACCAAGTCCTGCCGTGTCCCTGTCACCTGCAGAGCCACCGCATCCTCGCCACGGTAGCGGGCATTGTGACAAAGGTTCTATGTCAGCTGGGTGTGGCAGCCAGGCGCCCCCTAGGGGATGGGGAGCCTGTCAGCCCCGGGCCTGTCACTGCCTGCTGGCCCTGCTGCCACCAGCCAGGCCTCTGAAAACTTGTCAAACCATGCCCAGACTTGGGGCCAGTTTGGCCCAAAGTCTGCAAGAGACAAGTCGGGAAGAAAGATATGGGACAGAGGGAGAAAGCGAAGGGAGCAGGAGAAAGGGAAGGAAGAATAAAAAGTAGTGTTGGGCTGCAGGAGTGAGATGGAGGAATTGCAAGAAAAGAGGCAGGAAGCAGGAGAGTGAGAGAAAAGGAAAGAAGAGTCATGCAGCCAGACGAGGGGTTAGTGAGAGAGGATGGGACAGAGAACAGGATGAGAAGGACATAAGGCAAGGCTAGGACAGGCAAGGACAGGCTAGGCTGCAGGACATGTTTTTGCTTTATAGTTTCTAGCACATTCGTCTTCAGACTAGGAGGAAAGCCATAAGACCGTATGGATTAGGCCCAAGCAAAAACCCCAGCTACTTGAGACACTTAGACTAAGCCTAAAATACCAAGATCTCTCCATAAGGATGGCTTTTATACTGTACTTCCACAATCTGCTGGCAGTACAAGAAAATAAGCTGCAGATCTCCTTAGGCTGAGTCATGGTGCTTTGGGGCAGGGACCATGCATATCATGGGAATATTTCACAGTTTCTGCTCTGTTTTCAGTGTATGACACCAAAACACCCACCTGATGACATCCTTTCAAGAGCAAAGGCAGCAATTTGCAGAATTCCGCTTCTTAGGGGAAGTGAGAAATTGCTGAGCTGACACCAAGTCCTGCAGTGTCCCTGTCACCTGCAGAGCCACCGCATCCTCGCCACGGTAGCGGGCATTGTGACAAAGGTTCTATGTCAGCTGGGTGTGGCAGCCAGGCGCCCCCTAGGGGATGGGGAGCCTGTCAGCCCCGGGCCTGTCACTGCCTGGTGTCCCTTCTGCCAACAGCCAGGCCTCTGAAAACTTGTCAAACCATGCCCAGACTTGGGGCCAGTTTGGCCCAAAGTCTGCAAGAGACAAGTCGGGAAGAAAGATATGGGACAGAGGGAGAAAGCGAAGGGAGCAGGAGAAAGGGAAGGAAGAATAAAATGTAGTGTTGGGCAGCAGGAGTGAGATGGAGGAATTGCAAGAAAAGAGGCAGGAAGCAGGAGAGTGAGAGAAGAGGAAAGAAGAGTCATGCAGCCAGACGAGGGGTTAGTGAGAGAGGATGGGACAGAGAACAGGATGAGAAGGACATAAGGCAAGGCTAGGACAGGCAAGGACAGGCTAGGCTGCAGGACATGTTTTTGCTTTATAGTTTCTAGCACATTCGTCTTCAGACTAGGAGGAAAGCCATAAGACCGTATGGATTAGGCCCAAGCAAAAACCCCAGCTACTTGAGACACTTAGACTAAGCCTAAAATACCAAGATCTCTCCATAAGGATGGTTTTTATACTGTACTTCCACAATCTGCTGGCAGTACAAAAAAATAAGCTGCAGATGTCCTTAGGCTGAGTCATGGTGCTTTGGGGCAGGGACCATGCATATCATGGGAATATTTCACAGTTTCTGCTCTGTTTTCAGTGTATGACACCAAAACACCCACCTGATGACATCCTTTCAAGAGCAAAGGCAGCAATTTGCAGAATTCCGCTTCTTAGGGGAAGTGAGAAATTGCTGAGCTGACACCAAGTCCTGCAGTGTCC
Source organism: Columba livia (assembly GCF_036013475.1). Taxonomy (NCBI): domain Eukaryota; kingdom Metazoa; phylum Chordata; class Aves; order Columbiformes; family Columbidae; genus Columba; species Columba livia. Next base: position 3,595,361 of record NW_027043007.1, on the reverse strand, counting down.
CTGTCACCTGCAGAGCCACCGCATCCTCGCCACGGTAGCGGGCATTGTGACAAAGGTTCTATGTCAGCTGGGTGTTGCAGCCAGGCGCCCCCTAGGGGATGGGGAGCCTGTCAGTCCCGGGCCTGTCACTGCCTGCTGGCCCTGCTGCCACCAGCCAGGCCTCTGAAAACTTGTCAAACGATGCCCAGACTTGGGGCCAGTTTGGCCCAAAGTCTGCAAGAGACAAGTCGGGAAGAAAGATATGGGACAGAGGGAGAAAGCGAAGGGAGCAGGAGAAAGGGAAGGAAGAATAAAAAGTAGTGTTGGGCTGCAGGAGTGAGATGGAGGAATTGCAAGAAAAGAGGCAGGAAGCAGGAGAGTGAGAGAAAAGGAAAGAAGAGACATGCAGCCAGACGAGGGCTTAGTGAGAGAGGATGGGACAGAGAACAGGATGAGAAGGACATAAGGCAAGGCTAGGACAGGCAAGGCAAGGCTAGGCTGCAGGACATGTTTTTGCTTTATAGTTTCTAGCACATTCGTCTTCAGACTAGGAGGAAAGCCATAAGACCGTATGGATTAGGCCCAAGCAAAAACCCCAGCTACTTGAGACACTTAGACTAAGCCTAAAATACCAAGATCTCTCCATAAGGATGGTTTTTATACTGTACTTCCACAATCTGCTGGCAGTACAAAAAAATAAGCTGCAGATGTCCTTAGGCTGAGTCATGGTGCTTTGGGGCAGGGACCATGCATATCATGGGAATATTTCACAGTTTCTGCTCTGTTTTCAGTGTATGACACCAAAACACCCACCTGATGACATCCTTTCAAGAGCAAAGGCAGCAATTTGCAGAATTCCGCTTCTTAGGGGAAGTGAGAAATTGCTGAGCTGACACCAAGTCCTGCAGTGTCCCTGTCACCTGCAGAGCCACCGCATCCTCGCCACGGTAGCGGGCATTGTGACAAAGGTTCTATGTCAGCTGGGTGTGGCAGCCAGGCGCCCCCTAGGGGATGGGGAGCCTGTCAGCCCCGGGCCTGTCACTGCCTGCTGGCCCTGCTGCCACCAGCCAGGCCTCTGAAAACTTGTCAAACCATGCCCAGACTTGGGGCCAGTTTGGCCCAAAGTCTGCAAGAGACAAGTCGGGAAGAAAGATATGGGACAGAGGGAGAAAGCGAAGGGAGCAGGAGAAAGGGAAGGAAGAATAAAAAGTAGTGTTGGGCTGCAGGAGTGAGATGGAGGAATTGCAAGAAAAGAGGCAGGAAGCAGGAGAGTGAGAGAAAAGGAAAGAAGAGACATGCAGCCAGACGAGGGCTTAGTGAGAGAGGATGGGACAGAGAACAGGATGAGAAGGACATAAGGCAAGGCTAGGACAGGCAAGGACAGGCAAGGCAAGGCTAGGCTGCAGGACATGTTTTTGCTTTATAGTTTCTAACACATTCGTCTTCAGACTAGGAGGAAAGCCATAAGACCGTATGGATTAGGCCCAAGCAAAAACCCCAGCTACTTGAGACACTTAGACTAAGCCTAAAATACCAAGATCTCTCCATAAGGATGGTTTTTATACTGTACTTCCACAATCTGCTGGCAGTACAAAAAAATAAGCTGCAGATCTCCTTAGGCTGAGTCATGGTGCTTTGGGGCAGGGACCAAGCATATCATGGGAATACTTCACAGTTTCTGCTCTGTTTTCAGTGTATGACACCAAAACACCCACCTGATGACATCCTTTCAAGAGCAAAGGCAGCAATTTGCAGAATTCCGCTTCTTAGGGGAAGTGAGAAATTGCTGAGCTGACACCAAGTCCTGCAGTGTCCCTGTCACCTGCAGAGCCACCGCATCCTCGCCACGGTAGCGGGCATTGTGACAAAGGTTCTATGACAGCTGGGTGTGGCAGCCAGGCGCCCCCTAGGGGATGGGGAGCCTGTCAGTCCCGGGCCTGTCACTGCCTGCTGGCCCTGCTGCCACCAGCCAGGCCTCTGAAAACTTGTCAAACCATGCCCAGACTTGGGGCCAGTTTGGCCCAAAGTTTGCAAGAGACAAGTCGGGAAGAAAGATATGGGACAGAGGGAGAAAGCGAAGGGAGCAGGAGAAAGGGAAGGAAGAATAAAAAGTAGTGTTGGGCTGCAGGAGTGAGATGGAGGAATTGCAAGAAAAGAGGCAGGAAGCAGGAGAGTGAGAGAAAAGGAAAGAAGAGACATGCAGCCAGACGAGGGCTTAGTGAGAGAGGATGGGACAGAGAACAGGATGAGAAGGACATAAGGCAAGGCTAGGACAGGCAAGGACAGGCAAGGCAAGGTTAGGCTGCAGGACATGTTTTTGCTTTATAGTTTCTAGCACATTCGTCTTCAGACTAGGAGGAAAGCCATAAGACCGTATGGATTAGGCCCAAGCAAAAACCCCAGCTACTTGAGACACTTAGACTAAGCCTAAAATACCAAGATCTCTCCATAAGGATGCTTTTTATACTGTACTTCCACAATCTGCTGGCAGTTTAAAAAAATAAGCTGCAGATCTCCTTAGGCTGAGTCATGGTGCTTTGGGGCAGGGACCATGCATATCATGGGAATATTTCACAGTTTCTGCTCTGTTTTCAGTGTATGACACCAAAACACCCACCTGATGACATCCTTTCAAGAGCAAAGGCAGCAATTTGCAGAATTCCGCTTCTTAGGGGAAGTGAGAAATTGCTGAGCTGACACCAAGTCCTGCAGTGTCCCTGTCACCTGCAGAGCCACCGCATCCTCGCCACGGTAGCGGGCATTGTGACAAAGGTTCTATGTCAGCTGGGTGTGGCAGCCAGGCGCCCCCTAGGGGATGGGGAGCCTGTCAGCCCCGGGCCTGTCACTGCCTGCTGGCCCTGCTGCCACCAGCCAGGCCTCTGAAAACTTGTCAAACCATGCCCAGACTTGGGGCCAGTTTGGCCCAAAGTCTGCAAGAGACAAGTCGGGAAGAAAGATATGGGACAGAGGGAGAAAGCGAAGGGAGCAGGAGAAAGGGAAGGAAGAATAAAAAGTACTGTTGGGCTGCAGGAGTGAGATGGAGGAATTGCAAGAAAAGAGGCAGGAAGCAGGAGAGTGAGAGAAAAGGAAAGAAGAGACATGCAGCCAGACGAGGGCTTAGTGAGAGAGGATGGGACAGAGAACAGGATGAGAAGGACATAAGGCAAGGCTAGGACAGGCAAGGACAGGCAAGGCAAGGCTAGGCTGCAGGACATGTTTTTGCTTTATAGTTTCTAACACATTCGTCTTCAGACTAGGAGGAAAGCCATAAGACCGTATGGATTAGGCCCAAGCAAAAACCCCAGCTACTTGAGACACTTAGACTAAGCCTAAAATACCAAGATCTCTCCAAAAGGATGGTTTTTATACTGTACTTCCACAATCTGCTGGCAGTACAAAAAAATAAGCTGCAGATCTCCTTAGGCTGAGTCATGGTGCTTTGGGGCAGGGACCATGCATATCATGGGAATACTTCACAGTTTCTGCTCTGTTTTCAGTGTATGACACCAAAACACCCACCTGATGACATCCTTTCAAGAGCAAAGGCAGCAATTTGCAGAATTCCGCTTCTTAGGGGAAGTGAGAAATTGCTGAGCTGACACCAAGTCCTGCAGTGTCCCTGTCACCTGCAGAGCCACCGCATCCTCGCCACGGTAGCGGGCATTGTGACAAAGGTTCTATGTCAGCTGGGTGTGGCAGCCAGGCGCCCCCTAGGGGATGGGGAGCCTGTCAGTCCCGGGCCTGTCACTGCCTGCTGGCCCTGCTGCCACCAGCCAGGCCTCTGAAAACTTGTCAAACCATGCCCAGACTTGGGGCCAGTTTGGCCCAAAGTCTGCAAGAGACAAGTCGGGAAGAAAGATATGGGACAGAGGGAGAAAGCGAAGGGAGCAGGAGAAAGGGAAGGAAGAATAAAAAGTAGTGTTGGGCTGCAGGAGTGAGATGGAGGAATTGCAAGAAAAGAGGCAGGAAGCAGGAGAGTGAGAGAAAAGGAAAGAAGAGACATGCAGCCAGACGAGGGCTTAGTGAGAGAGGATGGGACAGAGAACAGGATGAGAAGGACATAAGGCAAGGCTAGGACAGGCAAGGACAGGCAAGGCAAGGCTAGGCTGCAGGACATGTTTTTGCTTTATAGTTTCTAGCACATTCGTCTTCAGACTAGGAGGAAAGCCATAAGACCGTATGGATTAGGCCCAAGCAAAAACCCCAGCTACTTGAGACACTTAGACTAAGCCTAAAATACCAAGATCTCTCCATAAGGATGGTTTTTATACTGTACTTCCACAATCTGCTGGCAGTACAAAAAAATAAGCTGCAGATCTCCTTAGGCTGAGTCATGGTGCTTTGGGGCAGGGACCATGCATATCATGGGAATATTTCACAGTTTCTGCTCTGTTTTCAGTGTATGACACCAAAACACCCACCTGATGACATCCTTTCAAGAGCAAAGGCAGCAATTTGCAGAATTCCGCTTCTTAGGGGAAGTGAGAAATTGCTGAGCTGACACCAAGTCCTGCAGTGTCCCTGTCACCTGCAGAGCCACCGCATCCTCGCCACGGTAGCGGGCATTGTGACAAAGGTTCTATGTCAGCTGGGTGTGGCAGCCAGGCGCCCCCTAGGGGATGGGGAGCCTGTCAGCCCCGGGCCTGTCACTGCCTGCTGGCCCTGCTGCCACCAGCCAGGCCTCTGAAAACTTGTCAAACCATGCCCAGACTTGGGGCCAGTTTGGCCCAAAGTCTGCAAGAGACAAGTCGGGAAGAAAGATATGGGACAGAGGGAGAAAGCGAAGGGAGCAGGAGAAAGGGAAGGAAGAATAAAAAGTACTGTTGGGCTGCAGGAGTGAGATGGAGGAATTGCAAGAAAAGAGGCAGGAAGCAGGAGAGTGAGAGAAAAGGAAAGAAGAGACATGCAGCCAGACGAGGGCTTAGTGAGAGAGGATGGGACAGAGAACAGGATGAGAAGGACATAAGGCAAGGCTAGGACAGGCAAGGACAGGCAAGGCAAGGTTAGGCTGCAGGACATGTTTTTGCATTATAGTTTCTAGCACATTCGTCTTCAGACTAGGAGGAAAGCCATAAGACCGTATGGATTAGGCCCAAGCAAAAACCCCAGCTACTTGAGACACTTAGACTAAGCCTAAAATACCAAGATCTCTCCATAAAGATGGTTTTTATACTGTACTTCCACAATCTGCTGGCAGTACAAAAAAATAAGCTGCAGATCTCCTTAGGCTGAGTCATGGTGCTTTGGGGCAGGGACCATGCATATCATGGGAATATTTCACAGTTTCTGCTCTGTTTTCAGTGTATGAGACCAAAACACCCACCTGATGACATCCTTTCAAGAGCAAAGGCAGCAATTTGCAGAATTCCGCTTCTTAGGGGAAGTGAGAAATTGCTGAGCTGACACCAAGTCCTGCCGTGTCCCTGTCACCTGCAGAGCCACCGCATCCTCGCCACGGTAGCGGGCATTGTGACAAAGGTTCTATGTCAGCTGGGTGTGGCAGCCAGGCGCCCCCTAGGGGATGGGGAGCCTGTCAGCCCCGGGCCTGTCACTGCCTGCTGGCCCTGCTGCCACCAGCCAGGCCTCTGAAAACTTGTCAAACCATGCCCAGACTTGGGGCCAGTTTGGCCCAAAGTCTGCAAGAGACAAGTCGGGAAGAAAGATATGGGACAGAGGGAGAAAGCGAAGGGAGCAGGAGAAAGGGAAGGAAGAATAAAAAGTAGTGTTGGGCTGCAGGAGTGAGATGGAGGAATTGCAAGAAAAGAGGCAGGAAGCAGGAGAGTGAGAGAAAAGGAAAGAAGAGACATGCAGCCAGACGAGGGGTTAGTGAGAGAGGATGGGACAGAGAACAGGATGAGAAGGACATAAGGCAAGGCTAGGACAGGCAAGGACAGGCAAGGCAAGGTTAGGCTGCAGGACATGTTTTTGCTTTATAGTTTCTAGCACATTCGTCTTCAGACTAGGAGGAAAGCCATAAGACCGTATGGATTAGGCCCAAGCAAAAACCCCAGCTACTTGAGACACTTAGGCTAAGCCTAAAATACCAAGATCTCTCCATAAGGATGCTTTTTATACTGTACTTCCACAATCTGCTGGCAGTTTAAAAAAATAAGCTGCAGATCTCCTTAGGCTGAGTCATGGTGCTTTGGGGCAGGGACCATGCATATCATGGGAATATTTCACAGTTTCTGCTCTGTTTTCAGTGTATGACACCAAAACACCCACCTGATGACATCCTTTCAAGAGCAAAGGTAGCAATTTGCAGAATTCCGCTTCTTAGGGGAAGTGAGAAATTGCTGAGCTGACACCAAGTCCTGCAGTGTCCCTGTCACCTGCAGAGCCACCGCATCCTCGCCACGGTAGCGGGCATTGTGACAAAGGTTCTATGTCAGCTGGGTGTGGCAGCCAGGCGCCCCCTAGGGGATGGGGAGCCTGTCAGCCCCGGGCCTGTCACTGCCTGCTGGCCCTGCTGCCACCAGCCAGGCCTCTGAAAACTTGTCAAACCATGCCCAGACTTGGGGCCAGTTTGGCCCAAAGTTTGCAAGAGACAAGTCGGAAAGAAAGATATGGGACAGAGGGAGAAAGCGAAGGGAGCAGGAGAAAGGGAAGGAAGAATAAAAAGTAGTGTTGGGCTGCAGGAGTGAGATGGAGGAATTGCAAGAAAAGAGGCAGGAAGCAGGAGAGTGAGATAAAAGGAAAGAAGAGACATGCAGCCAGACGAGGGCTTAGTGAGAGAGGATGGGACAGAGAACAGGATGAGAAGGACATAAGGCAAGGCTAGGACAGGCAAGGACAGGCAAGGCAAGGTTAGGCTGCAGGACATGTTTTTGCATTATAGTTTCTAGCACATTCGTCTTCAGACTAGGAGGAAAGCCATAAGACCGTATGGATTAGGCCCAAGCTAAAACCCCAGCTACTTGAGACACTTAGACTAAGCCTAAAATACCAAGATCTCTCCATAAAGATGGTTTTTATACTGTACTTCCACAATCTGCTGGCAGTACAAAAAAATAAGCTGCAGATCTCCTTAGGCTGAGTCATGGTGCTTTGGGGCAGGGACCATGCATATCATGGGAATATTTCACAGTTTCTGCTCTGTTTTCAGTGTATGACACCAAAACACCCACCTGATGACATCCTTTCAAGAGCAAAGGCAGCAATTTGCAGAATTCCGCTTCTTAGGGGAAGTGAGAAATTGCTGAGCTGACACCAAGTCCTGCAGTGTCCCTGTCACCTGCAGAGCCACCGCATCCTCGCCACGGTAGCGGGCATTGTGACAAAGGTTCTATGTCAGCTGGGTGTGGCAGCCAGGCGCCCCCTAGGGGATGGGGAGCCTGTCAGCCCCGGGCCTGTCACTGCCTGCTGGCCCTGCTGTCAGCAGCCAGGCCTCTGAAAACTTGTCAAACCATGCCCAGACTTGGGGCCAGTTTGGCCCAAAGTCTGCAAGAGACAAGTCGGGAAGAAAGATATGGGACAGAGGGAGAAAGCGAAGGGAGCAGGAGAAAGGGAAGGAAGAATAAAAAGTAGTGTTGGGCTGCAGGAGTGAGATGGAGGAATTGCAAGAAAAGAGGCAGGAAGCAGGAGAGTGAGAGAAAAGGAAAGAAGAGACATGCAGCCAGACGAGGGCTTAGTGAGAGAGGATGGGACAGAGAACAGGATGAGAAGGACATAAGGCAAGGCTAGGACAGGCAAGGACAGGCAAGGCAAGGCTAGGCTGCAGGACATGTTTTTGCTTTATAGTTTCTAGCACATTCGTCTTCAGACTAGGAGGAAAGCCATAAGACCGTGTGGATTAGGCCCAAGCAAAAACCCCAGCTACTTGAGACACTTAGACTAAGCCTAAAATACCAAGATCTCTCCATAAGGATGGTTTTTATACTGTACTTCCACAATCTGCTGGCAGTACAAAAAAATAAGCTGCAGATCTCCTTAGGCTGAGTCATGGTGCTTTGGGGCAAGGACCATGCATATCACGGGAATATTTCACAGTTTCTGCTCTGTTTTCAGTGTATGACACCAAAACACCCACCTGATGACATCCTTTCAAGAGCAAAGGCAGCAATTTGCAGAATTCCGCTTCTTAGGGGAAGTGAGAAATTGCTGAGCTGACACCAAGTCCTGCCGTGTCCCTGTCACCTGCAGAGCCACCGCATCCTCGCCACGGTAGCGGGCATTGTGACAAAGGTTCTATGTCAGCTGGGTGTGGCAGCCAGGCGCCCCCTAGGGGATGGGGAGCCTGTCAGCCCCGGGCCTGTCACTGCCTGCTGGCCCTGCTGCCACCAGCCAGGCCTCTGAAAACTTGTCAAACCATGCCCAGACTTGGGGCCAGTTTGGCCCAAAGTCTGCAAGAGACAAGTCGGGAAGAAAGATATGGGACAGAGGGAGAAAGCGAAGGGAGCAGGAGAAAGGGAAGGAAGAATAAAAAGTAGTGTTGGGCTGCAGGAGTGAGATGGAGGAATTGCAAGAAAAGAGGCAGGAAGCAGGAGAGTGAGAGAAAAGGAAAGAAGAGTCATGCAGCCAGACGAGGGGTTAGTGAGAGAGGATGGGACAGAGAACAGGATGAGAAGGACATAAGGCAAGGCTAGGACAGGCAAGGACAGGCTAGGCTGCAGGACATGTTTTTGCTTTATAGTTTCTAGCACATTCGTCTTCAGACTAGGAGGAAAGCCATAAGACCGTATGGATTAGGCCCAAGCAAAAACCCCAGCTACTTGAGACACTTAGACTAAGCCTAAAATACCAAGATCTCTCCATAAGGATGGTTTTTATACTGTACTTCCACAATCTGCTGGCAGTACAAAAAAATAAGCTGCAGATCTCCTTAGGCTGAGTCATGGTGCTTTGGGGCAGGGACCATGCATATCATGGGAATATTTCACAGTTTCTGCTCTGTTTTCAGTGTATGACACCAAAACACCCACCTGATGACATCCTTTCAAGAGCAAAGGCAGCAATTTGCAGAATTCCGCTTCTTAGGGGAAGTGAGAAATTGCTGAGCTGACACCAAGTCCTGCAGTGTCCCTGTCACCTGCAGAGCCACCGCATCCTCGCCACGGTAGCGGGCATTGTGACAAAGGTTCTATGTCAGCTGGGTGTGGCAGCCAGGCGCCCCCTAGGGGATGGGGACCCTGTCAGTCCCGGGCCTGTCACTGCCTGCTGGCCCTGCTGCCACCAGCCAGGCCTCTGAAAACTTGTCAAACCATGCCCAGACTTGGGGCCAGTTTGGCCCAAAGTCTGCAAGAGACAAGTCGGGAAGAAAGATATGGGACAGAGGGAGAAAGCGAAGGGAGCAGGAGAAAGGGAAGGAAGAATAAAAAGTAGTGTTGGGCTGCAGGAGTGAGATGGAGGAATTGCAAGAAAAGAGGCAGGAAGCAGGAGAGTGAGAGAAAAGGAAAGAAGAGACATGCAGCCAGACGAGGGGTTAGTGAGAGAGGATGGGACAGAGAACAGGATGAGAAGGACATAAGGCAAGGCTAGGACAGGCAAGGACAGGCAAGGCAAGGCTAGGCTGCAGGACATGTTTTTGCTTTATAGTTTCTAGCACATTCGTCTTCAGACTAGGAGGAAAGCCATAAGACCGTATGGATTAGGCCCAAGCAAAAACCCCAGCTACTTGAGACACTTAGACTAAGCCTAAAATACCAAGATCTCTCCATAAGGATGGTTTTTATACTGTACTTCCACAATCTGCTGGCAGTACAAAAAAATAAGCTGCAGATCTCCTTTAGGCTGAGTCATGGTGCTTTGGGGCAGGGACCATGCATATCATGGGAATATTTCACAGTTTCTGCTCTGTTTTCAGTGTATGACACCAAAACACCCACCTGATGACATCCTTTCAAGAGCAAAGGCAGCAATTTGCAGAATTCCGCTTCTTAGGGGAAGTGAGAAATTGCTGAGCTGACACCAAGTCCTGCAGTGTCCCTGTCACCTGCAGAGCCACCGCATCCTCGCCACGGTAGCGGGCATTGTGACAAAGGTTCTATGTCAGCTGGGTGTGGCAGCCAGGCGCCCCCTAGGGGATGGGGAGCCTGTCAGCCCCGGGCCTGTCACTGCCTGCTGGCCCTGCTGCCACCAGCCAGGCCTCTGAAAACTTGTCAAACCATGCCCAGACTTGGGGCCAGTTTGGCCCAAAGTCTGCAAGAGACAAGTCGGGAAGAAAGATATGGGACAGAGGGAGAAAGCGAAGGGAGCAGGAGAAAGGGAAGGAAGAATAAAAAGTACTGTTGGGCTGCAGGAGTGAGATGGAGGAATTGCAAGAAAAGAGGCAGGAAGCAGGAGAGTGAGAGAAAAGGAAAGAAGAGACATGCAGCCAGACGAGGGCTTAGTGAGAGAGGATGGGACAGAGAACAGGATGAGAAGGACATAAGGCAAGGCTAGGACAGGCAAGGACAGGCAAGGCAAGGCTAGGCTGCAGGACATGTTTTTGCTTTATAGTTTCTAGCACATTCGTCTTCAGACTAGGAGGAAAGCCATAAGACCGTATGGATTAGGCCCAAGCAAAAACCCCAGCTACTTGAGACACTTAGACTAAGCCTAAAATACCAAGATCTCTCCATAAAGATGGTTTTTATACTGTACTTCCACAATCTGCTGGCAGTACAAAAAAATAAGCTGCAGATCTCCTTAGGCTGAGTCATGGTGCTTTGGGGCAGGGACCATGCATATCATGGGAATATTTCACAGTTTCTGCTCTGTTTTCAGTGTATGACACCAAAACACCCACCTGATGACATCCTTTCAAGAGCAAAGGCAGCAATTTGCAGAATTCCGCTTCTTAGGGGAAGTGAGAAATTGCTGAGCTGACACCAAGTCCTGCCGTGTCCCTGTCACCTGCAGAGCCACCGCATCCTCGCCACGGTAGCGGGCATTGTGACAAAGGTTCTATGTCAGCTGGGTGTGGCAGCCAGGCGCCCCCTAGGGGATGGGGAGCCTGTCAGTCCCGGGCCTGTCACTGCCTGCTGGCCCTGCTGCCACCAGCCAGGCCTCTGAAAACTTGTCAAACCCTGCCCAGACTTGGGGCCAGTTTGGCCCAAAGTTTGCAAGAGACAAGTCGGGAAGAAAGATATGGGACAGAGGGAGAAAGCGAAGGGAGCAGGAGAAAGGGAAGGAAGAATAAAAAGTAGTGTTGGGCTGCAGGAGTGAGATGGAGGAATTGCAAGAAAAGAGGCAGGAAGCAGGAGAGTGAGAGAAAAGGAAAGAAGAGACATGCAGCCAGACGAGGGGTTAGTGAGAGAGGATGGGACAGAGAACAGGATGAGAAGGACATAAGGCAAGGCTAGGACAGGCAAGGACAGGCAAGGCAAGGTTAGGCTGCAGGACATGTTTTTGCTTTATAGTTTCTAGCACATTCGTCTTCAGACTAGGAGGAAAGCCATAAGACCGTATGGATTAGGCCCAAGCAAAAACCCCAGCTACTTGAGACACTTAGACTAAGCCTAAAATACCAAGATCTCTCCATAAGGATGCTTTTTATACTGTACTTCCACAATCTGCTGGCAGTTTAAAAAAATAAGCTGCAGATCTCCTTAGGCTGAGTCATGGTGCTTTGGGGCAGGGACCATGCATGTCATGGGAATATTTCACAGTTTCTGCTCTGTTTTCAGTGTATGACACCAAAACACCCACCTGATGACATCCTTTCAAGAGCAAAGGCAGCAATTTGCAGAATTCCGCTTCTTAGGGGAAGTGAGAAATTGCTGAGCTGACACCAAGTCCTGCAGTGTCCCTGTCACCTGCAGAGCCACCGCATCCTCGCCACGGTAGCGGGCATTGTGACAAAGGTTCTATGACAGCTGGGTGTGGCAGCCAGGCGCCCCCTAGGGGATGGGGAGCCTGTCAGCCCCGGGCCTGTCACTGCCTGCTGGCCCTGCTGCCACCAGCCAGGCCTCTGAAAACTTGTCAAACCATGCCCAGACTTGGGGCCAGTTTGGCCCAAAGTTTGCAAGAGACAAGTCGGGAAGAAAGATATGGGACAGAGGGAGAAAGCGAAGGGAGCAGGAGAAAGGGAAGGAAGAATAAAAAGTAGTGTTGGGCTGCAGGAGTGAGATGGAGGAATTGCAAGAAAAGAGGCAGGAAGCAGGAGAGTGAGATAAAAGGAAAGAAGAGACATGCAGCCAGACGAGGGGTTAGTGAGAGAGGATGGGACAGAGAACAGGATGAGAAGGACATAAGGCAAGGCTAGGACAGGCAAGGACAGGCAAGGCAAGGTTAGGCTGCAGGACATGTTTTTGCATTATAGTTTCTAGCACATTCGTCTTCAGACTAGGAGGAAAGCCATAAGACCGTATGGATTAGGCCCAAGCAAAAACCCCAGCTACTTGAGACACTTAGACTAAGCCTAAAATACCAAGATCTCTCCATAAGGATGGTTTTTATACTGTACTTCCACAATCTGCTGGCAGTACAAAAAAATAAGCTGCAGATCTCCTTAGGCTGAGTCATGGTGCTTTGGGGCAGGGACCATGCATATCATGGGAATATTTCACAGTTTCTGCTCTGTTTTCAGTGTATGACACCAAAACACCCACCTGATGACATCCTTTCAAGAGCAAAGGCAGCAATTTGCAGAATTCCGCTTCTTAGGGGAAGTGAGAAATTGCTGAGCTGACACCAAGTCCTGCCGTGTCCCTGTCACCTGCAGAGCCACCGCATCCTCGCCACGGTAGCGGGCATTGTGACAAAGGTTCTATGTCAGCTGGGTGTGGCAGCCAGGCGCCCCCTAGGGGATGGGGAGCCTGTCAGCCCCGGGCCTGTCACTGCCTGCTGGCCCTGCTGCCACCAGCCAAGCCTCTGAAAACTTGTCAAACGATGCCCAGACTTGGGGCCAGTTTGGCCCAAAGTCTGCAAGAGACAAGTCGGGAAGAAAGATATGGGACAGAGGGAGAAAGCGAAGGGAGCAGGAGAAAGGGAAGGAAGAATAAAAAGTAGTGTTGGGCTGCAGGAGTGAGATGGAGGAATTGCAAGAAAAGAGGCAGGAAGCAGGAGAGTGAGATAAAAGGAAAGAAGAGACATGCAGCCAGACGAGGGCTTAGTGAGAGAGGATGGGACAGAGAACAGGATGAGAAGGACATAAGGCAAGGCTAGGACAGGCAAGGACAGGCAAGGCAAGGCTAGGCTGCAGGACATGTTTTTGCTTTATAGTTGCTAGCACATTCGTCTTCAGACTAGGAGGAAAGCCATAAGACCGTGTGGATTAGGCCCAAGCAAAAACCCCAGCTACTTGAGACACTTAGACTAAGCCTAAAATACCAAGATCTCTCCATAAGGATGGTTTTTATACTGTACTTCCACAATCTGCTGGCAGTACAAAAAAATAAGCTGCAGATCTCCTTAGGCTGAGTCATGGTGCTTTGGGGCAGGGACCATGCATATCATGGGAATATTTCACAGTTTCTGCTCTGTTTTCAGTGTATGACACCAAAACACCCACCTGATGACATCCTTTCAAGAGCAAAGGCAGCAATTTGCAGAATTCCGCTTCTTAGGGGAAGTGAGAAATTGCTGAGCTGACACCAAGTCCTGCAGTGTCCCTGTCACCTGCAGAGCCACCGCATCCTCGCCACGGTAGCGGGCATTGTGACAAAGGTTCTATGTCAGCTGGGTGTGGCAGCCAGGCGCCCCCTAGGGGATGGGGAGCCTGTCAGCCCCGGGCCTGTCACTGCCTGCTGGCCCTGCTGCCACCAGCCAGGCCTCTGAAAACTTGTCAAACGATGCCCAGACTTGGGGCCAGTTTGGCCCAAAGTCTGCAAGAGACAAGTCGGGAAGAAAGATATGGGACAGAGGGAGAAAGCGAAGGGAGAAGGAGAAAGGGAAGGAAGAATAAAAAGTAGTGTTGGGCTGCAGGAGTGAGATGGAGGAATTGCAAGAAAAGAGGCAGGAAGCAGGAGAGTGAGAGAAAAGGAAAGAAGAGACATGCAGCCAGACGAGGGCTTAGTGAGAGAGGATGGGACAGAGAACAGGATGAGAAGGACATAAGGCAAGGCTAGGACAGGCAAGGACAGGCAAGGCAAGGCTAGGCTGCAGGACATGTTTTTGCTTTATAGTTTCTAGCACATTCGTCTTCAAACTAGGAGGAAAGCCATAAGACCGTATGGATTAGGCCCAAGCAAAAACCCCAGCTACTTGAGACACTTAGACTAAGCCTAAAATACCAAGATCTCTCCATAAGGATGGTTTTTATACTGTACTTCCACAATCTGCTGGCAGTACAAAAAAATAAGCTGCAGATCTCCTTTAGGCTGAGTCATGGTGCTTTGGGGCAGGGACCATGCATATCATGGGAATATTTCACAGTTTCTGCTCTGTTTTCAGTGTATGACACCAAAACACCCACCTGATGACATCCTTTCAAGAGCAAAGGCAGCAATTTGCAGAATTCCGCTTCTTAGGGGAAGTGAGAAATTGCTGAGCTGACACCAAGTCCTGCCGTGTCCCTGTCACCTGCAGAGCCACCGCATCCTCGCCACGGTAGCGGGCATTGTGACAAAGGTTCTATGTCAGCTGGGTGTGGCAGCCAGGCGCCCCCTAGGGGATGGGGAGCCTGTCAGCCCCGGGCCTGTCACTGCCTGCTGGCCCTGCTGTCAGCAGCCAGGCCTCTGAAAACTTGTCAAACCATGCCCAGACTTGGGGCCAGTTTGGCCCAAAGTCTGCAAGAGACAAGTCGGGAAGAAAGATATGGGACAGAGGGAGAAAGCGAAGGGAGCAGGAGAAAGGGAAGGAAGAATAAAAAGTACTGTTGGGCTGCAGGAGTGAGATGGAGGAATTGCAAGAAAAGAGGCAGGAAGCAGGAGAGTGAGAGAAAAGGAAAGAAGAGACATGCAGCCAGACGAGGGGTTAGTGAGAGAGGATGGGACAGAGAACAGGATGAGAAGGACATAAGGCAAGGCTAGGACAGGCAAGGACAGGCAAGGCAAGGTTAGGCTGCAGGACATGTTTTTGCATTATAGTTTCTAGCACATTCGTCTTCAGACTAGGAGGAAAGCCATAAGACCGTATGGATTAGGCCCAAGCAAAAACCCCAGCTACTTGAGACACTTAGACTAAGCCTAAAATACCAAGATCTCTCCATAAGGATGGTTTTTATACTGTACTTCCACAATCTGCTGGCAGTACAAAAAAATAAGCTGCAGATCTCCTTAGGCTGAGTCATGGTGCTTTGGGGCAGGGACCATGCATATCACGGGAATATTTCACAGTTTCTGCTCTGTTTTCAGTGTATGACACCAAAACACCCACCTGATGACATCCTTTCAAGAGCAAAGGCAGCAATTTGCAGAATTCCGCTTCTTAGGGGAAGTGAGAAATTGCTGAGCTGACACCAAGTCCTGCAGTGTCCCTGTCACCTGCAGAGCCACCGCATCCTCGCCACGGTAGCGGGCATTGTGACAAAGGTTCTATGTCAGCTGGGTGTGGCAGCCAGGCGCCCCCTAGGGGATGGGGAGCCTGTCAGCCCCGGGCCTGTCACTGCCTGCTGGCCCTGCTGCCACCAGCCAGGCCTCTGAAAACTTGTCAAACCATGCCCAGACTTGGGGCCAGTTTGGCCCAAAGTCTGCAAGAGACAAGTCGGGAAGAAAGATATGGGACAGAGGGAGAAAGCGAAGGGAGCAGGAGAAAGGGAAGGAAGAATAAAAAGTAGTGTTGGGCTGCAGGAGTGAGATGGAGGAATTGCAAGAAAAGAGGCAGGAAGCAGGAGAGTGAGAGAAAAGGAAAGAAGAGTCATGCAGCCAGACGAGGGCTTAGTGAGAGAGGATGGGACAGAGAACAGGATGAGAAGGACATAAGGCAAGGCTAGGACAGGCAAGGACAGGCAAGGCAAGGCTAGGCTGCAGGACATGTTTTTGCTTTATAGTTTCTAGCACATTCGTCTTCAGACTAGGAGGAAAGCCATAAGACCGTATGGATTAGGCCCAAGCAAAAACCCCAGCTACTTGAGACACTTAGACTAAGCCTAAAATACCAAGATCTCTTCATAAGGATGGTTTTTATACTGTACTTCCACAAACTGCTGGCAGTACAAAAAAATAAGCTGCAGATCTCCTTAGGCTGAGTCATGGTGCTTTGGGGCAGGGACCATGCATATCACGGGAATATTTCACAGTTTCTGCTCTGTTTTCAGTGTATGACACCAAAACACCCACCTGATGACATCCTTTCAAGAGCAAAGGCAGCAATTTGCAGAATTCCGCTTCTTAGGGGAAGTGAGAAATTGCTGAGCTGACACCAAGTCCTGCCGTGTCCCTGTCACCTGCAGAGCCACCGCATCCTCGCCACGGTAGCGGGCATTGTGACAAAGGTTCTATGTCAGCTGGGTATGGCAGCCAGGCGCCCCCTATGGGATGGGGAGCCTGTCAGCCCCGGGCCTGTCACTGCCTGCTGGCCCTGCTGCCACCAGCCAGGCCTCTGAAAACTTGTCAAACCATGCCCAGACTTGGGGCCAGTTTGGCCCAAAGTCTGCAAGAGACAAGTCGGGAAGAAAGATATGGGACAGAGGGAGAAAGCGAAGGGAGCAGGAGAAAGGTAAGGAAGAATAAAAAGTAGTGTTGGGCTGCAGGAGTGAGATGGAGGAATTGCAAGAAAAGAGGCAGGAAGCAGGAGAGTGAGAGAAAAGGAAAGAAGAGACATGCAGCCAGACGAGGGGTTAGTGAGAGAGGATGGGACAGAGAACAGGATGAGAAGGACATAAGGCAAGGCTAGGACAGGCAAGGACAGGCAAGGCAAGGCTAGGCTGCAGGACATGTTTTTGCTTTATAGTTTCTAGCACATTCGTCTTCAGACTAGGAGGAAAGCCATAAGACCGTATGGATTAGGCCCAAGCAAAAACCCCAGCTACTTGAGACTCTTAGACTAAGCCTAAAATACCAAGATCTCTCCATAAGGATGGTTTTTATACTGTACTTCCACAATCTGCTGGCAGTACAAAAAAATAAGCTGCAGATCTTCTTAGGCTGAGTCATGGTGCTTTGGGGCAGGGACCATGCATATCATGGGAATATTTCACAGTTTCTGCTCTGTTTTCGGTGTATGACACCAAAACACCCACCTGATGACATCCTTTCAAGAGCAAAGGCAACAATTTGCAGAACTCCGCTTCTTAGGGGAAGTGAGAAATTGCTGAGCTGACACCAAGTCCTGCAGTGTCCCTGTCACCTGCAGAGCCACCACATCCTCGCCACGGTAGCGGGCATTGTGACAAAGGTTCTATGTCAGCTGGGTGTGGCAGCCACGCGCCCCCTAGGGAATGGGGAGCCTGTCAGCCCCGGGCCTGTCACTGCCTGCTGGCCCTGCTGCCACCAGCCAGGCCTCTGAAAACTTGTCAAACCCTGCCCAGACTTGGGGCCAGTTTGGCCCAAGGTCTGCAAGAGACAAGTCGGGAAGAAAGATATGGGACAGAGGGAGAAAGCGAAGGGAGCAGGAGAAAGGGAAGGAAGAATAAAAAGTAGTGTTGGGCTGCAGGAGTGAGATGGAGGAATTGCAAGAAAAGAGGCAGGAAGCAGGAGAGTGAGAGAAAAGGAAAGAAGAGACATGCAGCCAGACGAGGGGTTAGTGAGAGAGGATGGGACAGAGAACAGGATGAGAAGGACATAAGGCAAGGCTAGGACAGGCAAGGACAGGCAAGGCAAGGTTAGGCTGCAGGACATGTTTTTGCTTTATAGTTTCTAGCACATTCGTCTTCAGACTAGGAGGAAAGCCATAAGACCGTATGGATTAGGCCCAAGCAAAAACCCCAGCTACTTGAGACACTTAGACTAAGCCTAAAATACCAAGATCTCTCCATAAGGATGCTTTTTATACTGTACTTCCACAATCTGCTGGCAGTACAAAAAAATAAGCTGCAGATCTCCTTAGGCTGAGTCATGGTGCTTTGGGGCAGGGACCATGCATATCACGGGAATATTTCACAGTTTCTGCTCTGTTTTCAGTGTATGACACCAAAACACCCACCTGATGACATCCTTTCAAGAGCAAAGGCAGCAATTTGCAGAATTCCGCTTCTTAGGGGAAGTGAGAAATTGCTGAGCTGACACCAAGTCCTGCCGTGTCCCTGTCACCTGCAGAGCCACCGCATCCTCGCCACGGTAGCGGGCATTGTGACAAAGGTTCTATGTCAGCTGGGTATGGCAGCCAGGCGCCCCCTATGGGATGGGGAGCCTGTCAGCCCCGGGCCTGTCACTGCCTGCTGGCCCTGCTGCCACCAGCCAGGCCTCTGAAAACTTGTCAAACCATGCCCAGACTTGGGGCCAGTTTGGCCCAAAGTCTGCAAGAGACAAGTCGGGAAGAAAGATATGGGACAGAGGGAGAAAGCAAAGGGAGCAGGAGAAAGGTAAGGAAGAATAAAAAGTAGTGTTGGGCTGCAGGAGTGAGATGGAGGAATTGCAAGAAAAGAGGCAGGAAGCAGGAGAGTGAGAGAAAAGGAAAGAAGAGACATGCAGCCAGACGAGGGGTTAGTGAGAGAGGATGGGACAGAGAACAGGATGAGAAGGACATAAGGCAAGGCTAGGACAGGCAAGGACAGGCAAGGCAAGGCTAGGCTGCAGGACATGTTTTTGCTTTATAGTTTCTAGCACATTCGTCTTCAGACTAGGAGGAAAGCCATAAGACCGTATGGATTAGGCCCAAGCAAAAACCCCAGCTACTTGAGACTCTTAGACTAAGCCTAAAATACCAAGATCTCTCCATAAGGATGGTTTTTATACTGTACTTCCACAATCTGCTGGCAGTACAAAAAAATAAGCTGCAGATCTTCTTAGGCTGAGTCATGGTGCTTTGGGGCAGGGACCATGCATATCATGGGAATATTTCACAGTTTCTGCTCTGTTTTCGGTGTATGACACCAAAACACCCACCTGATGACATCCTTTCAAGAGCAAAGGCAACAATTTGCAGAACTCCGCTTCTTAGGGGAAGTGAGAAATTGCTGAGCTGACACCAAGTCCTGCAGTGTCCCTGTCACCTGCAGAGCCACCACATCCTCGCCACGGTAGCGGGCATTGTGACAAAGGTTCTATGTCAGCTGGGTGTGGCAGCCACGCGCCCCCTAGGGAATGGGGAGCCTGTCAGCCCCGGGCCTGTCACTGCCTGCTGGCCCTGCTGCCACCAGCCAGGCCTCTGAAAACTTGTCAAACCCTGCCCAGACTTGGGGCCAGTTTGGCCCAAGGTCTGCAAGAGACAAGTCGGGAAGAAAGATATGGGACAGAGGGAGAAAGCGAAGGGAGCAGGAGAAAGGGAAGGAAGAATAAAAAGTAGTGTTGGGCTGCAGGAGTGAGATGGAGGAATTGCAAGAAAAGAGGCAGGAAGCAGGAGAGTGAGAGAAAAGGAAAGAAGAGACATGCAGCCAGACGAGGGGTTAGTGAGAGAGGATGGGACAGAGAACAGGATGAGAAGGACATAAGGCAAGGCTAGGACAGGCAAGGACAGGCAAGGCAAGGTTAGGCTGCAGGACATGTTTTTGCTTTATAGTTTCTAGCACATTCGTCTTCAGACTAGGAGGAAAGCCATAAGACCGTATGGATTAGGCCCAAGCAAAAACCCCAGCTACTTGAGACACTTAGACTAAGCCTAAAATACCAAGATCTCTCCATAAGGATGCTTTTTATACTGTACTTCCACAATCTGCTGGCAGTACAAAAAAATAAGCTGCAGATCTCCTTAGGCTGAGTCATGGTGCTTTGGGGCAGGGACCATGCATATCACGGGAATATTTCACAGTTTCTGCTCTGTTTTCAGTGTATGACACCAAAACACCCACCTGATGACATCCTTTCAAGAGCAAAGGCAGCAATTTGCAGAATTCCGCTTCTTAGGGGAAGTGAGAAATTGCTGAGCTGACACCAAGTCCTGCAGTGTCCCTGTCACCTGCAGAGCCACCGCATCCTCGCCACGGTAGCGGGCATTGTGACAAAGGTTCTATGTCAGCTGGGTGTGGCAGCCAGGCGCCCCCTAGGGGATGGGGAGCCTGTCAGCCCCGGGCCTGTCACTGCCTGCTGGCCCTGCTGCCACCAGCCAGGCCTCTGAAAACTTGTCAAACCATGCCCAGACTTGGGGCCAGTTTGGCCCAAAGTCTGCAAGAGACAAGTCGGGAAGAAAGATATGGGACAGAGGGAGAAAGCGAAGGGAGCAGGAGAAAGGGAAGGAAGAATAAAAAGTAGTGTTGGGCTGCAGGAGTGAGATGGAGGAATTGCAAGAAAAGAGGCAGGAAGCAGGAGAGTGAGAGAAAAGGAAAGAAGAGACATGCAGCCAGACGAGGGCTTAGTGAGAGAGGATGGGACAGAGAACAGGATGAGAAGGACATAAGGCAAGGCTAGGACAGGCAAGGACAGGCAAGGCAAGGTTAGGCTGCAGGACATGTTTTTGCATTATAGTTTCTAGCACATTCGTCTTCAGACTAGGAGGAAAGCCATAAGACCGTATGGATTAGGCCCAAGCAAAAACCCCAGCTACTTGAGACACTTAGACTAAGCCTAAAATACCAAGATCTCTCCATAAAGATGGTTTTTATACTGTACTTCCACAATCTGCTGGCAGTACAAAAAAATAAGCTGCAGATCTCCTTAGGCTGAGTCATGGTGCTTTGGGGCAGGGACCATGCATATCATGGGAATATTTCACAGTTTCTGCTCTGTTTTCAGTGTATGACACCAAAACACCCACCTGATGACATCCTTTCAAGAGCAAAGGCAGCAATTTGCAGAATTCCGCTTCTTAGGGGAAGTGAGAAATTGCTGAGCTGACACCAAGTCCTGCCGTGTCCCTGTCACCTGCAGAGCCACCGCATCCTCGCCACGGTAGCGGGCATTGTGACAAAGGTTCTATGTCAGCTGGGTGTGGCAGCCAGGCGCCCCCTAGGGGATGGGGAGCCTGTCAGACCCGGGCCTGTCACTGCCTGCTGGCCCTGCTGTCAGCAGCCAGGCCTCTGAAAACTTGTCAAACCATGCCCAGACTTGGGGCCAGTTTGGCCCAAAGTCTGCAAGAGACAAGTCGGGAAGAAAGATATGGGACAGAGGGAGAAAGCGAAGGGAGCAGGAGAAAGGGAAGGAAGAATAAAAAGTAGTGTTGGGCTGCAGGAGTGAGATGGAGGAATTGCAAGAAAAGAGGCAGGAAGCAGGAGAGTGAGAGAAAAGGAAAGAAGAGACATGCAGCCAGACGAGGGCTTAGTGAGAGAGGATGGGACAGAGAACAGGATGAGAAGGACATAAGGCAAGTCTAGGACAGGCAAGGACAGGCAAGGCAAGGCTAGGCTGCAGGACATGTTTTTGCTTTATAGTTTCTAGCACATTCGTCTTCAGACTAGGAGGAAAGCCATAAGACCGTGTGGATTAGGCCCAAGCAAAAACCCCAGCTACTTGAGACACTTAGACTAAGCCTAAAATACCAAGATCTCTCCATAAGGATGGTTTTTATACTGTACTTCCACAATCTGCTGGCAGTACAAAAAAATAAGCTGCAGATCTCCTTAGGCTGAGTCATGGTGCTTTGGGGCAGGGACCATGCATATCACGGGAATATTTCACAGTTTCTGCTCTGTTTTCAGTGTATGACACCAAAACACCCACCTGATGACATCCTTTCAAGAGCAAAGGCAGCAATTTGCAGAATTCCGCTTCTTAGGGGAAGTGAGAAATTGCTGAGCTGACACCAAGTCCTGCAGTGTCCCTGTCACCTGCAGAGCCACCGCATCCTCGCCACGGTAGCGGGCATTGTGACAAAGGTTCTATGTCAGCTGGGTGTGGCAGCCAGGCGCCCCCTAGGGGATGGGGAGCCTGTCAGCCCCGGGCCTGTCACTGCCTGCTGGCCCTGCTGCCACCAGCCAGGCCTCTGAAAACTTGTCAAACCATGCCCAGACTTGGGGCCAGTTTGGCCCAAAGTCTGCAAGAGACAAGTCGGGAAGAAAGATATGGGACAGAGGGAGAAAGCGAAGGGAGCAGGAGAAAGGGAAGGAAGAATAAAAAGTAGTGTTGGGCTGCAGGAGTGAGATGGAGGAATTGCAAGAAAAGAGGCAGGAAGCAGGAGAGTGAGAGAAAAGGAAAGAAGAGACATGCAGCCAGACGAGGGCTTAGTGAGAGAGGATGGGACAGAGAACAGGATGAGAAGGACATAAGGCAAGGCTAGGACAGGCAAGGACAGGCAAGGCAAGGTTAGGCTGCAGGACATGTTTTTGCATTATAGTTTCTAGCACATTCGTCTTCAGACTAGGAGGAAAGCCATAAGACCGTATGGATTAGGCCCAAGCAAAAACCCCAGCTACTTGAGACACTTAGACTAAGCCTAAAATACCAAGATCTCTCCATAAAGATGGTTTTTATACTGTACTTCCACAATCTGCTGGCAGTACAAAAAAATAAGCTGCAGATCTCCTTAGGCTGAGTCATGGTGCTTTGGGGCAGGGACCATGCATATCATGGGAATATTTCACAGTTTCTGCTCTGTTTTCAGTGTATGACACCAAAACACCCACCTGATGACATCCTTTCAAGAGCAAAGGCAGCAATTTGCAGAATTCCGCTTCTTAGGGGAAGTGAGAAATTGCTGAGCTGACACCAAGTCCTGCCGTGTCCCTGTCACCTGCAGAGCCACCGCATCCTCGCCACGGTAGCGGGCATTGTGACAAAGGTTCTATGTCAGCTGGGTGTGGCAGCCAGGCGCCCCCTAGGGGATGGGGAGCCTGTCAGACCCGGGCCTGTCACTGCCTGCTGGCCCTGCTGTCAGCAGCCAGGCCTCTGAAAACTTGTCAAACCATGCCCAGACTTGGGGCCAGTTTGGCCCAAAGTCTGCAAGAGACAAGTCGGGAAGAAAGATATGGGACAGAGGGAGAAAGCGAAGGGAGCAGGAGAAAGGGAAGGAAGAATAAAAAGTAGTGTTGGGCTGCAGGAGTGAGATGGAGGAATTGCAAGAAAAGAGGCAGGAAGCAGGAGAGTGAGAGAAAAGGAAAGAAGAGACATGCAGCCAGACGAGGGCTTAGTGAGAGAGGATGGGACAGAGAACAGGATGAGAAGGACATAAGGCAAGTCTAGGACAGGCAAGGACAGGCAAGGCAAGGCTAGGCTGCAGGACATGTTTTTGCTTTATAGTTTCTAGCACATTCGTCTTCAGACTAGGAGGAAAGCCATAAGACCGTGTGGATTAGGCCCAAGCAAAAACCCCAGCTACTTGAGACACTTAGACTAAGCCTAAAATACCAAGATCTCTCCATAAGGATGGTTTTTATACTGTACTTCCACAATCTGCTGGCAGTACAAAAAAATAAGCTGCAGATCTCCTTAGGCTGAGTCATGGTGCTTTGGGGCAAGGACCATGCATATCACGGGAATATTTCACAGTTTCTGCTCTGTTTTCAGTGTATGACACCAAAACACCCACCTGATGACATCCTTTCAAGAGCAAAGGCAGCAATTTGCAGAATTCCGCTTCTTAGGGGAAGTGAGAAATTGCTGAGCTGACACCAAGTCCTGCCGTGTCCCTGTCACCTGCAGAGCCACCGCATCCTCGCCACGGTAGCGGGCATTGTGACAAAGGTTCTATGTCAGCTGGGTGTGGCAGCCAGGCGCCCCCTAGGGGATGGGGAGCCTGTCAGCCCCGGGCCTGTCACTGCCTGCTGGCCCTGCTGCCACCAGCCAGGCCTCTGAAAACTTGTCAAACCATGCCCAGACTTGGGGCCAGTTTGGCCCAAAGTCTGCAAGAGACAAGTCGGGAAGAAAGATATGGGACAGAGGGAGAAAGCGAAGGGAGCAGGAGAAAGGGAAGGAAGAATAAAAAGTAGTGTTGGGCTGCAGGAGTGAGATGGAGGAATTGCAAAAAAAGAGGCAGGAAGCAGGAGAGTGAGAGAAAAGGAAAGAAGAGTCATGCAGCCAGACGAGGGGTTAGTGAGAGAGGATGGGACAGAGAACAGGATGAGAAGGACATAAGGCAAGGCTAGGACAGGCAAGGACAGGCTAGGCTGCAGGACATGTTTTTGCTTTATAGTTTCTAGCACATTCGTCTTCAGACTAGGAGGAAAGCCATAAGACCGTATGGATTAGGCCCAAGCAAAAACCCCAGCTACTTGAGACACTTAGACTAAGCCTAAAATACCAAGATCTCTCCATAAGGATGGTTTTTATACTGTACTTCCACAATCTGCTGGCAGTACAAAAAAATAAGCTGCAGATATCCTTAGGCTGAGTCATGGTGCTTTGGGGCAGGGACCATGCATATCATGGGAATATTTCACAGTTTCTGCTCTGTTTTCAGTGTATGACACCAAAACACCCACCTGATGACATCCTTTCAAGAGCAAAGGCAGCAATTTGCAGAATTCCGCTTCTTAGGGGAAGTGAGAAATTGCTGAGCTGACACCAAGTCCTGCAGTGTCCCTGTCACCTGCAGAGCCACCGCATCCTCGCCACGGTAGCGGGCATTGTGACAAAGGTTCTATGTCAGCTGGGTGTGGCAGCCAGGCGCCCCCTAGGGGATGGGGACCCTGTCAGTCCCGGGCCTGTCACTGCCTGCTGGCCCTGCTGCCACCAGCCAGGCCTCTGAAAACTTGTCAAACGATGCCCAGACTTGGGGCCAGTTTGGCCCAAAGTCTGCAAGAGACAAGTCGGGAAGAAAGATATGGGACAGAGGGAGAAAGCGAAGGGAGAAGGAGAAAGGGAAGGAAGAATAAAAAGTAGTGTTGGGCTGCAGGAGTGAGATGGAGGAATTGCAAGAAAAGAGGCAGGAAGCAGGAGAGTGAGAGAAAAGGAAAGAAGAGACATGCAGCCAGACGAGGGCTTAGTGAGAGAGGATGGGACAGAGAACAGGATGAGAAGGACATAAGGCAAGGCTAGGACAGGCAAGGACAGGCAAGGCAAGGCTAGGCTGCAGGACATGTTTTTGCTTTATAGTTTCTAGCACATTCGTCTTCAAACTAGGAGGAAAGCCATAAGACCGTATGGATTAGGCCCAAGCAAAAACCCCAGCTACTTGAGACACTTAGACTAAGCCTAAAATACCAAGATCTCTCCATAAGGATGGTTTTTATACTGTACTTCCACAATCTGCTGGCAGTACAAAAAAATAAGCTGCAGATCTCCTTTAGGCTGAGTCATGGTGCTTTGGGGCAGGGACCATGCATATCATGGGAATATTTCACAGTTTCTGCTCTGTTTTCAGTGTATGACACCAAAACACCCACCTGATGACATCCTTTCAAGAGCAAAGGCAGCAATTTGCAGAATTCCGCTTCTTAGGGGAAGTGAGAAATTGCTGAGCTGACACCAAGTCCTGCAGTGTCCCTGTCACCTGCAGAGCCACCGCATCCTCGCCACGGTAGCGGGCATTGTGACAAAGGTTCTATGTCAGCTGGGTGTGGCAGCCAGGCGCCCCCTAGGGGATGGGGAGCCTGTCAGCCCCGGGCCTGTCACTGCCTGCTGGCCCTGCTGCCACCAGCCAGGCCTCTGAAAACTTGTCAAACCATGCCCAGACTTGGGGCCAGTTTGGCCCAAAGTCTGCAAGAGACAAGTCGGGAAGAAAGATATGGGACAGAGGGAGAAAGCGAAGGGAGCAGGAGAAAGGGAAGGAAGAATAAAAAGTAGTGTTGGGCTGCAGGAGTGAGATGGAGGAATTGCAAGAAAAGAGGCAGGAAGCAGGAGAGTGAGAGAAAAGGAAAGAAGAGTCATGCAGCCAGACGAGGGGTTAGTGAGAGAGGATGGGACAGAGAACAGGATGAGAAGGACATAAGGCAAGGCTAGGACAGGCAAGGACAGGCAAGGCAAGGCTAGGCTGCAGGACATGTTTTTGCTTTATAGTTTCTAGCACATTCGTCTTCAGACTAGGAGGAAAGCCATAAGACCGTATGGATTAGGCCCAAGCAAAAACCCCAGCTACTTGAGACACTTAGACTAAGCCTAAAATACCAAGATCTCTCCATAAGGATGGTTTTTATACTGTACTTCCACAATCTGCTGGCAGTACAAAAAAATAAGCTGCAGATCTCCTTAGGCTGAGTCATGGTGCTTTGGGGCAGGGACCATGCATATCATGGGAATATTTCACAGTTTCTGCTCTGTTTTCAGTGTATGACACCAAAACACCCACCTGATGACATCCTTTCAAGAGCAAAGGCAGCAATTTGCAGAATTCCGCTTCTTAGGGGAAGTGAGAAATTGCTGAGCTGACACCAAGTCCTGCCGTGTCCCTGTCACCTGCAGAGCCACCGCATCCTCGCCACGGTAGCGGGCATTGTGACAAAGGTTCTATGACAGCTGGGTGTGGCAGCCAGGCGCCCCCTAGGGGATGGGGAGCCTGTCAGTCCCGGGCCTGTCACTGCCTGCTGGCCCTGCTGCCACCAGCCAGGCCTCTGAAAACTTGTCAAACCATGCCCAGACTTGGGGCCAGTTTGGCCCAAAGTCTGCAAGAGACAAGTCGGGAAGAAAGATATGGGACAGAGGGAGAAAGCGAAGGGAGCAGGAGAAAGGGAAGGAAGAATAAAAAGTAGTGTTGGGCTGCAGGAGTGAGATGGAGGAATTGCAAGAAAAGAGGCAGGAAGCAGGAGAGTGAGAGAAAAGGAAAGAAGAGACATGCAGCCAGACGAGGGCTTAGTGAGAGAGGATGGGACAGAGAACAGGATGAGAAGGACATAAGGCAAGGCTAGGACAGGCAAGGACAGGCAAGGCAAGGTTAGGCTGCAGGACATGTTTTTGCTTTATAGTTTCTAGCACATTCGTCTTCAGACTAGGAGGAAAGCCATAAGACCGTATGGATTAGGCCCAAGCAAAAACCCCAGCTACTTGAGACACTTAGACTAAGCCTAAAATACCAAGATCTCTCCATAAGGATGCTTTTTATACTGTACTTCCACAATCTGCTGGCAGTTTAAAAAAATAAGCTGCAGATCTCCTTAGGCTGAGTCATGGTGCTTTGGGGCAGGGACCATGCATATCATGGGAATATTTCACAGTTTCTGCTCTGTTTTCAGTGTATGACACCAAAACACCCACCTGATGACATCCTTTCAAGAGCAAAGGCAGCAATTTGCAGAATTCCGCTTCTTAGGGGAAGTGAGAAATTGCTGAGCTGACACCAAGTCCTGCAGTGTCCCTGTCACCTGCAGAGCCACCGCATCCTCGCCACGGTAGCGGGCATTGTGACAAAGGTTCTATGACAGCTGGGTGTGGCAGCCAGGCGCCCCCTAGGGGATGGGGAGCCTGTCAGCCCCGGGCCTGTCACTGCCTGCTGGCCCTGCTGCCACCAGCCAGGCCTCTGAAAACTTGTCAAACCATGCCCAGACTTGGGGCCAGTTTGGCCCAAAGTTTGCAAGAGACAAGTCGGGAAGAAAGATATGGGACAGAGGGAGAAAGCGAAGGGAGCAGGAGAAAGGGAAGGAAGAATAAAAAGTAGTGTTGGGCTGCAGGAGTGAGATGGAGGAATTGCAAGAAAAGAGGCAGGAAGCAGGAGAGTGAGATAAAAGGAAAGAAGAGACATGCAGCCAGACGAGGGGTTAGTGAGAGAGGATGGGACAGAGAACAGGATGAGAAGGACATAAGGCAAGGCTAGGACAGGCAAGGACAGGCAAGGCAAGGTTAGGCTGCAGGACATGTTTTTGCATTATAGTTTCTAGCACATTCGTCTTCAGACTAGGAGGAAAGCCATAAGACCGTATGGATTAGGCCCAAGCAAAAACCCCAGCTACTTGAGACACTTAGACTAAGCCTAAAATACCAAGATCTCTCCATAAGGATGGTTTTTATACTGTACTTCCACAATCTGCTGGCAGTACAAAAAAATAAGCTGCAGATCTCCTTAGGCTGAGTCATGGTGCTTTGGGGCAGGGACCATGCATATCATGGGAATATTTCACAGTTTCTGCTCTGTTTTCAGTGTATGACACCAAAACACCCACCTGATGACATCCTTTCAAGAGCAAAGGCAGCAATTTGCAGAATTCCGCTTCTTAGGGGAAGTGAGAAATTGCTGAGCTGACACCACGTCCTGCCGTGTCCCTGTCACCTGCAGAGCCACCGCATCCTCGCCACGGTAGCGGGCATTGTGACAAAGGTTCTATGTCAGCTGGGTGTGGCAGCCAGGCGCCCCCTAGGGGATGGGGAGCCTGTCAGCCCCGGGCCTGTCACTGCCTGCTGGCCCTGCTGTCAGCAGCCAGGCCTCTGAAAACTTGTCAAACCATGCCCAGACTTGGGGCCAGTTTGGCCCAAAGTCTGCAAGAGACAAGTCGGGAAGAAAGATATGGGACAGAGGGAGAAAGCGAAGGGAGCAGGAGAAAGGGAAGGAAGAATAAAAAGTACTGTTGGGCTGCAGGAGTGAGATGGAGGAATTGCAAGAAAAGAGGCAGGAAGCAGGAGAGTGAGAGAAAAGGAAAGAAGAGACATGCAGCCAGACGAGGGCTTAGTGAGAGAGGATGGGACAGAGAACAGGATGAGAAGGACATAAGGCAAGGCTAGGACAGGCAAGGACAGGCAAGGCAAGGCTAGGCTGCAGGACATGTTTTTGCTTTATAGTTTCTAGGACATTCGTCTTCAGACTAGGAGGAAAGCCATAAGACCGTATGGATTAGGCCCAAGCAAAAACCCCAGCTACTTGAGACACTTAGACTAAGCCTAAAATACCAAGATCTCTCCATAAGGATGGTTTTTATACTGTACTTCCACAATCTGCTGGCAGTACAAAAAAATAAGCTGCAGATCTCCTTAGGCTGAGTCATGGTGCTTTGGGGCAGGGACCATGCATATCACGGGAATATTTCACAGTTTCTGCTCTGTTTTCAGTGTATGACACCAAAACACCCACCTGATGACATCCTTTCAAGAGCAAAGGCAGCAATTTGCAGAATTCCGCTTCTTAGGGGAAGTGAGAAATTGCTGAGCTGACACCAAGTCCTGCCGTGTCCCTGTCACCTGCAGAGCCACCGCATCCTCGCCACGGTAGCGGGCATTGTGACAAAGGTTCTATGTCAGCTGGGTATGGCAGCCACGCGCCCCCTATGGGATGGGGAGCCAGTCAGCCCCGGGCCTGTCACTGCCTGCTGGCCCTGCTGCCACCAGCCAGGCCTCTGAAAACTTGTCAAACCATGCCCAGACTTGGGGCCAGTTTGGCCCAAAGTCTGCAAGAGACAAGTCGGGAAGAAAGATATGGGACAGAGGGAGAAAGCAAAGGGAGCAGGAGAAAGGTAAGGAAGAATAAAAAGTAGTGTTGGGCTGCAGGAGTGAGATGGAGGAATTGCAAGAAAAGAGGCAGGAAGCAGGAGAGTGAGAGAAAAGGAAAGAAGAGACATGCAGCCAGACGAGGGGTTAGTGAGAGAGGATGGGACAGAGAACAGGATGAGAAGGACATAAGGCAAGGCTAGGACAGGCAAGGACAGGCAAGGCAAGGCTAGGCTGCAGGACATGTTTTTGCTTTATAGTTTCTAGCACATTCGTCTTCAGACTAGGAGGAAAGCCATAAGACCGTATGGATTAGGCCCAAGCAAAAACCCCAGCTACTTGAGACTCTTAGACTAAGCCTAAAATACCAAGATCTCTCCATAAGGATGGTTTTTATACTGTACTTCCACAATCTGCTGGCAGTACAAAAAAATAAGCTGCAGATCTCCTTAGGCTGAGTCATGGTGCTTTGGGGCAGGGACCATGCATATCATGGGAATATTTCACAGTTTCTGCTCTGTTTTCAGTGTATGACACCAAAACACCCACCTGATGACATCCTTTCAAGAGCAAAGGCAGCAATTTGCAGAATTCCGCTTCTTAGGGGAAGTGAGAAATTGCTGAGCTGACACCAAGTCCTGCAGTGTCCCTGTCACCTGCAGAGCCACCGCATCCTCGCCACGGTAGCGGGCATTGTGACAAAGGTTCTATGTCAGCTGGGTGTGGCAGCCAGGCGCCCCCTAGGGGATGGGGACCCTGTCAGTCCCGGGCCTGTCACTGCCTGCTGGCCCTGCTGCCACCAGCCAGGCCTCTGAAAACTTGTCAAACGATGCCCAGACTTGGGGCCAGTTTGGCCCAAAGTCTGCAAGAGACAAGTCGGGAAGAAAGATATGGGACAGAGGGAGAAAGCGAAGGGAGAAGGAGAAAGGGAAGGAAGAATAAAAAGTAGTGTTGGGCTGCAGGAGTGAGATGGAGGAATTGCAAGAAAAGAGGCAGGAAGCAGGAGAGTGAGAGAAAAGGAAAGAAGAGACATGCAGCCAGACGAGGGCTTAGTGAGAGAGGATGGGACAGAGAACAGGATGAGAAGGACATAAGGCAAGGCTAGGACAGGCAAGGACAGGCAAGGCAAGGCTAGGCTGCAGGACATGTTTTTGCTTTATAGTTTCTAGCACATTCGTCTTCAAACTAGGAGGAAAGCCATAAGACCGTATGGATTAGGCCCAAGCAAAAACCCCAGCTACTTGAGACACTTAGACTAAGCCTAAAATACCAAGATCTCTCCATAAGGATGGTTTTTATACTGTACTTCCACAATCTGCTGGCAGTACAAAAAAATAAGCTGCAGATCTCCTTTAGGCTGAGTCATGGTGCTTTGGGGCAGGGACCATGCATATCATGGGAATATTTCACAGTTTCTGCTCTGTTTTCAGTGTATGACACCAAAACACCCACCTGATGACATCCTTTCAAGAGCAAAGGCAGCAATTTGCAGAATTCCGCTTCTTAGGGGAAGTGAGAAATTGCTGAGCTGACACCAAGTCCTGCAGTGTCCCTGTCACCTGCAGAGCCACCGCATCCTCGCCACGGTAGCGGGCATTGTGACAAAGGTTCTATGTCAGCTGGGTGTGGCAGCCAGGCGCCCCCTAGGGGATGGGGAGCCTGTCAGCCCCGGGCCTGTCACTGCCTGCTGGCCCTGCTGCCACCAGCCAGGCCTCTGAAAACTTGTCAAACCATGCCCAGACTTGGGGCCAGTTTGGCCCAAAGTCTGCAAGAGACAAGTCGGGAAGAAAGATATGGGACAGAGGGAGAAAGCGAAGGGAGCAGGAGAAAGGGAAGGAAGAATAAAAAGTAGTGTTGGGCTGCAGGAGTGAGATGGAGGAATTGCAAGAAAAGAGGCAGGAAGCAGGAGAGTGAGAGAAAAGGAAAGAAGAGTCATGCAGCCAGACGAGGGGTTAGTGAGAGAGGATGGGACAGAGAACAGGATGAGAAGGACATAAGGCAAGGCTAGGACAGGCAAGGACAGGCAAGGCAAGGCTAGGCTGCAGGACATGTTTTTGCTTTATAGTTTCTAGCACATTCGTCTTCAGACTAGGAGGAAAGCCATAAGACCGTATGGATTAGGCCCAAGCAAAAACCCCAGCTACTTGAGACACTTAGACTAAGCCTAAAATACCAAGATCTCTCCATAAGGATGGTTTTTATACTGTACTTCCACAATCTGCTGGCAGTACAAAAAAATAAGCTGCAGATCTCCTTAGGCTGAGTCATGGTGCTTTGGGGCAGGGACCATGCATATCATGGGAATATTTCACAGTTTCTGCTCTGTTTTCAGTGTATGACACCAAAACACCCACCTGATGACATCCTTTCAAGAGCAAAGGCAGCAATTTGCAGAATTCCGCTTCTTAGGGGAAGTGAGAAATTGCTGAGCTGACACCACGTCCTGCCGTGTCCCTGTCACCTGCAGAGCCACCGCATCCTCGCCACGGTAGCGGGCATTGTGACAAAGGTTCTATGTCAGCTGGGTGTGGCAGCCAGGCGCCCCCTAGGGGATGGGGAGCCTGTCAGTCCCGGGCCTGTCACTGCCTGCTGGCCCTGCTGCCACCAGCCAGGCCTCTGAAAACTTGTCAAACCATGCCCAGACTTGGGGCCAGTTTGGCCCAAAGTTTGCAAGAGACAAGTCGGGAAGAAAGATATGGGACAGAGGGAGAAAGCGAAGGGAGCAGGAGAAAGGGAAGGAAGAATAAAAAGTAGTGTTGGGCTGCAGGAGTGAGATGGAGGAATTGCAAGAAAAGAGGCAGGAAGCAGGAGAGTGAGAGAAAAGGAAAGAAGAGACATGCAGCCAGACGAGGGCTTAGTGAGAGAGGATGGGACAGAGAACAGGATGAGAAGGACATAAGGCAAGGCTAGGACAGGCAAGGACAGGCAAGGCAAGGTTAGGCTGCAGGACATGTTTTTGCTTTATAGTTTCTAGCACATTCGTCTTCAGACTAGGAGGAAAGCCATAAGACCGTATGGATTAGGCCCAAGCAAAAACCCCAGCTACTTGAGACACTTAGACTAAGCCTAAAATACCAAGATCTCTCCATAAGGATGCTTTTTATACTGTACTTCCACAATCTGCTGGCAGTTTAAAAAAATAAGCTGCAGATCTCCTTAGGCTGAGTCATGGTGCTTTGGGGCAGGGACCATGCATATCATGGGAATATTTCACAGTTTC
This sequence comes from Columba livia, assembly GCF_036013475.1. Classification (NCBI taxonomy): domain Eukaryota; kingdom Metazoa; phylum Chordata; class Aves; order Columbiformes; family Columbidae; genus Columba; species Columba livia. The sequence goes on along the minus strand of NW_027043007.1, from coordinate 3,563,051 downwards.
TGCTCTGTTTTCAGTGTATGACACCAAAACACCCACCTGATGACATCCTTTCAAGAGCAAAGGCAGCAATTTGCAGAATTCCGCTTCTTAGGGGAAGTGAGAAATTGCTGAGCTGACACCAAGTCCTGCCGTGTCCCTGTCACCTGCAGAGCCACCGCATCCTCGCCACGGTAGCGGGCATTGTGACAAAGGTTCTATGTCAGCTGGGTGTGGCAGCCAGGCGCCCCCTAGGGGATGGGGAGCCTGTCAGCCCCGGGCCTGTCACTGCCTGCTGGCCCTGCTGTCAGCAGCCAGGCCTCTGAAAACTTGTCAAACCATGCCCAGACTTGGGGCCAGTTTGGCCCAAAGTCTGCAAGAGACAAGTCGGGAAGAAAGATATGGGACAGAGGGAGAAAGCGAAGGGAGCAGGAGAAAGGGAAGGAAGAATAAAAAGTACTGTTGGGCTGCAGGAGTGAGATGGAGGAATTGCAAGAAAAGAGGCAGGAAGCAGGAGAGTGAGAGAAAAGGAAAGAAGAGACATGCAGCCAGACGAGGGCTTAGTGAGAGAGGATGGGACAGAGAACAGGATGAGAAGGACATAAGGCAAGGCTAGGACAGGCAAGGACAGGCAAGGCAAGGCTAGGCTGCAGGACATGTTTTTGCTTTATAGTTTCTAGGACATTCGTCTTCAGACTAGGAGGAAAGCCATAAGACCGTATGGATTAGGCCCAAGCAAAAACCCCAGCTACTTGAGACACTTAGACTAAGCCTAAAATACCAAGATCTCTCCATAAGGATGGTTTTTATACTGTACTTCCACAATCTGCTGGCAGTACAAAAAAATAAGCTGCAGATCTCCTTAGGCTGAGTCATGGTGCTTTGGGGCAGGGACCATGCATATCACGGGAATATTTCACAGTTTCTGCTCTGTTTTCAGTGTATGACACCAAAACACCCACCTGATGACATCCTTTCAAGAGCAAAGGCAGCAATTTGCAGAATTCCGCTTCTTAGGGGAAGTGAGAAATTGCTGAGCTGACACCAAGTCCTGCCGTGTCCCTGTCACCTGCAGAGCCACCGCATCCTCGCCACGGTAGCGGGCATTGTGACAAAGGTTCTATGTCAGCTGGGTATGGCAGCCACGCGCCCCCTATGGGATGTGGAGCCTGTCAGCCCCGGGCCTGTCACTGCCTGCTGGCCCTGCTGCCACCAGCCAGGCCTCTGAAAACTTGTCAAACCATGCCCAGACTTGGGGCCAGTTTGGCCCAAAGTCTGCAAGAGACAAGTCGGGAAGAAAGATATGGGACAGAGGGAGAAAGCAAAGGGAGCAGGAGAAAGGTAAGGAAGAATAAAAAGTAGTGTTGGGCTGCAGGAGTGAGATGGAGGAATTGCAAGAAAAGAGGCAGGAAGCAGGAGAGTGAGAGAAAAGGAAAGAAGAGACATGCAGCCAGACGAGGGGTTAGTGAGAGAGGATGGGACAGAGAACAGGATGAGAAGGACATAAGGCAAGGCTAGGACAGGCAAGGACAGGCAAGGCAAGGCTAGGCTGCAGGACATGTTTTTGCTTCATAGTTTCTAGCACATTCGTCTTCAGACTAGGAGGAAAGCCATAAGACTGTATGGATTAGGCCCAAGCAAAAACCCCAGCTACTTGAGACTCTTAGACTAAGCCTAAAATACCAAGATCTCTCCATAAGGATGGTTTTTATACTGTACTTCCACAATCTGCTGGCAGTACAAAAAAATAAGCTGCAGATCTCCTTAGGCTGAGTCATGGTGCTTTGGGGCAGGGACCATGCATATCATGGGAATATTTCACAGTTTCTGCTCTGTTTTCGGTGTATGACACCAAAACACCCACCTGATGACATCCTTTCAAGAGCAAAGGCAACAATTTTCAGAACTCCGCTTCTTAGGGGAAGTGAGAAATTGCTGAGCTGACACCAAGTCCTGCAGTGTCCCTGTCACCTGCAGAGCCACCACATCCTCGCCACGGTAGCGGGCATTGTGACAAAGGTTCTATGTCAGCTGGGTGTGGCAGCCACGCGCCCCCTAGGGAATGGGGAGCCTGTCAGCCCCGGGCCTGTCACTGCCTGCTGGCCCTGCTGCCACCAGCCAGGCCTCTGAAAACTTGTCAAACCCTGCCCAGACTTGGGGCCAGTTTGGCCCAAGGTCTGCAAGAGACAAGTCGGGAAGAAAGATATGGGACAGAGGGAGAAAGCGAAGGGAGCAGGAGAAAGGGAAGGAAGAATAAAAAGTAGTGTTGGGCTGCAGGAGTGAGATGGAGGAATTGCAAGAAAAGAGGCAGGAAGCAGGAGAGTGAGAGAAAAGGAAAGAAGAGACATGCAGCCAGACGAGGGGTTAGTGAGAGAGGATGGGACAGAGAACAGGATGAGAAGGACATAAGGCAAGGCTAGGACAGGCAAGGACAGGCAAGGCAAGGCTAGGCTGCAGGACATGTTTTTGCTTTATAGTTTCTAGCACATTCGTCTTCAGACTAGGAGGAAAGCCATAAGACCGTATGGATTAGGCCCAAGCAAAAACCCCAGCTACTTGAGACACTTAGACTAAGCCTAAAATACCAAGATCTCTCCATAAGGATGCTTTTTATACTGTACTTCCACAATCTGCTGGCAGTACAAAAAAATAAGCTGCAGATCTCCTTAGGCTGAGTCATGGTGCTTTGGGGCAGGGACCATGCATATCATGGGAATACTTCACAGTTTCTGCTCTGTTTTCAGTGTATGACACCAAAACACCCACCTGATGACATCCTTTCAAGAGCAAAGGCAGCAATTTGCAGAATTCCGCTTCTTAGGGGAAGTGAGAAATTGCTGAGCTGACACCAAGTCCTGCAGTGTCCCTGTCACCTGCAGAGCCACCGCATCCTCGCCACGGTAGCGGGCATTGTGACAAAGGTTCTATGACAGCTGGGTGTGGCAGCCAGGCGCCCCCTAGGGGATGGGGAGCCTGTCAGCCCCGGGCCTGTCACTGCCTGCTGGCCCTGCTGCCACCAGCCAGGCCTCTGAAAACTTGTCAAACCATGCCCAGACTTGGGGCCAGTTTGGCCCAAAGTTTGCAAGAGACAAGTCGGGAAGAAAGATATGGGACAGAGGGAGAAAGCGAAGGGAGCAGGAGAAAGGGAAGGAAGAATAAAAAGTAGTGTTGGGCTGCAGGAGTGAGATGGAGGAATTGCAAGAAAAGAGGCAGGAAGCAGGAGAGTGAGATAAAAGGAAAGAAGAGACATGCAGCCAGACGAGGGGTTAGTGAGAGAGGATGGGACAGAGAACAGGATGAGAAGGACATAAGGCAAGGCTAGGACAGGCAAGGACAGGCAAGGCAAGGTTAGGCTGCAGGACATGTTTTTGCATTATAGTTTCTAGCACATTCGTCTTCAGACTAGGAGGAAAGCCATAAGACCGTATGGATTAGGCCCAAGCAAAAACCCCAGCTACTTGAGACACTTAGACTAAGCCTAAAATACCAAGATCCCTCCATAAGGATGGTTTTTATACTGTACTTCCACAATCTGCTGGCAGTACAAAAAAATAAGCTGCAGATCTCCTTAGGCTGAGTCATGGTGCTTTGGGGCAGGGACCATGCATATCATGGGAATATTTCACAGTTTCTGCTCTGTTTTCAGTGTATGACACCAAAACACCCACCTGATGACATCCTTTCAAGAGCAAAGGCAGCAATTTGCAGAATTCCGCTTCTTAGGGGAAGTGAGAAATTGCTGAGCTGACACCAAGTCCTGCCGTGTCCCTGTCACCTGCAGAGCCACCGCATCCTCGCCACGGTAGCGGGCATTGTGACAAAGGTTCTATGTCAGCTGGGTGTGGCAGCCAGGCGCCCCCTAGGGGATGGGGAGCCTGTCAGCCCCGGGCCTGTCACTGCCTGCTGGCCCTGCTGTCAGCAGCCAGGCCTCTGAAAACTTGTCAAACCATGCCCAGACTTGGGGCCAGTTTGGCCCAAAGTCTGCAAGAGACAAGTCGGGAAGAAAGATATGGGACAGAGGGAGAAAGCGAAGGGAGCAGGAGAAAGGGAAGGAAGAATAAAAAGTAGTGTTGGGCTGCAGGAGTGAGATGGAGGAATTGCAAGAAAAGAGGCAGGAAGCAGGAGAGTGAGATAAAAGGAAAGAAGAGACATGCAGCCAGATGAGGGCTTAGTGAGAGAGGATGGGACAGAGAACAGGATGAGAAGGACATAAGGCAAGGCTAGGACAGGCAAGGACAGGCAAGGCAAGGCTAGGCTGCAGGACATGTTTTTGCTTTATAGTTTCTAGCACATTCGTCTTCAGACTAGGAGGAAAGCCATAAGACCGTGTGGATTAGGCCCAAGCAAAAACCCCAGCTACTTGAGACACTTAGACTAAGCCTAAAATACCAAGATCTCTCCATAAGGATGGTTTTTATACTGTACTTCCACAATCTGCTGGCAGTACAAAAAAATAAGCTGCAGATCTCCTTAGGCTGAGTCATGGTGCTTTGGGGCAGGGACCATGCATATCACGGGAATATTTCACAGTTTCTGCTCTGTTTTCAGTGTATGACACCAAAACACCCACCTGATGACATCCTTTCAAGAGCAAAGGCAGCAATTTGCAGAATTCCGCTTCTTAGGGGAAGTGAGAAATTGCTGAGCTGACACCAAGTCCTGCAGTGTCCCTGTCACGTGCAGAGCCACCGCATCCTCGCCACGGTAGCGGGCATTGTGACAAAGGTTCTATGTCAGCTGGGTGTGGCAGCCACGCGCCCCCTAGGGGATGGGGAGCCTGTCAGCCCCGGGCCTGTCACTGCCTGCTGGCCCTGCTGCCACCAGCCAGGCCTCTGAAAACTTGTCAAACCATGCCCAGACTTGGGGCCAGTTTGGCCCAAAGTCTGCAAGAGACAAGTCGGGAAGAAAGATATGGGACAGAGGGAGAAAGCGAAGAGAGCAGGAGAAAGGGAAGGAAGAATAAAAAGTAGTGTTGGGCTGCAGGAGTGAGATGGAGGAATTGCAAGAAAAGAGGCAGGAAGCAGGAGAGTGAGAGAAAAGGAAAGAAGAGTCATGCAGCCAGACGAGGGGTTAGTGAGAGAGGATGGGACAGAGAACAGGATGAGAAGGACATAAGGCAAGGCTAGGACAGGCAAGGACAGGCAAGGCAAGGCTAGGCTGCAGGACATGTTTTTGCTTTATAGTTTCTAGCACATTCGTCTTCAGACTAGGAGGAAAGCCATAAGACCGTATGGATTAGGCCCAAGCAAAAACCCCAGCTACTTGAGACACTTAGACTAAGCCTAAAATACCAAGATCTCTCCATAAGGATGGTTTTTATACTGTACTTCCACAATCTGCTGGCAGTACAAAAAAATAAGCTGCAGATCTCCTTAGGCTGAGTCATGGTGCTTTGGGGCAGGGACCATGCATATCACGGGAATATTTCACAGTTTCTGCTCTGTTTTCAGTGTATGACACCAAAACACCCACCTGATGACATCCTTTCAAGAGCAAAGGCAGCAATTTGCAGAATTCCGCTTCTTAGGGGAAGTGAGAAATTGCTGAGCTGACACCAAGTCCTGCAGTGTCCCTGTCACCTGCAGAGCCACCGCATCCTCGCCACGGTAGCGGGCATTGTGACAAAGGTTCTATGTCAGCTGGGTGTGGCAGCCACGCGCCCCCTAGGGAATGGGGAGCCTGTCAGCCCCGGGCCTGTCACTGCCTGCTGGCCCTGCTGCCACCAGCCAGGCCTCTGAAAACTTGTCAAACCCTGCCCAGACTTGGGGCCAGTTTGGCCCAAGGTCTGCAAGAGACAAGTCGGGAAGAAAGATATGGGACAGAGGGAGAAAGCGAAGGGAGCAGGAGAAAGGGAAGGAAGAATAAAAAGTAGTGTTGGGCTGCAGGAGTGAGATGGAGGAATTGCAAGAAAAGAGGCAGGAAGCAGGAGAGTGAGAGAAAAGGAAAGAAGAGACATGCAGCCAGACGAGGGGTTAGTGAGAGAGGATGGGACAGAGAACAGGATGAGAAGGACATAAGGCAAGGCTAGGACAGGCAAGGACAGGCAAGGCAAGGCTAGGCTGCAGGACATGTTTTTGCTTTATAGTTTCTAGCACATTCGTCTTCAGACTAGGAGGAAAGCCATAAGACCGTATGGATTAGGCCCAAGCAAAAACCCCAGCTACTTGAGACACTTAGACTAAGCCTAAAATACCAAGATCTCTCCATAAGGATGGTTTTTATACTGTACTTCCACAATCTGCTGGCAGTACAAAAAAATAAGCTGCAGATCTCCTTAGGCTGAGTCATGGTGCTTTGGGGCAGGGACCATGCATATCATGGGAATACTTCACAGTTTCTGCTCTGTTTTCAGTGTATGACACCAAAACACCCACCTGATGACATCCTTTCAAGAGCAAAGGCAGCAATTTTCAGAATTCCGCTTCTTAGGGGAAGTGAGAAATTGCTGAGCTGACACCAAGTCCTGCAGTGTCCCTGTCACCTGCAGAGCCACCGCATCCTCGCCACGGTAGCGGGCATTGTGACAAAGGTTCTATGTCAGCTGGGTGTGGCAGCCAGGTGCCCCCTAGGGGATGGGGAGCCTGTCAGCCCCGGGCCTGTCACTGCCTGCTGGCCCTGCTGCCACCAGCCAGGCCTCTGAAAACTTGTCAAACCATGCCAAGACTTGGGGCCAGTTTGGCCCAAAGTCTGCAAGAGACAAGTCGGGAAGAAAGATATGGGACAGAGGGAGAAAGCAAAGGGAGCAGGAGAAAGGTAAGGAAGAATAAAAAGTAGTGTTGGGCTGCAGGAGTGAGATGGAGGAATTGCAAGAAAAGAGGCAGGAAGCAGGAGAGTGAGATAAAAGGAAAGAAGAGACATGCAGCCAGACGAGGGGTTAGTGAGAGAGGATGGGACAGAGAACAGGATGAGAAGGACATAAGGCAAGGCTAGGACAGGCAAGGACAGGCAAGGCAAGGCTAGGCTGCAGGACATGTTTTTGCTTTATAGTTTCTAGCACATTCGTCTTCAGACTAGGAGGAAAGCCATAAGACCGTATGGATTAGGCCCAAGCAAAAACCCCAGCTACTTGAGACTCTTAGACTAAGCCTAAAATACCAAGATCTCTCCATAAGGATGGTTTTTATACTGTACTTCCACAATCTGCTGGCAGTACAAAAAAATAAGCTGCAGATCTCCTTAGGCTGAGTCATGGTGCTTTGGGGCAGGGACCATGCATATCATGGGAATATTTCACAGTTTCTGCTCTGTTTTCAGTGTATGACACCAAAACACCCACCTGATGACATCCTTTCAAGAGCAAAGGCAGCAATTTGCAGAATTCCGCTTCTTAGGGGAAGTGAGAAATTGCTGAGCTGACACCAAGTCCTGCAGTGTCCCTGTCACCTGCAGAGCCACCGCATCCTCGCCACGGTAGCGGGCATTGTGACAAAGGTTCTATGACAGCTGGGTGTGGCAGCCAGGCGCCCCCTAGAGGATGGGGAGCCTGTCAGTCCCGGGCCTGTCACTGCCTGCTGGCCCTGCTGTCAGCAGCCAGGCCTCTGAAAACTTGTCAAACCATGCCCAGACTTGGGGCCAGTTTGGCCCAAAGTTTGCAAGAGACAAGTCGGGATGAAAGATATGGGACAGAGGGAGAAAGCGAAGGGAGCAGGAGAAAGGGAAGGAAGAATAAAAAGTAGTGTTGGGCTGCAGGAGTGAGATGGAGGAATTGCAAGTAAAGAGGCAGGAAGCAGGAGAGTGAGATAAAAGGAAAGAAGAGACATGCAGCCAGACGAGGGGTTAGTGAGAGAGGATGGGACAGAGAACAGGATGAGAAGGACATAAGGCAAGGCTAGGACAGGCAAGGACAGGCAAGGCAAGGCTAGGCTGCAGGACATGTTTTTGCATTATAGTTTCTAGCACATTCGTCTTCAGACTAGGAGGAAAGCCATAAGACCGTATGGATTAGGCCCAAGCAAAAACCCCAGCTACTTGAGACTCTTAGACTAAGCCTAAAATACCAAGATCTCTCCATAAGGATGGTTTTTATACTGTACTTCCACAATCTGCTGGCAGTACAAAAAAATAAGCTGCAGATCTCCTTAGGCTGAGTCATGGTGCTTTGGGGCAGGGACCATGCATATCATGGGAATATTTCACAGTTTCTGCTCTGTTTTCAGTGTATGACACCAAAACACCCACCTGATGACATCCTTTCAAGAGCAAAGGCAGCAATTTGCAGAATTCCGCTTCTTAGGGGAAGTGAGAAATTGCTGAGCTGACACCAAGTCCTGCAGTGTCCCTGTCACCTGCAGAGCCACCGCATCCTCGCCACGGTAGCGGGCATTGTGACAAAGGTTCTATGACAGCTGGGTGTGGCAGCCAGGCGCCCCCTAGAGGATGGGGAGCCTGTCAGTCCCGGGCCTGTCACTGCCTGCTGGCCCTGCTGTCAGCAGCCAGGCCTCTGAAAACTTGTCAAACCATGCCCAGACTTGGGGCCAGTTTGGCCCAAAGTTTGCAAGAGACAAGTCGGGATGAAAGATATGGGACAGAGGGAGAAAGCGAAGGGAGCAGGAGAAAGGGAAGGAAGAATAAAAAGTAGTGTTGGGCTGCAGGAGTGAGATGGAGGAATTGCAAGTAAAGAGGCAGGAAGCAGGAGAGTGAGAGAAAAGGAAAGAAGAGACATGCAGCCAGACGAGGGCTTAGTGAGAGAGGATGGGACAGAGAACAGGATGAGAAGGACATAAGGCAAGGCTAGGACAGGCAAGGACAGGCAAGGCAAGGCTAGGCTGCAGGACATGTTTTTGCTTTATAGTTTCTAGCACATTCGTCTTCAAACTATGAGGAAAGCCATAAGACCGTATGGATTAGGCCCAAGCAAAAACCCCAGCTACTTGAGACACTTAGACTAAGCCTAAAATACCAAGATCTCTCCATAAGGATGGTTTTTATACTGTACTTCCACAATCTGCTGGCAGTACAAAAAAATAAGCTGCAGATCTCCTTAGGCTGAGTCATGGTGCTTTGGGGCAGGGACCATGCATATCATGGGAATATTTCACAGTTTCTGCTCTGTTCTCAGTGTATGACACCAAAACACCCACCTGATGACATCCTTTCAAGAGCAAAGGCAACAATTTGCAGAACTCCGCTTCTTAGGGGAAGTGAGAAATTGCTGAGCTGACACCAAGTCCTGCAGTGTCCCTGTCACCTACAGAGCCACCACATCCTCGCCACGGTAGCGGGCATTGTGACAAAGGTTCTATGTCAGCTGGGTGTGGCAGCCACGCGCCCCCTAGGGAATGGGGAGCCTGTCAGCCCCGGGCCTGTCACTGCCTGCTGGCCCTGCTGCCACCAGCCAGGCCTCTGAAAACTTGTCAAACCATGCCCAGACTTCGGGCCAGTTTGGCCCAAAGTCTGCAAGAGACAAGTCGGGAAGAAAGATATGGGACAGAGGGAGAAAGCGAAGGGAGCAGGAGAAAGGGAAGGAAGAATAAAAAGTAGTGTTGGGCTGCAGGAGTGAGATGGAGGAATTGCAAGAAAAGAGGCAGGAAGCAGGAGAGTGAGAGAAAAGGAAAGAAGAGACATGCAGCCAGACGAGGGCTTAGTGAGAGAGGATGGGACAGAGAACAGGATGAGAAGGACATAAGGCAAGGCTAGGACAGGCAAGGACAGGCAAGGCAAGGCTAGGCTGCAGGACATGTTTTTGCTTTATAGTTTCTAGCACATTCGTCTTCAGACTAGGAGGAAAGCCATAAGACCGTATGGATTAGGCCCAAGCAAAAACCCCAGCTACTTGAGACACTTAGACTAAGCCTAAAATACCAAGATCTCTCCATAAGGATGGTTTTTATACTGTACTTCCACAATCTGCTGGCAGTACAAAAAAATAAGCTGCAGATCTCCTTAGGCTGAGTCATGGTGCTTTGGGGCAGGGACCATGCATATCATGGGAATACTTCACAGTTTCTGCTCTGTTTTCAGTGTATGACACCAAAACACCCACCTGATGACATCCTTTCAAGAGCAAAGGAAACAATTTGCAGAACTCCGCTTCTTAGGGGAAGTGAGAAATTGCTGAGCTGACACCAAGTCCTGCAGTGTCCCTGTCACCTGCAGAGCCACCACATCCTCGCCACGGTAGCGGGCATTGTGACAAAGGTTCTATGTCAGCTGGGTGTGGCAGCCACGCGCCCCCTAGGGAATGGGGAGCCTGTCAGCCCCGGGCCTGTCACTGCCTGCTGGCCCTGCTGCCACCAGCCAGGCCTCTGAAAACTTGTCAAACCATGCCCAGACTTGGGGCCAGTTTGGCCCAAAGTCTGCAAGAGACAAGTCGGGAAGAAAGATATGGGACAGAGGGAGAAAGCGAAGGGAGCAGGAGAAAGGGAAGGAAGAATAAAAAGTAGTGTTGGGCTGCAGGAGTGAGATGGAGGAATTGCAAGAAAAGAGGCAGGAAGCAGGAGAGTGAGAGAAAAGGAAAGAAGAGACATGCAGCCAGACGAGGGCTTAGTGAGAGAGGATGGGACAGAGAACAGGATGAGAAGGACATAAGGCAAGGCTAGGACAGGCAAGGACAGGCAAGGCAAGGCTAGGCTGCAGGACATGTTTTTGCTTTATAGTTTCTAGCACATTTGTCTTCAGACTAGGAGGAAAGCCATAAGACCGTATGGATTAGGCCCAAGCAAAAACCCCAGCTACTTGAGACACTTAGACTAAGCCTAAAATACCAAGATCTCTCCATAAGGATGGTTTTTATACTGTACTTCCACAATCTGCTGGCAGTACAAAAAAATAAGCTGCAGATCTCCTTAGGCTGAGTCATGGTGCTTTGGGGCAGGGACCATGCATATCATGGGAATACTTCACAGTTTCTGCTCTGTTTTCAGTGTATGACACCAAAACACCCACCTGATGACATCCTTTCAAGAGCAAAGGAAACAATTTGCAGAACTCCGCTTCTTAGGGGAAGTGAGAAATTGCTGAGCTGACACCAAGTCCTGCAGTGTCCCTGTCACCTGCAGAGCCACCACATCCTCGCCACGGTAGCGGGCATTGTGACAAAGGTTCTATGTCAGCTGGGTGTGGCAGCCAGGCGCCCCCTAGGGAATGGGGAGCCTGTCAGCCCCGGGCCTGTCACTGCCTGCTGGCCCTGCTGCCACCAGCCAGGCCTCTGAAAACTTGTCAAACCATGCCAAGACTTGGGGCCAGTTTGGCCCAAAGTCTGCAAGAGACAAGTCGGGAAGAAAGATATGGGACAGAGGGAGAAAGCAAAGGGAGCAGGAGAAAGGTAAGGAAGAATAAAAAGTAGTGTTGGGCTGCAGGAGTGAGATGGAGGAATTGCAAGAAAAGAGGCAGGAAGCAGGAGAGTGAGATAAAAGGAAAGAAGAGACATGCAGCCAGACGAGGGGTTAGTGAGAGAGGATGGGACAGAGAACAGGATGAGAAGGACATAAGGCAAGGCTAGGACAGGCAAGGACAGGCAAGGCAAGGCTAGGCTGCAGGACATGTTTTTGCTTTATAGTTTCTAGCACATTCGTCTTCAGACTAGGAGGAAAGCCATAAGACCGTATGGATTAGGCCCAAGCAAAAACCCCAGCTACTTGAGACTCTTAGACTAAGCCTAAAATACCAAGATCTCTCCATAAGGATGGTTTTTATACTGTACTTCCACAATCTGCTGGCAGTACAAAAAAATAAGCTGCAGATCTCCTTAGGCTGAGTCATGGTGCTTTGGGGCAGGGACCATGCATATCATGGGAATATTTCACAGTTTCTGCTCTGTTTTCAGTGTATGACACCAAAACACCCACCTGATGACATCCTTTCTAGAGCAAAGGCAGCAATTTGCAGAATTCCGCTTCTTAGGGGAAGTGAGAAATTGCTGAGCTGACACCAAGTCCTGCAGTGTCCCTGTCACCTGCAGAGCCACCGCATCCTCGCCACGGTAGCGGGCATTGTGACAAAGGTTCTATGACAGCTGGGTGTGGCAGCCAGGCGCCCCCTAGAGGATGGGGAGCCTGTCAGTCCCGGGCCTGTCACTGCCTGCTGGCCCTGCTGTCAGCAGCCAGGCCTCTGAAAACTTGTCAAACCATGCCCAGACTTGGGGCCAGTTTGGCCCAAAGTTTGCAAGAGACAAGTCGGGATGAAAGATATGGGACAGAGGGAGAAAGCGAAGGGAGCAGGAGAAAGGGAAGGAAGAATAAAAAGTAGTGTTGGGCTGCAGGAGTGAGATGGAGGAATTGCAAGTAAAGAGGCAGGAAGCAGGAGAGTGAGAGAAAAGGAAAGAAGAGACATGCAGCCAGACGAGGGGTTAGTGAGAGAGGATGGGACAGAGAACAGGATGAGAAGGACATAAGGCAAGGCTAGGACAGGCAAGGACAGGCAAGGCAAGGCTAGGCTGCAGGACATGTTTTTGCTTTATAGTTTCTAGCACATTCGTCTTCAGACTAGGAGGAAAGCCATAAGACCGTATGGATTAGGCCCAAGCAAAAACCCCAGCTACTTGAGACTCTTAGACTAAGCCTAAAATACCAAGATCTCTCCATAAGGATGGTTTTTATACTGTACTTCCACAATCTGCTGGCAGTACAAAAAAATAAGCTGCAGATCTCCTTAGGCTGAGTCATGGTGCTTTGGGGCAGGGACCATGCATATCATGGGAATATTTCACAGTTTCTGCTCTGTTTTCAGTGTATGACACCAAAACACCCACCTGATGACATCCTTTCTAGAGCAAAGGCAGCAATTTGCAGAATTCCGCTTCTTAGGGGAAGTGAGAAATTGCTGAGCTGACACCAAGTCCTGCAGTGTCCCTGTCACCTGCAGAGCCACCGCATCCTCGCCACGGTAGCGGGCATTGTGACAAAGGTTCTATGACAGCTGGGTGTGGCAGCCAGGCGCCCCCTAGAGGATGGGGAGCCTGTCAGTCCCGGGCCTGTCACTGCCTGCTGGCCCTGCTGTCAGCAGCCAGGCCTCTGAAAACTTGTCAAACCATGCCCAGACTTGGGGCCAGTTTGGCCCAAAGTTTGCAAGAGACAAGTCGGGATGAAAGATATGGGACAGAGGGAGAAAGCGAAGGGAGCAGGAGAAAGGGAAGGAAGAATAAAAAGTAGTGTTGGGCTGCAGGAGTGAGATGGAGGAATTGCAAGAAAAGAGGCAGGAAGCAGGAGAGTGAGAGAAAAGGAAAGAAGAGACATGCAGCCAGACGAGGGCTTAGTGAGAGAGGATGGGACAGAGAACAGGATGAGAAGGACATAAGGCAAGGCTAGGACAGGCAAGGACAGGCAAGGCAAGGCTAGGCTGCAGGACATGTTTTTGCTTTATAGTTTCTAGCACATTCGTCTTCAAACTATGAGGAAAGCCATAAGACCGTATGGATTAGGCCCAAGCAAAAACCCCAGCTACTTGAGACACTTAGACTAAGCCTAAAATACCAAGATCTCTCCATAAGGATGGTTTTTATACTGTACTTCCACAATCTGCTGGCAGTACAAAAAAATAAGCTGCAGATCTCCTTAGGCTGAGTCATGGTGCTTTGGGGCAGGGACCATGCATATCATGGGAATATTTCACAGTTTCTGCTCTGTTCTCAGTGTATGACACCAAAACACCCACCTGATGACATCCTTTCAAGAGCAAAGGCAACAATTTGCAGAACTCCGCTTCTTAGGGGAAGTGAGAAATTGCTGAGCTGACACCAAGTCCTGCAGTGTCCCTGTCACCTACAGAGCCACCACATCCTCGCCACGGTAGCGGGCATTGTGACAAAGGTTCTATGTCAGCTGGGTGTGGCAGCCACGCGCCCCCTAGGGAATGGGGAGCCTGTCAGCCCCGGGCCTGTCACTGCCTGCTGGCCCTGCTGCCACCAGCCAGGCCTCTGAAAACTTGTCAAACCATGCCCAGACTTCGGGCCAGTTTGGCCCAAAGTCTGCAAGAGACAAGTCGGGAAGAAAGATATGGGACAGAGGGAGAAAGCGAAGGGAGCAGGAGAAAGGGAAGGAAGAATAAAAAGTAGTGTTGGGCTGCAGGAGTGAGATGGAGGAATTGCAAGAAAAGAGGCAGGAAGCAGGAGAGTGAGAGAAAAGGAAAGAAGAGACATGCAGCCAGACGAGGGCTTAGTGAGAGAGGATGGGACAGAGAACAGGATGAGAAGGACATAAGGCAAGGCTAGGACAGGCAAGGACAGGCAAGGCAAGGCTAGGCTGCAGGACATGTTTTTGCTTTATAGTTTCTAGCACATTCGTCTTCAGACTAGGAGGAAAGCCATAAGACCGTATGGATTAGGCCCAAGCAAAAACCCCAGCTACTTGAGACACTTAGACTAAGCCTAAAATACCAAGATCTCTCCATAAGGATGGTTTTTATACTGTACTTCCACAATCTGCTGGCAGTACAAAAAAATAAGCTGCAGATCTCCTTAGGCTGAGTCATGGTGCTTTGGGGCAGGGACCATGCATATCATGGGAATACTTCACAGTTTCTGCTCTGTTTTCAGTGTATGACACCAAAACACCCACCTGATGACATCCTTTCAAGAGCAAAGGAAACAATTTGCAGAACTCCGCTTCTTAGGGGAAGTGAGAAATTGCTGAGCTGACACCAAGTCCTGCAGTGTCCCTGTCACCTGCAGAGCCACCACATCCTCGCCACGGTAGCGGGCATTGTGACAAAGGTTCTATGTCAGCTGGGTGTGGCAGCCACGCGCCCCCTAGGGAATGGGGAGCCTGTCAGCCCCGGGCCTGTCACTGCCTGCTGGCCCTGCTGCCACCAGCCAGGCCTCTGAAAACTTGTCAAACCATGCCCAGACTTGGGGCCAGTTTGGCCCAAAGTCTGCAAGAGACAAGTCGGGAAGAAAGATATGGGACAGAGGGAGAAAGCGAAGGGAGCAGGAGAAAGGGAAGGAAGAATAAAAAGTAGTGTTGGGCTGCAGGAGTGAGATGGAGGAATTGCAAGAAAAGAGGCAGGAAGCAGGAGAGTGAGAGAAAAGGAAAGAAGAGACATGCAGCCAGACGAGGGGTTAGTGGGAGAGGATGGGACAGAGAACAGGATGTGAAGGACATAAGGCAAGGCTAGGACAGGCAAGGACAGGCAAGGCAAGGCTAGGCTGCAGGACATGTTTTTGCTTTATAGTTTCTAGCACATTCGTCTTCAGACTAGGAGGAAAGCCATAAGACCGTATGGATTAGGCCCAAGCAAAAACCCCAGCTACTTGAGACACTTAGACTAAGCCTAAAATACCAAGATCTCTCCATAAGGATGGCTTTTATACTGTACTTCCACAATCTGCTGGCAGTACAAAAAAATAAGCTGCAGATCTCCTTAGGCTGAGTCATGGTGCTTTGGGGCAGGGACCATGCATATCATGGCAATATTTCACAGTTTCTGCTCTGTTCTCAGTGTATGACACCAAAACACCCACCTGATGACATCCTTTCAAGAGCAAAGGCAGCAATTTGCAGAATTCCGCTTCTTAGGGGAAGTGAGAAATTGCTGAGCTGACACCAAGTCCTGCAGTGTCCCTGTCACCTGCAGAGCCACCGCATCCTCGCCACGGTAGCGGGCATTGTGACAAAGGTTCTATGTCAGCTGGGTGTGGCAGCCAGGCGACCCCTAGGGGATGGGGAGCCTGTCAGTCCCGGGCCTGTCACTGCCTGCTGGCCCTGCTGCCACCAGCCAGGCCTCTGAAAACTTGTCAAACCATGCCCAGACTTGGGGCCAGTTTGGCCCAAAGTCTGCAAGAGACAAGTTGGGAAGAAAGATATGGGACAGAGGGAGAAAGCGAAGGGAGCAGGAGAAAGGGAAGGAAGAATAAAAAGTAGTGTTGGGCTGCAGGAGTGAGATGGAGGAATTGCAAGAAAAGAGGCAGGAAGCAGGAGAGTGAGAGAAAAGGAAAGAAGAGACATGCAGCCAGACGATGGGTTAGTGAGAGAGGATGGGACAGAGAACAGGATGAGAAGGACATAAGGCAAGGCTAGGACAGGCAAGGACAGGCAAGGCAAGGCTAGGCTGCAGGACATGTTTTTGCTTTATAGTTTCTAGCACATTCGTCTTCAGACTAGGAGGAAAGCCATAAGACCGTATGGATTAGGCCCAAGCAAAAACCCCAGCTACTTGAGACACTTAGACTAAGCCTAAAATACCAAGATCTCTCCATAAGGATGGTTTTTATACTGTACTTCCACAATCTGCTGGCAGTACAAAAAAATAAGCTGCAGATCTCCTTAGGCTGAGTCATGGTGCTTTGGGGCAGGGACCATGCATATCACGGGAATATTTCACAGTTTCTGCTCTGTTTTCAGTGTATGACACCAAAACACCCACCTGATGACATCCTTTCAAGAGCAAAGGCAGCAATTTGCAGAATTCCGCTTCTTAGGGGAAGTGCGAAATTGCTGAGCTGACACCAAGTCCTGCAGTGTCCCTGTCACCTGCAGAGCCACCGCATCCTCGCCACGGTAGCGGGCATTGTGACAAAGGTTCTATGTCAGCTGGGTGTGGCAGCCAGGCGCCCCCTAGGGGATGGGGAGCCTGTCAGCCCCGGGCCTGTCACTGCCTGCTGGCCCTGCTGCCACCAGCCAGGCCTCTGAAAACTTGTCAAACCATGCCCAGACTTGGGGCCAGTTTGGCCCAAAGTCTGCAAGAGACAAGTCGGGAAGAAAGATATGGGACAGAGGGAGAAAGCGAAGGGAGCAGGAGAAAGGGAAGGAAGAATAAAAAGTAGTGTTGGGCTGCAGGAGTGAGATGGAGGAATTGCAAGAAAAGAGGCAGGAAGCAGGAGAGTGAGAGAAAAGGAAAGAAGAGACATGCAGCCAGACGAGGGCTTAGTGAGAGAGGATGGGACAGAGAACAGGATGAGAAGGACATAAGGCAAGGCTAGGACAGGCAAGGACAGGCAAGGCAAGGCTAGGCTGCAGGACATGTTTTTGCTTTATAGTTTCTAGCACATTCGTCTTCAGACTAGGAGGAAAGCCATAAGACCGTATGGATTAGGCCCAAGCAAAAACCCCAGCTACTTGAGACACTTAGACTAAGCCTAAAATACCAAGATCTCTCCATAAGGATGGTTTTTATACTGTACTTCCACAATCTGCTGGCAGTACAAAAAAATAAGCTGCAGATCTCCTTAGGCTGAGTCATGGTGCTTTGGGGCAGGGACCATGCATATCATGGGAATACTTCACAGTTTCTGCTCTGTTTTCAGTGTATGACACCAAAACACCCACCTGATGACATCCTTTCAAGAGCAAAGGCAACAATTTGCAGAACTCCGCTTCTTAGGGGAAGTGAGAAATTGCTGAGCTGACACCAAGTCCTGCAGTGTCCCTGTCACCTGCAGAGCCACCGCATCCTCGCCACGGTAGCGGGCATTGTGACAAAGGTTCTATGTCAGCTGGGTGTGGCAGCCAGGCGCCCCCTAGGGGATGGGGAGCCTGTCAGCCCCGGGCCTGTCACTGCCTGCTGGCCCTGCTGCCACCAGCCAGGCCTCTGAAAACTTGTCAAACCATGCCCAGACTTGGGGCCAGTTTGGCCCAAAGTCTGCAAGAGACAAGTCGGGAAGAAAGATATGGGACAGAGGGAGAAAGCGAAGGGAGCAGGAGAAAGGGAAGGAAGAATAAAAAGTAGTGTTGGGCTGCAGGAGTGAGATGGAGGAATTGCAAGTAAAGAGGCAGGAAGCAGGAGAGTGAGAGAAAAGGAAAGAAGAGACATGCAGCCAGACGAGGGCTTAGTGAGAGAGGATGGGACAGAGAACAGGATGAGAAGGACATAAGGCAAGGCTAGGACAGGCAAGGACAGGCAAGGCAAGGCTAGGCTGCAGGACATGTTTTTGCTTTATAGTTTCTAGCACATTCGTCTTCAGACTAGGAGGAAAGCCATAAGACCGTATGGATTAGGCCCAAGCAAAAACCCCAGCTACTTGAGACACTTAGACTAAGCCTAAAATACCAAGATCTCTCCATAAGGATGGTTTTTATACTGTACTTCCACAATCTGCTGGCAGTACAAAAAAATAAGCTGCAGATCTCCTTCGGCTGAGTCATGGTGCTTTGGGGCAGGGACCATGCATATCATGGGAATACTTCACAGTTTCTGCTCTGTTTTCAGTGTATGACACCAAAACACCCACCTGATGACATCCTTTCAAGAGCAAAGGAAACAATTTGCAGAACTCCGCTTCTTAGGGGAAGTGAGAAATTGCTGAGCTGACACCAAGTCCTGCAGTGTCCCTGTCACCTGCAGAGCCACCACATCCTCGCCACGGTAGCGGGCATTGTGACAAAGGTTCTATGTCAGCTGGGTGTGGCAGCCAGGCGCCCCCTAGGGGATGGGGAGCCTGTCAGCCCCGGGCCTGTCACTGCCTGGTGTCCCTGCTGCCACCAGCCAGGCCTCTGAAAACTTTTCAAACCATGCCCAGAATTGGGGCCAGTTTGGCCCAAAGTCTCGAAGAGACAAGTCAGGAAGAAAGATATGGGACAGAGGGAGAAAGCGAAGGGAGCAGGAGAAAGGGAAGGAAGAATAAAAAGTAGTGTTGGGCTGCAGGAGTGAGATGGAGGAATTGCAAGTAAAGAGGCAGGAAGGAGGAGAGTGAGAGAAAAGGAAAGAAGAGACATGCAGCCAGACGAGGGCTTAGTGAGAGAGGATGGGACAGAGAACAGGATGAGAAGGACATAAGGCAAGGCTAGGACAGGCAAGGACAGGCAAGGCAAGGCTAGGCTGCAGGACATGTTTTTGCTTTATAGTTTCTAGCACATTCGTCTTCAGACTAGGAGGAAAGCCATAAGACCGTATGAATTAGGCCCAAGCAAAAACCCCAGCTACTTGAGACACTTAGACTAAGCCTAAAATACCAAGATCTCTCCATAAGGATGCTTTTTATACTGTACTTCCACAATCTGCTGGCAGTACAAAAAAATAAGCTGCAGATCTCCTTAGGCTGAGTCATGGTGCTTTGGGGCAGGGACCATGCATATCATGGCAATATTTCACAGTTTCTGCTCTGTTTTCAGTGTATGACACCAAAACACCCACCTGATGACATCCTTTCAAGAGCAAAGGCAGCAATTTGCAGAATTCCGCTTCTTAGGGGAAGTGAGAAATTGCTGAGCTGACACCAAGTCCTGCCGTGTCCCTGTCACCTGCAGAGCCACCGCATCCTCGCCACGGTAGCGGGCATTGTGACAAAGGTTCTATGTCAGCTGGGTGTGGCAGCCAGGCGCCCCCTAGGGGATGGGGAGCCTGTCAGCCCCGGGCCTGTCACTGCCTGCTGGCCCTGCTGCCACCAGCCAGGCCTCTGAAAACTTGTCAAACCATGCCCAGACCTGGGGCCAGTTTGGCCCAAAGTCTGCAAGAGACAAGTCGGGAAGAAAGATATGGGACAGAGGGAGAAAGCGAAGGGAGCAGGAGAAAGGGAAGGAAGAATAAAAAGTAGTGTTGGGCTGCAGGAGTGAGATGGAGGAATTGCAAGAAAAGAGGCAGGAAGCAGGAGAGTGAGAGAAAAGGAAAGAAGAGACATGCAGCCAGACGAGGGGTTAGTGGGAGAGGATGGGACAGAGAACAGGATGAGAAGGACATAAGGCAAGGCTAGGACAGGCAAGGACAGGCAAGGCAAGGCTAGGCTGCAGGACATGTTTTTGCTTTATAGTTTCTAGCACATTCGTCTTCAAACTAGGAGGAAAGCCATAAGACCGTATGGATTAGGCCCAAGCAAAAACCCCAGCTACTTGAGACACTTAGACTAAGCCTAAAATACCAAGATCTCTCCATAAGGATGCTTTTTATACTGTACTTCCACAATCTGCTGGCAGTACAAAAAAATAAGCTGCAGATCTCCTTAGGCTGAGTCATGGTGCTTTGGGGCAGGGACCATGCATATCATGGGAATATTTCACAGTTTCTGCTCTGTTTTCAGTGTATGACACCAAAACACCCACCTGATGACATCCTTTCAAGAGCAAAGGCAGCAATTTGCAGAATTCCGCTTCTTAGGGGAAGTGAGAAATTGCTGAGCTGACACCAAGTCCTGCCGTGTCCCTGTCACCTGCAGAGCCACCGCATCCTCGCCACGGTAGCGGGCATTGTGACAAAGGTTCTATGTCAGCTGGGTGTGGCAGCCAGGCGCCCCCTAGGGGATGGGGAGCCTGTCAGCCCCGGGCCTGTCACTGCCTGCTGGCCCTGCTGCCACCAGCCAGGCCTCTGAAAACTTGTCAAACCATGCCCAGACTTGGGGCCAGTTTGGCCCAAAGTCTGCAAGAGACAAGTCGGGAAGAAAGATATGGGACAGAGGGAGAAAGCGAAGGGAGCAGGAGAAAGGGAAGGAAGAATAAAAAGTAGTGTTGGGCTGCAGGAGTGAGATGGAGGAATTGCAAGAAAAGAGGCAGGAAGCAGGAGAGTGAGAGAAAAGGAAAGAAGAGACATGCAGCCAGACGAGGGGTTAGTGAGAGAGGATGGGACAGAGAACAGGATGAGAAGGACATAAGGCAAGGCTAGGACAGGCAAGGACAGGCAAGGCAAGGCTAGGCTGCAGGACATGTTTTTGCTTTATAGTTTCTAGCACATTCGTCTTCAGACTAGGAGGAAAGCCATAAGACCGTATGGATGAGGCCCAAGCAAAAACCCCAGCTACTTGAGACACTTAGACTAAGCCTAAAATACCAAGATCTCTCCATAAGGATGGTTTTTATACTGTACTTCCACAATCTGCTGGCAGTACAAAAAAATAAGCTGCAGATCTCCTTAGGCTGAGTCATGGTGCTTTGGGGCAGGGACCATGCATATCATGGCAATATTTCACAGTTTCTGCTCTGTTCTCAGTGTATGACACCAAAACACCCACCTGATGACATCCTTTCAAGAGCAAATGCAGCAATTTGCAGAATTCCGCTTCTTAGGGGAAGTGAGAAATTGCTGAGCTGACACCAAGTCCTGCAGTGTCCCTGTCACCTGCAGAGCCACCGCATCCTCGCCACGGTAGCGGGCATTGTGACAAAGGTTCTATGTCAGCTGGGTGTGGCAGCCAGGCGACCCCTAGGGGATGGGGAGCCTGTCAGCCCCGGGCCTGTCACTGCCTGCTGGCCCTGCTGCCACCAGCCAGGCCTCTGAAAACTTGTCAAACCATGCCCAGACTTGGGGCCAGTTTGGCCCAAAGTCTGCAAGAGACAAGTCGGGAAGAAAGATATGGGACAGAGGGAGAAAGCGAAGGGAGCAGGAGAAAGGGAAGGAAGAATAAAAAGTAGTGTTGGGCTGCAGGAGTGAGATGGAGGAATTGCAAGAAAAGAGGCAGGAAGCAGGAGAGTGAGAGAAAAGGAAAGAAGAGACATGCAGCCAGACGAGGGGTTAGTGAGAGAGGATGGGACAGAGAACAGGATGAGAAGGACATAAGGCAAGGCTAGGACAGGCAAGGACAGGCAAGGCAAGGCTAGGCTGCAGGACATGTTTTTGCTTTATAGTTTCTAGCACATTCGTCTTCAGACTAGGAGGAAAGCCATAAGACCGTATGGATGAGGCCCAAGCAAAAACCCCAGCTACTTGAGACACTTAGACTAAGCCTAAAATACCAAGATCTCTCCATAAGGATGGTTTTTATACTGTACTTCCACAATCTGCTGGCAGTACAAAAAAATAAGCTGCAGATCTCCTTAGGCTGAGTCATGGTGCTTTGGGGCAGGGACCATGCATATCATGGCAATATTTCACAGTTTCTGCTCTGTTCTCAGTGTATGACACCAAAACACCCACCTGATGACATCCTTTCAAGAGCAAATGCAGCAATTTGCAGAATTCCGCTTCTTAGGGGAAGTGAGAAATTGCTGAGCTGACACCAAGTCCTGCAGTGTCCCTGTCACCTGCAGAGCCACCGCATCCTCGCCACGGTAGCGGGCATTGTGACAAAGGTTCTATGTCAGCTGGGTGTGGCAGCCAGGCGACCCCTAGGGGATGGGGAGCCTGTCAGCCCCGGGCCTGTCACTGCCTGCTGGCCCTGCTGCCACCAGCCAGGCCTCTGAAAACTTGTCAAACCATGCCCAGACTTGGGGCCAGTTTGGCCCAAAGTCTGCAAGAGACAAGTCGGGAAGAAAGATATGGGACAGAGGGAGAAAGCGAAGGGAGCAGGAGAAAGGGAAGGAAGAATAAAAAGTAGTGTTGGGCTGCAGGAGTGAGATGGAGGAATTGCAAGAAAAGAGGCAGGAAGCAGGAGAGTGAGAGAAAAGGAAAGAAGAGACATGCAGCCAGACGAGGGCTTAGTGAGAGAGGATGGGACAGAGAACAGGATGAGAAGGACATAAGGCAAGGCTAGGACAGGCAAGGACAGGCAAGGCAAGGCTAGGCTGCAGGACATGTTTTTGCTTTATAGTTTCTAGCACATTCGTCTTCAGACTAGGAGGAAAGCCATAAGACCGTATGGATTAGGCCCAAGCAAAAACCCCAGCTACTTGAGACACTTAGACTAAGCCTAAAATACCAAGATCTCTCCATAAGGATGGTTTTTATACTGTACTTCCACAATCTGCTGGCAGTACAAAAAAATAAGCTGCAGATCTCCTCAGGCTGAGTCATGGTGCTTTGGGGCAGGGACCATGCATATCACGGGAATATTTCACAGTTTCTGCTCTGTTTTCAGTGTATGACACCAAAACACCCACCTGATGACATCCTTTCAAGAGCAAAGGCAGCAATTTGCAGAATTCCGCTTCTTAGGGGAAGTGAGAAATTGCTGAGCTGACACCAAGTCCTGCCGTGTCCCTGTCACCTGCAGAGCCACCGCATCCTCGCCACGGTAGCGGGCATTGTGACAAAGGTTCTATGTCAGCTGGGTGGGGCAGCCAGGCGTCCCCTAGGGGATGGGGAGCCTGTCAGCCCCGGGCCTGTCACTGCCTGCTGGCCCTGCTGCCACCAGCCAGGCCTCTGAAAACTTGTCAAACCATGCCCAGACTTGGGGCCAGTTTGGCCCAAAGTCTGCAAGAGACAAGTCGGGAAGAAAGATATGGGACAGAGGGAGAAAGCGAAGGGAGCAGGAGAAAGGGAAGGAAGAATAAAAAGTAGTGTTGGGCTGCAGGAGTGAGATGGAGGAATTGCAAGAAAAGAGGCAGGAAGCAGGAGAGTGAGAGAAAAGGAAAGAAGAGACATGCAGCCAGACGAGGGCTTAGTGAGAGAGGATGGGACAGAGAACAGGATGAGAAGGACATAAGGCAAGGCTAGGACAGGCAAGGACAGGCAAGGCAAGGCTAGGCTGCAGGACATGTTTTTGCTTTATAGTTTCTAGCACATTCGTCTTCAGACTAGGAGGAAAGCCATAAGACCGTATGGATTAGGCCCAAGCAAAAACCCCAGCTACTTGAGACACTTAGACTAAGCCTAAAATACCAAGATCTCTCCATAAGGATGGTTTTTATACTGTACTTCCACAATCTGCTGGCAGTACAAAAAAATAAGCTGCAGATCTCCTTAGGCTGAGTCATGGTGCTTTGGGGCAGGGACCATGCATATCATGGGAATATTTCACAGTTTCTGCTCTGTTTTCAGTGTATGACACCAAAACACCCACCTGATGACATCCTTTCAAGAGCAAAGGCAGCAATTTGCAGAATTCCGCTTCTTAGGGGAAGTGAGAAATTGCTGAGCTGACACCAAGTCCTGCAGTGTCCCTGTCACCTGCAGAGCCACCGCATCCTCGCCACGGTAGCGGGCATTGTGACAAAGGTTCTATGTCAGCTGGGTGTGGCAGCCAGGCGCCCCCTAGGGGATGGGGAGCCTGTCAGCCCCGGGCCTGTCACTGCCTGCTGGCCCTGCTGCCACCAGCCAGGCCTCTGAAAACTTGTCAAACCATGCCCAGACTTGGGGCCAGTTTGGCCCAAAGTCTGCAAGAGACAAGTCGGGAAGAAAGATATGGGACAGAGGGAGAAAGCGAAGGGAGCAGGAGAAAGGGAAGGAAGAATAAAAAGTAGTGTTGGGCTGCAGGAGTGAGATGGAGGAATTGCAAGAAAAGAGGCAGGAAGCAGGAGAGTGAGAGAAAAGGAAAGAAGAGACATGCAGCCAGACGAGGGGTTAGTGAGAGAGGATGGGACAGAGAACAGGATGAGAAGGACATAAGGCAAGGCTAGGACAGGCAAGGACAGGCAAGGCAAGGCTAGGCTGCAGGACATGTTTTTGCTTTACAGTTTCTAGCCCATTCGTCTTCAAACTATGAGGAAAGCCATGAGACCGTATGGATTAGGCCCAAGCAAAAACCCCAGCTACTTGAGACACTTAGACTAAGCCTAAAATACCAAGATCTCTCCATAAGGATGGTTTTTATACTGTACTTCCACAATCTGCTGGCAGTACAAAAAAATAAGCTGCAGATCTCCTTAGGCTGAGTCATGGTGCTTTGGGGCAGGGACCATGCATATCATGGGAATATTTCACAGTTTCTGCTCTGTTTTCAGTGTATGACACCAAAACACCCACCTGATGACATCCTTTCAAGAGCAAAGGCAACAATTTGCAGAACTCCGCTTCTTAGGGGAAGTGAGAAATTGCTGAGCTGACACCAAGTCCTGCAGTGTCCCTGTCACCTGCAGAGCCACCGCATCCTCGCCACGGTAGCGGGCATTGTGACAAAGGTTCTATGTCAGCTGGGTGTGGCAGCCAGGCGTCCCCTAGGGGATGGGGAGCCTGTCAGCCCCGGGCCTGTCACTGCCTGCTGGCCCTGCTGCCACCAGCCAGGCCTCTGAAAACTTGTCAAACCATGCCCAGACTTGGGGCCAGTTTGGCCCAAAGTCTGCAAGAGACAAGTCGGGAAGAAAGATATGGGACAGAGGGAGAAAGCGAAGGGAGCAGGAGAAAGGGAAGGAAGAATAAAAAGTAGTGTTGGGCTGCAGGAGTGAGATGGAGGAATTGCAAGAAAAGAGGCAGGAAGCAGGAGAGTGAGAGAAAAGGAAAGAAGAGACATGCAGCCAGACGAGGGGTTAGTGAGAGAGGATGGGACAGAGAACAGGATGAGAAGGACATAAGGCAAGGCTAGGACAGGCAAGGACAGGCAAGGCAAGGCTAGGCTGCAGGACATGTTTTTGCTTTATAGTTTCTAGCACATTCGTCTTCAGACTAGGAGGAAAGCCATAAGACCGTATGGATTAGGCCCAAGCAAAAACCCCAGCTACTTGAGACACTTAGACTAAGCCTAAAATACCAAGATCTCTCCATAAGGATGGCTTTTATACTGTACTTCCACAATCTGCTGGCAGTACAAAAAAATAAGCTGCAGATCTCCTTAGGCTGAGTCATGGTGCTTTGGGGCAGGGACCATGCATATCATGGCAATATTTCACAGTTTCTGCTCTGTTCTCAGTGTATGACACCAAAACACCCACCTGATGACATCCTTTCAAGAGCAAATGCAGCAATTTGCAGAATTCCGCTTCTTAGGGGAAGTGAGAAATTGCTGAGCTGACACCAAGTCCTGCAGTGTCCCTGTCACCTGCAGAGCCACCGCATCCTCGCCACGGTAGCGGGCATTGTGACAAAGGTTCTATGTCAGCTGGGTGTGGCAGCCAGGCGACCCCTAGGGGATGGGGAGCCTGTCAGCCCCGGGCCTGTCACTGCCTGCTGGCCCTGCTGCCACCAGCCAGGCCTCTGAAAACTTGTCAAACCATGCCCAGACTTGGGGCCAGTTTGGCCCAAAGTCTGCAAGAGACAAGTCGGGAAGAAAGATATGGGACAGAGGGAGAAAGCGAAGGGAGCAGGAGAAAGGGAAGGAAGAATAAAAAGTAGTGTTGGGCTGCAGGAGTGAGATGGAGGAATTGCAAGAAAAGAGGCAGGAAGCAGGAGAGTGAGAGAAAAGGAAAGAAGAGACATGCAGCCAGACGAGGGGTTAGTGAGAGAGGATGGGACAGAGAACAGGATGAGAAGGACATAAGGCAAGGCTAGGACAGGCAAGGACAGGCAAGGCAAGGCTAGGCTGCAGGACATGTTTTTGCTTTATAGTTTCTAGCACATTCGTCTTCAGACTAGGAGGAAAGCCATAAGACCGTATGGATTAGGCCCAAGCAAAAACCCCAGCTACTTGAGACACTTAGACTAAGCCTAAAATACCAAGATCTCTCCATAAGGATGGTTTTTATACTGTACTTCCACAATCTGCTGGCAGTACAAAAAAATAAGCTGCAGATCTCCTTAGGCTGAGTCATGGTGCTTTGGGGCAGGGACCATGCATATCATGGGAATATTTCACAGTTTCTGCTCTGTTTTCAGTGTATGACACCAAAACACCCACCTGATGACATCCTTTCAAGAGCAAAGGCAGCAATTTGCAGAATTCCGCTTCTTAGGGGAAGTGAGAAATTGCTGAGCTGACACCAAGTCCTGCCGTGTCCCTGTCACCTGCAGAGCCACCGCATCCTCGCCACGGTAGCGGGCATTGTGACAAAGGTTCTATGTCAGCTGGGTGTGGCAGCCAGGCGCCCCCTAGGGGATGGGGAGCCTGTCAGCCCCGGGCCTGTCACTGCCTGCTGGCCCTGCTGCCACCAGCCAGGCCTCTGAAAACTTGTCAAACCATGCCCAGACTTGGGGCCAGTTTGGCCCAAAGTCTGCAAGAGACAAGTCGGGAAGAAAGATATGGGACAGAGGGAGAAAGCGAAGGGAGCAGGAGAAAGGGAAGGAAGAATAAAAAGTAGTGTTGGGCTGCAGGAGTGAGATGGAGGAATTGCAAGAAAAGAGGCAGGAAGCAGGAGAGTGAGAGAAAAGGAAAGAAGAGACATGCAGCCAGACGAGGGCTTAGTGAGAGAGGATGGGACAGAGAACAGGATGAGAAGGACATAAGGCAAGGCTAGGACAGGCAAGGACAGGCAAGGCAAGGCTAGGCTGCAGGACATGTTTTTGCTTTATAGTTTCTAGCACATTCGTCTTCAGACTAGGAGGAAAGCCATAAGACCGTATGGATTAGGCCCAAGCAAAAACCCCAGCTACTTGAGACACTTAGACTAAGCCTAAAATACCAAGATCTCTCCATAAGGATGGTTTTTATACTGTACTTCCACAATCTGCTGGCAGTACAAAAAAATAAGCTGCAGATCTCCTTAGGCTGAGTCATGGTGCTTTGGGGCAGGGACCATGCATATCACGGGAATATTTCACAGTTTCTGCTCTGTTTTCAGTGTATGACACCAAAACACCCACCTGATGACATCCTTTCAAGAGCAAAGGCAGCAATTTGCAGAATTCCGCTTCTTAGGGGAAGTGAGAAATTGCTGAGCTGACACCAAGTCCTGCAGTGTCCCTGTCACCTGCAGAGCCACCGCATCCTCGCCACGGTAGCGGGCATTGTGACAAAGGTTCTATGACAGCTGGGTGTGGCAGCCAGGCGCCCCCTAGGGGATGGGGAGCCTGTCAGCCCCGGGCCTGTCACTGCCTGGTGTCCCAGCTGCCACCAGCCAGGCCTCTGAAAACTTGTCAAACCATGCCCAGACTTGGGGCCAGTTTGGCCCAAAGTCTGCAAGAGACAAGTCGGGAAGAAAGATATGGGACAGAGGGAGAAAGCGAAGGGAGCAGGAGAAAGGGAAGGAAGAATAAAAAGTAGTGTTGGGCTGCAGGAGTGAGATGGAGGAATTGCAAGAAAAGAGGCAGGAAGCAGGAGAGTGAGAGAAAAGGAAAGAAGAGACATGCAGCCAGACGAGGGGTTAGTGAGAGAGGATGGGACAGAGAACAGGATGAGAAGGACATAAGGCAAGGCTAGGACAGGCAAGGACAGGCAAGGCAAGGCTAGGCTGCAGGACATGTTTTTGCTTTATAGTTTCTAGCACATTCGTCTTCAGACTAGGAGGAAAGCCATAAGACCGTATGGATTAGGCCCAAGCAAAAACCCCAGCTACTTGAGACACTTAGACTAAGCCTAAAATACCAAGATCTCTCCATAAGGATGGTTTTTATACTGTACTTCCACAATCTGCTGGCAGTACAAAAAAATAAGCTGCAGATCTCCTTAGGCTGAGTCATGGTGCTTTGGGGCAGGGACCATGCATATCATGGGAATATTTCACAGTTTCTGCTCTGTTTTCAGTGTATGACACCAAAACACCCACCTGATGACATCCTTTCAAGAGCAAAGGCAGCAATTTGCAGAATTCCGCTTCTTAGGGGAAGTGAGAAATTGCTGAGCTGACACCAAGTCCTGCCGTGTCCCTGTCACCTGCAGAGCCACCGCATCCTCGCCACGGTAGCGGGCATTGTGACAAAGGTTCTATGTCAGCTGGGTGTGGCAGCCAGGCGCCCCCTAGGGGATGGGGAGCCTGTCAGCCCCGGGCCTGTCACTGCCTGCTGGCCCTGCTGCCACCAGCCAGGCCTCTGAAAACTTGTCAAACCATGCCCAGACTTGGGGCCAGTTTGGCCCAAAGTCTGCAAGAGACAAGTCGGGAAGAAAGATATGGGACAGAGGGAGAAAGCGAAGGGAGCAGGAGAAAGGGAAGGAAGAATAAAAAGTAGTGTTGGGCTGCAGGAGTGAGATGGAGGAATTGCAAGAAAAGAGGCAGGAAGCAGGAGAGTGAGAGAAAAGGAAAGAAGAGACATGCAGCCAGACGAGGGCTTAGTGAGAGAGGATGGGACAGAGAACAGGATGAGAAGGACATAAGGCAAGGCTAGGACAGGCAAGGACAGGCAAGGCAAGGCTAGGCTGCAGGACATGTTTTTGCTTTATAGTTTCTAGCACATTCGTCTTCAGACTAGGAGGAAAGCCATAAGACCGTATGGATTAGGCCCAAGCAAAAACCCCAGCTACTTGAGACACTTAGACTAAGCCTAAAATACCAAGATCTCTCCATAAGGATGGTTTTTATACTGTACTTCCACAATCTGCTGGCAGTACAAAAAAATAAGCTGCAGATCTCCTTAGGCTGAGTCATGGTGCTTTGGGGCAGGGACCATGCATATCACGGGAATATTTCACAGTTTCTGCTCTGTTTTCAGTGTATGACACCAAAACACCCACCTGATGACATCCTTTCAAGAGCAAAGGCAGCAATTTGCAGAATTCCGCTTCTTAGGGGAAGTGAGAAATTGCTGAGCTGACACCAAGTCCTGCAGTGTCCCTGTCACCTGCAGAGCCACCGCATCCTCGCCACGGTAGCGGGCATTGTGACAAAGGTTCTATGACAGCTGGGTGTGGCAGCCAGGCGCCCCCTAGGGGATGGGGAGCCTGTCAGCCCCGGGCCTGTCACTGCCTGGTGTCCCAGCTGCCACCAGCCAGGCCTCTGAAAACTTGTCAAACCATGCCCAGACTTGGGGCCAGTTTGGCCCAAAGTCTGCAAGAGACAAGTCGGGAAGAAAGATATGGGACAGAGGGAGAAAGCGAAGGGAGCAGGAGAAAGGGAAGGAAGAATAAAAAGTAGTGTTGGGCTGCAGGAGTGAGATGGAGGAATTGCAAGAAAAGAGGCAGGAAGCAGGAGAGTGAGAGAAAAGGAAAGAAGAGACATGCAGCCAGACGAGGGCTTAGTGAGAGAGGATGGGACAGAGAACAGGATGAGAAGGACATAAGGCAAGGCTAGGACAGGCAAGGACAGGCAAGGCAAGGCTAGGCTGTAGGACATGTTTTTGCTTTATAGTTTCTAGCACATTCGTCTTCAGACTAGGAGGAAAGCCATAAGACCGTATGGATTAGGCCCAAGCAAAAACCCCAGCTACTTGAGACACTTAGACTAAGCCTAAAATACCAAGATCTCTCCATAAGGATGGTTTTTATACTGTACTTCCACAATCTGCTGGCAGTACAAAAAAATAAGCTGCAGATCTCCTTAGGCTGAGTCATGGTGCTTTGGGGCAGGGACCATGCATATCATGGGAATATTTCACAGTTTCTGCTCTGTTTTCAGTGTATGACACCAAAACACCCACCTGATGACATCCTTTCAAGAGCAAAGGCAGCAATTTGCAGAATTCCGCTTCTTAGGGGAAGTGAGAAATTGCTGAGCTGACACCAAGTCCTGCCGTGTCCCTGTCACCTGCAGAGCCACCGCATCCTCGCCACGGTAGCGGGCATTGTGACAAAGGTTCTATGTCAGCTGGGTGTGGCAGCCAGGCGCCCCCTAGGGGATGGGGAGCCTGTCAGCCCCAGGCCTGTCACTGCCTGCTGGCCCTGCTGCCACCAGCCAGGCCTCTGAAAACTTGTCAAACCATGCCCAGACTTGGGGCCAGTTTGGCCCAAAGTCTGCAAGAGACAAGTCGGGAAGAAAGATATGGGACAGAGGGAGAAAGCGAAGGGAGCAGGAGAAAGGGAAGGAAGAATAAAAAGTAGTGTTGGGCTGCAGGAGTGAGATGGAGGAATTGCAAGAAAAGAGGCAGGAAGCAGGAGAGTGAGAGAAAAGGAAAGAAGAGACATGCAGCCAGACGAGGGCTTAGTGAGAGAGGATGGGACAGAGAACAGGATGAGAAGGACATAAGGCAAGGCTAGGACAGGCAAGGACAGGCAAGGCAAGGCTAGGCTGTAGGACATGTTTTTGCTTTATAGTTTCTAGCACATTCGTCTTCAGACTAGGAGGAAAGCCATAAGACCGTATGGATTAGGCCCAAGCAAAAACCCCAGCTACTTGAGACACTTAGACTAAGCCTAAAATACCAAGATCTCTCCATAAGGATGGTTTTTATACTGTACTTCCACAATCTGCTGGCAGTACAAAAAAATAAGCTGCAGATCTCCTTAGGCTGAGTCATGGTGCTTTGGGGCAGGGACCATGCATATCATGGGAATATTTCACAGTTTCTGCTCTGTTTTCAGTGTATGACACCAAAACACCCACCTGATGACATCCTTTCAAGAGCAAAGGCAGCAATTTGCAGAATTCCGCTTCTTAGGGGAAGTGAGAAATTGCTGAGCTGACACCAAGTCCTGCCGTGTCCCTGTCACCTGCAGAGCCACCGCATCCTCGCCACGGTAGCGGGCATTGTGACAAAGGTTCTATGTCAGCTGGGTGTGGCAGCCAGGCGCCCCCTAGGGGATGGGGAGCCTGTCAGCCCCGGGCCTGTCACTGCCTGCTGGCCCTGCTGTCAGCAGCCAGGCCTCTGAAAACTTGTCAAACCATGCCCAGACTTGGGGCCAGTTTGGCCCAAAGTCTCCAAGAGACAAGTCGGGAAGAAAGATATGGGACAGAGGGAGAAAGCGAAGGGAGCAGGAGAAAGGGAAGGAAGAATAAAAAGTAGTGTTGGGCTGCAGGAGTGAGATGGAGGAATTGCAAGAAAAGAGGCAGGAAGCAGGAGAGTGAGAGAAAAGGAAAGAAGAGACATGCAGCCAGACGAGGGCTTAGTGAGAGAGGATGGGACAGAGAACAGGATGAGAAGGACATAAGGCAAGGCTAGGACAGGCAAGGACAGGCAAGGCAAGGCTAGGCTGCAGGACATGTTTTTGCTTTATAGTTTCTAGCACATTCGTCTTCAGACTAGGAGGAAAGCCATAAGACCGTATGGATTAGGCCCAAGCAAAAACCCCAGCTACTTGAGACACTTAGACTAAGCCTAAAATACCAAGATCTCTCCATAAGGATGGTTTTTATACTGTACTTCCACAATCTGCTGGCAGTACAAAAAAATAAGCTGCAGATCTCCTTAGGCTGAGTCATGGTGCTTTGGGGCAGGGACCATGCATATCACGGGAATATTTCACAGTTTCTGCTCTGTTTTCAGTGTATGACACCAAAACACCCACCTGATGACATCCTTTCAAGAGCAAAGGCAGCAATTTGCAGAATTCCGCTTCTTAGGGGAAGTGAGAAATTGCTGAGCTGACACCAAGTCCTGCAGTGTCCCTGTCACCTGCAGAGCCACCGCATCCTCGCCACGGTAGCGGGCATTGTGACAAAGGTTCTATGACAGCTGGGTGTGGCAGCCAGGCGCCCCCTAGGGGATGGGGAGCCTGTCAGCCCCGGGCCTGTCACTGCCTGGTGTCCCAGCTGCCACCAGCCAGGCCTCTGAAAACTTGTCAAACCATGCCCAGACTTGGGGCCAGTTTGGCCCAAAGTCTGCAAGAGACAAGTCGGGAAGAAAGATATGGGACAGAGGGAGAAAGCGAAGGGAGCAGGAGAAAGGGAAGGAAGAATAAAAAGTAGTGTTGGGCTGCAGGAGTGAGATGGAGGAATTGCAAGAAAAGAGGCAGGAAGCAGGAGAGTGAGAGAAAAGGAAAGAAGAGACATGCAGCCAGACGAGGGCTTAGTGAGAGAGGATGGGACAGAGAACAGGATGAGAAGGACATAAGGCAAGGCTAGGACAGGCAAGGACAGGCAAGGCAAGGCTAGGCTGTAGGACATGTTTTTGCTTTATAGTTTCTAGCACATTCGTCTTCAGACTAGGAGGAAAGCCATAAGACCGTATGGATTAGGCCCAAGCAAAAACCCCAGCTACTTGAGACACTTAGACTAAGCCTAAAATACCAAGATCTCTCCATAAGGATGGTTTTTATACTGTACTTCCACAATCTGCTGGCAGTACAAAAAAATAAGCTGCAGATCTCCTTAGGCTGAGTCATGGTGCTTTGGGGCAGGGACCATGCATATCATGGGAATATTTCACAGTTTCTGCTCTGTTTTCAGTGTATGACACCAAAACACCCACCTGATGACATCCTTTCAAGAGCAAAGGCAGCAATTTGCAGAATTCCGCTTCTTAGGGGAAGTGAGAAATTGCTGAGCTGACACCAAGTCCTGCCGTGTCCCTGTCGCCTGCAGAGCCACCGCATCCTCGCCACGGTAGCGGGCATTGTGACAAAGGTTCTATGTCAGCTGGGTGTGGCAGCCAGGCGCCCCCTAGGGGATGGGGAGCCTGTCAGCCCCGGGCCTGTCACTGCCTGCTGGCCCTGCTGTCAGCAGCCAGGCCTCTGAAAACTTGTCAAACCATGCCCAGACTTGGGGCCAGTTTGGCCCAAAGTCTGCAAGAGACAAGTCGGGAAGAAAGATATGGGACAGAGGGAGAAAGCGAAGGGAGCAGGAGAAAGGGAAGGAAGAATAAAAAGTAGTGTTGGGCTGCAGGAGTGAGATGGAGGAATTGCAAGAAAAGAGGCAGGAAGCAGGAGAGTGAGAGAAAAGGAAAGAAGAGACATGCAGCCAGACGAGGGCTTAGTGAGAGAGGATGGGACAGAGAACAGGATGAGAAGGACATAAGGCAAGGCTAGGACAGGCAAGGACAGGCAAGGCAAGGCTAGGCTGTAGGACATGTTTTTGCTTTATAGTTTCTAGCACATTCGTCTTCAGACTAGGAGGAAAGCCATAAGACCGTATGGATTAGGCCCAAGCAAAAACCCCAGCTACTTGAGACACTTAGACTAAGCCTAAAATACCAAGATCTCTCCATAAGGATGGTTTTTATACTGTACTTCCACAATCTGCTGGCAGTACAAAAAAATAAGCTGCAGATCTCCTTAGGCTGAGTCATGGTGCTTTGGGGCAGGGACCATGCATATCATGGGAATATTTCACAGTTTCTGCTCTGTTTTCAGTGTATGACACCAAAACACCCACCTGATGACATCCTTTCAAGAGCAAAGGCAGCAA
Source organism: Columba livia (assembly GCF_036013475.1). Lineage (NCBI taxonomy): Eukaryota > Metazoa > Chordata > Aves > Columbiformes > Columbidae > Columba > Columba livia. The sequence goes on along the minus strand of NW_027043007.1, from coordinate 3,529,608 downwards.
TTTGCAGAATTCCGCTTCTTAGGGGAAGTGAGAAATTGCTGAGCTGACACCAAGTCCTGCAGTGTCCCTGTCGCCTGCAGAGCCACCGCATCCTCGCCACGGTAGCGGGCATTGTGACAAAGGTTCTATGTCAGCTGGGTGTGGCAGCCAGGCGCCCCCTAGGGGATGGGGAGCCTGTCAGCCCCGGGCCTGTCACTCCCTGCTGGCCCTGCTGTCAGCAGCCAGGCCTCTGAAAACTTGTCAAACCATGCCCAGACTTGGGGCCAGTTTGGCCCAAAGTCTGCAAGAGACAAGTCGGGAAGAAAGATATGGGACAGAGGGAGAAAGCGAAGGGAGCAGGAGAAAGGGAAGGAAGAATAAAAAGTAGTGTTGGGCTGCAGGAGTGAGATGGAGGAATTGCAAGAAAAGAGGCAGGAAGCAGGAGAGTGAGAGAAAAGGAAAGAAGAGACATGCAGCCAGACGAGGGCTTAGTGAGAGAGGATGGGACAGAGAACAGGATGAGAAGGACATAAGGCAAGGCTAGGACAGGCAAGGACAGGCAAGGCAAGGCTAGGCTGTAGGACATGTTTTTGCTTTATAGTTTCTAGCACATTCGTCTTCAGACTAGGAGGAAAGCCATAAGACCGTATGGATTAGGCCCAAGCAAAAACCCCAGCTACTTGAGACACTTAGACTAAGCCTAAAATACCAAGATCTCTCCATAAGGATGCTTTTTATACTGTACTTCCACAATCTGCTGGCAGTACAAAAAAATAAGCTGCAGATCTCCTTAGGCTGAGTCATGGTGCTTTGGGGCAGGGACCATGCATATCATGGGAATATTTCACAGTTTCTGCTCTGTTTTCAGTGTATGACACCAAAACACCCACCTGATGACATCCTTTCAAGAGCAAAGGCAGCAATTTGCAGAATTCCGCTTCTTAGGGGAAGTGAGAAATTGCTGAGCTGACACCAAGTCCTGCCGTGTCCCTGTCGCCTGCAGAGCCACCGCATCCTCGCCACGGTAGCGGGCATTGTGACAAAGGTTCTATGTCAGCTGGGTGTGGCAGCCAGGCGCCCCCTAGGGGATGGGGAGCCTGTCAGCCCCGGGCCTGTCACTGCCTGCTGGCCCTGCTGTCAGCAGCCAGGCCTCTGAAAACTTGTCAAACCATGCCCAGACTTGGGGCCAGTTTGGCCCAAAGTCTGCAAGAGACAAGTCGGGAAGAAAGATATGGGACAGAGGGAGAAAGCGAAGGGAGCAGGAGAAAGGGAAGGAAGAATAAAAAGTAGTGTTGGGCTGCAGGAGTGAGATGGAGGAATTGCAAGAAAAGAGGCAGGAAGCAGGAGAGTGAGAGAAAAGGAAAGAAGAGACATGCAGCCAGACGAGGGCTTAGTGAGAGAGGATGGGACAGAGAACAGGATGAGAAGGACATAAGGCAAGGCTAGGACAGGCAAGGACAGGCAAGGCAAGGCTAGGCTGCAGGACATGTTTTTGCTTTATAGTTTCTAGCACATTCGTCTTCAGACTAGGAGGAAAGCCATAAGACCGTATGGATTAGGCCCAAGCAAAAACCCCAGCTACTTGAGACACTTAGACTAAGCCTAAAATACCAAGATCTCTCCATAAGGATGGTTTTTATACTGTACTTCCACAATCTGCTGGCAGTACAAAAAAATAAGCTGCAGATCTCCTTAGGCTGAGTCATGGTGCTTTGGGGCAGGGACCATGCCTATCATGGGAATATTTCACAGTTTCTGCTCTGTTTTCAGTGTATGACACCAAAACACCCACCTGATGACATCCTTTCAAGAGCAAAGGCAGCAATTTGCAGAATTCCGCTTCTTAGGGGAAGTGAGAAATTGCTGAGCTGACACCAAGTCCTGCAGTGTCCCTGTCACCTGCAGAGCCACCGCATCCTCGCCACGGTAGCGGGCATTGTGACAAAGGTTCTATGTCAGCTGGGTGTGGCAGCCAGGCGCCCCCTAGGGGATGGGGAGCCTGTCAGCCCCGGGCCTGTCACTGCCTGCTGGCCCTGCTGCCACCAGCCAGGCCTCTGAAAACTTGTCAAACCATGCCCAGACTTGGGGCCAGTTTGGCCCAAAGTCTGTAAGAGACAAGTCGGGAAGAAAGATATGGGACAGAGGGAGAAAGCGAAGGGAGCAGGAGAAAGGGAAGGAAGAATAAAAAGTAGTGTTGGGCTGCAGGAGTGAGATGGAGGAATTGCAAGAAAAGAGGCAGGAAGCAGGAGAGTGAGAGAAAAGGAAAGAAGAGACATGCAGCCAGACGAGGGCTTAGTGAGAGAGGATGGGACAGAGAACAGGATGAGAAGGACATAAGGCAAGGCTAGGACAGGCAAGGACAGGCAAGGCAAGGCTAGGCTGCAGGACATGTTTTTGCTTTATAGTTTCTAGCACATTCGTCTTCAGACTAGGAGGAAAGCCATAAGACCGTATGGATTAGGCCCAAGCAAAAACCCCAGCTACTTGAGACACTTAGACTAAGCCTAAAATACCAAGATCTCTCCATAAGGATGGTTTTTATACTGTACTTCCACAATCTGCTGGCAGTACAAAAAATAAGCTGCAGATCTCCTTAGGCTGAGTCATGGTGCTTTGGGGCAGGGACCATGCATATCACGGGAATATTTCACAGTTTCTGCTCTGTTTTCAGTGTATGACACCAAAACACCCACCTGATGACATCCTTTCAAGAGCAAAGGCAGCAATTTGCAGAATTCCGCTTCTTAGGGGAAGTGAGAAATTGCTGAGCTGACACCAAGTCCTGCAGTGTCCCTGTCACCTGCAGAGCCACCGCATCCTCGCCACGGTAGCGGGCATTGTGACAAAGGTTCTATGTCAGCTGGGTGTGGCAGCCAGGCGCCCCCTAGGGGATGGGGAGCCTGTCAGCCCCGGGCCTGTCACTGCCTGCTGGCCCTGCTGCCACCAGCCAGGCCTCTGAAAACTTGTCAAACCATGCCCAGACTTGGGGCCAGTTTGGCCCAAAGTCTGCAAGAGACAAGTCGGGAAGAAAGATATGGGACAGAGGGAGAAAGCGAAGGGAGCAGGAGAAAGGGAAGGAAGAATAAAAAGTAGTGTTGGGCTGCAGGAGTGAGATGGAGGAATTGCAAGAAAAGAGGCAGGAAGCAGGAGAGTGAGAGAAAAGGAAAGAAGAGACATGCAGCCAGACGAGGGCTTAGTGAGAGAGGATGGGACAGAGAACAGGATGAGAAGGACATAAGGCAAGGCTAGGACAGGCAAGGACAGGCAAGGCAAGGCTAGGCTGTAGGACATGTTTTTGCTTTATAGTTTCTAGCACATTCGTCTTCAGACTAGGAGGAAAGCCATAAGACCGTATGGATTAGGCCCAAGCAAAAACCCCAGCTACTTGAGACACTTAGACTAAGCCTAAAATACCAAGATCTCTCCATAAGGATGGTTTTTATACTGTACTTCCACAATCTGCTGGCAGTACAAAAAAATAAGCTGCAGATCTCCTTAGGCTGAGTCATGGTGCTTTGGGGCAGGGACCATGCATATCATGGGAATATTTCACAGTTTCTGCTCTGTTCTCAGTGTATGACACCAAAACACCCACCTGATGACATCCTTTCAAGAGCAAATGCAGCAATTTGCAGAATTCCGCTTCTTAGGGGAAGTGAGAAATTGCTGAGCTGACACCAAGTCCTGCAGTGTCCCTGTCACCTGCAGAGCCACCGCATCCTCGCCACGGTAGCGGGCATTGTGACAAAGGTTCTATGTCAGCTGGGTGTGGCAGCCAGGCGCCCCCTAGGGAATGGGGAGCCTGTCAGCCCCGGGCCTGTCACTGCCTGCTGGCCCTGCTGCCACCAGCCAGGCCTCTGAAAACTTGTCAAACCATGCCCAGACTTGGGGCCAGTTTGGCCCAAAGTCTGCAAGAGACAAGTCGGGAAGAAAGATATGGGACAGAGGGAGAAAGCGAAGGGAGCAGGAGAAAGGGAAGGAAGAATAAAAAGTAGTGTTGGGCTGCAGGAGTGAGATGGAGGAATTGCAAGAAAAGAGGCAGGAAGCAGGAGAGTGAGAGAAAAGGAAAGAAGAGACATGCAGCCAGACGAGGGGTTAGTGAGAGAGGATGGGACAGAGAACAGGATGAGAAGGACATAAGGCAAGGCTAGGACAGGCAAGGACAGGCAAGGCAAGGCTAGGCTGCAGGACATGTTTTTGCTTTATAGTTTCTAGCACATTCGTCTTCAGACTAGGAGGAAAGCCATAAGACCGTATGGATTAGGCCCAAGCAAAAACCCCAGCTACTTGAGACACTTAGACTAAGCCTAAAATACCAAGATCTCTCCATAAGGATGCTTTTTATACTGTACTTCCACAATCTGCTGGCAGTACAAAAAAATAAGCTGCAGATCTCCTTAGGCTGAGTCATGGTGCTTTGGGGCAGGGACCATGCATATCACGGGAATATTTCACAGTTTCTGCTCTGTTTTCAGTGTATGACACCAAAACACCCACCTGATGACATCCTTTCAAGAGCAAAGGCAGCAATTTGCAGAATTCCGCTTCTTAGGGGAAGTGAGAAATTGCTGAGCTGACACCAAGTCCTGCAGTGTCCCTGTCACCTGCAGAGCCACCGCATCCTCGCCACGGTAGCGGGCATTGTGACAAAGGTTCTATGTCAGCTGGGTGTGGCAGCCAGGCGCCCCCTAGGGGATGGGGAGCCTGTCAGCTCCGCGCCTGTCACTGCCTGCTGGCTCTGTTGCCACCAGCCAGGCCTCTGAAAACTTGTCAAACCATGCCCAGACTTGGGGCCAGTTTGGCCCAAAGTCTGCAAGAGACAAGTCGGGAAGAAAGATATGGGACAGAGGGAGAAAGCGAAGGGAGCAGGAGAAAGGGAAGGAAGAATAAAAAGTAGTGTTGGGCTGCAGGAGTGAGATGGAGGAATTGCAAGAAAAGAGGCAGGAAGCAGGAGAGTGAGAGAAAAGGAAAGAAGAGACATGCAGCCAGACGAGGGCTTAGTGAGAGAGGATGGGACAGAGAACAGGATGAGAAGGACATAAGGCAAGGCTAGGACAGGCAAGGACAGGCAAGGCAAGGCTAGGCTGTAGGACATGTTTTTGCTTTATAGTTTCTAGCACATTCGTCTTCAGACTAGGAGGAAAGCCATAAGACCGTATGGATTAGGCCCAAGCAAAAACCCCAGCTACTTGAGACACTTAGACTAAGCCTAAAATACCAAGATCTCTCCATAAGGATGGTTTTTATACTGTACTTCCACAATCTGCTGGCAGTACAAAAAAATAAGCTGCAGATCTCCTTAGGCTGAGTCATGGTGCTTTGGGGCAGGGACCATGCATATCATGGGAATATTTCACAGTTTCTGCTCTGTTCTCAGTGTATGACACCAAAACACCCACCTGATGACATCCTTTCAAGAGCAAATGCAGCAATTTGCAGAATTCCGCTTCTTAGGGGAAGTGAGAAATTGCTGAGCTGACACCAAGTCCTGCAGTGTCCCTGTCACCTGCAGAGCCACCGCATCCTCGCCACGGTAGCGGGCATTGTGACAAAGGTTCTATGTCAGCTGGGTGTGGCAGCCAGGCGCCCCCTAGGGAATGGGGAGCCTGTCAGCCCCGGGCCTGTCACTGCCTGCTGGCCCTGCTGCCACCAGCCAGGCCTCTGAAAACTTGTCAAACCATGCCCAGACTTGGGGCCAGTTTGGCCCAAAGTCTGCAAGAGACAAGTCGGGAAGAAAGATATGGGACAGAGGGAGAAAGCGAAGGGAGCAGGAGAAAGGGAAGGAAGAATAAAAAGTAGTGTTGGGCTGCAGGAGTGAGATGGAGGAATTGCAAGAAAAGAGGCAGGAAGCAGGAGAGTGAGAGAAAAGGAAAGAAGAGACATGCAGCCAGACGAGGGGTTAGTGAGAGAGGATGGGACAGAGAACAGGATGAGAAGGACATAAGGCAAGGCTAGGACAGGCAAGGACAGGCAAGGCAAGGCTAGGCTGCAGGACATGTTTTTGCTTTATAGTTTCTAGCACATTCGTCTTCAGACTAGGAGGAAAGCCATAAGACCGTATGGATTAGGCCCAAGCAAAAACCCCAGCTACTTGAGACACTTAGACTAAGCCTAAAATACCAAGATCTCTCCATAAGGATGCTTTTTATACTGTACTTCCACAATCTGCTGGCAGTACAAAAAAATAAGCTGCAGATCTCCTTAGGCTGAGTCATGGTGCTTTGGGGCAGGGACCATGCATATCACGGGAATATTTCACAGTTTCTGCTCTGTTTTCAGTGTATGACACCAAAACACCCACCTGATGACATCCTTTCAAGAGCAAAGGCAGCAATTTGCAGAATTCCGCTTCTTAGGGGAAGTGAGAAATTGCTGAGCTGACACCAAGTCCTGCAGTGTCCCTGTCACCTGCAGAGCCACCGCATCCTCGCCACGGTAGCGGGCATTGTGACAAAGGTTCTATGTCAGCTGGGTGTGGCAGCCAGGCGCCCCCTAGGGGATGGGGAGTCTGTCAGCCCCGGGCCTGTCACTGCCTGGTGTCCCAGCTGCCACCAGCCAGGCCTCTGAAAACTTGTCAAACCATGCCCAGACTTGGGGCCAGTTTGGCCCAAAGTCTGCAAGAGACAAGTCGGGAAGAAAGATATGGGACAGAGGGAGAAAGCGAAGGGAGCAGGAGAAAGGGAAGGAAGAATAAAAAGTAGTGTTGGGCTGCAGGAGTGAGATGGAGGAATTGCAAGAAAAGAGGCAGGAAGCAGGAGAGTGAGAGAAAAGGAAAGAAGAGACATGCAGCCAGACGAGGGCTTAGTGAGAGAGGATGGGACAGAGAACAGGATGAGAAGGACATAAGGCAAGGCTAGGACAGGCAAGGACAGGCAAGGCAAGGCTAGGCTGCAGGACATGTATTTGCTTTACAGTTTCTAGCACATTCGTCTTCAGACTAGGAGGAAAGCCATAAGACCGTATGGATTAGGCCCAAGCAAAAATCCCAGCTACTTGAGACACTTAGACTAAGCCTAAAATACCAAGATCTCTCCATAAGGATGCTTTTTATACTGTACTTCCACAATCTGCTGGCAGTACAAAAAAATAAGCTGCAGATCTCCTTAGGCTGAGTCATGGTGCTTTGGGGCAGGGACCATGCATATCATGGGTATATTTCACAGTTTCTGCTCTGTTTTCAGTGTATGACACCAAAACACCCACCTGATGACATCCTTTCAAGAGCAAAGGCAACAATTTGCAGAACTCCGCTTCTTAGGGGAAGTGAGAAATTGCTGAGCTGACACCAAGTCCTGCAGTGTCCCTGTCACCTGCAGAGCCACCGCATCCTCGCCACGGTAGCGGGCATTGTGACAAAGGTTCTATGTCAGCTGGGTGTGGCAGCCAGGCGCCCCCTAGGGGATGGGGAGCCTGTCAGCTCCGCGCCTGTCACTGCCTGCTGGCTCTGCTGCCACCAGCCAGGCCTCTGAAAACTTGTCAAACCATGCCCAGACTTGGGGCCAGTTTGGCCCAAAGTCTGCAAGAGACAAGTCGGGAAGAAAGATATGGGACAGAGGGAGAAAGCGAAGGGAGCAGGAGAAAGGGAAGGAAGAATAAAAAGTAGTGTTGGGCTGCAGGAGTGAGATGGAGGAATTGCAAGAAAAGAGGCAGGAAGCAGGAGAGTGAGAGAAAAGGAAAGAAGAGACATGCAGCCAGACGAGGGCTTAGTGAGAGAGGATGGGACAGAGAACAGGATGAGAAGGACATAAGGCAAGGCTAGGACAGGCAAGGACAGGCAAGGCAAGGCTAGGCTGCAGGACATGTTTTTGCTTTATAGTTTCTAGCACATTCGTCTTCAGACGAGGAGGAAAGCCATAAGACCGTATGGATTAGGCCCAAGCAAAAACCCCAGCTACTTGAGACACTTAGACTAAGCCTAAAATACCAAGATCTCTCCATAAGGATGCTTTTTATACTGTACTTCCACAATCTGCTGGCAGTACAAAAAAATAAGCTGCAGATCTCCTTAGGCTGAGTCATGGTGCTTTGGGGCAGGGACCATGCATATCATGGGAATATTTCACAGTTTCTGCTCTGTTTTCAGTGTATGACACCAAAACACCCACCTGATGACATCCTTTCAAGAGCAAAGGCAGCAATTTGCAGAATTCCGCTTCTTAGGGGAAGTGAGAAATCGCTAAGCTGACACCAAGTCCTGCAGTGTCCCTGTCACCTGCAGAGCCACCGCATCCTCGCCACGGTAGCAGGCATTGTGACAAAGGTTCTATGTCAGCTGGGTGTGGCAGCCAGGCGCCCCCTAGGGGATGGGGAGCCTGTCAGCTCCGCGCCTGTCACTGCCTGCTGGCTCTGCTGCCACCAGCCAGGCCTCTGAAAACTTGTCAAACCATGCCCAGACTTGGGGCCAGTTTGGCCCAAAGTCTGCAAGAGACAAGTCGGGAAGAAAGATATGGGACAGAGGGAGAAAGCGAAGGGAGCAGGAGAAAGGGAAGGAAGAATAAAAAGTAGTGTTGGGCTGCAGGAGTGAGATGGAGGAATTGCAAGAAAAGAGGCAGGAAGCAGGAGAGTGAGAGAAAAGGAAAGAAGAGACATGCAGCCAGACGAGGGCTTAGTGAGAGAGGATGGGACAGAGAACAGGATGAGAAGGACATAAGGCAAGGCTAGGACAGGCAAGGACAGGCAAGGCAAGGCTAGGCTGCAGGACATGTTTTTGCTTTATAGTTTCTAGCACATTCGTCTTCAGACTAGGAGGAAAGCCATAAGACCGTATGGATTAGGCCCAAGCAAAAACCCCAGCTACTTGAGACACTTAGACTAAGCCTAAAATACCAAGATCTCTCCATAAGGATGGTTTTTATACTGTACTTCCACAATCTGCTGGCAGTACAAAAAAATAAGCTGCAGATCTCCTTAGGCTGAGTCATGGTGCTTTGGGGCAGGGACCATGCATATCATGGGAATATTTCACAGTTTCTGCTCTGTTTTCAGTGTATGACACCAAAACACCCACCTGATGACATCCTTTCAAGAGCAAAGGCAGCAATTTGCAGAATTCCGCTTCTTAGGGGAAGTGAGAAATTGCTGAGCTGACACCAAGTCCTGCCGTGTCCCTGTCACCTGCAGAGCCACCGCATCCTCGCCACGGTAGCGGGCATTGTGACAAAGGTTCTATGTCAGCTGGGTGTGGCAGCCAGGCGCCCCCTAGGGGATGGGGAGCCTGTCAGCCCCGGGCCTGTCACTGCCTGCTGGCCCTGCTGCCACCAGCCAGGCCTCTGAAAACTTGTCAAAGCATGCCCAGACTTGGGGCCAGTTTGGCCCAAAGTCTGCAAGAGACAAGTCGGGAAGAAAGATATGGGACAGAGGGAGAAAGCGAAGGGAGCAGGAGAAAGGGAAGGAAGAATAAAAAGTAGTGTTGGGCTGCAGGAGTGAGATGGAGGAATTGCAAGAAAAGAGGCAGGAAGCAGGAGAGTGAGAGAAAAGGAAAGAAGAGACATGCAGCCAGACGAGGGCTTAGTGAGAGAGGATGGGACAGAGAACAGGATGAGAAGGACATAAGGCAAGGTTAGGACAGGCAAGGACAGGCAAGGCAAGGCTAGGCTGCAGGACATGTTTTTGCTTTACAGTTTCTAGCCCATTCGTCTTCAAACTAGGAGGAAAGCCATAAGACCGTATGGATTAGGCCCAAGCAAAAACCCCAGCTACTTGAGACACTTAGACTAAGCCTAAAATACCAAGATCTCTCCATAAGGATGGTTTTTATACTGTACTTCCACAATCTGCTGGCAGTACAAAAAAATAAGCTGCAGATCTCCTTAGGCTGAGTCATGGTGCTTTGGGGCAGGGACCATGCATATCATGGGAATATTTCACAGTTTCTGCTCTGTTTTCAGTGTATGACACCAAAACACCCACCTGATGACATCCTTTCAAGAGCAAAGGCAACAATTTGCAGAACTCCGCTTCTTAGGGGAAGTGAGAAATTGCTGAGCTGACACCAAGTCCTGCAGTGTCCCTGTCACCTGCAGAGCCACCGCATCCTCGCCACGGTAGCGGGCATTGTGACAAAGGTTCTATGTCAGCTGGGTGTGGCAGCCAGGCGTCCCCTAGGGGATGGGGAGCCTGTCAGCCCCGGGCCTGTCACTGCCTGGTGTCCCTGCTGCCACCAGCCAGGCCTCTGAAAACTTGTCAAACCATGCCCAGACTTGGGGCCAGTTTGGCCCAAAGTCTGCAAGAGACAAGTCGGGAAGAAAGATATGGGACAGAGGGAGAAAGCGAAGGGAGCAGGAGAAAGGGAAGGAAGAATAAAAAGTAGTGTTGGGCTGCAGGAGTGAGATGGAGGAATTGCAAGAAAAGAGGCAGGAAGCAGGAGAGTGAGAGAAAAGGAAAGAAGAGACATGCAGCCAGACGAGGGGTTAGTGGGAGAGGATGGGACAGAGAACAGGATGAGAAGGACATAAGGCAAGGCTAGGACAGGCAAGGACAGGCAAGGCAAGGCTAGGCTGCAGGACATGTTTTTGCTTTATAGTTTCTAGCACATTCGTCTTCAGACTAGGAGGAAAGCCATAAGACCGTATGGATTAGGCCCAAGCAAAAACCCCAGCTACTTGAGACACTTAGACTAAGCCTAAAATACCAAGATCTCTCCATAAGGATGGTTTTTATACTGTACTTCCACAATCTGCTGGCAGTACAAAAAAGTAAGCTGCAGATCTCCTTAGGCTGAGTCATGGTGCTTTGGGGCAGGGACCATGCATATCATGGCAATATTTCACAGTTTCTGCTCTGTTTTCAGTGTATGACACCAAAACACCCACCTGATGACACCCTTTCAAGAGCAAAGGCAGCAATTTGCAGAATTCCGCTTCTTAGGGGAAGTGAGAAATTGCTGAGCTGACACCAAGTCCTGCAGTGTCCCTGTCACCTGCAGAGCCACCGCATCCTCGCCACGGTAGCGGGCATTGTGACAAAGGTTCTATGTCAGCTGGGTGTGGCAGCCAGGCGCCCCCTAGGGGATGGGGAGCCTGTCAGCCCCGGGCCTGTCACTGCCTGCTGGCCCTGCTGCCACCAGCCAGGCCTCTGAAAACTTGTCAAACCATGCCCAGACTTGGGGCCAGTTTGGCCCAAAGTCTGCAAGAGACAAGTCGGGAAGAAAGATATGGGACAGAGGGAGAAAGCGAAGGGAGCAGGAGAAAGGGAAGGAAGAATAAAAAGTAGTGTTGGGCTGCAGGAGTGAGATGGAGGAATTGCAAGAAAAGAGGCAGGAAGCAGGAGAGTGAGAGAAAAGGAAAGAAGAGACATGCAGCCAGACGAGGGGTTAGTGAGAGAGGATGGGACAGAGAACAGGATGAGAAGGACATAAGGCAAGGCTAGGACAGGCAAGGACAGTCAAGGCAAGGCTAGGCTGCAGGACATGTATTTGCTTTACAGTTTCTAGCACATTCGTCTTCAGACTAGGAGGAAAGCCATAAGACCGTATGGATTAGGCCCAAGCAAAAACCCCAGCTACTTGAGACACTTAGACTAAGCCTAAAATACCAAGATCTCTCCATAAGGATGGTTTTTATACTGTACTTCCACAATCTGCTGGCAGTACAAAAAAATAAGCTGCAGATCTCCTTAGGCTGAGTCATGGTGCTTTGGGGCAGGGACCATGCATATCATGGGAATATTTCACAGTTTCTGCTCTGTTTTCAGTGTATGACACCAAAACACCCACCTGATGACATCCTTTCAAGAGCAAAGGCAGCAATTTGCAGAATTCCGCTTCTTAGGGGAAGTGAGAAATTGCTGAGCTGACACCAAGTCCTGCCGTGTCCCTGTCACCTGCAGAGCCACCGCATCCTCGCCACGGTAGCGGGCATTGTGACAAAGGTTCTATGTCAGCTGGGTGTGGCAGCCAGGCGCCCCCTAGGGGATGGGGAGCCTGTCAGCCCCGGGCCTGTCACTGCCTGGTGTCCCTGCTGCCACCAGCCAGGCCTCTGAAAACTTGTCAAACCATGCCCAGACTTGGGGCCAGTTTGGCCCAAAGTCTGCAAGAGACAAGTCGGGAAGAAAGATATGGGACAGAGGGAGAAAGCGAAGGGAGCAGGAGAAAGGGAAGGAAGAATAAAAAGTAGTGTTGGGCTGCAGGAGTGAGATGGAGGAATTGCAAGAAAAGAGGCAGGAAGCAGGAGAGTGAGAGAAAAGGAAAGAAGAGACATGCAGCCAGACGAGGGCTTAGTGAGAGAGGATGGGACAGAGAACAGGATGAGAAGGACATAAGGCAAGGCTAGGACAGGCAAGGACAGGCAAGGCAAGGCTAGGCTGCAGGACATGTTTTTGCTTTATAGTTTCCAGCACATTCGTCTTCAGACTAGGAGGAAAGCCATAAGACCGTATGGATTAGGCCCAAGCAAAAACCCCAGCTACTTGAGACACTTAGACTAAGCCTAAAATACCAAGATCTCTCCATAAGGATGCTTTTTATACTGTACTTCCACAATCTGCTGGCAGTACAAAAAAATAAGCTGCAGATCTCCTTAGGCTGAGTCATGGTGCTTTGGGGCAGGGACCATGCATATCATGGGAATATTTCACAGTTTCTGCTCTGTTTTCAGTGTATGACACCAAAACACCAACCTGATGACATCCTTTCAAGAGCAAAGGCAGCAATTTGCAGAATTCCGCTTCTTAGGGGAAGTGAGAAATTGCTGAGCTGACACCAAGTCCTGCAGTGTCCCTGTCACCTGCAGAGCCACCGCATCCTCGCCACGGTAGCGGGCATTGTGACAAAGGTTCTATGTCAGCTGGGTGTGGCAGCCAGGCGCCCCCTAGGGAATGGGGAGCCTGTCAGCCCCGGGCTTGTCACTGCCTGCTGGCCCTGCTGCCACCAGCCAGGCCTCTGAAAACTTGTCAAACCATGCCCAGACTTGGGGCCAGTTTGGCCCAAAGTCTGCAAGAGACAAGTCGGGAAGAAAGATATGGGACAGAGGGAGAAAGCGAAGGGAGCAGGAGAAAGGGAAGGAAGAATAAAAAGTAGTGTTGGGCTGCAGGAGTGAGATGGAGGAATTGCAAGAAAAGAGGCAGGAAGCAGGAGAGTGAGAGAAAAGGAAAGAAGAGACATGCAGCCAGACGAGGGCTTAGTGAGAGAGGATGGGACAGAGAACAGGATGAGAAGGACATAAGGCAAGGTTAGGACAGGCAAGGACAGGCAAGGCAAGGCTAGGCTGCAGGACATGTTTTTGCTTTACAGTTTCTAGCCCATTCGTCTTCAAACTAGGAGGAAAGCCATAAGACCGTATGGATTAGGCCCAAGCAAAAACCCCAGCTACTTGAGACACTTAGACTAAGCCTAAAATACCAAGATCTCTCCATAAGGATGCTTTTTATACTGTACTTCCACAATCTGCTGGCAGTACAAAAAAATAAGCTGCAGATCTCCTTAGGCTGAGTCATGGTGCTTTGGGGCAGGGACCATGCATATCATGGGAATATTTCACAGTTTCTGCTCTGTTTTCAGTGTATGACACCAAAACACCCACCTGATGACATCCTTTCAAGAGCAAAGGCAACAATTTGCAGAACTCCGCTTCTTAGGGGAAGTGAGAAATTGCTGAGCTGACACCAAGTCCTGCAGTGTCCCTGTCACCTGCAGAGCCACCGCATCCTCGCCACGGTAGCGGGCATTGTGACAAAGGTTCTATGTCAGCTGGGTGTGGCAGCCAGGCGTCCCCTAGGGGATGGGGAGCCTGTCAGCCCCGGGCCTGTCACTGCCTGCTGGCCCTGCTGCCACCAGCCAGGCCTCTGAAAACTTGTCAAACCATGCCCAGACTTGGGGCCAGTTTGGCCCAAAGTCTGCAAGAGACAAGTCGGGAAGAAAGATATGGGACAGAGGGAGAAAGCGAAGGGAGCAGGAGAAAGGGAAGGAAGAATAAAAAGTAGTGTTGGGCTGCAGGAGTGAGATGGAGGAATTGCAAGAAAAGAGGCAGGAAGCAGGAGAGTGAGAGAAAAGGAAAGAAGAGACATGCAGCCAGACGAGGGGTTAGTGGGAGAGGATGGGACAGAGAACAGGATGAGAAGGACATAAGGCAAGGCTAGGACAGGCAAGGACAGGCAAGGCAAGGCTAGGCTGCAGGACATGTTTTTGCTTTATAGTTTCTAGCACATTCGTCTTCAAACTAGGAGGAAAGCCATAAGACCGTATGGATTAGGCCCAAGCAAAAACCCCAGCTACTTGAGACACTTAGACTAAGCCTAAAATACCAAGATCTCTCCATAAGGATGGTTTTTATACTGTACTTCCACAATCTGCTGGCAGTACAAAAAAATAAGCTGCAGATCTCCTTAGGCTGAGTCATGGTGCTTTGGGGCAGGGACCATGCATATCATGGCAATATTTCACAGTTTCTCCTCTGTTTTCAGTGTATGACACCAAAACACCCACCTGATGACACCCTTTCAAGAGCAAAGGCAGCAATTTGCAGGATTCTGCTTCTTAGGGGAAGTGAGAAATTGCTGAGCTGACACCAAGTCCTGCAGTGTCCCTGTCACCTGCAGAGCCACCGCATCCTCGCCACGGTAGCGGGCATTGTGACAAAGGTTCTATGTCAGCTGGGTGTGGCAGCCAGGCGCCCCCTAGGGGATGGGGAGCCTGTCAGCCCCGGGCCTGTCACTGCCTGCTGGCCCTGCTGCCACCAGCCAGGCCTCTGAAAACTTGTCAAACCATGCCCAGACTTGGGGCCAGTTTGGCCCAAAGTCTGCAAGAGACAAGTCGGGAAGAAAGATATGGGACAGAGGGAGAAAGCGAAGGGAGCAGGAGAAAGGGAAGGAAGAATAAAAAGTAGTGTTGGGCTGCAGGAGTGAGATGGAGGAATTGCAAGAAAAGAGGCAGGAAGCAGGAGAGTGAGAGAAAAGGAAAGAAGAGACATGCAGCCAGACGAGGGGTTAGTGGGAGAGGATGGGACAGAGAACAGGATGAGAAGGACATAAGGCAAGGCTAGGACAGGCAAGGACAGGCAAGGCAAGGCTAGGCTGCAGGACATGTTTTTGCTTTATAGTTTCTAGCACATTCGTCTTCAGACTAGGAGGAAAGCCATAAGACCGTATGGATTAGGCCCAAGCAAAAACCCCAGCTACTTGAGACACTTAGACTAAGCCTAAAATACCAAGATCTCTCCATAAGGATGGTTTTTATACTGTACTTCCACAATCTGCTGGCAGTACAAAAAAATAAGCTGCAGATCTCCTTAGGCTGAGTCATGGTGCTTTGGGGCAGGGACCATGCATATCATGGGAATATTTCACAGTTTCTGCTCTGTTTTCAGTGTATGACACCAAAACACCCACCTGATGACATCCTTTCAAGAGCAAAGGCAACAATTTGCAGAACTCCGCTTCTTAGGGGAAGTGAGAAATTGCTGAGCTGACACCAAATCCTGCAGTGTCCCTGTCACCTGCAGAGCCACCGCATCCTCGCCACGGTAGCGGGCATTGTGACAAAGGTTCTATGTCAGCTGGGTGTGGCAGCCAGGCGCCCCCTAGGGGATGGGGAGCCTGTCAGCCCCGGGCCTGTCACTGCCTGGTGTCCCTGCTGCCACCAGCCAGGCCTCTGAAAACTTGTCAAACCATGCCCAGACTTGGGGCCAGTTTGGCCCAAAGTCTGCAAGAGACAAGTCGGGAAGAAAGATATGGGACAGAGGGAGAAAGCGAAGGGAGCAGGAGAAAGGGAAGGAAGAATAAAAAGTAGTGTTGGGCTGCAGGAGTGAGATGGAGGAATTGCAAGAAAAGAGGCAGGAAGCAGGAGAGTGAGAGAAAAGGAAAGAAGAGACATGCAGCCAGACGAGGGCTTAGTGAGAGAGGATGGGACAGAGAACAGGATGAGAAGGACATAAGGCAAGGCTAGGACAGGCAAGGACAGGCAAGGCAAGGCTAGGCTGCAGGACATGTTTTTGCTTTATAGTTTCTAGCACATTCGTCTTCAGACTAGGAGGAAAGCCATAAGACCGTATGGATTAGGCCCAAGCAAAAACCCCAGCTACTTGAGACACTTAGACTAAGCCTAAAATACCAAGATCTCTCCATAAGGATGGTTTTTATACTGTACTTCCACAATCTGCTGGCAGTACAAAAAAATAAGCTGCAGATCTCCTTAGGCTGAGTCATGGTGCTTTGGGGCAGGGACCATGCATATCACGGGAATATTTCACAGTTTCTGCTCTGTTTTCAGTGTATGACACCAAAACACCCACCTGATGACATCCTTTCAAGAGCAAAGGCAGCAATTTGCAGAATTCCGCTTCTTAGGGGAAGTGAGAAATTGCTGAGCTGACACCAAGTCCTGCAGTGTCCCTGTCACCTGCAGAGCCACCGCATCCTCGCCACGGTAGCGGGCATTGTGACAAAGGTTCTATGTCAGCTGGGTGTGGCAGCCAGGCGCCCCCTAGGGGATGGGGAGCCTGTCAGCCCCGGGCCTGTCACTGCCTGGTGTCCCTGCTGCCACCAGCCAGGCCTCTGAAAACTTGTCAAACCATGCACAGACTTGGGGCCAGTTTGGCCCAAAGTCTGCAAGAGACAAGTCGGGAAGAAAGATATGGGACAGAGGGAGAAAGCGAAGGGAGCAGGAGAAAGGGAAGGAAGAATAAAAAGTAGTGTTGGGCTGCAGGAGTGAGATGGAGGAATTGCAAGAAAAGAGGCAGGAAGCAGGAGAGTGAGAGAAAAGGAAAGAAGAGACATGCAGCCAGACGAGGGCTTAGTGAGAGAGGATGGGACAGAGAACAGGATGAGAAGGACATAAGGCAAGGCTAGGACAGGCAAGGACAGGCAAGGCAAGGCTAGGCTGCAGGACATGTTTTTGCTTTATAGTTTCTAGCACATTCGTCTTCAGACTAGGAGGAAAGCCATAAGACCGTATGGATTAGGCCCAAGCAAAAACCCCAGCTACTTGAGACACTTAGACTAAGCCTAAAATACCAAGATCTCTCCATAAGGATGCTTTTTATACTGTACTTCCACAATCTGCTGGCAGTACAAAAAAATAAGCTGCAGATCTCCTTAGGCTGAGTCATGGTGCTTTGGGGCAGGGACCATGCCTATCATGGGAATATTTCACAGTTTCTGCTCTGTTTTCAGTGTATGACACCAAAACACCCACCTGATGACATCCTTTCAAGAGCAAAGGCAGCAATTTGCAGAATTCCGCTTCTTAGGGGAAGTGAGAAATTGCTGAGCTGACACCAAGTCCTGCAGTGTCCCTGTCACCTGCAGAGCCACCGCATCCTCGCCACGGTAGCGGGCATTGTGACAAAGGTTCTATGTCAGCTGGGTGTGGCAGCCAGGCGCCCCCTAGGGGATGGGGAGCCTGTCAGCCCCGGGCCTGTCACTGCCTGCTGGCCCTGCTGCCACCAGCCAGGCCTCTGAAAACTTGTCAAACCATGCCCAGACTTGGGGCCAGTTTGGCCCAAAGTCTGCAAGAGACAAGTCGGGAAGAAAGATATGGGACAGAGGGAGAAAGCGAAGGGAGCAGGAGAAAGGGAAGGAAGAATAAAAAGTAGTGTTGGGCTGCAGGAGTGAGATGGAGGAATTGCAAGAAAAGAGGCAGGAAGCAGGAGAGTGAGAGAAAAGGAAAGAAGAGACATGCAGCCAGACGAGGGCTTAGTGAGAGAGGATGGGACAGAGAACAGGATGAGAAGGACATAAGGCAAGGCTAGGACAGGCAAGGACAGGCAAGGCAAGGCTAGGCTGCAGGACATGTTTTTGCTTTATAGTTTCTAGCACATTCGTCTTCAGACTAGGAGGAAAGCCATAAGACCGTATGGATTAGGCCCAAGCAAAAACCCCAGCTACTTGAGACACTTAGACTAAGCCTAAAATACCAAGATCTCTCCATAAGGATGCTTTTTATACTGTACTTCCACAATCTGCTGGCAGTACAAAAAAATAAGCTGCAGATCTCCTTAGGCTGAGTCATGGTGCTTTGGGGCAGGGACCATGCCTATCATGGGAATATTGCACAGTTTCTGCTCTGTTTTCAGTGTATGACACCAAAACACCCACCTGATGACATCCTTTCAAGAGCAAAGGCAGCAATTTGCAGAATTCCGCTTCTTAGGGGAAGTGAGAAATTGCTGAGCTGACACCAAGTCCTGCAGTGTCCCTGTCACCTGCAGAGCCACCGCATCCTCGCCACGGTAGCGGGCATTGTGACAAAGGTTCTATGTCAGCTGGGTGTGGCAGCCAGGCGCCCCCTAGGGGATGGGGAGCCTGTCAGCCCCGGGCCTGTCACTGCCTGCTGGCCCTGCTGCCACCAGCCAGGCCTCTGAAAACTTGTCAAACCATGCCCAGACTTGGGGCCAGTTTGGCCCAAAGTCTGCAAGAGACAAGTCGGGAAGAAAGATATGGGACAGAGGGAGAAAGCGAAGGGAGCAGGAGAAAGGGAAGGAAGAATAAAAAGTAGTGTTGGGCTGCAGGAGTGAGATGGAGGAATTGCAAGAAAAGAGGCAGGAAGCAGGAGAGTGAGAGAAAAGGAAAGAAGAGACATGCAGCCAGACGAGGGCTTAGTGAGAGAGGATGGGACAGAGAACAGGATGAGAAGGACATAAGGCAAGGCTAGGACAGGCAAGGACAGGCAAGGCAAGGCTAGGCTGCAGGACATGTTTTTGCTTTATAGTTTCTAGCACATTCATCTTCAGACTAGGAGGAAAGCCATAAGACCGTATGGATTAGGCCCAAGCAAAAACCCCAGCTACTTGAGACACTTAGACTAAGCCTAAAATACCAAGATCTCTCCATAAGGATGCTTTTTATACTGTACTTCCACAATCTGCTGGCAGTACAAAAAAATAAGCTGCAGATCTCCTTAGGCTGAGTCATGGTGCTTTGGGGCAGGGACCATGCATATCACGGGAATATTTCACAGTTTCTGCTCTGTTTTCAGTGTATGACACCAAAACACCCACCTGATGACATCCTTTCAAGAGCAAAGGCAGCAATTTGCAGAATTCCGCTTCTTAGGGGAAGTGAGAAATTGCTGAGCTGACACCAAGTCCTGCAGTGTCCCTGTCACCTGCAGAGCCACCGCATCCTCGCCACGGTAGCGGGCATTGTGACAAAGGTTCTATGTCAGCTGGGTGTGGCAGCCAGGCGCCCCCTAGGGGATGGGGAGCCTGTCAGCCCCGGGCCTGTCACTGCCTGCTGGCCCTGCTGCCACCAGCCAGGCCTCTGAAAACTTGTCAAACCATGCCCAGACTTGGGGCCAGTTTGGCCCAAAGTCTGCAAGAGACAAGTCGGGAAGAAAGATATGGGACAGAGGGAGAAAGCGAAGGGAGCAGGAGAAAGGGAAGGAAGAATAAAAAGTAGTGTTGGGCTGCAGGAGTGAGATGGAGGAATTGCAAGAAAAGAGGCAGGAAGCAGGAGAGTGAGAGAAAAGGAAAGAAGAGACATGCAGCCAGACGAGGGCTTAGTGAGAGAGGATGGGACAGAGAACAGGATGAGAAGGACATAAGGCAAGGCTAGGACAGGCAAGGACAGGCAAGGCAAGGCTAGGCTGCAGGACATGTTTTTGCTTTATAGTTTCTAGCACATTCGTCTTCAGACTAGGAGGAAAGCCATAAGACCGTATGGATTAGGCCCAAGCAAAAACCCCAGCTACTTGAGACACTTAGACTAAGCCTAAAATACCAAGATCTCTCCATAAGGATGCTTTTTATACTGTACTTCCACAATCTGCTGGCAGTACAAAAAAATAAGCTGCAGATCTCCTTAGGCTGAGTCATGGTGCTTTGGGGCAGGGACCATGCCTATCATGGGAATATTTCACAGTTTCTGCTCTGTTTTCAGTGTATGACACCAAAACACCCACCTGATGACATTCTTTCAAGAGCAAAGGCAGCAATTTGCAGAATTCCGCTTCTTAGGGGAAGTGAGAAATTGCTGAGCTGACACCAAGTCCTGCAGTGTCCCTGTCACCTGCAGAGCCACCGCATCCTCGCCACGGTAGCGGGCATTGTGACAAAGGTTCTATGTCAGCTGGGTGTGGCAGCCAGGCGCCCCCTAGGGGATGGGGAGCCTGTCAGCCCCGGGCCTGTCACTGCCTGCTGGCCCTGCTGCCACCAGCCAGGCTTCTGAAAACTTGTCAAACCATGCCCAGACTTGGGGCCAGTTTGGCCCAAAGTCTGCAAGAGACAAGTCGGGAAGAAAGATATGGGACAGAGGGAGAAAGCGAAGGGAGCAGGAGAAAGGGAAGGAAGAATAAAAAGTAGTGTTGGGCTGCAGGAGTGAGATGGAGGAATTGCAAGAAAAGAGGCAGGAAGCAGGAGAGTGAGAGAAAAGGAAAGAAGAGACATGCAGCCAGACGAGGGCTTAGTGAGAGAGGATGGGACAGAGAACAGGATGAGAAGGACATAAGGCAAGGCTAGGACAGGCAAGGACAGGCAAGGCAAGGCTAGGCTGCAGGACATGTTTTTGCTTTATAGTTTCTAGCACATTCATCTTCAGACTAGGAGGAAAGCCATAAGACCGTATGGATTAGGCCCAAGCAAAAACCCCAGCTACTTGAGACACTTAGACTAAGCCTAAAATACCAAGATCTCTCCATAAGGATGCTTTTTATACTGTACTTCCACAATCTGCTGGCAGTACAAAAAAATAAGCTGCAGATCTCCTTAGGCTGAGTCATGGTGCTTTGGGGCAGGGACCATGCATATCACGGGAATATTTCACAGTTTCTGCTCTGTTTTCAGTGTATGACACCAAAACACCCACCTGATGACATCCTTTCAAGAGCAAAGGCAGCAATTTGCAGAATTCCGCTTCTTAGGGGAAGTGAGAAATTGCTGAGCTGACACCAAGTCCTGCAGTGTCCCTGTCACCTGCAGAGCCACCGCATCCTCGCCACGGTAGCGGGCATTGTGACAAAGGTTCTATGTCAGCTGGGTGTGGCAGCCAGGCGCCCCCTAGGGGATGGGGAGCCTGTCAGCCCCGGGCCTGTCACTGCCTGCTGGCCCTGCTGCCACCAGCCAGGCCTCTGAAAACTTGTCAAACCATGCCCAGACTTGGGGCCAGTTTGGCCCAAAGTCTGCAAGAGACAAGTCGGGAAGAAAGATATGGGACAGAGGGAGAAAGCGAAGGGAGCAGGAGAAAGGGAAGGAAGAATAAAAAGTAGTGTTGGGCTGCAGGAGTGAGATGGAGGAATTGCAAGAAAAGAGGCAGGAAGCAGGAGAGTGAGAGAAAAGGAAAGAAGAGACATGCAGCCAGACGAGGGCTTAGTGAGAGAGGATGGGACAGAGAACAGGATGAGAAGGACATAAGGCAAGGCTAGGACAGGCAAGGACAGGCAAGGCAAGGCTAGGCTGCAGGACATGTTTTTGCTTTATAGTTTCTAGCACATTCGTCTTCAGACTAGGAGGAAAGCCATAAGACCGTATGGATTAGGCCCAAGCAAAAACCCCAGCTACTTGAGACACTTAGACTAAGCCTAAAATACCAAGATCTCTCCATAAGGATGCTTTTTATACTGTACTTCCACAATCTGCTGGCAGTACAAAAAAATAAGCTGCAGATCTCCTTAGGCTGAGTCATGGTGCTTTGGGGCAGGGACCATGCATATCACGGGAATATTTCACAGTTTCTGCTCTGTTTTCAGTGTATGACACCAAAACACCCACCTGATGACATCCTTTCAAGAGCAAAGGCAGCAATTTGCAGAATTCCGCTTCTTAGGGGAAGTGAGAAATTGCTGAGCTGACACCAAGTCCTGCAGTGTCCCTGTCACCTGCAGAGCCACCGCATCCTCGCCACGGTAGCGGGCATTGTGACAAAGGTTCTATGTCAGCTGGGTGTGGCAGCCAGGCGCCCCCTAGGGGATGGGGAGCCTGTCAGCCCCGGGCCTGTCACTGCCTGCTGGCCCTGCTGCCACCAGCCAGGCCTCTGAAAACTTGTCAAACCATGCCCAGACTTGGGGCCAGTTTGGCCCAAAGTCTGCAAGAGACAAGTCGGGAAGAAAGATATGGGACAGAGGGAGAAAGCGAAGGGAGCAGGAGAAAGGGAAGGAAGAATAAAAAGTAGTGTTGGGCTGCAGGAGTGAGATGGAGGAATTGCAAGAAAAGAGGCAGGAAGCAGGAGAGTGAGAGAAAAGGAAAGAAGAGACATGCAGCCAGACGAGGGCTTAGTGAGAGAGGATGGGACAGAGAACAGGATGAGAAGGACATAAGGCAAGGCTAGGACAGGCAAGGACAGGCAAGGCAAGGCTAGGCTGCAGGACATGTTTTTGCTTTATAGTTTCTAGCACATTCGTCTTCAGACTAGGAGGAAAGCCATAAGACCGTATGGATTAGGCCCAAGCAAAAACCCCAGCTACTTGAGACACTTAGACTAAGCCTAAAATACCAAGATCTCTCCATAAGGATGCTTTTTATACTGTACTTCCACAATCTGCTGGCAGTACAAAAAAATAAGCTGCAGATCTCCTTAGGCTGAGTCATGGTGCTTTGGGGCAGGGACCATGCCTATCATGGGAATATTTCACAGTTTCTGCTCTGTTTTCAGTGTATGACACCAAAACACCCACCTGATGACATCCTTTCAAGAGCAAAGGCAGCAATTTGCAGAATTCCGCTTCTTAGGGGAAGTGAGAAATTGCTGAGCTGACACCAAGTCCTGCAGTGTCCCTGTCACCTGCAGAGCCACCGCATCCTCGCCACGGTAGCGGGCATTGTGACAAAGGTTCTATGTCAGCTGGGTGTGGCAGCCAGGCGCCCCCTAGGGGATGGGGAGCCTGTCAGCCCCGGGCCTGTCACTGCCTGCTGGCCCTGCTGCCACCAGCCAGGCCTCTGAAAACTTGTCAAACCATGCCCAGACTTGGGGCCAGTTTGGCCCAAAGTCTGCAAGAGACAAGTCGGGAAGAAAGATATGGGACAGAGGGAGAAAGCGAAGGGAGCAGGAGAAAGGGAAGGAAGAATAAAAAGTAGTGTTGGGCTGCAGGAGTGAGATGGAGGAATTGCAAGAAAAGAGGCAGGAAGCAGGAGAGTGAGAGAAAAGGAAAGAAGAGACATGCAGCCAGACGAGGGCTTAGTGAGAGAGGATGGGACAGAGAACAGGATGAGAAGGACATAAGGCAAGGCTAGGACAGGCAAGGACAGGCAAGGCAAGGCTAGGCTGCAGGACATGTTTTTGCTTTATAGTTTCTAGCACATTCGTCTTCAGACTAGGAGGAAAGCCATAAGACCGTATGGATTAGGCCCAAGCAAAAACCCCAGCTACTTGAGACACTTAGACTAAGCCTAAAATACCAAGATCTCTCCATAAGGATGCTTTTTATACTGTACTTCCACAATCTGCTGGCAGTACAAAAAAATAAGCTGCAGATCTCCTTAGGCTGAGTCATGGTGCTTTGGGGCAGGGACCATGCCTATCATGGGAATATTTCACAGTTTCTGCTCTGTTTTCAGTGTATGACACCAAAACACCCACCTGATGACATCCTTTCAAGAGCAAAGGCAGCAATTTGCAGAATTCCGCTTCTTAGGGGAAGTGAGAAATTGCTGAGCTGACACCAAGTCCTGCAGTGTCCCTGTCACCTGCAGAGCCACCGCATCCTCGCCACGGTAGCGGGCATTGTGACAAAGGTTCTATGTCAGCTGGGTGTGGCAGCCAGGCGCCCCCTAGGGGATGGGGAGCCTGTCAGCCCCGGGCCTGTCACTGCCTGCTGGCCCTGCTGCCACCAGCCAGGCCTCTGAAAACTTGTCAAACCATGCCCAGACTTGGGGCCAGTTTGGCCCAAAGTCTGCAAGAGACAAGTCGGGAAGAAAGATATGGGACAGAGGGAGAAAGCGAAGGGAGCAGGAGAAAGGGAAGGAAGAATAAAAAGTAGTGTTGGGCTGCAGGAGTGAGATGGAGGAATTGCAAGAAAAGAGGCAGGAAGCAGGAGAGTGAGAGAAAAGGAAAGAAGAGACATGCAGCCAGACGAGGGCTTAGTGAGAGAGGATGGGACAGAGAACAGGATGAGAAGGACATAAGGCAAGGCTAGGACAGGCAAGGACAGGCAAGGCAAGGCTAGGCTGCAGGACATGTTTTTGCTTTATAGTTTCTAGCACATTCATCTTCAGACTAGGAGGAAAGCCATAAGACCGTATGGATTAGGCCCAAGCAAAAACCCCAGCTACTTGAGACACTTAGACTAAGCCTAAAATACCAAGATCTCTCCATAAGGATGCTTTTTATACTGTACTTCCACAATCTGCTGGCAGTACAAAAAAATAAGCTGCAGATCTCCTTAGGCTGAGTCATGGTGCTTTGGGGCAGGGACCATGCATATCACGGGAATATTTCACAGTTTCTGCTCTGTTTTCAGTGTATGACACCAAAACACCCACCTGATGACATCCTTTCAAGAGCAAAGGCAGCAATTTGCAGAATTCCGCTTCTTAGGGGAAGTGAGAAATTGCTGAGCTGACACCAAGTCCTGCAGTGTCCCTGTCACCTGCAGAGCCACCGCATCCTCGCCACGGTAGCGGGCATTGTGACAAAGGTTCTATGTCAGCTGGGTGTGGCAGCCAGGCGCCCCCTAGGGGATGGGGAGCCTGTCAGCCCCGGGCCTGTCACTGCCTGCTGGCCCTGCTGCCACCAGCCAGGCCTCTGAAAACTTGTCAAACCATGCCCAGACTTGGGGCCAGTTTGGCCCAAAGTCTGCAAGAGACAAGTCGGGAAGAAAGATATGGGACAGAGGGAGAAAGCGAAGGGAGCAGGAGAAAGGGAAGGAAGAATAAAAAGTAGTGTTGGGCTGCAGGAGTGAGATGGAGGAATTGCAAGAAAAGAGGCAGGAAGCAGGAGAGTGAGAGAAAAGGAAAGAAGAGACATGCAGCCAGACGAGGGCTTAGTGAGAGAGGATGGGACAGAGAACAGGATGAGAAGGACATAAGGCAAGGCTAGGACAGGCAAGGACAGGCAAGGCAAGGCTAGGCTGCAGGACATGTTTTTGCTTTATAGTTTCTAGCACATTCGTCTTCAGACTAGGAGGAAAGCCATAAGACCGTATGGATTAGGCCCAAGCAAAAACCCCAGCTACTTGAGACACTTAGACTAAGCCTAAAATACCAAGATCTCTCCATAAGGATGCTTTTTATACTGTACTTCCACAATCTGCTGGCAGTACAAAAAAATAAGCTGCAGATCTCCTTAGGCTGAGTCATGGTGCTTTGGGGCAGGGACCATGCCTATCATGGGAATATTTCACAGTTTCTGCTCTGTTTTCAGTGTATGACACCAAAACACCCACCTGATGACATCCTTTCAAGAGCAAAGGCAGCAATTTGCAGAATTCCGCTTCTTAGGGGAAGTGAGAAATTGCTGAGCTGACACCAAGTCCTGCAGTGTCCCTGTCACCTGCAGAGCCACCGCATCCTCGCCACGGTAGCGGGCATTGTGACAAAGGTTCTATGTCAGCTGGGTGTGGCAGCCAGGCGCCCCCTAGGGGATGGGGAGCCTGTCAGCCCCGGGCCTGTCACTGCCTGCTGGCCCTGCTGCCACCAGCCAGGCCTCTGAAAACTTGTCAAACCATGCCCAGACTTGGGGCCAGTTTGGCCCAAAGTCTGCAAGAGACAAGTCGGGAAGAAAGATATGGGACAGAGGGAGAAAGCGAAGGGAGCAGGAGAAAGGGAAGGAAGAATAAAAAGTAGTGTTGGGCTGCAGGAGTGAGATGGAGGAATTGCAAGAAAAGAGGCAGGAAGCAGGAGAGTGAGAGAAAAGGAAAGAAGAGACATGCAGCCAGACGAGGGCTTAGTGAGAGAGGATGGGACAGAGAACAGGATGAGAAGGACATAAGGCAAGGCTAGGACAGGCAAGGACAGGCAAGGCAAGGCTAGGCTGCAGGACATGTTTTTGCTTTATAGTTTCTAGCACATTCGTCTTCAGACTAGGAGGAAAGCCATAAGACCGTATGGATTAGGCCCAAGCAAAAACCCCAGCTACTTGAGACACTTAGACTAAGCCTAAAATACCAAGATCTCTCCATAAGGATGCTTTTTATACTGTACTTCCACAATCTGCTGGCAGTACAAAAAAATAAGCTGCAGATCTCCTTAGGCTGAGTCATGGTGCTTTGGGGCAGGGACCATGCCTATCATGGGAATATTGCACAGTTTCTGCTCTGTTTTCAGTGTATGACACCAAAACACCCACCTGATGACATCCTTTCAAGAGCAAAGGCAGCAATTTGCAGAATTCCGCTTCTTAGGGGAAGTGAGAAATTGCTGAGCTGACACCAAGTCCTGCAGTGTCCCTGTCACCTGCAGAGCCACCGCATCCTCGCCACGGTAGCGGGCATTGTGACAAAGGTTCTATGTCAGCTGGGTGTGGCAGCCAGGCGCCCCCTAGGGGATGGGGAGCCTGTCAGCCCCGGGCCTGTCACTGCCTGCTGGCCCTGCTGCCACCAGCCAGGCCTCTGAAAACTTGTCAAACCATGCCCAGACTTGGGGCCAGTTTGGCCCAAAGTCTGCAAGAGACAAGTCGGGAAGAAAGATATGGGACAGAGGGAGAAAGCGAAGGGAGCAGGAGAAAGGGAAGGAAGAATAAAAAGTAGTGTTGGGCTGCAGGAGTGAGATGGAGGAATTGCAAGAAAAGAGGCAGGAAGCAGGAGAGTGAGAGAAAAGGAAAGAAGAGACATGCAGCCAGACGAGGGCTTAGTGAGAGAGGATGGGACAGAGAACAGGATGAGAAGGACATAAGGCAAGGCTAGGACAGGCAAGGACAGGCAAGGCAAGGCTAGGCTGCAGGACATGTTTTTGCTTTATAGTTTCTAGCACATTCGTCTTCAGACTAGGAGGAAAGCCATAAGACCGTATGGATTAGGCCCAAGCAAAAACCCCAGCTACTTGAGACACTTAGACTAAGCCTAAAATACCAAGATCTCTCCATAAGGATGCTTTTTATACTGTACTTCCACAATCTGCTGGCAGTACAAAAAAATAAGCTGCAGATCTCCTTAGGCTGAGTCATGGTGCTTTGGGGCAGGGACCATGCCTATCATGGGAATATTTCACAGTTTCTGCTCTGTTTTCAGTGTATGACACCAAAACACCCACCTGATGACATCCTTTCAAGAGCAAAGGCAGCAATTTGCAGAATTCCGCTTCTTAGGGGAAGTGAGAAATTGCTGAGCTGACACCAAGTCCTGCAGTGTCCCTGTCACCTGCAGAGCCACCGCATCCTCGCCACGGTAGCGGGCATTGTGACAAAGGTTCTATGTCAGCTGGGTGTGGCAGCCAGGCGCCCCCTAGGGGATGGGGAGCCTGTCAGCCCCGGGCCTGTCACTGCCTGCTGGCCCTGCTGCCACCAGCCAGGCCTCTGAAAACTTGTCAAACCATGCCCAGACTTGGGGCCAGTTTGGCCCAAAGTCTGCAAGAGACAAGTCGGGAAGAAAGATATGGGACAGAGGGAGAAAGCGAAGGGAGCAGGAGAAAGGGAAGGAAGAATAAAAAGTAGTGTTGGGCTGCAGGAGTGAGATGGAGGAATTGCAAGAAAAGAGGCAGGAAGCAGGAGAGTGAGAGAAAAGGAAAGAAGAGACATGCAGCCAGACGAGGGCTTAGTGAGAGAGGATGGGACAGAGAACAGGATGAGAAGGACATAAGGCAAGGCTAGGACAGGCAAGGACAGGCAAGGCAAGGCTAGGCTGCAGGACATGTTTTTGCTTTATAGTTTCTAGCACATTCGTCTTCAGACTAGGAGGAAAGCCATAAGACCGTATGGATTAGGCCCAAGCAAAAACCCCAGCTACTTGAGACACTTAGACTAAGCCTAAAATACCAAGATCTCTCCATAAGGATGCTTTTTATACTGTACTTCCACAATCTGCTGGCAGTACAAAAAAATAAGCTGCAGATCTCCTTAGGCTGAGTCATGGTGCTTTGGGGCAGGGACCATGCCTATCATGGGAATATTTCACAGTTTCTGCTCTGTTTTCAGTGTATGACACCAAAACACCCACCTGATGACATCCTTTCAAGAGCAAAGGCAGCAATTTGCAGAATTCCGCTTCTTAGGGGAAGTGAGAAATTGCTGAGCTGACACCAAGTCCTGCAGTGTCCCTGTCACCTGCAGAGCCACCGCATCCTCGCCACGGTAGCGGGCATTGTGACAAAGGTTCTATGTCAGCTGGGTGTGGCAGCCAGGCGCCCCCTAGGGGATGGGGAGCCTGTCAGCCCCGGGCCTGTCACTGCCTGCTGGCCCTGCTGCCACCAGCCAGGCCTCTGAAAACTTGTCAAACCATGCCCAGACTTGGGGCCAGTTTGGCCCAAAGTCTGCAAGAGACAAGTCGGGAAGAAAGATATGGGACAGAGGGAGAAAGCGAAGGGAGCAGGAGAAAGGGAAGGAAGAATAAAAAGTAGTGTTGGGCTGCAGGAGTGAGATGGAGGAATTGCAAGAAAAGAGGCAGGAAGCAGGAGAGTGAGAGAAAAGGAAAGAAGAGACATGCAGCCAGACGAGGGCTTAGTGAGAGAGGATGGGACAGAGAACAGGATGAGAAGGACATAAGGCAAGGCTAGGACAGGCAAGGACAGGCAAGGCAAGGCTAGGCTGCAGGACATGTTTTTGCTTTATAGTTTCTAGCACATTCATCTTCAGACTAGGAGGAAAGCCATAAGACCGTATGGATTAGGCCCAAGCAAAAACCCCAGCTACTTGAGACACTTAGACTAAGCCTAAAATACCAAGATCTCTCCATAAGGATGGTTTTTATACTGTACTTCCACAATCTGCTGGCAGTACAAAAAAATAAGCTGCAGATCTCCTTAGGCTGAGTCATGGTGCTTTGGGGCAGGGACCATGCATATCATGGGAATATTTCACAGTTTCTGCTCTGTTTTCAGTGTATGACACCAAAACACCCACCTGATGACATCCTTTCAAGAGCAAAGGCAGCAATTTGCAGAATTCCGCTTCTTAGGGGAAGTGAGAAATTGCTGAGCTGACACCAAGTCCTGCAGTGTCCCTGTCACCTGCAGAGCCACCGCATCCTCGCCACGGTAGCGGGCATTGTGACAAAGGTTCTATGTCAGCTGGGTGTGGCAGCCAGGCGCCCCCTAGGGGATGGGGAGCCTGTCAGCCCCGGGCCTGTCACTGCCTGCTGGCCCTGCTGCCACCAGCCAGGCCTCTGAAAACTTGTCAAACCATGCCCAGACTTGGGGCCAGTTTGGCCCAAAGTCTGCAAGAGACAAGTCGGGAAGAAAGATATGGGACAGAGGGAGAAAGCGAAGGGAGCAGGAGAAAGGGAAGGAAGAATAAAAAGTAGTGTTGGGCTGCAGGAGTGAGATGGAGGAATTGCAAGAAAAGAGGCAGGAAGCAGGAGAGTGAGAGAAAAGGAAAGAAGAGACATGCAGCCAGACGAGGGCTTAGTGAGAGAGGATGGGACAGAGAACAGGATGAGAAGGACATAAGGCAAGGCTAGGACAGGCAAGGACAGGCAAGGCAAGGCTAGGCTGCAGGACATGTTTTTGCTTTATAGTTTCTAGCACATTCATCTTCAGACTAGGAGGAAAGCCATAAGACCGTATGGATTAGGCCCAAGCAAAAACCCCAGCTACTTGAGACACTTAGACTAAGCCTAAAATACCAAGATCTCTCCATAAGGATGCTTTTTATACTGTACTTCCACAATCTGCTGGCAGTACAAAAAAATAAGCTGCAGATCTCCTTAGGCTGAGTCATGGTGCTTTGGGGCAGGGACCATGCATATCATGGGAATATTTCACAGTTTCTGCTCTGTTTTCAGTGTATGACACCAAAACACCCACCTGATGACATCCTTTCAAGAGCAAAGGCAGCAATTTGCAGAATTCCGCTTCTTAGGGGAAGTGAGAAATTGCTGAGCTGACACCAAGTCCTGCAGTGTCCCTGTCACCTGCAGAGCCACCGCATCCTCGCCACGGTAGCGGGCATTGTGACAAAGGTTCTATGACAGCTGGGTGTGGCAGCCAGGCGCCCCCTAGGGGATGGGGAGCCTGTCAGCCCCGGGCCTGTCACTGCCTGCTGGCCCTGCTGCCACCAGCCAGGCCTCTGAAAACTTGTCAAACCATGCCCAGACTTGGGGCCAGTTTGGCCCAAAGTCTGCAAGAGACAAGTCGGGAAGAAAGATATGGGACAGAGGGAGAAAGCGAAGGGAGCAGGAGAAAGGGAAGGAAGAATAAAAAGTAGTGTTGGGCTGCAGGAGTGAGATGGAGGAATTGCAAGAAAAGAGGCAGGAAGCAGGAGAGTGAGAGAAAAGGAAAGAAGAGACATGCAGCCAGACGAGGGCTTAGTGAGAGAGGATGGGACAGAGAACAGGATGAGAAGGACATAAGGCAAGGCTAGGACAGGCAAGGACAGGCAAGGCAAGGCTAGGCTGCAGGACATGTTTTTGCTTTATAGTTTCTAGCACATTCGTCTTCAGACTAGGAGGAAAGCCATAAGACCGTATGGATTAGGCCCAAGCAAAAACCCCAGCTACTTGAGACACTTAGACTAAGCCTAAAATACCAAGATCTCTCCATAAGGATGCTTTTTATACTGTACTTCCACAATCTGCTGGCAGTACAAAAAAATAAGCTGCAGATCTCCTTAGGCTGAGTCATGGTGCTTTGGGGCAGGGACCATGCCTATCATGGGAATATTTCACAGTTTCTGCTCTGTTTTCAGTGTATGACACCAAAACACCCACCTGATGACATCCTTTCAAGAGCAAAGGCAGCAATTTGCAGAATTCCGCTTCTTAGGGGAAGTGAGAAATTGCTGAGCTGACACCAAGTCCTGCAGTGTCCCTGTCACCTGCAGAGCCACCGCATCCTCGCCACGGTAGCGGGCATTGTGACAAAGGTTCTATGTCAGCTGGGTGTGGCAGCCAGGCGCCCCCTAGGGGATGGGGAGCCTGTCAGCCCCGGGCCTGTCACTGCCTGCTGGCCCTGCTGCCACCAGCCAGGCCTCTGAAAACTTGTCAAACCATGCCCAGACTTGGGGCCAGTTTGGCCCAAAGTCTGCAAGAGACAAGTCGGGAAGAAAGATATGGGACAGAGGGAGAAAGCGAAGGGAGCAGGAGAAAGGGAAGGAAGAATAAAAAGTAGTGTTGGGCTGCAGGAGTGAGATGGAGGAATTGCAAGAAAAGAGGCAGGAAGCAGGAGAGTGAGAGAAAAGGAAAGAAGAGACATGCAGCCAGACGAGGGCTTAGTGAGAGAGGATGGGACAGAGAACAGGATGAGAAGGACATAAGGCAAGGCTAGGACAGGCAAGGACAGGCAAGGCAAGGCTAGGCTGCAGGACATGTTTTTGCTTTATAGTTTCTAGCACATTCATCTTCAGACTAGGAGGAAAGCCATAAGACCGTATGGATTAGGCCCAAGCAAAAACCCCAGCTACTTGAGACACTTAGACTAAGCCTAAAATACCAAGATCTCTCCATAAGGATGCTTTTTATACTGTACTTCCACAATCTGCTGGCAGTACAAAAAAATAAGCTGCAGATCTCCTTAGGCTGAGTCATGGTGCTTTGGGGCAGGGACCATGCATATCACGGGAATATTTCACAGTTTCTGCTCTGTTTTCAGTGTATGACACCAAAACACCCACCTGATGACATCCTTTCAAGAGCAAAGGCAGCAATTTGCAGAATTCCGCTTCTTAGGGGAAGTGAGAAATTGCTGAGCTGACACCAAGTCCTGCAGTGTCCCTGTCACCTGCAGAGCCACCGCATCCTCGCCACGGTAGCGGGCATTGTGACAAAGGTTCTATGTCAGCTGGGTGTGGCAGCCAGGCGCCCCCTAGGGGATGGGGAGCCTGTCAGCCCCGGGCCTGTCACTGCCTGCTGGCCCTGCTGCCACCAGCCAGGCCTCTGAAAACTTGTCAAACCATGCCCAGACTTGGGGCCAGTTTGGCCCAAAGTCTGCAAGAGACAAGTCGGGAAGAAAGATATGGGACAGAGGGAGAAAGCGAAGGGAGCAGGAGAAAGGGAAGGAAGAATAAAAAGTAGTGTTGGGCTGCAGGAGTGAGATGGAGGAATTGCAAGAAAAGAGGCAGGAAGCAGGAGAGTGAGAGAAAAGGAAAGAAGAGACATGCAGCCAGACGAGGGCTTAGTGAGAGAGGATGGGACAGAGAACAGGATGAGAAGGACATAAGGCAAGGCTAGGACAGGCAAGGACAGGCAAGGCAAGGCTAGGCTGCAGGACATGTTTTTGCTTTATAGTTTCTAGCACATTCGTCTTCAGACTAGGAGGAAAGCCATAAGACCGTATGGATTAGGCCCAAGCAAAAACCCCAGCTACTTGAGACACTTAGACTAAGCCTAAAATACCAAGATCTCTCCATAAGGATGCTTTTTATACTGTACTTCCACAATCTGCTGGCAGTACAAAAAAATAAGCTGCAGATCTCCTTAGGCTGAGTCATGGTGCTTTGGGGCAGGGACCATGCCTATCATGGGAATATTTCACAGTTTCTGCTCTGTTTTCAGTGTATGACACCAAAACACCCACCTGATGACATCCTTTCAAGAGCAAAGGCAGCAATTTGCAGAATTCCGCTTCTTAGGGGAAGTGAGAAATTGCTGAGCTGACACCAAGTCCTGCAGTGTCCCTGTCACCTGCAGAGCCACCGCATCCTCGCCACGGTAGCGGGCATTGTGACAAAGGTTCTATGTCAGCTGGGTGTGGCAGCCAGGCGCCCCCTAGGGGATGGGGAGCCTGTCAGCCCCGGGCCTGTCACTGCCTGCTGGCCCTGCTGCCACCAGCCAGGCCTCTGAAAACTTGTCAAACCATGCCCAGACTTGGGGCCAGTTTGGCCCAAAGTCTGCAAGAGACAAGTCGGGAAGAAAGATATGGGACAGAGGGAGAAAGCGAAGGGAGCAGGAGAAAGGGAAGGAAGAATAAAAAGTAGTGTTGGGCTGCAGGAGTGAGATGGAGGAATTGCAAGAAAAGAGGCAGGAAGCAGGAGAGTGAGAGAAAAGGAAAGAAGAGACATGCAGCCAGACGAGGGCTTAGTGAGAGAGGATGGGACAGAGAACAGGATGAGAAGGACATAAGGCAAGGCTAGGACAGGCAAGGACAGGCAAGGCAAGGCTAGGCTGCAGGACATGTTTTTGCTTTATAGTTTCTAGCACATTCGTCTTCAGACTAGGAGGAAAGCCATAAGACCGTATGGATTAGGCCCAAGCAAAAACCCCAGCTACTTGAGACACTTAGACTAAGCCTAAAATACCAAGATCTCTCCATAAGGATGCTTTTTATACTGTACTTCCACAATCTGCTGGCAGTACAAAAAAATAAGCTGCAGATCTCCTTAGGCTGAGTCATGGTGCTTTGGGGCAGGGACCATGCCTATCATGGGAATATTTCACAGTTTCTGCTCTGTTTTCAGTGTATGACACCAAAACACCCACCTGATGACATCCTTTCAAGAGCAAAGGCAGCAATTTGCAGAATTCCGCTTCTTAGGGGAAGTGAGAAATTGCTGAGCTGACACCAAGTCCTGCAGTGTCCCTGTCACCTGCAGAGCCACCGCATCCTCGCCACGGTAGCGGGCATTGTGACAAAGGTTCTATGTCAGCTGGGTGTGGCAGCCAGGCGCCCCCTAGGGGATGGGGAGCCTGTCAGCCCCGGGCCTGTCACTGCCTGCTGGCCCTGCTGCCACCAGCCAGGCCTCTGAAAACTTGTCAAACCATGCCCAGACTTGGGGCCAGTTTGGCCCAAAGTCTGCAAGAGACAAGTCGGGAAGAAAGATATGGGACAGAGGGAGAAAGCGAAGGGAGCAGGAGAAAGGGAAGGAAGAATAAAAAGTAGTGTTGGGCTGCAGGAGTGAGATGGAGGAATTGCAAGAAAAGAGGCAGGAAGCAGGAGAGTGAGAGAAAAGGAAAGAAGAGACATGCAGCCAGACGAGGGCTTAGTGAGAGAGGATGGGACAGAGAACAGGATGAGAAGGACATAAGGCAAGGCTAGGACAGGCAAGGACAGGCAAGGCAAGGCTAGGCTGCAGGACATGTTTTTGCTTTATAGTTTCTAGCACATTCATCTTCAGACTAGGAGGAAAGCCATAAGACCGTATGGATTAGGCCCAAGCAAAAACCCCAGCTACTTGAGACACTTAGACTAAGCCTAAAATACCAAGATCTCTCCATAAGGATGCTTTTTATACTGTACTTCCACAATCTGCTGGCAGTACAAAAAAATAAGCTGCAGATCTCCTTAGGCTGAGTCATGGTGCTTTGGGGCAGGGACCATGCATATCACGGGAATATTTCACAGTTTCTGCTCTGTTTTCAGTGTATGACACCAAAACACCCACCTGATGACATCCTTTCAAGAGCAAAGGCAGCAATTTGCAGAATTCCGCTTCTTAGGGGAAGTGAGAAATTGCTGAGCTGACACCAAGTCCTGCAGTGTCCCTGTCACCTGCAGAGCCACCGCATCCTCGCCACGGTAGCGGGCATTGTGACAAAGGTTCTATGTCAGCTGGGTGTGGCAGCCAGGCGCCCCCTAGGGGATGGGGAGCCTGTCAGCCCCGGGCCTGTCACTGCCTGCTGGCCCTGCTGCCACCAGCCAGGCCTCTGAAAACTTGTCAAACCATGCCCAGACTTGGGGCCAGTTTGGCCCAAAGTCTGCAAGAGACAAGTCGGGAAGAAAGATATGGGACAGAGGGAGAAAGCGAAGGGAGCAGGAGAAAGGGAAGGAAGAATAAAAAGTAGTGTTGGGCTGCAGGAGTGAGATGGAGGAATTGCAAGAAAAGAGGCAGGAAGCAGGAGAGTGAGAGAAAAGGAAAGAAGAGACATGCAGCCAGACGAGGGCTTAGTGAGAGAGGATGGGACAGAGAACAGGATGAGAAGGACATAAGGCAAGGCTAGGACAGGCAAGGACAGGCAAGGCAAGGCTAGGCTGCAGGACATGTTTTTGCTTTATAGTTTCTAGCACATTCGTCTTCAGACTAGGAGGAAAGCCATAAGACCGTATGGATTAGGCCCAAGCAAAAACCCCAGCTACTTGAGACACTTAGACTAAGCCTAAAATACCAAGATCTCTCCATAAGGATGCTTTTTATACTGTACTTCCACAATCTGCTGGCAGTACAAAAAAATAAGCTGCAGATCTCCTTAGGCTGAGTCATGGTGCTTTGGGGCAGGGACCATGCCTATCATGGGAATATTTCACAGTTTCTGCTCTGTTTTCAGTGTATGACACCAAAACACCCACCTGATGACATCCTTTCAAGAGCAAAGGCAGCAATTTGCAGAATTCCGCTTCTTAGGGGAAGTGAGAAATTGCTGAGCTGACACCAAGTCCTGCCGTGTCCCTGTCACCTGCAGAGCCACCGCATCCTCGCCACGGTAGCGGGCATTGTGACAAAGGTTCTATGTCAGCTGGGTGTGGCAGCCAGGCGCCCCCTAGGGGATGGGGAGCCTGTCAGCCCCGGGCCTGTCACTGCCTGCTGGCCCTGCTGCCACCAGCCAGGCCTCTGAAAACTTGTCAAACCATGCCCAGACTTGGGGCCAGTTTGGCCCAAAGTCTGCAAGAGACAAGTCGGGAAGAAAGATATGGGACAGAGGGAGAAAGCGAAGGGAGCAGGAGAAAGGGAAGGAAGAATAAAAAGTAGTGTTGGGCTGCAGGAGTGAGATGGAGGAATTGCAAGAAAAGAGGCAGGAAGCAGGAGAGTGAGAGAAAAGGAAAGAAGAGACATGCAGCCAGACGAGGGCTTAGTGAGAGAGGATGGGACAGAGAACAGGATGAGAAGGACATAAGGCAAGGCTAGGACAGGCAAGGACAGGCAAGGCAAGGCTAGGCTGCAGGACATGTTTTTGCTTTATAGTTTCTAGCACATTCGTCTTCAGACTAGGAGGAAAGCCATAAGACCGTATG
Organism: Columba livia; assembly: GCF_036013475.1. NCBI lineage: Eukaryota > Metazoa > Chordata > Aves > Columbiformes > Columbidae > Columba > Columba livia. The sequence goes on along the minus strand of NW_027043007.1, from coordinate 3,493,801 downwards.
GATTAGGCCCAAGCAAAAACCCCAGCTACTTGAGACACTTAGACTAAGCCTAAAATACCAAGATCTCTCCATAAGGATGCTTTTTATACTGTACTTCCACAATCTGCTGGCAGTACAAAAAAATAAGCTGCAGATCTCCTTAGGCTGAGTCATGGTGCTTTGGGGCAGGGACCATGCCTATCATGGGAATATTTCACAGTTTCTGCTCTGTTTTCAGTGTATGACACCAAAACACCCACCTGATGACATCCTTTCAAGAGCAAAGGCAGCAATTTGCAGAATTCCGCTTCTTAGGGGAAGTGAGAAATTGCTGAGCTGACACCAAGTCCTGCAGTGTCCCTGTCACCTGCAGAGCCACCGCATCCTCGCCACGGTAGCGGGCATTGTGACAAAGGTTCTATGTCAGCTGGGTGTGGCAGCCAGGCGCCCCCTAGGGGATGGGGAGCCTGTCAGCCCCGGGCCTGTCACTGCCTGCTGGCCCTGCTGCCACCAGCCAGGCCTCTGAAAACTTGTCAAACCATGCCCAGACTTGGGGCCAGTTTGGCCCAAAGTCTGCAAGAGACAAGTCGGGAAGAAAGATATGGGACAGAGGGAGAAAGCGAAGGGAGCAGGAGAAAGGGAAGGAAGAATAAAAAGTAGTGTTGGGCTGCAGGAGTGAGATGGAGGAATTGCAAGAAAAGAGGCAGGAAGCAGGAGAGTGAGAGAAAAGGAAAGAAGAGACATGCAGCCAGACGAGGGCTTAGTGAGAGAGGATGGGACAGAGAACAGGATGAGAAGGACATAAGGCAAGGCTAGGACAGGCAAGGACAGGCAAGGCAAGGCTAGGCTGCAGGACATGTTTTTGCTTTATAGTTTCTAGCACATTCGTCTTCAGACTAGGAGGAAAGCCATAAGACCGTATGGATTAGGCCCAAGCAAAAACCCCAGCTACTTGAGACACTTAGACTAAGCCTAAAATACCAAGATCTCTCCATAAGGATGCTTTTTATACTGTACTTCCACAATCTGCTGGCAGTACAAAAAAATAAGCTGCAGATCTCCTTAGGCTGAGTCATGGTGCTTTGGGGCAGGGACCATGCATATCATGGGAATATTTCACAGTTTCTGCTCTGTTTTCAGTGTATGACACCAAAACACCCACCTGATGACATCCTTTCAAGAGCAAAGGCAGCAATTTGCAGAATTCCGCTTCTTAGGGGAAGTGAGAAATTGCTGAGCTGACACCAAGTCCTGCAGTGTCCCTGTCACCTGCAGAGCCACCGCATCCTCGCCACGGTAGCGGGCATTGTGACAAAGGTTCTATGTCAGCTGGGTGTGGCAGCCAGGCGCCCCCTAGGGGATGGGGAGCCTGTCAGCCCCGGGCCTGTCACTGCCTGCTGGCCCTGCTGCCACCAGCCAGGCCTCTGAAAACTTGTCAAACCATGCCCAGACTTGGGGCCAGTTTGGCCCAAAGTCTGCAAGAGACAAGTCGGGAAGAAAGATATGGGACAGAGGGAGAAAGCGAAGGGAGCAGGAGAAAGGGAAGGAAGAATAAAAAGTAGTGTTGGGCTGCAGGAGTGAGATGGAGGAATTGCAAGAAAAGAGGCAGGAAGCAGGAGAGTGAGAGAAAAGGAAAGAAGAGACATGCAGCCAGACGAGGGCTTAGTGAGAGAGGATGGGACAGAGAACAGGATGAGAAGGACATAAGGCAAGGCTAGGACAGGCAAGGACAGGCAAGGCAAGGCTAGGCTGCAGGACATGTTTTTGCTTTATAGTTTCTAGCACATTCGTCTTCAGACTAGGAGGAAAGCCATAAGACCGTATGGATTAGGCCCAAGCAAAAACCCCAGCTACTTGAGACACTTAGACTAAGCCTAAAATACCAAGATCTCTCCATAAGGATGCTTTTTATACTGTACTTCCACAATCTGCTGGCAGTACAAAAAAATAAGCTGCAGATCTCCTTAGGCTGAGTCATGGTGCTTTGGGGCAGGGACCATGCCTATCATGGGAATATTTCACAGTTTCTGCTCTGTTTTCAGTGTATGACACCAAAACACCCACCTGATGACATCCTTTCAAGAGCAAAGGCAGCAATTTGCAGAATTCCGCTTCTTAGGGGAAGTGAGAAATTGCTGAGCTGACACCAAGTCCTGCAGTGTCCCTGTCACCTGCAGAGCCACCGCATCCTCGCCACGGTAGCGGGCATTGTGACAAAGGTTCTATGTCAGCTGGGTGTGGCAGCCAGGCGCCCCCTAGGGGATGGGGAGCCTGTCAGCCCCGGGCCTGTCACTGCCTGCTGGCCCTGCTGCCACCAGCCAGGCCTCTGAAAACTTGTCAAACCATGCCCAGACTTGGGGCCAGTTTGGCCCAAAGTCTGCAAGAGACAAGTCGGGAAGAAAGATATGGGACAGAGGGAGAAAGCGAAGGGAGCAGGAGAAAGGGAAGGAAGAATAAAAAGTAGTGTTGGGCTGCAGGAGTGAGATGGAGGAATTGCAAGAAAAGAGGCAGGAAGCAGGAGAGTGAGAGAAAAGGAAAGAAGAGACATGCAGCCAGACGAGGGCTTAGTGAGAGAGGATGGGACAGAGAACAGGATGAGAAGGACATAAGGCAAGGCTAGGACAGGCAAGGACAGGCAAGGCAAGGCTAGGCTGCAGGACATGTTTTTGCTTTATAGTTTCTAGCACATTCGTCTTCAGACTAGGAGGAAAGCCATAAGACCGTATGGATTAGGCCCAAGCAAAAACCCCAGCTACTTGAGACACTTAGACTAAGCCTAAAATACCAAGATCTCTCCATAAGGATGCTTTTTATACTGTACTTCCACAATCTGCTGGCAGTACAAAAAAATAAGCTGCAGATCTCCTTAGGCTGAGTCATGGTGCTTTGGGGCAGGGACCATGCCTATCATGGGAATATTTCACAGTTTCTGCTCTGTTTTCAGTGTATGACACCAAAACACCCACCTGATGACATCCTTTCAAGAGCAAAGGCAGCAATTTGCAGAATTCCGCTTCTTAGGGGAAGTGAGAAATTGCTGAGCTGACACCAAGTCCTGCAGTGTCCCTGTCACCTGCAGAGCCACCGCATCCTCACCACGGTAGCGGGCATTGTGACAAAGGTTCTATGTCAGCTGGGTGTGGCAGCCAGGCGCCCCCTAGGGGATGGGGAGCCTGTCAGCCCCGGGCCTGTCACTGCCTGCTGGCCCTGCTGCCACCAGCCAGGCCTCTGAAAACTTGTCAAACCATGCCCAGACTTGGGGCCAGTTTGGCCCAAAGTCTGCAAGAGACAAGTCGGGAAGAAAGATATGGGACAGAGGGAGAAAGCGAAGGGAGCAGGAGAAAGGGAAGGAAGAATAAAAAGTAGTGTTGGGCTGCAGGAGTGAGATGGAGGAATTGCAAGAAAAGAGGCAGGAAGCAGGAGAGTGAGAGAAAAGGAAAGAAGAGACATGCAGCCAGACGAGGGCTTAGTGAGAGAGGATGGGACAGAGAACAGGATGAGAAGGACATAAGGCAAGGCTAGGACAGGCAAGGACAGGCAAGGCAAGGCTAGGCTGTAGGACATGTTTTTGCTTTATAGTTTCTAGCACATTCGTCTTCAGACTAGGAGGAAAGCCATAAGACCGTATGGATTAGGCCCAAGCAAAAACCCCAGCTACTTGAGACACTTAGACTAAGCCTAAAATACCAAGATCTCTCCATAAGGATGGTTTTTATACTGTACTTCCACAATCTGCTGGCAGTACAAAAAAATAAGCTGCAGATCTCCTTAGGCTGAGTCATGGTGCTTTGGGGCAGGGACCATGCATATCATGGGAATATTTCACAGTTTCTGCTCTGTTTTCAGTGTATGACACCAAAACACCCACCTGATGACATCCTTTCAAGAGCAAAGGCAGCAATTTGCAGAATTCCGCTTCTTAGGGGAAGTGAGAAATTGCTGAGCTGACACCAAGTCCTGCCGTGTCCCTGTCACCTGCAGAGCCACCGCATCCTCGCCACGGTAGCGGGCATTGTGACAAAGGTTCTATGTCAGCTGGGTGTGGCAGCCAGGCGCCCCCTAGGGGATGGGGAGCCTGTCAGCCCCGGGCCTGTCACTGCCTGCTGGCCCTGCTGCCACCAGCCAGGCCTCTGAAAACTTGTCAAACCATGCCCAGACTTGGGGCCAGTTTGGCCCAAAGTCTGCAAGAGACAAGTCGGGAAGAAAGATATGGGACAGAGGGAGAAAGCGAAGGGAGCAGGAGAAAGGGAAGGAAGAATAAAAAGTAGTGTTGGGCTGCAGGAGTGAGATGGAGGAATTGCAAGAAAAGAGGCAGGAAGCAGGAGAGTGAGAGAAAAATAAAGAAGAGACATGCAGCCAGACGAGGGCTTAGTGAGAGAGGATGGGACAGAGAACAGGATGAGAAGGACATAAGGCAAGGCTAGGACAGGCAAGGACAGGCAAGGCAAGGCTAGGCTGCAGGACATGTTTTTGCTTTATAGTTTCTAGCACATTCGTCTTCAGACTAGGAGGAAAGCCATAAGACCGTATGGATTAGGCCCAAGCAAAAACCCCAGCTACTTGAGACACTTAGACTAAGCCTAAAATACCAAGATCTCTCCATAAGGATGCTTTTTATACTGTACTTCCACAATCTGCTGGCAGTACAAAAAAATAAGCTGCAGATCTCCTTAGGCTGAGTCATGGTGCTTTGGGGCAGGGACCATGCATATCATGGGAATATTTCACAGTTTCTGCTCTGTTTTCAGTGTATGACACCAAAACACCAACCTGATGACATCCTTTCAAGAGCAAAGGCAGCAATTTGCAGAATTCCGCTTCTTAGGGGAAGTGAGAAATTGCTGAGCTGACACCAAGTCCTGCAGTGTCCCTGTCACCTGCAGAGCCACCGCATCCTCGCCACGGTAGCGGGCATTGTGACAAAGGTTCTATGTCAGCTGGGTGTGGCAGCCAGGCGCCCCCTAGGGAATGGGGAGCCTGTCAGCCCCGGGCTTGTCACTGCCTGCTGGCCCTGCTGCCACCAGCCAGGCCTCTGAAAACTTGTCAAACCATGCCCAGACTTGGGGCCAGTTTGGCCCAAAGTCTGCAAGAGACAAGTCGGGAAGAAAGATATGGGACAGAGGGAGAAAGCGAAGGGAGCAGGAGAAAGGGAAGGAAGAATAAAAAGTAGTGTTGGGCTGCAGGAGTGAGATGGAGGAATTGCAAGAAAAGAGGCAGGAAGCAGGAGAGTGAGAGAAAAGGAAAGAAGAGACATGCAGCCAGACGAGGGCTTAGTGAGAGAGGATGGGACAGAGAACAGGATGAGAAGGACATAAGGCAAGGTTAGGACAGGCAAGGACAGGCAAGGCAAGGCTAGGCTGCAGGACATGTTTTTGCTTTACAGTTTCTAGCCCATTCGTCTTCAAACTAGGAGGAAAGCCATAAGACCGTATGGATTAGGCCCAAGCAAAAACCCCAGCTACTTGAGACACTTAGACTAAGCCTAAAATACCAAGATCTCTCCATAAGGATGGTTTTTATACTGTACTTCCACAATCTGCTGGCAGTACAAAAAAATAAGCTGCAGATCTCCTTAGGCTGAGTCATGGTGCTTTGGGGCAGGGACCATGCATATCATGGGAATATTTCACAGTTTCTGCTCTGTTTTCAGTGTATGACACCAAAACACCCACCTGATGACATCCTTTCAAGAGCAAAGGCAACAATTTGCAGAACTCCGCTTCTTAGGGGAAGTGAGAAATTGCTGAGCTGACACCAAGTCCTGCAGTGTCCCTGTCACCTGCAGAGCCACCGCATCCTCGCCACGGTAGCGGGCATTGTGACAAAGGTTCTATGTCAGCTGGGTGTGGCAGCCAGGCGTCCCCTAGGGGATGGGGAGCCTGTCAGCCCCGGGCCTGTCACTGCCTGCTGGCCCTGCTGCCACCAGCCAGGCCTCTGAAAACTTGTCAAACCATGCCCAGACTTGGGGCCAGTTTGGCCCAAAGTCTGCAAGAGACAAGTCGGGAAGAAAGATATGGGACAGAGGGAGAAAGCGAAGGGAGCAGGAGAAAGGGAAGGAAGAATAAAAAGTAGTGTTGGGCTGCAGGAGTGAGATGGAGGAATTGCAAGAAAAGAGGCAGGAAGCAGGAGAGTGAGAGAAAAGGAAAGAAGAGACATGCAGCCAGACGAGGGGTTAGTGGGAGAGGATGGGACAGAGAACAGGATGAGAAGGACATAAGGCAAGGCTAGGACAGGCAAGGACAGGCAAGGCAAGGCTAGGCTGCAGGACATGTTTTTGCTTTATAGTTTCTAGCACATTCGTCTTCAAACTAGGAGGAAAGCCATAAGACCGTATGGATTAGGCCCAAGCAAAAACCCCAGCTACTTGAGACACTTAGACTAAGCCTAAAATACCAAGATCTCTCCATAAGGATGGTTTTTATACTGTACTTCCACAATCTGCTGGCAGTACAAAAAAATAAGCTGCAGATCTCCTTAGGCTGAGTCATGGTGCTTTGGGGCAGGGACCATGCATATCATGGCAATATTTCACAGTTTCTGCTCTGTTTTCAGTGTATGACACCAAAACACCCACCTGATGACACCCTTTCAAGAGCAAAGGCAGCAATTTGCAGAATTCCGCTTCTTAGGGGAAGTGAGAAATTGCTGAGCTGACACCAAGTCCTGCAGTGTCCCTGTCACCTGCAGAGCCACCGCATCCTCGCCACGGTAGCGGGCATTGTGACAAAGGTTCTATGTCAGCTGGGTGTGGCAGCCAGGCGCCCCCTAGGGGATGGGGAGCCTGTCAGCCCCGGGCCTGTCACTGCCTGCTGGCCCTGCTGCCACCAGCCAGGCCTCTGAAAACTTGTCAAACCATGCCCAGACTTGGGGCCAGTTTGGCCCAAAGTCTGCAAGAGACAAGTCGGGAAGAAAGATATGGGACAGAGGGAGAAAGCGAAGGGAGCAGGAGAAAGGGAAGGAAGAATAAAAAGTAGTGTTGGGCTGCAGGAGTGAGATGGAGGAATTGCAAGAAAAGAGGCAGGAAGCAGGAGAGTGAGAGAAAAGGAAAGAAGAGACATGCAGCCAGACGAGGGGTTAGTGAGAGAGGATGGGACAGAGAACAGGATGAGAAGGACATAAGGCAAGGCTAGGACAGGCAAGGACAGGCAAGGCAAGGCTAGGCTGCAGGACATGTATTTGCTTTACAGTTTCTAGCACATTCGTCTTCAGACTAGGAGGAAAGCCATAAGACCGTATGGATTAGGCCCAAGCAAAAACCCCAGCTACTTGAGACACTTAGACTAAGCCTAAAATACCAAGATCTCTCCATAAGGATGGTTTTTATACTGTACTTCCACAATCTGCTGGCAGTACAAAAAAATAAGCTGCAGATCTCCTTAGGCTGAGTCATGGTGCTTTGGGGCAGGGACCATGCATATCATGGGAATATTTCACAGTTTCTGCTCTGTTTTCAGTGTATGACACCAAAACACCAACCTGATGACATCCTTTCAAGAGCAAAGGCAGCAATTTGCAGAATTCCGCTTCTTAGGGGAAGTGAGAAATTGCTGAGCTGACACCAAGTCCTGCAGTGTCCCTGTCACCTGCAGAGCCACCGCATCCTCGCCACGGTAGCGGGCATTGTGACAAAGGTTCTATGTCAGCTGGGTGTGGCAGCCAGGCGCCCCCTAGGGAATGGGGAGCCTGTCAGCCCCGGGCTTGTCACTGCCTGCTGGCCCTGCTGCCACCAGCCAGGCCTCTGAAAACTTGTCAAACCATGCCCAGACTTGGGGCCAGTTTGGCCCAAAGTCTGCAAGAGACAAGTCGGGAAGAAAGATATGGGACAGAGGGAGAAAGCGAAGGGAGCAGGAGAAAGGGAAGGAAGAATAAAAAGTAGTGTTGGGCTGCAGGAGTGAGATGGAGGAATTGCAAGAAAAGAGGCAGGAAGCAGGAGAGTGAGAGAAAAGGAAAGAAGAGACATGCAGCCAGACGAGGGCTTAGTGAGAGAGGATGGGACAGAGAACAGGATGAGAAGGACATAAGGCAAGGTTAGGACAGGCAAGGACAGGCAAGGCAAGGCTAGGCTGCAGGACATGTTTTTGCTTTACAGTTTCTAGCCCATTCGTCTTCAAACTAGGAGGAAAGCCATAAGACCGTATGGATTAGGCCCAAGCAAAAACCCCAGCTACTTGAGACACTTAGACTAAGCCTAAAATACCAAGATCTCTCCATAAGGATGGTTTTTATACTGTACTTCCACAATCTGCTGGCAGTACAAAAAAATAAGCTGCAGATCTCCTTAGGCTGAGTCATGGTGCTTTGGGGCAGGGACCATGCATATCATGGGAATATTTCACAGTTTCTGCTCTGTTTTCAGTGTATGACACCAAAACACCCACCTGATGACATCCTTTCAAGAGCAAAAGCAACAATTTGCAGAACTCCGCTTCTTAGGGGAAGTGAGAAATTGCTGAGCTGACACCAAGTCCTGCAGTGTCCCTGTCACCTGCAGAGCCACCGCATCCTCGCCACGGTAGCGGGCATTGTGACAAAGGTTCTATGTCAGCTGGGTGTGGCAGCCAGGCGTCCCCTAGGGGATGGGGAGCCTGTCAGCCCCGGGCCTGTCACTGCCTGCTGGCCCTGCTGCCACCAGCCAGGCCTCTGAAAACTTGTCAAACCATGCCCAGACTTGGGGCCAGTTTGGCCCAAAGTCTGCAAGAGACAAGTCGGGAAGAAAGATATGGGACAGAGGGAGAAAGCGAAGGGAGCAGGAGAAAGGGAAGGAAGAATAAAAAGTAGTGTTGGGCTGCAGGAGTGAGATGGAGGAATTGCAAGAAAAGAGGCAGGAAGCAGGAGAGTGAGAGAAAAGGAAAGAAGAGACATGCAGCCAGACGAGGGGTTAGTGGGAGAGGATGGGACAGAGAACAGGATGAGAAGGACATAAGGCAAGGCTAGGACAGGCAAGGACAGGCAAGGCAAGGCTAGGCTGCAGGACATGTTTTTGCTTTATAGTTTCTAGCACATTCGTCTTCAAACTAGGAGGAAAGCCATAAGACCGTATGGATTAGGCCCAAGCAAAAACCCCAGCTACTTGAGACACTTAGACTAAGCCTAAAATACCAAGATCTCTCCATAAGGATGGTTTTTATACTGTACTTCCACAATCTGCTGGCAGTACAAAAAAATAAGCTGCAGATCTCCTTAGGCTGAGTCATGGTGCTTTGGGGCAGGGACCATGCATATCATGGCAATATTTCACAGTTTCTCCTCTGTTTTCAGTGTATGACACCAAAACACCCACCTGATGACACCCTTTCAAGAGCAAAGGCAGCAATTTGCAGAATTCTGCTTCTTAGGGGAAGTGAGAAATTGCTGAGCTGACACCAAGTCCTGCAGTGTCCCTGTCACCTGCAGAGCCACCGCATCCTCGCCACGGTAGCGGGCATTGTGACAAAGGTTCTATGTCAGCTGGGTGTGGCAGCCAGGCGCCCCCTAGGGGATGGGGAGCCTGTCAGCCCCGGGCCTGTCACTGCCTGCTGGCCCTGCTGCCACCAGCCAGGCCTCTGAAAACTTGTCAAACCATGCCCAGACTTGGGGCCAGTTTGGCCCAAAGTCTGCAAGAGACAAGTCGGGAAGAAAGATATGGGACAGAGGGAGAAAGCGAAGGGAGCAGGAGAAAGGGAAGGAAGAATAAAAAGTAGTGTTGGGCTGCAGGAGTGAGATGGAGGAATTGCAAGAAAAGAGGCAGGAAGCAGGAGACTGAGAGAAAAGGAAAGAAGAGACATGCAGCCAGACGAGGGCTTAGTGAGAGAGGATGGGACAGAGAACAGGATGAGAAGGACATAAGGCAAGGCTAGGACAGGCAAGGACAGGCAAGGCAAGGCTAGGCTGCAGGACATGTATTTGCTTTACAGTTTCTAGCACATTCGTCTTCAGACTAGGAGGAAAGCCATAAGACCGTATGGATTAGGCCCAAGCAAAAACCCCAGCTACTTGAGACACTTAGACTAAGCCTAAAATACCAAGATCTCTCCATAAGGATGGTTTTTATACTGTACTTCCACAATCTGCTGGCAGTACAAAAAAATAAGCTGCAGATCTCCTTAGGCTGAGTCATGGTGCTTTGGGGAGGGACCATGCATATCATGGGAATATTTCACAGTTTCTGCTCTGTTTTCAGTGTATGACACCAAAACACCCACCTGATGACATCCTTTCAAGAGCAAAGGCAACAATTTGCAGAACTCCGCTTCTTAGGGGAAGTGAGAAATTGCTGAGCTGACACCAAATCCTGCAGTGTCCCTGTCACCTGCAGAGCCACCGCATCCTCGCCACGGTAGCGGGCATTGTGACAAAGGTTCTATGTCAGCTGGGTGTGGCAGCCAGGCGCCCCCTAGGGGATGGGGAGCCTGTCAGCCCCGGGCCTGTCACTGCCTGCTGGCCCTGCTGCCACCAGCCAGGCCTCTGAAAACTTGTCAAACCATGCCCAGACTTGGGGCCAGTTTGGCCCAAAGTCTGCAAGAGACAAGTCGGGAAGAAAGATATGGGACAGAGGGAGAAAGCGAAGGGAGCAGGAGAAAGGGAAGGAAGAATAAAAAGTAGTGTTGGGCTGCAGGAGTGAGATGGAGGAATTGCAAGAAAAGAGGCAGGAAGCAGGAGACTGAGAGAAAAGGAAAGAAGAGACATGCAGCCAGACGAGGGCTTAGTGAGAGAGGATGGGACAGAGAACAGGATGAGAAGGACATAAGGCAAGGCTAGGACAGGCAAGGACAGGCAAGGCAAGGCTAGGCTGCAGGACATGTATTTGCTTTACAGTTTCTAGCACATTCGTCTTCAGACTAGGAGGAAAGCCATAAGACCGTATGGATTAGGCCCAAGCAAAAACCCCAGCTACTTGAGACACTTAGACTAAGCCTAAAATACCAAGATCTCTCCATAAGGATGGTTTTTATACTGTACTTCCACAATCTGCTGGCAGTACAAAAAAATAAGCTGCAGATCTCCTTAGGCTGAGTCATGGTGCTTTGGGGAGGGACCATGCATATCATGGGAATATTTCACAGTTTCTGCTCTGTTTTCAGTGTATGACACCAAAACACCCACCTGATGACATCCTTTCAAGAGCAAAGGCAACAATTTGCAGAACTCCGCTTCTTAGGGGAAGTGAGAAATTGCTGAGCTGACACCAAATCCTGCAGTGTCCCTGTCACCTGCAGAGCCACCGCATCCTCGCCACGGTAGCGGGCATTGTGACAAAGGTTCTATGTCAGCTGGGTGTGGCAGCCAGGCGCCCCCTAGGGGATGGGGAGCCTGTCAGCCCCGGGCCTGTCACTGCCTGCTGGCCCTGCTGCCACCAGCCAGGCCTCTGAAAACTTGTCAAACCATGCCCAGACTTGGGGCCAGTTTGGCCCAAAGTCTGCAAGAGACAAGTCGGGAAGAAAGATATGGGACAGAGGGAGAAAGCGAAGGGAGCAGGAGAAAGGGAAGGAAGAATAAAAAGTAGTGTTGGGCTGCAGGAGTGAGATGGAGGAATTGCAAGAAAAGAGGCAGGAAGCAGGAGAGTGAGAGAAAAGGAAAGAAGAGACATGCAGCCAGACGAGGGCTTAGTGAGAGAGGATGGGACAGAGAACAGGATGAGAAGGACATAAGGCAAGGCTAGGACAGGCAAGGACAGGCAAGGCAAGGCTAGGCTGCAGGACATGTTTTTGCTTTATAGTTTCTAGCACATTCGTCTTCAGACTAGGAGGAAAGCCATAAGACCGTATGGATTAGGCCCAAGCAAAAACCCCAGCTACTTGAGACACTTAGACTAAGCCTAAAATACCAAGATCTCTCCATAAGGATGCTTTTTATACTGTACTTCCACAATCTGCTGGCAGTACAAAAAAATAAGCTGCAGATCTCCTTAGGCTGAGTCATGGTGCTTTGGGGCAGGGACCATGCATATCATGGGAATATTTCACAGTTTCTGCTCTGTTTTCAGTGTATGACACCAAAACACCCACCTGATGACATCCTTTCAAGAGCAAAGGCAGCAATTTGCAGAATTCCGCTTCTTAGGGGAAGTGAGAAATTGCTGAGCTGACACCAAGTCCTGCAGTGTCCCTGTCACCTGCAGAGCCACCGCATCCTCGCCACGGTAGCGGGCATTGTGACAAAGGTTCTATGTCAGCTGGGTGTGGCAGCCAGGCGCCCCCTAGGGGATGGGGAGCCTGTCAGCCCCGGGCCTGTCACTGCCTGGTGTCCCTGCTGCCACCAGCCAGGCCTCTGAAAACTTGTCAAACCATGCACAGACTTGGGGCCAGTTTGGCCCAAAGTCTGCAAGAGACAAGTCGGGAAGAAAGATATGGGACAGAGGGAGAAAGCGAAGGGAGCAGGAGAAAGGGAAGGAAGAATAAAAAGTAGTGTTGGGCTGCAGGAGTGAGATGGAGGAATTGCAAGAAAAGAGGCAGGAAGCAGGAGAGTGAGAGAAAAGGAAAGAAGAGACATGCAGCCAGACGAGGGGTTAGTGAGAGAGGATGGGACAGAGAACAGGATGAGAAGGACATAAGGCAAGGCTAGGACAGGCAAGGACAGGCAAGGCAAGGCTAGGCTGCAGGACATGTTTTTGCTTTATAGTTTCTAGCACATTCGTCTTCAGACTAGGAGGAAAGCCATAAGACCGTATGGATTAGGCCCAAGCAAAAACCCCAGCTACTTGAGACACTTAGACTAAGCCTAAAATACCAAGATCTCTCCATAAGGATGCTTTTTATACTGTACTTCCACAATCTGCTGGCAGTACAAAAAAATAAGCTGCAGATCTCCTTAGGCTGAGTCATGGTGCTTTGGGGCAGGGACCATGCATATCATGGGAATATTTCACAGTTTCTGCTCTGTTTTCAGTGTATGACACCAAAACACCCACCTGATGACATCCTTTCAAGAGCAAAGGCAGCAATTTGCAGAATTCCGCTTCTTAGGGGAAGTGAGAAATTGCTGAGCTGACACCAAGTCCTGCAGTGTCCCTGTCACCTGCAGAGCCACCGCATCCTCGCCACGGTAGCGGGCATTGTGACAAAGGTTCTATGTCAGCTGGGTGTGGCAGCCAGGCGCCCCCTAGGGGATGGGGAGCCTGTCAGCCCCGGGCCTGTCACTGCCTGGTGTCCCTGCTGCCACCAGCCAGGCCTCTGAAAACTTGTCAAACCATGCCCAGACTTGGGGCCAGTTTGGCCCAAAGTCTGCAAGAGACAAGTCGGGAAGAAAGATATGGGACAGAGGGAGAAAGCGAAGGGAGCAGGAGAAAGGGAAGGAAGAATAAAAAGTAGTGTTGGGCTGCAGGAGTGAGATGGAGGAATTGCAAGAAAAGAGGCAGGAAGCAGGAGAGTGAGAGAAAAGGAAAGAAGAGACATGCAGCCAGACAAGGGGTTAGTGAGAGAGGATGGGACAGAGAACAGGATGAGAAGGACATAAGGCAAGGCTAGGACAGGCAAGGACAGGCAAGGCAAGGCTAGGCTGCAGGACATGTTTTTGCTTTATAGTTTCTAGCACATTCGTCTTCAGACGAGGAGGAAAGCCATAAGACCGTATGGATTAGGCCCAAGCAAAAACCCCAGCTACTTGAGACACTTAGACTAAGCCTAAAATACCAAGATCTCTCCATAAGGATGCTTTTTATTCTGTACTTCCACAATCTGCTGGCAGTACAAAAAAATAAGCTGCAGATCTCCTTAGGCTGAGTCATGGTGCTTTGGGGCAGGGACCATGCATATCATGGGAATATTTCACAGTTTCTGCTCTGTTTTCAGTGTATGACACCAAAACACCCACCTGATGACATCCTTTCAAGAGCAAAGGCAGCAATTTGCAGAATTCCGCTTCTTAGGGGAAGTGAGAAATTGCTGAGCTGACACCAAGTCCTGCAGTGTCCCTGTCACCTGCAGAGCCACCGCATCCTCGCCACGGTAGCGGGCATTGTGACAAAGGTTCTATGTCAGCTGGGTGTGGCAGCCAGGCGCCCCCTAGGGGATGGGGAGCCTGTCAGCCCCGGGCCTGTCACTGCCTGCTGGCCCTGCTGCCACCAGCCAGGCCTCTGAAAACTTGTCAAACCATGCCCAGACTTGGGGCCAGTTTGGCCCAAAGTCTGCAAGAGACAAGTCGGGAAGAAAGATATGGGACAGAGGGAGAAAGCGAAGGGAGCAGGAGAAAGGGAAGGAAGAATAAAAAGTAGTGTTGGGCTGCAGGAGTGAGATGGAGGAATTGCAAGAAAAGAGGCAGGAAGCAGGAGAGTGAGAGAAAAGGAAAGAAGAGACATGCAGCCAGACGAGGGGTTAGTGAGACAGGATGGGACAGAGAACAGGATGAGAAGGACATAAGGCAAGGCTAGGACAAGCAAGGACAGGCAAGGCAAGGCTAGGCTGCAGGACATGTTTTTGCTTTATAGTTTCTAGCACATTCGTCTTCAGACTAGGAGGAAAGCCATAAGACCGTATGGATTAGGCCCAAGCAGAAACCCCAGCTACTTGAGACACTTAGACTAAGCCTAAAATACCAAGATCTCTCCATAAGGATGGTTTTTATACTGTACTTCCACAATCTGCTGGCAGTACAAAAAAATAAGCTGCAGATCTCCTTAGGCTGAGTCATGGTGCTTTGGGGCAGGGACCATGCATATCATGGGAATACTTCACAGTTTCTGCTCTGTTTTCAGTGTATGACACCAAAACACCCACCTGATGACATCCTTTCAAGAGCAAAGGCAGCAATTTGCAGAATTCCGCTTCTTAGGGGAAGTGAGAAATTGCTGAGCTGACACCAAGTCCTGCAGTGTCCCTGTCACCTGCAGAGCCACCGCATCCTCGCCACGGTAGCAGGCATTGTGACAAAGGTTCTATGTCAGCTGGGTGTGGTAGCCAGGCGCCCCCTAGGGGATGGGGAGCCTGTCAGCTCCGCGCCTGTCACTGCCTGCTGGCTCTGCTGCCACCAGCCAGGCCTCTGAAAACTTGTCAAACCATGCCCAGACTTGGGGCCAGTTTGGCCCAAAGTCTGCAAGAGACAAGTCGGGAAGAAAGATATGGGACAGAGGGAGAAAGCGAAGGGAGCAGGAGAAAGGGAAGGAAGAATAAAAAGTAGTGTTGGGCTGCAGGAGTGAGATGGAGGAATTGCAAGAAAAGAGGCAGGAAGCAGGAGAGTGAGAGAAAAGGAAAGAAGAGACATGCAGCCAGACAAGGGGTTAGTGAGAGAGGATGGGACAGAGAACAGGATGAGAAGGACATAAGGCAAGGCTAGGACAGGCAAGGACAGGCAAGGCAAGGCTAGGCTGCAGGACATGTTTTTGCTTTATAGTTTCTAGCACATTCGTCTTCAGACGAGGAGGAAAGCCATAAGACCGTATGGATTAGGCCCAAGCAAAAACCCCAGCTACTTGAGACACTTAGACTAAGCCTAAAATACCAAGATCTCTCCATAAGGATGCTTTTTATACTGTACTTCCACAATCTGCTGGCAGTACAAAAAAATAAGCTGCAGATCTCCTTAGGCTGAGTCATGGTGCTTTGGGGCAGGGACCATGCCTATCATGGGAATATTTCACAGTTTCTGCTCTGTTTTCAGTGTATGACACCAAAACACCCACCTGATGACATCCTTTCAAGAGCAAAGGCAACAATTTGCAGAACTCCGCTTCTTAGGGGAAGTGAGAAATTGCTGAGCTGACACCAAGTCCTGCAGTGTCCCTGTCACCTGCAGAGCCACCGCATCCTCGCCACGGTAGCGGGCATTGTGACAAAGGTTCTATGTCAGCTGGGTGTGGCAGCCAGGCGCCCCCTAGGGGATGGGGAGCCTGTCAGCCCCGGGCCTGTCACTGCCTGCTGGCCCTGCTGCCACCAGCCAGGCCTCTGAAAACTTGTCAAACCATGCCCAGAATTGAGGCCAGTTTGGCCCAAAGTCTGCAAGAGACAAGTCGGGAAGAAAGATATGGGACAGAGGGAGAAAGCGAAGGGAGCAGGAGAAAGGGAAGGAAGAATAAAAAGTAGTGTTGGGCTGCAGGAGTGAGATGGAGGAATTGCAAGAAAAGAGGCAGGAAGCAGGAGACTGAGAGAAAAGGAAAGAAGAGACATGCAGCCAGACGAGGGCTTAGTGAGAGAGGATGGGACAGAGAACAGGATGAGAAGGACATAAGGCAAGGCTAGGACAGGCAAGGACAGGCAAGGCAAGGCTAGGCTGCAGGACATGTTTTTGCTTTATAGTTTCTAGCACATTCGTCTTCAGACTAGGAGGAAAGCCATAAGACCGTATGGATTAGGCCCAAGCAAAAACCCCAGCTACTTGAGACACTTAGACTAAGCCTAAAATACCAAGATCTCTCCATAAGGATGCTTTTTATACTGTACTTCCACAATCTGCTGGCAGTACAAAAAAATAAGCTGCAGATCTCCTTAGGCTGAGTCATGGTGCTTTGGGGCAGGGACCATGCATATCATGGGAATATTTCACAGTTTCTGCTCTGTTTTCAGTGTATGACACCAAAACACCCACCTGATGACATCCTTTCAAGAGCAAAGGCAGCAATTTGCAGAATTCCGCTTCTTAGGGGAAGTGAGAAATTGCTGAGCTGACACCAAGTCCTGCAGTGTCCCTGTCACCTGCAGAGCCACCGCATCCTCGCCACGGTAGCGGGCATTGTGACAAAGGTTCTATGTCAGCTGGGTGTGGCAGCCAGGCGCCCCCTAGGGGATGGGGAGCCTGTCAGCCCCGGGCCTGTCACTGCCTGCTGGCCCTGCTGCCACCAGCCAGGCCTCTGAAAACTTGTCAAACCATGCCCAGACTTGGGGCCAGTTTGGCCCAAAGTCTGCAAGAGACAAGTCGGGAAGAAAGATATGGGACAGAGGGAGAAAGCGAAGGGAGCAGGAGAAAGGGAAGGAAGAATAAAAAGTAGTGTTGGGCTGCAGGAGTGAGATGGAGGAATTGCAAGAAAAGAGGCAGGAAGCAGGAGACTGAGAGAAAAGGAAAGAAGAGACATGCAGCCAGACGAGGGCTTAGTGAGAGAGGATGGGACAGAGAACAGGATGAGAAGGACATAAGGCAAGGCTAGGACAGGCAAGGACAGGCAAGGCAAGGCTAGGCTGCAGGACATGTTTTTGCTTTATAGTTTCTAGCACATTCGTCTTCAGACTAGGAGGAAAGCCATAAGACCGTATGGATTAGGCCCAAGCAAAAACCCCAGCTACTTGAGACACTTAGACTAAGCCTAAAATACCAAGATCTCTCCATAAGGATGCTTTTTATACTGTACTTCCACAATCTGCTGGCAGTACAAAAAAATAAGCTGCAGATCTCCTTAGGCTGAGTCATGGTGCTTTGGGGCAGGGACCATGCATATCATGGGAATATTTCACAGTTTCTGCTCTGTTTTCAGTGTATGACACCAAAACACCCACCTGATGACATCCTTTCAAGAGCAAAGGCAGCAATTTGCAGAATTCCGCTTCTTAGGGGAAGTGAGAAATTGCTGAGCTGACACCAAGTCCTGCAGTGTCCCTGTCACCTGCAGAGCCACCGCATCCTCGCCACGGTAGCGGGCATTGTGACAAAGGTTCTATGTCAGCTGGGTGTGGCAGCCAGGCGCCCCCTAGGGGATGGGGAGCCTGTCAGCCCCGGGCCTGTCACTGCCTGCTGGCCCTGCTGCCACCAGCCAGGCCTCTGAAAACTTGTCAAACCATGCCCAGACTTGGGGCCAGTTTGGCCCAAAGTCTGCAAGAGACAAGTCGGGAAGAAAGATATGGGACAGAGGGAGAAAGCGAAGGGAGCAGGAGAAAGGGAAGGAAGAATAAAAAGTAGTGTTGGGCTGCAGGAGTGAGATGGAGGAATTGCAAGAAAAGAGGCAGGAAGCAGGAGAGTGAGAGAAAAGGAAAGAAGAGACATGCAGCCAGACGAGGGCTTAGTGAGAGAGGATGGGACAGAGAACAGGATGAGAAGGACATAAGGCAAGGCTAGGACAGGCAAGGACAGGCAAGGCAAGGCTAGGCTGCAGGACATGTTTTTGCTTTATAGTTTCTAGCACATTCGTCTTCAGACTAGGAGGAAAGCCATAAGACCGTATGGATTAGGCCCAAGCAAAAACCCCAGCTACTTGAGACACTTAGACTAAGCCTAAAATACCAAGATCTCTCCATAAGGATGCTTTTTATACTGTACTTCCACAATCTGCTGGCAGTACAAAAAAATAAGCTGCAGATCTCCTTAGGCTGAGTCATGGTGCTTTGGGGCAGGGACCATGCCTATCATGGGAATATTTCACAGTTTCTGCTCTGTTTTCAGTGTATGACACCAAAACACCCACCTGATGACATCCTTTCAAGAGCAAAGGCAGCAATTTGCAGAATTCCGCTTCTTAGGGGAAGTGAGAAATTGCTGAGCTGACACCAAGTCCTGCCGTGTCCCTGTCACCTGCAGAGCCACCGCATCCTCGCCACGGTAGCGGGCATTGTGACAAAGGTTCTATGTCAGCTGGGTGTGGCAGCCAGGCGCCCCCTAGGGGATGGGGAGCCTGTCAGCCCCGGGCCTGTCACTGCCTGGTGTCCCTGCTGCCACCAGCCAGGCCTCTGAAAACTTGTCAAACCATGCCCAGACTTGGGGCCAGTTTGGCCCAAAGTCTGCAAGAGACAAGTCGGGAAGAAAGATATGGGACAGAGGGAGAAAGCGAAGGGAGCAGGAGAAAGGGAAGGAAGAATAAAAAGTAGTGTTGGGCTGCAGGAGTGAGATGGAGGAATTGCAAGAAAAGAGGCAGGAAGCAGGAGAGTGAGAGAAAAGGAAAGAAGAGACATGCAGCCAGACGAGGGCTTAGTGAGAGAGGATGGGACAGAGAACAGGATGAGAAGGACATAAGGCAAGGCTAGGACAGGCAAGGACAGGCAAGGCAAGGCTAGGCTGCAGGACATGTTTTTGCTTTATAGTTTCTAGCACATTCATCTTCAGACTAGGAGGAAAGCCATAAGACCGTATGGATTAGGCCCAAGCAAAAACCCCAGCTACTTGAGACACTTAGACTAAGCCTAAAATACCAAGATCTCTCCATAAGGATGGTTTTTATACTGTACTTCCACAATCTGCTGGCAGTACAAAAAAATAAGCTGCAGATCTCCTTAGGCTGAGTCATGGTGCTTTGGGGCAGGGACCATGCCTATCATGGGAATATTTCACAGTTTCTGCTCTGTTTTCAGTGTATGACACCAAAACACCCACCTGATGACATCCTTTCAAGAGCAAAGGCAGCAATTTGCAGAATTCCGCTTCTTAGGGGAAGTGAGAAATTGCTGAGCTGACACCAAGTCCTGCAGTGTCCCTGTCACCTGCAGAGCCACCGCATCCTCGCCACGGTAGCGGGCATTGTGACAAAGGTTCTATGTCAGCTGGGTGTGGCAGCCAGGCGCCCCCTAGGGGATGGGGAGCCTGTCAGCCCCGGGCCTGTCACTGCCTGCTGGCCCTGCTGCCACCAGCCAGGCCTCTGAAAACTTGTCAAACCATGCCCAGACTTGGGGCCAGTTTGGCCCAAAGTCTGCAAGAGACAAGTCGGGAAGAAAGATATGGGACAGAGGGAGAAAGCGAAGGGAGCAGGAGAAAGGGAAGGAAGAATAAAAAGTAGTGTTGGGCTGCAGGAGTGAGATGGAGGAATTGCAAGAAAAGAGGCAGGAAGCAGGAGAGTGAGAGAAAAGGAAAGAAGAGACATGCAGCCAGACGAGGGCTTAGTGAGAGAGGATGGGACAGAGAACAGGATGAGAAGGACATAAGGCAAGGCTAGGACAGGCAAGGACAGGCAAGGCAAGGCTAGGCTGCAGGACATGTTTTTGCTTTATAGTTTCTAGCACATTCGTCTTCAGACGAGGAGGAAAGCCATAAGACCGTATGGATTAGGCCCAAGCAAAAACCCCAGCTACTTGAGACACTTAGACTAAGCCTAAAATACCAAGATCTCTCCATAAGGATGCTTTTTATACTGTACTTCCACAATCTGCTGGCAGTACAAAAAAATAAGCTGCAGATCTCCTTAGGCTGAGTCATGGTGCTTTGGGGCAGGGACCATGCATATCATGGGAATATTTCACAGTTTCTGCTCTGTTTTCAGTGTATGACACCAAAACACCCACCTGATGACATCCTTTCAAGAGCAAAGGCAGCAATTTGCAGAATTCCGCTTCTTAGGGGAAGTGAGAAATTGCTGAGCTGACACCAAGTCCTGCAGTGTCCCTGTCACCTGCAGAGCCACCGCATCCTCGCCACGGTAGCGGGCATTGTGACAAAGGTTCTATGTCAGCTGGGTGTGGCAGCCAGGCGCCCCCTAGGGGATGGGGAGCCTGTCAGCCCCGGGCCTGTCACTGCCTGCTGGCCCTGCTGCCACCAGCCAGGCCTCTGAAAACTTGTCAAACCATGCCCAGACTTGGGGCCAGTTTGGCCCAAAGTCTGCAAGAGACAAGTCGGGAAGAAAGATATGGGACAGAGGGAGAAAGCGAAGGGAGCAGGAGAAAGGGAAGGAAGAATAAAAAGTAGTGTTGGGCTGCAGGAGTGAGATGGAGGAATTGCAAGAAAAGAGGCAGGAAGCAGGAGAGTGAGAGAAAAGGAAAGAAGAGACATGCAGCCAGACGAGGGCTTAGTGAGAGAGGATGGGACAGAGAACAGGATGAGAAGGACATAAGGCAAGGCTAGGACAGGCAAGGACAGGCAAGGCAAGGCTAGGCTGCAGGACATGTTTTTGCTTTATAGTTTCTAGCACATTCGTCTTCAGACTAGGAGGAAAGCCATAAGACCGTATGGATTAGGCCCAAGCAAAAACCCCAGCTACTTGAGACACTTAGACTAAGCCTAAAATACCAAGATCTCTCCATAAGGATGCTTTTTATACTGTACTTCCACAATCTGCTGGCAGTACAAAAAAATAAGCTGCAGATCTCCTTAGGCTGAGTCACGGTGCTTTGGGGCAGGGACCATGCATATCATGGGAATATTTCACAGTTTCTGCTCTGTTTTCAGTGTATGACACCAAAACACCCACCTGATGACATCCTTTCAAGAGCAAAGGCAGCAATTTGCAGAATTCCGCTTCTTAGGGGAAGTGAGAAATTGCTGAGCTGACACCAAGTCCTGCAGTGTCCCTGTCACCTGCAGAGCCACCGCATCCTCGCCACGGTAGCGGGCATTGTGACAAAGGTTCTATGTCAGCTGGGTGTGGCAGCCAGGCGCCCCCTAGGGGATGGGGAGCCTGTCAGCCCCGGGCCTGTCACTGCCTGCTGGCCCTGCTGCCACCAGCCAGGCCTCTGAAAACTTGTCAAACCATGCCCAGACTTGGGGCCAGTTTGGCCCAAAGTCTGCAAGAGACAAGTCGGGAAGAAAGATATGGGACAGAGGGAGAAAGCGAAGGGAGCAGGAGAAAGGGAAGGAAGAATAAAAAGTAGTGTTGGGCTGCAGGAGTGAGATGGAGGAATTGCAAGAAAAGAGGCAGGAAGCAGGAGAGTGAGAGAAAAGGAAAGAAGAGACATGCAGCCAGACGAGGGCTTAGTGAGAGAGGATGGGACAGAGAACAGGATGAGAAGGACATAAGGCAAGGCTAGGACAGGCAAGGACAGGCAAGGCAAGGCTAGGCTGCAGGACATGTTTTTGCTTTATAGTTTCTAGCACATTCGTCTTCAGACGAGGAGGAAAGCCATAAGATCGTATGGATTAGGCCCAAGCAAAAACCCCAGCTACTTGAGACACTTAGACTAAGCCTAAAATACCAAGATCTCTCCATAAGGATGCTTTTTATACTGTACTTCCACAATCTGCTGGCAGTACAAAAAAATAAGCTGCAGATCTCCTTAGGCTGAGTCATGGTGCTTTGGGGCAGGGACCATGCCTATCATGGGAATATTTCACAGTTTCTGCTCTGTTTTCAGTGTATGACACCAAAACACCACCTGATGACATCCTTTCAAGAGCAAAGGCAGCAATTTGCAGAATTCCGCTTCTTAGGGGAAGTGAGAAATTGCTGAGCTGACACCAAGTCCTGCAGTGTCCCTGTCACCTGCAGAGCCACCGCATCCTCGCCACGGTAGCGGGCATTGTGACAAAGGTTCTATGTCAGCTGGGTGTGGCAGCCAGGCGCCCCCTAGGGGATGGGGAGCCTGTCAGCCCCGGGCCTGTCACTGCCTGGTGTCCCTGCTGCCACCAGCCAGGCCTCTGAAAACTTGTCAAACCATGCCCAGACTTGGGGCCAGTTTGGCCCAAAGTCTGCAAGAGACAAGTCGGGAAGAAAGATATGGGACAGAGGGAGAAAGCGAAGGGAGCAGGAGAAAGGGAAGGAAGAATAAAAAGTAGTGTTGGGCTGCAGGAGTGAGATGGAGGAATTGCAAGAAAAGAGGCAGGAAGCAGGAGAGTGAGAGAAAAGGAAAGAAGAGACATGCAGCCAGACAAGGGGTTAGTGAGAGAGGATGGGACAGAGAACAGGATGAGAAGGACATAAGGCAAGGCTAGGACAGGCAAGGACAGGCAAGGCAAGGCTAGGCTGCAGGACATGTTTTTGCTTTATAGTTTCTAGCACATTCGTCTTCAGACGAGGAGGAAAGCCATAAGACCGTATGGATTAGGCCCAAGCAAAAACCCCAGCTACTTGAGACACTTAGACTAAGCCTAAAATACCAAGATCTCTCCATAAGGATGCTTTTTATACTGTACTTCCACAATCTGCTGGCAGTACAAAAAAATAAGCTGCAGATCTCCTTAGGCTGAGTCATGGTGCTTTGGGGCAGGGACCATGCATATCATGGGAATATTTCACAGTTTCTGCTCTGTTTTCAGTGTATGACACCAAAACACCCACCTTATGACATCCTTTCAAGAGCAAAGGCAACAATTTGCAGAACTCCGCTTCTTAGGGGAAGTGAGAAATTGCTGAGCTGACACCAAGTCCTGCAGTGTCCCTGTCACCTGCAGAGCCACCGCATCCTCGCCACGGTAGCGGGCATTGTGACAAAGGTTCTATGTCAGCTGGGTGTGGCAGCCAGGCGCCCCCTAGGGGATGGGGAGCCTGTCAGCCCCGGGCCTGTCACTGCCTGCTGGCCCTGCTGCCACCAGCCAGGCCTCTGAAAACTTGTCAAACCATGCCCAGAATTGAGGCCAGTTTGGCCCAAAGTCTGCAAGAGACAAGTCGGGAAGAAAGATATGGGACAGAGGGAGAAAGCGAAGGGAGCAGGAGAAAGGGAAGGAAGAATAAAAAGTAGTGTTGGGCTGCAGGATTGAGATGGAGGAATTGCAAGAAAAGAGGCAGGAAGCAGGAGACTGAGAGAAAAGGAAAGAAGAGACATGCAGCCAGACGAGGGCTTAGTGAGAGAGGATGGGACAGAGAACAGGATGAGAAGGACATAAGGCAAGGCTAGGACAGGCAAGGACAGGCAAGGCAAGGCTAGGCTGCAGGACATGTTTTTGCTTTATAGTTTCTAGCACATTCGTCTTCAGACTAGGAGGAAAGCCATAAGACCGTATGGATTAGGCCCAAGCAAAAACCCCAGCTACTTGAGACACTTAGACTAAGCCTAAAATACCAAGATCTCTCCATAAGGATGCTTTTTATACTGTACTTCCACAATCTGCTGGCAGTACAAAAAAATAAGCTGCAGATCTCCTTAGGCTGAGTCATGGTGCTTTGGGGCAGGGACCATGCATATCATGGGAATATTTCACAGTTTCTGCTCTGTTTTCAGTGTATGACACCAAAACACCCACCTGATGACATCCTTTCAAGAGCAAAGGCAGCAATTTGCAGAATTCCGCTTCTTAGGGGAAGTGAGAAATTGCTGAGCTGACACCAAGTCCTGCAGTGTCCCTGTCACCTGCAGAGCCACCGCATCCTCGCCACGGTAGCGGGCATTGTGACAAAGGTTCTATGTCAGCTGGGTGTGGCAGCCAGGCGCCCCCTAGGGGATGGGGAGCCTGTCAGCCCCGGGCCTGTCACTGCCTGCTGGCCCTGCTGCCACCAGCCAGGCCTCTGAAAACTTGTCAAACCATGCCCAGACTTGGGGCCAGTTTGGCCCAAAGTCTGCAAGAGACAAGTCGGGAAGAAAGATATGGGACAGAGGGAGAAAGCGAAGGGAGCAGGAGAAAGGGAAGGAAGAATAAAAAGTAGTGTTGGGCTGCAGGAGTGAGATGGAGGAATTGCAAGAAAAGAGGCAGGAAGCAGGAGAGTGAGAGAAAAGGAAAGAAGAGACATGCAGCCAGACGAGGGCTTAGTGAGAGAGGATGGGACAGAGAACAGGATGAGAAGGACATAAGGCAAGGCTAGGACAGGCAAGGACAGGCAAGGCAAGGCTAGGCTGCAGGACATGTTTTTGCTTTATAGTTTCTAGCACATTCGTCTTCAGACGAGGAGGAAAGCCATAAGATCGTATGGATTAGGCCCAAGCAAAAACCCCAGCTACTTGAGACACTTAGACTAAGCCTAAAATACCAAGATCTCTCCATAAGGATGCTTTTTATACTGTACTTCCACAATCTGCTGGCAGTACAAAAAAATAAGCTGCAGATCTCCTTAGGCTGAGTCATGGTGCTTTGGGGCAGGGACCATGCCTATCATGGGAATATTTCACAGTTTCTGCTCTGTTTTCAGTGTATGACACCAAAACACCACCTGATGACATCCTTTCAAGAGCAAAGGCAGCAATTTGCAGAATTCCGCTTCTTAGGGGAAGTGAGAAATTGCTGAGCTGACACCAAGTCCTGCAGTGTCCCTGTCACCTGCAGAGCCACCGCATCCTCGCCACGGTAGCGGGCATTGTGACAAAGGTTCTATGTCAGCTGGGTGTGGCAGCCAGGCGCCCCCTAGGGGATGGGGAGCCTGTCAGCCCCGGGCCTGTCACTGCCTGGTGTCCCTGCTGCCACCAGCCAGGCCTCTGAAAACTTGTCAAACCATGCCCAGACTTGGGGCCAGTTTGGCCCAAAGTCTGCAAGAGACAAGTCGGGAAGAAAGATATGGGACAGAGGGAGAAAGCGAAGGGAGCAGGAGAAAGGGAAGGAAGAATAAAAAGTAGTGTTGGGCTGCAGGAGTGAGATGGAGGAATTGCAAGAAAAGAGGCAGGAAGCAGGAGAGTGAGAGAAAAGGAAAGAAGAGACATGCAGCCAGACGAGGGCTTAGTGAGAGAGGATGGGACAGAGAACAGGATGAGAAGGACATAAGGCAAGGCTAGGACAGGCAAGGACAGGCAAGGCAAGGCTAGGCTGCAGGACATGTTTTTGCTTTATAGTTTCTAGCACATTCGTCTTCAGACTAGGAGGAAAGCCATAAGACCGTATGGATTAGGCCCAAGCAAAAACCCCAGCTACTTGAGACACTTAGACTAAGCCTAAAATACCAAGATCTCTCCATAAGGATGCTTTTTATACTGTACTTCCACAATCTGCTGGCAGTACAAAAAAATAAGCTGCAGATCTCCTTAGGCTGAGTCATGGTGCTTTGGGGCAGGGACCATGCCTATCATGGGAATATTTCACAGTTTCTGCTCTGTTTTCAGTGTATGACACCAAAACACCCACCTGATGACATCCTTTCAAGAGCAAAGGCAGCAATTTGCAGAATTCCGCTTCTTAGGGGAAGTGAGAAATTGCTGAGCTGACACCAAGTCCTGCAGTGTCCCTGTCACCTGCAGAGCCACCGCATCCTCGCCACGGTAGCGGGCATTGTGACAAAGGTTCTATGTCAGCTGGGTGTGGCAGCCAGGCGCCCCCTAGGGGATGGGGAGCCTGTCAGCCCCGGGCCTGTCACTGCCTGCTGGCCCTGCTGCCACCAGCCAGGCCTCTGAAAACTTGTCAAACCATGCCCAGACTTGGGGCCAGTTTGGCCCAAAGTCTGCAAGAGACAAGTCGGGAAGAAAGATATGGGACAGAGGGAGAAAGCGAAGGGAGCAGGAGAAAGGGAAGGAAGAATAAAAAGTAGTGTTGGGCTGCAGGAGTGAGATGGAGGAATTGCAAGAAAAGAGGCAGGAAGCAGGAGAGTGAGAGAAAAGGAAAGAAGAGACATGCAGCCAGACGAGGGCTTAGTGAGAGAGGATGGGACAGAGAACAGGATGAGAAGGACATAAGGCCAGGCTAGGACAGGCAAGGACAGGCAAGGCAAGGCTAGGCTGCAGGACATGTTTTTGCTTTATAGTTTCTAGCACATTCGTCTTCAGACTAGGAGGAAAGCCATAAGACCGTATGGATTAGGCCCAAGCAAAAACCCCAGCTACTTGAGACACTTAGACTAAGCCTAAAATACCAAGATCTCTCCATAAGGATGCTTTTTATACTGTACTTCCACAATCTGCTGGCAGTACAAAAAAATAAGCTGCAGATCTCCTTAGGCTGAGTCATGGTGCTTTGGGGCAGGGACCATGCCTATCATGGGAATATTTCACAGTTTCTGCTCTGTTTTCAGTGTATGACACCAAAACACCCACCTGATGACATCCTTTCAAGAGCAAAGGCAGCAATTTGCAGAATTCCGCTTCTTAGGGGAAGTGAGAAATTGCTGAGCTGACACCAAGTCCTGCAGTGTCCCTGTCACCTGCAGAGCCACCGCATCCTCGCCACGGTAGCGGGCATTGTGACAAAGGTTCTATGTCAGCTGGGTGTGGCAGCCAGGCGCCCCCTAGGGGATGGGGAGCCTGTCAGCCCCGGGCCTGTCACTGCCTGCTGGCCCTGCTGCCACCAGCCAGGCCTCTGAAAACTTGTCAAACCATGCCCAGACTTGGGGCCAGTTTGGCCCAAAGTCTGCAAGAGACAAGTCGGGAAGAAAGATATGGGACAGAGGGAGAAAGCGAAGGGAGCAGGAGAAAGGGAAGGAAGAATAAAAAGTAGTGTTGGGCTGCAGGAGTGAGATGGAGGAATTGCAAGAAAAGAGGCAGGAAGCAGGAGAGTGAGAGAAAAGGAAAGAAGAGACATGCAGCCAGACGAGGGCTTAGTGAGAGAGGATGGGACAGAGAACAGGATGAGAAGGACATAAGGCAAGGCTAGGACAGGCAAGGACAGGCAAGGCAAGGCTAGGCTGCAGGACATGTTTTTGCTTTATAGTTTCTAGCACATTCGTCTTCAGACTAGGAGGAAAGCCATAAGACCGTATGGATTAGGCCCAAGCAAAAACCCCAGCTACTTGAGACACTTAGACTAAGCCTAAAATACCAAGATCTCTCCATAAGGATGCTTTTTATACTGTACTTCCACAATCTGCTGGCAGTACAAAAAAATAAGCTGCAGATCTCCTTAGGCTGAGTCATGGTGCTTTGGGGCAGGGACCATGCCTATCATGGGAATATTTCACAGTTTCTGCTCTGTTTTCAGTGTATGACACCAAAACACCCACCTGATGACATCCTTTCAAGAGCAAAGGCAGCAATTTGCAGAATTCCGCTTCTTAGGGGAAGTGAGAAATTGCTGAGCTGACACCAAGTCCTGCCGTGTCCCTGTCACCTGCAGAGCCACCGCATCCTCGCCACGGTAGCGGGCATTGTGACAAAGGTTCTATGTCAGCTGGGTGTGGCAGCCAGGCGCCCCCTAGGGGATGGGGAGCCTGTCAGCCCCGGGCCTGTCACTGCCTGGTGTCCCTGCTGCCACCAGCCAGGCCTCTGAAAACTTGTCAAACCATGCCCAGACTTGGGGCCAGTTTGGCCCAAAGTCTGCAAGAGACAAGTCGGGAAGAAAGATATGGGACAGAGGGAGAAAGCGAAGGGAGCAGGAGAAAGGGAAGGAAGAATAAAAAGTAGTGTTGGGCTGCAGGAGTGAGATGGAGGAATTGCAAGAAAAGAGGCAGGAAGCAGGAGAGTGAGAGAAAAGGAAAGAAGAGACATGCAGCCAGACGAGGGCTTAGTGAGAGAGGATGGGACAGAGAACAGGATGAGAAGGACATAAGGCAAGGCTAGGACAGGCAAGGACAGGCAAGGCAAGGCTAGGCTGCAGGACATGTTTTTGCTTTATAGTTTCTAGCACATTCGTCTTCAGACTAGGAGGAAAGCCATAAGACCGTATGGATTAGGCCCAAGCAAAAACCCCAGCTACTTGAGACACTTAGACTAAGCCTAAAATACCAAGATCTCTCCATAAGGATGCTTTTTATACTGTACTTCCACAATCTGCTGGCAGTACAAAAAAATAAGCTGCAGATCTCCTTAGGCTGAGTCATGGTGCTTTGGGGCAGGGACCATGCCTATCATGGGAATATTTCACAGTTTCTGCTCTGTTTTCAGTGTATGACACCAAAACACCCACCTGATGACATCCTTTCAAGAGCAAAGGCAGCAATTTGCAGAATTCCGCTTCTTAGGGGAAGTGAGAAATTGCTGAGCTGACACCAAGTCCTGCAGTGTCCCTGTCACCTGCAGAGCCACCGCATCCTCGCCACGGTAGCGGGCATTGTGACAAAGGTTCTATGTCAGCTGGGTGTGGCAGCCAGGCGCCCCCTAGGGGATGGGGAGCCTGTCAGCCCCGGGCCTGTCACTGCCTGCTGGCCCTGCTGCCACCAGCCAGGCCTCTGAAAACTTGTCAAACCATGCCCAGACTTGGGGCCAGTTTGGCCCAAAGTCTGCAAGAGACAAGTCGGGAAGAAAGATATGGGACAGAGGGAGAAAGCGAAGGGAGCAGGAGAAAGGGAAGGAAGAATAAAAAGTAGTGTTGGGCTGCAGGAGTGAGATGGAGGAATTGCAAGAAAAGAGGCAGGAAGCAGGAGAGTGAGAGAAAAGGAAAGAAGAGACATGCAGCCAGACGAGGGCTTAGTGAGAGAGGATGGGACAGAGAACAGGATGAGAAGGACATAAGGCAAGGCTAGGACAGGCAAGGACAGGCAAGGCAAGGCTAGGCTGCAGGACATGTTTTTGCTTTATAGTTTCTAGCACATTCATCTTCAGACTAGGAGGAAAGCCATAAGACCGTATGGATTAGGCCCAAGCAAAAACCCCAGCTACTTGAGACACTTAGACTAAGCCTAAAATACCAAGATCTCTCCATAAGGATGCTTTTTATACTGTACTTCCACAATCTGCTGGCAGTACAAAAAAATAAGCTGCAGATCTCCTTAGGCTGAGTCATGGTGCTTTGGGGCAGGGACCATGCCTATCATGGGAATATTTCACAGTTTCTGCTCTGTTTTCAGTGTATGACACCAAAACACCCACCTGATGACATCCTTTCAAGAGCAAAGGCAGCAATTTGCAGAATTCCGCTTCTTAGGGGAAGTGAGAAATTGCTGAGCTGACACCAAGTCCTGCAGTGTCCCTGTCACCTGCAGAGCCACCGCATCCTCGCCACGGTTGCGGGCATTGTGACAAAGGTTCTATGTCAGCTGGGTGTGGCAGCCAGGCGCCCCCTAGGGGATGGGGAGCCTGTCAGCCCCGGGCCTGTCACTGCCTGCTGGCCCTGCTGCCACCAGCCAGGCCTCTGAAAACTTGTCAAACCATGCCCAGACTTGGGGCCAGTTTGGCCCAAAGTCTGCAAGAGACAAGTCGGGAAGAAAGATATGGGACAGAGGGAGAAAGCGAAGGGAGCAGGAGAAAGGGAAGGAAGAATAAAAAGTAGTGTTGGGCTGCAGGAGTGAGATGGAGGAATTGCAAGAAAAGAGGCAGGAAGCAGGAGAGTGAGAGAAAAGGAAAGAAGAGACATGCAGCCAGACGAGGGCTTAGTGAGAGAGGATGGGACAGAGAACAGGATGAGAAGGACATAAGGCAAGGCTAGGACAGGCAAGGACAGGCAAGGCAAGGCTAGGCTGCAGGACATGTTTTTGCTTTATAGTTTCTAGCACATTCGTCTTCAGACGAGGAGGAAAGCCATAAGACCGTATGGATTAGGCCCAAGCAAAAACCCCAGCTACTTGAGACACTTAGACTAAGCCTAAAATACCAAGATCTCTCCATAAGGATGCTTTTTATACTGTACTTCCACAATCTGCTGGCAGTACAAAAAAATAAGCTGCAGATCTCCTTAGGCTGAGTCATGGTGCTTTGGGGCAGGGACCATGCCTATCATGGGAATATTTCACAGTTTCTGCTCTGTTTTCAGTGTATGACACCAAAACACCCACCTGATGACATCCTTTCAAGAGCAAAGGCAGCAATTTGCAGAATTCCGCTTCTTAGGGGAAGTGAGAAATTGCTGAGCTGACACCAAGTCCTGCAGTGTCCCTGTCACCTGCAGAGCCACCGCATCCTCGCCACGGTAGCGGGCATTGTGACAAAGGTTCTATGTCAGCTGGGTGTGGCAGCCAGGCGCCCCCTAGGGGATGGGGAGCCTGTCAGCCCCGGGCCTGTCACTGCCTGCTGGCCCTGCTGCCACCAGCCAGGCCTCTGAAAACTTGTCAAACCATGCCCAGACTTGGGGCCAGTTTGGCCCAAAGTCTGCAAGAGACAAGTCGGGAAGAAAGATATGGGACAGAGGGAGAAAGCGAAGGGAGCAGGAGAAAGGGAAGGAAGAATAAAAAGTAGTGTTGGGCTGCAGGAGTGAGATGGAGGAATTGCAAGAAAAGAGGCAGGAAGCAGGAGAGTGAGAGAAAAGGAAAGAAGAGACATGCAGCCAGACGAGGGCTTAGTGAGAGAGGATGGGACAGAGAACAGGATGAGAAGGACATAAGGCAAGGCTAGGACAGGCAAGGACAGGCAAGGCAAGGCTAGGCTGCAGGACATGTTTTTGCTTTATAGTTTCTAGCACATTCATCTTCAGACTAGGAGGAAAGCCATAAGACCGTATGGATTAGGCCCAAGCAAAAACCCCAGCTACTTGAGACACTTAGACTAAGCCTAAAATACCAAGATCTCTCCATAAGGATGCTTTTTATACTGTACTTCCACAATCTGCTGGCAGTACAAAAAAATAAGCTGCAGATCTCCTTAGGCTGAGTCATGGTGCTTTGGGGCAGGGACCATGCATATCATGGGAATATTTCACAGTTTCTGCTCTGTTTTCAGTGTATGACACCAAAACACCCACCTGATGACATCCTTTCAAGAGCAAAGGCAGCAATTTGCAGAATTCCGCTTCTTAGGGGAAGTGAGAAATTGCTGAGCTGACACCAAGTCCTGCAGTGTCCCTGTCACCTGCAGAGCCACCGCATCCTCGCCACGGTAGCGGGCATTGTGACAAAGGTTCTATGTCAGCTGGGTGTGGCAGCCAGGCGCCCCCTAGGGGATGGGGAGCCTGTCAGCCCCGGGCCTGTCACTGCCTGCTGGCCCTGCTGCCACCAGCCAGGCCTCTGAAAACTTGTCAAACCATGCCCAGACTTGGGGCCAGTTTGGCCCAAAGTCTGCAAGAGACAAGTCGGGAAGAAAGATATGGGACAGAGGGAGAAAGCGAAGGGAGCAGGAGAAAGGGAAGGAAGAATAAAAAGTAGTGTTGGGCTGCAGGAGTGAGATGGAGGAATTGCAAGAAAAGAGGCAGGAAGCAGGAGAGTGAGAGAAAAGGAAAGAAGAGACATGCAGCCAGACGAGGGCTTAGTGAGAGAGGATGGGACAGAGAACAGGATGAGAAGGACATAAGGCAAGGCTAGGACAGGCAAGGACAGGCAAGGCAAGGCTAGGCTGCAGGACATGTTTTTGCTTTATAGTTTCTAGCACATTCATCTTCAGACTAGGAGGAAAGCCATAAGACCGTATGGATTAGGCCCAAGCAAAAACCCCAGCTACTTGAGACACTTAGACTAAGCCTAAAATACCAAGATCTCTCCATAAGGATGGTTTTTATACTGTACTTCCACAATCTGCTGGCAGTACAAAAAAATAAGCTGCAGATCTCCTTAGGCTGAGTCATGGTGCTTTGGGGCAGGGACCATGCATATCATGGGAATATTTCACAGTTTCTGCTCTGTTTTCAGTGTATGACACCAAAACACCCACCTGATGACATCCTTTCAAGAGCAAAGGCAGCAATTTGCAGAATTCCGCTTCTTAGGGGAAGTGAGAAATTGCTGAGCTGACACCAAGTCCTGCAGTGTCCCTGTCACCTGCAGAGCCACCGCATCCTCGCCACGGTAGCGGGCATTGTGACAAAGGTTCTATGTCAGCTGGGTGTGGCAGCCAGGCGCCCCCTAGGGGATGGGGAGCCTGTCAGCCCCGGGCCTGTCACTGCCTGCTGGCCCTGCTGCCACCAGCCAGGCCTCTGAAAACTTGTCAAACCATGCCCAGACTTGGGGCCAGTTTGGCCCAAAGTCTGCAAGAGACAAGTCGGGAAGAAAGATATGGGACAGAGGGAGAAAGCGAAGGGAGCAGGAGAAAGGGAAGGAAGAATAAAAAGTAGTGTTGGGCTGCAGGAGTGAGATGGAGGAATTGCAAGAAAAGAGGCAGGAAGCAGGAGAGTGAGAGAAAAGGAAAGAAGAGACATGCAGCCAGACGAGGGCTTAGTGAGAGAGGATGGGACAGAGAACAGGATGAGAAGGACATAAGGCAAGGCTAGGACAGGCAAGGACAGGCAAGGCAAGGCTAGGCTGCAGGACATGTTTTTGCTTTATAGTTTCTAGCACATTCATCTTCAGACTAGGAGGAAAGCCATAAGACCGTATGGATTAGGCCCAAGCAAAAACCCCAGCTACTTGAGACACTTAGACTAAGCCTAAAATACCAAGATCTCTCCATAAGGATGCTTTTTATACTGTACTTCCACAATCTGCTGGCAGTACAAAAAAATAAGCTGCAGATCTCCTTAGGCTGAGTCATGGTGCTTTGGGGCAGGGACCATGCATATCATGGGAATATTTCACAGTTTCTGCTCTGTTTTCAGTGTATGACACCAAAACACCCACCTGATGACATCCTTTCAAGAGCAAAGGCAGCAATTTGCAGAATTCCGCTTCTTAGGGGAAGTGAGAAATTGCTGAGCTGACACCAAGTCCTGCAGTGTCCCTGTCACCTGCAGAGCCACCGCATCCTCGCCACGGTAGCGGGCATTGTGACAAAGGTTCTATGTCAGCTGGGTGTGGCAGCCAGGCGCCCCCTAGGGGATGGGGAGCCTGTCAGCCCCGGGCCTGTCACTGCCTGCTGGCCCTGCTGCCACCAGACAGGCCTCTGAAAACTTGTCAAACCATGCCCAGACTTGGGGCCAGTTTGGCCCAAAGTCTGCAAGAGACAAGTCGGGAAGAAAGATATGGGACAGAGGGAGAAAGCGAAGGGAGCAGGAGAAAGGGAAGGAAGAATAAAAAGTAGTGTTGGGCTGCAGGAGTGAGATGGAGGAATTGCAAGAAAAGAGGCAGGAAGCAGGAGAGTGAGAGAAAAGGAAAGAAGAGACATGCAGCCAGACGAGGGCTTAGTGAGAGAGGATGGGACAGAGAACAGGATGAGAAGGACATAAGGCAAGGCTAGGACAGGCAAGGACAGGCAAGGCAAGGCTAGGCTGCAGGACATGTTTTTGCTTTATAGTTTCTAGCACATTCATCTTCAGACTAGGAGGAAAGCCATAAGACCGTATGGATTAGGCCCAAGCAAAAACCCCAGCTACTTGAGACACTTAGACTAAGCCTAAAATACCAAGATCTCTCCATAAGGATGGTTTTTATACTGTACTTCCACAATCTGCTGGCAGTACAAAAAAATAAGCTGCAGATCTCCTTAGGCTGAGTCATGGTGCTTTGGGGCAGGGACCATGCATATCATGGGAATATTTCACAGTTTCTGCTCTGTTTTCAGTGTATGACACCAAAACACCCACCTGATGACATCCTTTCAAGAGCAAAGGCAGCAATTTGCAGAATTCCGCTTCTTAGGGGAAGTGAGAAATTGCTGAGCTGACACCAAGTCCTGCAGTGTCCCTGTCACCTGCAGAGCCACCGCATCCTCGCCACGGTAGCGGGCATTGTGACAAAGGTTCTATGTCAGCTGGGTGTGGCAGCCAGGCGCCCCCTAGGGGATGGGGAGCCTGTCAGCCCCGGGCCTGTCACTGCCTGCTGGCCCTGCTGCCACCAGCCAGGCCTCTGAAAACTTGTCAAACCATGCCCAGACTTGGGGCCAGTTTGGCCCAAAGTCTGCAAGAGACAAGTCGGGAAGAAAGATATGGGACAGAGGGAGAAAGCGAAGGGAGCAGGAGAAAGGGAAGGAAGAATAAAAAGTAGTGTTGGGCTGCAGGAGTGAGATGGAGGAATTGCAAGAAAAGAGGCAGGAAGCAGGAGAGTGAGAGAAAAGGAAAGAAGAGACATGCAGCCAGACGAGGGCTTAGTGAGAGAGGATGGGACAGAGAACAGGATGAGAAGGACATAAGGCAAGGCTAGGACAGGCAAGGACAGGCAAGGCAAGGCTAGGCTGCAGGACATGTTTTTGCTTTATAGTTTCTAGCACATTCGTCTTCAGACGAGGAGGAAAGCCATAAGACCGTATGGATTAGGCCCAAGCAAAAACCCCAGCTACTTGAGACACTTAGACTAAGCCTAAAATACCAAGATCTCTCCATAAGGATGCTTTTTATACTGTACTTCCACAATCTGCTGGCAGTACAAAAAAATAAGCTGCAGATCTCCTTAGGCTGAGTCATGGTGCTTTGGGGCAGGGACCATGCATATCATGGGAATATTTCACAGTTTCTGCTCTGTTTTCAGTGTATGACACCAAAACACCCACCTGATGACATCCTTTCAAGAGCAAAGGCAGCAATTTGCAGAATTCCGCTTCTTAGGGGAAGTGAGAAATTGCTGAGCTGACACCAAGTCCTGCAGTGTCCCTGTCACCTGCAGAGCCACCGCATCCTCGCCACGGTAGCGGGCATTGTGACAAAGGTTCTATGTCAGCTGGGTGTGGCAGCCAGGCGCCCCCTAGGGGATGGGGAGCCTGTCAGCCCCGGGCCTGTCACTGCCTGCTGGCCCTGCTGCCACCAGCCAGGCCTCTGAAAACTTGTCAAACCATGCCCAGACTTGGGGCCAGTTTGGCCCAAAGTCTGCAAGAGACAAGTCGGGAAGAAAGATATGGGACAGAGGGAGAAAGCGAAGGGAGCAGGAGAAAGGGAAGGAAGAATAAAAAGTAGTGTTGGGCTGCAGGAGTGAGATGGAGGAATTGCAAGAAAAGAGGCAGGAAGCAGGAGAGTGAGAGAAAAGGAAAGAAGAGACATGCAGCCAGACGAGGGCTTAGTGAGAGAGGATGGGACAGAGAACAGGATGAGAAGGACATAAGGCAAGGCTAGGACAGGCAAGGACAGGCAAGGCAAGGCTAGGCTGCAGGACATGTTTTTGCTTTATAGTTTCTAGCACATTCATCTTCAGACTAGGAGGAAAGCCATAAGACCGTATGGATTAGGCCCAAGCAAAAACCCCAGCTACTTGAGACACTTAGACTAAGCCTAAAATACCAAGATCTCTCCATAAGGATGGTTTTTATACTGTACTTCCACAATCTGCTGGCAGTACAAAAAAATAAGCTGCAGATCTCCTTAGGCTGAGTCATGGTGCTTTGGGGCAGGGACCATGCATATCATGGGAATATTTCACAGTTTCTGCTCTGTTTTCAGTGTATGACACCAAAACACCCACCTGATGACATCCTTTCAAGAGCAAAGGCAGCAATTTGCAGAATTCCGCTTCTTAGGGGAAGTGAGAAATTGCTGAGCTGACACCAAGTCCTGCAGTGTCCCTGTCACCTGCAGAGCCACCGCATCCTCGCCACGGTAGCGGGCATTGTGACAAAGGTTCTATGTCAGCTGGGTGTGGCAGCCAGGCGCCCCCTAGGGGATGGGGAGCCTGTCAGCCCCGGGCCTGTCACTGCCTGCTGGCCCTGCTGCCACCAGCCAGGCCTCTGAAAACTTGTCAAACCATGCCCAGACTTGGGGCCAGTTTGGCCCAAAGTCTGCAAGAGACAAGTCGGGAAGAAAGATATGGGACAGAGGGAGAAAGCGAAGGGAGCAGGAGAAAGGGAAGGAAGAATAAAAAGTAGTGTTGGGCTGCAGGAGTGAGATGGAGGAATTGCAAGAAAAGAGGCAGGAAGCAGGAGAGTGAGAGAAAAGGAAAGAAGAGACATGCAGCCAGACGAGGGCTTAGTGAGAGAGGATGGGACAGAGAACAGGATGAGAAGGACATAAGGCAAGGCTAGGACAGGCAAGGACAGGCAAGGCAAGGCTAGGCTGCAGGACATGTTTTTGCTTTATAGTTTCTAGCACATTCGTCTTCAGACGAGGAGGAAAGCCATAAGACCGTATGGATTAGGCCCAAGCAAAAACCCCAGCTACTTGAGACACTTAGACTAAGCCTAAAATACCAAGATCTCTCCATAAGGATGCTTTTTATACTGTACTTCCACAATCTGCTGGCAGTACAAAAAAATAAGCTGCAGATCTCCTTAGGCTGAGTCATGGTGCTTTGGGGCAGGGACCATGCATATCATGGGAATATTTCACAGTTTCTGCTCTGTTTTCAGTGTATGACACCAAAACACCCACCTGATGACATCCTTTCAAGAGCAAAGGCAGCAATTTGCAGAATTCCGCTTCTTAGGGGAAGTGAGAAATTGCTGAGCTGACACCAAGTCCTGCCGTGTCCCTGTCACCTGCAGAGCCACCGCATCCTCGCCACGGTAGCGGGCATTGTGACAAAGGTTCTATGTCAGCTGGGTGTGGCAGCCAGGCGCCCCCTAGGGGATGGGGAGCCTGTCAGCCCCGGGCCTGTCACTGCCTGCTGGCCCTGCTGCCACCAGCCAGGCCTCTGAAAACTTGTCAAACCATGCCCAGACATGGGGCCAGTTTGGCCCAAAGTCTGCAAGAGACAAGTCGGGAAGAAAGATATGGGACAGAGGGAGAAAGCGAAGGGAGCAGGAGAAAGGGAAGGAAGAATAAAAAGTAGTGTTGGGCTGCAGGAGTGAGATGGAGGAATTGCAAGAAAAGAGGCAGGAAGCAGGAGAGTGAGAGAAAAGGAAAGAAGAGACATGCAGCCAGACGAGGGCTTAGTGAGAGAGGATGGGACAGAGAACAGGATGAGAAGGACATAAGGCAAGGCTAGGACAGGCAAGGACAGGCAAGGCAAGGCTAGGCTGCAGGACATGTTTTTGCTTTATAGTTTCTAGCACATTCATCTTCAGACTAGGAGGAAAGCCATAAGACCGTATGGATTAGGCCCAAGCAAAAACCCCAGCTACTTGAGACACTTAGACTAAGCCTAAAATACCAAGATCTCTCCATAAGGATGCTTTTTATACTGTACTTCCACAATCTGCTGGCAGTACAAAAAAATAAGCTGCAGATCTCCTTAGGCTGAGTCATGGTGCTTTGGGGCAGGGACCATGCATATCATGGGAATATTTCACAGTTTCTGCTCTGTTTTCAGTGTATGACACCAAAACACCCACCTGATGACATCCTTTCAAGAGCAAAGGCAGCAATTTGCAGAATTCCGCTTCTTAGGGGAAGTGAGAAATTGCTGAGCTGACACCAAGTCCTGCAGTGTCCCTGTCACCTGCAGAGCCACCGCATCCTCGCCACGGTAGCGGGCATTGTGACAAAGGTTCTATGTCAGCTGGGTGTGGCAGCCAGGCGCCCCCTAGGGGATGGGGAGCCTGTCAGCCCCGGGCCTGTCACTGCCTGCTGGCCCTGCTGCCACCAGCCAGGCCTCTGAAAACTTGTCAAACCATGCCCAGACTTGGGGCCAGTTTGGCCCAAAGTCTGCAAGAGACAAGTCGGGAAGAAAGATATGGGACAGAGGGAGAAAGCGAAGGGAGCAGGAGAAAGGGAAGGA
The DNA here is from genome assembly GCF_036013475.1 of Columba livia. NCBI lineage: Eukaryota > Metazoa > Chordata > Aves > Columbiformes > Columbidae > Columba > Columba livia. The sequence continues at coordinate 3,456,198 of NW_027043007.1, read as the reverse complement.
AGAATAAAAAGTAGTGTTGGGCTGCAGGAGTGAGATGGAGGAATTGCAAGAAAAGAGGCAGGAAGCAGGAGAGTGAGAGAAAAGGAAAGAAGAGACATGCAGCCAGACGAGGGCTTAGTGAGAGAGGATGGGACAGAGAACAGGATGAGAAGGACATAAGGCAAGGCTAGGACAGGCAAGGACAGGCAAGGCAAGGCTAGGCTGCAGGACATGTTTTTGCTTTATAGTTTCTAGCACATTCATCTTCAGACTAGGAGGAAAGCCATAAGACCGTATGGATTAGGCCCAAGCAAAAACCCCAGCTACTTGAGACACTTAGACTAAGCCTAAAATACCAAGATCTCTCCATAAGGATGCTTTTTATACTGTACTTCCACAATCTGCTGGCAGTACAAAAAAATAAGCTGCAGATCTCCTTAGGCTGAGTCATGGTGCTTTGGGGCAGGGACCATGCATATCATGGGAATATTTCACAGTTTCTGCTCTGTTTTCACTGTATGACACCAAAACACCCACCTGATGACATCCTTTCAAGAGCAAAGGCAGCAATTTGCAGAATTCCGCTTCTTAGGGGAAGTGAGAAATTGCTGAGCTGACACCAAGTCCTGCAGTGTCCCTGTCACCTGCAGAGCCACCGCATCCTCGCCACGGTAGCGGGCATTGTGACAAAGGTTCTATGTCAGCTGGGTGTGGCAGCCAGGCGCCCCCTAGGGGATGGGGAGCCTGTCAGCCCCGGGCCTGTCACTGCCTGCTGGCCCTGCTGCCACCAGCCAGGCCTCTGAAAACTTGTCAAACCATGCCCAGACTTGGGGCCAGTTTGGCCCAAAGTCTGCAAGAGACAAGTCGGGAAGAAAGATATGGGACAGAGGGAGAAAGCGAAGGGAGCAGGAGAAAGGGAAGGAAGAATAAAAAGTAGTGTTGGGCTGCAGGAGTGAGATGGAGGAATTGCAAGAAAAGAGGCAGGAAGCAGGAGAGTGAGAGAAAAGGAAAGAAGAGACATGCAGCCAGACGAGGGCTTAGTGAGAGAGGATGGGACAGAGAACAGGATGAGAAGGACATAAGGCAAGGCTAGGACAGGCAAGGACAGGCAAGGCAAGGCTAGGCTGCAGGACATGTTTTTGCTTTATAGTTTCTAGCACATTCGTCTTCAGACGAGGAGGAAAGCCATAAGACCGTATGGATTAGGCCCAAGCAAAAACCCCAGCTACTTGAGACACTTAGACTAAGCCTAAAATACCAAGATCTCTCCATAAGGATGGTTTTTATACTGTACTTCCACAATCTGCTGGCAGTACAAAAAAATAAGCTGCAGATCTCCTTAGGCTGAGTCATGGTGCTTTGGGGCAGGGACCATGCATATCATGGGAATATTTCACAGTTTCTGCTCTGTTTTCAGTGTATGACACCAAAACACCCACCTGATGACATCCTTTCAAGAGCAAAGGCAGCAATTTGCAGAATTCCGCTTCTTAGGGGAAGTGAGAAATTGCTGAGCTGACACCAAGTCCTGCCGTGTCCCTGTCACCTGCAGAGCCACCGCATCCTCGCCACGGTAGCGGGCATTGTGACAAAGGTTCTATGTCAGCTGGGTGTGGCAGCCAGGCGCCCCCTAGGGGATGGGGAGCCTGTCAGCCCCGGGCCTGTCACTGCCTGCTGGCCCTGCTGCCACCAGCCAGGCCTCTGAAAACTTGTCAAACCATGCCCAGACATGGGGCCAGTTTGGCCCAAAGTCTGCAAGAGACAAGTCGGGAAGAAAGATATGGGACAGAGGGAGAAAGCGAAGGGAGCAGGAGAAAGGGAAGGAAGAATAAAAAGTAGTGTTGGGCTGCAGGAGTGAGATGGAGGAATTGCAAGAAAAGAGGCAGGAAGCAGGAGAGTGAGAGAAAAGGAAAGAAGAGACATGCAGCCAGACGAGGGCTTAGTGAGAGAGGATGGGACAGAGAACAGGATGAGAAGGACATAAGGCAAGGCTAGGACAGGCAAGGACAGGCAAGGCAAGGCTAGGCTGCAGGACATGTTTTTGCTTTATAGTTTCTAGCACATTCGTCTTCAGACTAGGAGGAAAGCCATAAGACCGTATGGATTAGGCCCAAGCAAAAACCCCAGCTACTTGAGACACTTAGACTAAGCCTAAAATACCAAGATCTCTCCATAAGGATGCTTTTTATACTGTACTTCCACAATCTGCTGGCAGTACAAAAAAATAAGCTGCAGATCTCCTTAGGCTGAGTCATGGTGCTTTGGGGCAGGGACCATGCCTATCATGGGAATATTTCACAGTTTCTGCTCTGTTTTCAGTGTATGACACCAAAACACCCACCTGATGACATCCTTTCAAGAGCAAAGGCAGCAATTTGCAGAATTCCGCTTCTTAGGGGAAGTGAGAAATTGCTGAGCTGACACCAAGTCCTGCAGTGTCCCTGTCACCTGCAGAGCCACCGCATCCTCGCCACGGTAGCGGGCATTGTGACAAAGGTTCTATGTCAGCTGGGTGTGGCAGCCAGGCGCCCCCTAGGGGATGGGGAGCCTGTCAGCCCCGGGCCTGTCACTGCCTGCTGGCCCTGCTGCCACCAGCCAGGCCTCTGAAAACTTGTCAAACCATGCCCAGACTTGGGGCCAGTTTGGCCCAAAGTCTGCAAGAGACAAGTCGGGAAGAAAGATATGGGACAGAGGGAGAAAGCGAAGGGAGCAGGAGAAAGGGAAGGAAGAATAAAAAGTAGTGTTGGGCTGCAGGAGTGAGATGGAGGAATTGCAAGAAAAGAGGCAGGAAGCAGGAGAGTGAGAGAAAAGGAAAGAAGAGACATGCAGCCAGACGAGGGCTTAGTGAGAGAGGATGGGACAGAGAACAGGATGAGAAGGACATAAGGCAAGGCTAGGACAGGCAAGGACAGGCAAGGCAAGGCTAGGCTGCAGGACATGTTTTTGCTTTATAGTTTCTAGCACATTCGTCTTCAGACTAGGAGGAAAGCCATAAGACCGTATGGATTAGGCCCAAGCAAAAACCCCAGCTACTTGAGACACTTAGACTAAGCCTAAAATACCAAGATCTCTCCATAAGGATGCTTTTTATACTGTACTTCCACAATCTGCTGGCAGTACAAAAAAATAAGCTGCAGATCTCCTTAGGCTGAGTCATGGTGCTTTGGGGCAGGGACCATGCCTATCATGGGAATATTTCACAGTTTCTGCTCTGTTTTCAGTGTATGACACCAAAACACCCACCTGATGACATCCTTTCAAGAGCAAAGGCAGCAATTTGCAGAATTCCGCTTCTTAGGGGAAGTGAGAAATTGCTGAGCTGACACCAAGTCCTGCAGTGTCCCTGTCACCTGCAGAGCCACCGCATCCTCGCCACGGTAGCGGGCATTGTGACAAAGGTTCTATGTCAGCTGGGTGTGGCAGCCAGGCGCCCCCTAGGGGATGGGGAGCCTGTCAGCCCCGGGCCTGTCACTGCCTGCTGGCCCTGCTGCCACCAGCCAGGCCTCTGAAAACTTGTCAAACCATGCCCAGACTTGGGGCCAGTTTGGCCCAAAGTCTGCAAGAGACAAGTCGGGAAGAAAGATATGGGACAGAGGGAGAAAGCGAAGGGAGCAGGAGAAAGGGAAGGAAGAATAAAAAGTAGTGTTGGGCTGCAGGAGTGAGATGGAGGAATTGCAAGAAAAGAGGCAGGAAGCAGGAGAGTGAGAGAAAAGGAAAGAAGAGACATGCAGCCAGACGAGGGCTTAGTGAGAGAGGATGGGACAGAGAACAGGATGAGAAGGACATAAGGCAAGGCTAGGACAGGCAAGGACAGGCAAGGCAAGGCTAGGCTGCAGGACATGTTTTTGCTTTATAGTTTCTAGCACATTCGTCTTCAGACTAGGAGGAAAGCCATAAGACCGTATGGATTAGGCCCAAGCAAAAACCCCAGCTACTTGAGACACTTAGACTAAGCCTAAAATACCAAGATCTCTCCATAAGGATGGTTTTTATACTGTACTTCCACAATCTGCTGGCAGTACAAAAAAATAAGCTGCAGATCTCCTTAGGCTGAGTCATGGTGCTTTGGGGCAGGGACCATGCCTATCATGGGAATATTTCACAGTTTCTGCTCTGTTTTCAGTGTATGACACCAAAACACCCACCTGATGACATCCTTTCAAGAGCAAAGGCAGCAATTTGCAGAATTCCGCTTCTTAGGGGAAGTGAGAAATTGCTGAGCTGACACCAAGTCCTGCAGTGTCCCTGTCACCTGCAGAGCCACCGCATCCTCGCCACGGTAGCGGGCATTGTGACAAAGGTTCTATGTCAGCTGGGTGTGGCAGCCAGGCGCCCCCTAGGGGATGGGGAGCCTGTCAGCCCCGGGCCTGTCACTGCCTGCTGGCCCTGCTGCCACCAGCCAGGCCTCTGAAAACTTGTCAAACCATGCCCAGACTTGGGGCCAGTTTGGCCCAAAGTCTGCAAGAGACAAGTCGGGAAGAAAGATATGGGACAGAGGGAGAAAGCGAAGGGAGCAGGAGAAAGGGAAGGAAGAATAAAAAGTAGTGTTGGGCTGCAGGAGTGAGATGGAGGAATTGCAAGAAAAGAGGCAGGAAGCAGGAGAGTGAGAGAAAAGGAAAGAAGAGACATGCAGCCAGACGAGGGCTTAGTGAGAGAGGATGGGACAGAGAACAGGATGAGAAGGACATAAGGCAAGGCTAGGACAGGCAAGGACAGGCAAGGCAAGGCTAGGCTGCAGGACATGTTTTTGCTTTATAGTTTCTAGCACATTCGTCTTCAGACTAGGAGGAAAGCCATAAGACCGTATGGATTAGGCCCAAGCAAAAACCCCAGCTACTTGAGACACTTAGACTAAGCCTAAAATACCAAGATCTCTCCATAAGGATGCTTTTTATACTGTACTTCCACAATCTGCTGGCAGTACAAAAAAATAAGCTGCAGATCTCCTTAGGCTGAGTCATGGTGCTTTGGGGCAGGGACCATGCATATCATGGGAATATTTCACAGTTTCTGCTCTGTTTTCAGTGTATGACACCAAAACACCCACCTGATGACATCCTTTCAAGAGCAAAGGCAGCAATTTGCAGAATTCCGCTTCTTAGGGGAAGTGAGAAATTGCTGAGCTGACACCAAGTCCTGCAGTGTCCCTGTCACCTGCAGAGCCACCGCATCCTCACCACGGTAGCGGGCATTGTGACAAAGGTTCTATGTCAGCTGGGTGTGGCAGCCAGGCGCCCCCTAGGGGATGGGGAGCCTGTCAGCCCCGGGCCTGTCACTGCCTGCTGGCCCTGCTGCCACCAGCCAGGCCTCTGAAAACTTGTCAAACCATGCCCAGACTTGGGGCCAGTTTGGCCCAAAGTCTGCAAGAGACAAGTCGGGAAGAAAGATATGGGACAGAGGGAGAAAGCGAAGGGAGCAGGAGAAAGGGAAGGAAGAATAAAAAGTAGTGTTGGGCTGCAGGAGTGAGATGGAGGAATTGCAAGAAAAGAGGCAGGAAGCAGGAGAGTGAGAGAAAAGGAAAGAAGAGACATGCAGCCAGACGAGGGCTTAGTGAGAGAGGATGGGACAGAGAACAGGATGAGAAGGACATAAGGCAAGGCTAGGACAGGCAAGGACAGGCAAGGCAAGGCGAGGCTGCAGGACATGTTTTTGCTTTATAGTTTCTAGCACATTCGTCTTCAGACTAGGAGGAAAGCCATAAGACCGTATGGATTAGGCCCAAGCAAAAACCCCAGCTACTTGAGACACTTAGACTAAACCTAAAATACCAAGATCTCTCCATAAGGATGCTTTTTATACTGTACTTCCACAATCTGCTGGCAGTACAAAAAAATAAGCTGCAGATCTCCTTAGGCTGAGTCATGGTGCTTTGGGGCAGGGACCATGCCTATCATGGGAATATTTCACAGTTTCTGCTATGTTTTCAGTGTATGACACCAAAACACCCACCTGATGACATCCTTTCAAGAGCAAAGGCAGCAATTTGCAGAATTCCGCTTCTTAGGGGAAGTGAGAAATTGCTGAGCTGACACCAAGTCCTGCAGTGTCCCTGTCACCTGCAGAGCCACCGCATCCTCGCCACGGTAGCGGGCATTGTGACAAAGGTTCTATGTCAGCTGGGTGTGGCAGCCAGGCGCCCCCTAGGGGATGGGGAGCCTGTCAGCCCCGGGCCTGTCACTGCCTGCTGGCCCTGCTGCCACCAGCCAGGCCTCTGAAAACTTGTCAAACCATGCCCAGACTTGGGGCCAGTTTGGCCCAAAGTCTGCAAGAGACAAGTCGGGAAGAAAGATATGGGACAGAGGGAGAAAGCGAAGGGAGCAGGAGAAAGGGAAGGAAGAATAAAAAGTAGTGTTGGGCTGCAGGAGTGAGATGGAGGAATTGCAAGAAAAGAGGCAGGAAGCAGGAGAGTGAGAGAAAAGGAAAGAAGAGACATGCAGCCAGACGAGGGCTTAGTGAGAGAGGATGGGACAGAGAACAGGATGAGAAGGACATAAGGCAAGGCTAGGACAGGCAAGGACAGGCAAGGCAAGGCTAGGCTGCAGGACATGTTTTTGCTTTATAGTTTCTAGCACATTCGTCTTCAGACTAGGAGGAAAGCCATAAGACCGTATGGATTAGGCCCAAGCAAAAACCCCAGCTACTTGAGACACTTAGACTAAGCCTAAAATACCAAGATCTCTCCATAAGGATGCTTTTTATACTGTACTTCCACAATCTGCTGGCAGTACAAAAAAATAAGCTGCAGATCTCCTTAGGCTGAGTCATGGTGCTTTGGGGCAGGGACCATGCATATCATGGGAATATTTCACAGTTTCTGCTCTGTTTTCAGTGTATGACACCAAAACACCCACCTGATGACATCCTTTCAAGAGCAAAGGCAGCAATTTGCAGAATTCCGCTTCATAGGGGAAGTGAGAAATTGCTGAGCTGACACCAAGTCCTGCAGTATCCCTGTCACCTGCAGAGCCACCGCATCCTCGCCACGGTAGCGGGCATTGTGACAAAGGTTCTATGTCAGCTGGGTGTGGCAGCCAGGCGCCCCCTAGGGGATGGGGAGCCTGTCAGCCCCGGGCCTGTCACTGCCTGCTGGCCCTGCTGCCACCAGCCAGGCCTCTGAAAACTTGTCAAACCATGCCCAGACTTGGGGCCAGTTTGGCCCAAAGTCTGCAAGAGACAAGTCGGGAAGAAAGATATGGGACAGAGGGAGAAAGCGAAGGGAGCAGGAGAAAGGGAAGGAAGAATAAAAAGTAGTGTTGGGCTGCAGGAGTGAGATGGAGGAATTGCAAGAAAAGAGGCAGGAAGCAGGAGAGTGAGAGAAAAGGAAAGAAGAGACATGCAGCCAGACGAGGGCTTAGTGAGAGAGGATGGGACAGAGAACAGGATGAGAAGGACATAAGGCAAGGCTAGGACAGGCAAGGACAGGCAAGGCAAGGCTAGGCTGCAGGACATGTTTTTGCTTTATAGTTTCTAGCACATTCGTCTTCAGACGAGGAGGAAAGCCATAAGACCGTATGGATTAGGCCCAAGCAAAAACCCCAGCTACTTGAGACACTTAGACTAAGCCTAAAATACCAAGATCTCTCCATAAGGATGCTTTTTATACTGTACTTCCACAATCTGCTGGCAGTACAAAAAAATAAGCTGCAGATCTCCTTAGGCTGAGTCATGGTGCTTTGGGGCAGGGACCATGCCTATCATGGGAATATTTCACAGTTTCTGCTCTGTTTTCAGTGTATGACACCAAAACACCCACCTGATGACATCCTTTCAAGAGCAAAGGCAGCAATTTGCAGAATTCCGCTTCTTAGGGGGAGTGAGAAATTGCTGAGCTGACACCAAGTCCTGCAGTGTCCCTGTCACCTGCAGAGCCACCGCATCCTCGCCACGGTAGCGGGCATTGTGACAAAGGTTCTATGTCAGCTGGGTGTGGCAGCCAGGCGCCCCCTAGGGGATGGGGAGCCTGTCAGCCCCGGGCCTGTCACTGCCTGCTGGCCCTGCTGCCACCAGCCAGGCCTCTGAAAACTTGTCAAACCATGCCCAGACTTGGGGCCAGTTTGGCCCAAAGTCTGCAAGAGACAAGTCGGGAAGAAAGATATGGGACAGAGGGAGAAAGCGAAGGGAGCAGGAGAAAGGGAAGGAAGAATAAAAAGTAGTGTTGGGCTGCAGGAGTGAGATGGAGGAATTGCAAGAAAAGAGGCAGGAAGCAGGAGAGTGAGAGAAAAGGAAAGAAGAGACATGCAGCCAGACGAGGGCTTAGTGAGAGAGGATGGGACAGAGAACAGGATGAGAAGGACATAAGGCAAGGCTAGGACAGGCAAGGACAGGCAAGGCAAGGCTAGGCTGCAGGACATGTTTTTGCTTTATAGTTTCTAGCACATTCGTCTTCAGACTAGGAGGAAAGCCATAAGACCGTATGGATTAGGCCCAAGCAAAAACCCCAGCTACTTGAGACACTTAGACTAAGCCTAAAATACCAAGATCTATCCATAAGGATGCTTTTTAAACTGTACTTCCACAATCTGCTGGCAGTACAAAAAAATAAGCTGCAGATCTCCTTAGGCTGAGTCATGGTGCTTTGGGGCAGGGACCATGCATATCATGGCAATATTTCACAGTTTCTGCTCTGTTTTCAGTGTATGACACCAAAACACCCACCTGATGACATCCTTTCAAGAGCAAAGGCAGCAATTTGCAGAATTCCGCTTCTTAGGGGAAGTGAGAAATTGCTGAGCTGACACCAAGTCCTGCAGTGTCCCTGTCACCTGCAGAGCCACCGCATCCTCGCCACGGTAGCGGGCATTGTGACAAAGGTTCTATGTCAGTTGGGTGTGGCAGCCAGGTGCCCCCTAGGGGATGGGGAGCCTGTCAGCCCCGGGCCTGTCACTGCCTGCTGGCCCTGCTGCCACCAGCCAGGCCTCTGAAAACTTGTCAAACCATGCCCAGACTTGGGGCCAGTTTGGCCCAAAGTCTGCAAGAGACAAGTCGGGAAGAAAGATATGGGACAGAGGGAGAAAGCGAAGGGAGCAGGAGAAAGGGAAGGAAGAATAAAAAGTAGTGTTGGGCTGCAGGAGTGAGATGGAGGAATTGCAAGAAAAGAGGCAGGAAGCAGGAGAGTGAGAGAAAAGGAAAGAAGAGACATGCAGCCAGACGAGGGCTTAGTGAGAGAGGATGGGACAGAGAACAGGATGAGAAGGACATAAGGCAAGGCTAGGACAGGCAAGGACAGGCAAGGCAAGGCTAGGCTGCAGGACATGTTTTTGCTTTATAGTTTGTAGCACATTCGTCTTCAGACTAGGAGGAAAGCCATAAGACCGTATGGATTAGGCCCAAGCAAAAACCCCAGCTACTTGAGACACTTAGACTAAGCCTAAAATACCAAGATCTCTCCATAAGGATGCTTTTTATACTGTACTTCCACAATCTGCTGGCAGTACAAAAAAATAAGCTGCAGATCTCCTTAGGCTGAGTCATGGTGCTTTGGGGCAGGGACCATGCCTATCATGGGAATATTTCACAGTTTCTGCTCTGTTTTCAGTGTATGACACCAAAACACCCACCTGATGACATCCTTTCAAGAGCAAAGGCAGCAATTTGCAGAATTCCGCTTCTTAGGGGGAGTGAGAAATTGCTGAGCTGACACCAAGTCCTGCAGTGTCCCTGTCACCTGCAGAGCCACCGCATCCTCGCCACGGTAGCGGGCATTGTGACAAAGGTTCTATGTCAGCTGGGTGTGGCAGCCAGGCGCCCCCTAGGGGATGGGGAGCCTGTCAGCCCCGGGCCTGTCACTGCCTGCTGGCCCTGCTGCCACCAGCCAGGCCTCTGAAAACTTGTCAAACCATGCCCAGACTTGGGGCCAGTTTGGCCCAAAGTCTGCAAGAGACAAGTCGGGAAGAAAGATATGGGACAGAGGGAGAAAGCGAAGGGAGCAGGAGAAAGGGAAGGAAGAATAAAAAGTAGTGTTGGGCTGCAGGAGTGAGATGGAGGAATTGCAAGAAAAGAGGCAGGAAGCAGGAGAGTGAGAGAAAAGGAAAGAAGAGACATGCAGCCAGACGAGGGCTTAGTGAGAGAGGATGGGACAGAGAACAGGATGAGAAGGACATAAGGCAAGGCTAGGACAGGCAAGGACAGGCAAGGCAAGGCTAGGCTGCAGGACATGTTTTTGCTTTATAGTTTCTAGCACATTCGTCTTCAGACTAGGAGGAAAGCCATAAGACCGTATGGATTAGGCCCAAGCAAAAACCCCAGCTACTTGAGACACTTAGACTAAGCCTAAAATACCAAGATCTATCCATAAGGATGCTTTTTAAACTGTACTTCCACAATCTGCTGGCAGTACAAAAAAATAAGCTGCAGATCTCCTTAGGCTGAGTCATGGTGCTTTGGGGCAGGGACCATGCCTATCATGGGAATATTTCACAGTTTCTGCTCTGTTTTCAGTGTATGACACCAAAACACCCACCTGATGACATCCTTTCAAGAGCAAAGGCAGCAATTTGCAGAATTCCGCTTCTTAGGGGAAGTGAGAAATTGCTGAGCTGACACCAAGTCCTGCAGTGTCCCTGTCACCTGCAGAGCCACCGCATCCTCGCCACGGTAGCGGGCATTGTGACAAAGGTTCTATGTCAGTTGGGTGTGGCAGCCAGGCGCCCCCTAGGGGATGGGGAGCCTGTCAGCCCCGGGCCTGTCACTGCCTGCTGGCCCTGCTGCCACCAGCCAGGCCTCTGAAAACTTGTCAAACCATGCCCAGACTTGGGGCCAGTTTGGCCCAAAGTCTGCAAGAGACAAGTCGGGAAGAAAGATATGGGACAGAGGGAGAAAGCGAAGGGAGCAGGAGAAAGGGAAGGAAGAATAAAAAGTAGTGTTGGGCTGCAGGAGTGAGATGGAGGAATTGCAAGAAAAGAGGCAGGAAGCAGGAGAGTGAGAGAAAAGGAAAGAAGAGACATGCAGCCAGACGAGGGCTTAGTGAGAGAGGATGGGACAGAGAACAGGATGAGAAGGACATAAGGCAAGGCTAGGACAGGCAAGGACAGGCAAGGCAAGGCTAGGCTGCAGGACATGTTTTTGCTTTATAGTTTCTAGCACATTCGTCTTCAGACGAGGAGGAAAGCCATAAGACCGTATGGATTAGGCCCAAGCAAAAACCCCAGCTACTTGAGACACTTAGACTAAGCCTAAAATACCAAGATCTCTCCATAAGGATGCTTTTTATACTGTACTTCCACAATCTGCTGGCAGTACAAAAAAATAAGCTGCAGATCTCCTTAGGCTGAGTCATGGTGCTTTGGGGCAGGGACCATGCCTATCATGGGAATATTTCACAGTTTCTGCTCTGTTTTCAGTGTATGACACCAAAACACCCACCTGATGACATCCTTTCAAGAGCAAAGGCAGCAATTTGCAGAATTCCGCTTCTTAGGGGGAGTGAGAAATTGCTGAGCTGACACCAAGTCCTGCAGTGTCCCTGTCACCTGCAGAGCCACCGCATCCTCGCCACGGTAGCGGGCATTGTGACAAAGGTTCTATGTCAGCTGGGTGTGGCAGCCAGGCGCCCCCTAGGGGATGGGGAGCCTGTCAGCCCCGGGCCTGTCACTGCCTGCTGGCCCTGCTGCCACCAGCCAGGCCTCTGAAAACTTGTCAAACCATGCCCAGACTTGGGGCCAGTTTGGCCCAAAGTCTGCAAGAGACAAGTCGGGAAGAAAGATATGGGACAGAGGGAGAAAGCGAAGGGAGCAGGAGAAAGGGAAGGAAGAATAAAAAGTAGTGTTGGGCTGCAGGAGTGAGATGGAGGAATTGCAAGAAAAGAGGCAGGAAGCAGGAGAGTGAGAGAAAAGGAAAGAAGAGACATGCAGCCAGACGAGGGCTTAGTGAGAGAGGATGGGACAGAGAACAGGATGAGAAGGACATAAGGCAAGGCTAGGACAGGCAAGGACAGGCAAGGCAAGGCTAGGCTGCAGGACATGTTTTTGCTTTATAGTTTCTAGCACATTCGTCTTCAGACTAGGAGGAAAGCCATAAGACCGTATGGATTAGGCCCAAGCAAAAACCCCAGCTACTTGAGACACTTAGACTAAGCCTAAAATACCAAGATCTCTCCATAAGGATGGTTTTTATACTGTACTTCCACAATCTGCTGGCAGTACAAAAAAATAAGCTGCAGATCTCCTTAGGCTGAGTCATGGTGCTTTGGGGCAGGGACCATGCATATCATGGGAATATTTCACAGTTTCTGCTCTGTTTTCAGTGTATGACACCAAAACACCCACCTGATGACATCCTTTCAAGAGCAAAGGCAGCAATTTGCAGAATTCCGCTTCTTAGGGAAAGTGAGAAATTGCTGAGCTGACACCAAGTCCTGCAGTGTCCCTGTCACCTGCAGAGCCACCGCATCCTCGCCACGGTAGCGGGCATTGTGACAAAGGTTCTATGTCAGCTGGGTGTGGCAGCCAGGCGCCCCCTAGGGGATGGGGAGCCTGTCAGCCCCGGGCCTGTCACTGCCTGCTGGCCCTGCTGCCACCAGCCAGGCCTCTGAAAACTTGTCAAACCATGCCCAGACTTGGGGCCAGTTTGGCCCAAAGTCTGCAAGAGACAAGTCGGGAAGAAAGATATGGGACAGAGGGAGAAAGCGAAGGGAGCAGGAGAAAGGGAAGAAGGAATAAAAAGTAGTGTTGGGCTGCAGGAGTGAGATGGAGGAATTGCAAGAAAAGAGGCAGGAAGCAGGAGAGTGAGAGAAAAGGAAAGAAGAGACATGCAGCCAGACGAGGGCTTAGTGAGAGAGGATGGGACAGAGAACAGGATGAGAAGGACATAAGGCAAGGCTAGGACAGGCAAGGACAGGCAAGGCAAGGCTAGGCTGCAGGACATGTTTTTGCTTTATAGTTTCTAGCACATTCATCTTCAGACTAGGAGGAAAGCCATAAGACCGTATGGATTAGGCCCAAGCAAAAACCCCAGCTACTTGAGACACTTAGACTAAGCCTAAAATACCAAGATCTCTCCATAAGGATGCTTTTTATACTGTACTTCCACAATCTGCTGGCAGTACAAAAAAATAAGCTGCAGATCTCCTTAGGCTGAGTCATGGTGCTTTGGGGCAGGGACCATGCATATCATGGGAATATTTCACAGTTTCTGCTCTGTTTTCAGTGTATGACACCAAAACACCCACCTGATGACATCCTTTCAAGAGCAAAGGCAGCAATTTGCAGAATTCCGCTTCTTAGGGGAAGTGAGAAATTGCTGAGCTGACACCAAGTCCTGCAGTGTCCCTGTCACCTGCAGAGCCACCGCATCCTCGCCACGGTAGCGGGCATTGTGACAAAGGTTCTATGTCAGCTGGGTGTGGCAGCCAGGCGCCCCCTAGGGGATGGGGAGCCTGTCAGCCCCGGGCCTGTCACTGCCTGCTGGCCCTGCTGCCACCAGCCAGGCCTCTGAAAACTTGTCAAACCATGCCCAGACTTGGGGCCAGTTTGGCCCAAAGTCTGCAAGAGACAAGTCGGGAAGAAAGATATGGGACAGAGGGAGAAAGCGAAGGGAGCAGGAGAAAGGGAAGGAAGAATAAAAAGTAGTGTTGGGCTGCAGGAGTGAGATGGAGGAATTGCAAGAAAAGAGGCAGGAAGCAGGAGAGTGAGAGAAAAGGAAAGAAGAGACATGCAGCCAGACGAGGGCTTAGTGAGAGAGGATGGGACAGAGAACAGGATGAGAAGGACATAAGGCAAGGCTAGGACAGGCAAGGACAGGCAAGGCAAGGCTAGGCTGCAGGACATGTTTTTGCTTTATAGTTTCTAGCACATTCGTCTTCAGACTAGGAGGAAAGCCATAAGACCGTATGGATTAGGCCCAAGCAAAAACCCCAGCTACTTGAGACACTTAGACTAAGCCTAAAATACCAAGATCTCTCCATAAGGATGGTTTTTATACTGTACTTCCACAATCTGCTGGCAGTACAAAAAAATAAGCTGCAGATCTCCTTAGGCTGAGTCATGGTGCTTTGGGGCAGGGACCATGCCTATCATGGGAATATTTCACAGTTTCTGCTCTGTTTTCAGTGTATGACACCAAAACACCCACCTGATGACATCCTTTCAAGAGCAAAGGCAGCAATTTGCAGAATTCCGCTTCTTAGGGGAAGTGAGAAATTGCTGAGCTGACACCAAGTCCTGCAGTGTCCCTGTCACCTGCAGAGCCACCGCATCCTCGCCACGGTAGCGGGCATTGTGACAAAGGTTCTATGTCAGCTGGGTGTGGCAGCCAGGCGCCCCCTAGGGGATGGGGAGCCTGTCAGCCCCGGGCCTGTCACTGCCTTCTGGCCCTGCTGCCACCAGCCAGGCCTCTGAAAACTTGTCAAACCATGCCCAGACTTGGGGCCAGTTTGGCCCAAAGTCTGCAAGAGACAAGTCGGGAAGAAAGATATGGGACAGAGGGAGAAAGCGAAGGGAGCAGGAGAAAGGGAAGGAAGAATAAAAAGTAGTGTTGGGCTGCAAGAGTGAGATGGAGGAATTGCAAGAAAAGAGGCAGGAAGCAGGAGAGTGAGAGAAAAGGAAAGAAGAGACATGCAGCCAGACGAGGGCTTAGTGAGAGAGGATGGGACAGAGAACAGGATGAGAAGGACATAAGGCAAGGCTAGGACAGGCAAGGACAGGCAAGGCAAGGCTAGGCTGCAGGACATGTTTTTGCTTTATAGTTTGTAGCACATTCGTCTTCAGACTAGGAGGAAAGCCATAAGACCGTATGGATTAGGCCCAAGCAAAAACCCCAGCTACTTGAGACACTTAGACTAAGCCTAAAATACCAAGATCTCTCCATAAGGATGCTTTTTATACTGTACTTCCACAATCTGCTGGCAGTACAAAAAAATAAGCTGCAGATCTCCTTAGGCTGAGTCATGGTGCTTTGGGGCAGGGACCATGCATATCATGGGAATATTTCACAGTTTCTGCTCTGTTTTCAGTGTATGACACCAAAACACCCACCTGATGACATCCTTTCAAGATCAAAGGCAGCAATTTGCAGAATTCCGCTTCTTAGGGGAAGTGAGAAATTGCTGAGCTGACACCAAGTCCTGCAGTGTCCCTGTCACCTGCAGAGCCACCGCATCCTCGCCACGGTAGCGGGCATTGTGACAAAGGTTCTATGTCAGCTGGGTGTGGCAGCCAGGCGCCCCCTAGGGGATGGGGAGCCTGTCAGCCCCGGGCCTGTCACTGCCTGCTGGCCCTGCTGCCACCAGCCAGGCCTCTGAAAACTTGTCAAACCATGCCCAGACATGGGGCCAGTTTGGCCCAAAGTCTGCAAGAGACAAGTCGGGAAGAAAGATATGGGACAGAGGGAGAAAGCGAAGGGAGCAGGAGAAAGGGAAGGAAGAATAAAAAGTAGTGTTGGGCTGCAGGAGTGAGATGGAGGAATTGCAAGAAAAGAGGCAGGAAGCAGGAGAGTGAGAGAAAAGGAAAGAAGAGACATGCAGCCAGACGAGGGCTTAGTGAGAGAGGATGGGACAGAGAACAGGATGAGAAGGACATAAGGCAAGGCTAGGACAGGCAAGGACAGGCAAGGCAAGGCTAGGCTGCAGGACATGTTTTTGCTTTATAGTTTGTAGCACATTCGTCTTCAGACTAGGAGGAAAGCCATAAGACCGTATGGATTAGGCCCAAGCAAAAACCCCAGCTACTTGAGACACTTAGACTAAGCCTAAAATACCAAGATCTCTCCATAAGGATGGTTTTTATACTGTACTTCCACAATCTGCTGGCAGTACAAAAAAATAAGCTGCAGATCTCCTTAGGCTGAGTCATGGTGCTTTGGGGCAGGGACCATGCCTATCATGGGAATATTTCACAGTTTCTGCTCTGTTTTCAGTGTATGACACCAAAACACCCACCTGATGACATCCTTTCAAGAGCAAAGGCAGCAATTTGCAGAATTCCGCTTCTTAGGGGAAGTGAGAAATTGCTGAGCTGACACCAAGTCCTGCAGTGTCCCTGTCACCTGCAGAGCCACCGCATCCTCGCCACGGTAGCGGGCATTGTGACAAAGGTTCTATGTCAGCTGGGTGTGGCAGCCAGGCGCCCCCTAGGGGATGGGAGCCTGTCAGCCCCGGGCCTGTCACTGCCTGCTGGCCCTGCTGCCACCAGCCAGGCCTCTGAAAACTTGTCAAACCATGCCCAGACTTGGGGCCAGTTTGGCCCAAAGTCTGCAAGAGACAAGTAGGGAAGAAAGATATGGGACAGAGGGAGAAAGCGAAGGGAGCAGGAGAAAGGGAAGGAAGAATAAAAAGTAGTGTTGGGCTGCAAGAGTGAGATGGAGGAATTGCAAGAAAAGAGGCAGGAAGCAGGAGAGTGAGAGAAAAGGAAAGAAGAGACATGCAGCCAGACGAGGGCTTAGTGAGAGAGGATGGGACAGAGAACAGGATGAGAAGGACATAAGGCAAGGCTAGGACAGGCAAGGACAGGCAAGGCAAGGCTAGGCTGCAGGACATGTTTTTGCTTTATAGTTTGTAGCACATTCGTCTTCAGACTAGGAGGAAAGCCATAAGACCGTATGGATTAGGCCCAAGCAAAAACCCCAGCTACTTGAGACACTTAGACTAAGCCTAAAATACCAAGATCTCTCCATAAGGATGCTTTTTATACTGTACTTCCACAATCTGCTGGCAGTACAAAAAAATAAGCTGCAGATCTCCTTAGGCTGAGTCATGGTGCTTTGGGGCAGGGACCATGCATATCATGGGAATATTTCACAGTTTCTGCTCTGTTTTCAGTGTATGACACCAAAACACCCACCTGATGACATCCTTTCAAGATCAAAGGCAGCAATTTGCAGAATTCCGCTTCTTAGGGGAAGTGAGAAATTGCTGAGCTGACACCAAGTCCTGCAGTGTCCCTGTCACCTGCAGAGCCACCGCATCCTCGCCACGGTAGCGGGCATTGTGACAAAGGTTCTATGTCAGCTGGGTGTGGCAGCCAGGCGCCCCCTAGGGGATGGGGAGCCTGTCAGCCCCGGGCCTGTCACTGCCTGCTGGCCCTGCTGCCACCAGCCAGGCCACTGAAAACTTGTCAAACCATGCCCAGACATGGGGCCAGTTTGGCCCAAAGTCTGCAAGAGACAAGTAGGGAAGAAAGATATGGGACAGAGGGAGAAAGCGAAGGGAGCATGAGAAAGGGAAGGAAGAATAAAAAGTAGTGTTGGGCTGCAGGAGTGAGATGGAGGAATTGCAAGAAAAGAGGCAGGAAGCAGGAGAGTGAGAGAAAAGGAAAGAAGAGACATGCAGCCAGACGAGGGCTTAGTGAGAGAGGATGGGACAGAGAACAGGATGAGAAGGACATAAGGCAAGGCTAGGACAGGCAAGGACAGGCAAGGCAAGGCTAGGCTGCAGGACATGTTTTTGCTTTATAGTTTCTAGCACATTCGTCTTCAGACTAGGAGGAAAGCCATAAGACCGTATGGATTAGGCCCAAGCAAAAACCCCAGCTACTTGAGACACTTAGACTAAGCCTAAAATACCAAGATCTCTCCATAAGGATGCTTTTTATACTGTACTTCCACAATCTGCTGGCAGTACAAAAAAATAAGCTGCAGATCTCCTTAGGCTGAGTCATGGTGCTTTGGGGCAGGGACCATGCCTATCATGGGAATATTTCACAGTTTCTGCTCTGTTTTCAGTGTATGACACCAAAACACCCACCTGATGACATCCTTTCAAGAGCAAAGGCAGCAATTTGCAGAATTCCGCTTCTTAGGGGAAGTGAGAAATTGCTGAGCTGACACCAAGTCCTGCAGTGTCCCTGTCACCTGCAGAGCCACCGCATCCTCGCCACGGTAGCGGGCATTGTGACAAAGGTTCTATGTCAGCTGGGTGTGGCAGCCAGGCGCCCCCTAGGGGATGGGGAGCCTGTCAGCCCCGGGCCTGTCACTGCCTGCTGGCCCTGCTGCCACCAGCCAGGCCTCTGAAAACTTGTCAAACCATGCCCAGACTTGGGGCCAGTTTGGCCCAAAGTCTGCAAGAGACAAGTCGGGAAGAAAGATATGGGACAGAGGGAGAAAGCGAAGGGAGCAGGAGAAAGGGAAGGAAGAATAAAAAGTAGTGTTGGGCTGCAGGAGTGAGATGGAGGAATTGCAAGAAAAGAGGCAGGAAGCAGGAGAGTGAGAGAAAAGGAAAGAAGAGACATGCAGCCAGACGAGGGCTTAGTGAGAGAGGATGGGACAGAGAACAGGATGAGAAGGACATAAGGCAAGGCTAGGACAGGCAAGGACAGGCAAGGCAAGGCTAGGCTGCAGGACATGTTTTTGCTTTATAGTTTCTAGCACATTCGTCTTCAGACGAGGAGGAAAGCCATAAGACCGTATGGATTAGGCCCAAGCAAAAACCCCAGCTACTTGAGACACTTAGACTAAGCCTAAAATACCAAGATCTCTCCATAAGGATGCTTTTTATACTGTACTTCCACAATCTGCTGGCAGTACAAAAAAATAAGCTGCAGATCTCCTTAGGCTGAGTCATGGTGCTTTGGGGCAGGGACCATGCCTATCATGGGAATATTTCACAGTTTCTGCTCTGTTTTCAGTGTATGACACCAAAACACCCACCTGATGACATCCTTTCAAGAGCAAAGGCAGCAATTTGCAGAATTCCGCTTCTTAGGGGAAGTGAGAAATTGCTGAGCTGACACCAAGTCCTGCAGTGTCCCTGTCACCTGCAGAGCCACCGCATCCTCGCCACGGTAGCGGGCATTGTGACAAAGGTTCTATGTCAGCTGGGTGTGGCAGCCAGGCGCCCCCTAGGGGATGGGGAGCCTGTCAGCCCCAGGCCTGTCACTGCCTGCTGGCCCTGCTGCCACCAGCCAGGCCTCTGAAAACTTGTCAAACCATGCCCAGACATGGGGCCAGTTTGGCCCAAAGTCTGCAAGAGACAAGTCGGGAAGAAAGATATGGGACAGAGGGAGAAAGCGAAGGGAGCAGGAGAAAGGGAAGGAAGAATAAAAAGTAGTGTTGGGCTGCAGGAGTGAGATGGAGGAATTGCAAGAAAAGAGGCAGGAAGCAGGAGAGTGAGAGAAAAGGAAAGAAGAGACATGCAGCCAGACGAGGGCTTAGTGAGAGAGGATGGGACAGAGAACAGGATGAGAAGGACATAAGGCAAGGCTAGGACAGGCAAGGACAGGCAAGGCAAGGCTAGGCTGCAGGACATGTTTTTGCTTTATAGTTTCTAGCACATTCGTCTTCAGACTAGGAGGAAAGCCATAAGACCGTATGGATTAGGCCCAAGCAAAAACCCCAGCTACTTGAGACACTTAGACTAAGCCTAAAATACCAAGATCTCTCCATAAGGATGCTTTTTATACTGTACTTCCACAATCTGCTGGCAGTACAAAAAAATAAGCTGCAGATCTCCTTAGGCTGAGTCATGGTGCTTTGGGGCAGGGACCATGCCTATCATGGGAATATTTCACAGTTTCTGCTCTGTTTTCAGTGTATGACACCAAAACACCCACCTGATGACATCCTTTCAAGAGCAAAGGCAGCAATTTGCAGAATTCCGCTTCTTAGGGGGAGTGAGAAATTGCTGAGCTGACACCAAGTCCTGCAGTGTCCCTGTCACCTGCAGAGCCACCGCATCCTCGCCACGGTAGCGGGCATTGTGACAAAGGTTCTATGTCAGCTGGGTGTGGCAGCCAGGCGCCCCCTAGGGGATGGGGAGCCTGTCAGCCCCGGGCCTGTCACTGCCTGCTGGCCCTGCTGCCACCAGCCAGGCCTCTGAAAACTTGTCAAACCATGCCCAGACTTGGGGCCAGTTTGGCCCAAAGTCTGCAAGAGACAAGTCGGGAAGAAAGATATGGGACAGAGGGAGAAAGCGAAGGGAGCAGGAGAAAGGGAAGGAAGAATAAAAAGTAGTGTTTGGCTGCAGGAGTGAGATGGAGGAATTGCAAGAAAAGAGGCAGGAAGCAGGAGAGTGAGAGAAAAGGAAAGAAGAGACATGCAGCCAGACGAGGGCTTAGTGAGAGAGGATGGGACAGAGAACAGGATGAGAAGGACATAAGGCAAGGCTAGGACAGGCAAGGACAGGCAAGGCAAGGCTAGGCTGCAGGACATGTTTTTGCTTTATAGTTTCTAGCACATTCGTCTTCAGACGAGGAGGAAAGCCATAAGACCGTATGGATTAGGCCCAAGCAAAAACCCCAGCTACTTGAGACACTTAGACTAAGCCTAAAATACCAAGATCTCTCCATAAGGATGCTTTTTATACTGTACTTCCACAATCTGCTGGCAGTACAAAAAAATAAGCTGCAGATCTCCTTAGGCTGAGTCATGGTGCTTTGGGGCAGGGACCATGCCTATCATGGGAATATTTCACAGTTTCTGCTCTGTTTTCAGTGTATGACACCAAAACACCCACCTGATGACATCCTTTCAAGAGCAAAGGCAGCAATTTGCAGAATTCCGCTTCTTAGGGGGAGTGAGAAATTGCTGAGCTGACACCAAGTCCTGCAGTGTCCCTGTCACCTGCAGAGCCACCGCATCCTCGCCACGGTAGCGGGCATTGTGACAAAGGTTCTATGTCAGCTGGGTGTGGCAGCCAGGCGCCCCCTAGGGGATGGGGAGCCTGTCAGCCCCGGGCCTGTCACTGCCTGCTGGCCCTGCTGCCACCAGCCAGGCCTCTGAAAACTTGTCAAACCATGCCCAGACTTGGGGCCAGTTTGGCCCAAAGTCTGCAAGAGACAAGTCGGGAAGAAAGATATGGGACAGAGGGAGAAAGCGAAGGGAGCAGGAGAAAGGGAAGGAAGAATAAAAAGTAGTGTTGGGCTGCAGGAGTGAGATGGAGGAATTGCAAGAAAAGAGGCAGGAAGCAGGAGAGTGAGAGAAAAGGAAAGAAGAGACATGCAGCCAGACGAGGGCTTAGTGAGAGAGGATGGGACAGAGAACAGGATGAGAAGGACATAAGGCAAGGCTAGGACAGGCAAGGACAGGCAAGGCAAGGCTAGGCTGCAGGACATGTTTTTGCTTTATAGTTTCTAGCACATTCGTCTTCAGACGAGGAGGAAAGCCATAAGACCGTATGGATTAGGCCCAAGCAAAAACCCCAGCTACTTGAGACACTTAGACTAAGCCTAAAATACCAAGATCTCTCCATAAGGATGCTTTTTATACTGTACTTCCACAATCTGCTGGCAGTACAAAAAAATAAGCTGCAGATCTCCTTAGGCTGAGTCATGGTGCTTTGGGGCAGGGACCATGCCTATCATGGGAATATTTCACAGTTTCTGCTCTGTTTTCAGTGTATGACACCAAAACACCCACCTGATGACATCCTTTCAAGAGCAAAGGCAGCAATTTGCAGAATTCCGCTTCTTAGGGGAAGTGAGAAATTGCTGAGCTGACACCAAGTCCTGCAGTGTCCCTGTCACCTGCAGAGCCACCGCATCCTCGCCACGGTAGCGGGCATTGTGACAAAGGTTCTATGTCAGCTGGGTGTGGCAGCCAGGCGCCCCCTAGGGGATGGGGAGCCTGTCAGCCCCGGGCCTGTCACTGCCTGCTGGCCCTGCTGCCACCAGCCAGGCCTCTGAAAACTTGTCAAACCATGCCCAGACTTGGGGCCAGTTTGGCCCAAAGTCTGCAAGAGACAAGTCGGGAAGAAAGATATGGGACAGAGGGAGAAAACGAAGGGAGCAGGAGAAAGGGAAGGAAGAATAAAAAGTAGTGTTGGGCTGCAGGAGTGAGATGGAGGAATTGCAAGAAAAGAGGCAGGAAGCAGGAGAGTGAGAGAAAAGGAAAGAAGAGACATGCAGCCAGACGAGGGCTTAGTGAGAGAGGATGGGACAGAGAACAGGATGAGAAGGACATAAGGCAAGGCTAGGACAGGCAAGGACAGGCAAGGCAAGGCTAGGCTGCAGGACATGTTTTTGCTTTATAGTTTCTAGCACATTCGTCTTCAGACTAGGAGGAAAGCCATAAGACCGTATGGATTAGGCCCAAGCAAAAACCCCAGCTACTTGAGACACTTAGACTAAGCCTAAAATACCAAGATCTCTCCATAAGGATGGTTTTTATACTGTACTTCCACAATCTGCTGGCAGTACAAAAAAATAAGCTGCAGATCTCCTTAGGCTGAGTCATGGTGCTTTGGGGCAGGGACCATGCATATCATGGGAATATTTCACAGTTTCTGCTCTGTTTTCAGTGTATGACACCAAAACACCCACCTGATGACATCCTTTCAAGAGCAAAGGCAGCAATTTGCAGAATTCCGCTTCTTAGGGAAAGTGAGAAATTGCTGAGCTGACACCAAGTCCTGCAGTGTCCCTGTCACCTGCAGAGCCACCGCATCCTCGCCACGGTAGCGGGCATTGTGACAAAGGTTCTATGTCAGCTGGGTGTGGCAGCCAGGCGCCCCCTAGGGGATGGGGAGCCTGTCAGCCCCGGGCCTGTCACTGCCTGCTGGCCCTGCTGCCACCAGCCAGGCCTCTGAAAACTTGTCAAACCATGCCCAGACTTGGGGCCAGTTTGGCCCAAAGTCTGCAAGAGACAAGTCGGGAAGAAAGATATGGGACAGAGGGAGAAAGCGAAGGGAGCAGGAGAAAGGGAAGAAGGAATAAAAAGTAGTGTTGGGCTGCAGGAGTGAGATGGAGGAATTGCAAGAAAAGAGGCAGGAAGCAGGAGAGTGAGAGAAAAGGAAAGAAGAGACATGCAGCCAGACGAGGGCTTAGTGAGAGAGGATGGGACAGAGAACAGGATGAGAAGGACATAAGGCAAGGCTAGGACAGGCAAGGACAGGCAAGGCAAGGCTAGGCTGCAGGACATGTTTTTGCTTTATAGTTTCTAGCACATTCGTCTTCAGACGAGGAGGAAAGCCATAAGACCGTATGGATTAGGCCCAAGCAAAAACCCCAGCTACTTGAGACACTTAGACTAAGCCTAAAATACCAAGATCTCTCCATAAGGATGCTTTTTATACTGTACTTCCACAATCTGCTGGCAGTACAAAAAAATAAGCTGCAGATCTCCTTAGGCTGAGTCATGGTGCTTTGGGGCAGGGACCATACATATCATGGGAATATTTCACAGTTTCTGCTCTGTTTTCAGTGTATGACACCAAAACACCCACCTGATGACATCCTTTCAAGAGCAAAGGCAGCAATTTGCAGAATTCCGCTTCTTAGGGGAAGTGAGAAATTGCTGAGCTGACACCAAGTCCTGCAGTGTCCCTGTCACCTGCAGAGCCACCGCATCCTCGCCACGGTAGCGGGCATTGTGACAAAGGTTCTATGTCAGCTGGGTGTGGCAGCCAGGCGCCCCCTAGGGGATGGGGAGCCTGTCAGCCCCGGGCCTGTCACTGCCTGCTGGCCCTGCTGCCACCAGCCAGGCCTCTGAAAACTTGTCAAACCATGCCCAGACTTGGGGCCAGTTTGGCCCAAAGTCTGCAAGAGACAAGTCGGGAAGAAAGATATGGGACAGAGGGAGAAAGCGAAGGGAGCAGGAGAAAGGGAAGGAAGAATAAAAAGTAGTGTTGGGCTGCAGGAGTGAGATGGAGGAATTGCAAGAAAAGAGGCAGGAAGCAGGAGAGTGAGAGAAAAGGAAAGAAGAGACATGCAGCCAGACGAGGGCTTAGTGAGAGAGGATGGGACAGAGAACAGGATGAGAAGGACATAAGGCAAGGCTAGGACAGGCAAGGACAGGCAAGGCAAGGCTAGGCTGCAGGACATGTTTTTGCTTTATAGTTTCTAGCACATTCGTCTTCAGACTAGGAGGAAAGCCATAAGACCGTATGGATTAGGCCCAAGCAAAAACCCCAGCTACTTGAGACACTTAGACTAAGCCTAAAATACCAAGATCTCTCCATAAGGATGGTTTTTATACTGTACTTCCACAATCTGCTGGCAGTACAAAAAAATAAGCTGCAGATCTCCTTAGGCTGAGTCATGGTGCTTTGGGGCAGGGACCATGCATATCATGGGAATATTTCACAGTTTCTGCTCTGTTTTCAGTGTATGACACCAAAACACCCACCTGATGACATCCTTTCAAGAGCAAAGGCAGCAATTTGCAGAATTCCGCTTCTTAGGGAAAGTGAGAAATTGCTGAGCTGACACCAAGTCCTGCAGTGTCCCTGTCACCTGCAGAGCCACCGCATCCTCGCCACGGTAGCGGGCATTGTGACAAAGGTTCTATGTCAGCTGGGTGTGGCAGCCAGGCGCCCCCTAGGGGATGGGGAGCCTGTCAGCCCCGGGCCTGTCACTGCCTGCTGGCCCTGCTGCCACCAGCCAGGCCTCTGAAAACTTGTCAAACCATGCCCAGACTTGGGGCCAGTTTGGCCCAAAGTCTGCAAGAGACAAGTCGGGAAGAAAGATATGGGACAGAGGGAGAAAGCGAAGGGAGCAGGAGAAAGGGAAGAAGGAATAAAAAGTAGTGTTGGGCTGCAGGAGTGAGATGGAGGAATTGCAAGAAAAGAGGCAGGAAGCAGGAGAGTGAGAGAAAAGGAAAGAAGAGACATGCAGCCAGACGAGGGCTTAGTGAGAGAGGATGGGACAGAGAACAGGATGAGAAGGACATAAGGCAAGGCTAGGACAGGCAAGGACAGGCAAGGCAAGGCTAGGCTGCAGGACATGTTTTTGCTTTATAGTTTCTAGCACATTCGTCTTCAGACGAGGAGGAAAGCCATAAGACCGTATGGATTAGGCCCAAGCAAAAACCCCAGCTACTTGAGACACTTAGACTAAGCCTAAAATACCAAGATCTCTCCATAAGGATGCTTTTTATACTGTACTTCCACAATCTGCTGGCAGTACAAAAAAATAAGCTGCAGATCTCCTTAGGCTGAGTCATGGTGCTTTGGGGCAGGGACCATACATATCATGGGAATATTTCACAGTTTCTGCTCTGTTTTCAGTGTATGACACCAAAACACCCACCTGATGACATCCTTTCAAGAGCAAAGGCAGCAATTTGCAGAATTCCGCTTCTTAGGGGAAGTGAGAAATTGCTGAGCTGACACCAAGTCCTGCAGTGTCCCTGTCACCTGCAGAGCCACCGCATCCTCGCCACGGTAGCGGGCATTGTGACAAAGGTTCTATGTCAGCTGGGTGTGGCAGCCAGGCGCCCCCTAGGGGATGGGGAGCCTGTCAGCCCCGGGCCTGTCACTGCCTGCTGGCCCTGCTGCCACCAGCCAGGCCTCTGAAAACTTGTCAAACCATGCCCAGACTTGGGGCCAGTTTGGCCCAAAGTCTGCAAGAGACAAGTCGGGAAGAAAGATATGGGACAGAGGGAGAAAGCGAAGGGAGCAGGAGAAAGGGAAGGAAGAATAAAAAGTAGTGTTGGGCTGCAGGAGTGAGATGGAGGAATTGCAAGAAAAGAGGCAGGAAGCAGGAGAGTGAGAGAAAAGGAAAGAAGAGACATGCAGCCAGACGAGGGCTTAGTGAGAGAGGATGGGACAGAGAACAGGATGAGAAGGACATAAGGCAAGGCTAGGACAGGCAAGGACAGGCAAGGCAAGGCTAGGCTGCAGGACATGTTTTTGCTTTATAGTTTGTAGCACATTCGTCTTCAGACTAGGAGGAAAGCCATAAGACCGTATGGATTAGGCCCAAGCAAAAACCCCAGCTACTTGAGACACTAAGACTAAGCCTAAAATACCAAGATCTCTCCATAAGGATGCTTTTTATACTGTACTTCCACAATCTGCTGGCAGTACAAAAAAATAAGCTGCAGATCTCCTTAGGCTGAGTCATGGTGCTTTGGGGCAGGGACCATGCATATCATGGGAATATTTCACAGTTTCTGCTCTGTTTTCAGTGTATGACACCAAAACACCCACCTGATGACATCCTTTCAAGAGCAAAGGCAGCAATTTGCAGAATTCCGCTTCTTAGGGGAAGTGAGAAATTGCTGAGCTGACACCAAGTCCTGCAGTGTCCCTGTCACCTGCAGAGCCACCGCATCCTCGCCACGGTAGCGGGCATTGTGACAAAGGTTCTATGTCAGCTGGGTGTGGCAGCCAGGCGCCCCCTAGGGGATGGGGAGCCTGTCAGCCCCGGGCCTGTCACTGCCTTCTGGCCCTGCTGCCACCAGCCAGGCCTCTGAAAACTTGTCAAACCATGCCCAGACTTGGGGCCAGTTTGGCCCAAAGTCTGCAAGAGACAAGTCGGGAAGAAAGATATGGGACAGAGGGAGAAAGCGAAGGGAGCAGGAGAAAGGGAAGGAAGAATAAAAAGTAGTGTTGGGCTGCAAGAGTGAGATGGAGGAATTGCAAGAAAAGAGGCAGGAAGCAGGAGAGTGAGAGAAAAGGAAAGAAGAGACATGCAGCCAGACGAGGGCTTAGTGAGAGAGGATGGGACAGAGAACAGGATGAGAAGGACATAAGGCAAGGCTAGGACAGGCAAGGACAGGCAAGGCAAGGCTAGGCTGCAGGACATGTTTTTGCTTTATAGTTTGTAGCACATTCGTCTTCAGACTAGGAGGAAAGCCATAAGACCGTATGGATTAGGCCCAAGCAAAAACCCCAGCTACTTGAGACACTTAGACTAAGCCTAAAATACCAAGATCTCTCCATAAGGATGCTTTTTATACTGTACTTCCACAATCTGCTGGCAGTACAAAAAAATAAGCTGCAGATCTCCTTAGGCTGAGTCATGGTGCTTTGGGGCAGGGACCATGCATATCATGGGAATATTTCACAGTTTCTGCTCTGTTTTCAGTGTATGACACCAAAACACCCACCTGATGACATCCTTTCAAGATCAAAGGCAGCAATTTGCAGAATTCCGCTTCTTAGGGGAAGTGAGAAATTGCTGAGCTGACACCAAGTCCTGCAGTGTCCCTGTCACCTGCAGAGCCACCGCATCCTCGCCACGGTAGCGGGCATTGTGACAAAGGTTCTATGTCAGCTGGGTGTGGCAGCCAGGCGCCCCCTAGGGGATGGGGAGCCTGTCAGCCCCGGGCCTGTCACTGCCTGCTGGCCCTGCTGCCACCAGCCAGGCCACTGAAAACTTGTCAAACCATGCCCAGACATGGGGCCAGTTTGGCCCAAAGTCTGCAAGAGACAAGTCGGGAAGAAAGATATGGGACAGAGGGAGAAAGCGAAGGGAGCAGGAGAAAGGGAAGGAAGAATAAAAAGTAGTGTTGGGCTGCAGGAGTGAGATGGAGGAATTGCAAGAAAAGAGGCAGGAAGCAGGAGAGTGAGAGAAAAGGAAAGAAGAGACATGCAGCCAGACGAGGGCTTAGTGAGAGAGGATGGGACAGAGAACAGGATGAGAAGGACATAAGGCAAGGCTAGGACAGGCAAGGACAGGCAAGGCAAGGCTAGGCTGCAGGACATGTTTTTGCTTTATAGTTTCTAGCACATTCGTCTTCAGACTAGGAGGAAAGCCATAAGACCGTATGGATTAGGCCCAAGCAAAAACCCCAGCTACTTGAGACACTTAGACTAAGCCTAAAATACCAAGATCTCTCCATAAGGATGGTTTTTATACTGTACTTCCACAATCTGCTGGCAGTACAAAAAAATAAGCTGCAGATCTCCTTAGGCTGAGTCATGGTGCTTTGGGGCAGGGACCATGCCTATCATGGGAATATTTCACAGTTTCTGCTCTGTTTTCAGTGTATGACACCAAAACACCCACCTGATGACATCCTTTCAAGAGCAAAGGCAGCAATTTGCAGAATTCCGCTTCTTAGGGGAAGTGAGAAATTGCTGAGCTGACACCAAGTCCTGCAGTGTCCCTGTCACCTGCAGAGCCACCGCATCCTCGCCACGGTAGCGGGCATTGTGACAAAGGTTCTATGTCAGCTGGGTGTGGCAGCCAGGCGCCCCCTAGGGGATGGGAGCCTGTCAGCCCCGGGCCTGTCACTGCCTGCTGGCCCTGCTGCCACCAGCCAGGCCTCTGAAAACTTGTCAAACCATGCCCAGACATGGGGCCAGTTTGGCCCAAAGTCTGCAAGAGACAAGTAGGGAAGAAAGATATGGGACAGAGGGAGAAAGCGAAGGGAGCATGAGAAAGGGAAGGAAGAATAAAAAGTAGTGTTGGGCTGCAGGAGTGAGATGGAGGAATTGCAAGAAAAGAGGCAGGAAGCAGGAGAGTGAGAGAAAAGGAAAGAAGAGACATGCAGCCAGACGAGGGCTTAGTGAGAGAGGATGGGACAGAGAACAGGATGAGAAGGACATAAGGCAAGGCTAGGACAGGCAAGGACAGGCAAGGCAAGGCTAGGCTGCAGGACATGTTTTTGCTTTATAGTTTCTAGCACATTCGTCTTCAGACTAGGAGGAAAGCCATAAGACCGTATGGATTAGGCCCAAGCAAAAACCCCAGCTACTTGAGACACTTAGACTAAGCCTAAAATACCAAGATCTCTCCATAAGGATGGTTTTTATACTGTACTTCCACAATCTGCTGGCAGTACAAAAAAATAAGCTGCAGATCTCCTTAGGCTGAGTCATGGTGCTTTGGGGCAGGGACCATGCCTATCATGGGAATATTTCACAGTTTCTGCTCTGTTTTCAGTGTATGACACCAAAACACCCACCTGATGACATCCTTTCAAGAGCAAAGGCAGCAATTTGCAGAATTCCGCTTCTTAGGGGAAGTGAGAAATTGCTGAGCTGACACCAAGTCCTGCAGTGTCCCTGTCACCTGCAGAGCCACCGCATCCTCGCCACGGTAGCGGGCATTGTGACAAAGGTTCTATGTCAGCTGGGTGTGGCAGCCAGGCGCCCCCTAGGGGATGGGAGCCTGTCAGCCCCGGGCCTGTCACTGCCTGCTGGCCCTGCTGCCACCAGCCAGGCCTCTGAAAACTTGTCAAACCATGCCCAGACATGGGGCCAGTTTGGCCCAAAGTCTGCAAGAGACAAGTAGGGAAGAAAGATATGGGACAGAGGGAGAAAGCGAAGGGAGCATGAGAAAGGGAAGGAAGAATAAAAAGTAGTGTTGGGCTGCAGGAGTGAGATGGAGGAATTGCAAGAAAAGAGGCAGGAAGCAGGAGAGTGAGAGAAAAGGAAAGAAGAGACATGCAGCCAGACGAGGGCTTAGTGAGAGAGGATGGGACAGAGAACAGGATGAGAAGGACATAAGGCAAGGCTAGGACAGGCAAGGACAGGCAAGGCAAGGCTAGGCTGCAGGACATGTTTTTGCTTTATAGTTTCTAGCACATTCGTCTTCAGACTAGGAGGAAAGCCATAAGACCGTATGGATTAGGCCCAAGCAAAAACCCCAGCTACTTGAGACACTTAGACTAAGCCTAAAATACCAAGATCTCTCCATAAGGATGCTTTTTATACTGTACTTCCACAATCTGCTGGCAGTACAAAAAAATAAGCTGCAGATCTCCTTAGGCTGAGTCATGGTGCTTTGGGGCAGGGACCATGCCTATCATGGGAATATTTCACAGTTTCTGCTCTGTTTTCAGTGTATGACACCAAAACACCCACCTGATGACATCCTTTCAAGAGCAAAGGCAGCAATTTGCAGAATTCCGCTTCTTAGGGGAAGTGAGAAATTGCTGAGCTGACACCAAGTCCTGCAGTGTCCCTGTCACCTGCAGAGCCACCGCATCCTCGCCACGGTAGCGGGCATTGTGACAAAGGTTCTATGTCAGCTGGGTGTGGCAGCCAGGCGCCCCCTAGGGGATGGGGAGCCTGTCAGCCCCGGGCCTGTCACTGCCTGCTGGCCCTGCTGCCACCAGCCAGGCCTCTGAAAACTTGTCAAACCATGCCCAGACTTGGGGCCAGTTTGGCCCAAAGTCTGCAAGAGACAAGTCGGGAAGAAAGATATGGGACAGAGGGAGAAAGCGAAGGGAGCAGGAGAAAGGGAAGGAAGAATAAAAAGTAGTGTTGGGCTGCAGGAGTGAGATGGAGGAATTGCAAGAAAAGAGGCAGGAAGCAGGAGAGTGAGAGAAAAGGAAAGAAGAGACATGCAGCCAGACGAGGGCTTAGTGAGAGAGGATGGGACAGAGAACAGGATGAGAAGGACATAAGGCAAGGCTAGGACAGGCAAGGACAGGCAAGGCAAGGCTAGGCTGCAGGACATGTTTTTGCTTTATAGTTTCTAGCACATTCGTCTTCAGACGAGGAGGAAAGCCATAAGACCGTATGGATTAGGCCCAAGCAAAAACCCCAGCTACTTGAGACACTTAGACTAAGCCTAAAATACCAAG
The DNA here is from genome assembly GCF_036013475.1 of Columba livia. Classification (NCBI taxonomy): domain Eukaryota; kingdom Metazoa; phylum Chordata; class Aves; order Columbiformes; family Columbidae; genus Columba; species Columba livia. The sequence goes on along the minus strand of NW_027043007.1, from coordinate 3,426,096 downwards.
ATCTCTCCATAAGGATGCTTTTTATACTGTACTTCCACAATCTGCTGGCAGTACAAAAAAATAAGCTGCAGATCTCCTTAGGCTGAGTCATGGTGCTTTGGGGCAGGGACCATGCCTATCATGGGAATATTTCACAGTTTCTGCTCTGTTTTCAGTGTATGACACCAAAACACCCAATGATGACATCCTTTCAAGAGCAAAGGCAGCAATTTGCAGAATTCCGCTTCTTAGGGGAAGTGAGAAATTGCTGAGCTGACACCAAGTCCTGCAGTGTCCCTGTCACCTGCAGAGCCACCGCATCCTCGCCACGGTAGCGGGCATTGTGACAAAGGTTCTATGTCAGCTGGGTGTGGCAGCCAGGCGCCCCCTAGGGGATGGGGAGCCTGTCAGCCCCGGGCCTGTCACTGCCTGCTGGCCCTGCTGCCACCAGCCAGGCCTCTGAAAACTTGTCAAACCATGCCCAGACATGGGGCCAGTTTGGCCCAAAGTCTGCAAGAGACAAGTCGGGAAGAAAGATATGGGACAGAGGGAGAAAGCGAAGGGAGCATGAGAAAGGGAAGGAAGAATAAAAAGTAGTGTTGGGCTGCAGGAGTGAGATGGAGGAATTGCAAGAAAAGAGGCAGGAAGCAGGAGAGTGAGAGAAAAGGAAAGAAGAGACATGCAGCCAGACGAGGGCTTAGTGAGAGAGGATGGGACAGAGAACAGGATGAGAAGGACATAAGGCAAGGCTAGGACAGGCAAGGACAGGCAAGGCAAGGCTAGGCTGCAGGACATGTTTTTGCTTTATAGTTTCTAGCACATTCGTCTTCAGACTAGGAGGAAAGCCATAAGACCGTATGGATTAGGCCCAAGCAAAAACCCCAGCTACTTGAGACACTTAGACTAAGCCTAAAATACCAAGATCTCTCCATAAGGATGGTTTTTATACTGTACTTCCACAATCTGCTGGCAGTACAAAAAAATAAGCTGCAGATCTCCTTAGGCTGAGTCATGGTGCTTTGGGGCAGGGACCATGCCTATCATGGGAATATTTCACAGTTTCTGCTCTGTTTTCAGTGTATGACACCAAAACACCCACCTGATGACATCCTTTCAAGAGCAAAGGCAGCAATTTGCAGAATTCCGCTTCTTAGGGGAAGTGAGAAATTGCTGAGCTGACACCAAGTCCTGCAGTGTCCCTGTCACCTGCAGAGCCACCGCATCCTCGCCACGGTAGCGGGCATTGTGACAAAGGTTCTATGTCAGCTGGGTGTGGCAGCCAGGCGCCCCCTAGGGGATGGGGAGCCTGTCAGCCCCGGGCCTGTCACTGCCTGCTGGCCCTGCTGCCACCAGCCAGGCCTCTGAAAACTTGTCAAACCATGCCCAGACTTGGGGCCAGTTTGGCCCAAAGTCTGCAAGAGACAAGTCGGGAAGAAAGATATGGGACAGAGGGAGAAAGCGAAGGGAGCAGGAGAAAGGGAAGGAAGAATAAAAAGTAGTGTTGGGCTGCAGGAGTGAGATGGAGGAATTGCAAGAAAAGAGGCAGGAAGCAGGAGAGTGAGAGAAAAGGAAAGAAGAGACATGCAGCCAGACGAGGGCTTAGTGAGAGAGGATGGGACAGAGAACAGGATGAGAAGGACATAAGGCAAGGCTAGGATAGGCAAGGACAGGCAAGGCAAGGCTAGGCTGCAGGACATGTTTTTGCTTTATAGTTTCTAGCACATTCGTCTTCAGACTAGGAGGAAAGCCATAAGACCGTATGGATTAGGCCCAAGCAAAAACCCCAGCTACTTGAGACACTTAGACTAAGCCTAAAATACCAAGATCTCTCCATAAGGATGCTTTTTATACTGTACTTCCACAATCTGCTGGCAGTACAAAAAAATAAGCTGCAGATCTCCTTAGGCTGAGTCATGGTGCTTTGGGGCAGGGACCATGCCTATCACCGGAATATTTCACAGTTTCTGCTCTGTTTTCAGTGTATGACACCAAAACACCCACCTGATGACATCCTTTCAAGAGCAAAGGCAGCAATTTGCAGAATTCCGCTTCTTAGGGGAAGTGAGAAATTGCTGAGCTGACACCAAGTCCTGCAGTGTCCCTGTCACCTGCAGAGCCACTGCATCCTCGCCACGGTAGCGGGCATTGTGACAAAGGTTCTATGTCAGCTGGGTGTGGCAGCCAGGCGCCCCCTAGGGGATGGGGAGCCTGTCAGCCCCGGGCCTGTCACTGCCTGCTGGCCCTGCTGCCACCAGCCAGGCCTCTGAAAACTTGTCAAACCATGCCCAGACTTGGGGCCAGTTTGGCCCAAAGTCTGCAAGAGACAAGTCGGGAAGAAAGATATGGGACAGAGGGAGAAAGCGAAGGGAGCAGGAGAAAGGGAAGGAAGAATAAAAAGTAGTGTTGGGCTGCAGGAGTGAGATGGAGGAATTGCAAGAAAAGAGGCAGGAAGCAGGAGAGTGAGAGAAAAGGAAAGAAGAGACATGCAGCCAGACGAGGGCCTAGTGAGAGAGGATGGGACAGAGAACAGGATGAGAAGGACATAAGGCAAGGCTAGGACAGGCAAGGACAGGCAAGGCAAGGCTAGGCTGCAGGACATGTTTTTGCTTTATAGTTTGTAGCACATTCGTCTTCAGACAAGGAGGAAAGCCATAAGAACGTATGGATTAGGCCCAAGCAAAAACCCCAGCTACTTGAGACACTTAGACTAAGCCTAAAATACCAAGATCTCTCCGTAAGGATGCTTTTTATACTGTACTTCCACAATCTGCTGGCAGTACAAAAAAATAAGCTGCAGATCTCCTTAGGCTGAGTCATGGTGCTTTGGGGCAGGGACCATGCATATCATGGGAATATTTCACAGTTTCTGCTCTGTTTTCAGTGTATGACACCAAAACACCCACCTGATGACATCCTTTCAAGAGCAAAGGCAGCAATTTGCAGAATTCCGCTTCTTAGGGGAAGTGAGAAATTGCTGAGCTGACACCAAGTCCTGCAGTGTCCCTGTCACCTGCAGAGCCACCGCATCCTCGCCACGGTAGCGGGCATTGTGACAAAGGTTCTATGTCAGCTGGGTGTGGCAGCCAGGCGCCCCCTAGGGGATGGGGAGCCCGTCAGCCCCGGGCCTGTCACTGCCTGCTGGCCCTGCTGCCACCAGCCAGGCCTCTGAAAACTTGTCAAACCATGCCCAGACTTGGGGCCAGTTTGGCCCAAAGTCTGCAAGAGACAAGTCGGGAAGAAAGATATGGGACAGAGGGAGAAAGCGAAGGGAGCAGGAGAAAGGGAAGGAAGAATAAAAAGTAGTGTTGGGCTGCAGGAGTGAGATGGAGGAATTGCAAGAAAAGAGGCAGGAAGCAGGAGAGTGAGAGAAAAGGAAAGAAGAGACATGCAGCCAGACGAGGGCTTAGTGAGAGAGGATGGGACAGAGAACAGGATGAGAAGGACATAAGGCAAGGCTAGGACAGGCAAGGACAGGCAAGGCAAGGCTAGGCTGCAGGACATGTTTTTGCTTTATAGTTTCTAGCACATTCGTCTTCAGACTAGGAGGAAAGCCATAAGACCGTATGGATTAGGCCCAAGCAAAAACCCCAGCTACTTGAGACACTTAGACTAAGCCTAAAATACCAAGATCTCTCCGTAAGGATGCTTTTTATACTGTACTTCCACAATCTGCTGGCAGTACAAAAAAATAAGCTGCAGATCTCCTTAGGCTGAGTCATGGTGCTTTGGGGCAGGGACCATGCATATCACCGGAATATTTCACAGTTTCTGCTCTGTTTTCAGTGTATGACACCAAAACACCCACCTGATGACATCCTTTCAAGAGCAAAGGCAGCAATTTGCAGAATTCCGCTTCTTAGGGGAAGTGAGAAATTGCTGAGCTGACACCAAGTCCTGCAGTGTCCCTGTCACCTGCAGAGCCACCGCATCCTCGCCACGGTAGCGGGCATTGTGACAAAGGTTCTATGTCAGCTGGGTGTGGCAGCCAGGCGCCCCCTAGGGGATGGGGAGCCTGTCAGCCCCGGGCCTGTCACTGCCTGCTGGCCCTGCTGCCACCAGCCAGGCCTCTGAAAACTTGTCAAACCATGCCCAGACTTGGGGCCAGTTTGGCCCAAAGTCTGCAAGAGACAAGTCGGGAAGAAAGATATGGGACAGAGGGAGAAAGCGAAGGGAGCAGGAGAAAGGGAAGGAAGAATAAAAAGTAGTGTTGGGCTGCAGGAGTGAGATGGAGGAATTGCAAGAAAAGAGGCAGGAAGCAGGAGAGTGAGAGAAAAGGAAAGAAGAGACATGCAGCCAGACGAGGGCTTAGTGAGAGAGGATGGGACAGAGAACAGGATGAGAAGGACATAAGGCAAGGCTAGGACAGGCAAGGACAGGCAAGGCAAGGCTAGGCTGCAGGACATGTTTTTGCTTTATAGTTTCTAGCACATTCGTCTTCAGACGAGGAGGAAAGCCATAAGACCGTATGGATTAGGCCCAAGCAAAAACCCCAGCTACTTGAGACACTTAGACTAAGCCTAAAATACCAAGATCTCTCCATAAGGATGCTTTTTATACTGTACATCCACAATCTGCTGGCAGTACAAAAAAATAAGCTGCAGATCTCCTTAGGCTGAGTCATGGTGCTTTGGGGCAGGGACCATGCATATCATGGGAATATTTCACAGTTTCTGCTCTGTTTTCAGTGTATGACACCAAAACACCCACCTGATGACATCCTTTCAAGAGCAAAGGCAGCAATTTGCAGAATTCCGCTTCTTAGGGTGTCGGGGATTGGCTCAAGGAGCACGGACATGAGTCCATCAAGCAACTGTACGAGCAGAGCCCATTTTAGTTGACATAAGTAGGCCTTAGTTAGCTTGTCTATTAGGCCGTGGGAAAGGGGGGAACGGAAAAGTACTAACTAAGGCAGGGTCAGGATATTTTTGAAGAGATAAGAGTCAGAAGAATGTGGGATGCGCATAGCTAGCTAAACCCAAGTAGGTGGAGTAAGTAAATGTGCTTAGCCTATTAGATAGAGACAAGTATGCATAATTATGGTATTTGGTATAAATGCACGCCATCTCGGGCAATAAAGTTGAGGTATGCTTATCACTCATATTGGGTCGACCGCATTCCTTCCTCCGTCCGCTCGGGTCTGGAACTCTGATGGAATTTTTCTCTCGGCAATTGGCGCCCGAACCGGCGATCCGAAGCGGCGGATAGAAGCAAAAGGCACCGGGAGAGCAGCGACCGGCGGGCAAGATCGACCGAACACTTTGCTGCGGTGTGTCGTCTCCGAAGCCTGAACCGACTGAAGTTCGCCAGTGCTGGGCTACAGGAAACAAGGGCTGCAAGAGGTCTCTTAATTTAGCAAGAGGTACCGTACTATAATGATGAATAACGGAGAAATAGATTAAAAATGATGAATAACGGAGAAATAGATTAAAAATGATGAATAACGGAGAAATAGATAACAGAGAAACGGATTAAAAGTGATAGATAATAGAGAAATGGATTAAAAGTGATAGATAACAGAGAAACGGATTAAAAGTGATAAATAACAGAGAAACGGGTTAAAAGTGATAAATAACAGAGAAACGGGTTAAAAGTGATAAATAACGGAGAAACGGATTAAAAGTGATGAATAACGGAGAAACGGGTTAAAATGATGAATAACAGAGAAATGGATTTAGAAGTAGCCCTAGATTTATTACAAAGCTTTTTAGAAAAGCGAGGGGTTAATCATAGTTGCGTTAAACAGCTAGCTGGTCTAGTAGCAACGGGGAAAACTAAGGGGTGTTTTCAGGATCCTGATTTATTGTTTGATGAAGGAGAATGGAGAAAATTGGGGGATGTGTTGTGGGATATGATCATAGACGAGGATAAAACAGCTAAGAAACTGATGAAACCGTGGAGGGAAGTAATTAATAATATTAAGCGTCATAAAGTGAAAAAGAATTTAGCCGCGGTAGCTTCACAGAAACTCGGCAAAATGGAGCCTTCCGCTCCGCCGATGGAAACGGGCATATTTGCGTTATCAGCGAAGAACCTTAAAAGACTATTAACTTGGTGCAGAGGCAATAGGTATCCTGCTGACCTGTCAGAAGTTTTTCAAATAGAGACTTGGAAAAAGATGGGAACTGTGTTGTGGAAGGCAATTAGTCACCGCGAAAAATATATTCTCGGCCTTGTAACCATCTGGAAACTGATAAATACTACAGTGAAGCAATTAAAACCTGAAAAGACTGTTACGAGCATTAGTGACTCAAAACTTGAACTTTGGGTGAGAACAGCAAGTCCAGAGGATTGGTGTCAGACAACTTACTCAAAGAACCTGTGAAAGCTGAGAATGCTAAAGTCGTAAACACGTGTACTATCAGTTCTTTTACCAATTTTACCAATCTGCTTTTCCTGCATTTTAACCCTCTAACTTCCACGAGAGAACAGAAGAAGTCACTGAAAATAGAACTGGACAACAGAACTGTGTGACAGATTAGATCAGTTAACAGCAAGTGAATCTGACAGTCGGCAATGTGGTCATGATAATCGTGACGGGAAAGGGGGTGCTTCTGGGGACTCAGGGTATAAAACTTAGAAGTTAAGGAAGCACTGGTGTTGAAATTAGCAGTAGAGAATTCTAAAGTTTGCTATCAACATGTTATTTGCGAGTTTTACAGTGCATATTATGTGCTGCTGTTTATTGCCTCTCTGAAAGTCAAGCAGCTTGTCAGGAATGTGAGTTAATTGTTTTACTGGTTGTTGTTAGAATTGTTTCTTTGTGGTATAAGTGCACCGTAAAACTTTCTCTCCACTTTTCCCACTCACGCTGCAAGCAGCCCTGTGCTTTTCTGTGGGGTCAGAAATTACTGTTTTCAGTCGTGTTCATAAAAAATCGGTTTTGGGAGGTGTTTCAAAACATAGGGAAGCACTTGGAAATATGAGGAAAGAAGATCTTGTAAAATATTGTAATTAATGGTGGCTGCTGTATAAGTTAAATGATTGGGAAAAGTGTCCGGGGAATAGAATCTTGAAGTATAACACCTTATTGCAATTAATGTTGTTTTTAGGGTGAGAAGAGTAAGACAAAATAAATCCCTACAAGAGATCATTAAATCATTTCAGACAGCTGAGAGAGAGTTAACTGATAACACGCAGGTCACAGTAAACTTGCCGAAGTCTGCACAATGTTTTCCTTATTAGCCTGTTTTCTTTGTGGGTATCTGTTTAAGCACGTTGCAATTTTGGTAGGTCTTTGTTATATGGTACATTAAGTTCACAGACTGTTAAATCATGAGAATCGGTTGACTCAAAAGGTGCGTTTTGTGATAGTACAAAAAGATCATGAGTAATTTAGTTCCTTACTGCGTGAACGTGATGTTAAGATTTTATGTGTAGTAGCTGTTTTATTTTTTTTTTTTTTCTAGCGTACTAGCTTTATTCCAATATCCAGACTTGCGCAACTCTGTGACAGGCTGTCTCTCATCTCGGTGCACTAAATTTGGCCTTTTTGTATGCACATCAAGTGAAGAATCATGGTTTTAGAATAACAGTTGTAGCGCACCAGATGAGACACTATAAAAAAAAAAAAAAAAAAAAAAAAAAAGGCCTTGCCCAGTCCAGCTTGCTGCGGGGGGGGCGGATGCCAAATGGGGCTCCAGCGCACACTGACCCATTTTGTCAGGGAGACCCAGAGGTATCTCCACCTGGCTGAGCAGTGAGCAGTTCAAGGTGCAATGCAAAAAATTGAGATATTGTCTTAAATTGGTGTAAGTGTGATCCATCTGCTTATTTGAACTTGGTATATGGTTTTCGTATCTGAGCTCAGTATTTTAGTTTGCATATTCATATTCGGTACCCAAAGAATCTTGTTTGGGGAGATAATTACAAAACGGGAACCGGTTCCACTGCTAAAATTCCACCTTGCTCCCCCTTAGGATGCATCCTTACACATTAAAGTAATCGCTTATATTGTTAGAAAAGCATTTAAATTGTTAAAATACTATGATAGATGTGAACTTGGGGTATTGTATGAAGTTATGAAGTTGTATTTAAAGGTTGCTGGAATGTGAACTGATTTGGATCTAGGACAATAGAATAATGGATTTATGTTTATCATACTGGTTTATACTGTTTTTTGACATCTCTAAATTGTAAAAGGTAAATGGAGCTAAGGAATGTGACTATTGCTGAGCTACTTGAAATTGCATATAAAGTGTATTATGGCTGGAATGAAATGGGAAAACAAAAGAGCAAAATATCCCAGGCCTATGTGCAGCTCATTGTAACTGAGAAGTTTCCCAGAGCCTCCTACTTCGTACCAGCCAGTATGCCAGCTGCGTGACCTTGGTTATATCTACACTGCACAGAAAGAAAAAACAACTGGAAAAACCTGGCTGCCTGCTTTTAAAGCAGAGAAAGGGGGGTTCTCTCTCCCCCCACTGCAGCGATGTAACACTGAATGGAGCAGTCCGAGGGTGAAGTTTAAAGGCATCCTGAGCAGACCCGTAGTTCTAATGAAACTGGACAATTAAACCAAAAATTTGTTGATGGACTTATCCTATGGTAATTAATTGTACGAGACTTCTTAGTAAATTCACCATGCTAGAGACAACGAAAGAAAGGCCGTTTTTTGAGACAAACGGAATGCCAGATTTGGAACAAAGTTTTAATACATGAATTCTTGTATTTGCCCAAAAGTCCTATACCTCTCTTGGGTCAGGATTTGTTAAGTAAATTGTAAGCTCAAATAACGTTTTCTGAGAATTCTGTTTAGTTGCATATCCTACAAGAAGGTGCTTGGATGGTGCAGATCTGCTTGTGCATGTGAGAAATCTTCAAGGAACTTAGCAGCCAATGTTTTTGATAAAGCAAATACTACACTGAGAAATCTGAAACAGGACTTCAATCCGGTAAGGGAAAACAATATCCAATAAATATGACAGCCAAAATGGAGTTAGAAACTTTGAGGAATGAATTTATAACAGCTTTACAGGATGACTGCATTTGATTGGACTTACAGATTTGTCTATGAAACAACCTGTGGCTATTGTGGGACAGTATGATGAGAATGCTAACAGACTAATATACCAATTGTCACTCTGATCAAGAAAATGCAGGGAATGAATTTAAGGCCATGATCCTTTTGTCATATATGTACCATTTGCGAAATTTAAGGAGCCTCTGAATTTGATTTGCGATTTTGAGTATGTAGTCAAGATCCAACACACGTATCTGATTCTGAACTGTGTTTTTGTTTTGTTTTGTTTGTTTTGTTTTGTTTTTTAAACAAAAAGGGGAATTGTCAAAAGGATTGTATGTGATGAATCACTTGTATCTAAGTGGTACAGCCTAAATTTGCCCTGTGATGAAACACTTTGTAACTATGACCCAAAACCATGCTAAATCAGAAAGAACCTGCATTAGTTATGGTCAAATCACTAGTTAACGTTCAATGGAAAAGTCCATACCAATTGATAACCTGGGGGAGAGGTTATGCTTATGTTTTTACAGATCAAGAGCTGCAATGGTTGCCAGCACGAAACGTGAAACCTGTGTTATCTTCCTGACAATGATTGTTGCAGCTGCTGTGTTTTGGATGCCTGCGCAGACAGGGACTAGCATGTGGATTACTTTGGCCAACATGACTGACCATCTGTGTGCCTGGCTGCGATGTCTCTGGAAAAAACGTTCCACACATGCTTGGTTGGTGTCTTCCTTGATGACTACAGCAGCATCACACGACTGTTTCAAATAGTGGTTGATGCAGAGGCATTGCAACGAACTGTAATAATACTAACACGGCACTTTGGATTAATTGCCACCTGGAAGCAGACATCGAACCACAGGAACTGGAATTGATGGCATCTATGCCCATGGACACTTGTATCCAGCCGGTTTGTGAAAAGTGTCAGAACAGTATACAAGAACATGAATGGACAAAACTACAAAATGTTAATGCTACCCTTGGTGACTACAGAAATGAAACTCGACGGTGTAATGCTTCACAGAAGAATGCAAGGGATGTCATTGACAGCGACCCTAAAACCTCCTGTATGGTGTATTCTTGATCTGTGAAGATAGAGCCTGACCAGGAATTCCTTCTAATGCTGTTGGAGGACTGTGTATTTTGGGACTATTAACTCTCTTAACGCCAAATGTATCTATGATAATAGATCACAGAAGAGCAAGACGAGAAAAACACCTTTTGCGTGTATATGAGTCAAAATGTGATGATAATGTAGATTATTGAGGATCAGGGTTAAGGGTTTTAGGATCTCTTGTATCTAGTGTTGGCACAACTAAAGCTTTAAATACTTTAGAAAAATTAGGATGCTGGCTAGTTAAGCAAATAAACAGAACTTCTAAGGCTTTAAGTGGACTTTTGTTAGATGTAGATTCTGTAAGACATGCTACACTGCAGAATACAGTCACAGGAGACTTTTGTTATTAGCCCATGGCCATGGATGTGAGGAATTTGACGGAATGTGCTGTATGGATTTACAGAATAAGTCGAGATCCATCCACGAGGAGATTAAACAACTTACGGACCACTCACAGAAGATCAGAGAGGATGTAGGCCTCTTTGGCTTAGAGGGCCTCATGAACTGGTTTGGACTAGGAGGATGGGTAAAAGGGCTTTTGCAGAGTGCTCTGGCTCTCTTAATCATAGTAGTAGTTGCATTAATATGCTTGAGTTGTGCTATATCATGTATTAAGAAGATTTTAGAGCAGACACTTGGGCAGGCTCTGCTCATTAATAAAAGAAAAGGGGGGAGATGTCGGGGATTGGCTCAAGGAGCACGGACATGAGTCCATCAAGCAACTGTACGAGCAGAGCCCATTTTAGTTGACATAAGTAGGCCTTAGTTAGCTTGTCTATTAGGCCGTGGGAAAGGGGGGAACGGAAAAGTACTAACTAAGGCAGGGTCAGGATATTTTTGAAGAGATAAGAGTCAGAAGAATGTGGGATGCGCATAGCTAGCTAAACCCAAGTAGGTGGAGTAAGTAAATGTGCTTAGCCTATTAGATAGAGACAAGTATGCATAATTATGGTATTTGGTATAAATGCACGCCATCTCGGGCAATAAAGTTGAGGTATGCTTATCACTCATATTGGGTCGACCGCATTCCTTCCTCCGTCCGCTCGGGTCTGGAACTCTGATGGAATTTTTCTCTCGGCATTAGGGGAAGTGAGAAATTGCTGAGCTGACACCAAGTCCTGCAGTGTCCCTGTCACCTGCAGAGCCACCGCATCCTCGCCACGGTAGCGGGCATTGTGACAAAGGTTCTATGTCAGCTGGGTGTGGCAGCCAGGCGCCCCCTAGGGGATGGGGAGCCTGTCAGCCCCGGGCCTGTCACTGCCTGCTGGCCCTGCTGCCACCAGCCAGGCCTCTGAAAACTTGTCAAACCATGCCCAGACTTGGGGCCAGTTTGGCCCAAAGTCTGCAAGAGTCAAGTCGGGAAGAAAGATATGGGACAGAGGGAGAAAGCGAAGGGAGCAGGAGAAAGGGAAGGAAGAATAAAAAGTAGTGTTGGGCTGCAGGAGTGAGATGGAGGAATTGCAAGAAAAGAGGCAGGAAGCAGGAGAGTGAGAGAAAAGGAAAGAAGAGACATGCAGCCAGACGAGGGCTTAGTGAGAGAGGATGGGACAGAGAACAGGATGAGAAGGACATAAGGCAAGGCTAGGACAGGCAAGGACAGGCAAGGCAAGGCTAGGCTGCAGGACATGTTTTTGCTTTTTAGTTTCTAGCACATTCGTCTTCAGACGAGGAGGAAAGCCATAAGACCGTATGGATTAGGCCCAAGCAAAAACCCCAGCTACTTGAGACACTTAGACTAAGCCTAAAATACCAAGATCTCTCCATAAGGATGCTTTTTATACTATACTTCCACAATCTGCTGGCAGTACAAAAAAATAAGTTGCAGATCTCCTTAGGCTGAGTCATGGTGCTTTGGGGCAGGGACCATGCATATCACGGGAATATTTCACAGTTTCTGCTCTGTTTTCAGTGTATGACACCAAAACACCCACCTGATGACATCCTTTCAAGAGCAAAGGCAGCAATTTGCAGAATTCCGCTTCTTAGGGGAAGTGAGAAATTGCTGAGCTGACACCAAGTCCTGCAGTGTCCCTGTCACCTGCAGAGCCACCGCATCCTCGCCACGGTAGCGGGCATTGTGACAAAGGTTCTATGTCAGCTGGGTGTGGCAGCCAGGCGCCCCCTAGGGGATGGGGAGCCTGTCAGCCCCGGGCCTGTCACTGCCTGCTGGCCCTGCTGCCACCAGCCAGGCCTCTGAAAACTTGTCAAACCATGCCCAGACTTGGGGCCAGTTTGGCCCAAAGTCTGCAAGAGACAAGTCGGGAAGAAAGATATGGGACAGAGGGAGAAAGCGAAGGGAGCAGGAGAAAGGGAAGGAAGAATAAAAAGTAGTGTTGGGCTGCAGGAGTGAGATGGAGGAATTGCAAGAAAAGAGGCAGGAAGCAGGAGAGTGAGAGAAAAGGAAAGAAGAGACATGCAGCCAGACGAGGGCTTAGTGAGAGAGGATGGGACAGAGAACAGGATGAGAAGGACATAAGGCAAGGCTAGGACAGGCAAGGACAGGCAAGGCAAGGCTAGGCTGCAGGACATGTTTTTGCTTTATAGTTTCTAGCACATTCGTCTTCAGACGAGGAGGAAAGCCATAAGACCGTATGGATTAGGCCCAAGCAAAAACCCCAGCTACTTGAGACACTTAGACTAAGCCTAAAATACCAAGATCTCTCCGTAAGGATGCTTTTTATACTGTACTTCCACAATCTGCTGGCAGTACAAAAAAATAAGCTGCAGATCTCCTTAGGCTGAGTCATGGTGCTTTGGGGCAGGGACCATGCCTATCATGGGAATATTTCACAGTTTCTGCTCTGTTTTCAGTGTATGACACCAAAACACCCACCTGATGACATCCTTTCAAGAGCAAAGGCAGCAATTTGCAGAATTCCGCTTCTTAGGGGAAGTGAGAAATTGCTGAGCTGACACCAAGTCCTGCAGTGTCCCTGTCACCTGCAGAGCCACCGCATCCTCGCCACGGTAGCGGGCATTGTGACAAAGGTTCTATGTCAGCTGGGTGTGGCAGCCAGGCGCCCCCTAGGGGATGGGGAGCCTGTCAGCCCCGGGCCTGTCACTGCCTGCTGGCCCTGCTGCCACCAGCCAGGCCTCTGAAAACTTGTCAAACCATGCCCAGACTTGGGGCCAGTTTGGCCCAAAGTCTGCAAGAGACAAGTCGGGAAGAAAGATATGGGACAGAGGGAGAAAGCGAAGGGAGCAGGAGAAAGGGAAGGAAGAATAAAAAGTAGTGTTGGGCTGCAGGAGTGAGATGGAGGAATTGCAAGAAAAGAGGCAGGAAGCAGGAGAGTGAGAGAAAAGGAAAGAAGAGACATGCAGCCAGACGAGGGCCTAGTGAGAGAGGATGGGACAGAGAACAGGATGAGAAGGACATAAGGCAAGGCTAGGACAGGCAAGGACAGGCAAGGCAAGGCTAGGCTGCAGGACATGTTTTTGCTTTATAGTTTCTAGCACATTCGTCTTCAGACGAGGAGGAAAGCCATAAGACCGTATGGATTAGGCCCAAGCAAAAACCCCAGCTACTTGAGACACTTAGACTAAGCCTAAAATACCAAGATCTCTCCATAAGGATGCTTTTTATACTGTACTTCCACAATCTGCTGGCAGTACAAAAAAATAAGCTGCAGATCTCCTTAGGCTGAGTCATGGTGCTTTGGGGCAGGGACCATGCCTATCATGGGAATATTTCACAGTTTCTGCTCTGTTTTCAGTGTATGACACCAAAACACCCACCTGATGACATCCTTTCAAGAGCAAAGGCAGCAATTTGCAGAATTCCGCTTCTTAGGGGAAGTGAGAAATTGCTGAGCTGACACCAAGTCCTGCAGTGTCCCTGTCACCTGCAGAGCCACCGCATCCTCGCCACGGTAGCGGGCATTGTGACAAAGGTTCTATGTCAGCTGGGTGTGGCAGCCAGGCGCCCCCTAGGGGATGGGGAGCCTGTCAGCCCCGGGCCTGTCACTGCCTGCTGGCCCTGCTGCCACCAGCCAGGCCTCTGAAAACTTGTCAAACCATGCCCAGACTTGGGGCCAGTTTGGCCCAAAGTCTGCAAGAGACAAGTCGGGAAGAAAGATATGGGACAGAGGGAGAAAGCGAAGGGAGCAGGAGAAAGGGAAGGAAGAATAAAAAGTAGTGTTGGGCTGCAGGAGTGAGATGGAGGAATTGCAAGAAAAGAGGCAGGAAGCAGGAGAGTGAGAGAAAAGGAAAGAAGAGACATGCAGCCAGACGAGGGGTTAGTGAGAGAGGATGGGACAGAGAACAGGATGAGAAGGACATAAGGCAAGGCTAGGACAGGCAAGGACAGGCAAGGCAAGGCTAGGCTGCAGGACATGTTTTTGCTTTATAGTTTCTAGCACATTCGTCTTCAGACGAGGAGGAAAGCCATAAGACCGTATGGATTAGGCCCAAGCAAAAACCCCAGCTACTTGAGATACTTAGACTAAGCCTAAAATACCAAGATCTCTCCATAAGGATGCTTTTTATACTGTACTTCCACAATCTGCTGGCAGTACAAAAAAATAAGCTGCAGATCTCCTTAGGCTGAGTCATGGTGCTTTGGGGCAGGGACCATGCATATCATGGGAATATTTCACAGTTTCTGCTCTGTTTTCAGTGTATGACACCAAAACACCCACCTGATGACATCCTTTCAAGAGCAAAGGCAGCAATTTGCAGAATTCCGCTTCTTAGGGGAAGTGAGAAATTGCTGAGCTGACACCAAGTCCTGCAGTGTCCCTGTCACCTGCAGAGCCACCGCATCCTCGCCACGGTAGCGGGCATTGTGACAAAGGTTCTATGTCAGCTGGGTGTGGCAGCCAGGCGCCCCCTAGGGGATGGGGAGCCCGTCAGCCCCGGGCCTGTCACTGCCTGCTGGCCCTGCTGCCACCAGCCAGGCCTCTGAAAACTTGTCAAACCATGCCCAGACTTGGGGCCAGTTTGGCCCAAAGTCTCCAAGAGACAAGTCGGGAAGAAAGATATGGGACAGAGGGAGAAAGCGAAGGGAGCAGGAGAAAGGGAAGGAAGAATAAAAAGTAGTGTTGGGCTGCAGGAGTGAGATGGAGGAATTGCAAGAAAAGAGGCAGGAAGCAGGAGAGTGAGAGAAAAGGAAAGAAGAGACATGCAGCCAGACGAGGGCTTAGTGAGAGAGGATGGGACAGAGAACAGGATGAGAAGGACATAAGGCAAGGCTAGGACAGGCAAGGACAGGCAAGGCAAGGCTAGGCTGCAGGACATGTTTTTGCTTTATAGTTTCTAGCACATTCGTCTTCAGACTAGGAGGAAAGCCATAAGACCGTATGGATTAGGCCCAAGCAAAAACCCCAGCTACTTGAGACACTTAGACTAAGCCTAAAATACCAAGATCTCTCCGTAAGGATGCTTTTTATACTGTACTTCCACAATCTGCTGGCAGTACAAAAAAATAAGCTGCAGATCTCCTTAGGCTGAGTCATGGTGCTTTGGGGCAGGGACCATGCCTATCATGGGAATATTTCACAGTTTCTGCTCTGTTTTCAGTGTATGACACCAAAACACCCACCTGATGACATCCTTTCAAGAGCAAAGGCAGCAATTTGCAGAATTCCGCTTCTTAGGGGAAGTGAGAAATTGCTGAGCTGACACCAAGTCCTGCAGTGTCCCTGTCACCTGCAGAGCCACCGCATCCTCGCCACGGTAGCGGGCATTGTGACAAAGGTTCTATGTCAGCTGGGTGTGGCAGCCAGGCGCCCCCTAGGGGATGGGGAGCCTGTCAGCCCCGGGCCTGTCACTGCCTGCTGGCCCTGCTGCCACCAGCCAGGCCTCTGAAAACTTGTCAAACCATGCCCAGACTTGGGGCCAGTTTGGCCCAAAGTCTGCAAGAGACAAGTCGGGAAGAAAGATATGGGACAGAGGGAGAAAGCGAAGGGAGCAGGAGAAAGGGAAGGAAGAATAAAAAGTAGTGTTGGGCTGCAGGAGTGAGATGGAGGAATTGCAAGAAAAGAGGCAGGAAGCAGGAGAGTGAGAGAAAAGGAAAGAAGAGACATGCAGCCAGACGAGGGCTTAGTGAGAGAGGATGGGACAGAGAACAGGATGAGAAGGACATAAGGCAAGGCTAGGACAGGCAAGGACAGGCAAGGCAAGGCTAGGCTGCAGGACATGTTTTTGCTTTATAGTTTCTAGCACATTCGTCTTCAGACGAGGAGGAAAGCCATAAGACCGTATGGATTAGGCCCAAGCAAAAACCCCAGCTACTTGAGACACTTAGACTAAGCCTAAAATACCAAGATCTCTCCATAAGGATGCTTTTTATACTGTACTTCCACAATCTGCTGGCAGTACAAAAAAATAAGCTGCAGATCTCCTTAGGCTGAGTCATGGTGCTTTGGGGCAGGGACCATGCATATCATGGGAATATTTCACAGTTTCTGCTCTGTTTTCAGTGTATGACACCAAAACACCCACCTGATGACATCCTTTCAAGAGCAAAGGCAGCAATTTGCAGAATTCCGCTTCTTAGGGGAAGTGAGAAATTGCTGAGCTGACACCAAGTCCTGCAGTGTCCCTGTCACCTGCAGAGCCACCGCATCCTCGCCACGGTAGCGGGCATTGTGACAAAGGTTCTATGTCAGCTGGGTGTGGCAGCCAGGCGCCCCCTAGGGGATGGGGAGCCTGTCAGCCCCGGGCCTGTCACTGCCTGCTGGCCCTGCTGCCACCAGCCAGGCCTCTGAAAACTTGTCAAACCATGCCCAGACTTGGGGCCAGTTTGGCCCAAAGTCTGCAAGAGACAAGTCGGGAAGAAAGATATGGGACAGAGGGAGAAAGCGAAGGGAGCAGGAGAAAGGGAAGGAAGAATAAAAAGTAGTGTTGGGCTGCAGGAGTGAGATGGAGGAATTGCAAGAAAAGAGGCAGGAAGCAGGAGAGTGAGAGAAAAGGAAAGAAGAGACATGCAGCCAGACGAGGGCCTAGTGAGAGAGGATGGGACAGAGAACAGGATGAGAAGGACATAAGGCAAGGCTAGGACAGGCAGGGACAGGCAAGGCAAGGCTAGGCTGCAGGACATGTTTTTGCTTTATAGTTTCTAGCACATTCGTCTTCAGACAAGGAGGAAAGCCATAAGAACGTATGGATTAGGCCCAAGCAAAAACCCCAGCTACTTGAGACACTTAGACTAAGCCTAAAATACCAAGATCTCTCCGTAAGGATGCTTTTTATACTGTACTTCCACAATCTGCTGGCAGTACAAAAAAATAAGCTGCAGATCTCCTTAGGCTGAGTCATGGTGCTTTGGGGCAGGGACCATGCATATCATGGGAATATTTCACAGTTTCTGCTCTGTTTTCAGTGTATGACACCAAAACACCCACCTGATGACATCCTTTCAAGAGCAAAGGCAGCAATTTGCAGAATTCCGCTTCTTAGGGGAAGTGAGAAATTGCTGAGCTGACACCAAGTCCTGCAGTGTCCCTGTCACCTGCAGAGCCACCGCATCCTCGCCACGGTAGCGGGCATTGTGACAAAGGTTCTATGTCAGCTGGGTGTGGCAGCCAGGCGCCCCCTAGGGGATGGGGAGCCCGTCAGCCCCGGGCCTGTCACTGCCTGCTGGCCCTGCTGCCACCAGCCAGGCCTCTGAAAACTTGTCAAACCATGCCCAGACTTGGGGCCAGTTTGGCCCAAAGTCTGCAAGAGACAAGTCGGGAAGAAAGATATGGGACAGAGGGAGAAAGCGAAGGGAGCAGGAGAAAGGGAAGGAAGAATAAAAAGTAGTGTTGGGCTGCAGGAGTGAGATGGAGGAATTGCAAGAAAAGAGGCAGGAAGCAGGAGAGTGAGAGAAAAGGAAAGAAGAGACATGCAGCCAGACGAGGGCCTAGTGAGAGAGGATGGGACAGAGAACAGGATGAGAAGGACATAAGGCAAGGCTAGGACAGGCAAGGACAGGCAAGGCAAGGCTAGGCTGCAGGACATGTTTTTGCTTTATAGTTTGTAGCACATTCGTCTTCAGACTAGGAGGAAAGCCATAAGACCGTATGGATTAGGCCCAAGCAAAAACCCCAGCTACTTGAGACACTTAGACTAAGACTAAAATACCAAGATCTCTCCATAAGGATGCTTTTTATACTGTACTTCCACAATCTGCTGGCAGTACAAAAAAATAAGCTGCAGATCTCCTTAGGCTGAGTCATGGTGCTTTGGGGCAGGGACCATGCATATCACCGGAATATTTCACAGTTTCTGCTCTGTTTTCAGTGTATGACACCAAAACACCCACCTGATGACATCCTTTCAAGAGCAAAGGCAGCAATTTGCAGAATTCCGCTTCTTAGGGGAAGTGAGAAATTGCTGAGCTGACACCAAGTCCTGCAGTGTCCCTGTCACCTGCAGAGCCACCGCATCCTCGCCACGGTAGCGGGCATTGTGACAAAGGTTCTATGTCAGCTGGGTGTGGCAGCCAGGCGCCCCCTAGGGGATGGGGAGCCTGTCAGCCCCGGGCCTGTCACTGCCTGCTGGCCCTGCTGCCACCAGCCAGGCCTCTGAAAACTTGTCAAACCATGCCCAGACTTGGGGCCAGTTTGGCCCAAAGTCTGCAAGAGACAAGTCGGGAAGAAAGATATGGGACAGAGGGAGAAAGCGAAGGGAGCAGGAGAAAGGGAAGGAAGAATAAAAAGTAGTGTTGGGCTGCAGGAGTGAGATGGAGGAATTGCAAGAAAAGAGGCAGGAAGCAGGAGAGTGAGAGAAAAGGAAAGAAGAGACATGCAGCCAGACGAGGGGTTAGTGAGAGAGGATGGGACAGAGAACAGGATGAGAAGGACATAAGGCAAGGCTAGGACAGGCAAGGACAGGCAAGGCAAGGCTAGGCTGCAGGACATGTTTTTGCTTTATAGTTTCTAGCACATTCGTCTTCAGACGAGGAGGAAAGCCATAAGACCGTATGGATTAGGCCCAAGCAAAAACCCCAGCTACTTGAGACACTTAGACTAAGCCTAAAATACCAAGATCTCTCCATAAGGATGCTTTTTATACTGTACATCCACAATCTGCTGGCAGTACAAAAAAATAAGCTGCAGATCTCCTTAGGCTGAGTCATGGTGCTTTGGGGCAGGGACCATGCATATCATGGGAATATTTCACAGTTTCTGCTCTGTTTTCAGTGTATGACACCAAAACACCCACCTGATGACATCCTTTCAAGAGCAAAGGCAGCAATTTGCAGAATTCCGCTTCTTAGGGGAAGTGAGAAATTGCTGAGCTGACACCAAGTCCTGCAGTGTCCCTGTCACCTGCAGAGCCACCGCATCCTCGCCACGGTAGCGGGCATTGTGACAAAGGTTCTATGTCAGCTGGGTGTGGCAGCCAGGCGCCCCCTAGGGGATGGGGAGCCTGTCAGCCCCGGGCCTGTCACTGCCTGCTGGCCCTGCTGCCACCAGCCAGGCCTCTGAAAACTTGTCAAACCATGCCCAGACTTGGGGCCAGTTTGGCCCAAAGTCTGCAAGAGACAAGTCGGGAAGAAAGATAGGGGACAGAGGGAGAAAGCGAAGGGAGCAGGAGAAAGGGAAGGAAGAATAAAAAGTAGTGTTGGGCTGCAGGAGTGAGATGGAGGAATTGCAAGAAAAGAGGCAGGAAGCAGGAGAGTGAGAGAAAAGGAAAGAAGAGACATGCAGCCAGACGAGGGCTTAGTGAGAGAGGATGGGACAGAGAACAGGATGAGAAGGACATAAGGCAAGGCTAGGACAGGCAAGGACAGGCAAGGCAAGGCTAGGCTGCAGGACATGTTTTTGCTTTTTAGTTTCTAGCACATTCGTCTTCAGACGAGGAGGAAAGCCATAAGACCGTATGGATTAGGCCCAAGCAAAAACCCCAGCTACTTGAGACACTTAGACTAAGCCTAAAATACCAAGATCTCTCCATAAGGATGCTTTTTATACTATACTTCCACAATCTGCTGGCAGTACAAAAAAATAAGTTGCAGATCTCCTTAGGCTGAGTCATGGTGCTTTGGGGCAGGGACCATGCATATCACGGGAATATTTCACAGTTTCTGCTCTGTTTTCAGTGTATGACACCAAAACACCCACCTGATGACATCCTTTCAAGAGCAAAGGCAGCAATTTGCAGAATTCCGCTTCTTAGGGGAAGTGAGAAATTGCTGAGCTGACACCAAGTCCTGCAGTGTCCCTGTCACCTGCAGAGCCACCGCATCCTCGCCACGGTAGCGGGCATTGTGACAAAGGTTCTATGTCAGCTGGGTGTGGCAGCCAGGCGCCCCCTAGGGGATGGGGAGCCTGTCAGCCCCGGGCCTGTCACTGCCTGCTGGCCCTGCTGCCACCAGCCAGGCCTCTGAAAACTTGTCAAACCATGCCCAGACTTGGGGCCAGTTTGGCCCAAAGTCTGCAAGAGACAAGTCGGGAAGAAAGATATGGGACAGAGGGAGAAAGCGAAGGGAGCAGGAGAAAGGGAAGGAAGAATAAAAAGTAGTGTTGGGCTGCAGGAGTGAGATGGAGGAATTGCAAGAAAAGAGGCAGGAAGCAGGAGAGTGAGAGAAAAGGAAAGAAGAGACATGCAGCCAGACGAGGGCCTAGTGAGAGAGGATGGGACAGAGAACAGGATGAGAAGGACATAAGGCAAGGCTAGGACAGGCAAGGACAGGCAAGGCAAGGCTAGGCTGCAGGACATGTTTTTGCTTTATAGTTTCTAGCACATTCGTCTTCAGACGAGGAGGAAAGCCATAAGACCGTATGGATTAGGCCCAAGCAAAAACCCCAGCTACTTGAGACACTTAGACTAAGCCTAAAATACCAAGATCTCTCCATAAGGATGCTTTTTATACTATACTTCCACAATCTGCTGGCAGTACAAAAAAATAAGTTGCAGATCTCCTTAGGCTGAGTCATGGTGCTTTGGGGCAGGGACCATGCATATCACGGGAATATTTCACAGTTTCTGCTCTGTTTTCAGTGTATGACACCAAAACACCCACCTGATGACATCCTTTCAAGAGCAAAGGCAGCAATTTGCAGAATTCCGCTTCTTAGGGGAAGTGAGAAATTGCTGAGCTGACACCAAGTCCTGCAGTGTCCCTGTCACCTGCAGAGCCACCGCATCCTCGCCACGGTAGCGGGCATTGTGACAAAGGTTCTATGTCAGCTGGGTGTGGCAGCCAGGCGCCCCCTAGGGGATGGGGAGCCTGTCAGCCCCGGGCCTGTCACTGCCTGCTGGCCCTGCTGCCACCAGCCAGGCCTCTGAAAAGTTGTCAAACCATGCCCAGACTTGGGGCCAGTTTGGCCCAAAGTCTGCAAGAGACAAGTCGGGAAGAAAGATATGGGACAGAGGGAGAAAGCGAAGGGAGCAGGAGAAAGGGAAGGAAGAATAAAAAGTAGTGTTGGGCTGCAGGAGTGAGATGGAGGAATTGCAAGAAAAGAGGCAGGAAGCAGGAGAGTGAGAGAAAAGGAAAGAAGAGACATGCAGCCAGACGAGGGCCTAGTGAGAGAGGATGGGACAGAGAACAGGATGAGAAGGACATAAGGCAAGGCTAGGACAGGCAAGGACAGGCAAGGCAAGGCTAGGCTGCAGGACATGTTTTTGCTTTATAGTTTCTAGCACATTCGTCTTCAGACGAGGAGGAAAGCCATAAGACCGTATGGATTAGGCCCAAGCAAAAACCCCAGCTACTTGAGACACTTAGACTAAGCCTAAAATACCAAGATCTCTCCATAAGGATGCTTTATATACTGTACTTCCACAATCTGCTGGCAGTACAAAAAAATAAGCTGCAGATCTCCTTAGGCTGAGTCATGGTGCTTTGGGGCAGGGACCATGCATATCATGGGAATATTTCACAGTTTCTGCTCTGTTTTCAGTGTATGACACCAAAACACCCACCTGATGACATCCTTTCAAGAGCAAAGGCAGCAATTTGCAGAATTCCGCTTCTTAGGGGAAGTGAGAAATTGCTGAGCTGACACCAAGTCCTGCAGTGTCCCTGTCACCTGCAGAGCCACCGCATCCTCGCCACGGTAGCGGGCATTGTGACAAAGGTTCTATGTCAGCTGGGTGTGGCAGCCAGGCGCCCCCTAGGGGATGGGGAGCCCGTCAGCCCCGGGCCTGTCACTGCCTGCTGGCCCTGCTGCCACCAGCCAGGCCTCTGAAAACTTGTCAAACCATGCCCAGACTTGGGGCCAGTTTGGCCCAAAGTCTGCAAGAGACAAGTCGGGAAGAAAGATATGGGACAGAGGGAGAAAGCGAAGGGAGCAGGAGAAAGGGAAGGAAGAATAAAAAGTAGTGTTGGGCTGCAGGAGTGAGATGGAGGAATTGCAAGAAAAGAGGCAGGAAGCAGGAGAGTGAGAGAAAAGGAAAGAAGAGACATGCAGCCAGACGAGGGCCTAGTGAGAGAGGATGGGACAGAGAACAGGATGAGAAGGACATAAGGCAAGGCTAGGACAGGCAAGGACAGGCAAGGCAAGGCTAGGCTGCAGGACATGTTTTTGCTTTATAGTTTCTAGCACATTCGTCTTCAGACGAGGAGGAAAGCCATAAGACCGTATGGATTAGGCCCAAGCAAAAACCCCAGCTACTTGAGATACTTAGACTAAGCCTAAAATACCAAGATCTCTCCATAAGGATGCTTTTTATACTGTACTTCCACAATCTGCTGGCAGTACAAAAAAATAAGCTGCAGATCTCCTTAGGCTGAGTCATGGTGCTTTGGGGCAGGGACCATGCCTATCATGGGAATATTTCACAGTTTCTGCTCTGTTTTCAGTGTATGACACCAAAACACCCACCTGATGACATCCTTTCAAGAGCAAAGGCAGCAATTTGCAGAATTCCGCTTCTTAGGGGAAGTGAGAAATTGCTGAGCTGACACCAAGTCCTGCAGTGTCCCTGTCACCTGCAGAGCCACCGCATCCTCGCCACGGTAGCGGGCATTGTGACAAAGGTTCTATGTCAGCTGGGTGTGGCAGCCAGGCGCCCCCTAGGGGATGGGGAGCCTGTCAGCCCCGGGCCTGTCACTGCCTGCTGGCCCTGCTGCCACCAGCCAGGCCTCTGAAAACTTGTCAAACCATGCCCAGACTTGGGGCCAGTTTGGCCCAAAGTCTGCAAGAGACAAGTCGGGAAGAAAGATATGGGACAGAGGGAGAAAGCGAAGGGAGCAGGAGAAAGGGAAGGAAGAATAAAAAGTAGTGTTGGGCTGCAGGAGTGAGATGGAGGAATTGCAAGAAAAGAGGCAGGAAGCAGGAGAGTGAGAGAAAAGGAAAGAAGAGACATGCAGCCAGACGAGGGCCTAGTGAGAGAGGATGGGACAGAGAACAGGATGAGAAGGACATAAGGCAAGGCTAGGACAGGCAAGGACAGGCAAGGCAAGGCTAGGCTGCAGGACATGTTTTTGCTTTATAGTTTGTAGCACATTCGTCTTCAGACTAGGAGGAAAGCCATAAGACCGTATGGATTAGGCCCAAGCAAAAACCCCAGCTACTTGAGACACTTAGACTAAGCCTAAAATACCAAGATCTCTCCATAAGGATGCTTTTTATACTGTACTTCCACAATCTGCTGGCAGTACAAAATAATAAGCTGCAGATCTCCTTAGGCTGAGTCATGGTGCTTTGGGGCAGGGACCATGCATATCACCGGAATATTTCACAGTTTCTGCTCTGTTTTCAGTGTATGACACCAAAACACCCACCTGATGACATCCTTTCAAGAGCAAAGGCAGCAATTTGCAGAATTCCGCTTCTTAGGGGAAGTGAGAAATTGCTGAGCTGACACCAAGTCCTGCCGTGTCCCTGTCACCTGCAGAGCCACCGCATCCTCGCCACGGTAGCGGGCATTGTGACAAAGGTTCTATGTCAGCTGGGTGTGGCAGCCAGGCGCCCCCTAGGGAATGGGGAGCCTGTCAGCCCCAGGCCTGTCACTGCCTGGTGTCCCTGCTGCCACCAGCCAGGCCTCTGAAAACTTGTCAAACCATGCCCAGACTTGGGGCCAGTTTGGCCCAAAGTCTGCAAGAGACAAGTCGGGAAGAAAGATATGGGACAGAGGGAGAAAGCGAAGGGAGCAGGAGAAAGGGAAGGAAGAATAAAAAGTAGTGTTGGGCTGCAGGAGTGAGATGGAGGAATTGCAAGAAAAGAGGCAGGAAGCAGGAGAGTGAGAGAAAAGGAAAGAAGAGACATGCAGCCAGACGAGGGCCTAGTGAGAGAGGATGGGACAGAGAACAGGATGAGAAGGACATAAGGCAAGGCTAGGACAGGCAAGGACAGGCAAGGCAAGGCTAGGCTGCAGGACATGTTTTTGCTTTATAGTTTCTAGCACATTCGTCTTCAGACGAGGAGGAAAGCCATAAGACCGTATGGATTAGGCCCAAGCAAAAACCCCAGCTACTTGAGATACTTAGACTAAGCCTAAAATACCAAGATCTCTCCATAAGGATGCTTTTTATACTGTACTTCCACAATCTGCTGGCAGTACAAAAAAATAAGCTGCAGATCTCCTTAGGCTGAGTCATGGTGCTTTGGGGCAGGGACCATGCCTATCATGGGAATATTTCACAGTTTCTGCTCTGTTTTCAGTGTATGACACCAAAACACCCACCTGATGACATCCTTTCAAGAGCAAAGGCAGCAATTTGCAGAATTCCGCTTCTTAGGGGAAGTGAGAAATTGCTGAGCTGACACCAAGTCCTGCAGTGTCCCTGTCACCTGCAGAGCCACCGCATCCTCGCCACGGTAGCGGGCATTGTGACAAAGGTTCTATGTCAGCTGGGTGTGGCAGCCAGGCGCCCCCTAGGGGATGGGGAGCCTGTCAGCCCCGGGCCTGTCACTGCCTGCTGGCCCTGCTGCCACCAGCCAGGCCTCTGAAAACTTGTCAAACCATGCCCAGACTTGGGGCCAGTTTGGCCCAAAGTCTGCAAGAGACAAGTCGGGAAGAAAGATAGGGGACAGAGGGAGAAAGCGAAGGGAGCAGGAGAAAGGGAAGGAAGAATAAAAAGTAGTGTTGGGCTGCAGGAGTGAGATGGAGGAATTGCAAGAAAAGAGGCAGGAAGCAGGAGAGTGAGAGAAAAGGAAAGAAGAGACATGCAGCCAGACGAGGGCCTAGTGAGAGAGGATGGGACAGAGAACAGGATGAGAAGGACATAAGGCAAGGCTAGGACAGGCAAGGACAGGCAAGGCAAGGCTAGGCTGCAGGACATGTTTTTGCTTTATAGTTTCTAGCACATTCGTCTTCAGACTAGGAGGAAAGCCATAAGACCGTATGGATTAGGCCCAAGCAAAAACCCCAGCTACTTGAGACACTTAGACTAAGCCTAAAATACCAAGATCTCTCCATAAGGATGCTTTTTATACTGTACTTCCACAATCTGCTGGCAGTACAAAAAAATAAGCTGCAGATCTCCTTAGGCTGAGTCATGGTGCTTTGGGGCAGGGACCATGCATATCATGGGAATATTTCACAGTTTCTGCTCTGTTTTCAGTGTATGACACCAAAACACCCACCTGATGACATCCTTTCAAGAGCAAAGGCAGCAATTTGCAGAATTCCGCTTCTTAGGGGAAGTGAGAAATTGCTGAGCTGACACCAAGTCCTGCAGTGTCCCTGTCACCTGCAGAGCCACCGCATCCTCGCCACGGTAGCGGGCATTGTGACAAAGGTTCTATGTCAGCTGGGTGTGGCAGCCAGGCGCCCCCTAGGGGATGGGGAGCCTGTCAGCCCCGGGCCTGTCACTGCCTGCTGGCCCTGCTGCCACCAGCCAGGCCTCTGAAAACTTGTCAAACCATGCCCAGACTTGGGGCCAGTTTGGCCCAAAGTCTGCAAGAGACAAGTCGGGAAGAAAGATAGGGGACAGAGGGAGAAAGCGAAGGGAGCAGGAGAAAGGGAAGGAAGAATAAAAAGTAGTGTTGGGCTGCAGGAGTGAGATGGAGGAATTGCAAGAAAAGAGGCAGGAAGCAGGAGAGTGAGAGAGAAGGAAAGCAGAGACATGCAGCCAGACGAGGGCTTAGTGAGAGAGGATGGGACAGAGAACAGGATGAGAAGGACATAAGGCAAGGCTAGGACAGGCAAGGACAGGCAAGGCAAGGCTAGGCTGCAGGACATGTTTTTGCTTTATAGTTTCTAGCACATTCGTCTTCAGACTAGGAGGAAAGCCATAAGACCGTATGGATTAGGCCCAAGCAAAAACCCTGCTACTTGAGACACTTAGACTAAGCCTAAAATACCAAGATCTCTCCATAAGGATGCTTTTTATACTGTACTTCCACAATCTGCTGGCAGTACAAAAAAATAAGCTGCAGATCTCCTTAGGCTGAGTCATGGTGCTTTGGGGCAGGGACCATGCCTATCATGGGAATATTTCACAGTTTCTGCTCTGTTTTCAGTGTATGACACCAAAACACCCACCTGATGACATCCTTTCAAGAGCAAAGGCAGCAATTTGCAGAATTCCGCTTCTTAGGGGAAGTGAGAAATTGCTGAGCTGACACCAAGTCCTGCAGTGTCCCTGTCACCTGCAGAGCCACCGCATCCTCGCCACGGTAGCGGGCATTGTGACAAAGGTTCTATGTCAGCTGGGTGTGGCAGCCAGGCGCCCCCTAGGGGATGGGGAGCCTGTCAGCCCCGGGCCTGTCACTGCCTGCTGGCCCTGCTGCCACCAGCCAGGCCTCTGAAAACTTGTCAAACCATGCCCAGACTTGGGGCCAGTTTGGCCCAAAGTCTGCAAGAGACAAGTCGGGAAGAAAGATATGGGACAGAGGGAGAAAGCGAAGGGAGCAGGAGAAAGGGAAGGAAGAATAAAAAGTAGTGTTGGGCTGCAGGAGTGAGATGGAGGAATTGCAAGAAAAGAGGCAGGAAGCAGGAGAGTGAGAGAAAAGGAAAGAAGAGACATGCAGCCAGACGAGGGGTTAGTGAGAGAGGATTCGACAGAGAACAGGATGAGAAGGACATAAGGCAAGGCTAGGACAGGCAAGGACAGGCAAGGCAAGGCTAGGCTGCAGGACATGTTTTTGCTTTATAGTTTGTAGCACATTCGTCTTCAGACTAGGAGGAAAGCCATAAGACCGTATGGATTAGGCCCAAGCAAAAACCCCAGCTACTTGAGACACTTAGACTAAGCCTAAAATACCAAGATCTCTCCATAAGGATGCTTTTTATACTGTACTTCCACAATCTGCTGGCAGTACAAAATAATAAGCTGCAGATCTCCTTAGGCTGAGTCATGGTGCTTTGGGGCAGGGACCATGCATATCACCGGAATATTTCACAGTTTCTGCTCTGTTTTCAGTGTATGACACCAAAACACCCACCTGATGACATCCTTTCAAGAGCAAAGGCAGCAATTTGCAGAATTCCGCTTCTTAGGGGAAGTGAGAAATTGCTGAGCTGACACCAAGTCCTGCCGTGTCCCTGTCACCTGCAGAGCCACCGCATCCTCGCCACGGTAGCGGGCATTGTGACAAAGGTTCTATGTCAGCTGGGTGTGGCAGCCAGGCGCCCCCTAGGGAATGGGGAGCCTGTCAGCCCCAGGCCTGTCACTGCCTGGTGTCCCTGCTGCCACCAGCCAGGCCTCTGAAAACTTGTCAAACCATGCCCAGACTTGGGGCCAGTTTGGCCCAAAGTCTGCAAGAGACAAGTCGGGAAGAAAGATATGGGACAGAGGGAGAAAGCGAAGGGAGCAGGAGAAAGGGAAGGAAGAATAAAAAGTAGTGTTGGGCTGCAGGAGTGAGATGGAGGAATTGCAAGAAAAGAGGCAGGAAGCAGGAGAGTGAGAGAAAAGGAAAGAAGAGACATGCAGCCAGACGAGGGCCTAGTGAGAGAGGATGGGACAGAGAACAGGATGAGAAGGACATAAGGCAAGGCTAGGACAGGCAAGGACAGGCAAGGCAAGGCTAGGCTGCAGGACATGTTTTTGCTTTATAGTTTCTAGCACATTCGTCTTCAGACGAGGAGGAAAGCCATAAGACCGTATGGATTAGGCCCAAGCAAAAACCCCAGCTACTTGAGATACTTAGACTAAGCCTAAAATACCAAGATCTCTCCATAAGGATGCTTTTTATACTGTACTTCCACAATCTGCTGGCAGTACAAAAAAATAAGCTGCAGATCTCCTTAGGCTGAGTCATGGTGCTTTGGGGCAGGGACCATGCCTATCATGGGAATATTTCACAGTTTCTGCTCTGTTTTCAGTGTATGACACCAAAACACCCACCTGATGACATCCTTTCAAGAGCAAAGGCAGCAATTTGCAGAATTCCGCTTCTTAGGGGAAGTGAGAAATTGCTGAGCTGACACCAAGTCCTGCAGTGTCCCTGTCACCTGCAGAGCCACCGCATCCTCGCCACGGTAGCGGGCATTGTGACAAAGGTTCTATGTCAGCTGGGTGTGGCAGCCAGGCGCCCCCTAGGGGATGGGGAGCCTGTCAGCCCCGGGCCTGTCACTGCCTGCTGGCCCTGCTGCCACCAGCCAGGCCTCTGAAAACTTGTCAAACCATGCCCAGACTTGGGGCCAGTTTGGCCCAAAGTCTGCAAGAGACAAGTCGGGAAGAAAGATAGGGGACAGAGGGAGAAAGCGAAGGGAGCAGGAGAAAGGGAAGGAAGAATAAAAAGTAGTGTTGGGCTGCAGGAGTGAGATGGAGGAATTGCAAGAAAAGAGGCAGGAAGCAGGAGAGTGAGAGAAAAGGAAAGAAGAGACATGCAGCCAGACGAGGGCTTAGTGAGAGAGGATGGGACAGAGAACAGGATGAGAAGGACATAAGGCAAGGCTAGGACAGGCAAGGACAGGCAAGGCAAGGCTAGGCTGCAGGACACGTTTTTGCTTTATAGTTTCTAGCACATTCGTCTTCAGACTAGGAGGAAAGCCATAAGACCGTATGGATTAGGCCCAAGCAAAAACCCCAGCTACTTGAGACACTTAGACTAAGCCTAAAATACCAAGATCTCTCCATAAGGATGCTTTTTATACTGTACTTCCACAATCTGCTGGCAGTACAAAAAAATAAGCTGCAGATCTCCTTAGGCTGAGTCATGGTGCTTTGGGGCAGGGACCATGCATATCATGGGAATATTTCACAGTTTCTGCTCTGTTTTCAGTGTATGACACCAAAACACCCACCTGATGACATCCTTTCAAGAGCAAAGGCAGCAATTTGCAGAATTCCGCTTCTTAGGGGAAGTGAGAAATTGCTGAGCTGACACCAAGTCCTGCAGTGTCCCTGTCACCTGCAGAGCCACCGCATCCTCGCCACGGTAGCGGGCATTGTGACAAAGGTTCTATGTCAGCTGGGTGTGGCAGCCAGGCGCCCCCTAGGGGATGGGGAGCCTGTCAGCCCCGGGCCTGTCACTGCCTGCTGGCCCTGCTGCCACCAGCCAGGCCTCTGAAAACTTGTCAAACCATGCCCAGACTTGGGGCCAGTTTGGCCCAAAGTCTGCAAGAGACAAGTCGGGAAGAAAGATATGGGACAGAGGGAGAAAGCGAAGGGAGCAGGAGAAAGGGAAGGAAGAATAAAAAGTAGTGTTGGGCTGCAGGAGTGAGATGGAGGAATTGCAAGAAAAGAGGCAGGAAGCAGGAGAGTGAGAGAAAAGGAAAGAAGAGACATGCAGCCAGACGAGGGCCTAGTGAGAGAGGATGGGACAGAGAACAGGATGAGAAGGACATAAGGCAAGGCTAGGACAGGCAAGGACAGGCAAGGCAAGGCTAGGCTGCAGGACATGTTTTTGCTTTATAGTTTCTAGCACATTCGTCTTCAGACTAGGAGGAAAGCCATAAGACCGTATGGATTAGGCCCAAGCAAAAACCCCAGCTACTTGAGACACTTAGACTAAGCCTAAAATACCAAGATCTCTCCATAAGGATGCTTTTTATACTGTACTTCCACAATCTGCTGGCAGTACAAAAAAATAAGCTGCAGATCTCCTTAGGCTGAGTCATGGTGCTTTGGGGCAGGGACCATGCATATCATGGGAATATTTCACAGTTTCTGCTCTGTTTTCAGTGTATGACACCAAAACACCCACCTGATGACATCCTTTCAAGAGCAAAGGCAGCAATTTGCAGAATTCCGCTTCTTAGGGGAAGTGAGAAATTGCTGAGCTGACACCAAGTCCTGCAGTGTCCCTGTCACCTGCAGAGCCACCGCATCCTCGCCACGGTAGCGGGCATTGTGACAAAGGTTCTATGTCAGCTGGGTGTGGCAGCCAGGCGCCCCCTAGGGGATGGGGAGCCCGTCAGCCCCGGGCCTGTCACTGCCTGCTGGCCCTGCTGCCACCAGCCAGGCCTCTGAAAACTTGTCAAACCATGCCCAGACTTGGGGCCAGTTTGGCCCAAAGTCTGCAAGAGACAAGTCGGGAAGAAAGATATGGGACAGAGGGAGAAAGCGAAGGGAGCAGGAGAAAGGGAAGGAAGAATAAAAAGTAGTGTTGGGCTGCAGGAGTGAGATGGAGGAATTGCAAGAAAAGAGGCAGGAAGCAGGAGAGTGAGAGAGAAGGAAAGCAGAGACATGCAGCCAGACGAGGGCTTAGTGAGAGAGGATGGGACAGAGAACAGGATGAGAAGGACATAAGGCAAGGCTAGGACAGGCAAGGACAGGCAAGGCAAGGCTAGGCTGCAGGACATGTTTTTGCTTTATAGTTTCTAGCACATTCGTCTTCAGACTAGGAGGAAAGCCATAAGACCGTATGGATTAGGCCCAAGCAAAAACCCTGCTACTTGAGACACTTAGACTAAGCCTAAAATACCAAGATCTCTCCATAAGGATGCTTTTTATACTGTACTTCCACAATCTGCTGGCAGTACAAAAAAATAAGCTGCAGATCTCCTTAGGCTGAGTCATGGTGCTTTGGGGCAGGGACCATGCCTATCATGGGAATATTTCACAGTTTCTGCTCTGTTTTCAGTGTATGACACCAAAACACCCACCTGATGACATCCTTTCAAGAGCAAAGGCAGCAATTTGCAGAATTCCGCTTCTTAGGGGAAGTGAGAAATTGCTGAGCTGACACCAAGTCCTGCAGTGTCCCTGTCACCTGCAGAGCCACCGCATCCTCGCCACGGTAGCGGGCATTGTGACAAAGGTTCTATGTCAGCTGGGTGTGGCAGCCAGGCGCCCCCTAGGGGATGGGGAGCCTGTCAGCCCCGGGCCTGTCACTGCCTGCTGGCCCTGCTGCCACCAGCCAGGCCTCTGAAAACTTGTCAAACCATGCCCAGACTTGGGGCCAGTTTGGCCCAAAGTCTGCAAGAGACAAGTCGGGAAGAAAGATATGGGACAGAGGGAGAAAGCGAAGGGAGCAGGAGAAAGGGAAGGAAGAATAAAAAGTAGTGTTGGGCTGCAGGAGTGAGATGGAGGAATTGCAAGAAAAGAGGCAGGAAGCAGGAGAGTGAGAGAAAAGGAAAGAAGAGACATGCAGCCAGACGAGGGGTTAGTGAGAGAGGATTCGACAGAGAACAGGATGAGAAGGACATAAGGCAAGGCTAGGACAGGCAAGGACAGGCAAGGCAAGGCTAGGCTGCAGGACATGTTTTTGCTTTATAGTTTGTAGCACATTCGTCTTCAGACTAGGAGGAAAGCCATAAGACCGTATGGATTAGGCCCAAGCAAAAACCCCAGCTACTTGAGACACTTAGACTAAGCCTAAAATACCAAGATCTCTCCATAAGGATGCTTTTTATACTGTACTTCCACAATCTGCTGGCAGTACAAAATAATAAGCTGCAGATCTCCTTAGGCTGAGTCATGGTGCTTTGGGGCAGGGACCATGCATATCACCGGAATATTTCACAGTTTCTGCTCTGTTTTCAGTGTATGACACCAAAACACCCACCTGATGACATCCTTTCAAGAGCAAAGGCAGCAATTTGCAGAATTCCGCTTCTTAGGGGAAGTGAGAAATTGCTGAGCTGACACCAAGTCCTGCCGTGTCCCTGTCACCTGCAGAGCCACCGCATCCTCGCCACGGTAGCGGGCATTGTGACAAAGGTTCTATGTCAGCTGGGTGTGGCAGCCAGGCGCGCCCTAGGGAATGGGGAGCCTGTCAGCCCCAGGCCTGTCACTGCCTGGTGTCCCTGCTGCCACCAGCCAGGCCTCTGAAAACTTGTCAAACCATGCCCAGACTTGGGGCCAGTTTGGCCCAAAGTCTGCAAGAGACAAGTCGGGAAGAAAGATATGGGACAGAGGGAGAAAGCGAAGGGAGCAGGAGAAAGGGAAGGAAGAATAAAAAGTAGTGTTGGGCTGCAGGAGTGAGATGGAGGAATTGCAAGAAAAGAGGCAGGAAGCAGGAGAGTGAGAGAAAAGGAAAGAAGAGACATGCAGCCAGACGAGGGCCTAGTGAGAGAGGATGGGACAGAGAACAGGATGAGAAGGACATAAGGCAAGGCTAGGACAGGCAAGGACAGGCAAGGCAAGGCTAGGCTGCAGGACATGTTTTTGCTTTATAGTTTCTAGCACATTCGTCTTCAGACGAGGAGGAAAGCCATAAGACCGTATGGATTAGGCCCAAGCAAAAACCCCAGCTACTTGAGATACTTAGACTAAGCCTAAAATACCAAGATCTCTCCATAAGGATGCTTTTTATACTGTACTTCCACAATCTGCTGGCAGTACAAAAAAATAAGCTGCAGATCTCCTTAGGCTGAGTCATGGTGCTTTGGGGCAGGGACCATGCCTATCATGGGAATATTTCACAGTTTCTGCTCTGTTTTCAGTGTATGACACCAAAACACCCACCTGATGACATCCTTTCAAGAGCAAAGGCAGCAATTTGCAGAATTCCGCTTCTTAGGGGAAGTGAGAAATTGCTGAGCTGACACCAAGTCCTGCAGTGTCCCTGTCACCTGCAGAGCCACCGCATCCTCGCCACGGTAGCGGGCATTGTGACAAAGGTTCTATGTCAGCTGGGTGTGGCAGCCAGGCGCCCCCTAGGGGATGGGGAGCCTGTCAGCCCCGGGCCTGTCACTGCCTGCTGGCCCTGCTGCCACCAGCCAGGCCTCTGAAAACTTGTCAAACCATGCCCAGACTTGGGGCCAGTTTGGCCCAAAGTCTGCAAGAGACAAGTCGGGAAGAAAGATAGGGGACAGAGGGAGAAAGCGAAGGGAGCAGGAGAAAGGGAAGGAAGAATAAAAAGTAGTGTTGGGCTGCAGGAGTGAGATGGAGGAATTGCAAGAAAAGAGGCAGGAAGCAGGAGAGTGAGAGAAAAGGAAAGAAGAGACATGCAGCCAGACGAGGGCTTAGTGAGAGAGGATGGGACAGAGAACAGGATGAGAAGGACATAAGGCAAGGCTAGGACAGGCAAGGACAGGCAAGGCAAGGCTAGGCTGCAGGACACGTTTTTGCTTTATAGTTTCTAGCACATTCGTCTTCAGACTAGGAGGAAAGCCATAAGACCGTATGGATTAGGCCCAAGCAAAAACCCCAGCTACTTGAGACACTTAGACTAAGCCTAAAATACCAAGATCTCTCCATAAGGATGCTTTTTATACTGTACTTCCACAATCTGCTGGCAGTACAAAAAAATAAGCTGCAGATCTCCTTAGGCTGAGTCATGGTGCTTTGGGGCAGGGACCATGCATATCATGGGAATATTTCACAGTTTCTGCTCTGTTTTCAGTGTATGACACCAAAACACCCACCTGATGACATCCTTTCAAGAGCAAAGGCAGCAATTTGCAGAATTCCGCTTCTTAGGGGAAGTGAGAAATTGCTGAGCTGACACCAAGTCCTGCAGTGTCCCTGTCACCTGCAGAGCCACCGCATCCTCGCCACGGTAGCGGGCATTGTGACAAAGGTTCTATGTCAGCTGGGTGTGGCAGCCAGGCGCCCCCTAGGGGATGGGGAGCCTGTCAGCCCCGGGCCTGTCACTGCCTGGTGTCCCTGCTGCCACCAGCCAGGCCTCTGAAAACTTGTCAAACCATGCCCAGACTTGGGGCCAGTTTGGCCCAAAGTCTGCAAGAGACAAGTCGGGAAGAAAGATATGGGACAGAGGGAGAAAGCGAAGGGAGCAGGAGAAAGGGAAGGAAGAATAAAAAGTAGTGTTGGGCTGCAGGAGTGAGATGGAGGAATTGCAAGAAAAGAGGCAGGAAGCAGGAGAGTGAGAGAAAAGGAAAGAAGAGACATGCAGCCAGACGAGGGCCTAGTGAGAGAGGATGGGACAGAGAACAGGATGAGAAGGACATAAGGCAAGGCTAGGACAGGCAAGGACAGGCAAGGCAAGGCTAGGCTGCAGGACATGTTTTTGCTTTATAGTTTCTAGCACATTCGTCTTCAGACTAGGAGGAAAGCCATAAGACCGTATGGATTAGGCCCAAGCAAAAACCCCAGCTACTTGAGACACTTAGACTAAGCCTAAAATACCAAGATCTCTCCATAAGGATGCTTTTTATACTGTACTTCCACAATCTGCTGGCAGTACAAAAAAATAAGCTGCAGATCTCCTTAGGCTGAGTCATGGTGCTTTGGGGCAGGGACCATGCATATCATGGGAATATTTCACAGTTTCTGCTCTGTTTTCAGTGTATGACACCAAAACACCCACCTGATGACATCCTTTCAAGAGCAAAGGCAGCAATTTGCAGAATTCCGCTTCTTAGGGGAAGTGAGAAATTGCTGAGCTGACACCAAGTCCTGCAGTGTCCCTGTCACCTGCAGAGCCACCGCATCCTCGCCACGGTAGCGGGCATTGTGACAAAGGTTCTATGTCAGCTGGGTGTGGCAGCCAGGCGCCCCCTAGGGGATGGCGAGCCTGTCAGCCCCGGGCCTGTCACTGCCTGCTGGCCCTGCTGCCACCAGCCAGGCCTCTGAAAACTTGTCAAACCATGCCCAGACTTGGGGCCAGTTTGGCCCAAAGTCTGCAAGAGACAAGTCGGGAAGAAAGATAGGGGACAGAGGGAGAAAGCGAAGGGAGCAGGAGAAAGGGAAGGAAGAATAAAAAGTAGTGTTGGGCTGCAGGAGTGAGATGGAGGAATTGCAAGAAAAGAGGCAGGAAGCAGGAGAGTGAGAGAGAAGGAAAGCAGAGACATGCAGCCAGACGAGGGCTTAGTGAGAGAGGATGGGACAGAGAACAGGATGAGAAGGACATAAGGCAAGGCTAGGACAGGCAAGGACAGGCAAGGCAAGGCTAGGCTGCAGGACATGTTTTTGCTTTATAGTTTCTAGCACATTCGTCTTCAGACTAGGAGGAAAGCCATAAGACCGTATGGATTAGGCCCAAGCAAAAACCCTGCTACTTGAGACACTTAGACTAAGCCTAAAATACCAAGATCTCTCCATAAGGATGCTTTTTATACTGTACTTCCACAATCTGCTGGCAGTACAAAAAAATAAGCTGCAGATCTCCTTAGGCTGAGTCATGGTGCTTTGGGGCAGGGACCATGCCTATCATGGGAATATTTCACAGTTTCTGCTCTGTTTTCAGTGTATGACACCAAAACACCCACCTGATGACATCCTTTCAAGAGCAAAGGCAGCAATTTGCAGAATTCCGCTTCTTAGGGGAAGTGAGAAATTGCTGAGCTGACACCAAGTCCTGCAGTGTCCCTGTCACCTGCAGAGCCACCGCATCCTCGCCACGGTAGCGGGCATTGTGACAAAGGTTCTATGTCAGCTGGGTGTGGCAGCCAGGCGCCCCCTAGGGGATGGGGAGCCTGTCAGCCCCGGGCCTGTCACTGCCTGCTGGCCCTGCTGCCACCAGCCAGGCCTCTGAAAACTTGTCAAACCATGCCCAGACTTGGGGCCAGTTTGGCCCAAAGTCTGCAAGAGACAAGTCGGGAAGAAAGATATGGGACAGAGGGAGAAAGCGAAGGGAGCAGGAGAAAGGGAAGGAAGAATAAAAAGTAGTGTTGGGCTGCAGGAGTGAGATGGAGGAATTGCAAGAAAAGAGGCAGGAAGCAGGAGAGTGAGAGAAAAGGAAAGAAGAGACATGCAGCCAGACGAGGGGTTAGTGAGAGAGGATTCGACAGAGAACAGGATGAGAAGGACATAAGGCAAGGCTAGGACAGGCAAGGACAGGCAAGGCAAGGCTAGGCTGCAGGACATGTTTTTGCTTTATAGTTTGTAGCACATTCGTCTTCAGACTAGGAGGAAAGCCATAAGACCGTATGGATTAGGCCCAAGCAAAAACCCCAGCTACTTGAGACACTTAGACTAAGCCTAAAATACCAAGATCTCTCCATAAGGATGCTTTTTATACTGTACTTCCACAATCTGCTGGCAGTACAAAATAATAAGCTGCAGATCTCCTTAGGC
The DNA here is from genome assembly GCF_036013475.1 of Columba livia. NCBI lineage: Eukaryota > Metazoa > Chordata > Aves > Columbiformes > Columbidae > Columba > Columba livia. The sequence goes on along the minus strand of NW_027043007.1, from coordinate 3,389,847 downwards.
TGAGTCATGGTGCTTTGGGGCAGGGACCATGCATATCACCGGAATATTTCACAGTTTCTGCTCTGTTTTCAGTGTATGACACCAAAACACCCACCTGATGACATCCTTTCAAGAGCAAAGGCAGCAATTTGCAGAATTCCGCTTCTTAGGGGAAGTGAGAAATTGCTGAGCTGACACCAAGTCCTGCCGTGTCCCTGTCACCTGCAGAGCCACCGCATCCTCGCCACGGTAGCGGGCATTGTGACAAAGGTTCTATGTCAGCTGGGTGTGGCAGCCAGGCGCCCCCTAGGGAATGGGGAGCCTGTCAGCCCCAGGCCTGTCACTGCCTGGTGTCCCTGCTGCCACCAGCCAGGCCTCTGAAAACTTGTCAAACCATGCCCAGACTTGGGGCCAGTTTGGCCCAAAGTCTGCAAGAGACAAGTCGGGAAGAAAGATATGGGACAGAGGGAGAAAGCGAAGGGAGCAGGAGAAAGGGAAGGAAGAATAAAAAGTAGTGTTGGGCTGCAGGAGTGAGATGGAGGAATTGCAAGAAAAGAGGCAGGAAGCAGGAGAGTGAGAGAAAAGGAAAGAAGAGACATGCAGCCAGACGAGGGCCTAGTGAGAGAGGATGGGACAGAGAACAGGATGAGAAGGACATAAGGCAAGGCTAGGACAGGCAAGGACAGGCAAGGCAAGGCTAGGCTGCAGGACATGTTTTTGCTTTATAGTTTCTAGCACATTCGTCTTCAGACGAGGAGGAAAGCCATAAGACCGTATGGATTAGGCCCAAGCAAAAACCCCAGCTACTTGAGATACTTAGACTAAGCCTAAAATACCAAGATCTCTCCATAAGGATGCTTTTTATACTGTACTTCCACAATCTGCTGGCAGTACAAAAAAATAAGCTGCAGATCTCCTTAGGCTGAGTCATGGTGCTTTGGGGCAGGGACCATGCCTATCATGGGAATATTTCACAGTTTCTGCTCTGTTTTCAGTGTATGACACCAAAACACCCACCTGATGACATCCTTTCAAGAGCAAAGGCAGCAATTTGCAGAATTCCGCTTCTTAGGGGAAGTGAGAAATTGCTGAGCTGACACCAAGTCCTGCAGTGTCCCTGTCACCTGCAGAGCCACCGCATCCTCGCCACGGTAGCGGGCATTGTGACAAAGGTTCTATGTCAGCTGGGTGTGGCAGCCAGGCGCCCCCTAGGGGATGGGGAGCCTGTCAGCCCCGGGCCTGTCACTGCCTGCTGGCCCTGCTGCCACCAGCCAGGCCTCTGAAAACTTGTCAAACCATGCCCAGACTTGGGGCCAGTTTGGCCCAAAGTCTGCAAGAGACAAGTCGGGAAGAAAGATAGGGGACAGAGGGAGAAAGCGAAGGGAGCAGGAGAAAGGGAAGGAAGAATAAAAAGTAGTGTTGGGCTGCAGGAGTGAGATGGAGGAATTGCAAGAAAAGAGGCAGGAAGCAGGAGAGTGAGAGAAAAGGAAAGAAGAGACATGCAGCCAGACGAGGGCTTAGTGAGAGAGGATGGGACAGAGAACAGGATGAGAAGGACATAAGGCAAGGCTAGGACAGGCAAGGACAGGCAAGGCAAGGCTAGGCTGCAGGACACGTTTTTGCTTTATAGTTTCTAGCACATTCGTCTTCAGACTAGGAGGAAAGCCATAAGACCGTATGGATTAGGCCCAAGCAAAAACCCCAGCTACTTGAGACACTTAGACTAAGCCTAAAATACCAAGATCTCTCCATAAGGATGCTTTTTATACTGTACTTCCACAATCTGCTGGCAGTACAAAAAAATAAGCTGCAGATCTCCTTAGGCTGAGTCATGGTGCTTTGGGGCAGGGACCATGCATATCATGGGAATATTTCACAGTTTCTGCTCTGTTTTCAGTGTATGACACCAAAACACCCACCTGATGACATCCTTTCAAGAGCAAAGGCAGCAATTTGCAGAATTCCGCTTCTTAGGGGAAGTGAGAAATTGCTGAGCTGACACCAAGTCCTGCAGTGTCCCTGTCACCTGCAGAGCCACCGCATCCTCGCCACGGTAGCGGGCATTGTGACAAAGGTTCTATGTCAGCTGGGTGTGGCAGCCAGGCGCCCCCTAGGGGATGGGGAGCCTGTCAGCCCCGGGCCTGTCACTGCCTGCTGGCCCTGCTGCCACCAGCCAGGCCTCTGAAAACTTGTCAAACCATGCCCAGACTTGGGGCCAGTTTGGCCCAAAGTCTGCAAGAGACAAGTCGGGAAGAAAGATATGGGACAGAGGGAGAAAGCGAAGGGAGCAGGAGAAAGGGAAGGAAGAATAAAAAGTAGTGTTGGGCTGCAGGAGTGAGATGGAGGAATTGCAAGAAAAGAGGCAGGAAGCAGGAGAGTGAGAGAAAAGGAAAGAAGAGACATGCAGCCAGACGAGGGCCTAGTGAGAGAGGATGGGACAGAGAACAGGATGAGAAGGACATAAGGCAAGGCTAGGACAGGCAAGGACAGGCAAGGCAAGGCTAGGCTGCAGGACATGTTTTTGCTTTATAGTTTCTAGCACATTCGTCTTCAGACTAGGAGGAAAGCCATAAGACCGTATGGATTAGGCCCAAGCAAAAACCCCAGCTACTTGAGACACTTAGACTAAGCCTAAAATACCAAGATCTCTCCATAAGGATGCTTTTTATACTGTACTTCCACAATCTGCTGGCAGTACAAAAAAATAAGCTGCAGATCTCCTTAGGCTGAGTCATGGTGCTTTGGGGCAGGGACCATGCATATCATGGGAATATTTCACAGTTTCTGCTCTGTTTTCAGTGTATGACACCAAAACACCCACCTGATGACATCCTTTCAAGAGCAAAGGCAGCAATTTGCAGAATTCCGCTTCTTAGGGGAAGTGAGAAATTGCTGAGCTGACACCAAGTCCTGCAGTGTCCCTGTCACCTGCAGAGCCACCGCATCCTCGCCACGGTAGCGGGCATTGTGACAAAGGTTCTATGTCAGCTGGGTGTGGCAGCCAGGCGCCCCCTAGGGGATGGGGAGCCTGTCAGCCCCAGGCCTGTCACTGCCTGGTGTCCCTGCTGCCACCAGCCAGGCCTCTGAAAAGTTGTCAAACCATGCCCAGACTTGGGGCCAGTTTGGCCCAAAGTCTGCAAGAGACAAGTCGGGAAGAAAGATATGGGACAGAGGGAGAAAGCGAAGGGAGCAGGAGAAAGGGAAGGAAGAATAAAAAGTAGTGTTGGGCTGCAGGAGTGAGATGGAGGAATTGCAAGAAAAGAGGCAGGAAGCAGGAGAGTGAGAGAAAAGGAAAGAAGAGACATGCAGCCAGACGAGGGCCTAGTGAGAGAGGATGGGACAGAGAACAGGATGAGAAGGACATAAGGCAAGGCTAGGACAGGCAAGGACAGGCAAGGCAAGGCTAGGCTGCAGGACATGTTTTTGCTTTATAGTTTCTAGCACATTCGTCTTCAGACGAGGAGGAAAGCCATAAGACCGTATGGATTAGGCCCAAGCAAAAACCCCAGCTACTTGAGACACTTAGACTAAGCCTAAAATACCAAGATCTCTCCATAAGGATGCTTTATATACTGTACTTCCACAATCTGCTGGCAGTACAAAAAAATAAGCTGCAGATCTCCTTAGGCTGAGTCATGGTGCTTTGGGGCAGGGACCATGCATATCATGGGAATATTTCACAGTTTCTGCTCTGTTTTCAGTGTATGACACCAAAACACCCACCTGATGACATCCTTTCAAGAGCAAAGGCAGCAATTTGCAGAATTCCGCTTCTTAGGGGAAGTGAGAAATTGCTGAGCTGACACCAAGTCCTGCAGTGTCCCTGTCACCTGCAGAGCCACCGCATCCTCGCCACGGTAGCGGGCATTGTGACAAAGGTTCTATGTCAGCTGGGTGTGGCAGCCAGGCGCCCCCTAGGGGATGGGGAGCCCGTCAGCCCCGGGCCTGTCACTGCCTGCTGGCCCTGCTGCCACCAGCCAGGCCTCTGAAAACTTGTCAAACCATGCCCAGACTTGGGGCCAGTTTGGCCCAAAGTCTGCAAGAGACAAGTCGGGAAGAAAGATATGGGACAGAGGGAGAAAGCGAAGGGAGCAGGAGAAAGGGAAGGAAGAATAAAAAGTAGTGTTGGGCTGCAGGAGTGAGATGGAGGAATTGCAAGAAAAGAGGCAGGAAGCAGGAGAGTGAGAGAGAAGGAAAGCAGAGACATGCAGCCAGACGAGGGCTTAGTGAGAGAGGATGGGACAGAGAACAGGATGAGAAGGACATAAGGCAAGGCTAGGACAGGCAAGGACAGGCAAGGCAAGGCTAGGCTGCAGGACATGTTTTTGCTTTATAGTTTCTAGCACATTCGTCTTCAGACTAGGAGGAAAGCCATAAGACCGTATGGATTAGGCCCAAGCAAAAACCCTGCTACTTGAGACACTTAGACTAAGCCTAAAATACCAAGATCTCTCCATAAGGATGCTTTTTATACTGTACTTCCACAATCTGCTGGCAGTACAAAAAAATAAGCTGCAGATCTCCTTAGGCTGAGTCATGGTGCTTTGGGGCAGGGACCATGCCTATCATGGGAATATTTCACAGTTTCTGCTCTGTTTTCAGTGTATGACACCAAAACACCCACCTGATGACATCCTTTCAAGAGCAAAGGCAGCAATTTGCAGAATTCCGCTTCTTAGGGGAAGTGAGAAATTGCTGAGCTGACACCAAGTCCTGCAGTGTCCCTGTCACCTGCAGAGCCACCGCATCCTCGCCACGGTAGCGGGCATTGTGACAAAGGTTCTATGTCAGCTGGGTGTGGCAGCCAGGCGCCCCCTAGGGGATGGGGAGCCTGTCAGCCCCGGGCCTGTCACTGCCTGCTGGCCCTGCTGCCACCAGCCAGGCCTCTGAAAACTTGTCAAACCATGCCCAGACTTGGGGCCAGTTTGGCCCAAAGTCTGCAAGAGACAAGTCGGGAAGAAAGATATGGGACAGAGGGAGAAAGCGAAGGGAGCAGGAGAAAGGGAAGGAAGAATAAAAAGTAGTGTTGGGCTGCAGGAGTGAGATGGAGGAATTGCAAGAAAAGAGGCAGGAAGCAGGAGAGTGAGAGAAAAGGAAAGAAGAGACATGCAGCCAGACGAGGGGTTAGTGAGAGAGGATGGGACAGAGAACAGGATGAGAAGGACATAAGGCAAGGCTAGGACAGGCAAGGACAGGCAAGGCAAGGCTAGGCTGCAGGACATGTTTTTGCTTTATAGTTTGTAGCACATTCGTCTTCAGACTAGGAGGAAAGCCATAAGACCGTATGGATTAGGCCCAAGCAAAAACCCCAGCTACTTGAGACACTTAGACTAAGCCTAAAATACCAAGATCTCTCCATAAGGATGCTTTTTATACTGTACTTCCACAATCTGCTGGCAGTACAAAATAATAAGCTGCAGATCTCCTTAGGCTGAGTCATGGTGCTTTGGGGCAGGGACCATGCATATCACCGGAATATTTCACAGTTTCTGCTCTGTTTTCAGTGTATGACACCAAAACACCCACCTGATGACATCCTTTCAAGAGCAAAGGCAGCAATTTGCAGAATTCCGCTTCTTAGGGGAAGTGAGAAATTGCTGAGCTGACACCAAGTCCTGCCGTGTCCCTGTCACCTGCAGAGCCACCGCATCCTCGCCACGGTAGCGGGCATTGTGACAAAGGTTCTATGTCAGCTGGGTGTGGCAGCCAGGCGCCCCCTAGGGAATGGGGAGCCTGTCAGCCCCAGGCCTGTCACTGCCTGGTGTCCCTGCTGCCACCAGCCAGGCCTCTGAAAACTTGTCAAACCATGCCCAGACTTGGGGCCAGTTTGGCCCAAAGTCTGCAAGAGACAAGTCGGGAAGAAAGATATGGGACAGAGGGAGAAAGCGAAGGGAGCAGGAGAAAGGGAAGGAAGAATAAAAAGTAGTGTTGGGCTGCAGGAGTGAGATGGAGGAATTGCAAGAAAAGAGGCAGGAAGCAGGAGAGTGAGAGAAAAGGAAAGAAGAGACATGCAGCCAGACGAGGGCCTAGTGAGAGAGGATGGGACAGAGAACAGGATGAGAAGGACATAAGGCAAGGCTAGGACAGGCAAGGACAGGCAAGGCAAGGCTAGGCTGCAGGACATGTTTTTGCTTTATAGTTTCTAGCACATTCGTCTTCAGACGAGGAGGAAAGCCATAAGACCGTATGGATTAGGCCCAAGCAAAAACCCCAGCTACTTGAGATACTTAGACTAAGCCTAAAATACCAAGATCTCTCCATAAGGATGCTTTTTATACTGTACTTCCACAATCTGCTGGCAGTACAAAAAAATAAGCTGCAGATCTCCTTAGGCTGAGTCATGGTGCTTTGGGGCAGGGACCATGCCTATCATGGGAATATTTCACAGTTTCTGCTCTGTTTTCAGTGTATGACACCAAAACACCCACCTGATGACATCCTTTCAAGAGCAAAGGCAGCAATTTGCAGAATTCCGCTTCTTAGGGGAAGTGAGAAATTGCTGAGCTGACACCAAGTCCTGCAGTGTCCCTGTCACCTGCAGAGCCACCGCATCCTCGCCACGGTAGCGGGCATTGTGACAAAGGTTCTATGTCAGCTGGGTGTGGCAGCCAGGCGCCCCCTAGGGGATGGGGAGCCTGTCAGCCCCGGGCCTGTCACTGCCTGCTGGCCCTGCTGCCACCAGCCAGGCCTCTGAAAACTTGTCAAACCATGCCCAGACTTGGGGCCAGTTTGGCCCAAAGTCTGCAAGAGACAAGTCGGGAAGAAAGATAGGGGACAGAGGGAGAAAGCGAAGGGAGCAGGAGAAAGGGAAGGAAGAATAAAAAGTAGTGTTGGGCTGCAGGAGTGAGATGGAGGAATTGCAAGAAAAGAGGCAGGAAGCAGGAGAGTGAGAGAAAAGGAAAGAAGAGACATGCAGCCAGACGAGGGCTTAGTGAGAGAGGATGGGACAGAGAACAGGATGAGAAGGACATAAGGCAAGGCTAGGACAGGCAAGGACAGGCAAGGCAAGGCTAGGCTGCAGGACACGTTTTTGCTTTATAGTTTCTAGCACATTCGTCTTCAGACTAGGAGGAAAGCCATAAGACCGTATGGATTAGGCCCAAGCAAAAACCCCAGCTACTTGAGACACTTAGACTAAGCCTAAAATACCAAGATCTCTCCATAAGGATGCTTTTTATACTGTACTTCCACAATCTGCTGGCAGTACAAAAAAATAAGCTGCAGATCTCCTTAGGCTGAGTCATGGTGCTTTGGGGCAGGGACCATGCATATCATGGGAATATTTCACAGTTTCTGCTCTGTTTTCAGTGTATGACACCAAAACACCCACCTGATGACATCCTTTCAAGAGCAAAGGCAGCAATTTGCAGAATTCCGCTTCTTAGGGGAAGTGAGAAATTGCTGAGCTGACACCAAGTCCTGCAGTGTCCCTGTCACCTGCAGAGCCACCGCATCCTCGCCACGGTAGCGGGCATTGTGACAAAGGTTCTATGTCAGCTGGGTGTGGCAGCCAGGCGCCCCCTAGGGGATGGGGAGCCTGTCAGCCCCGGGCCTGTCACTGCCTGCTGGCCCTGCTGCCACCAGCCAGGCCTCTGAAAACTTGTCAAACCATGCCCAGACTTGGGGCCAGTTTGGCCCAAAGTCTGCAAGAGACAAGTCGGGAAGAAAGATATGGGACAGAGGGAGAAAGCGAAGGGAGCAGGAGAAAGGGAAGGAAGAATAAAAAGTAGTGTTGGGCTGCAGGAGTGAGATGGAGGAATTGCAAGAAAAGAGGCAGGAAGCAGGAGAGTGAGAGAAAAGGAAAGAAGAGACATGCAGCCAGACGAGGGCCTAGTGAGAGAGGATGGGACAGAGAACAGGATGAGAAGGACATAAGGCAAGGCTAGGACAGGCAAGGACAGGCAAGGCAAGGCTAGGCTGCAGGACATGTTTTTGCTTTATAGTTTCTAGCACATTCGTCTTCAGACTAGGAGGAAAGCCATAAGACCGTATGGATTAGGCCCAAGCAAAAACCCCAGCTACTTGAGACACTTAGACTAAGCCTAAAATACCAAGATCTCTCCATAAGGATGCTTTTTATACTGTACTTCCACAATCTGCTGGCAGTACAAAATAATAAGCTGCAGATCTCCTTAGGCTGAGTCATGGTGCTTTGGGGCAGGGACCATGCATATCACCGGAATATTTCACAGTTTCTGCTCTGTTTTCAGTGTATGACACCAAAACACCCACCTGATGACATCCTTTCAAGAGCAAAGGCAGCAATTTGCAGAATTCCGCTTCTTAGGGGAAGTGAGAAATTGCTGAGCTGACACCAAGTCCTGCCGTGTCCCTGTCACCTGCAGAGCCACCGCATCCTCGCCACGGTAGCGGGCATTGTGACAAAGGTTCTATGTCAGCTGGGTGTGGCAGCCAGGCGCCCCCTAGGGAATGGGGAGCCTGTCAGCCCCAGGCCTGTCACTGCCTGGTGTCCCTGCTGCCACCAGCCAGGCCTCTGAAAACTTGTCAAACCATGCCCAGACTTGGGGCCAGTTTGGCCCAAAGTCTGCAAGAGACAAGTCGGGAAGAAAGATATGGGACAGAGGGAGAAAGCGAAGGGAGCAGGAGAAAGGGAAGGAAGAATAAAAAGTAGTGTTGGGCTGCAGGAGTGAGATGGAGGAATTGCAAGAAAAGAGGCAGGAAGCAGGAGAGTGAGAGAAAAGGAAAGAAGAGACATGCAGCCAGACGAGGGCCTAGTGAGAGAGGATGGGACAGAGAACAGGATGAGAAGGACATAAGGCAAGGCTAGGACAGGCAAGGACAGGCAAGGCAAGGCTAGGCTGCAGGACATGTTTTTGCTTTATAGTTTCTAGCACATTCGTCTTCAGACGAGGAGGAAAGCCATAAGACCGTATGGATTAGGCCCAAGCAAAAACCCCAGCTACTTGAGATACTTAGACTAAGCCTAAAATACCAAGATCTCTCCATAAGGATGCTTTTTATACTGTACTTCCACAATCTGCTGGCAGTACAAAAAAATAAGCTGCAGATCTCCTTAGGCTGAGTCATGGTGCTTTGGGGCAGGGACCATGCCTATCATGGGAATATTTCACAGTTTCTGCTCTGTTTTCAGTGTATGACACCAAAACACCCACCTGATGACATCCTTTCAAGAGCAAAGGCAGCAATTTGCAGAATTCCGCTTCTTAGGGGAAGTGAGAAATTGCTGAGCTGACACCAAGTCCTGCAGTGTCCCTGTCACCTGCAGAGCCACCGCATCCTCGCCACGGTAGCGGGCATTGTGACAAAGGTTCTATGTCAGCTGGGTGTGGCAGCCAGGCGCCCCCTAGGGGATGGGGAGCCTGTCAGCCCCGGGCCTGTCACTGCCTGCTGGCCCTGCTGCCACCAGCCAGGCCTCTGAAAACTTGTCAAACCATGCCCAGACTTGGGGCCAGTTTGGCCCAAAGTCTGCAAGAGACAAGTCGGGAAGAAAGATAGGGGACAGAGGGAGAAAGCGAAGGGAGCAGGAGAAAGGGAAGGAAGAATAAAAAGTAGTGTTGGGCTGCAGGAGTGAGATGGAGGAATTGCAAGAAAAGAGGCAGGAAGCAGGAGAGTGAGAGAAAAGGAAAGAAGAGACATGCAGCCAGACGAGGGCTTAGTGAGAGAGGATGGGACAGAGAACAGGATGAGAAGGACATAAGGCAAGGCTAGGACAGGCAAGGACAGGCAAGGCAAGGCTAGGCTGCAGGACATGTTTTTGCTTTATAGTTTCTAGCACATTCGTCTTCAGACTAGGAGGAAAGCCATAAGACCGTATGGATTAGGCCCAAGCAAAAACCCCAGCTACTTGAGACACTTAGACTAAGCCTAAAATACCAAGATCTCTCCATAAGGATGCTTTTTATACTGTACTTCCACAATCTGCTGGCAGTACAAAAAAATAAGCTGCAGATCTCCTTAGGCTGAGTCATGGTGCTTTGGGGCAGGGACCATGCATATCATGGGAATATTTCACAGTTTCTGCTCTGTTTTCAGTGTATGACACCAAAACACCCACCTGATGACATCCTTTCAAGAGCAAAGGCAGCAATTTGCAGAATTCCGCTTCTTAGGGGAAGTGAGAAATTGCTGAGCTGACACCAAGTCCTGCCGTGTCCCTGTCACCTGCAGAGCCACCGCATCCTCGCCACGGTAGCGGGCATTGTGACAAAGGTTCTATGTCAGCTGGGTGTGGCAGCCAGGCGCCCCCTAGGGGATGGGGAGCCTGTCAGCCCCAGGCCTGTCACTGCCTGGTGTCCCTGCTGCCACCAGCCAGGCCTCTGAAAACTTGTCAAACCATGCCCAGACTTGGGGCCAGTTTGGCCCAAAGTCTGCAAGAGACAAGTCGGGAAGAAAGATATGGGACAGAGGGAGAAAGCGAAGGGAGCAGGAGAAAGGGAAGGAAGAATAAAAAGTAGTGTTGGGCTGCAGGAGTGAGATGGAGGAATTGCAAGAAAAGAGGCAGGAAGCAGGAGAGTGAGAGAAAAGGAAAGAAGAGACATGCAGCCAGACGAGGGCCTAGTGAGAGAGGATGGGACAGAGAACAGGATGAGAAGGACATAAGGCAAGGCTAGGACAGGCAAGGACAGGCAAGGCAAGGCTAGGCTGCAGGACATGTTTTTGCTTTATAGTTTCTAGCACATTCGTCTTCAGACGAGGAGGAAAGCCATAAGACCGTATGGATTAGGCCCAAGCAAAAACCCCAGCTACTTGAGACACTTAGACTAAGCCTAAAATACCAAGATCTCTCCATAAGGATGCTTTTTATACTGTACTTCCACAATCTGCTGGCAGTACAAAAAAATAAGCTGCAGATCTCCTTAGGCTGAGTCATGGTGCTTTGGGGCAGGGACCATGCATATCATGGGAATATTTCACAGTTTCTGCTCTGTTTTCAGTGTATGACACCAAAACACCCACCTGATGACATCCTTTCAAGAGCAAAGGCAGCAATTTGCAGAATTCCGCTTCTTAGGGGAAGTGAGAAATTGCTGAGCTGACACCAAGTCCTGCAGTGTCCCTGTCACCTGCAGAGCCACCGCATCCTCGCCACGGTAGCGGGCATTGTGACAAAGGTTCTATGTCAGCTGGGTGTGGCAGCCAGGCGCCCCCTAGGGGATGGGGAGCCTGTCAGCCCCGGGCCTGTCACTGCCTGCTGGCCCTGCTGCCACCAGCCAGGCCTCTGAAAACTTGTCAAACCATGCCCAGACTTGGGGCCAGTTTGGCCCAAAGTCTGCAAGAGACAAGTCGGGAAGAAAGATAGGGGACAGAGGGAGAAAGCGAAGGGAGCAGGAGAAAGGGAAGGAAGAATAAAAAGTAGTGTTGGGCTGCAGGAGTGAGATGGAGGAATTGCAAGAAAAGAGGCAGGAAGCAGGAGAGTGAGAGAAAAGGAAAGAAGAGACATGCAGCCAGACGAGGGCTTAGTGAGAGAGGATGGGACAGAGAACAGGATGAGAAGGACATAAGGCAAGGCTAGGACAGGCAAGGACAGGCAAGGCAAGGCTAGGCTGCAGGACATGTTTTTGCTTTATAGTTTCTAGCACATTCGTCTTCAGACTAGGAGGAAAGCCATAAGACCGTATGGATTAGGCCCAAGCAAAAACCCCAGCTACTTGAGACACTTAGACTAAGCCTAAAATACCAAGATCTCTCCGTAAGGATGCTTTTTATACTGTACTTCCACAATCTGCTGGCAGTACAAAAAAATAAGCTGCAGATCTCCTTAGGCTGAGTCATGGTGCTTTGGGGCAGGGACCATGCCTATCATGGGAATATTTCACAGTTTCTGCTCTGTTTTCAGTGTATGACACCAAAACACCCACCTGATGACATCCTTTCAAGAGCAAAGGCAGCAATTTGCAGAATTCCGCTTCTTAGGGGAAGTGAGAAATTGCTGAGCTGACACCAAGTCCTGCAGTGTCCCTGTCACCTGCAGAGCCACCGCATCCTCGCCACGGTAGCGGGCATTGTGACAAAGGTTCTATGTCAGCTGGGTGTGGCAGCCAGGCGCCCCCTAGGGGATGGGGAGCCCGTCAGCCCCGGGCCTGTCACTGCCTGCTGGCCCTGCTGCCACCAGCCAGGCCTCTGAAAACTTGTCAAACCATGCCCAGACTTGGGGCCAGTTTGGCCCAAAGTCTGCAAGAGACAAGTCGGGAAGAAAGATATGGGACAGAGGGAGAAAGCGAAGGGAGCAGGAGAAAGGGAAGGAAGAATAAAAAGTAGTGTTGGGCTGCAGGAGTGAGATGGAGGAATTGCAAGAAAAGAGGCAGGAAGCAGGAGAGTGAGAGAGAAGGAAAGCAGAGACATGCAGCCAGACGAGGGCTTAGTGAGAGAGGATGGGACAGAGAACAGGATGAGAAGGACATAAGGCAAGGCTAGGACAGGCAAGGACAGGCAAGGCAAGGCTAGGCTGCAGGACATGTTTTTGCTTTATAGTTTCTAGCACATTCGTCTTCAGACTAGGAGGAAAGCCATAAGACCGTATTGATTAGGCCCAAGCAAAAACCCTGCTACTTGAGACACTTAGACTAAGCCTAAAATACCAAGATCTCTCCATAAGGATGCTTTTTATACTGTACTTCCACAATCTGCTGGCAGTACAAAAAAATAAGCTGCAGATCTCCTTAGGCTGAGTCATGGTGCTTTGGGGCAGGGACCATGCCTATCATGGGAATATTTCACAGTTTCTGCTCTGTTTTCAGTGTATGACACCAAAACACCCACCTGATGACATCCTTTCAAGAGCAAAGGCAGCAATTTGCAGAATTCCGCTTCTTAGGGGAAGTGAGAAATTGCTGAGCTGACACCAAGTCCTGCAGTGTCCCTGTCACCTGCAGAGCCACCGCATCCTCGCCACGGTAGCGGGCATTGTGACAAAGGTTCTATGTCAGCTGGGTGTGGCAGCCAGGCGCCCCCTAGGGGATGGGGAGCCTGTCAGCCCCGGGCCTGTCACTGCCTGCTGGCCCTGCTGCCACCAGCCAGGCCTCTGAAAACTTGTCAAACCATGCCCAGACTTGGGGCCAGTTTGGCCCAAAGTCTGCAAGAGACAAGTCGGGAAGAAAGATATGGGACAGAGGGAGAAAGCGAAGGGAGCAGGAGAAAGGGAAGGAAGAATAAAAAGTAGTGTTGGGCTGCAGGAGTGAGATGGAGGAATTGCAAGAAAAGAGGCAGGAAGCAGGAGAGTGAGAGAAAAGGAAAGAAGAGACATGCAGCCAGACGAGGGCCTAGTGAGAGAGGATGGGACAGAGAACAGGATGAGAAGGACATAAGGCAAGGCTAGGACAGGCAAGGACAGGCAAGGCAAGGCTAGGCTGCAGGACATGTTTTTGCTTTATAGTTTCTAGCACATTCGTCTTCAGACGAGGAGGAAAGCCATAAGACCGTATGGATTAGGCCCAAGCAAAAACCCCAGCTACTTGAGACACTTAGACTAAGCCTAAAATACCAAGATCTCTCCATAAGGATGCTTTATATACTGTACTTCCACAATCTGCTGGCAGTACAAAAAAATAAGCTGCAGATCTCCTTAGGCTGAGTCATGGTGCTTTGGGGCAGGGACCATGCCTATCATGGGAATATTTCACAGTTTCTGCTCTGTTTTCAGTGTATGACACCAAAACACCCACCTGATGACATCCTTTCAAGAGCAAAGGCAGCAATTTGCAGAATTCCGCTTCTTAGGGGAAGTGAGAAATTGCTGAGCTGACACCAAGTCCTGCAGTGTCCCTGTCACCTGCAGAGCCACCGCATCCTCGCCACGGTAGCGGGCATTGTGACAAAGGTTCTATGTCAGCTGGGTGTGGCAGCCAGGCGCCCCCTAGGGGATGGGGAGCCTGTCAGCCCCGGGCCTGTCACTGCCTGGTGTCCCTGCTGCCACCAGCCAGGCCTCTGAAAACTTGTCAAACCATGCCCAGACTTGGGGCCAGTTTGGCCCAAAGTCTGCAAGAGACAAGTCGGGAAGAAAGATATGGGACAGAGGGAGAAAGCGAAGGGAGCAGGAGAAAGGGAAGGAAGAATAAAAAGTAGTGTTGGGCTGCAGGAGTGAGATGGAGGAATTGCAAGAAAAGAGGCAGGAAGCAGGAGAGTGAGAGAAAAGGAAAGAAGAGACATGCAGCCAGACGAGGGCTTAGTGAGAGAGGATGGGACAGAGAACAGGATGAGAAGGACATAAGGCAAGGCTAGGACAGGCAAGGACAGGCAAGGCAAGGCTAGGCTGCAGGACATGTTTTTGCTTTATAGTTTCTAGCACATTCGTCTTCAGACGAGGAGGAAAGCCATAAGACCGTATGGATTAGGCCCAAGCAAAAACCCCAGCTACTTGAGACACTTAGACTAAGCCTAAAATACCAAGATCTCTCCATAAGGATGCTTTTTATACTGTACTTCCACAATCTGCTGGCAGTACAAAAAAATAAGCTGCAGATCTCCTTAGGCTGAGTCATGGTGCTTTGGGGCAGGGACCATGCCTATCATGGGAATATTTCACAGTTTCTGCTCTGTTTTCAGTGTATGACACCAAAACACCCACCTGATGACATCCTTTCAAGAGCAAAGGCAGCAATTTGCAGAATTCCGCTTCTTAGGGGAAGTGAGAAATTGCTGAGCTGACACCAAGTCCTGCAGTGTCCCTGTCACCTGCAGAGCCACCGCATCCTCGCCACGGTAGCGGGCATTGTGACAAAGGTTCTATGTCAGCTGGGTGTGGCAGCCAGGCGCCCCCTAGGGGATGGGGAGCCTGTCAGCCCCGGGCCTGTCACTGCCTGCTGGCCCTGCTGCCACCAGCCAGGCCTCTGAAAACTTGTCAAACCATGCCCAGACTTGGGGCCAGTTTGGCCCAAAGTCTCCAAGAGACAAGTCGGGAAGAAAGATATGGGACAGAGGGAGAAAGCGAAGGGAGCAGGAGAAAGGGAAGGAAGAATAAAAAGTAGTGTTGGGCTGCAGGAGTGAGATGGAGGAATTGCAAGAAAAGAGGCAGGAAGCAGGAGAGTGAGAGAAAAGGAAAGAAGAGACATGCAGCCAGACGAGGGCTTAGTGAGAGAGGATGGGACAGAGAACAGGATGAGAAGGACATAAGGCAAGGCTAGGACAGGCAAGGACAGGCAAGGCAAGGCTAGGCTGCAGGACATGTTTTTGCTTTATAGTTTCTAGCACATTCGTCTTCAGACGAGGAGGAAAGCCATAAGACCGTATGGATTAGGCCCAAGCAAAAACCCCAGCTACTTGAGACACTTAGACTAAGCCTAAAATACCAAGATCTCTCCATAAGGATGCTTTTTATACTGTACTTCCACAATCTGCTGGCAGTACAAAAAAATAAGTTGCAGATCTCCTTAGGCTGAGTCATGGTGCTTTGGGGCAGGGACCATGCCTATCATGGGAATATTTCACAGTTTCTGCTCTGTTTTCAGTGTATGACACCAAAACACCCACCTGATGACATCCTTTCAAGAGCAAAGGCAGCAATTTGCAGAATTCCGCTTCTTAGGGGAAGTGAGAAATTGCTGAGCTGACACCAAGTCCTGCAGTGTCCCTGTCACCTGCAGAGCCACCGCATCCTCGCCACGGTAGCGGGCATTGTGACAAAGGTTCTATGTCAGCTGGGTGTGGCAGCCAGGCGCCCCCTAGGGGATGGGGAGCCTGTCAGCCCCGGGCCTGTCACTGCCTGGTGTCCCTGCTGCCACCAGCCAGACCTCTGAAAACTTGTCAAACCATGCCCAGACTTGGGGCCAGTTTGGCCCAAAGTCTGCAAGAGACAAGTCGGGAAGAAAGATATGGGACAGAGGGAGAAAGCGAAGGGAGCAGGAGAAAGGGAAGGAAGAATAAAAAGTAGTGTTGGGCTGCAGGAGTGAGATGGAGGAATTGCAAGAAAAGAGGCAGGAAGCAGGAGAGTGAGAGAAAAGGAAAGAAGAGACATGCAGCCAGACGAGGGCCTAGTGAGAGAGGATGGGACAGAGAACAGGATGAGAAGGACATAAGGCAAGGCTAGGACAGGCAAGGACAGGCAAGGCAAGGCTAGGCTGCAGGACATGTTTTTGCTTTATAGTTTCTAGCACATTCGTCTTCAGACGAGGAGGAAAGCCATAAGACCGTATGGATTAGGCCCAAGCAAAAACCCCAGCTACTTGAGACACTTAGACTAAGCCTAAAATACCAAGATCTCTCCATAAGGATGGTTTTTATACTGTACTTCCACAATCTGCTGGCAGTACAAAAAAATAAGCTGCAGATCTCCTTAGGCTGAGTCATGGTGCTTTGGGGCAGGGACCATGCCTATCATGGGAATATTTCACAGTTTCTGCTCTGTTTTCAGTGTATGACACCAAAACACCCACCTGATGACATCCTTTCAAGAGCAAAGGCAGCAATTTGCAGAATTCCGCTTCTTAGGGGAAGTGAGAAATTGCTGAGCTGACACCAAGTCCTGCAGTGTCCCTGTCACCTGCAGAGCCACCGCATCCTCGCCACGGTAGCGGGCATTGTGACAAAGGTTCTATGTCAGCTGGGTGTGGCAGCCAGGCGCCCCCTAGGGGATGGGGAGCCTGTCAGCCCCGGGCCTGTCACTGCCTGCTGGCCCTGCTGCCACCAGCCAGACCTCTGAAAACTTGTCAAACCATGCCCAGACTTGGGGCCAGTTTGGCCCGAAGTCTGCAAGAGACAAGTCGGGAAGAAAGATATGGGACAGAGGGAGAAAGCGAAGGGAGCAGGAGAAAGGGAAGGAAGAATAAAAAGTAGTGTTGGGCTGCAGGAGTGAGATGGAGGAATTGCAAGAAAAGAGGCAGGAAGCAGGAGAGTGAGAGAAAAGGAAAGAAGAGACATGCAGCCAGACGAGGGCTTAGTGAGAGAGGATGGGACAGAGAACAGGATGAGAAGGACATAAGGCAAGGCTAGGACAGGCAAGGACAGGCAAGGCAAGGCTAGGCTGCAGGACATGTTTTTGCTTTATAGTTTCTAGCACATTCGTCTTCAGACGAGGAGGAAAGCCATAAGACCGTATGGATTAGGCCCAAGCAAAAACCCCAGCTACTTGAGACACTTAGACTAAGCCTAAAATACCAAGATCTCTCCATAAGGATGCTTTTTATACTGTACTTCCACAATCTGCTGGCAGTACAAAAAAATAAGCTGCAGATCTCCTTAGGCTGAGTCATGGTGCTTTGGGGCAGGGACCATGCCTATCATGGGAATATTTCACAGTTTCTGCTCTGTTTTCAGTGTATGACACCAAAACACCCACCTGATGACATCCTTTCAAGAGCAAAGGCAGCAATTTGCAGAATTCCGCTTCTTAGGGGAAGTGAGAAATTGCTGAGCTGACACCAAGTCCTGCAGTGTCCCTGTCACCTGCAGAGCCACCGCATCCTCGCCACGGTAGCGGGCATTGTGACAAAGGTTCTATGTCAGCTGGGTGTGGCAGCCAGGCGCCCCCTAGGGGATGGGGAGCCTGTCAGCCCCGGGCCTGTCACTGCCTGCTGGCCCTGCTGCCACCAGCCAGGCCTCTGAAAACTTGTCAAACCATGCCCAGACTTGGGGCCAGTTTGGCCCAAAGTCTCCAAGAGACAAGTCGGGAAGAAAGATATGGGACAGAGGGAGAAAGCGAAGGGAGCAGGAGAAAGGGAAGGAAGAATAAAAAGTAGTGTTGGGCTGCAGGAGTGAGATGGAGGAATTGCAAGAAAAGAGGCAGGAAGCAGGAGAGTGAGAGAAAAGGAAAGAAGAGACATGCAGCCAGACGAGGGCTTAGTGAGAGAGGATGGGACAGAGAACAGGATGAGAAGGACATAAGGCAAGGCTAGGACAGGCAAGGACAGGCAAGGCAAGGCTAGGCTGCAGGACATGTTTTTGCTTTATAGTTTCTAGCACATTCGTCTTCAGACGAGGAGGAAAGCCATAAGACCGTATGGATTAGGCCCAAGCAAAAACCCCAGCTACTTGAGACACTTAGACTAAGCCTAAAATACCAAGATCTCTCCATAAGGATGGTTTTTATACTGTACTTCCACAATCTGCTGGCAGTACAAAAAAATAAGCTGCAGATCTCCTTAGGCTGAGTCATGGTGCTTTGGGGCAGGGACCATGCCTATCATGGGAATATTTCACAGTTTCTGCTCTGTTTTCAGTGTATGACACCAAAACACCCACCTGATGACATCCTTTCAAGAGCAAAGGCAGCAATTTGCAGAATTCCGCTTCTTAGGGGAAGTGAGAAATTGCTGAGCTGACACCAAGTCCTGCAGTGTCCCTGTCACCTGCAGAGCCACCGCATCCTCGCCACGGTAGCGGGCATTGTGACAAAGGTTCTATGTCAGCTGGGTGTGGCAGCCAGGCGCCCCCTAGGGGATGGGGAGCCTGTCAGCCCCGGGCCTGTCACTGCCTGCTGGCCCTGCTGCCACCAGCCAGGCCTCTGAAAACTTGTCAAACCATGCCCAGACTTGGGGCCAGTTTGGCCCAAAGTCTGCAAGAGACAAGTCGGGAAGAAAGATATGGGACAGAGGGAGAAAGCGAAGGGAGCAGGAGAAAGGGAAGGAAGAATAAAAAGTAGTGTTGGGCTGCAGGAGTGAGATGGAGGAATGGCAAGAAAAGAGGCAGGAAGCAGGAGAGTGAGAGAAAAGGAAAGAAGAGACATGCAGCCAGACGAGGGCTTAGTGAGAGAGGATGGGACAGAGAACAGGATGAGAAGGACATAAGGCAAGGCTAGGACAGGCAAGGACAGGCAAGGCAAGGCTAGGCTGCAGGACATGTTTTTGCTTTATAGTTTCTAGCACATTCGTCTTCAGACTAGGAGGAAAGCCATAAGACCGTATGGATTAGGCCCAAGCAAAAACCCCAGCTACTTGAGACACTTAGACTAAGCCTAAAATACCAAGATCTCTCCATAAGGATGCTTTTTATACTGTACTTCCACAATCTGCTGGCAGTACAAAAAAATAAGCTGCAGATCTCCTTAGGCTGAGTCATGGTGCTTTGGGGCAGGGACCATGCATATCATGGGAATATTTCACAGTTTCTGCTCTGTTTTCAGTGTATGACACCAAAACACCCACCTGATGACATCCTTTCAAGAGCAAAGGCAGCAATTTGCAGAATTCCGCTTCTTAGGGGAAGTGAGAAATTGCTGAGCTGACACCAAGTCCTGCAGTGTCCCTGTCACCTGCAGAGCCACCGCATCCTCGCCACGGTAGCGGGCATTGTGACAAAGGTTCTATGTCAGCTGGGTGTGGCAGCCAGGCGCCCCCTAGGGGATGGGGAGCCTGTCAGCCCCGGGCCTGTCACTGCCTGCTGGCCCTGCTGCCACCAGCCAGGCCTCTGAAAACTTGTCAAACCATGCCCAGACTTGGGGCCAGTTTGGCCCAAAGTCTCCAAGAGACAAGTCGGGAAGAAAGATATGGGACAGAGGGAGAAAGCGAAGGGAGCAGGAGAAAGGGAAGGAAGAATAAAAAGTAGTGTTGGGCTGCAGGAGTGAGATGGAGGAATTGCAAGAAAAGAGGCAGGAAGCAGGAGAGTGAGAGAAAAGGAAAGAAGAGACATGCAGCCAGACGAGGGCCTAGTGAGAGAGGATGGGACAGAGAACAGGATGAGAAGGACATAAGGCAAGGCTAGGACAGGCAAGGACAGGCAAGGCAAGGCTAGGCTGCAGGACATGTTTTTGCTTTATAGTTTCTAGCACATTCGTCTTCAGACGAGGAGGAAAGCCATAAGACCGTATGGATTAGGCCCAAGCAAAAACCCCATCTACTTGAGATACTTAGACTAAGCCTAAAATACCAAGATCTCTCCATAAGGATGCTTTATATACTGTACTTCCACAATCTGCTGGCAGTACAAAAAAATAAGCTGCAGATCTCCTTAGGCTGAGTCATGGTGCTTTGGGGCAGGGACCATGCATATCATGGGAATATTTCACAGTTTCTGCTCTGTTTTCAGTGTATGACACCAAAACACCCACCTGATGACATCCTTTCAAGAGCAAAGGCAGCAATTTGCAGAATTCCGCTTCTTAGGGGAAGTGAGAAATTGCTGAGCTGACACCAAGTCCTGCAGTGTCCCTGTCACCTGCAGAGCCACCGCATCCTCGCCACGGTAGCGGGCATTGTGACAAAGGTTCTATGTCAGCTGGGTGTGGCAGCCAGGCGCCCCCTAGGGGATGGGGAGCCCGTCAGCCCCGGGCCTGTCACTGCCTGCTGGCCCTGCTGCCACCAGCCAGGCCTCTGAAAACTTGTCAAACCATGCCCAGACTTGGGGCCAGTTTGGCCCAAAGTCTGCAAGAGACAAGTCGGGAAGAAAGGTATGGGACAGAGGGAGAAAGCGAAGGGAGCAGGAGAAAGGGAAGGAAGAATAAAAAGTAGTGTTGGGCTGCAGGAATGAGATGGAGGAATGGCAAGAAAAGAGGCAGGAAGCAGGAGAGTGAGAGAAAAGGAAAGAAGAGACATGCAGCCAGACGAGGGCTTAGTGAGAGAGGATGGGACAGAGAACAGGATGAGAAGGACATAAGGCAAGGCTAGGACAGGCAAGGACAGGCAAGGCAAGGCTAGGCTGCAGGACATGTTTTTGCGTTATAGTTTCTAGCACATTCGTCTTCAGACGAGGAGGAAAGCCATAAGACCGTATGGATTAGGCCCAAGCAAAAACCCCAGCTACTTGAGACACTTAGACTAAGCCTAAAATACCAAGATCTCTCCATAAGGATGCTTTTTATACTGTACTTCCACAAGCTGCTGGCAGTACAAAAAAATGAGCTGCAGATCTCCTTAGGCTGAGTCATGGTGCTTTGGGGCAGGGACCATGCCTATCATGGGAATATTTCACAGTTTCTGCTCTGTTTTCAGTGTATGACACCAAAACACCCACCTGATGACATCCTTTCAAGAGCAAAGGCAGCAATTTGCAGAATTCCGCTTCTTAGGGGAAGTGAGAAATTGCTGAGCTGACACCAAGTCCTGCAGTGTCCCTGTCACCTGCAGAGCCACCGCATCCTCGCCACGGTAGCGGGCATTGTGACAAAGGTTCTATGTCAGCTGGGTGTGGCAGCCAGGCGCCCCCTAGGGGATGGGGAGCCCGTCAGCCCCGGGCCTGTCACTGCCTGCTGGCCCTGCTGCCACCAGCCAGGCCTCTGAAAACTTGTCAAACCATGCCCAGACTTGGGGCCAGTTTGGCCCAAAGTCTGCAAGAGACAAGTCGGGAAGAAAGATATGGGACAGAGGGAGAAAGCGAAGGGAGCAGGAGAAAGGGAAGGAAGAATAAAAAGTAGTGTTGGGCTGCAGGAATGAGATGGAGGAATGGCAAGAAAAGAGGCAGGAAGCAGGAGAGTGAGAGAAAAGGAAAGAAGAGACATGCAGCCAGACGAGGGCCTAGTGAGAGAGGATGGGACAGAGAACAGGATGAGAAGGACATAAGGCAAGGCTAGGACAGGCAAGGACAGGCAAGGCAAGGCTAGGCTGCAGGACATGTTTTTGCGTTATAGTTTCTAGCACATTCGTCTTCAGACGAGGAGGAAAGCCATAAGACCGTATGGATTAGGCCCAAGCAAAAACCCCAGCTACTTGAGACACTTAGACTAAGCCTAAAATACCAAGATCTCTCCATAAGGATGCTTTTTATACTGTACTTCCACAATCTGCTGGCAGTACAAAAAAATAAGCTGCAGATCTCCTTAGGCTGAGTCATGGTGCTTTGGGGCAGGGACCATGCCTATCATGGGAATATTTCACAGTTTCTGCTCTGTTTTCAGTGTATGACACCAAAACACCCACCTGATGACATCCTTTCAAGAGCAAAGGCAGCAATTTGCAGAATTCCGCTTCTTAGGGGAAGTGAGAAATTGCTGAGCTGACACCAAGTCCTGCAGTGTCCCTGTCACCTGCAGAGCCACCGCATCCTCGCCACGGTAGCGGGCATTGTGACAAAGGTTCTATGTCAGCTGGGTGTGGCAGCCAGGCGCCCCCTAGGGGATGGGGAGCCCGTCAGCCCCGGGCCTGTCACTGCCTGCTGGCCCTGCTGCCACCAGCCAGGCCTCTGAAAACTTGTCAAACCATGCCCAGACTTGGGGCCAGTTTGGCCCAAAGTCTGCAAGAGACAAGTCGGGAAGAAAGATATGGGACAGAGGGAGAAAGCGAAGGGAGCAGGAGAAAGGGAAGGAAGAATAAAAAGTAGTGTTGGGCTGCAGGAGTGAGATGGAGGAATTGCAAGAAAAGAGGCAGGAAGCAGGAGAGTGAGAGAAAAGGAAAGAAGAGACATGCAGCCAGACGAGGGCTTAGTGAGAGAGGATGGGACAGAGAACAGGATGAGAAGGACATAAGGCAAGGCTAGGACAGGCAAGGACAGGCAAGGCAAGGCTAGGCTGCAGGACATGTTTTTGCGTTATAGTTTCTAGCACATTCGTCTTCAGACTAGGAGGAAAGCCATAAGACCGTATGGATTAGGCCCAAGCAAAAACCCCAGCTACTTGAGACACTTAGACTAAGCCTAAAATACCAAGATCTCTCCATAAGGATGCTTTTTATACTGTACTTCCACAATCTGCTGGCAGTACAAAAAAATAAGCTGCAGATCTCCTTAGGCTGAGTCATGGTGCTTTGGGGCAGGGACCATGCCTATCATGGGAATATTTCACAGTTTCTGCTCTGTTTTCAGTGTATGACACCAAAACACCCACCTGATGACATCCTTTCAAGAGCAAAGGCAGCAATTTGCAGAATTCCGCTTCTTAGGGGAAGTGAGAAATTGCTGAGCTGACACCAAGTCCTGCAGTGTCCCTGTCACCTGCAGAGCCACCGCATCCTCGCCACGGTAGCGGGCATTGTGACACAGGTTCTATGTCAGCTGGGTGTGGCAGCCAGGCGCCCCCTAGGGGATGGGGAGCCCGTCAGCCCCGGGCCTGTCACTGCCTGCTGGCCCTGCTGCCACCAGCCAGGCCTCTGAAAACTTGTCAAACCATGCCCAGACTTGGGGCCAGTTTGGCCCAAAGTCTGCAAGAGACAAGTCGGGAAGAAAGATATGGGACAGAGGGAGAAAGCGAAGGGAGCAGGAGAAAGGGAAGGAAGAATAAAAAGTAGTGTTGGGCTGCAGGAGTGAGATGGAGGAATGGCAAGAAAAGAGGCAGGAAGCAGGAGAGTGAGAGAAAAGGAAAGAAGAGACATGCAGCCAGACGAGGGCTTAGTGAGAGAGGATGGGACAGAGAACAGGATGAGAAGGACATAAGGCAAGGCTAGGACAGGCAAGGACAGGCAAGGCAAGGCTAGGCTGCAGGACATGTTTTTGCTTTATAGTTTCTAGCACATTCATCTTCAGACGAGGAGGAAAGCCATAAGACCGTATGGATTAGGCCCAAGCAAAAACCCCAGCTACTTGAGACACTTAGACTAAGCCTAAAATACCAAGATCTCTCCATAAGGATGCTTTTTATACTGTACTTCCACAATCTGCTGGCAGTACAAAAAAATAAGCTGCAGATCTCCTTAGGCTGAGTCATGGTGCTTTGGGGCAGGGACCATGCTTATCATGGGAATATTTCACAGTTTCTGCTCTGTTTTCAGTGTATGACACCAAAACACCCACCTGATGACATCCTTTCAAGAGCAAAGGCAGCAATTTGCAGAATTCCGCTTCTTAGGGGAAGTGAGAAATTGCTGAGCTGACACCAAGTCCTGCAGTGTCCCTGTCACCTGCAGAGCCACCGCATCCTCGCCACGGTAGCGGGCATTGTGACAAAGGTTCTATGTCAGCTGGGTGTGGCAGCCAGGCGCCCCCTAGGGGATGAGGAGCCCATCAGCCCCGGGCCTGTCACTGCCTGCTGGCCCTGCTGCCACCAGCCAGGCCTCTGAAAACTTGTCAAACCATGCCCAGACTTGGGGCCAGTTTGGCCCAAAGTCTGCAAGAGACAAGTCGGGAAGAAAGATATGGGACAGAGGGAGAAAGCGAAGGGAGCAGGAGAAAGGGAAGGAAGAATAAAAAGTAGTGTTGGGCTGCAGGAATGAGATGGAGGAATGGCAAGAAAAGAGGCAGGAAGCAGGAGAGTGAGAGAAAAGGAAAGAAGAGACATGCAGCCAGACGAGGGCTTAGTGAGAGAGGATGGGACAGAGAACAGGATGAGAAGGACATAAGGCAAGGCTAGGACAGGCAAGGACAGGCAAGGCAAGGCTAGGCTGCAGGACATGTTTTTGCGTTATAGTTTCTAGCACATTCGTCTTCAGACGAGGAGGAAAGCCATAAGACCGTATGGATTAGGCCCAAGCAAAAACCCCAGCTACTTGAGACACTTAGACTAAGCCTAAAATACCAAGATCTCTCCATAAGGATGCTTTTTATACTGTACTTCCACAATCTGCTGGCAGTACAAAAAAATAAGCTGCAGATCTCCTTAGGCTGAGTCATTGTGCTTTGGGGCAGGGACCATGCCTATCATGGGAATATTTCACAGTTTCTGCTCTGTTTTCAGTGTATGACACCAAAACACCCACCTGATGACATCCTTTCAAGAGCAAAGGCAGCAATTTGCAGAATTCCGCTTCTTAGGGGAAGTGAGAAATTGCTGAGCTGACACCAAGTCCTGCAGTGTCCCTGTCACCTGCAGAGCCACCGCATCCTCGCCACGGTAGCGGGCATTGTGACAAAGGTTCTATGTCAGCTGGGTGTGGCAGCCAGGCGCCCCCTAGGGGATGGGGAGCCCGTCAGCCCCGGGCCTGTCACTGCCTGCTGGCCCTGCTGCCACCAGCCAGGCCTCTGAAAACTTGTCAAACCATGCCCAGACTTGGGGCCAGTTTGGCCCAAAGTCTGCAAGAGACAAGTCGGGAAGAAAGATATGGGACAGAGGGAGAAAGCGAAGGGAGCAGGAGAAAGGGAAGGAAGAATAAAAAGTAGTGTTGGGCTGCAGGAGTGAGATGGAGGAATTGCAAGAAAAGAGGCAGGAAGCAGGAGAGTGAGAGAAAAGGAAAGAAGAGACATGCAGCCAGACGAGGGCTTAGTGAGAGAGGATGGGACAGAGAACAGGATGAGAAGGACATAAGGCAAGGCTAGGACAGGCAAGGACAGGCAAGGCAAGGCTAGGCTGCAGGACATGTTTTTGCTTTATAGTTTCTAGCACATTCATCTTCAGACGAGGAGGAAAGCCATAAGACCGTATGGATTAGGCCCAAGCAAAAACCCCAGCTACTTGAGACACTTAGACTAAGCCTAAAATACCAAGATCTCTCCATAAGGATGCTTTTTATACTGTACTTCCACAATCTGCTGGCAGTACAAAAAAATAAGCTGCAGATCTCCTTAGGCTGAGTCATGGTGCTTTGGGGCAGGGACCATGCCTATCATGGGAATATTTCACAGTTTCTGCTCTGTTTTCAGTGTATGACACCAAAACACCCACCTGATGACATCCTTTCAAGAGCAAAGGCAGCAATTTGCAGAATTCCGCTTCTTAGGGGAAGTGAGAAATTGCTGAGCTGACACCAAGTCCTGCAGTGTCCCTGTCACCTGCAGAGCCACCGCATCCTCGCCACGGTAGCGGGCATTGTGACAAAGGTTCTATGTCAGCTGGGTGTGGCAGCCAGGCGCCCCCTAGGGGATGGGGAGCCTGTCAGCCCCGGGCCTGTCACTGCCTGCTGGCCCTGCTGCCACCAGCCAGGCCTCTGAAAACTTGTCAAACCATGCCCAGACTTGGGGCCAGTTTGGCCCAAAGTCTGCAAGAGACAAGTCGGGAAGAAAGATATGGGACAGAGGGAGAAAGCGAAGGGAGCAGGAGAAAGGGAAGGAAGAATAAAAAGTAGTGTTGGGCTGCAGGAGTGAGATGGAGGAATTGCAAGAAAAGAGGCAGGAAGCAGGAGAGTGAGAGAAAAGGAAAGAAGAGACATGCAGCCAGACGAGGGCTTAGTGAGAGAGGATGGGACAGAGAACAGGATGAGAAGGACATAAGGCAAGGCTAGGACAGGCAAGGACAGGCAAGGCAAGGCTAGGCTGCAGGACATGTTTTTGCTTTATAGTTTCTAGCACATTCGTCTTCAGACTAGGAGGAAAGCCATAAGACCGTATGGATTAGGCCCAAGCAAAAACCCCAGCTACTTGAGACACTTAGACTAAGCCTAAAATACCAAGATCTCTCCATAAGGATGCTTTTTATACTGTACTTCCACAATCTGCTGGCAGTACAAAAAAATAAGCTGCAGATCTCCTTAGGCTGAGTCATGGTGCTTTGGGGCAGGGACCATGCATATCACCGGAATATTTCACAGTTTCTGCTCTGTTTTCAGTGTATGACACCAAAACACCCACCTGATGACATCCTTTCAAGAGCAAAGGCAGCAATTTGCAGAATTCCGCTTCTTAGGGGAAGTGAGAAATTGCTGAGCTGACACCAAGTCCTGCAGTGTCCCTGTCACCTGCAGAGCCACCGCATCCTCGCCACGGTAGCGGGCATTGTGACAAAGGTTCTATGTCAGCTGGGTGTGGCAGCCAGGCGCCCCTTAGGGGATGGGGAGCCTGTCAGCCCCGGGCCTGTCACTGCCTGCTGGCCCTGCTGCCACCAGCCAGGCCTCTGAAAACTTGTCAAACCATGCCCAGACTTGGGGCCAGTTTGGCCCAAAGTCTGCAAGAGACAAGTCGGGAAGAAAGATATGGGACAGAGGGAGAAAGCGAAGGGAGCAGGAGAAAGGGAAGGAAGAATAAAAAGTAGTGTTGGGCTGCAGGAGTGAGATGGAGGAATTGCAAGAAAAGAGGCAGGAAGCAGGAGAGTGAGAGAAAAGGAAAGAAGAGACATGCAGCCAGACGAGGGCTTAGTGAGAGAGGATGGGACAGAGAACAGGATGAGAAGGACATAAGGCAAGGCTAGGACAGGCAAGGACAGGCAAGGCAAGGCTAGGCTGCAGGACATGTTTTTGCTTTATAGTTTCTAGCACATTCGTCTTCAGACTAGGAGGAAAGCCATAAGACCGTATGGATTAGGCCCAAGCAAAAACCCCAGCTACTTGAGACACTTAGACTAAGCCTAAAATACCAAGATCTCTCCATAAGGATGCTTTTTATACTGTACTTCCACAATCTGCTGGCAGTACAAAAAAATAAGCTGCAGATCTCCTTAGGCTGAGTCATGGTGCTTTGGGGCAGGGACCATGCATATCATGGGAATATTTCACAGTTTCTGCTCTGTTTTCAGTGTATGACACCAAAACACCCACCTGATGACATCCTTTCAAGAGCAAAGGCAGCAATTTGCAGAATTCCGCTTCTTAGGGGAAGTGAGAAATTGCTGAGCTGACACCAAGTCCTGCAGTGTCCCTGTCACCTGCAGAGCCACCACATCCTCGCCACGGTAGCGGGCATTGTGACAAAGGTTCTATGTCAGCTGGGTGTGGCAGCCAGGCGCCCCCTAGGGGATGGGGAGCCCGTCAGCCCCGGGCCTGTCACTGCCTGCTGGCCCTGCTGCCACCAGCCAGGCCTCTGAAAACTTGTCAAACCATGCCCAGACTTGGGGCCAGTTTGGCCCAAAGTCTGCAAGAGACAAGTCGGGAAGAAAGATATGGGACAGAGGGAGAAAGCGAAGGGAGCAGGAGAAAGGGAAGGAAGAATAAAAAGTAGTGTTGGGCTGCAGGAGTGAGATGGAGGAATGGCAAGAAAAGAGGCAGGAAGCAGGAGAGTGAGAGAAAAGGAAAGAAGAGACATGCAGCCAGACGAGGGCTTAGTGAGAGAGGATGGGACAGAGAACAGGATGAGAAGGACATAAGGCAAGGCTAGGACAGGCAAGGACAGGCAAGGCAAGGCTAGGCTGCAGGACATGTTTTTGCGTTATAGTTTCTAGCACATTCGTCTTCAGACTAGGAGGAAAGCCATAAGACCGTATGGATTAGGCCCAAGCAAAAACCCCAGCTACTTGAGACACTTAGACTAAGCCTAAAATACCAAGATCTCTCCATAAGGATGCTTTTTATACTGTACTTCCACAATCTGCTGGCAGTACCAAAAAATAAGCTGCAGATCTCCTTAGGCTGAGTCATGGTGCTTTGGGGCAGGGACCATGCATATCACCGGAATATTTCACAGTTTCTGCTCTGTTTTCAGTGTATGACACCAAAACACCCACCTGATGACATCCTTTCAAGAGCAAAGGCAGCAATTTGCAGAATTCCGCTTCTTAGGGGAAGTGAGAAATTGCTGAGCTGACACCAAGTCCTGCAGTGTCCCTGTCACCTGCAGAGCCACCGCATCCTCGCCACGGTAGCGGGCATTGTGACAAAGGTTCTATGTCAGCTGGGTGTGGCAGCCAGGCGCCCCCTAGGGGATGGGGAGCCTGTCAGCCCCGGGCCTGTCACTGCCTGCTGGCCCTGCTGCCACCAGCCAGGCCTCTGAAAACTTGTCAAACCATGCCCAGACTTGGGGCCAGTTTGGCCCAAAGTCTGCAAGAGACAAGTCGGGAAGAAAGATATGGGACAGAGGGAGAAAGCGAAGGGAGCAGGAGAAAGGGAAGGAAGAATAAAAAGTAGTGTTGGGCTGCAGGAGTGAGATGGAGGAATGGCAAGAAAAGAGGCAGGAAGCAGGAGAGTGAGAGAAAAGGAAAGAAGAGACATGCAGCCAGACGAGGGCTTAGTGAGAGAGGATGGGACAGAGAACAGGATGAGAAGGACATAAGGCAAGGCTAGGACAGGCAAGGACAGGCAAGGCAAGGCTAGGCTGCAGGACATGTTTTTGCGTTATAGTTTCTAGCACATTCGTCTTCAGACTAGGAGGAAAGCCATAAGACCGTATGGATTAGGCCCAAGCAAAAACCCCAGCTACTTGAGACACTTAGACTAAGCCTAAAATACCAAGATCTCTCCATAAGGATGCTTTTTATACTGTACTTCCACAATCTGCTGGCAGTACCAAAAAATAAGCTGCAGATCTCCTTAGGCTGAGTCATGGTGCTTTGGGGCAGGGACCATGCCTATCATGGGAATATTTCACAGTTTCTGCTCTGTTTTCAGTGTATGACACCAAAACACCCACCTGATGACATCCTTTCAAGAGCAAAGGCAGCAATTTGCAGAATTCCGCTTCTTAGGGGAAGTGAGAAATTGCTGAGCTGACACCAAGTCCTGCAGTGTCCCTGTCACCTGCAGAGCCACCGCATCCTCGCCACGGTAGCGGGCATTGTGACAAAGGTTCTATGTCAGCTGGGTGTGGCAGCCAGGCGCCCCCTAGGGGATGGGGAGCCTGTCAGCCCCGGGCCTGTCACTGCCTGCTGGCCCTGCTGCCACCAGCCAGGCCTCTGAAAACTTGTCAAACCATGCCCAGACTTGGGGCCAGTTTGGCCCAAAGTCTGCAAGAGACAAGTCGGGAAGAAAGATATGGGACAGAGGGAGAAAGCGAAGGGAGCAGGAGAAAGGGAAGGAAGAATAAAAAGTAGTGTTGGGCTGCAGGAGTGAGATGGAGGAATGGCAAGAAAAGAGGCAGGAAGCAGGAGAGTGAGAGAAAAGGAAAGAAGAGACATGCAGCCAGACGAGGGCTTAGTGAGAGAGGATGGGACAGAGAACAGGATGAGAAGGACATAAGGCAAGGCTAGGACAGGCAAGGACAGGCAAGGCAAGGCTAGGCTGCAGGACATGTTTTTGCGTTATAGTTTCTAGCACATTCGTCTTCAGACTAGGAGGAAAGCCATAAGACCGTATGGATTAGGCCCAAGCAAAAACCCCAGCTACTTGAGACACTTAGACTAAGCCTAAAATACCAAGATCTCTCCATAAGGATGCTTTTTATACTGTACTTCCACAATCTGCTGGCAGTACCAAAAAATAAGCTGCAGATCTCCTTAGGCTGAGTCATGGTGCTTTGGGGCAGGGACCATGCCTATCATGGGAATATTTCACAGTTTCTGCTCTGTTTTCAGTGTATGACACCAAAACACCCACCTGATGACATCCTTTCAAGAGCAAAGGCAGCAATTTGCAGAATTCCGCTTCTTAGGGGAAGTGAGAAATTGCTGAGCTGACACCAAGTCCTGCAGTGTCCCTGTCACCTGCAGAGCCACCGCATCCTCGCCACGGTAGCGGGCATTGTGACAAAGGTTCTATGTCAGCTGGGTGTGGCAGCCAGGCGCCCCCTAGGGGATGGGGAGCCTGTCAGCCCCGGGCCTGTCACTGCCTGCTGGCCCTGCTGCCACCAGCCAGGCCTCTGAAAACTTGTCAAACCATGCCCAGACTTGGGGCCAGTTTGGCCCAAAGTCTGCAAGAGACAAGTCGGGAAGAAAGATATGGGACAGAGGGAGAAAGCGAAGGGAGCAGGAGAAAGGGAAGGAAGAATAAAAAGTAGTGTTGGGCTGCAGGAGTGAGATGGAGGAATTGCAAGAAAAGAGGCAGGAAGCAGGAGAGTGAGAGAAAAGGAAAGAAGAGACATGCAGCCAGACGAGGGCTTAGTGAGAGAGGATGGGACAGAGAACAGGATGAGAAGGACATAAGGCAAGGCTAGGACAGGCAAGGACAGGCAAGGCAAGGCTAGGCTGCAGGACATGTTTTTGCTTTATAGTTTCTAGCACATTCGTCTTCAGACTAGGAGGAAAGCCATAAGACCGTATGGATTAGGCCCAAGCAAAAACCCCAGCTACTTGAGACACTTAGACTAAGCCTAAAATACCAAGATCTCTCCATAAGGATGCTTTTTATACTGTACTTCCACAATCTGCTGGCAGTACAAAAAAATAAGCTGCAGATCTCCTTAGGCTGAGTCATGGTGCTTTGGGGCAGGGACCATGCATATCATGGGAATATTTCACAGTTTCTGCTCTGTTTTCAGTGTATGACACCAAAACACCCACCTGATGACATCCTTTCAAGAGCAAAGGCAGCAATTTGCAGAATTCCGCTTCTTAGGGGAAGTGAGAAATTGCTGAGCTGACACCAAGTCCTGCAGTGTCCCTGTCACCTGCAGAGCCACCGCATCCTCGCCACGGTAGCGGGCATTGTGACAAAGGTTCTATGTCAGCTGGGTGTGGCAGCCAGGCGCCCCCTAGGGGATGGGGAGCCTGTCAGCCCCGGGCCTGTCACTGCCTGCTGGCCCTGCTGCCACCAGCCAGGCCTCTGAAAACTTGTCAAACCATGCCCAGACTTGGGGCCAGTTTGGCCCAAAGTCTGCAAGAGACAAGTCGGGAAGAAAGATATGGGACAGAGGGAGAAAGCGAAGGGAGCAGGAGAAAGGGAAGGAAGAATAAAAAGTAGTGTTGGGCTGCAGGAGTGAGATGGAGGAATTGCAAGAAAAGAGGCAGGAAGCAGGAGAGTGAGAGAAAAGGAAAGAAGAGACATGCAGCCAGACGAGGGCTTAGTGAGAGAGGATGGGACAGAGAACAGGATGAGAAGGACATAAGGCAAGGCTAGGACAGGCAAGGACAGGCAAGGCAAGGCTAGGCTGCAGGACATGTTTTTGCTTTATAGTTTCTAGCACATTCGTCTTCAGACGAGGAGGAAAGCCATAAGACCGTATGGATTAGGCCCAAGCAAAAACCCCAGCTACTTGAGACACTTAGACTAAGCCTAAAATACCAAGATCTCTCCATAAGGATGCTTTTTATACTGTACTTCCACAATCTGCTGGCAGTACAAAAAAATAAGCTGCAGATCTCCTTAGGCTGAGTCATGGTGCTTTGGGGCAGGGACCATGCCTATCATGGGAATATTTCACAGTTTCTGCTCTGTTTTCAGTGTATGACACCAAAACACCCACCTGATGACATCCTTTCAAGAGCAAAGGCAGCAATTTGCAGAATTCCGCTTCTTAGGGGAAGTGAGAAATTGCTGAGCTGACACCAAGTCCTGCAGTGTCCCTGTCACCTGCAGAGCCACCGCATCCTCGCCACGGTAGCGGGCATTGTGACAAAGGTTCTATGTCAGCTGGGTGTGGCAGCCAGGCGCCCCCTAGGGGATGGGGAGCCCGTCAGCCCCGGGCCTGTCACTGCCTGGTGTCCCTGCTGCCACCAGCCAGGCCTCTGAAAACTTGTCAAACCATGCCCAGACTTGGGGACATTTTGGCCCAAAGTCTGCAAGAGACAAGTCGGGAAGAAAGATATGGGACAGAGGGAGAAAGCGAAGGGAGCAGGAGAAAGGGAAGGAAGAATAAAAAGTAGTGTTTGGCTGCAGGAGTGAGATGGAGGAATGGCAAGAAAAGAGGCAGGAAGCAGGAGAGTGAGAGAAAAGGAAAGAAGAGACATGCAGCCAGACGAGGGCTTAGTGAGAGAGGATGGGACAGAGAACAGGATGAGAAGGACATAAGGCAAGGCTAGGACAGGCAAGGACAGGCAAGGCAAGGCTAGGCTGCAGGACATGTTTTTGCGTTATAGTTTCTAGCACATTCGTCTTCAGACGAGGAGGAAAGCCATAAGACCGTATGGATTAGGCCCAAGCAAAAACCCCAGCTACTTGAGACACTTAGACTAAGCCTAAAATACCAAGATCTCTCCATAAGGATGCTTTTTATACTGTACTTCCACAATCTGCTGGCAGTACAAAAAAATAAGCTGCAGATCTCCTTAGGCTGAGTCATGGTGCTTTGGGGCAGGGACCATGCTTATCATGGGAATAGTTCACAGTTTCTGCTCTGTTTTCAGTGTATGACACCAAAACACCCACCTGATGACATCCTTTCAAGAGCAAAGGCAGCAATTTGCAGAATTCCGCTTCTTAGGGGAAGTGAGAAATTGCTGAGCTGACACCAAGTCCTGCAGTGTCCCTGTCACCTGCAGAGCCACCGCATCCTCGCCACGGTAGCGGGCATTGTGACAAAGGTTCTATGTCAGCTGGGTGTGGCAGCCAGGCGCCCCCTAGGGGATGGGGAGCCTGTCAGCCCCGGGCCTGTCACTGCCTGCTGGCCCTGCTGCCACCAGCCAGGCCTCTGAAAACTTGTCAAACCATGCCCAGACTTGGGGCCAGTTTGGCCCAAAGTCTGCAAGAGACAAGTCGGGAAGAAAGATATGGGACAGAGGGAGAAAGCGAAGGGAGCAGGAGAAAGGGAAGGAAGAATAAAAAGTAGTGTTGGGCTGCAGGAGTGAGATGGAGGAATTGCAAGAAAAGAGGCAGGAAGCAGGAGAGTGAGAGAAAAGGAAAGAAGAGACATGCAGCCAGACGAGGGCTTAGTGAGAGAGGATGGGACAGAGAACAGGATGAGAAGGACATAAGGCAAGGCTAGGACAGGCAAGGACAGGCAAGGCAAGGCTAGGCTGCAGGACATGTTTTTGCTTTATAGTTTCTAGCACATTCGTCTTCAGACTAGGAGGAAAGCCATAAGACCGTATGGATTAGGCCCAAGCAAAAACCCCAGCTACTTGAGACACTTAGACTAAGCCTAAAATACCAAGGTCTCTCCATAAGGATGCTTTTTATACTGTACTTCCACAATCTGCTGGCAGTACCAAAAAATAAGCTGCAGATCTCCTTAGGCTGAGTCATGGTGC
This sequence comes from Columba livia, assembly GCF_036013475.1. Lineage (NCBI taxonomy): Eukaryota > Metazoa > Chordata > Aves > Columbiformes > Columbidae > Columba > Columba livia. The sequence continues at coordinate 3,356,462 of NW_027043007.1, read as the reverse complement.
TTTGGGGCAGGGACCATGCCTATCATGGGAATATTTCACAGTTTCTGCTCTGTTTTCAGTGTATGACACCAAAACACCCACCTGATGACATCCTTTCAAGAGCAAAGGCAGGTATTTGCAGAATTCCGCTTCTTAGGGGAAGTGAGAAATTGCTGAGCTGACACCAAGTCCTGCAGTGTCCCTGTCACCTGCAGAGCCACCGCATCCTCGCCACGGTAGCGGGCATTGTGACAAAGGTTCTATGTCAGCTGGGTGTGGCAGCCAGGCGCCCCCTAGGGGATGGGGAGCCTGTCAGCCCCGGGCCTGTCACTGCCTGCTGGCCCTGCTGCCACCAGCCAGGCCTCTGAAAACTTGTCAAACCATGCCCAGACGTGGGGCCCGTTTGGCCCAAAGTCTGCAAGAGACAAGTCGGGAAGAAAGATATGGGACAGAGGGAGAAAGCGAAGGGAGCAGGAGAAAGGGAAGGAAGAATAAAAAGTAGTGTTGGGCTGCAGGAGTGAGATGGAGGAATTGCAAGAAAAGAGGCAGGAAGCAGGAGAGTGAGAGAAAAGGAAAGAAGAGACATGCAGCCAGACGAGGGCTTAGTGAGAGAGGATGGGACAGAGAACAGGATGAGAAGGACATAAGGCAAGGCTAGGACAGGCAAGGACAGGCAAGGCAAGGCTGGGCTGCAGGACATGTTTTTGCGTTACAGTTTCTAGCACATTCGTCTTCAGACGAGGAGGAAAGCCATAAGACCGTATGGATTAGGCCCAAGCAAAAACCCCAGCTACTTGAGACACTTAGACTAAGCCTAAAATACCAAGATCTCTCCATAAGGATGCTTTTTATACTGTACTTCCACAATCTGCTGGCAGTACAAAAAAATAAGCTGCAGATCTCCTTAGGCTGAGTCATGGTGCTTTGGGGCAGGGACCATGCATATCATGGGAATATTTCACAGTTTCTGCTCTGTTTTCAGTGTATGACACCAAAACACCCACCTGATGACATCCTTTCAAGAGCAAAGGCAGCAATTTGCAGAATTCCGCTTCTTAGGGGAAGTGAGAAATTGCTGAGCTGACACCAAGTCCTGCAGTGTCCCTGTCACCTGCAGAGCCACCGCATCCTCGCCACGGTAGCGGGCATTGTGACAAAGGTTCTATGTCAGCTGGGTGTGGCAGCCAGGCGCCCCCTAGGGGATGGGGAGCCTGTCAGCCCCGGGCCTGTCACTGCCTGGTGTCCCTGCTGCCACCAGCCAGGCCTCTGAAAACTTGTCAAACCATGCCCAGACTTGGGGCCAGTTTGGCCCAAAGTCTGCAAGAGACAAGTCGGGAAGAAAGATATGGGACAGAGGGAGAAAGCGAAGGGAGCAGGAGAAAGGGAAGGAAGAATAAAAAGTAGTTTTGGGCTGCAGGAGTGAGATGGAGGAATTGCAAGAAAAGAGGCAGGAAGCAGGAGAGTGAGAGAAAAGGAAAGAAGAGACATGCAGCCAGACGAGGGCTTAGTGAGAGAGGATGGGACAGAGAACAGGATGAGAAGGACATAAGGCAAGGCTAGGACAGGTAAGGACAGGCAAGGCAAGGCTAGGCTGCAGGACATGTTTTTGCGTTATAGTTTCTAGCACATTCGTCTTCAGACGAGGAGGAAAGCCATAAGACCGTATGGATTAGGCCCAAGCAAAAACCCCAGCTACTTGAGACACTTAGACTAAGCCTAAAATACCAAGATCTCTCCATAAGGATGCTTTTATACTGTACTTCCACAATCTGCTGGCAGTACAAAAAAATAAGCTGCAGATCTCCTTAGGCTGAGTCATGGTGCTTTGGGGCAGGGACCATGCATATCATGGGAATATTTCACAGTTTTTGCTCTGTTTTCAGTGTATGACACCAAAACACCCACCTGATGACATCCTTTCAAGAGCAAAGGCAGCAATTTGCAGAATTCCGCTTCTCAGGGGAAGTGAGAAATTGCTGAGCTGACACCAAGTCCTGCAGTGTCCCTGTCACCTGCAGAGCCACCGCATCCTCGCCACGGTAGCGGGCATTGTGACAAAGGTTCTATGTCAGCTGGGTGTGGCAGCCAGGCGCCCCCTAGGGGATGGGGAGCCTGTCAGCCCCGGGCCTGTCACTGCCTGCTGGCCCTGCTGCCACCAGCCAGGCCTCTGAAAACTTGTCAAACCATGCCCAGACTTGGGGCCAGTTTGGCCCAAAGTCTGCAAGAGAAAAGTCGGGAAGAAAGATATGGGACAGAGGGAGAAAGCGAAGGGAGCAGGAGAAAGGGAAGGAAGAATAAAAAGTAGTGTTGGGCTGCAGGAGTGAGATGGAGGAATTGCAAGAAAAGAGGCAGGAAGCAGGAGAGTGAGAGAAAAGGAAAGAAGAGACATGCAGCCAGACGAGGGCTTAGTGAGAGAGGATGGGACAGAGAACAGGATGAGAAGGACATAAGGCAAGGCTAGGACAGGCAAGGACAGGCAAGGCAAGGCTAGGCTGCAGGACATGTTTTTGCTTTATAGTTTCTAGCACATTCGTCTTCAGACGAGGAGGAAAGCCATAAGACCGTATGGATTAGGCCCAAGCAAAAACCCCAGCTACTTGAGACACTTAGACTAAGCCTAAAATACCAAGATCTCTCCATAAGGATGCTTTTTATACTGTACTTCCACAATCTGCTGGCAGTACAAAAAAATAAGCTGCAGATCTCCTTAGGCTGAGTCATGGTGCTTTGGGGCAGGGACCATGCCTATCATGGGAATATTTCACAGTTTCTGCTCTGTTTTCAGTGTATGACACCAAAACACCCACCTGATGACATCCTTTCAAGAGCAAAGGCAGCAATTTGCAGAATTCCGCTTCTTAGGGGAAGTGAGAAATTGCTGAGCTGACACCAAGTCCTGCAGTGTCCCTGTCACCTGCAGAGCCACCGCATCCTCGCCACGGTAGCGGGCATTGTGACAAAGGTTCTATGTCAGCTGGGTGTGGCAGCCAGGCGCCCCCTAGGGGATGGGGAGCCTGTCAGCCCCGGGCCTGTCACTGCCTGCTGGCCCTGCTGCCACCAGCCAGGCCTCTGAAAACTTGTCAAACCATGCCCAGACTTGGGGCCAGTTTGGCCCAAAGTCTGCAAGAGACAAGTCGGGAAGAAAGATATGGGACAGAGGGAGAAAGCGAAGGGAGCAGGAGAAAGGGAAGGAAGAATAAAAAGTAGTGTTGGGCTGCAGGAGTGAGATGGAGGAATTGCAAGAAAAGAGGCAGGAAGCAGGAGAGTGAGAGAAAAGGAAAGAAGAGACATGCAGCCAGACAAGGGGTTAGTGAGAGAGGATGGGACAGAGAACAGGATGAGAAGGACATAAGGCAAGGCTAGGACAGGCAAGGACAGGCAAGGCAAGGCGAGGCTGCAGGACATGTTTTTGCTTTATAGTTTCTAGCACATTCGTCTTCAGACTAGGAGGAAAGCCATAAGACCGTATGGATTAGGCCCAAGCAAAAACCCCAGCTACTTGAGACACTTAGACTAAGCCTAAAATACCAAGATCTCTCCATAAGGATGCTTTTTATACTGTACTTCCACAATCTGCTGGCAGTACAAAAAAATAAGCTGCAGATCTCCTTAGGCTGAGTCATGGTGCTTTGGGGCAGGGACCATGCATATCATGGGAATATTTCACAGTTTCTGCTCTGTTTTCAGTGTATGACACCAAAACACCAACCTGATGACATCCTTTCAAGAGCAAAGGCAGTAATTTGCAGAATTCCGCTTCTTAGGGGAAGTGAGAAATTGCTGAGCTGACACCAAGTCCTGCAGTGTCCCTGTCACCTGCAGAGCCACCGCATCCTCGCCACGGTAGCGGGCATTGTGACAAAGGTTCTATGTCAGCTGGGTGTGGCAGCCAGGCGCCCCCTAGGGGATGGGGAGCCTGTCAGCCCCGGGCCTGTCACTGCCTGGTGTCCCTGCTGCCACCAGCCAGGCCTCTGAAAACTTGTCAAACCATGCCCAGACGTGGGGCCAGTTTGGCCCAAAGTCTGCAAGAGACAAGTTGGGAAGAAAGATATGGGACAGAGGGAGAAAGCGAAGGGAGCAGGAGAAAGGGAAGGAAGAATAAAAAGTAGTGTTGGGCTGCAGGAGTGAGATGGAGGAATTGCAAGAAAAGAGGCAGGAAGCAGGAGAGTGAGAGAAAAGGAAAGAAGAGACATGCAGCCAGACGAGGGCTTAGTGAGAGAGGATGGGACAGAGAACAGGATGAGAAGGACATAAGGCAAGGCTAGGACAGGCAAGGACAGGCAAGGCAAGGCTAGGCTGCAGGACATGTTTTTGCTTTATAGTTTCTAGCACATTCGTCTTCAGACGAGGAGGAAAGCCATAAGACCGTATGGATTAGGCCCAAGCAAAAACCCCAGCTACTTGAGACACTTAGACTAAGCCTAAAATACCAAGATCTCTCCATAAGGATGCTTTTTATACTGTACTTCCACAATCTGCTGGCAGTACAAAAAAATAAGCTGCAGATCTCCTTAGGCTGAGTCATGGTGCTTTGGGGCAGGGACCATGCCTATCATGGGAATATTTCACAGTTTCTGCTCTGTTTTCAGTGTATGACACCAAAACACCCACCTGATGACATCCTTTCAAGAGCAAAGGCAGCAATTTGCAGAATTCCGCTTCTTAGGGGAAGTGAGAAATTGCTGAGCTGACACCAAGTCCTGCAGTGTCCCTGTCACCTGCAGAGCCACCGCATCCTCGCCACGGTAGCGGGCATTGTGACAAAGGTTCTATGTCAGCTGGGTGTGGCAGCCAGGCGCCCCCTAGGGGATGGGGAGCCTGTCAGCCCCGGGCCTGTCACTGCCTGCTGGCCCTGCTGCCACCAGCCAGGCCTCTGAAAACTTGTCAAACCATGCCCAGACTTGGGGCCAGTTTGGCCCAAAGTCTGCAAGAGACAAGTCGGGAAGAAAGATATGGGACAGAGGGAGAAAGCGAAGGGAGCAGGAGAAAGGGAAGGAAGAATAAAAAGTAGTGTTGGGCTGCAGGAGTGAGATGGAGGAATTGCAAGAAAAGAGGCAGGAAGCAGGAGAGTGAGAGAAAAGGAAAGAAGAGACATGCAGCCAGACAAGGGGTTAGTGAGAGAGGATGGGACAGAGAACAGGATGAGAAGGACATAAGGCAAGGCTAGGACAGGCAAGGACAGGCAAGGCAAGGCGAGGCTGCAGGACATATTTTTGCTTTATAGTTTCTAGCACATTCGTCTTCAGACTAGGAGGAAAGCCATAAGACCGTATGGATTAGGCCCAAGCAAAAACCCCAGCTACTTGAGACACTTAGACTAAGCCTAAAATACCAAGATCTCTCCATAAGGATGCTTTTTATACTGTACTTCCACAATCTGCTGGCAGTACCAAAAAATAAGCTGCAGATCTCCTTAGGCTGAGTCATGGTGCTTTGGGGCAGGGACCATGCATATCATGGGAATATTTCACAGTTTCTGCTCTGTTTTCAGTGTATGACACCAAAACACCAACCTGATGACATCCTTTCAAGAGCAAAGGCAGTAATTTGCAGAATTCCGCTTCTTAGGGGAAGTGAGAAATTGCTGAGCTGACACCAAGTCCTGCAGTGTCCCTGTCACCTGCAGAGCCACCGCATCCTCGCCACGGTAGCGGGCATTGTGACAAAGGTTCTATGTCAGCTGGGTGTGGCAGCCAGGCGCCCCCTAGGGGATGGGGAGCCTGTCAGCCCCGGGCCTGTCACTGCCTGGTGTCCCTGCTGCCACCAGCCAGGCCTCTGAAAACTTGTCAAACCATGCCCAGACGTGGGGCCAGTTTGGCCCAAAGTCTGCAAGAGACAAGTTGGGAAGAAAGATATGGGACAGAGGGAGAAAGCGAAGGGAGCAGGAGAAAGGGAAGGAAGAATAAAAAGTAGTGTTGGGCTGCAGGAGTGAGATGGAGGAATTGCAAGAAAAGAGGCAGGAAGCAGGAGAGTGAGAGAAAAGGAAAGAAGAGACATGCAGCCAGACAAGGGCTTAGTGAGAGAGGATGGGACAGAGAACAGGATGAGAAGGACATAAGGCAAGGCTAGGACAGGCAAGGACAGGCAAGGCAAGGCTAGGCTGCAAGACATGTTTTTGCTTTATAGTTTCTAGCACATTCGTCTTCAGACTAGGAGGAAAGCCATAAGACCGTATGGATTAGGCCCAAGCAAAAACCCCAGCTACTTGAGACACTTAGACTAAGCCTAAAATACCAAGATCTCTCCATAAGGATGCTTTTTATACTGTACTTCCACAATCTGCTGGCAGTACAAAAAAATAAGCTGCAGATCTCCTTAGGCTGAGTCATGGTGCTTTGGGGCAGGGACCATGCATATCATGGGAATATTTCACAGTTTCTGCTCTGTTTTCAGTGTATGACACCAAAACACCCACCTGATGACATCCTTTCAAGAGCAAAGGCAGCAATTTGCAGAATTCCGCTTCTTAGGGGAAGTGAGAAATTGCTGAGCTGACACCAAGTCCTGCAGTGTCCCTGTCACCTGCAGAGCCACCGCATCCTCGCCACGGTAGCGGGCATTGTGACAAAGGTTCTATGTCAGCTGGGTGTGGCAGCCAGGCGCCCCCTAGGGGATGGGGAGCCTGTCAGCCCCGGGCCTGTCACTGCCTGGTGTCCCTGCTGCCACCAGCCAGGCCTCTGAAAACTTGTCAAACCATGCCCAGACTTGGGGCCAGTTTGGCCCAAAGTCTGCAAGAGACAAGTCGGGAAGAAAGATATGGGACAGAGGGAGAAAGCGAAGGGAGCAGGAGAAAGGGAAGGAAGAATAAAAAGTAGTGTTGGGCTGCAGGAGTGAGATGGAGGAATTGCAAGAAAAGAGGCAGGAAGCAGGAGAGTGAGAGAAAAGGAAAGAAGAGACATGCAGCCAGACGAGGGCTTAGTGAGAGAGGATGGGACAGAGAACAGGATGAGAAGGACATAAGGCAAGGCTAGGACAGGCAAGGACAGGCAAGGCAAGGCTAGGCTGCAGGACATGTTTTTGCTTTATAGTTTCTAGCACATTCGTCTTCAGACGAGGAGGAAAGCCATAAGACCGTATGGATTAGGCCCAAGCAAAAACCCCAGCTACTTGAGACACTTAGACTAAGCCTAAAATACCACGATCTCTCCATAAGGATGCTTTTTATACTGTACTTCCACAATCTGCTGGCAGTACCAAAAAATAAGCTGCAGATCTCCTTAGGCTGAGTCATGGTGCTTTGGGGCAGGGACCATGCCTATCATGGGAATATTTCACAGTTTCTGCTCTGTTTTCAGTGTATGACACCAAAACACCCACCTGATGACATCCTTTCAAGAGCAAAGGCAGCAATTTGCAGAATTCCGCTTCTTAGGGGAAGTGAGAAATTGCTGAGCTGACACCAAGTCCTGCAGTGTCCCTGTCACCTGCAGAGCCACCGCATCCTCGCCACAGTAGCGGGCATTGTGACAAAGGTTCTATGTCAGCTGGGTGTGGCAGCCAGGCGCCCCCTAGGGGATGGGGAGCCTGTCAGCCCCGGGCCTGTCACTGCCTGCTGGCCCTGCTGCCACCAGCCAGGCCTCTGAAAACTTGTCAAACCATGCCCAGACTTGGGGCCAGTTTGGCCCAAAGTCTGCAAGAGACAAGTCGGGAAGAAAGATATGGGACAGAGGGAGAAAGCGAAGGGAGCAGGAGAAAGGGAAGGAAGAATAAAAAGTAGTGTTGGGCTGCAGGAGTGAGATGGAGGAATTGCAAGAAAAGAGGCAGGAAGCAGGAGAGTGAGAGAAAAGGAAAGAAGAGACATGCAGCCAGACGAGGGCTTAGTGAGAGAGGATGGGACAGAGAACAGGATGAGAAGGACATAAGGCAAGGCTAGGACAGGCAAGGACAGGCAAGGCAAGGCTAGGCTGCAGGACATGTTTTTGCTTTATAGTTTCTAGCTCATTCGTCTTCAGACGAGGAGGAAAGCCATAAGACCGTATGGATTAGGCCCAAGCAAAAACCCAAGCTACTTGAGACACTTAGACTAAGCCTAAAATACCAAGATCTCTCCATAAGGATGCTTTTTATACTGTACTTCCACAATCTGCTGGCAGTACCAAAAAATAAGCTGCAGATCTCCTTAGGCTGTGTCATGGTGCTTTGGGGCAGGGACCATTCCTATCATGGGAATATTTCACAGTTTCTGCTCTGTTTTCAGTGTATGACACCAAAACACCCACCTGATGACATCCTTTCAAGAGCAAAGGCAGCAATTTGCAGAATTCCGCTTCTTAGGGGAAGTGAGAAATTGCTGAGCTGACACCAAGTCCTGCAGTGTCCCTGTCACCTGCAGAGCCACCGCATCCTCGCCACGGTAGCGGGCATTGTGACAAAGGTTCTATGTCAGCTGGGTGTGGCAGCCAGGCGCCCCCTAGGGGATGGGGAGCCCGTCAGCCCCGGGACTGTCACTGCCTGCTGGCCCTGCTGCCACCAGCCAGGCCTCTGAAAACTTGTCAAACCATGCCCAGACTTGGGGCCAGTTTGGCCCAAAGTCTGCAAGAGACAAGTCGGGAAGAAAGATATGGGACAGAGGGAGAAAGCGAAGGGAGCAGGAGAAAGGGAAGGAAGAATAAAAAGTAGTGTTGGGCTGCAGGAATGAGATGGAGGAATGGCAAGAAAAGAGGCAGGAAGCAGGAGAGTGAGAGAAAAGGAAAGAAGAGACATGCAGCCAGACGAGGGCTTAGTGAGAGAGGATGGGACAGAGAACAGGATGAGAAGGACATAAGGCAAGGCTAGGACAGGCAAGGACAGGCAAGGCAAGGCTAGGCTGCAGGACATGTTTTTGCGTTATAGTTTCTAGCACATTCGTCTTCAGACGAGGAGGAAAGCCATAAGACCGTATGGATTAGGCCCAAGCAAAAACCCCAGCTACTTGAGACACTTAGACTAAGCCTAAAATACCAAGATCTCTCCATAAGGATGCTTTTTATACTGTACTTCCACAATCTGCTGGCAGTACAAAAAAATAAGCTGCAGATCTCCTTAGGCTGAGTCATGGTGCTTTGGGGCAGGGACCATGCCTATCATGGGAATATTTCACAGTTTCTGCTCTGTTTTCAGTGTATGACACCAAAACACCCACCTGATGACATCCTTTCAAGAGCAAAGGCAGCAATTTGCAGAATTCCGCTTCTTAGGGGAAGTGAGAAATTGCTGAGCTGACACCAAGTCCTGCAGTGTCCCTGTCACCTGCAGAGCCACCGCATCCTCGCCACGGTAGCGGGCATTGTGACAAAGGTTCTATGTCAGCTGGGTGTGGCAGCCAGGCGCCCCCTAGGGGATGGGGAGCCCGTCAGCCCCGGGCCTGTCACTGCCTGCTGGCCCTGCTGCCACCAGCCAGGCCTCTGAAAACTTGTCAAACCATGCCCAGACGTGGGGCCAGTTTGGCCCAAAGTCTGCAAGAGACAAGTCGGGAAGAAAGATATGGGACAGAGGGAGAAAGCGAAGGGAGCAGGAGAAAGGGAAGGAAGAATAAAAAGTAGTGTTGGGCTGCAGGAGTGAGATGGAGGAATTGCAAGAAAAGAGGCAGGAAGCAGGAGAGTGAGAGAAAAGGAAAGAAGAGACATGCAGCCAGACGAGGGCTTAGTGAGAGAGGATGGGACAGAGAACAGGATGAGAAGGACATAAGGCAAGGCTAGGACAGGCAAGGACAGGCAAGGCAAGGCTAGGCTGCAGGACATGTTTTTGCTTTATAGTTTCTAGCACATTCGTCTTCAGACGAGGAGGAAAGCCATAAGACCGTATGGATTAGGCCCAAGCAAAAACCCCAGCTACTTGAGACACTTAGACTAAGCCTAAAATACCAAGATCTCTCCATAAGGATGCTTTTTATACTGTACTTCCACAATCTGCTGGCAGTACAAAAAAATAAGCTGCAGATCTCCTTAGGCTGAGTCATGGTGCTTTGGGGCAGGGACCATGCCTATCATGGGAATATTTCACAGTTTCTGCTCTGTTTTCAGTGTATGACACCAAAACACCCACCTGATGACATCCTTTCAAGAGCAAAGGCAGCAATTTGCAGAATTCCGCTTCTTAGGGGAAGTGAGAAATTGCTGAGCTGACACCAAGTCCTGCCGTGTCCCTGTCACCTGCAGAGCCACCGCATCCTCGCCACGGTAGCGGGCATTGTGACAAAGGTTCTATGTCAGCTGGGTGTGGCAGCCAGGCGCCCCCTAGGGGATGGGGAGCCTGTCAGCCCCGGGCCTGTCACTGCCTGCTGGCCCTGCTGCCACCAGCCAGGCCTCTGAAAACTTGTCAAACCATGCCCAGACTTGGGGCCAGTTTGGCCCAAAGTCTGCAAGAGACAAGTCGGGAAGAAAGATATGGGACAGAGGGAGAAAGCGAAGGGAGCAGGAGAAAGGGAAGGAAGAATAAAAAGTAGTGTTGGGCTGCAGGAGTGAGATGGAGGAATTGCAAGAAAAGAGGCAGGAAGCAGGAGAGTGAGAGAAAAGGAAAGAAGAGACATGCAGCCAGACGAGGGCTTAGTGAGAGAGGATGGGACAGAGAACAGGATGAGAAGGACATAAGGCAAGGCTAGGACAGGCAAGGACAGGCAAGGCAAGGCTAGGCTGCAGGACATGTTTTTGCTTTATAGTTTCTAGCACATTCGTCTTCAGACTAGGAGGAAAGCCATAAGACCGTATGGATTAGGCCCAAGCAAAAACCCCAGCTACTTGAGACACTTAGACTAAGCCTAAAATACCAAGATCTCTCCATAAGGATGCTTTTTATACTGTACTTCCACAATCTGCTGGCAGTACAAAAAAATAAGCTGCAGATCTCCTTAGGCTGAGTCATGGTGCTTTGGGGCAGGGACCATGCCTATCATGGGAATATTTCACAGTTTCTGCTCTGTTTTCAGTGTATGACACCAAAACACCCACCTGATGACATCCTTTCAAGAGCAAAGGCAGCAATTTGCAGAATTCCGCTTCTTAGGGGAAGTGAGAAATTGCTGAGCTGACACCAAGTCCTGCAGTGTCCCTGTCACCTGCAGAGCCACCGCATCCTCGCCACGGTAGCGGGCATTGTGACAAAGGTTCTATGTCAGCTGGGTGTGGCAGCCAGGCGCCCCCTAGGGGATGGGGAGCCTGTCAGCCCCGGGCCTGTCACTGCCTGCTGGCCCTGCTGCCACCAGCCAGGCCTCTGAAAACTTGTCAAACCATGCCCAGACTTGGGGCCAGTTTGGCCCAAAGTCTGCAAGAGACAAGTCGGGAAGAAAGATATGGGACAGAGGGAGAAAGCGAAGGGAGCAGGAGAAAGGGAAGGAAGAATAAAAAGTAGTGTTGGGCTGCAGGAGTGAGATGGAGGAATTGCAAGAAAAGAGGCAGGAAGCAGGAGAGTGAGAGAAAAGGAAAGAAGAGACATGCAGCCAGACGAGGGCTTAGTGAGAGAGGATGGGACAGAGAACAGGATGAGAAGGACATAAGGCAAGGCTAGGACAGGCAAGGACAGGCAAGGCAAGGCTAGGCTGCAGGACATGTTTTTGCTTTATAGTTTCTAGCACATTCGTCTTCAGACTAGGAGGAAAGCCATAAGACCGTATGGATTAGGCCCAAGCAAAAACCCCAGCTACTTGAGACACTTAGACTAAGCCTAAAATACCAAGATCTCTCCATAAGGATGCTTTTTATACTGTACTTCCACAATCTGCTGGCAGTACAAAAAAATAAGCTGCAGATCTCCTTAGGCTGAGTCATGGTGCTTTGGGGCAGGGACCATGCCTATCATGGGAATATTTCACAGTTTCTGCTCTGTTTTCAGTGTATGACACCAAAACACCCACCTGATGACATCCTTTCAAGAGCAAAGGCAGCAATTTGCAGAATTCCGCTTCTTAGGGGAAGTGAGAAATTGCTGAGCTGACACCAAGTCCTGCAGTGTCCCTGTCACCTGCAGAGCCACCGCATCCTCGCCACGGTAGCGGGCATTGTGACAAAGGTTCTATGTCAGCTGGGTGTGGCAGCCAGGCGCCCCCTAGGGGATGGGGAGCCCGTCAGCCCCGGGCCTGTCACTGCCTGCTGGCCCTGCTGCCACCAGCCAGGCCTCTGAAAACTTGTCAAACCATGCCCAGACTTGGGGCCAGTTTGGCCCAAAGTCTGCAAGAGACAAGTCGGGAAGAAAGATATGGGACAGAGGGAGAAAGCGAAGGGAGCAGGAGAAAGGGAAGGAAGAATAAAAAGTAGTGTTGGGCTGCAGGAGTGAGATGGAGGAATGGCAAGAAAAGAGGCAGGAAGCAGGAGAGTGAGAGAAAAGGAAAGAAGAGACATGCAGCCAGACGAGGGCTTAGTGAGAGAGGATGGGACAGAGAACAGGATGAGAAGGACATAAGGCAAGGCTAGGACAGGCAAGGACAGGCAAGGCAAGGCTAGGCTGCAGGACATGTTTTTGCGTTATAGTTTCTAGCACATTCGTCTTCAGACTAGGAGGAAAGCCATAAGACCGTATGGATTAGGCCCAAGCAAAAACCCCAGCTACTTGAGACACTTAGACTAAGCCTAAAATACCAAGATCTCTCCATAAGGATGCTTTTTATACTGTACTTCCACAATCTGCTGGCAGTACCAAAAAATAAGCTGCAGATCTCCTTAGGCTGAGTCATGGTGCTTTGGGGCAGGGACCATGCCTATCATGGGAATATTTCACAGTTTCTGCTCTGTTTTCAGTGTATGACACCAAAACACCCACCTGATGACATCCTTTCAAGAGCAAAGGCAGCAATTTGCAGAATTCCGCTTCTTAGGGGAAGTGAGAAATTGCTGAGCTGACACCAAGTCCTGCAGTGTCCCTGTCACCTGCAGAGCCACCGCATCCTCGCCACGGTAGCGGGCATTGTGACAAAGGTTCTATGTCAGCTGGGTGTGGCAGCCAGGCGCCCCCTAGGGGATGGGGAGCCTGTCAGCCCCGGGCCTGTCACTGCCTGCTGGCCCTGCTGCCACCAGCCAGGCCTCTGAAAACTTGTCAAACCATGCCCAGACTTGGGGCCAGTTTGGCCCAAAGTCTGCAAGAGACAAGTCGGGAAGAAAGATATGGGACAGAGGGAGAAAGCGAAGGGAGCAGGAGAAAGGGAAGGAAGAATAAAAAGTAGTGTTGGGCTGCAGGAGTGAGATGGAGGAATTGCAAGAAAAGAGGCAGGAAGCAGGAGAGTGAGAGAAAAGGAAAGAAGAGACATGCAGCCAGACGAGGGCTTAGTGAGAGAGGATGGGACAGAGAACAGGATGAGAAGGACATAAGGCAAGGCTAGGACAGGCAAGGACAGGCAAGGCAAGGCTAGGCTGCAGGACATGTTTTTGCTTTATAGTTTCTAGCACATTCGTCTTCAGACTAGGAGGAAAGCCATAAGACCGTATGGATTAGGCCCAAGCAAAAACCCCAGCTACTTGAGACACTTAGACTAAGCCTAAAATACCAAGATCTCTCCATAAGGATGCTTTTTATACTGTACTTCCACAATCTGCTGGCAGTACCAAAAAATAAGCTGCAGATCTCCTTAGGCTGAGTCATGGTGCTTTGGGGCAGGGACCATGCCTATCATGGGAATATTTCACAGTTTCTGCTCTGTTTTCAGTGTATGACACCAAAACACCCACCTGATGACATCCTTTCAAGAGCAAAGGCAGCAATTTGCAGAATTCCGCTTCTTAGGGGAAGTGAGAAATTGCTGAGCTGACACCAAGTCCTGCAGTGTCCCTGTCACCTGCAGAGCCACCGCATCCTCGCCACGGTAGCGGGCATTGTGACAAAGGTTCTATGTCAGCTGGGTGTGGCAGCCAGGCGCCCCCTAGGGGATGGGGAGCCTGTCAGCCCCGGGCCTGTCACTGCCTGCTGGCCCTGCTGCCACCAGCCAGGCCTCTGAAAACTTGTCAAACCATGCCCAGACGTGGGGCCCGTTTGGCCCAAAGTCTGCAAGAGACAAGTCGGGAAGAAAGATATGGGACAGAGGGAGAAAGCGAAGGGAGCAGGAGAAAGGGAAGGAAGAATAAAAAGTAGTGTTGGGCTGCAGGAGTGAGATGGAGGAATTGCAAGAAAAGAGGCAGGAAGCAGGAGAGTGAGAGAAAAGGAAAGAAGAGACATGCAGCCAGACGAGGGCTTAGTGAGAGAGGATGGGACAGAGAACAGGATGAGAAGGACATAAGGCAAGGCTAGGACAGGCAAGGACAGGCAAGGCAAGGCTAGGCTGCAGGACATGTTTTTGCTTTATAGTTTCTAGCACATTCGTCTTCAGACGAGGAGGAAAGCCATAAGACCGTATGGATTAGGCCCAAGCAAAAACCCCAGCTACTTGAGACACTTAGACTAAGCCTAAAATACCAAGATCTCTCCATAAGGATGCTTTTTATACTGTACTTCCACAATCTGCTGGCAGTACCAAAAAATAAGCTGCAGATCTCCTTAGGCTGAGTCATGGTGCTTTGGGGCAGGGACCATGCCTATCATGGGAATATTTCACAGTTTCTGCTCTGTTTTCAGTGTATGACACCAAAACACCCACCTGATGACATCCTTTCAAGAGCAAAGGCAGCAATTTGCAGAATTCCGCTTCTTAGGGGAAGTGAGAAATTGCTGAGCTGACACCAAGTCCTGCAGTGTCCCTGTCACCTGCAGAGCCACCGCATCCTCGCCACGGTAGCGGGCATTGTGACAAAGGTTCTATGTCAGCTGGGTGTGGCAGCCAGGCGCCCCCTAGGGGATGGGGAGCCTGTCAGCCCCGGGCCTGTCACTGCCTGCTGGCCCTGCTGCCACCAGCCAGGCCTCTGAAAACTTGTCAAACCATGCCCAGACTTGGGGCCAGTTTGGCCCAAAGTCTGCAAGAGACAAGTCGGGAAGAAAGATATGGGACAGAGGGAGAAAGCGAAGGGAGCAGGAGAAAGGGAAGGAAGAATAAAAAGTAGTGTTGGGCTGCAGGAGTGAGATGGAGGAATTGCAAGAAAAGAGGCAGGAAGCAGGAGAGTGAGAGAAAAGGAAAGAAGAGACATGCAGCCAGACGAGGGGTTAGTGAGAGAGGATGGGACAGAGAACAGGATGAGAAGGACATAAGGCAAGGCTAGGACAGGCAAGGACAGGCAAGGCAAGGCGAGGCTGCAGGACATGTTTTTGCTTTATAGTTTCTAGCACATTCGTCTTCAGACTAGGAGGAAAGCCATAAGACCGTATGGATTAGGCCCAAGCAAAAACCCCAGCTACTTGAGACACTTAGACTAAGCCTAAAATACCAAGATCTCTCCATAAGGATGCTTTTTATACTGTACTTCCACAATCTGCTGGCAGTACCAAAAAATAAGCTGCAGATCTCCTTAGGCTGAGTCATGGTGCTTTGGGGCAGGGACCATGCCTATCATGGGAATATTTCACAGTTTCTGCTCTGTTTTCAGTGTATGACACCAAAACACCCACCTGATGACATCCTTTCAAGAGCAAAGGCAGCAATTTGCAGAATTCCGCTTCTTAGGGGAAGTGAGAAATTGCTGAGCTGACACCAAGTCCTGCAGTGTCCCTGTCACCTGCAGAGCCACCGCATCCTCGCCACGGTAGCGGGCATTGTGACAAAGGTTCTATGTCAGCTGGGTGTGGCAGCCAGGCGCCCCCTAGGAGATGGGGAGCCTGTCAGCCCCGGGCCTGTCACTGCCTGCTGGCCCTGCTGCCACCAGCCAGGCCTCTGAAAACTTGTCAAACCATGCCCAGACTTGGGGCCAGTTTGGCCCAAAGTCTGCAAGAGACAAGTCGGGAAGAAAGATATGGGACAGAGGGAGAAAGCGAAGGGAGCAGGAGAAAGGGAAGGAAGAATAAAAAGTAGTGTTGGGCTGCAGGAGTGAGATGGAGGAATTGCAAGAAAAGAGGCAGGAAGCAGGAGAGTGAGAGAAAAGGAAAGAAGAGACATGCAGCCAGACGAGGGCTTAGTGAGAGAGGATGGGACAGAGAACAGGATGAGAAGGACATAAGGCAAGGCTAGGACAGGCAAGGACAGGCAAGGCAAGGCTAGGCTGCAGGACATGTTTTTGCTTTATAGTTTCTAGCACATTCGTCTTCAGACTAGGAGGAAAGCCATAAGACCGTATGGATTAGGCCCAAGCAAAAACCCCAGCTACTTGAGACACTTAGACTAAGCCTAAAATACCAAGATCTCTCCATAAGGATGCTTTTTATACTGTACTTCCACAATCTGCTGGCAGTACCAAAAAATAAGCTGCAGATCTCCTTAGGCTGAGTCATGGTGCTTTGGGGCAGGGACCATGCCTATCATGGGAATATTTCACAGTTTCTGCTCTGTTTTCAGTGTATGACACCAAAACACCCACCTGATGACATCCTTTCAAGAGCAAAGGCAGCAATTTGCAGAATTCCGCTTCTTAGGGGAAGTGAGAAATTGCTGAGCTGACACCAAGTCCTGCAGTGTCCCTGTCACCTGCAGAGCCACCGCATCCTCGCCACGGTAGCGGGCATTGTGACAAAGGTTCTATGTCAGCTGGGTGTGGCAGCCAGGCGCCCCCTAGGGGATGGGGAGCCTGTCAGCCCCGGGCCTGTCACTGCCTGCTGGCCCTGCTGCCACCAGCCAGGCCTCTGAAAACTTGTCAAACCATGCCCAGACGTGGGGCCCGTTTGGCCCAAAGTCTGCAAGAGACAAGTCGGGAAGAAAGATATGGGACAGAGGGAGAAAGCGAAGGGAGCAGGAGAAAGGGAAGGAAGAATAAAAAGTAGTGTTGGGCTGCAGGAGTGAGATGGAGGAATTGCAAGAAAAGAGGCAGGAAGCAGGAGAGTGAGAGAAAAGGAAAGAAGAGACATGCAGCCAGACGAGGGCTTAGTGAGAGAGGATGGGACAGAGAACAGGATGAGAAGGACATAAGGCAAGGCTAGGACAGGCAAGGACAGGCAAGGCAAGGCTAGGCTGCAGGACATGTTTTTGCTTTATAGTTTCTAGCACATTCGTCTTCAGACGAGGAGGAAAGCCATAAGACCGTATGGATTAGGCCCAAGCAAAAACCCCAGCTACTTGAGACACTTAGACTAAGCCTAAAATACCAAGATCTCTCCATAAGGATGCTTTTTATACTGTACTTCCACAATCTGCTGGCAGTACAAAAAAATAAGCTGCAGATCTCCTTAGGCTGAGTCATGGTGCTTTGGGGCAGGGACCATGCATATCATGGGAATATTTCACAGTTTCTGCTCTGTTTTCAGTGTATGACACCAAAACACCCACCTGATGACATCCTTTCAAGAGCAAAGGCAGCAATTTGCAGAATTCCGCTTCTTAGGGGAAGTGAGAAATTGCTGAGCTGACACCAAGTCCTGCAGTGTCCCTGTCACCTGCAGAGCCACCGCATCCTCGCCACGGTAGCGGGCATTGTGACAAAGGTTCTATGTCAGCTGGGTGTGGCAGCCAGGCGCCCCCTAGGGGATGGGGAGCCTGTCAGCCCCGGGCCTGTCACTGCCTGCTGGCCCTGCTGCCACCAGCCAGGCCTCTGAAAACTTGTCAAACCATGCCCAGACTTGGGGCCAGTTTGGCCCAAAGTCTGCAAGAGACAAGTCGGGAAGAAAGATATGGGACAGAGGGAGAAAGCGAAGGGAGCAGGAGAAAGGGAAGGAAGAATAAAAAGTAGTGTTGGGCTGCAGGAGTGAGATGGAGGAATTGCAAGAAAAGAGGCAGGAAGCAGGAGAGTGAGAGAAAAGGAAAGAAGAGACATGCAGCCAGACGAGGGCTTAGTGAGAGAGGATGGGACAGAGAACAGGATGAGAAGGACATAAGGCAAGGCTAGGACAGGTAAGGACAGGCAAGGCAAGGCTAGGCTGCAGGACATGTTTTTGCGTTATAGTTTCTAGCACATTCGTCTTCAGATGAGGAGGAAAGCCATAAGACCGTATGGATTAGGCCCAAGCAAAAACCCCAGCTACTTGAGACACTTAGACTAAGCCTAAAATACCAAGATCTCTCCATAAGGATGCTTTTATACTGTACTTCCACAATCTGCTGGCAGTACAAAAAAATAAGCTGCAGATCTCCTTAGGCTGAGTCATGGTGCTTTGGGGCAGGGACCATGCATATCATGGGAATATTTCACAGTTTTTGCTCTGTTTTCAGTGTATGACACCAAAACACCCACCTGATGACATCCTTTCAAGAGCAAAGGCAGCAATTTGCAGAATTCCGCTTCTCAGGGGAAGTGAGAAATTGCTGAGCTGACACCAAGTCCTGCAGTGTCCCTGTCACCTGCAGAGCCACCGCATCCTCGCCACGGTAGCGGGCATTGTGACAAAGGTTCTATGTCAGCTGGGTGTGGCAGCCAGGCGCCCCCTAGGGGATGGGGAGCCTGTCAGCCCCGGGCCTGTCACTGCCTGCTGGCCCTGCTGCCACCAGCCAGGCCTCTGAAAACTTGTCAAACCATGCCCAGACTTGGGGCCAGTTTGGCCCAAAGTCTGCAAGAGACAAGTCGGGAAGAAAGATATGGGACAGAGGGAGAAAGCGAAGGGAGCAGGAGAAAGGGAAGGAAGAATAAAAAGTAGTGTTGGGCTGCAGGAGTGAGATGGAGGAATTGCAAGAAAAGAGGCAGGAAGCAGGAGAGTGAGAGAAAAGGAAAGAAGAGACATGCAGCCAGACGAGGGGTTAGTGAGAGAGGATGGGACAGAGAACAGGATGAGAAGGACATAAGGCAAGGCTAGGACAGGCAAGGACAGGCAAGGCAAGGCGAGGCTGCAGGACATGTTTTTGCTTTATAGTTTCTAGCACATTCGTCTTCAGACTAGGAGGAAAGCCATAAGACCGTATGGATTAGGCCCAAGCAAAAACCCCAGCTACTTGAGACACTTAGACTAAGCCTAAAATACCAAGATCTCTCCATAAGGATGCTTTTTATACTGTACTTCCACAATCTGCTGGCAGTACCAAAAAATAAGCTGCAGATCTCCTTAGGCTGAGTCATGGTGCTTTGGGGCAGGGACCATGCCTATCATGGGAATATTTCACAGTTTCTGCTCTGTTTTCAGTGTATGACACCAAAACACCCACCTGATGACATCCTTTCAAGAGCAAAGGCAGCAATTTGCAGAATTCCGCTTCTTAGGGGAAGTGAGAAATTGCTGAGCTGACACCAAGTCCTGCAGTGTCCCTGTCACCTGCAGAGCCACCGCATCCTCGCCACGGTAGCGGGCATTGTGACAAAGGTTCTATGTCAGCTGGGTGTGGCAGCCAGGCGCCCCCTAGGAGATGGGGAGCCTGTCAGCCCCGGGCCTGTCACTGCCTGCTGGCCCTGCTGCCACCAGCCAGGCCTCTGAAAACTTGTCAAACCATGCCCAGACTTGGGGCCAGTTTGGCCCAAAGTCTGCAAGAGACAAGTCGGGAAGAAAGATATGGGACAGAGGGAGAAAGCGAAGGGAGCAGGAGAAAGGGAAGGAAGAATAAAAAGTAGTGTTGGGCTGCAGGAGTGAGATGGAGGAATTGCAAGAAAAGAGGCAGGAAGCAGGAGAGTGAGAGAAAAGGAAAGAAGAGACATGCAGCCAGACGAGGGCTTAGTGAGAGAGGATGGGACAGAGAACAGGATGAGAAGGACATAAGGCAAGGCTAGGACAGGCAAGGACAGGCAAGGCAAGGCTAGGCTGCAGGACATGTTTTTGCTTTATAGTTTCTAGCACATTCGTCTTCAGACTAGGAGGAAAGCCATAAGACCGTATGGATTAGGCCCAAGCAAAAACCCCAGCTACTTGAGACACTTAGACTAAGCCTAAAATACCAAGATCTCTCCATAAGGATGCTTTTTATACTGTACTTCCACAATCTGCTGGCAGTACCAAAAAATAAGCTGCAGATCTCCTTAGGCTGAGTCATGGTGCTTTGGGGCAGGGACCATGCCTATCATGGGAATATTTCACAGTTTCTGCTCTGTTTTCAGTGTATGACACCAAAACACCCACCTGATGACATCCTTTCAAGAGCAAAGGCAGCAATTTGCAGAATTCCGCTTCTTAGGGGAAGTGAGAAATTGCTGAGCTGACACCAAGTCCTGCAGTGTCCCTGTCACCTGCAGAGCCACCGCATCCTCGCCACGGTAGCGGGCATTGTGACAAAGGTTCTATGTCAGCTGGGTGTGGCAGCCAGGCGCCCCCTAGGGGATGGGGAGCCTGTCAGCCCCGGGCCTGTCACTGCCTGCTGGCCCTGCTGCCACCAGCCAGGCCTCTGAAAACTTGTCAAACCATGCCCAGACGTGGGGCCCGTTTGGCCCAAAGTCTGCAAGAGACAAGTCGGGAAGAAAGATATGGGACAGAGGGAGAAAGCGAAGGGAGCAGGAGAAAGGGAAGGAAGAATAAAAAGTAGTGTTGGGCTGCAGGAGTGAGATGGAGGAATTGCAAGAAAAGAGGCAGGAAGCAGGAGAGTGAGAGAAAAGGAAAGAAGAGACATGCAGCCAGACGAGGGCTTAGTGAGAGAGGATGGGACAGAGAACAGGATGAGAAGGACATAAGGCAAGGCTAGGACAGGCAAGGACAGGCAAGGCAAGGCTAGGCTGCAGGACATGTTTTTGCTTTATAGTTTCTAGCACATTCGTCTTCAGACGAGGAGGAAAGCCATAAGACCGTATGGATTAGGCCCAAGCAAAAACCCCAGCTACTTGAGACACTTAGACTAAGCCTAAAATACCAAGATCTCTCCATAAGGATGCTTTTTATACTGTACTTCCACAATCTGCTGGCAGTACAAAAAAATAAGCTGCAGATCTCCTTAGGCTGAGTCATGGTGCTTTGGGGCAGGGACCATGCATATCATGGGAATATTTCACAGTTTCTGCTCTGTTTTCAGTGTATGACACCAAAACACCCACCTGATGACATCCTTTCAAGAGCAAAGGCAGCAATTTGCAGAATTCCGCTTCTTAGGGGAAGTGAGAAATTGCTGAGCTGACACCAAGTCCTGCAGTGTCCCTGTCACCTGCAGAGCCACCGCATCCTCGCCACGGTAGCGGGCATTGTGACAAAGGTTCTATGTCAGCTGGGTGTGGCAGCCAGGCGCCCCCTAGGGGATGGGGAGCCTGTCAGCCCCGGGCCTGTCACTGCCTGCTGGCCCTGCTGCCACCAGCCAGGCCTCTGAAAACTTGTCAAACCATGCCCAGACTTGGGGCCAGTTTGGCCCAAAGTCTGCAAGAGACAAGTCGGGAAGAAAGATATGGGACAGAGGGAGAAAGCGAAGGGAGCAGGAGAAAGGGAAGGAAGAATAAAAAGTAGTGTTGGGCTGCAGGAGTGAGATGGAGGAATTGCAAGAAAAGAGGCAGGAAGCAGGAGAGTGAGAGAAAAGGAAAGAAGAGACATGCAGCCAGACGAGGGCTTAGTGAGAGAGGATGGGACAGAGAACAGGATGAGAAGGACATAAGGCAAGGCTAGGACAGGTAAGGACAGGCAAGGCAAGGCTAGGCTGCAGGACATGTTTTTGCGTTATAGTTTCTAGCACATTCGTCTTCAGATGAGGAGGAAAGCCATAAGACCGTATGGATTAGGCCCAAGCAAAAACCCCAGCTACTTGAGACACTTAGACTAAGCCTAAAATACCAAGATCTCTCCATAAGGATGCTTTTATACTGTACTTCCACAATCTGCTGGCAGTACAAAAAAATAAGCTGCAGATCTCCTTAGGCTGAGTCATGGTGCTTTGGGGCAGGGACCATGCATATCATGGGAATATTTCACAGTTTTTGCTCTGTTTTCAGTGTATGACACCAAAACACCCACCTGATGACATCCTTTCAAGAGCAAAGGCAGCAATTTGCAGAATTCCGCTTCTCAGGGGAAGTGAGAAATTGCTGAGCTGACACCAAGTCCTGCAGTGTCCCTGTCACCTGCAGAGCCACCGCATCCTCGCCACGGTAGCGGGCATTGTGACAAAGGTTCTATGTCAGCTGGGTGTGGCAGCCAGGCGCCCCCTAGGGGATGGGGAGCCTGTCAGCCCCGGGCCTGTCACTGCCTGCTGGCCCTGCTGCCACCAGCCAGGCCTCTGAAAACTTGTCAAACCATGCCCAGACTTGGGGCCAGTTTGGCCCAAAGTCTGCAAGAGACAAGTCGGGAAGAAAGATATGGGACAGAGGGAGAAAGCGAAGGGAGCAGGAGAAAGGGAAGGAAGAATAAAAAGTAGTGTTGGGCTGCAGGAGTGAGATGGAGGAATTGCAAGAAAAGAGGCAGGAAGCAGGAGAGTGAGAGAAAAGGAAAGAAGAGACATGCAGCCAGACGAGGGCTTAGTGAGAGAGGATGGGACAGAGAACAGGATGAGAAGGACATAAGGCAAGGCTAGGACAGGCAAGGACAGGCAAGGCAAGGCTAGGCTGCAGGACATGTTTTTGCTTTATAGTTTCTAGCACATTCGTCTTCAGACGAGGAGGAAAGCCATAAGACCGTATGGATTAGGCCCAAGCAAAAACCCCAGCTACTTGAGACACTTAGACTAAGCCTAAAATACCAAGATCTCTCCATAAGGATGCTTTTTATACTGTACTTCCACAATCTGCTGGCAGTACCAAAAAATAAGCTGCAGATCTCCTTAGGCTGAGTCATGGTGCTTTGGGGCAGGGACCATGCCTATCATGGGAATATTTCACAGTTTCTGCTCTGTTTTCAGTGTATGACACCAAAACACCCACCTGATGACATCCTTTCAAGAGCAAAGGCAGCAATTTGCAGAATTCCGCTTCTTAGGGGAAGTGAGAAATTGCTGAGCTGACACCAAGTCCTGCAGTGTCCCTGTCACCTGCAGAGCCACCGCATCCTCGCCACGGTAGCGGGCATTGTGACAAAGGTTCTATGTCAGCTGGGTGTGGCAGCCAGGCGCCCCCTAGGGGATGGGGAGCCTGTCAGCCCCGGGCCTGTCACTGCCTGCTGGCCCTGCTGCCACCAGCCAGGCCTCTGAAAACTTGTCAAACCATGCCCAGACTTGGGGCCAGTTTGGCCCAAAGTCTGCAAGAGACAAGTCGGGAAGAAAGATATGGGACAGAGGGAGAAAGCGAAGGGAGCAGGAGAAAGGGAAGGAAGAATAAAAAGTAGTGTTGGGCTGCAGGAGTGAGATGGAGGAATTGCAAGAAAAGAGGCAGGAAGCAGGAGAGTGAGAGAAAAGGAAAGAAGAGACATGCAGCCAGACGAGGGGTTAGTGAGAGAGGATGGGACAGAGAACAGGATGAGAAGGACATAAGGCAAGGCTAGGACAGGCAAGGACAGGCAAGGCAAGGCGAGGCTGCAGGACATGTTTTTGCTTTATAGTTTCTAGCACATTCGTCTTCAGACTAGGAGGAAAGCCATAAGACCGTATGGATTAGGCCCAAGCAAAAACCCCAGCTACTTGAGACACTTAGACTAAGCCTAAAATACCAAGATCTCTCCATAAGGATGCTTTTTATACTGTACTTCCACAATCTGCTGGCAGTACAAAAAAATAAGCTGCAGATCTCCTTAGGCTGAGTCATGGTGCTTTGGGGCAGGGACCATGCCTATCATGGGAATATTTCACAGTTTCTGCTCTGTTTTCAGTGTATGACACCAAAACACCCACCTGATGACATCCTTTCAAGAGCAAAGGCAGCAATTTGCAGAATTCCGCTTCTTAGGGGAAGTGAGAAATTGCTGAGCTGACACCAAGTCCTGCAGTGTCCCTGTCACCTGCAGAGCCACCGCATCCTCGCCACGGTAGCGGGCATTGTGACAAAGGTTCTATGTCAGCTGGGTGTGGCAGCCAGGCGCCCCCTAGGGGATGGGGAGCCTGTCAGCCCCGGGCCTGTCACTGCCTGCTGGCCCTGCTGCCACCAGCCAGGCCTCTGAAAACTTGTCAAACCATGCCCAGACTTGGGGCCAGTTTGGCCCAAAGTCTGCAAGAGACAAGTCGGGAAGAAAGATATGGGACAGAGGGAGAAAGCGAAGGGAGCAGGAGAAAGGGAAGGAAGAATAAAAAGTAGTGTTGGGCTGCAGGAGTGAGATGGAGGAATTGCAAGAAAAGAGGCAGGAAGCAGGAGAGTGAGAGAAAAGGAAAGAAGAGACATGCAGCCAGACGAGGGCTTAGTGAGAGAGGATGGGACAGAGAACAGGATGAGAAGGACATAAGGCAAGGATAGGACAGGCAAGGACAGGCAAGGCAAGGCTAGGCTGCAGGACATGTTTTTGCTTTATAGTTTCTAGCACATTCGTCTTCAGACGAGGAGGAAAGCCATAAGACCGTATGGATTAGGCCCAAGCAAAAACCCCAGCTACTTGAGACACTTAGACTAAGCCTAAAATACCACGATCTCTCCATAAGGATGCTTTTTATACTGTACTTCCACAATCTGCTGGCAGTACCAAAAAATAAGCTGCAGATCTCCTTAGGCTGAGTCATGGTGCTTTGGGGCAGGGACCATGCCTATCATGGGAATATTTCACAGTTTCTGCTCTGTTTTCAGTGTATGACACCAAAACACCCACCTGATGACATCCTTTCAAGAGCAAAGGCAGCAATTTGCAGAATTCCGCTTCTTAGGGGAAGTGAGAAATTGCTGAGCTGACACCAAGTCCTGCAGTGTCCCTGTCACCTGCAGAGCCACCGCATCCTCGCCACGGTAGCGGGCATTGTGACAAAGGTTCTATGTCAGCTGGGTGTGGCAGCCAGGCGCCCCCTAGGGGATGGGGAGCCTGTCAGCCCCGGGCCTGTCACTGCCTGGTGTCCCTGCTGCCACCAGCCAGGCCTCTGAAAACTTGTCAAACCATGCCCAGACTTGGGGCCAGTTTGGCCCAAAGTCTGCAAGAGACAAGTCGGGAAGAAAGATATGGGACAGAGGGAGAAAGCGAAGGGAGCAGGAGAAAGGGAAGGAAGAATAAAAAGTAGTGTTGGGCTGCAGGAGTGAGATGGAGGAATTGCAAGAAAAGAGGCAGGAAGCAGGAGAGTGAGAGAAAAGGAAAGAAGAGACATGCAGCCAGACGAGGGCTTAGTGAGAGAGGATGGGACAGAGAACAGGATGAGAAGGACATAAGGAAAGGCTAGGACAGGCAAGGACAGGCAAGGCAAGGCTAGGCTGCAGGACATGTTTTTGCTTTATAGTTTCTAGCTCATTCGTCTTCAGACGAGGAGGAAAGCCATAAGACCGTATGGATTAGGCCCAAGCAAAAACCCCAGCTACTTGAGACACTTAGACTAAGCCTAAAATACCACGATCTCTCCATAAGGATGCTTTTTATACTGTACTTCCACAATCTGCTGGCAGTACAAAAAAATAAGCTGCAGATCTCCTTAGGCTGAGTCATGGTGCTTTGGGGCAGGGACCATGCCTATCATGGGAATATTTCACAGTTTCTGCTCTGTTTTCAGTGTATGACACCAAAACACCCACCTGATGACATCCTTTCAAGAGCAAAGGCAGCAATTTGCAGAATTCCGCTTCTTAGGGGAAGTGAGAAATTGCTGAGCTGACACCAAGTCCTGCAGTGTCCCTGTCACCTGCAGAGCCACCGCATCCTCGCCACGGTAGCGGGCATTGTGACAAAGGTTCTATGTCAGCTGGGTGTGGCAGCCAGGCGCCCCCTAGGGGATGGGGAGCCTGTCAGCCCCGGGCCTGTCACTGCCTGCTGGCCCTGCTGCCACCAGCCAGGCCTCTGAAAACTTGTCAAACCATGCCCAGACGTGGGGCCCGTTTGGCCCAAAGTCTGCAAGAGACAAGTCGGGAAGAAAGATATGGGACAGAGGGAGAAAGCGAAGGGAGCAGGAGAAAGGGAAGGAAGAATAAAAAGTAGTGTTGGGCTGCAGGAGTGAGATGGAGGAATTGCAAGAAAAGAGGCAGGAAGCAGGAGAGTGAGAGAAAAGGAAAGAAGAGACATGCAGCCAGACGAGGGCTTAGTGAGAGAGGATGGGACAGAGAACAGGATGAGAAGGACATAAGGCAAGGCTAGGACAGGCAAGGACAGGCAAGGCAAGGCTAGGCTGCAGGACATGTTTTTGCTTTATAGTTTCTAGCACATTCGTCTTCAGACGAGGAGGAAAGCCATAAGACCGTATGGATTAGGCCCAAGCAAAAACCCCAGCTACTTGAGACACTTAGACTAAGCCTAAAATACCAAGATCTCTCCATAAGGATGCTTTTTATACTGTACTTCCACAATCTGCTGGCAGTACAAAAAAATAAGCTGCAGATCTCCTTAGGCTGAGTCATGGTGCTTTGGGGCAGGGACCATGCATATCATGGGAATATTTCACAGTTTCTGCTCTGTTTTCAGTGTATGACACCAAAACACCCACCTGATGACATCCTTTCAAGAGCAAAGGCAGCAATTTGCAGAATTCCGCTTCTTAGGGGAAGTGAGAAATTGCTGAGCTGACACCAAGTCCTGCAGTGTCCCTGTCACCTGCAGAGCCACCGCATCCTCGCCACGGTAGCGGGCATTGTGACAAAGGTTCTATGTCAGCTGGGTGTGGCAGCCAGGCGCCCCCTAGGGGATGGGGAGCCTGTCAGCCCCGGGCCTGTCACTGCCTGCTGGCCCTGCTGCCACCAGCCAGGCCTCTGAAAACTTGTCAAACCATGCCCAGACTTGGGGCCAGTTTGGCCCAAAGTCTGCAAGAGACAAGTCGGGAAGAAAGATATGGGACAGAGGGAGAAAGCGAAGGGAGCAGGAGAAAGGGAAGGAAGAATAAAAAGTAGTGTTGGGCTGCAGGAGTGAGATGGAGGAATTGCAAGAAAAGAGGCAGGAAGCAGGAGAGTGAGAGAAAAGGAAAGAAGAGACATGCAGCCAGACGAGGGCTTAGTGAGAGAGGATGGGACAGAGAACAGGATGAGAAGGACATAAGGCAAGGCTAGGACAGGCAAGGACAGGCAAGGCAAGGCTAGGCTGCAGGACATGTTTTTGCTTTATAGTTTCTAGCACATTCGTCTTCAGACGAGGAGGAAAGCCATAAGACCGTATGGATTAGGCCCAAGCAAAAACCCCAGCTACTTGAGACACTTAGACTAAGCCTAAAATACCAAGATCTCTCCATAAGGATGCTTTTTATACTGTACTTCCACAATCTGCTGGCAGTACAAAAAAATAAGCTGCAGATCTCCTTAGGCTGAGTCATGGTGCTTTGGGGCAGGGACCATGCATATCATGGGAATATTTCACAGTTTCTGCTCTGTTTTCAGTGTATGACACCAAAACACCCACCTGATGACATCCTTTCAAGAGCAAAGGCAGCAATTTGCAGAATTCCGCTTCTTAGGGGAAGTGAGAAATTGCTGAGCTGACACCAAGTCCTGCAGTGTCCCTGTCACCTGCAGAGCCACCGCATCCTCGCCACGGTAGCGGGCATTGTGACAAAGGTTCTATGTCAGCTGGGTGTGGCAGCCAGGCGCCCCCTAGGGGATGGGGAGCCTGTCAGCCCCGGGCCTGTCACTGCCTGCTGGCCCTGCTGCCACCAGCCAGGCCTCTGAAAACTTGTCAAACCATGCCCAGACTTGGGGCCAGTTTGGCCCAAAGTCTGCAAGAGACAAGTCGGGAAGAAAGATATGGGACAGAGGGAGAAAGCGAAGGGAGCAGGAGAAAGGGAAGGAAGAATAAAAAGTAGTGTTGGGCTGCAGGAGTGAGATGGAGGAATTGCAAGAAAAGAGGCAGGAAGCAGGAGAGTGAGAGAAAAGGAAAGAAGAGACATGCAGCCAGACGAGGGCTTAGTGAGAGAGGATGGGACAGAGAACAGGATGAGAAGGACATAAGGCAAGGCTAGGACAGGCAAGGACAGGCAAGGCAAGGCTAGGCTGCAGGACATGTTTTTGCTTTATAGTTTCTAGCACATTCGTCTTCAGACGAGGAGGAAAGCCATAAGACCGTATGGATTAGGCCCAAGCAAAAACCCCAGCTACTTGAGACACTTAGACTAAGCCTAAAATACCACGATCTCTCCATAAGGATGCTTTTTATACTGTACTTCCACAATCTGCTGGCAGTACCAAAAAATAAGCTGCAGATCTCCTTAGGCTGAGTCATGGTGCTTTGGGGCAGGGACCATGCCTATCATGGGAATATTTCACAGTTTCTGCTCTGTTTTCAGTGTATGACACCAAAACACCCACCTGATGACATCCTTTCAAGAGCAAAGGCAGCAATTTGCAGAATTCCGCTTCTTAGGGGAAGTGAGAAATTGCTGAGCTGACACCAAGTCCTGCAGTGTCCCTGTCACCTGCAGAGCCACCGCATCCTCGCCACGGTAGCGGGCATTGTGACAAAGGTTCTATGTCAGCTGGGTGTGGCAGCCAGGCGCCCCCTAGGGGATGGGGAGCCTGTCAGCCCCGGGCCTGTCACTGCCTGCTGGCCCTGCTGCCACCAGCCAGGCCTCTGAAAACTTGTCAAACCATGCCCAGACTTGGGGCCAGTTTGGCCCAAAGTCTGCAAGAGACAAGTCGGGAAGAAAGATATGGGACAGAGGGAGAAAGCGAAGGGAGCAGGAGAAAGGGAAGGAAGAATAAAAAGTAGTGTTGGGCTGCAGGAGTGAGATGGAGGAATTGCAAGAAAAGAGGCAGGAAGCAGGAGAGTGAGAGAAAAGGAAAGAAGAGACATGCAGCCAGACGAGGGGTTAGTGAGAGAGGATGGGACAGAGAACAGGATGAGAAGGACATAAGGCAAGGCTAGGACAGGCAAGGACAGGCAAGGCAAGGCGAGGCTGCAGGACATGTTTTTGCTTTATAGTTTCTAGCACATTCGTCTTCAGACTAGGAGGAAAGCCATAAGACCGTATGGATTAGGCCCAAGCAAAAACCCCAGCTACTTGAGACACTTAGACTAAGCCTAAAATACCACGATCTCTCCATAAGGATGCTTTTTATACTGTACTTCCACAATCTGCTGGCAGTACAAAAAAATAAGCTGCAGATCTCCTTAGGCTGAGTCATGGTGCTTTGGGGCAGGGACCATGCCTATCATGGGAATATTTCACAGTTTCTGCTCTGTTTTCAGTGTATGACACCAAAACACCCACCTGATGACATCCTTTCAAGAGCAAAGGCAGCAATTTGCAGAATTCCGCTTCTTAGGGGAAGTGAGAAATTGCTGAGCTGACACCAAGTCCTGCAGTGTCCCTGTCACCTGCAGAGCCACCGCATCCTCGCCACGGTAGCGGGCATTGTGACAAAGGTTCTATGTCAGCTGGGTGTGGCAGCCAGGCGCCCCCTAGGGGATGGGGAGCCTGTCAGCCCCGGGCCTGTCACTGCCTGCTGGCCCTGCTGCCACCAGCCAGGCCTCTGAAAACTTGTCAAACCATGCCCAGACTTGGGGCCAGTTTGGCCCAAAGTCTGCAAGAGACAAGTCGGGAAGAAAGATATGGGACAGAGGGAGAAAGCGAAGGGAGCAGGAGAAAGGGAAGGAAGAATAAAAAGTAGTGTTGGGCTGCAGGAGTGAGATGGAGGAATTGCAAGAAAAGAGGCAGGAAGCAGGAGAGTGAGAGAAAAGGAAAGAAGAGACATGCAGCCAGACGAGGGCTTAGTGAGAGAGGATGGGACAGAGAACAGGATGAGAAGGACATAAGGCAAGGATAGGACAGGCAAGGACAGGCAAGGCAAGGCTAGGCTGCAGGACATGTTTTTGCTTTATAGTTTCTAGCACATTCGTCTTCAGACGAGGAGGAAAGCCATAAGACCGTATGGATTAGGCCCAAGCAAAAACCCCAGCTACTTGAGACACTT
Source organism: Columba livia (assembly GCF_036013475.1). Taxonomy (NCBI): domain Eukaryota; kingdom Metazoa; phylum Chordata; class Aves; order Columbiformes; family Columbidae; genus Columba; species Columba livia. The sequence continues at coordinate 3,326,817 of NW_027043007.1, read as the reverse complement.
AGACTAAGCCTAAAATACCACGATCTCTCCATAAGGATGCTTTTTATACTGTACTTCCACAATCTGCTGGCAGTACCAAAAAATAAGCTGCAGATCTCCTTAGGCTGAGTCATGGTGCTTTGGGGCAGGGACCATGCCTATCATGGGAATATTTCACAGTTTCTGCTCTGTTTTCAGTGTATGACACCAAAACACCCACCTGATGACATCCTTTCAAGAGCAAAGGCAGCAATTTGCAGAATTCCGCTTCTTAGGGGAAGTGAGAAATTGCTGAGCTGACACCAAGTCCTGCAGTGTCCCTGTCACCTGCAGAGCCACCGCATCCTCGCCACGGTAGCGGGCATTGTGACAAAGGTTCTATGTCAGCTGGGTGTGGCAGCCAGGCGCCCCCTAGGGGATGGGGAGCCTGTCAGCCCCGGGCCTGTCACTGCCTGCTGGCCCTGCTGCCACCAGCCAGGCCTCTGAAAACTTGTCAAACCATGCCCAGACTTGGGGCCAGTTTGGCCCAAAGTCTGCAAGAGACAAGTCGGGAAGAAAGATATGGGACAGAGGGAGAAAGCGAAGGGAGCAGGAGAAAGGGAAGGAAGAATAAAAAGTAGTGTTGGGCTGCAGGAGTGAGATGGAGGAATTGCAAGAAAAGAGGCAGGAAGCAGGAGAGTGAGAGAAAAGGAAAGAAGAGACATGCAGCCAGACGAGGGCTTAGTGAGAGAGGATGGGACAGAGAACAGGATGAGAAGGACATAAGGAAAGGCTAGGACAGGCAAGGACAGGCAAGGCAAGGCTAGGCTGCAGGACATGTTTTTGCTTTATAGTTTCTAGCTCATTCGTCTTCAGACGAGGAGGAAAGCCATAAGACCGTATGGATTAGGCCCAAGCAAAAACCCAAGCTACTTGAGACACTTAGACTAAGCCTAAAATACCAAGATCTCTCCATAAGGATGCTTTTTATACTGTACTTCCACAATCTGCTGGCAGTACCAAAAAATAAGCTGCAGATCTCCTTAGGCTGTGTCATGGTGCTTTGGGGCAGGGACCATGCCTATCATGGGAATATTTCACAGTTTCTGCTCTGTTTTCAGTGTATGACACCAAAACACCCACCTGATGACATCCTTTCAAGAGCAAAGGCAGCAATTTGCAGAATTCCGCTTCTTAGGGGAAGTGAGAAATTGCTGAGCTGGCACCAAGTCCTGCAGTGTCCCTGTCACCTGCAGAGCCACCGCATCCTCGCCACGGTAGCGGGCATTGTGACAAAGGTTCTATGTCAGCTGGGTGTGGCAGCCAGGCGCCCCCTAGGGGATGGGGAGCCTGTCAGCCCCGGGCCTGTCACTGCCTGGTGTCCCTGCTGCCACCAGCCAGGCCTCTGAAAACTTGTCAAACCATGCCCAGACTTGGGGCCAGTTTGGCCCAAAGTCTGCAAGAGACAAGTCGGGAAGAAAGATATGGGACAGAGGGAGAAAGCGAAGGGAGCAGGAGAAAGGGAAGGAAGAATAAAAAGTAGTGTTGGGCTGCAGGAGTGAGATGGAGGAATTGCAAGAAAAGAGGCAGGAAGCAGGAGAGTGAGAGAAAAGGAAAGAAGAGACATGCAGCCAGACGAGGGCTTAGTGAGAGAGGATGGGACAGAGAACAGGATGAGAAGGACATAAGGCAAGGCTAGGACAGGCAAGGACAGGCAAGGCAAGGCTAGGCTGCAGGACATGTTTTTGCTTTATAGTTTCTAGCACATTCGTCTTCAGACGAGGAGGAAAGCCATAAGACCGTATGGATTAGGCCCAAGCAAAAACCCCAGCTACTTGAGACACTTAGACTAAGCCTAAAATACCAAGATCTCTCCATAAGGATGCTTTTTATACTGTACTTCCACAATCTGCTGGCAGTACAAAAAAATAAGCTGCAGATCTCCTTAGGCTGAGTCATGGTGCTTTGGGGCAGGGACCATGCATATCATGGGAATATTTCACAGTTTCTGCTCTGTTTTCAGTGTATGACACCAAAACACCCACCTGATGACATCCTTTCAAGAGCAAAGGCAGCAATTTGCAGAATTCCGCTTCTTAGGGGAAGTGAGAAATTGCTGAGCTGACACCAAGTCCTGCAGTGTCCCTGTCACCTGCAGAGCCACCGCATCCTCGCCACGGTAGCGGGCATTGTGACAAAGGTTCTATGTCAGCTGGGTGTGGCAGCCAGGCGCCCCCTAGGGGATGGGGAGCCTGTCAGCCCCGGGCCTGTCACTGCCTGCTGGCCCTGCTGCCACCAGCCAGGCCTCTGAAAACTTGTCAAACCATGCCCAGACTTGGGGCCAGTTTGGCCCAAAGTCTGCAAGAGACAAGTCGGGAAGAAAGATATGGGACAGAGGGAGAAAGCGAAGGGAGCAGGAGAAAGGGAAGGAAGAATAAAAAGTAGTGTTGGGCTGCAGGAGTGAGATGGAGGAATTGCAAGAAAAGAGGCAGGAAGCAGGAGAGTGAGAGAAAAGGAAAGAAGAGACATGCAGCCAGACGAGGGCTTAGTGAGAGAGGATGGGACAGAGAACAGGATGAGAAGGACATAAGGCAAGGCTAGGACAGGCAAGGACAGGCAAGGCAAGGCTAGGCTGCAGGACATGTTTTTGCTTTATAGTTTCTAGCACATTCGTCTTCAGACGAGGAGGAAAGCCATAAGACCGTATGGATTAGGCCCAAGCAAAAACCCCAGCTACTTGAGACACTTAGACTAAGCCTAAAATACCAAGATCTCTCCATAAGGATGCTTTTTATACTGTACTTCCACAATCTGCTGGCAGTACCAAAAAATAAGCTGCAGATCTCCTTAGGCTGAGTCATGGTGCTTTGGGGCAGGGACCATGCCTATCATGGGAATATTTCACAGTTTCTGCTCTGTTTTCAGTGTATGACACCAAAACACCCACCTGATGACATCCTTTCAAGAGCAAAGGCAGCAATTTGCAGAATTCCGCTTCTTAGGGGAAGTGAGAAATTGCTGAGCTGACACCAAGTCCTGCAGTGTCCCTGTCACCTGCAGAGCCACCGCATCCTCGCCACGGTAGCGGGCATTGTGACAAAGGTTCTATGTCAGCTGGGTGTGGCAGCCAGGCGCCCCCTAGGGGATGGGGAGCCTGTCAGCCCCGGGCCTGTCACTGCCTGCTGGCCCTGCTGCCACCAGCCAGGCCTCTGAAAACTTGTCAAACCATGCCCAGACTTGGGGCCAGTTTGGCCCAAAGTCTGCAAGAGACAAGTCGGGAAGAAAGATATGGGACAGAGGGAGAAAGCGAAGGGAGCAGGAGAAAGGGAAGGAAGAATAAAAAGTAGTGTTGGGCTGCAGGAGTGAGATGGAGGAATTGCAAGAAAAGAGGCAGGAAGCAGGAGAGTGAGAGAAAAGGAAAGAAGAGACATGCAGCCAGACGAGGGGTTAGTGAGAGAGGATGGGACAGAGAACAGGATGAGAAGGACATAAGGCAAGGCTAGGACAGGCAAGGACAGGCAAGGCAAGGCGAGGCTGCAGGACATGTTTTTGCTTTATAGTTTCTAGCACATTCGTCTTCAGACTAGGAGGAAAGCCATAAGACCGTATGGATTAGGCCCAAGCAAAAACCCCAGCTACTTGAGACACTTAGACTAAGCCTAAAATACCAAGATCTCTCCATAAGGATGCTTTTTATACTGTACTTCCACAATCTGCTGGCAGTACAAAAAAATAAGCTGCAGATCTCCTTAGGCTGAGTCATGGTGCTTTGGGGCAGGGACCATGCCTATCATGGGAATATTTCACAGTTTCTGCTCTGTTTTCAGTGTATGACACCAAAACACCCACCTGATGACATCCTTTCAAGAGCAAAGGCAGCAATTTGCAGAATTCCGCTTCTTAGGGGAAGTGAGAAATTGCTGAGCTGACACCAAGTCCTGCAGTGTCCCTGTCACCTGCAGAGCCACCGCATCCTCGCCACGGTAGCGGGCATTGTGACAAAGGTTCTATGTCAGCTGGGTGTGGCAGCCAGGCGCCCCCTAGGGGATGGGGAGCCTGTCAGCCCCGGGCCTGTCACTGCCTGCTGGCCCTGCTGCCACCAGCCAGGCCTCTGAAAACTTGTCAAACCATGCCCAGACTTGGGGCCAGTTTGGCCCAAAGTCTGCAAGAGACAAGTCGGGAAGAAAGATATGGGACAGAGGGAGAAAGCGAAGGGAGCAGGAGAAAGGGAAGGAAGAATAAAAAGTAGTGTTGGGCTGCAGGAGTGAGATGGAGGAATTGCAAGAAAAGAGGCAGGAAGCAGGAGAGTGAGAGAAAAGGAAAGAAGAGACATGCAGCCAGACGAGGGCTTAGTGAGAGAGGATGGGACAGAGAACAGGATGAGAAGGACATAAGGCAAGGATAGGACAGGCAAGGACAGGCAAGGCAAGGCTAGGCTGCAGGACATGTTTTTGCTTTATAGTTTCTAGCACATTCGTCTTCAGACGAGGAGGAAAGCCATAAGACCGTATGGATTAGGCCCAAGCAAAAACCCCAGCTACTTGAGTCACTTAGACTAAGCCTAAAATACCACGATCTCTCCATAAGGATGCTTTTTATACTGTACTTCCACAATCTGCTGGCAGTACCAAAAAATAAGCTGCAGATCTCCTTAGGCTGAGTCATGGTGCTTTGGGGCAGGGACCATGCCTATCATGGGAATATTTCACAGTTTCTGCTCTGTTTTCAGTGTATGACACCAAAACACCCACCTGATGACATCCTTTCAAGAGCAAAGGCAGCAATTTGCAGAATTCCGCTTCTTAGGGGAAGTGAGAAATTGCTGAGCTGACACCAAGTCCTGCAGTGTCCCTGTCACCTGCAGAGCCACCGCATCCTCGCCACGGTAGCGGGCATTGTGACAAAGGTTCTATGTCAGCTGGGTGTGGCAGCCAGGCGCCCCCTAGGGGATGGGGAGCCTGTCAGCCCCGGGCCTGTCACTGCCTGCTGGCCCTGCTGCCACCAGCCAGGCCTCTGAAAACTTGTCAAACCATGCCCAGACTTGGGGCCAGTTTGGCCCAAAGTCTGCAAGAGACAAGTCGGGAAGAAAGATATGGGACAGAGGGAGAAAGCGAAGGGAGCAGGAGAAAGGGAAGGAAGAATAAAAAGTAGTGTTGGGCTGCAGGAGTGAGATGGAGGAATTGCAAGAAAAGAGGCAGGAAGCAGGAGAGTGAGAGAAAAGGAAAGAAGAGACATGCAGCCAGACGAGGGCTTAGTGAGAGAGGATGGGACAGAGAACAGGATGAGAAGGACATAAGGAAAGGCTAGGACAGGCAAGGACAGGCAAGGCAAGGCTAGGCTGCAGGACATGTTTTTGCTTTATAGTTTCTAGCTCATTCGTCTTCAGACGAGGAGGAAAGCCATAAGACCGTATGGATTAGGCCCAAGCAAAAACCCAAGCTACTTGAGACACTTAGACTAAGCCTAAAATACCAAGATCTCTCCATAAGGATGCTTTTTATACTGTACTTCCACAATCTGCTGGCAGTACCAAAAAATAAGCTGCAGATCTCCTTAGGCTGTGTCATGGTGCTTTGGGGCAGGGACCATGCCTATCATGGGAATATTTCACAGTTTCTGCTCTGTTTTCAGTGTATGACACCAAAACACCCACCTGATGACATCCTTTCAAGAGCAAAGGCAGCAATTTGCAGAATTCCGCTTCTTAGGGGAAGTGAGAAATTGCTGAGCTGGCACCAAGTCCTGCAGTGTCCCTGTCACCTGCAGAGCCACCGCATCCTCGCCACGGTAGCGGGCATTGTGACAAAGGTTCTATGTCAGCTGGGTGTGGCAGCCAGGCGCCCCCTAGGGGATGGGGAGCCTGTCAGCCCCGGGCCTGTCACTGCCTGGTGTCCCTGCTGCCACCAGCCAGGCCTCTGAAAACTTGTCAAACCATGCCCAGACTTGGGGCCAGTTTGGCCCAAAGTCTGCAAGAGACAAGTCGGGAAGAAAGATATGGGACAGAGGGAGAAAGCGAAGGGAGCAGGAGAAAGGGAAGGAAGAATAAAAAGTAGTGTTGGGCTGCAGGAGTGAGATGGAGGAATTGCAAGAAAAGAGGCAGGAAGCAGGAGAGTGAGAGAAAAGGAAAGAAGAGACATGCAGCCAGACGAGGGCTTAGTGAGAGAGGATGGGACAGAGAACAGGATGAGAAGGACATAAGGCAAGGCTAGGACAGGCAAGGACAGGCAAGGCAAGGCTAGGCTGCAGGACATGTTTTTGCTTTATAGTTTCTAGCACATTCGTCTTCAGACGAGGAGGAAAGCCATAAGACCGTATGGATTAGGCCCAAGCAAAAACCCCAGCTACTTGAGACACTTAGACTAAGCCTAAAATACCACGATCTCTCCATAAGGATGCTTTTTATACTGTACTTCCACAATCTGCTGGCAGTACCAAAAAATAAGCTGCAGATCTCCTTAGGCTGAGTCATGGTGCTTTGGGGCAGGGACCATGCCTATCATGGGAATATTTCACAGTTTCTGCTCTGTTTTCAGTGTATGACACCAAAACACCCACCTGATGACATCCTTTCAAGAGCAAAGGCAGCAATTTGCAGAATTCCGCTTCTTAGGGGAAGTGAGAAATTGCTGAGCTGACACCAAGTCCTGCAGTGTCCCTGTCACCTGCAGAGCCACCGCATCCTCGCCACGGTAGCGGGCATTGTGACAAAGGTTCTATGTCAGCTGGGTGTGGCAGCCAGGCGCCCCCTAGGGGATGGGGAGCCTGTCAGCCCCGGGCCTGTCACTGCCTGGTGCCCCTGCTGCCACCAGCCAGGCCTCTGAAAACTTGTCAAACCATGCCCAGACTTGGGGCCAGTTTGGCCCAAAGTCTGCAAGAGACAAGTCGGGAAGAAAGATATGGGACAGAGGGAGAAAGCGAAGGGAGCAGGAGAAAGGGAAGGAAGAATAAAAAGTAGTGTTGGGCTGCAGGAGTGAGATGGAGGAATTGCAAGAAAAGAGGCAGGAAGCAGGAGAGTGAGAGAAAAGGAAAGAAGAGACATGCAGCCAGACGAGGGCTTAGTGAGAGAGGATGGGACAGAGAACAGGATGAGAAGGACATAAGGAAAGGCTAGGACAGGCAAGGACAGGCAAGGCAAGGCTAGGCTGCAGGACATGTTTTTGCTTTATAGTTTCTAGCTCATTCGTCTTCAGACGAGGAGGAAAGCCATAAGACCGTATGGATTAGGCCCAAGCAAAAACCCCAGCTACTTGAGACACTTAGACTAAGCCTAAAATACCAAGATCTCTCCATAAGGATGCTTTTTATACTGTACTTCCACAATCTGCTGGCAGTACCAAAAAATAAGCTGCAGATCTCCTTAGGCTGTGTCATGGTGCTTTGGGGCAGGGACCATGCCTATCATGGGAATATTTCACAGTTTCTGCTCTGTTTTCAGTGTATGACACCAAAACACCCACCTGATGACATCCTTTCAAGAGCAAAGGCAGCAATTTGCAGAATTCCGCTTCTTAGGGGAAGTGAGAAATTGCTGAGCTGACACCAAGTCCTGCAGTGTCCCTGTCACCTGCAGAGCCACCGCATCCTCGCCACGGTAGCGGGCATTGTGACAAAGGTTCTATGTCAGCTGGGTGTGGCAGCCAGGCGCCCCCTAGGGGATGGGGAGCCTGTCAGCCCCGGGCCTGTCACTGCCTGGTGTCCCTGCTGCCACCAGCCAGGCCTCTGAAAACTTGTCAAACCATGCCCAGACTTGGGGCCAGTTTGGCCCAAAGTCTGCAAGAGACAAGTCGGGAAGAAAGATATGGGACAGAGGGAGAAAGCGAAGGGAGCAGGAGAAAGGGAAGGAAGAATAAAAAGTAGTGTTGGGCTGCAGGAGTGAGATGGAGGAATTGCAAGAAAAGAGGCAGGAAGCAGGAGAGTGAGAGAAAAGGAAAGAAGAGACATGCAGCCAGACGAGGGCTTAGTGAGAGAGGATGGGACAGAGAACAGGATGAGAAGGACATAAGGCAAGGCTAGGACAGGCAAGGACAGGCAAGGCAAGGCTAGGCTGCAGGACAGGTTTTTGCTTTATAGTTTCTAGCACATTCATCTTCAGACGAGGAGGAAAGCCATAAGACCGTATGGATTAGGCCCAAGCAAAAACCCCAGCTACTTGAGACACTTAGACTAAGCCTAAAATACCAAGATCTCTCCATAAGGATGCTTTTTATACTGTACTTCCACAATCTGCTGGCAGTACAAAAAAATAAGCTGCAGATCTCCTTAGGCTGAGTCATGGTGCTTTGGGGCAGGGACCATGCTTATCATGGGAATATTTCACAGTTTCTGCTCTGTTTTCAGTGTATGACACCAAAACACCCACCTGATGACATCCTTTCAAGAGCAAAGGCAGCAATTTGCAGAATTCCGCTTCTTAGGGGAAGTGAGAAATTGCTGAGCTGACACCAAGTCCTGCAGTGTCCCTGTCACCTGCAGAGCCACCGCATCCTCGCCACGGTAGCGGGCATTGTGACAAAGGTTCTATGTCAGCTGGGTGTGGCAGCCAGGCACCCCCTAGGGGATGGGGAGCCTGTCAGCCCCGGGCCTGTCACTGCCTGCTGGCCCTGCTGCCACCAGCCAGGCCTCTGAAAACTTGTCAAACCATGCCCAGACTTGGGGCCAGTTTGGCCCAAAGTCTGCAAGAGACAAGTCGGGAAGAAAGATATGGGACAGAGGGAGAAAGCGAAGGGAGCAGGAGAAAGGGAAGGAAGAATAAAAAGTAGTGTTGGGCTGCAGGAGTGAGATGGAGGAATTGCAAGAAAAGAGGCAGGAAGCAGGAGAGTGAGAGAAAAGGAAAGAAGAGACATGCAGCCAGACGAGGGCTTAGTGAGAGAGGATGGGACAGAGAACAGGATGAGAAGGACATAAGGCAAGGCTAGGACAGGCAAGGACAGGCAAGGCAAGGCTAGGCTGCAGGACATGTTTTTGCTTTATAGTTTCTAGCACATTCGTCTTCAGACTAGGAGGAAAGCCATAAGACCGTATGGATTAGGCCCAAGCAAAAACCCCAGCTACTTGAGACACTTAGACTAAGCCTAAAATACCAAGATCTCTCCATAAGGATGGTTTTTATACTGTACTTCCACAATCTGCTGGCAGTACAAAAAAATAAGCTGCAGATCTCCTTAGGCTGAGTCATGGTGCTTTGGGGCAGGGACCATGCCTATCATGGGAATATTTCACAGTTTCTGCTCTGTTTTCAGTGTATGACACCAAAACACCCACCTGATGACATCCTTTCAAGAGCAAAGGCAGCAATTTGCAGAATTCCGCTTCTTAGGGGAAGTGAGAAATTGCTGAGCTGACACCAAGTCCTGCAGTGTCCCTGTCACCTGCAGAGCCACCGCATCCTCGCCACGGTAGCGGGCATTGTGACAAAGGTTCTATGTCAGCTGGGTGTGGCAGCCAGGCGCCCCCTAGGGGATGGGGAGCCTGTCAGCCCCGGGCCTGTCACTGCCTGCTGGCCCTGCTGCCACCAGCCAGGCCTCTGAAAACTTGTCAAACCATGCCCAGACTTGGGGCCAGTTTGGCCCAAAGTCTGCAAGAGACAAGTCGGGAAGAAAGATATGGGACAGAGGGAGAAAGCGAAGGGAGCAGGAGAAAGGGAAGGAAGAATAAAAAGTAGTGTTGGGCTGCAGGAGTGAGATGGAGGAATTGCAAGAAAAGAGGCAGGAAGCAGGAGAGTGAGAGAAAAGGAAAGAAGAGACATGCAGCCAGACGAGGGCTTAGTGAGAGAGGATGGGACAGAGAACAGGATGAGAAGGACATAAGGCAAGGCTAGGACAGGCAAGGACAGGCAAGGCAAGGCTAGGCTGCAGGACATGTTTTTGCTTTATAGTTTCTAGCACATTCGTCTTCAGACGAGGAGGAAAGCCATAAGACCGTATGGATTAGGCCCAAGCAAAAACCCCAGCTACTTGAGACACTTAGACTAAGCCTAAAATACCAAGATCTCTCCATAAGGATGCTTTTTATACTGTACTTCCACAATCTGCTGGCAGTACCAAAAAATAAGCTGCAGATCTCCTTAGGCTGAGTCATGGTGCTTTGGGGCAGGGACCATGCATATCATGGGAATATTTCACAGTTTCTGCTCTGTTTTCAGTGTATGACACCAAAACACCCACCTGATGACATCCTTTCAAGAGCAAAGGCAGCAATTTGCAGAATTCCGCTTCTTAGGGGAAGTGAGAAATTGCTGAGCTGACACCAAGTCCTGCAGTGTCCCTGTCACCTGCAGAGCCACCGCATCCTCGCCACGGTAGCGGGCATTGTGACAAAGGTTCTATGTCAGCTGGGTGTGGCAGCCAGGCGCCCCCTAGGGGATGGGGAGCCTGTCAGCCCCGGGCCTGTCACTGCCTGCTGGCCCTGCTGCCACCAGCCAGGCCTCTGAAAACTTGTCAAACCATGCCCAGACTTGGGGCCAGTTTGGCCCAAAGTGTGCAAGAGACAAGTCGGGAAGAAAGATATGGGACAGAGGGAGAAAGCGAAGGGAGCAGGAGAAAGGGAAGGAAGAATAAAAAGTAGTGTTGGGCTGCAGGAGTGAGATGGAGGAATTGCAAGAAAAGAGGCAGGAAGCAGGAGAGTGAGAGAAAAGGAAAGAAGAGACATGCAGCCAGACGAGGGCTTAGTGAGAGAGGATGGGACAGAGAACAGGATGAGAAGGACATAAGGCAAGGCTAGGACAGGCAAGGACAGGCAAGGCAAGGCTAGGCTGCAGGACATGTTTTTGCTTTATAGTTTCTAGCACATTCGTCTTCAGACTAGGAGGAAAGCCATAAGACCGTATGGATTAGGCCCAAGCAAAAACCCCAGCTACTTGAGACACTTAGACTAAGCCTAAAATACCAAGATCTCTCCATAAGGATGCTTTTTATACTGTACTTCCACAATCTGCTGGCAGTACAAAAAAATAAGCTGCAGATCTCCTTAGGCTGAGTCATGGTGCTTTGGGGCAGGGACCATGCCTATCATGGGAATATTTCACAGTTTCTGCTCTGTTTTCAGTGTATGACACCAAAACACCCACCTGATGACATCCTTTCAAGAGCAAAGGCAGCAATTTGCAGAATTCCGCTTCTTAGGGGAAGTGAGAAATTGCTGAGCTGACACCAAGTCCTGCAGTGTCCCTGTCACCTGCAGAGCCACCGCATCCTCGCCACGGTAGCGGGCATTGTGACAAAGGTTCTATGTCAGCTGGGTGTGGCAGCCAGGCGCCCCCTAGGGGATGGGGAGCCTGTCAGCCCCGGGCCTGTCACTGCCTGCTGGCTCTGCTGCCACCAGCCAGGCCTCTGAAAACTTGTCAAACCATGCCCAGACTTGGGGCCAGTTTGGCCCAAAGTCTGCAAGAGAAAAGTCGGGAAGAAAGATATGGGACAGAGGGAGAAAGCGAAGGGAGCAGGAGAAAGGGAAGGAAGAATAAAAAGTAGTGTTGGGCTGCAGGAGTGAGATGGAGGAATTGCAAGAAAAGAGGCAGGAAGCAGGAGAGTGAGAGAAAAGGAAAGAAGAGACATGCAGCCAGACGAGGGCTTAGTGAGAGAGGATGGGACAGAGAACAGGATGAGAAGGACATAAGGCAAGGCTAGGACAGGCAAGGACAGGCAAGGCAAGGCTAGGCTGCAGGACATGTTTTTGCTTTATAGTTTCTAGCACATTCGTCTTCAGACGAGGAGGAAAGCCATAAGACCGTATGGATTAGGCCCAAGCAAAAACCCCAGCTACTTGAGACACTTAGACTAAGCCTAAAATACCACGATCTCTCCATAAGGATGCTTTTTATACTGTACTTCCACAATCTGCTGGCAGTACCAAAAAATAAGCTGCAGATCTCCTTAGGCTGAGTCATGGTGCTTTGGGGCAGGGACCATGCCTATCATGGGAATATTTCACAGTTTCTGCTCTGTTTTCAGTGTATGACACCAAAACACCCACCTGATGACATCCTTTCAAGAGCAAAGGCAGCAATTTGCAGAATTCCGCTTCTTAGGGGAAGTGAGAAATTGCTGAGCTGACACCAAGTCCTGCAGTGTCCCTGTCACCTGCAGAGCCACCGCATCCTCGCCACGGTAGCGGGCATTGTGACAAAGGTTCTATGTCAGCTGGGTGTGGCAGCCAGGCGCCCCCTAGGGGATGGGGAGCCTGTCAGCCCCGGGCCTGTCACTGCCTGCTGGCCCTGCTGCCACCAGCCAGGCCTCTGAAAACTTGTCAAACCATGCCCAGACTTGGGGCCAGTTTGGCCCAAAGTCTGCAAGAGACAAGTCGGGAAGAAAGATATGGGACAGAGGGAGAAAGCGAAGGGAGCAGGAGAAAGGGAAGGAAGAATAAAAAGTAGTGTTGGGCTGCAGGAGTGAGATGGAGGAATTGCAAGAAAAGAGGCAGGAAGCAGGAGAGTGAGAGAAAAGGAAAGAAGAGACATGCAGCCAGACGAGGGCTTAGTGAGAGAGGATGGGACAGAGAACAGGATGAGAAGGACATAAGGAAAGGCTAGGACAGGCAAGGACAGGCAAGGCAAGGCTAGGCTGCAGGACATGTTTTTGCTTTATAGTTTCTAGCTCATTCGTCTTCAGACGAGGAGGAAAGCCATAAGACCGTATGGATTAGGCCCAAGCAAAAACCCAAGCTACTTGAGACACTTAGACTAAGCCTAAAATACCAAGATCTCTCCATAAGGATGCTTTTTATACTGTACTTCCACAATCTGCTGGCAGTACCAAAAAATAAGCTGCAGATCTCCTTAGGCTGTGTCATGGTGCTTTGGGGCAGGGACCATGCCTATCATGGGAATATTTCACAGTTTCTGCTCTGTTTTCAGTGTATGACACCAAAACACCCACCTGATGACATCCTTTCAAGAGCAAAGGCAGCAATTTGCAGAATTCCGCTTCTTAGGGGAAGTGAGAAATTGCTGAGCTGGCACCAAGTCCTGCAGTGTCCCTGTCACCTGCAGAGCCACCGCATCCTCGCCACGGTAGCGGGCATTGTGACAAAGGTTCTATGTCAGCTGGGTGTGGCAGCCAGGCGCCCCCTAGGGGATGGGGAGCCTGTCAGCCCCGGGCCTGTCACTGCCTGGTGTCCCTGCTGCCACCAGCCAGGCCTCTGAAAACTTGTCAAACCATGCCCAGACTTGGGGCCAGTTTGGCCCAAAGTCTGCAAGAGACAAGTCGGGAAGAAAGATATGGGACAGAGGGAGAAAGCGAAGGGAGCAGGAGAAAGGGAAGGAAGAATAAAAAGTAGTGTTGGGCTGCAGGAGTGAGATGGAGGAATTGCAAGAAAAGAGGCAGGAAGCAGGAGAGTGAGAGAAAAGGAAAGAAGAGACATGCAGCCAGACGAGGGCTTAGTGAGAGAGGATGGGACAGAGAACAGGATGAGAAGGACATAAGGCAAGGCTAGGACAGGCAAGGACAGGCAAGGCAAGGCTAGGCTGCAGGACATGTTTTTGCTTTATAGTTTCTAGCACATTCGTCTTCAGACGAGGAGGAAAGCCATAAGACCGTATGGATTAGGCCCAAGCAAAAACCCCAGCTACTTGAGACACTTAGACTAAGCCTAAAATACCACGATCTCTCCATAAGGATGCTTTTTATACTGTACTTCCACAATCTGCTGGCAGTACCAAAAAATAAGCTGCAGATCTCCTTAGGCTGAGTCATGGTGCTTTGGGGCAGGGACCATGCCTATCATGGGAATATTTCACAGTTTCTGCTCTGTTTTCAGTGTATGACACCAAAACACCCACCTGATGACATCCTTTCAAGAGCAAAGGCAGCAATTTGCAGAATTCCGCTTCTTAGGGGAAGTGAGAAATTGCTGAGCTGACACCAAGTCCTGCAGTGTCCCTGTCACCTGCAGAGCCACCGCATCCTCGCCACGGTAGCGGGCATTGTGACAAAGGTTCTATGTCAGCTGGGTGTGGCAGCCAGGCGCCCCCTAGGGGATGGGGAGCCTGTCAGCCCCGGGCCTGTCACTGCCTGGTGCCCCTGCTGCCACCAGCCAGGCCTCTGAAAACTTGTCAAACCATGCCCAGACTTGGGGCCAGTTTGGCCCAAAGTCTGCAAGAGACAAGTCGGGAAGAAAGATATGGGACAGAGGGAGAAAGCGAAGGGAGCAGGAGAAAGGGAAGGAAGAATAAAAAGTAGTGTCGGGCTGCAGGAGTGAGATGGAGGAATTGCAAGAAAAGAGGCAGGAAGCAGGAGAGTGAGAGAAAAGGAAAGAAGAGACATGCAGCCAGACGAGGGCTTAGTGAGAGAGGATGGGACAGAGAACATGATGAGAAGGACATAAGGAAAGGCTAGGACAGGCAAGGACAGGCAAGGCAAGGCTAGGCTGCAGGACATGTTTTTGCTTTATAGTTTCTAGCTCATTCGTCTTCAGACGAGGAGGAAAGCCATAAGACCGTATGGATTAGGCCCAAGCAAAAACCCCAGCTACTTGAGACACTTAGACTAAGCCTAAAATACCAAGATCTCTCCATAAGGATGCTTTTTATACTGTACTTCCACAATCTGCTGGCAGTACCAAAAAATAAGCTGCAGATCTCCTTAGGCTGTGTCATGGTGCTTTGGGGCAGGGACCATGCCTATCATGGGAATATTTCACAGTTTCTGCTCTGTTTTCAGTGTATGACACCAAAACACCCACCTGATGACATCCTTTCAAGAGCAAAGGCAGCAATTTGCAGAATTCCGCTTCTTAGGGGAAGTGAGAAATTGCTGAGCTGACACCAAGTCCTGCAGTGTCCCTGTCACCTGCAGAGCCACCGCATCCTCGCCACGGTAGCGGGCATTGTGACAAAGGTTCTATGTCAGCTGGGTGTGGCAGCCAGGCGCCCCCTAGGGGATGGGGAGCCTGTCAGCCCCGGGCCTGTCACTGCCTGGTGTCCCTGCTGCCACCAGCCAGGCCTCTGAAAACTTGTCAAACCATGCCCAGACTTGGGGCCAGTTTGGCCCAAAGTCTGCAAGAGACAAGTCGGGAAGAAAGATATGGGACAGAGGGAGAAAGCGAAGGGAGCAGGAGAAAGGGAAGGAAGAATAAAAAGTAGTGTTGGGCTGCAGGAGTGAGATGGAGGAATTGCAAGAAAAGAGGCAGGAAGCAGGAGAGTGAGAGAAAAGGAAAGAAGAGACATGCAGCCAGACGAGGGCTTAGTGAGAGAGGATGGGACAGAGAACAGGATGAGAAGGACATAAGGCAAGGCTAGGACAGGCAAGGACAGGCAAGGCAAGGCTAGGCTGCAGGACAGGTTTTTGCTTTATAGTTTCTAGCACATTCATCTTCAGACGAGGAGGAAAGCCATAAGACCGTATGGATTAGGCCCAAGCAAAAACCCCAGCTACTTGAGACACTTAGACTAAGCCTAAAATACCAAGATCTCTCCATAAGGATGCTTTTTATACTGTACTTCCACAATCTGCTGGCAGTACCAAAAAATAAGCTGCAGATCTCCTTAGGCTGAGTCATGGTGCTTTGGGGCAGGGACCATGCTTATCATGGGAATATTTCACAGTTTCTGCTCTGTTTTCAGTGTATGACACCAAAACACCCACCTGATGACATCCTTTCAAGAGCAAAGGCAGCAATTTGCAGAATTCCGCTTCTTAGGGGAAGTGAGAAATTGCTGAGCTGACACCAAGTCCTGCAGTGTCCCTGTCACCTGCAGAGCCACCGCATCCTCGCCACGGTAGCGGGCATTGTGACAAAGGTTCTATGTCAGCTGGGTGTGGCAGCCAGGCACCCCCTAGGGGATGGGGAGCCTGTCAGCCCCGGGCCTGTCACTGCCTGCTGGCCCTGCTGCCACCAGCCAGGCCTCTGAAAACTTGTCAAACCATGCCCAGACTTGGGGCCAGTTTGGCCCAAAGTCTGCAAGAGACAAGTCGGGAAGAAAGATATGGGACAGAGGGAGAAAGCGAAGGGAGCAGGAGAAAGGGAAGGAAGAATAAAAAGTAGTGTTGGGCTGCAGGAGTGAGATGGAGGAATTGCAAGAAAAGAGGCAGGAAGCAGGAGAGTGAGAGAAAAGGAAAGAAGAGACATGCAGCCAGACGAGGGCTTAGTGAGAGAGGATGGGACAGAGAACAGGATGAGAAGGACATAAGGCAAGGCTAGGACAGGCAAGGACAGGCAAGGCAAGGCTAGGCTGCAGGACATGTTTTTGCTTTATAGTTTCTAGCACATTCGTCTTCAGACTAGGAGGAAAGCCATAAGACCGTATGGATTAGGCCCAAGCAAAAACCCCAGCTACTTGAGACACTTAGACTAAGCCTAAAATACCAAGATCTCTCCATAAGGATGGTTTTTATACTGTACTT
This sequence comes from Columba livia, assembly GCF_036013475.1. Classification (NCBI taxonomy): domain Eukaryota; kingdom Metazoa; phylum Chordata; class Aves; order Columbiformes; family Columbidae; genus Columba; species Columba livia. Next base: position 3,310,525 of record NW_027043007.1, on the reverse strand, counting down.
CCACAATCTGCTGGCAGTACAAAAAAATAAGCTGCAGATCTCCTTAGGCTGAGTCATGGTGCTTTGGGGCAGGGACCATGCCTATCATGGGAATATTTCACAGTTTCTGCTCTGTTTTCAGTGTATGACACCAAAACACCCACCTGATGACATCCTTTCAAGAGCAAAGGCAGCAATTTGCAGAATTCCGCTTCTTAGGGGAAGTGAGAAATTGCTGAGCTGACACCAAGTCCTGCAGTGTCCCTGTCACCTGCAGAGCCACCGCATCCTCGCCACGGTAGCGGGCATTGTGACAAAGGTTCTATGTCAGCTGGGTGTGGCAGCCAGGCGCCCCCTAGGGGATGGGGAGCCTGTCAGCCCCGGGCCTGTCACTGCCTGCTGGCCCTGCTGCCACCAGCCAGGCCTCTGAAAACTTGTCAAACCATGCCCAGACTTGGGGCCAGTTTGGCCCAAAGTCTGCAAGAGACAAGTCGGGAAGAAAGATATGGGACAGAGGGAGAAAGCGAAGGGAGCAGGAGAAAGGGAAGGAAGAATAAAAAGTAGTGTTGGGCTGCAGGAGTGAGATGGAGGAATTGCAAGAAAAGAGGCAGGAAGCAGGAGAGTGAGAGAAAAGGAAAGAAGAGACATGCAGCCAGACGAGGGCTTAGTGAGAGAGGATGGGACAGAGAACAGGATGAGAAGGACATAAGGCAAGGCTAGGACAGGCAAGGACAGGCAAGGCAAGGCTAGGCTGCAGGACATGTTTTTGCTTTATAGTTTCTAGCACATTCGTCTTCAGACGAGGAGGAAAGCCATAAGACCGTATGGATTAGGCCCAAGCAAAAACCACCCCAGCTACTTGAGACACTTAGACTAAGCCTAAAATACCAAGATCTCTCCATAAGGATGCTTTTTATACTGTACTTCCACAATCTGCTGGCAGTACCAAAAAATAAGCTGCAGATCTCCTTAGGCTGAGTCATGGTGCTTTGGGGCAGGGACCATGCATATCATGGGAATATTTCACAGTTTCTGCTCTGTTTTCAGTGTATGACACCAAAACACCCACCTGATGACATCCTTTCAAGAGCAAAGGCAGCAATTTGCAGAATTCCGCTTCTTAGGGGAAGTGAGAAATTGCTGAGCTGACACCAAGTCCTGCAGTGTCCCTGTCACCTGCAGAGCCACCGCATCCTCGCCACGGTAGCGGGCATTGTGACAAAGGTTCTATGTCAGCTGGGTGTGGCAGCCAGGCGCCCCCTAGGGGATGGGGAGCCTGTCAGCCCCGGGCCTGTCACTGCCTGCTGGCCCTGCTGCCACCAGCCAGGCCTCTGAAAACTTGTCAAACCATGCCCAGACTTGGGGCCAGTTTGGCCCAAAGTGTGCAAGAGACAAGTCGGGAAGAAAGATATGGGACAGAGGGAGAAAGCGAAGGGAGCAGGAGAAAGGGAAGGAAGAATAAAAAGTAGTGTTGGGCTGCAGGAGTGAGATGGAGGAATTGCAAGAAAAGAGGCAGGAAGCAGGAGAGTGAGAGAAAAGGAAAGAAGAGACATGCAGCCAGACGAGGGCTTAGTGAGAGAGGATGGGACAGAGAACAGGATGAGAAGGACATAAGGCAAGGCTAGGACAGGCAAGGACAGGCAAGGCAAGGCTAGGCTGCAGGACATGTTTTTGCTTTATAGTTTCTAGCACATTCGTCTTCAGACTAGGAGGAAAGCCATAAGACCGTATGGATTAGGCCCAAGCAAAAACCCCAGCTACTTGAGACACTTAGACTAAGCCTAAAATACCAAGATCTCTCCATAAGGATGCTTTTTATACTGTACTTCCACAATCTGCTGGCAGTACAAAAAAATAAGCTGCAGATCTCCTTAGGCTGAGTCATGGTGCTTTGGGGCAGGGACCATGCCTATCATGGGAATATTTCACAGTTTCTGCTCTGTTTTCAGTGTATGACACCAAAACACCCACCTGATGACATCCTTTCAAGAGCAAAGGCAGCAATTTGCAGAATTCCGCTTCTTAGGGGAAGTGAGAAATTGCTGAGCTGACACCAAGTCCTGCAGTGTCCCTGTCACCTGCAGAGCCACCGCATCCTCGCCACGGTAGCGGGCATTGTGACAAAGGTTCTATGTCAGCTGGGTGTGGCAGCCAGGCGCCCCCTAGGGGATGGGGAGCCTGTCAGCCCCGGGCCTGTCACTGCCTGCTGGCTCTGCTGCCACCAGCCAGGCCTCTGAAAACTTGTCAAACCATGCCCAGACTTGGGGCCAGTTTGGCCCAAAGTCTGCAAGAGAAAAGTCGGGAAGAAAGATATGGGACAGAGGGAGAAAGCGAAGGGAGCAGGAGAAAGGGAAGGAAGAATAAAAAGTAGTGTTGGGCTGCAGGAGTGAGATGGAGGAATTGCAAGAAAAGAGGCAGGAAGCAGGAGAGTGAGAGAAAAGGAAAGAAGAGACATGCAGCCAGACGAGGGCTTAGTGAGAGAGGATGGGACAGAGAACAGGATGAGAAGGACATAAGGCAAGGCTAGGACAGGCAAGGACAGGCAAGGCAAGGCTAGGCTGCAGGACATGTTTTTGCTTTATAGTTTCTAGCACATTCGTCTTCAGACGAGGAGGAAAGCCATAAGACCGTATGGATTAGGCCCAAGCAAAAACCCCAGCTACTTGAGACACTTAGACTAAGCCTAAAATACCAAGATCTCTCCATAAGGATGCTTTTTATACTGTACTTCCACAATCTGCTGGCAGTACCAAAAAATAAGCTGCAGATCTCCTTAGGCTGAGTCATGGTGCTTTGGGGCAGGGACCATGCCTATCATGGGAATATTTCACAGTTTCTGCTCTGTTTTCAGTGTATGACACCAAAACACCCACCTGATGACATCCTTTCAAGAGCAAAGGCAGCAATTTGCAGAATTCCGCTTCTTAGGGGAAGTGAGAAATTGCTGAGCTGACACCAAGTCCTGCAGTGTCCCTGTCACCTGCAGAGCCACCGCATCCTCGCCACGGTAGCGGGCATTGTGACAAAGGTTTTATGTCAGCTGGGTGTGGCAGCCAGGCGCCCCCTAGGGGATGGGGAGCCTGTCAGCCCCGGGCCTGTCACTGCCTGCTGGCCCTGCTGCCACCAGCCAGGCCTCTGAAAACTTGTCAAACCATGCCCAGACTTGGGGCCAGTTTGGCCCAAAGTCTGCAAGAGACAAGTCGGGAAGAAAGATATGGGACAGAGGGAGAAAGCGAAGGGAGCAGGAGAAAGGGAAGGAAGAATAAAAAGTAGTGTTGGGCTGCAGGAGTGAGATGGAGGAATTGCAAGAAAAGAGGCAGGAAGCAGGAGAGTGAGAGAAAAGGAAAGAAGAGACATGCAGCCAGACAAGGGGTTAGTGAGAGAGGATGGGACAGAGAACAGGATGAGAAGGACATAAGGCAAGGCTAGGACAGGCAAGGACAGGCAAGGCAAGGCGAGGCTGCAGGACATGTTTTTGCTTTATAGTTTCTAGCACATTCGTCTTCAGACTAGGAGGAAAGCCATAAGACCGTATGGATTAGGCCCAAGCAAAAACCCCAGCTACTTGAGACACTTAGACTAAGCCTAAAATACCAAGATCTCTCCATAAGGATGCTTTTTATACTGTACTTCCACAATCTGCTGGCAGTACAAAAAAATAAGCTGCAGATCTCCTTAGGCTGAGTCATGGTGCTTTGGGGCAGGGACCATGCATATCATGGGAATATTTCACAGTTTCTGCTCTGTTTTCAGTGTATGACACCAAAACACCAACCTGATGACATCCTTTCAAGAGCAAAGGCAGTAATTTGCAGAATTCCGCTTCTTAGGGGAAGTGAGAAATTGCTGAGCTGACACCAAGTCCTGCAGTGTCCCTGTCACCTGCAGAGCCACCGCATCCTCGCCACGGTAGCGGGCATTGTGACAAAGGTTCTATGTCAGCTGGGTGTGGCAGCCAGGCGCCCCCTAGGGGATGGGGAGCCTGTCAGCCCCGGGCCTGTCACTGCCTGCTGGCCCTGCTGCCACCAGCCAGGCCTCTGAAAACTTGTCAAACCATGCCCAGACGTGGGGCCAGTTTGGCCCAAAGTCTGCAAGAGACAAGTCGGGAAGAAAGATATGGGACAGAGGGAGAAAGCGAAGGGAGCAGGAGAAAGGGAAGGAAGAATAAAAAGTAGTGTTGGGCTGCAGGAGTGAGATGGAGGAATTGCAAGAAAAGAGGCAGGAAGCAGGAGAGTGAGAGAAAAGGAAAGAAGAGACATGCAGCCAGACAAGGGCTTAGTGAGAGAGGATGGGACAGAGAACAGGATGAGAAGGACATAAGGCAAGGCTAGGACAGGCAAGGACAGGCAAGGCAAGGCTAGGCTGCAGGACATGTTTTTGCTTTATAGTTTCTAGCACATTCGTCTTCAGACTAGGAGGAAAGCCATAAGACCGTATGGATTAGGCCCAAGCAAAAACCCCAGCTACTTGAGACACTTAGACTAAGCCTAAAATACCAAGATCTCTCCATAAGGATGCTTTTTATACTGTACTTCCACAATCTGCTGGCAGTACAAAAAAATAAGCTGCAGATCTCCTTAGGCTGAGTCATGGTGCTTTGGGGCAGGGACCATGCCTATCATGGGAATATTTCACAGTTTCTGCTCTGTTTTCAGTGTATGACACCAAAACACCCACCTGATGACATCCTTTCAAGAGCAAAGGCAGGTATTTGCAGAATTCCGCTTCTTAGGGGAAGTGAGAAATTGCTGAGCTGACACCAAGTCCTGCAGTGTCCCTGTCACCTGCAGAGCCACCGCATCCTCGCCACGGTAGCGGGCATTGTGACAAAGGTTCTATGTCAGCTGGGTGTGGCAGCCAGGCGCCCCCTAGGGGATGGGGAGCCTGTCAGCCCCGGGCCTGTCACTGCCTGCTGGCCCTGCTGCCACCAGCCAGGCCTCTGAAAACTTGTCAAACCATGCCCAGACTTGGGGCCAGTTTGGCCCAAAGTCTGCAAGAGACAAGTCGGGAAGAAAGATATGGGACAGAGGGAGAAAGCGAAGGGAGCAGGAGAAAGGGAAGGAAGAATAAAAAGTAGTGTTGGGCTGCAGGAGTGAGATGGAGGAATTGCAAGAAAAGAGGCAGGAAGCAGGAGAGTGAGAGAAAAGGAAAGAAGAGACATGCAGCCAGACGAGGGCTTAGTGAGAGAGGATGGGACAGAGAACAGGATGAGAAGGACATAAGGCAAGGCTAGGACAGGCAAGGACAGGCAAGGCAAGGCTAGGCTGCAGGACATGTTTTTGCTTTATAGTTTCTAGCACATTCGTCTTCAGACTAGGAGGAAAGCCATAAGACCGTATGGATTAGGCCCAAGCAAAAACCCCAGCTACTTGAGACACTTAGACTAAGCCTAAAATACCAAGATCTCTCCATAAGGATGCTTTTTATACTGTACTTCCACAATCTGCTGGCAGTACAAAAAAATAAGCTGCAGATCTCCTTAGGCTGAGTCATGGTGCTTTGGGGCAGGGACCATGCCTATCATGGGAATATTTCACAGTTTCTGCTCTGTTTTCAGTGTATGACACCAAAACACCCACCTGATGACATCCTTTCAAGAGCAAAGGCAGCAATTTGCAGAATTCCGCTTCTTAGGGGAAGTGAGAAATTGCTGAGCTGACACCAAGTCCTGCAGTGTCCCTGTCACCTGCAGAGCCACCGCATCCTCGCCACGGTAGCGGGCATTGTGACAAAGGTTCTATGTCAGCTGGGTGTGGCAGCCAGGCGCCCCCTAGGGGATGGGGAGCCTGTCAGCCCCGGGCCTGTCACTGCCTGCTGGCTCTGCTGCCACCAGCCAGGCCTCTGAAAACTTGTCAAACCATGCCCAGACGTGGGGCCAGTTTGGCCCAAAGTCTGCAAGAGAAAAGTCGGGAAGAAAGATATGGGACAGAGGGAGAAAGCGAAGGGAGCAGGAGAAAGGGAAGGAAGAATAAAAAGTAGTGTTGGGCTGCAGGAGTGAGATGGAGGAATTGCAAGAAAAGAGGCAGGAAGCAGGAGAGTGAGAGAAAAGGAAAGAAGAGACATGCAGCCAGACGAGGGCTTAGTGAGAGAGGATGGGACAGAGAAAGGATGAGAAGGACATAAGGCAAGGCTAGGACAGGCAAGGACAGGCAAGGCAAGGCTAGGCTGCAGGACATGTTTTTGCTTTATAGTTTCTAGCACATTCGTCTTCAGACGAGGAGGAAAGCCATAAGACCGTATGGATTAGGCCCAAGCAAAAACCCCAGCTACTTGAGACACTTAGACTAAGCCTAAAATACCAAGATCTCTCCATAAGGATGCTTTTTATACTGTACTTCCACAATCTGCTGGCAGTACCAAAAAATAAGCTGCAGATCTCCTTAGGCTGAGTCATGGTGCTTTGGGGCAGGCACCATGCCTATCATGGGAATATTTCACAGTTTCTGCTCTGTTTTCAGTGTATGACACCAAAACACCCACCTGATGACATCCTTTCAAGAGCAAAGGCAGCAATTTGCAGAATTCCGCTTCTTAGGGGAAGTGAGAAATTGCTGAGCTGACACCAAGTCCTGCAGTGTCCCTGTCACCTGCAGAGCCACCGCATCCTCGCCACGGTAGCGGGCATTGTGACAAAGGTTCTATGTCAGCTGGGTGTGGCAGCCAGGCGCCCCCTAGGGGATGGGGAGCCTGTCAGCCCCGGGCCTGTCACTGCCTGCTGGCCCTGCTGCCACCAGCCAGGCCTCTGAAAACTTGTCAAACCATGCCCAGACTTGGGGCCAGTTTGGCCCAAAGTCTGCAAGAGACAAGTCGGGAAGAAAGATATGGGACAGAGGGAGAAAGCGAAGGGAGCAGGAGAAAGGGAAGGAAGAATAAAAAGTAGTGTTGGGCTGCAGGAGTGAGATGGAGGAATTGCAAGAAAAGAGGCAGGAAGCAGGAGAGTGAGAGAAAAGGAAAGAAGAGACATGCAGCCAGACAAGGGGTTAGTGAGAGAGGATGGGACAGAGAACAGGATGAGAAGGACATAAGGCAAGGCTAGGACAGGCAAGGACAGGCAAGGCAAGGCGAGGCTGCAGGACATGTTTTTGCTTTATAGTTTCTAGCACATTCGTCTTCAGACTAGGAGGAAAGCCATAAGACCGTATGGATTAGGCCCAAGCAAAAACCCCAGCTACTTGAGACACTTAGACTAAGCCTAAAATACCAAGATCTCTCCATAAGGATGCTTTTTATACTGTACTTCCACAATCTGCTGGCAGTACCAAAAAATAAGCTGCAGATCTCCTTAGGCTGAGTCATGGTGCTTTGGGGCAGGGACCATGCCTATCATGGGAATATTTCACAGTTTCTGCTCTGTTTTCAGTGTATGACACCAAAACACCCACCTGATGACATCCTTTCAAGAGCAAAGGCAGCAATTTGCAGAATTCCGCTTCTTAGGGGAAGTGAGAAATTGCTGAGCTGACACCAAGTCCTGCAGTGTCCCTGTCACCTGCAGAGCCACCGCATCCTCGCCACGGTAGCGGGCATTGTGACAAAGGTTCTATGTCAGCTGGGTGTGGCAGCCAGGCGCCCCCTAGGGGATGGGGAGCCTGTCAGCCCCGGGCCTGTCACTGCCTGCTGGCCCTGCTGCCACCAGCCAGGCCTCTGAAAACTTGTCAAACCATGCCCAGACTTGGGGCCAGTTTGGCCCAAAGTCTGCAAGAGACAAGTCGGGAAGAAAGATATGGGACAGAGGGAGAAAGCGAAGGGAGCAGGAGAAAGGGAAGGAAGAATAAAAAGTAGTGTTGGGCTGCAGGAGTGAGATGGAGGAATTGCAAGAAAAGAGGCAGGAAGCAGGAGAGTGAGAGAAAAGGAAAGAAGAGACATGCAGCCAGACAAGGGGTTAGTGAGAGAGGATGGGACAGAGAACAGGATGAGAAGGACATAAGGCAAGGCTAGGACAGGCAAGGACAGGCAAGGCAAGGCGAGGCTGCAGGACATGTTTTTGCTTTATAGTTTCTAGCACATTCGTCTTCAGACTAGGAGGAAAGCCATAAGACCGTATGGATTAGGCCCAAGCAAAAACCCCAGCTACTTGAGACACTTAGACTAAGCCTAAAATACCAAGATCTCTCCATAAGGATGCTTTTTATACTGTACTTCCACAATCTGCTGGCAGTACAAAAAAATAAGCTGCAGATCTCCTTAGGCTGAGTCATGGTGCTTTGGGGCAGGGACCATGCATATCATGGGAATATTTCACAGTTTCTGCTCTGTTTTCAGTGTATGACACCAAAACACCAACCTGATGACATCCTTTCAAGAGCAAAGGCAGTAATTTGCAGAATTCCGCTTCTTAGGGGAAGTGAGAAATTGCTGAGCTGACACCAAGTCCTGCAGTGTCCCTGTCACCTGCAGAGCCACCGCATCCTCGCCACGGTAGCGGGCATTGTGACAAAGGTTCTATGTCAGCTGGGTGTGGCAGCCAGGCGCCCCCTAGGGGATGGGGAGCCTGTCAGCCCCGGGCCTGTCACTGCCTGCTGGCCCTGCTGCCACCAGCCAGGCCTCTGAAAACTTGTCAAACCATGCCCAGACGTGGGGCCAGTTTGGCCCAAAGTCTGCAAGAGACAAGTCGGGAAGAAAGATATGGGACAGAGGGAGAAAGCGAAGGGAGCAGGAGAAAGGGAAGGAAGAATAAAAAGTAGTGTTGGGCTGCAGGAGTGAGATGGAGGAATTGCAAGAAAAGAGGCAGGAAGCAGGAGAGTGAGAGAAAAGGAAAGAAGAGACATGCAGCCAGACAAGGGGTTAGTGAGAGAGGATGGGACAGAGAACAGGATGAGAAGGACATAAGGCAAGGCTAGGACAGGCAAGGACAGGCAAGGCAAGGCGAGGCTGCAGGACATGTTTTTGCTTTATAGTTTCTAGCACATTCGTCTTCAGACTAGGAGGAAAGCCATAAGACCGTATGGATTAGGCCCAAGCAAAAACCCCAGCTACTTGAGACACTTAGACTAAGCCTAAAATACCAAGATCTCTCCATAAGGATGCTTTTTATACTGTACTTCCACAATCTGCTGGCAGTACAAAAAAATAAGCTGCAGATCTCCTTAGGCTGAGTCATGGTGCTTTGGGGCAGGGACCATGCATATCATGGGAATATTTCACAGTTTCTGCTCTGTTTTCAGTGTATGACACCAAAACACCAACCTGATGACATCCTTTCAAGAGCAAAGGCAGTAATTTGCAGAATTCCGCTTCTTAGGGGAAGTGAGAAATTGCTGAGCTGACACCAAGTCCTGCAGTGTCCCTGTCACCTGCAGAGCCACCGCATCCTCGCCACGGTAGCGGGCATTGTGACAAAGGTTCTATGTCAGCTGGGTGTGGCAGCCAGGCGCCCCCTAGGGGATGGGGAGCCTGTCAGCCCCGGGCCTGTCACTGCCTGCTGGCCCTGCTGCCACCAGCCAGGCCTCTGAAAACTTGTCAAACCATGCCCAGACGTGGGGCCAGTTTGGCCCAAAGTCTGCAAGAGACAAGTCGGGAAGAAAGATATGGGACAGAGGGAGAAAGCGAAGGGAGCAGGAGAAAGGGAAGGAAGAATAAAAAGTAGTGTTGGGCTGCAGGAGTGAGATGGAGGAATTGCAAGAAAAGAGGCAGGAAGCAGGAGAGTGAGAGAAAAGGAAAGAAGAGACATGCAGCCAGACAAGGGCTTAGTGAGAGAGGATGGGACAGAGAACAGGATGAGAAGGACATAAGGCAAGGCTAGGACAGGCAAGGACAGGCAAGGCAAGGCTAGGCTGCAGGACATGTTTTTGCTTTATAGTTTCTAGCACATTCGTCTTCAGACTAGGAGGAAAGCCATAAGACCGTATGGATTAGGCCCAAGCAAAAACCCCAGCTACTTGAGACACTTAGACTAAGCCTAAAATACCAAGATCTCTCCATAAGGATGCTTTTTATACTGTACTTCCACAATCTGCTGGCAGTACAAAAAAATAAGCTGCAGATCTCCTTAGGCTGAGTCATGGTGCTTTGGGGCAGGGACCATGCCTATCATGGGAATATTTCACAGTTTCTGCTCTGTTTTCAGTGTATGACACCAAAACACCCACCTGATGACATCCTTTCAAGAGCAAAGGCAGCAATTTGCAGAATTCCGCTTCTTAGGGGAAGTGAGAAATTGCTGAGCTGACACCAAGTCCTGCAGTGTCCCTGTCACCTGCAGAGCCACCGCATCCTCGCCACGGTAGCGGGCATTGTGACAAAGGTTCTATGTCAGCTGGGTGTGGCAGCCAGGCGCCCCCTAGGGGATGGGGAGCCTGTCAGCCCCGGGCCTGTCACTGCCTGGTGTCCCTGCTGCCACCAGCCAGGCCTCTGAAAACTTGTCAAACCATGCCCAGACTTGGGGCCAGTTTGGCCCAAAGTCTGCAAGAGACAAGTCGGGAAGAAAGATATGGGACAGAGGGAGAAAGCGAAGGGAGCAGGAGAAAGGGAAGGAAGAATAAAAAGTAGTGTTGGGCTGCAGGAGTGAGATGGAGGAATTGCAAGAAAAGAGGCAGGAAGCAGGAGAGTGAGAGAAAAGGAAAGAAGAGACATGCAGCCAGACGAGGGCTTAGTGAGAGAGGATGGGACAGAGAACAGGATGAGAAGGACATAAGGCAAGGATAGGACAGGCAAGGACAGGCAAGGCAAGGCTAGGCTGCAGGACATGTTTTTGCTTTATAGTTTCTAGCACATTCGTCTTCAGACGAGGAGGAAAGCCATAAGACCGTATGGATTAGGCCCAAGCAAAAACCCCAGCTACTTGAGACACTTAGACTAAGCCTAAAATACCACGATCTCTCCATAAGGATGCTTTTTATACTGTACTTCCACAATCTGCTGGCAGTACCAAAAAATAAGCTGCAGATCTCCTTAGGCTGAGTCATGGTGCTTTGGGGCAGGGACCATGCCTATCATGGGAATATTTCACAGTTTCTGCTCTGTTTTCAGTGTATGACACCAAAACACCCACCTGATGACATCCTTTCAAGAGCAAAGGCAGCAATTTGCAGAATTCCGCTTCTTAGGGGAAGTGAGAAATTGCTGAGCTGACACCAAGTCCTGCAGTGTCCCTGTCACCTGCAGAGCCACCGCATCCTCGCCACGGTAGCGGGCATTGTGACAAAGGTTCTATGTCAGCTGGGTGTGGCAGCCAGGCGCCCCCTAGGGGATGGGGAGCCTGTCAGCCCCGGGCCTGTCACTGCCTGCTGGCCCTGCTGCCACCAGCCAGGCCTCTGAAAACTTGTCAAACCATGCCCAGACTTGGGGCCAGTTTGGCCCAAAGTCTGCAAGAGACAAGTCGGGAAGAAAGATATGGGACAGAGGGAGAAAGCGAAGGGAGCAGGAGAAAGGGAAGGAAGAATAAAAAGTAGTGTTGGGCTGCAGGAGTGAGATGGAGGAATTGCAAGAAAAGAGGCAGGAAGCAGGAGAGTGAGAGAAAAGGAAAGAAGAGACATGCAGCCAGACGAGGGCTTAGTGAGAGAGGATGGGACAGAGAACAGGATGAGAAGGACATAAGGCAAGGCTAGGACAGGCAAGGACAGGCAAGGCAAGGCTAGGCTGCAGGACATGTTTTTGCTTTATAGTTTCTAGCTCATTCGTCTTCAGACGAGGAGGAAAGCCATAAGACCGTATGGATTAGGCCCAAGCAAAAACCCAAGCTACTTGAGACACTTAGACTAAGCCTAAAATACCAAGATCTCTCCATAAGGATGCTTTTTATACTGTACTTCCACAATCTGCTGGCAGTACCAAAAAATAAGCTGCAGATCTCCTTAGGCTGTGTCATGGTGCTTTGGGGCAGGGACCATGCCTATCATGGGAATATTTCACAGTTTCTGCTCTGTTTTCAGTGTATGACACCAAAACACCCACCTGATGACATCCTTTCAAGAGCAAAGGCAGCAATTTGCAGAATTCCGCTTCTTAGGGGAAGTGAGAAATTGCTGAGCTGACACCAAGTCCTGCAGTGTCCCTGTCACCTGCAGAGCCACCGCATCCTCGCCACGGTAGCGGGCATTGTGACAAAGGTTCTATGTCAGCTGGGTGTGGCAGCCAGGCGCCCCCTAGGGGATGGGGAGCCTGTCAGCCCCGGGCCTGTCACTGCCTGGTGTCCCTGCTGCCACCAGCCAGGCCTCTGAAAACTTGTCAAACCATGCCCAGACTTGGGGCCAGTTTGGCCCAAAGTCTGCAAGAGACAAGTCGGGAAGAAAGATATGGGACAGAGGGAGAAAGCGAAGGGAGCAGGAGAAAGGGAAGGAAGAATAAAAAGTAGTGTTGGGCTGCAGGAGTGAGATGGAGGAATTGCAAGAAAAGAGGCAGGAAGCAGGAGAGTGAGAGAAAAGGAAAGAAGAGACATGCAGCCAGACGAGGGCTTAGTGAGAGAGGATGGGACAGAGAACAGGATGAGAAGGACATAAGGCAAGGCTAGGACAGGCAAGGACAGGCAAGGCAAGGCTAGGCTGCAGGACAGGTTTTTGCTTTATAGTTTCTAGCACATTCATCTTCAGACGAGGAGGAAAGCCATAAGACCGTATGGATTAGGCCCAAGCAAAAACCCCAGCTACTTGAGACACTTAGACTAAGCCTAAAATACCAAGATCTCTCCATAAGGATGCTTTTTATACTGTACTTCCACAATCTGCTGGCAGTACAAAAAAATAAGCTGCAGATCTCCTTAGGCTGAGTCATGGTGCTTTGGGGCAGGGACCATGCTTATCATGGGAATATTTCACAGTTTCTGCTCTGTTTTCAGTGTATGACACCAAAACACCCACCTGATGACATCCTTTCAAGAGCAAAGGCAGCAATTTGCAGAATTCCGCTTCTTAGGGGAAGTGAGAAATTGCTGAGCTGACACCAAGTCCTGCAGTGTCCCTGTCACCTGCAGAGCCACCGCATCCTCGCCACGGTAGCGGGCATTGTGACAAAGGTTCTATGTCAGCTGGGTGTGGCAGCCAGGCACCCCCTAGGGGATGGGGAGCCTGTCAGCCCCGGGCCTGTCACTGCCTGCTGGCCCTGCTGCCACCAGCCAGGCCTCTGAAAACTTGTCAAACCATGCCCAGACTTGGGGCCAGTTTGGCCCAAAGTCTGCAAGAGACAAGTCGGGAAGAAAGATATGGGACAGAGGGAGAAAGCGAAGGGAGCAGGAGAAAGGGAAGGAAGAATAAAAAGTAGTGTTGGGCTGCAGGAGTGAGATGGAGGAATTGCAAGAAAAGAGGCAGGAAGCAGGAGAGTGAGAGAAAAGGAAAGAAGAGACATGCAGCCAGACGAGGGCTTAGTGAGAGAGGATGGGACAGAGAACAGGATGAGAAGGACATAAGGCAAGGCTAGGACAGGCAAGGACAGGCAAGGCAAGGCGAGGCTGCAGGACATGTTTTTGCTTTATAGTTTCTAGCACATTCGTCTTCAGACTAGGAGGAAAGCCATAAGACCGTATGGATTAGGCCCAAGCAAAAACCCCAGCTACTTGAGACACTTAGACTAAGCCTAAAATACCAAGATCTCTCCATAAGGATGGTTTTTATACTGTACTTCCACAATCTGCTGGCAGTACAAAAAAATAAGCTGCAGATCTCCTTAGGCTGAGTCATGGTGCTTTGGGGCAGGGACCATGCCTATCATGGGAATATTTCACAGTTTCTGCTCTGTTTTCAGTGTATGACACCAAAACACCCACCTGATGACATCCTTTCAAGAGCAAAGGCAGCAATTTGCAGAATTCCGCTTCTTAGGGGAAGTGAGAAATTGCTGAGCTGACACCAAGTCCTGCAGTGTCCCTGTCACCTGCAGAGCCACCGCATCCTCGCCACGGTAGCGGGCATTGTGACAAAGGTTCTATGTCAGCTGGGTGTGGCAGCCAGGCGCCCCCTAGGGGATGGGGAGCCTGTCAGCCCCGGGCCTGTCACTGCCTGCTGGCCCTGCTGCCACCAGCCAGGCCTCTGAAAACTTGTCAAACCATGCCCAGACTTGGGGCCAGTTTGGCCCAAAGTCTGCAAGAGACAAGTCGGGAAGAAAGATATGGGACAGAGGGAGAAAGCGAAGGGAGCAGGAGAAAGGGAAGGAAGAATAAAAAGTAGTGTTGGGCTGCAGGAGTGAGATGGAGGAATTGCAAGAAAAGAGGCAGGAAGCAGGAGAGTGAGAGAAAAGGAAAGAAGAGACATGCAGCCAGACGAGGGCTTAGTGAGAGAGGATGGGACAGAGAACAGGATGAGAAGGACATAAGGCAAGGCTAGGACAGGCAAGGACAGGCAAGGCAAGGCTAGGCTGCAGGACATGTTTTTGCTTTATAGTTTCTAGCACATTCGTCTTCAGACGAGGAGGAAAGCCATAAGACCGTATGGATTAGGCCCAAGCAAAAACCCCAGCTACTTGAGACACTTAGACTAAGCCTAAAATACCAAGATCTCTCCATAAGGATGCTTTTTATACTGTACTTCCACAATCTGCTGGCAGTACAAAAAAATAAGCTGCAGATCTCCTTAGGCTGAGTCATGGTGCTTTGGGGCAGGGACCATGCCTATCATGGGAATATTTCACAGTTTCTGCTCTGTTTTCAGTGTATGACACCAAAACACCCACCTGATGACATCCTTTCAAGAGCAAAGGCAGCAATTTGCAGAATTCCGCTTCTTAGGGGAAGTGAGAAATTGCTGAGCTGACACCAAGTCCTGCAGTGTCCCTGTCACCTGCAGAGCCACCGCATCCTCGCCACGGTAGCGGGCATTGTGACAAAGGTTCTATGTCAGCTGGGTGTGGCAGCCAGGCGCCCCCTAGGGGATGGGGAGCCTGTCAGCCCCGGGCCTGTCACTGCCTGCTGGCCCTGCTGCCACCAGCCAGGCCTCTGAAAACTTGTCAAACCATGCCCAGACTTGGGGCCAGTTTGGCCCAAAGTCTGCAAGAGACAAGTCGGGAAGAAAGATATGGGACAGAGGGAGAAAGCGAAGGGAGCAGGAGAAAGGGAAGGAAGAATAAAAAGTAGTGTTGGGCTGCAGGAGTGAGATGGAGGAATTGCAAGAAAAGAGGCAGGAAGCAGGAGAGTGAGAGAAAAGGAAAGAAGAGACATGCAGCCAGACGAGGGCTTAGTGAGAGAGGATGGGACAGAGAACAGGATGAGAAGGACATAAGGCAAGGCTAGGACAGGCAAGGACAGGCAAGGCAAGGCTAGGCTGCAGGACATGTTTTTGCTTTATAGTTTCTAGCACATTCGTCTTCAGACGAGGAGGAAAGCCATAAGACCGTATGGATTAGGCCCAAGCAAAAACCCCAGCTACTTGAGACACTTAGACTAAGCCTAAAATACCAAGATCTCTCCATAAGGATGCTTTTTATACTGTACTTCCACAATCTGCTGGCAGTACAAAAAAATAAGCTGCAGATCTCCTTAGGCTGAGTCATGGTGCTTTGGGGCAGGGACCATGCATATCATGGGAATATTTCACAGTTTCTGCTCTGTTTTCAGTGTATGACACCAAAACACCCACCTGATGACATCCTTTCAAGAGCAAAGGCAGGTATTTGCAGAATTCCGCTTCTTAGGGGAAGTGAGAAATTGCTGAGCTGACACCAAGTCCTGCAGTGTCCCTGTCACCTGCAGAGCCACCGCATCCTCGCCACGGTAGCGGGCATTGTGACAAAGGTTCTATGTCAGCTGGGTGTGGCAGCCAGGCGCCCCCTAGGGGATGGGGAGCCTGTCAGCCCCGGGCCTGTCACTGCCTGCTGGCCCTGCTGCCACCAGCCAGGCCTCTGAAAACTTGTCAAACCATGCCCAGACTTGGGGCCAGTTTGGCCCAAAGTGTGCAAGAGACAAGTCGGGAAGAAAGATATGGGACAGAGGGAGAAAGCGAAGGGAGCAGGAGAAAGGGAAGGAAGAATAAAAAGTAGTGTTGGGCTGCAGGAGTGAGATGGAGGAATTGCAAGAAAAGAGGCAGGAAGCAGGAGAGTGAGAGAAAAGGAAAGAAGAGACATGCAGCCAGACGAGGGCTTAGTGAGAGAGGATGGGACAGAGAACAGGATGAGAAGGACATAAGGCAAGGCTAGGACAGGCAAGGACAGGCAAGGCAAGGCTAGGCTGCAGGACATGTTTTTGCTTTATAGTTTCTAGCACATTCGTCTTCAGACTAGGAGGAAAGCCATAAGACCGTATGGATTAGGCCCAAGCAAAAACCCCAGCTACTTGAGACACTTAGACTAAGCCTAAAATACCAAGATCTCTCCATAAGGATGCTTTTTATACTGTACTTCCACAATCTGCTGGCAGTACAAAAAAATAAGCTGCAGATCTCCTTAGGCTGAGTCATGGTGCTTTGGGGCAGGGACCATGCCTATCATGGGAATATTTCACAGTTTCTGCTCTGTTTTCAGTGTATGACACCAAAACACCCACCTGATGACATCCTTTCAAGAGCAAAGGCAGCAATTTGCAGAATTCCGCTTCTTAGGGGAAGTGAGAAATTGCTGAGCTGACACCAAGTCCTGCAGTGTCCCTGTCACCTGCAGAGCCACCGCATCCTCGCCACGGTAGCGGGCATTGTGACAAAGGTTCTATGTCAGCTGGGTGTGGCAGCCAGGCGCCCCCTAGGGGATGGGGAGCCTGTCAGCCCCGGGCCTGTCACTGCCTGCTGGCCCTGCTGCCACCAGCCAGGCCTCTGAAAACTTGTCAAACCATGCCCAGACTTGGGGCCAGTTTGGCCCAAAGTGTGCAAGAGACAAGTCGGGAAGAAAGATATGGGACAGAGGGAGAAAGCGAAGGGAGCAGGAGAAAGGGAAGGAAGAATAAAAAGTAGTGTTGGGCTGCAGGAGTGAGATGGAGGAATTGCAAGAAAAGAGGCAGGAAGCAGGAGAGTGAGAGAAAAGGAAAGAAGAGACATGCAGCCAGACGAGGGCTTAGTGAGAGAGGATGGGACAGAGAACAGGATGAGAAGAACATAAGGCAAGGCTAGGACAGGCAAGGACAGGCAAGGCAAGGCTAGGCTGCAGGACATGTTTTTGCTTTATAGTTTCTAGCACATTCGTCTTCAGACGAGGAGGAAAGCCATAAGACCGTATGGATTAGGCCCAAGCAAAAACCCCAGCTACTTGAGACACTTAGACTAAGCCTAAAATACCAAGATCTCTCCATAAGGATGGTTTTTATACTGTACTTCCACAATCTGCTGGCAGTACAAAAAAATAAGCTGCAGATCTCCTTAGGCTGAGTCATGGTGCTTTGGGGCAGGGACCATGCCTATCATGGGAATATTTCACAGTTTCTGCTCTGTTTTCAGTGTATGACACCAAAACACCCACCTGATGACATCCTTTCAAGAGCAAAGGCAGCAATTTGCAGAATTCCGCTTCTTAGGGGAAGTGAGAAATTGCTGAGCTGACACCAAGTCCTGCAGTGTCCCTGTCACCTGCAGAGCCACCGCATCCTCGCCACGGTAGCGGGCATTGTGACAAAGGTTCTATGTCAGCTGGGTGTGGCAGCCAGGCGCCCCCTAGGGGATGGGGAGCCTGTCAGCCCCGGGCCTGTCACTGCCTGCTGGCCCTGCTGCCACCAGCCAGGCCTCTGAAAACTTGTCAAACCATGCCCAGACTTGGGGCCAGTTTGGCCCAAAGTCTGCAAGAGACAAGTCGGGAAGAAAGATATGGGACAGAGGGAGAAAGCGAAGGGAGCAGGAGAAAGGGAAGGAAGAATAAAAAGTAGTGTTGGGCTGCAGGAGTGAGATGGAGGAATTGCAAGAAAAGAGGCAGGAAGCAGGAGAGTGAGAGAAAAGGAAAGAAGAGACATGCAGCCAGACGAGGGCTTAGTGAGAGAGGATGGGACAGAGAACAGGATGAGAAGGACATAAGGCAAGGCTAGGACAGGCAAGGACAGGCAAGGCAAGGCTAGGCTGCAGGACATGTTTTTGCTTTATAGTTTCTAGCACATTCGTCTTCAGACTAGGAGGAAAGCCATAAGACCGTATGGATTAGGCCCAAGCAAAAACCCCAGCTACTTGAGACACTTAGACTAAGCCTAAAATACCAAGATCTCTCCATAAGGATGCTTTTTATACTGTACTTCCACAATCTGCTGGCAGTACAAAAAAATAAGCTGCAGATCTCCTTAGGCTGAGTCATGGTGCTTTGGGGCAGGGACCATGCCTATCATGGGAATATTTCACAGTTTCTGCTCTGTTTTCAGTGTATGACACCAAAACACCCACCTGATGACATCCTTTCAAGAGCAAAGGCAGCAATTTGCAGAATTCCGCTTCTTAGGGGAAGTGAGAAATTGCTGAGCTGACACCAAGTCCTGCAGTGTCCCTGTCACCTGCAGAGCCACCGCATCCTCGCCACGGTAGCGGGCATTGTGACAAAGGTTCTATGTCAGCTGGGTGTGGCAGCCAGGCGCCCCCTAGGGGATGGGGAGCCTGTCAGCCCCGGGCCTGTCACTGCCTGCTGGCCCTGCTGCCACCAGCCAGGCCTCTGAAAACTTGTCAAACCATGCCCAGACTTGGGGCCAGTTTGGCCCAAAGTCTGCAAGAGACAAGTCGGGAAGAAAGATATGGGACAGAGGGAGAAAGCGAAGGGAGCAGGAGAAAGGGAAGGAAGAATAAAAAGTAGTGTTGGGCTGCAGGAGTGAGATGGAGGAATTGCAAGAAAAGAGGCAGGAAGCAGGAGAGTGAGAGAAAAGGAAAGAAGAGACATGCAGCCAGACGAGGGCTTAGTGAGAGAGGATGGGACAGAGAACAGGATGAGAAGGACATAAGGCAAGGCTAGGACAGGCAAGGACAGGCAAGGCAAGGCTAGGCTGCAGGACATGTTTTTGCTTTATAGTTTCTAGCACATTCGTCTTCAGACGAGGAGGAAAGCCATAAGACCGTATGGATTAGGCCCAAGCAAAAACCCCAGCTACTTGAGACACTTAGACTAAGCCTAAAATACCAAGATCTCTCCATAAGGATGCTTTTTATACTGTACTTCCACAATCTGCTGGCAGTACAAAAAAATAAGCTGCAGATCTCCTTAGGCTGAGTCATGGTGCTTTGGGGCAGGGACCATGCATATCATGGGAATATTTCACAGTTTCTGCTCTGTTTTCAGTGTATGACACCAAAACACCCACCTGATGACATCCTTTCAAGAGCAAAGGCAGGTATTTGCAGAATTCCGCTTCTTAGGGGAAGTGAGAAATTGCTGAGCTGACACCAAGTCCTGCAGTGTCCCTGTCACCTGCAGAGCCACCGCATCCTCGCCACGGTAGCGGGCATTGTGACAAAGGTTCTATGTCAGCTGGGTGTGGCAGCCAGGCGCCCCCTAGGGGATGGGGAGCCTGTCAGCCCCGGGCCTGTCACTGCCTGCTGGCCCTGCTGCCACCAGCCAGGCCTCTGAAAACTTGTCAAACCATGCCCAGACTTGGGGCCAGTTTGGCCCAAAGTGTGCAAGAGACAAGTCGGGAAGAAAGATATGGGACAGAGGGAGAAAGCGAAGGGAGCAGGAGAAAGGGAAGGAAGAATAAAAAGTAGTGTTGGGCTGCAGGAGTGAGATGGAGGAATTGCAAGAAAAGAGGCAGGAAGCAGGAGAGTGAGAGAAAAGGAAAGAAGAGACATGCAGCCAGACGAGGGCTTAGTGAGAGAGGATGGGACAGAGAACAGGATGAGAAGGACATAAGGCAAGGCTAGGACAGGCAAGGACAGGCAAGGCAAGGCTAGGCTGCAGGACATGTTTTTGCTTTATAGTTTCTAGCACATTCGTCTTCAGACTAGGAGGAAAGCCATAAGACCGTATGGATTAGGCCCAAGCAAAAACCCCAGCTACTTGAGACACTTAGACTAAGCCTAAAATACCAAGATCTCTCCATAAGGATGCTTTTTATACTGTACTTCCACAATCTGCTGGCAGTACAAAAAAATAAGCTGCAGATCTCCTTAGGCTGAGTCATGGTGCTTTGGGGCAGGGACCATGCCTATCATGGGAATATTTCACAGTTTCTGCTCTGTTTTCAGTGTATGACACCAAAACACCCACCTGATGACATCCTTTCAAGAGCAAAGGCAGCAATTTGCAGAATTCCGCTTCTTAGGGGAAGTGAGAAATTGCTGAGCTGACACCAAGTCCTGCAGTGTCCCTGTCACCTGCAGAGCCACCGCATCCTCGCCACGGTAGCGGGCATTGTGACAAAGGTTCTATGTCAGCTGGGTGTGGCAGCCAGGCGCCCCCTAGGGGATGGGGAGCCTGTCAGCCCCGGGCCTGTCACTGCCTGCTGGCCCTGCTGCCACCAGCCAGGCCTCTGAAAACTTGTCAAACCATGCCCAGACTTGGGGCCAGTTTGGCCCAAAGTGTGCAAGAGACAAGTCGGGAAGAAAGATATGGGACAGAGGGAGAAAGCGAAGGGAGCAGGAGAAAGGGAAGGAAGAATAAAAAGTAGTGTTGGGCTGCAGGAGTGAGATGGAGGAATTGCAAGAAAAGAGGCAGGAAGCAGGAGAGTGAGAGAAAAGGAAAGAAGAGACATGCAGCCAGACGAGGGCTTAGTGAGAGAGGATGGGACAGAGAACAGGATGAGAAGAACATAAGGCAAGGCTAGGACAGGCAAGGACAGGCAAGGCAAGGCTAGGCTGCAGGACATGTTTTTGCTTTATAGTTTCTAGCACATTCGTCTTCAGACGAGGAGGAAAGCCATAAGACCGTATGGATTAGGCCCAAGCAAAAACCCCAGCTACTTGAGACACTTAGACTAAGCCTAAAATACCAAGATCTCTCCATAAAGATGGTTTTTATACTGTACTTCCACAATCTGCTGGCAGTACAAAAAAATAAGCTGCAGATCTCCTTAGGCTGAGTCATGGTGCTTTGGGGCAGGGACCATGCCTATCATGGGAATATTTCACAGTTTCTGCTCTGTTTTCAGTGTATGACACCAAAACACCCACCTGATGACATCCTTTCAAGAGCAAAGGCAGCAATTTGCAGAATTCCGCTTCTTAGGGGAAGTGAGAAATTGCTGAGCTGACACCAAGTCCTGCAGTGTCCCTGTCACCTGCAGAGCCACCGCATCCTCGCCACGGTAGCGGGCATTGTGACAAAGGTTCTATGTCAGCTGGGTGTGGCAGCCAGGCGCCCCCTAGGGGATGGGGAGCCTGTCAGCCCCGGGCCTGTCACTGCCTGCTGGCCCTGCTGCCACCAGCCAGGCCTCTGAAAACTTGTCAAACCATGCCCAGACTTGGGGCCAGTTTGGCCCAAAGTCTGCAAGAGACAAGTCGGGAAGAAAGATATGGGACAGAGGGAGAAAGCGAAGGGAGCAGGAGAAAGGGAAGGAAGAATAAAAAGTAGTGTTGGGCTGCAGGAGTGAGATGGAGGAATTGCAAGAAAAGAGGCAGGAAGCAGGAGAGTGAGAGAAAAGGAAAGAAGAGACATGCAGCCAGACGAGGGCCTAGTGAGAGAGGATGGGACAGAGAACAGGATGAGAAGGACATAAGGCAAGGCTAGGACAGGCAGGGACAGGCAAGGCAAGGCGAGGCTGCAGGACATGTTTTTGCTTTATAGTTTCTAGCACATTCGTCTTCAGACTAGGAGGAAAGCCATAAGACCGTATGGATTAGGCCCAAGCAAAAACCCCAGCTACTTGAGACACTTAGACTAAGCCTAAAATACCAAGATCTCTCCATAAGGATGCTTTTTATACTGTACTTCCACAATCTGCTGGCAGTACAAAAAAATAAGCTGCAGATCTCCTTAGGCTGAGTCATGGTGCTTTGGGGCAGGGACCATGCATATCATGGGAATATTTCACAGTTTCTGCTCTGTTTTCAGTGTATGACACCAAAACACCCACCTGATGACATCCTTTCAAGAGCAAAGGCAGCAATTTGCAGAATTCCGCTTCTTAGGGGAAGTGAGAAATTGCTGAGCTGACACCAAGTCCTGCAGTGTCCCTGTCACCTGCAGAGCCACCGCATCCTCGCCACGGTAGCGGGCATTGTGACAAAGGTTCTATGTCAGCTGGGTGTGGCAGCCAGGCGCCCCCTAGGGGATGGGGAGCCTGTCAGCCCCGGGCCTGTCACTGCCTGCTGGCCCTGCTGCCACCAGCCAGGCCTCTGAAAACTTGTCAAACCATGCCCAGACTTGGGGCCAGTTTGGCCCAAAGTCTGCAAGAGACAAGTCGGGAAGAAAGATATGGGACAGAGGGAGAAAGCGAAGGGAGCAGGAGAAAGGGAAGGAAGAATAAAAAGTAGTGTTGGGCTGCAGGAGTGAGATGGAGGAATTGCAAGAAAAGAGGCAGGAAGCAGGAGAGTGAGAGAAAAGGAAAGAAGAGACATGCAGCCAGACGAGGGCTTAGTGAGAGAGGATGGGACAGAGAACAGGATGAGAAGGACATAAGGCAAGGCTAGGACAGGCAAGGACAGGCAAGGCAAGGCTAGGCTGCAGGACATGTTTTTGCTTTATAGTTTCTAGCACATTCGTCTTCAGACGAGGAGGAAAGCCATAAGACTGTATGGATTAGGCCCAAGCAAAAACCCCAGCTACTTGAGACACTTAGACTAAGCCTAAAATACCAAGATCTCTCCATAAGGATGCTTTTTATACTGTACTTCCACAATCTGCTGGCAGTACAAAAAAATAAGCTGCAGATCTCCTTAGGCTGAGTCATGGTGCTTTGGGGCAGGGACCATGCATATCATGGGAATATTTCACAGTTTCTGCTCTGTTTTCAGTGTATGACACCAAAACACCCACCTGATGACATCCTTTCAAGAGCAAAGGCAGGTATTTGCAGAATTCCGCTTCTTAGGGGAAGTGAGAAATTGCTGAGCTGACACCAAGTCCTGCAGTGTCCCTGTCACCTGCAGAGCCACCGCATCCTCGCCACGGTAGCGGGCATTGTGACAAAGGTTCTATGTCAGCTGGGTGTGGCAGCCAGGCGCCCCCTAGGGGATGGGGAGCCTGTCAGCCCCGGGCCTGTCACTGCCTGCTGGCCCTGCTGCCACCAGCCAGGCCTCTGAAAACTTGTCAAACCATGCCCAGACTTGGGGCCAGTTTGGCCCAAAGTGTGCAAGAGACAAGTCGGGAAGAAAGATATGGGACAGAGGGAGAAAGCGAAGGGAGCAGGAGAAAGGGAAGGAAGAATAAAAAGTAGTGTTGGGCTGCAGGAGTGAGATGGAGGAATTGCAAGAAAAGAGGCAGGAAGCAGGAGAGTGAGAGAAAAGGAAAGAAGAGACATGCAGCCAGACGAGGGCTTAGTGAGAGAGGATGGGACAGAGAACAGGATGAGAAGGACATAAGGCAAGGCTAGGACAGGCAAGGACAGGCAAGGCAAGGCTAGGCTGCAGGACATGTTTTTGCTTTATAGTTTCTAGCACATTCGTCTTCAGACGAGGAGGAAAGCCATAAGACCGTATGGATTAGGCCCAAGCAAAAACCCCAGCTACTTGAGACACTTAGACTAAGCCTAAAATACCAAGATCTCTCCATAAGGATGCTTTTTATACTGTACTTCCACAATCTGCTGGCAGTACAAAAAAATAAGCTGCAGATCTCCTTAGGCTGAGTCATGGTGCTTTGGGGCAGGGACCATGCATATCATGGGAATATTTCACAGTTTCTGCTCTGTTTTCAGTGTATGACACCAAAACACCCACCTGATGACATCCTTTCAAGAGCAAAGGCAGGTATTTGCAGAATTCCGCTTCTTAGGGGAAGTGAGAAATTGCTGAGCTGACACCAAGTCCTGCAGTGTCCCTGTCACCTGCAGAGCCACCGCATCCTCGCCACGGTAGCGGGCATTGTGACAAAGGTTCTATGTCAGCTGGGTGTGGCAGCCAGGCGCCCCCTAGGGGATGGGGAGCCTGTCAGCCCCGGGCCTGTCACTGCCTGCTGGCCCTGCTGCCACCAGCCAGGCCTCTGAAAACTTGTCAAACCATGCCCAGACTTGGGGCCAGTTTGGCCCAAAGTCTGCAAGAGACAAGTCGGGAAGAAAGATATGGGACAGAGGGAGAAAGCGAAGGGAGCAGGAGAAAGGGAAGGAAGAATAAAAAGTAGTGTTGGGCTGCAGGAGTGAGATGGAGGAATTGCAAGAAAAGAGGCAGGAAGCAGGAGAGTGAGAGAAAAGGAAAGAAGAGACATGCAGCCAGACGAGGGCTTAGTGAGAGAGGATGGGACAGAGAACAGGATGAGAAGGACATAAGGCAAGGCTAGGACAGGCAAGGACAGGCAAGGCAAGGCTAGGCTGCAGGACAGGTTTTTGCTTTATAGTTTCTAGCACATTCATCTTCAGACGAGGAGGAAAGCCATAAGACCGTATGGATTAGGCCCAAGCAAAAACCCCAGCTACTTGAGACACTTAGACTAAGCCTAAAATACCAAGATCTCTCCATAAGGATGCTTTTTATACTGTACTTCCACAATCTGCTGGCAGTACAAAAAAATAAGCTGCAGATCTCCTTAGGCTGAGTCATGGTGCTTTGGGGCAGGGACCATGCATATCATGGGAATATTTCACAGTTTCTGCTCTGTTTTCAGTGTATGACACCAAAACACCCACCTGATGACATCCTTTCAAGAGCAAAGGCAGGTATTTGCAGAATTCCGCTTCTTAGGGGAAGTGAGAAATTGCTGAGCTGACACCAAGTCCTGCAGTGTCCCTGTCACCTGCAGAGCCACCGCATCCTCGCCACGGTAGCGGGCATTGTGACAAAGGTTCTATGTCAGCTGGGTGTGGCAGCCAGGCGCCCCCTAGGGGATGGGGAGCCTGTCAGCCCCGGGCCTGTCACTGCCTGCTGGCCCTGCTGCCACCAGCCAGGCCTCTGAAAACTTGTCAAACCATGCCCAGACTTGGGGCCAGTTTGGCCCAAAGTCTGCAAGAGACAAGTCGGGAAGAAAGATATGGGACAGAGGGAGAAAGCGAAGGGAGCAGGAGAAAGGGAAGGAAGAATAAAAAGTAGTGTTGGGCTGCAGGAGTGAGATGGAGGAATTGCAAGAAAAGAGGCAGGAAGCAGGAGAGTGAGAGAAAAGGAAAGAAGAGACATGCAGCCAGACGAGGGCTTAGTGAGAGAGGATGGGACAGAGAACAGGATGAGAAGGACATAAGGCAAGGCTAGGACAGGCAAGGACAGGCAAGGCAAGGCTAGGCTGCAGGACATGTTTTTGCTTTATAGTTTCTAGCACATTCGTCTTCAGACGAGGAGGAAAGCCATAACACCGTATGGATTAGGCCCAAGCAAAAACCCCAGCTACTTGAGACACTTAGACTAAGCCTAAAATACCAAGATCTCTCCATAAGGATGCTTTTTATACTGTACTTCCACAATCTGCTGGCAGTACAAAAAAATAAACTGCAGATCTCCTTAGGCTGAGTCATGGTGCTTTGGGGCAGGGACCATGCTTATCATGGGAATATTTCACAGTTTCTGCTCTGTTTTCAGTGTATGACACCAAAACACCCACCTGATGACATCCTTTCAAGAGCAAAGGCAGCAATTTGCAGAATTCCGCTTCTTAGGGGAAGTGAGAAATTGCTGAGCTGACACCAAGTCCTGCAGTGTCCCTGTCACCTGCAGAGCCACCGCATCCTCGCCACGGTAGCGGGCATTGTGACAAAGGTTCTATGTCAGCTGGGTGTGGCAGCCAGGCGCCCCCTAGGGGATGGGGAGCCTGTCAGCCCCGGGCCTGTCACTGCCTGCTGGCCCTGCTGCCACCAGCCAGGCCTCTGAAAACTTGTCAAACCATGCCCAGACTTGGGGCCAGTTTGGCCCAAAGTCTGCAAGAGACAAGTCGGGAAGAAAGATATGGGACAGAGGGAGAAAGCGAAGGGAGCAGGAGAAAGGGAAGGAAGAATAAAAAGTAGTGTTGGGCTGCAGGAGTGAGATGGAGGAATTGCAAGAAAAGAGGCAGGAAGCAGGAGAGTGAGAGAAAAGGAAAGAAGAGACATGCAGCCAGACGAGGGCTTAGTGAGAGAGGATGGGACAGAGAACAGGATGAGAAGGACATAAGGCAAGGCTAGGACAGGCAAGGACAGGCAAGGCAAGGCTAGGCTGCAGGACATGTTTTTGCTTTTTAGTTTCTAGCACATTCGTCTTCAGACGAGGAGGAAAGCCATAAGACCGTATGGATTAGGCCCAAGCAAAAACCCCAGCTACTTGAGACACTTAGACTAAGCCTAAAATACCAAGATCTCTCCATAAGGATGCTTTTTATACTATACTTCCACAATCTGCTGGCAGTACAAAAAAATAAGTTGCAGATCTCCTTAGGCTGAGTCATGGTGCTTTGGGGCAGGGACCATGCATATCACGGGAATATTTCACAGTTTCTGCTCTGTTTTCAGTGTATGACACCAAAACACCCACCTGATGACATCCTTTCAAGAGCAAAGGCAGCAATTTGCAGAATTCCGCTTCTTAGGGGAAGTGAGAAATTGCTGAGCTGACACCAAGTCCTGCAGTGTCCCTGTCACCTGCAGAGCCACCGCATCCTCGCCACGGTAGCGGGCATTGTGACAAAGGTTCTATGTCAGCTGGGTGTGGCAGCCAGGCGCCCCCTAGGGGATGGGGAGCCTGTCAGCCTCGGGCCTGTCGCTGCCTGCTGGCCCTGCTGCCACCAGCCAGGCCTCTGAAAACTTGTCAAACCATGCCCAGACTTGGGGCCAGTTTGGCCCAAAGTCTGCAAGAGACAAGTCGGGAAGAAAGATATGGGACAGAGGGAGAAAGCGAAGGGAGCAGGAGAAAGGGAAGGAAGAATAAAAAGTAGTGTTGGGCTGCAGGAGTGAGATGGAGGAATTGCAAGAAAAGAGGCAGGAAGCAGGAGAGTGAGAGAAAAGGAAAGAAGAGACATGCAGCCAGACGAGGGCTTAGTGAGAGAGGATGGGACAGAGAACAGGATGAGAAGGACATAAGGCAAGGCTAGGACAGGCAAGGACAGGCAAGGCAAGGCTAGGCTGCAGGACATGTTTTTGCTTTATAGTTTCTAGCACATTCGTCTTCAGACGAGGAGGAAAGCCATAAGACCGTATGGATTAGGCCCAAGCAAAAACCCCAGCTACTTGAGACACTTAGACTAAGCCTAAAATACCAAGATCTCTCCATAAGGATGCTTTTTATACTGTACTTCCACAATCTGCTGGCAGTACAAAAAAATAAGCTGCAGATCTCCTTAGGCTGAGTCATGGTGCTTTGGGGCAGGGACCATGCTTATCATGGGAATATTTCACAGTTTCTGCTCTGTTTTCAGTGTATGACACCAAAACACCCACCTGATGACATCCTTTCAAGAGCAAAGGCAGGTATTTGCAGAATTCCGCTTCTTAGGGGAAGTGAGAAATTGCTGAGCTGACACCAAGTCCTGCAGTGTCCCTGTCACCTGCAGAGCCACCGCATCCTCGCCACGGTAGCGGGCATTGTGACAAAGGTTCTATGTCAGCTGGGTGTGGCAGCCAGGCGCCCCCTAGGGGATGGGGAGCCTGTCAGCCCCGGGCCTGTCACTGCCTGCTGGCCCTGCTGCCACCAGCCAGGCCTCTGAAAACTTGTCAAACCATGCCCAGACTTGGGGCCAGTTTGGCCCAAAGTCTGCAAGAGACAAGTCGGGAAGAAAGATATGGGACAGAGGGAGAAAGCGAAGGGAGCAGGAGAAAGGGAAGGAAGAATAAAAAGTAGTGTTGGGCTGCAGGAGTGAGATGGAGGAATTGCAAGAAAAGAGGCAGGAAGCAGGAGAGTGAGAGAAAAGGAAAGAAGAGACATGCAGCCAGACGAGGGCTTAGTGAGAGAGGATGGGACAGAGAACAGGATGAGAAGGACATAAGGCAAGGCTAGGACAGGCAAGGACAGGCAAGGCAAGGCTAGGCTGCAGGACATGTTTTTGCTTTATAGTTTCTAGCACATTCGTCTTCAGACGAGGAGGAAAGCCATAACACCGTATGGATTAGGCCCAAGCAAAAACCCCAGTTACTTGAGACACTTAGACTAAGCCTAAAATACCAAGATCTCTCCATAAGGATGGTTTTTATACTGTACTTCCACAATCTGCTGGCAGTACAAAAAAATAAGCTGCAGATCTCCTTAGGCTGAGTCATGGTGCTTTGGGGCAGGGACCATGCCTATCATGGGAATATTTCACAGTTTCTGCTCTGTTTTCAGTGTATGACACCAAAACACCCACCTGATGACATCCTTTCAAGAGCAAAGGCAGGTATTTGCAGAATTCCGCTTCTTAGGGGAAGTGAGAAATTGCTGAGCTGACACCAAGTCCTGCAGTGTCCCTGTCACCTGCAGAGCCACCGCATCCTCGCCACGGTAGCGGGCATTGTGACAAAGGTTCTATGTCAGCTGGGTGTGGCAGCCAGGCGCCCCCTAGGGGATGGGGAGCCTGTCAGCCCCGGGCCTGTCACTGCCTGCTGGCCCTGCTGCCACCAGCCAGGCCTCTGAAAACTTGTCAAACCATGCCCAGACTTGGGGCCAGTTTGGCCCAAAGTCTGCAAGAGACAAGTCGGGAAGAAAGATATGGGACAGAGGGAGAAAGCGAAGGGAGCAGGAGAAAGGGAAGGAAGAATAAAAAGTAGTGTTGGGCTGCAGGAGTGAGATGGAGGAATTGCAAGAAAAGAGGCAGGAAGCAGGAGAGTGAGAGAAAAGGAAAGAAGAGACATGCAGCCAGACGAGGGCTTAGTGAGAGAGGATGGGACAGAGAACAGGATGAGAAGGACATAAGGCAAGGCTAGGACAGGCAAGGACAGGCAAGGCAAGGCTAGGCTGCAGGACATGTTTTTGCTTTATAGTTTCTAGCACATTCGTCTTCAGACGAGGAGGAAAGCCATAAGACCGTATGGATTAGGCCCAAGCAAAAACCCCAGCTACTTGAGACACTTAGACTAAGCCTAAAATACCAAGATCTCTCCATAAGGATGCTTTTTATACTGTACTTCCACAATCTGCTGGCAGTACAAAAA
This sequence comes from Columba livia, assembly GCF_036013475.1. Taxonomy (NCBI): domain Eukaryota; kingdom Metazoa; phylum Chordata; class Aves; order Columbiformes; family Columbidae; genus Columba; species Columba livia. The sequence continues at coordinate 3,281,634 of NW_027043007.1, read as the reverse complement.
AATAAGCTGCAGATCTCCTTAGGCTGAGTCATGGTGCTTTGGGGCAGGGACCATGCATATCATGGGAATATTTCACAGTTTCTGCTCTGTTTTCAGTGTATGACACCAAAACACCCACCTGATGACATCCTTTCAAGAGCAAAGGCAGCAATTTGCAGAATTCCGCTTCTTAGGGGAAGTGAGAAATTGCTGAGCTGACACCAAGTCCTGCAGTGTCCCTGTCACCTGCAGAGCCACCGCATCCTCGCCACGGTAGCGGGCATTGTGACAAAGGTTCTATGTCAGCTGGGTGTGGCAGCCAGGCGCCCCCTAGGGGATGGGGAGCCTGTCAGCCCCGGGCCTGTCACTGCCTGCTGGCCCTGCTGCCACCAGCCAGGCCTCTGAAAACTTGTCAAACCATGCCCAGACTTGGGGCCAGTTTGGCCCAAAGTCTGCAAGAGACAAGTCGGGAAGAAAGATATGGGACAGAGGGAGAAAGCGAAGGGAGCAGGAGAAAGGGAAGGAAGAATAAAAAGTAGTGTTGGGCTGCAGGAGTGAGATGGAGGAATTGCAAGAAAAGAGGCAGGAAGCAGGAGAGTGAGAGAAAAGGAAAGAAGAGACATGCAGCCAGACGAGGGCTTAGTGAGAGAGGATGGGACAGAGAACAGGATGAGAAGGACATAAGGCAAGGCTAGGACAGGCAAGGACAGGCAAGGCAAGGCTAGGCTGCAGGACATGTTTTTGCTTTATAGTTTCTAGCACATTCGTCTTCAGACGAGGAGGAAAGCCATAACACCGTATGGATTAGGCCCAAGCAAAAACCCCAGCTACTTGAGACACTTAGACTAAGCCTAAAATACCAAGATCTCTCCATAAGGATGCTTTTTATACTGTACTTCCACAATCTGCTGGCAGTACAAAAAAATAAGCTGCAGATCTCCTTAGGCTGAGTCATGGTGCTTTGGGGCAGGGACCATGCTTATCATGGGAATATTTCACAGTTTCTGCTCTGTTTTCAGTGTATGACACCAAAACACCCACCTGATGACATCCTTTCAAGAGCAAAGGCAGGTATTTGCAGAATTCCGCTTCTTAGGGGAAGTGAGAAATTGCTGAGCTGACACCAAGTCCTGCAGTGTCCCTGTCACCTGCAGAGCCACCGCATCCTCGCCACGGTAGCGGGCATTGTGACAAAGGTTCTATGTCAGCTGGGTGTGGCAGCCAGGCGCCCCCTAGGGGATGGGGAGCCTGTCAGCCTCGGGCCTGTCACTGCCTGGTGTCCCTGCTGACACCAGCCAGGCCTCTGAAAACTTGTCAAACCATGCCCAGACTTGGGGCCAGTTTGGCCCAAAGTCTGCAAGAGACAAGTCGGGAAGAAAGATATGGGACAGAGGGAGAAAGCGAAGGGAGCAGGAGAAAGGGAAGGAAGAATAAAAAGTAGTGTTGGGCTGCAGGAGTGAGATGGAGGAATTGCAAGAAAAGAGGCAGGAAGCAGGAGAGTGAGAGAAAAGGAAAGAAGAGACATGCAGCCAGACGAGGGCTTAGTGAGAGAGGATGGGACAGAGAACAGGATGAGAAGGACATAAGGCAAGGCTAGGACAGGCAAGGACAGGCAAGGCAAGGCGAGGCTGCAGGACATGTTTTTGCTTTATAGTTTCTAGCACATTCATCTTCAGACTAGGAGGAAAGCCATAAGACCGTATGGATTAGGCCCAAGCAAAAACCCCAGCTACTTGAGACACTTAGACTAAGCCTAAAATACCAAGATCTCTCCATAAGGATGCTTTTTGTACTGTACTTCCACAATCTGCTGGCAGTACCAAAAAATAAGCTGCAGATCTCCTTAGGCTGAGTCATGGTGCTTTGGGGCAGGGACCATGCCTATCATGGGAATATTTCACAGTTTCTGCTCTGTTTTCAGTGTATGACACCAAAACACCCACCTGATGACATCATTTCAAGAGCAAAGGCAGCAATTTGCAGAATTCCGCTTCTTAGGGGAAGTGAGAAATTGCTGAGCTGACACCAAGTCCTGCAGTGTCCCTGTCACCTGCAGAGCCACCGCATCCTCGCCACGGTAGCGGGCATTGTGACAAAGGTTCTATGTCAGCTGGGTGTGGCAGCCAGGCGCCCCCTAGGGGATGGGGAGCCTGTCAGCCCCGGGCCTGTCACTGCCTGCTGGCCCTGCTGCCACCAGCCAGGCCTCTGAAAACTTGTCAAACCATGCCCAGACTTGGGGCCAGTTTGGCCCAAAGTCTGCAAGAGACAAGTCGGGAAGAAAGATATGGGACAGAGGGAGAAAGCGAAGGGAGCAGGAGAAAGGGAAGGAAGAATAAAAAGTAGTGTTGGGCTGCAGGAGTGAGATGGAGGAATTGCAAGAAAAGAGGCAGGAAGCAGGAGAGTGAGAGAAAAGGAAAGAAGAGACATGCAGCCAGACGAGGGCCTAGTGAGAGAGGATGGGACAGAGAACAGGATGAGAAGGACATAAGGCAAGGCTAGGACAGGCAGGGACAGGCAAGGCAAGGCGAGGCTGCAGGACATGTTTTTGCTTTATAGTTTCTAGCACATTCGTCTTCAGACGAGGAGGAAAGCCATAAGACCGTATGGATTAGGCCCAAGCAAAAACCCCAGCTACTTGAGACACTTAGACTAAGCCTAAAATACCAAGATCTCTCCATAAGGATGCTTTTTATACTGTACTTCCACAATCTGCTGGCAGTACAAAAAAATAAGCTGCAGATCTCCTTAGGCTGAGTCATGGTGCTTTGGGGCAGGGACCATGCATATCATGGGAATATTTCACAGTTTCTGCTCTGTTTTCAGTGTATGACACCAAAACACCCACCTGATGACATCCTTTCAAGAGCAAAGGCAGCAATTTGCAGAATTCCGCTTCTTAGGGGAAGTGAGAAATTGCTGAGCTGACACCAAGTCCTGCAGTGTCCCTGTCACCTGCAGAGCCACCGCATCCTCGCCACGGTAGCGGGCATTGTGACAAAGGTTCTATGTCAGCTGGGTGTGGCAGCCAGGCGCCCCCTAGGGGATGGGGAGCCTGTCAGCCCCGGGCCTGTCACTGCCTGCTGGCCCTGCTGCCACCAGCCAGGCCTCTGAAAACTTGTCAAACCATGCCCAGACTTGGGGCCAGTTTGGCCCAAAGTCTGCAAGAGACAAGTCGGGAAGAAAGATATGGGACAAAGGGAGAAAGCGAAGGGAGCAGGAGAAAGGGAAGGAAGAATAAAAAGTAGTGTTGGGCTGCAGGAGTGAGATGGAGGAATTGCAAGAAAAGAGGCAGGAAGCAGGAGAGTGAGAGAAAAGGAAAGAAGAGACATGCAGCCAGACGAGGGCTTAGTGAGAGAGGATGGGACAGAGAACAGGATGTGGCAGGACATAAGGCAAGGCTAGGACAGGCAAGGACAGGCAAGGCAAGGCGAGGCTGCAGGACATGTTTTTGCTTTATAGTTTCTAGCACATTCGTCTTCAGACGAGGAGGAAAGCCGTAAGACCGTATGGATTAGGCCCAAGCAAAAACCCCAGCTACTTGAGACACTTAGACTAAGCCTAAAATACCAAGATCTCTCCATAAGGATGCTTTTTATACTGTACTTCCACAATCTGCTGGCAGTACAAAAAAATAAGCTGCAGATCTCCTTAGGCTGAGTCATGGTGCTTTGGGGCAGGGACCATGCCTATCATGGGAATATTTCACAGTTTCTGCTCTGTTTTCAGTGTATGACACCAAAACACCCACCTGATGACATCCTTTCAAGAGCAAAGGCAGCAATTTGCAGAATTCCGCTTCTTAGGGGAAGTGAGAAATTGCTGAGCTGACACCAAGTCCTGCAGTGTCCCTGTCACCTGCAGAGCCACCGCATCCTCGCCACGGTAGCGGGCATTGTGACAAAGGTTCTATGTCAGCTGGGTGTGGCAGCCAGGCGCCCCCTAGGGGATGGGGAGCCTGTCAGCCCCGGGCCTGTCACTGCCTGCTGGCCCTGCTGCCACCAGCCAGGCCTCTGAAAACTTGTCAAACCATGCCCAGACTTGGGGCCAGTTTGGCCCAAAGTCTGCAAGAGACAAGTCGGGAAGAAAGATATGGGACAGAGGGAGAAAGCGAAGGGAGCAGGAGAAAGGGAAGGAAGAATAAAAAGTAGTGTTGGGCTGCAGGAGTGAGATGGAGGAATTGCAAGAAAAGAGGCAGGAAGCAGGAGAGTGAGAGAAAAGGAAAGAAGAGACATGCAGCCAGACGAGGGCTTAGTGAGAGAGGATGGGACAGAGAACAGGATGAGAAGGACATAAGGCAAGGCTAGGACAGGCAGGGACAGGCAAGGCAAGGCGAGGCTGCAGGACATGTTTTTGCTTTATAGTTTCTAGCACATTCGTCTTCAGACGAGGAGGAAAGCCATAAGACCGTATGGATTAGGCCCAAGCAAAAACCCCAGCTACTTGAGACACTTAGACTAAGCCTAAAATACCAAGATCTCTCCATAAGGATGCTTTTTATACTGTACTTCCACAATCTGCTGGCAGTACAAAAAAATAAGCTGCAGATCTCCTTAGGCTGAGTCATGGTGCTTTGGGGCAGGGACCATGCTTATCATGGGAATATTTCACAGTTTCTGCTCTGTTTTCAGTGTATGACACCAAAACACCTACCTGATGACATCCTTTCAAGAGCAAAGGCAGCAATTTGCAAAATTCCGCTTCTTAGGGGAAGTGAGAAATTGCTGAGCTGACACCAAGTCCTGCAGTGTCCCTGTCACCTGCAGAGCCACCGCATCCTCGCCACGGTAGCGGGCATTGTGACAAAGGTTCTATGTCAGCTGGGTGTGGCAGCCAGGCGCCCCCTAGGGGATGGGGAGCCTGTCAGCCCCGGGCCTGTCACTGCCTGCTGGCCCTGCTGCCACCAGCCAGGCCTCTGAAAACTTGTCAAACCATGCCCAGACTTGGGGCCAGTTTGGCCCAAAGTCTGCAAGAGACAAGTCGGGAAGAAAGATATGGGACAGAGGGAGAAAGCGAAGGGAGCAGGAGAAAGGGAAGGAAGAATAAAAAGTAGTGTTGGGCTGCAGGAGTGAGATGGAGGAATTGCAAGAAAAGAGGCAGGAAGCAGGAGAGTGAGAGAAAAGGAAAGAAGAGACATGCAGCCAGACGAGGGCTTAGTGAGAGAGGATGGGACAGAGAACAGGATGAGAAGGACATAAGGCAAGGCTAGGACAGGCAAGGACAGGCAAGGCAAGGCGAGGCTGCAGGACATGTTTTTGCTTTATAGTTTCTAGCACATTCGTCTTCAGACGAGGAGGAAAGCCATAAGACCGTATGGATTAGGCCCAAGCAAAAACCCCAGCTACTTGAGACACTTAGACTAAGCCTAAAATACCAAGATCTCTCCATAAGGATGCTTTTTATACTGTACTTCCACAATCTGCTGGCAGTACCAAAAAATAAGCTGCAGATCTCCTTAGGCTGAGTCATGGTGCTTTGGGGCAGGGACCATGCCTATCATGGGAATATTTCACAGTTTCTGCTCTGTTTTCAGTGTATGACACCAAAACACCCACCTGATGACATCCTTTCAAGAGCAAAGGCAGCAATTTGCAGAATTCCGCTTCTTAGGGGAAGTGAGAAATTGCTGAGCTGACACCAAGTCCTGCAGTGTCCCTGTCACCTGCAGAGCCACCGCATCCTCGCCACGGTAGCGGGCATTGTGACAAAGGTTCTATGTCAGCTGGGTGTGGCAGCCAGGCACCCCCTAGGGGATGGGGAGCCTGTCAGCCCCGGGCCTGTCACTGCCTGCTGGCCCTGCTGCCACCAGCCAGGCCTCTGAAAACTTGTCAAACCATGCCCAGACTTGGGGCCAGTTTGGCCCAAAGTCTGCAAGAGACAAGTCGGGAAGAAAGATATGGGACAGAGGGAGAAAGCTAAGGGAGCAGGAGAAAGGGAAGGAAGAATAAAAAGTAGTGTTGGGCTGCAGGAGTGAGATGGAGGAATTGCAAGAAAAGAGGCAGGAAGCAGGAGAGTGAGAGAAAAGGAAAGAAGAGACATGCAGCCAGACGAGGGCCTAGTGAGAGAGGATGGGACAGAGAACAGGATGAGAAGGACATAAGGCAAGGCTAGGACAGGCAGGGACAGGCAAGGCAAGGCGAGGCTGCAGGACATGTTTTTGCTTTATAGTTTCTAGCACATTCGTCTTCAGACGAGGAGGAAAGCCATAAGACCGTATGGATTAGGCCCAAGCAAAAACCCCAGCTACTTGAGACACTTAGACTAAGCCTAAAATACCAAGATCTCTCCATAAGGATGCTTTTTATACTGTACTTCCACAATCTGCTGGCAGTACCAAAAAATAAGCTGCAGATCTCCTTAGGCTGAGTCATGGTGCTTTGGGGCAGGGACCATGCCTATCATGGGAATATTTCACAGTTTCTGCTCTGTTTTCAGTGTATGACACCAAAACACCCACCTGATGACATCCTTTCAAGAGCAAAGGCAGCAATTTGCAGAATTCCGCTTCTTAGGGGAAGTGAGAAATTGCTGAGCTGACACCAAGTCCTGCAGTGTCCCTGTCACCTGCAGAGCCACCGCATCCTCGCCACGGTAGCGGGCATTGTGACAAAGGTTCTATGTCAGCTGGGTGTGGCAGCCAGGCGCCCCCTAGGGGATGGGGAGCCTGTCAGCCCCGGGCCTGTCACTGCCTGCTGGCCCTGCTGCCACCAGCCAGGCCTCTGAAAACTTGTCAAACCATGCCCAGACTTGGGGCCAGTTTGGCCCAAAGTCTGCAAGAGACAAGTCGGGAAGAAAGATATGGGACAGAGGGAGAAAGCGAAGGGAGCAGGAGAAAGGGAAGGAAGAATAAAAAGTAGTGTTGGGCTGCAGGAGTGAGATGGAGGAATTGCAAGAAAAGAGGCAGGAAGCAGGAGAGTGAGAGAAAAGGAAAGAAGAGACATGCAGCCAGACGAGGGCTTAGTGAGAGAGGATGGGACAGAGAACAGGATGAGAAGGACATAAGGCAAGGCTAGGACAGGTAAGGACAGGCAAGGCAAGGCTAGGCTGCAGGACATGTTTTTGCTTTATAGTTTCTAGCACATTCGTCTTCAGACGAGGAGGAAAGCCATAAGACCGTATGGATTAGGCCCAAGCAAAAACCCCAGCTACTTGAGACACTTAGACTAAGCCTAAAATACCAAGATCTCTCCATAAGGATGCTTTTTATACTGTACTTCCACAATCTGCTGGCAGTACCAAAAAATAAGCTGCAGATCTCCTTAGGCTGAGTCATGGTGCTTTGGGGCAGGGACCATGCCTATCATGGGAATATTTCACAGTTTCTGCTCTGTTTTCAGTGTATGACACCAAAACACCCACCTGATGACATCCTTTCAAGAGCAAAGGCAGCAATTTGCAGAATTCCGCTTCTTAGGGGAAGTGAGAAATTGCTGAGCTGACACCAAGTCCTGCAGTGTCCCTGTCACCTGCAGAGCCACCGCATCCTCGCCACGGTAGCGGGCATTGTGACAAAGGTTCTATGTCAGCTGGGTGTGGCAGCCAGGCGCCCCCTAGGGGATGGGGAGCCTGTCAGCCCCGGGCCTGTCACTGCCTGCTGGCCCTGCTGCCACCAGCCAGGCCTCTGAAAACTTGTCAAACCATGCCCAGACTTGGGGCCAGTTTGGCCCAAAGTCTGCAAGAGACAAGTCGGGAAGAAAGATATGGGACAGAGGGAGAAAGCGAAGGGAGCAGGAGAAAGGGAAGGAAGAATAAAAAGTAGTGTTGGGCTGCAGGAGTGAGATGGAGGAATTGCAAGAAAAGAGGCAGGAAGCAGGAGAGTGAGAGAAAAGGAAAGAAGAGACATGCAGCCAGACGAGGGCTTAGTGAGAGAGGACGGGACAGAGAACAGGATGAGAAGGACATAAGGCAAGGCTAGGACAGGCAGGGACAGGCAAGGCAAGGCGAGGCTGCAGGACATGTTTTTGCATTATAGTTTCTAGCACATTCGTCTTCAGACTAGGAGGAAAGCCATAAGACCGTATGGATTAGGCCCAAGCAAAAACCCCAGCTACTTGAGACACTTAGACTAAGCCTAAAATACCAAGATCTCTCCTTAAGGATGGTTTTTATACTGTACTTCCACAATCTGCTGGCAGTACCAAAAAATAAGCTGCAGATCTCCTTAGGCTGAGTCATGGTGCTTTGGGGCAGGGACCATGCCTATCATGGGAATATTTCACAGTTTCTGCTCTGTTTTCAGTGTATGACACCAAAACACCCACCTGATGACATCCTTTCAAGAGCAAAGGCAGCAATTTGCAGAATTCCGCTTCTTAGGGGAAGTGAGAAATTGCTGAGCTGACACCAAGTCCTGCAGTGTCCCTGTCACCTGCAGAGCCACCGCATCCTCGCCACGGTAGCGGGCATTGTGACAAAGGTTCTATGTCAGCTGGGTGTGGCAGCCAGGCGCCCCCTAGGGGATGGGGAGCCTGTCAGCCCCGGGCCTGTCACTGCCTGCTGGCCCTGCTGCCACCAGCCAGGCCTCTGAAAACTTGTCAAACCATGCCCAGACTTGGGGCCAGTTTGGCCCAAAGTCTGCAAGAGACAAGTCGGGAAGAAAGATATGGGACAGAGGGAGAAAGCGAAGGGAGCAGGAGAAAGGGAAGGAAGAATAAAAAGTAGTGTTGGGCTGCAGGAGTGAGATGGAGGAATTGCAAGAAAAGAGGCAGGAAGCAGGAGAGTGAGAGAAAAGGAAAGAAGAGACATGCAGCCAGACGAGGGCTTAGTGAGAGAGGATGGGACAGAGAACAGGATGAGAAGGACATAAGGCAAGGCTAGGACAGGCAGGGACAGGCAAGGCAAGGCGAGGCTGCAGGACATGTTTTTGCTTTATAGTTTCTAGCACATTCGTCTTCAGACTAGGAGGAAAGCCATAAGACCGTATGGATTAGGCCCAAGCAAAAACCCCAGCTACTTGAGACACTTAGACTAAGCCTAAAATACCAAGATCTCTCCATAAGGATGCTTTTTATACTGTACTTCCACAATCTGCTGGCAGTACAAAAAAATAAGCTGCAGATCTCCTTAGGCTGAGTCATGGTGCTTTGGGGCAGGGACCATGCCTATCATGGGAATATTTCACAGTTTCTGCTCTGTTTTCAGTGTATGACACCAAAACACCCACCTGATGACATCCTTTCAAGAGCAAAGGCAGCAATTTGCAGAATTCCGCTTCTTAGGGGAAGTGAGAAATTGCTGAGCTGACACCAAGTCCTGCAGTGTCCCTGTCACCTGCAGAGCCACCGCATCCTCGCCACGGTAGCGGGCATTGTGACAAAGGTTCTATGTCAGCTGGGTGTGGCAGCCAGGCGCCCCCTAGGGGATGGGGAGCCTGTCAGCCCCGGGCCTGTCACTGCCTGCTGGCCCTGCTGCCACCAGCCAGGCCTCTGAAAACTTGTCAAACCATGCCCAGACTTGGGGCCAGTTTGGCCCAAAGTCTGCAAGAGACAAGTCGGGAAGAAAGATATGGGACAGAGGGAGAAAGCGAAGGGAGCAGGAGAAAGGGAAGGAAGAATAAAAAGTAGTGTTGGGCTGCAGGAGTGAGATGGAGGAATTGCAAGAAAAGAGGCAGGAAGCAGGAGAGTGAGAGAAAAGGAAAGAAGAGACATGCAGCCAGACGAGGGCCTAGTGAGAGAGGATGGGACAGAGAACAGGATGAGAAGGACATAAGGCAAGGCTAGGACAGGCAGGGACAGGCAAGGCAAGGCGAGGCTGCAGGACATGTTTTTGCTTTATAGTTTCTAGCACATTCGTCTTCAGACTAGGAGGAAAGCCATAAGACCGTATGGATTAGGCCCAAGCAAAAAACCCAGCTACTTGAGACACTTAGACTAAGCCTAAAATACCAAGATCTCTCCATAAGGATGCTTTTTATACTGTACTTCCACAATCTGCTGGCAGTACCAAAAAATAAGCTGCAGATCTCCTTAGGCTGAGTCATGGTGCTTTGGGGCAGGGACCATGCCTATCATGGGAATATTTCACAGTTTCTGCTCTGTTTTCAGTGTATGACACCAAAACACCCACCTGATGACATCCTTTCAAGAGCAAAGGCAGCAATTTGCAGAATTCCGCTTCTTAGGGGAAGTGAGAAATTGCTGAGCTGACACCAAGTCCTGCAGTGTCCCTGTCACCTGCAGAGCCACCGCATCCTCGCCACGGTAGCGGGCATTGTGACAAAGGTTCTATGTCAGCTGGGTGTGGCAGCCAGGCGCCCCCTAGGGGATGGGGAGCCTGTCAGCCCCGGGCCTGTCACTGCCTGCTGGCCCTGCTGCCACCAGCCAGGCCTCTGAAAACTTGTCAAACCATGCCCAGACTTGGGGCCAGTTTGGCCCAAAGTCTGCAAGAGACAAGTCGGGAAGAAAGATATGGGACAGAGGGAGAAAGCGAAGGGAGCAGGAGAAAGGGAAGGAAGAATAAAAAGTAGTGTTGGGCTGCAGGAGTGAGATGGAGGAATTGCAAGAAAAGAGGCAGGAAGCAGGAGAGTGAGAGAAAAGGAAAGAAGAGACATGCAGCCAGACGAGGGCTTAGTGAGAGAGGATGGGACAGAGAACAGGATGAGAAGAACATAAGGCAAGGCTAGGACAGGCAAGGACAGGCAAGGCAAGGCTAGGCTGCAGGACATGTTTTTGCTTTATAGTTTCTAGCACATTCGTCTTCAGACGAGGAGGAAAGCCATAACACCGTATGGATTAGGCCCAAGCAAAAACCCCAGCTACTTGAGACACTTAGACTAAGCCTAAAATACCAAGATCTCTCCATAAGGATGCTTTTTATACTGTACTTCCACAATCTGCTGGCAGTACCAAAAAATAAGCTGCAGATCTCCTTAGGCTGAGTCATGGTGCTTTGGGGCAGGGACCATGCCTATCATGGGAATATTTCACAGTTTCTGCTCTGTTTTCAGTGTATGACACCAAAACACCCACCTGATGACATCCTTTCAAGAGCAAAGGCAGCAATTTGCAGAATTCCGCTTCTTAGGGGAAGTGAGAAATTGCTGAGCTGACACCAAGTCCTGCAGTGTCCCTGTCACCTGCAGAGCCACCGCATCCTCGCCACGGTAGCGGGCATTGTGACAAAGGTTCTATGTCAGCTGGGTGTGGCAGCCAGGCGCCCCCTAGGGGATGGGGAGCCTGTCAGCCCCGGGCCTGTCACTGCCTGCTGGCCCTGCTGCCACCAGCCAGGCCTCTGAAAACTTGTCAAACCATGCCCAGACTTGGGGCCAGTTTGGCCCAAAGTCTGCAAGAGACAAGTCGGGAAGAAAGATATGGGACAGAGGGAGAAAGCGAAGGGAGCAGGAGAAAGGGAAGGAAGAATAAAAAGTAGTGTTGGGCTGCAGGAGTGAGATGGAGGAATTGCAAGAAAAGAGGCAGGAAGCAGGAGAGTGAGAGAAAAGGAAAGAAGAGACATGCAGCCAGACGAGGGCCTAGTGAGAGAGGATGGGACAGAGAACAGGATGAGAAGGACATAAGGCAAGGCTAGGACAGGCAGGGACAGGCAAGGCAAGGCGAGGCTGCAGGACATGTTTTTGCTTTATAGTTTCTAGCACATTCGTCTTCAGACGAGGAGGAAAGCCATAAGACCGTATGGATTAGGCCCAAGCAAAAACCCCAGCTACTTGAGACACTTAGACTAAGCCTAAAATACCAAGATCTCTCCATAAGGATGCTTTTTATACTGTACTTCCACAATCTGCTGGCAGTACCAAAAAATAAGCTGCAGATCTCCTTAGGCTGAGTCATGGTGCTTTGGGGCAGGGACCATGCCTATCATGGGAATATTTCACAGTTTCTGCTCTGTTTTCAGTGTATGACACCAAAACACCCACCTGATGACATCCTTTCAAGAGCAAAGGCAGCAATTTGCAGAATTCCGCTTCTTAGGGGAAGTGAGAAATTGCTGAGCTGACACCAAGTCCTGCAGTGTCCCTGTCACCTGCAGAGCCACCGCATCCTCGCCACGGTAGCGGGCATTGTGACAAAGGTTCTATGTCAGCTGGGTGTGGCAGCCAGGCGCCCCCTAGGGGATGGGGAGCCTGTCAGCCCCGGGCCTGTCACTGCCTGCTGGCCCTGCTGCCACCAGCCAGGCCTCTGAAAACTTGTCAAACCATGCCCAGACTTGGGGCCAGTTTGGCCCAAAGTCTGCAAGAGACAAGTCGGGAAGAAAGATATGGGACAGAGGGAGAAAGCAAAGGGAGCAGGAGAAAGGGAAGGAAGAATAAAAAGTAGTGTTGGGCTGCAGGAGTGAGATGGAGGAATTGCAAGAAAAGAGGCAGGAAGCAGGAGAGTGAGAGAAAAGGAAAGAAGAGACATGCAGCCAGACGAGGGCCTAGTGAGAGAGGATGGGACAGAGAACAGGATGAGAAGGACATAAGGCAAGGCTAGGACAGGCAGGGACAGGCAAGGCAAGGCGAGGCTGCAGGACATGTTTTTGCTTTATAGTTTCTAGCACATTCGTCTTCAGACTAGGAGGAAAGCCATAAGACCGTATGGATTAGGCCCAAGCAAAAACCCCAGCTACTTGAGACACTTAGACTAAGCCTAAAATACCAAGATCTCTCCATAAGGATGCTTTTTATACTGTACTTCCACAATCTGCTGGCAGTACCAAAAAATAAGCTGCAGATCTCCTTAGGCTGAGTCATGGTGCTTTGGGGCAGGGACCATGCATATCATGGGAATATTTCACAGTTTCTGCTCTGTTTTCAGTGTATGACACCAAAACACCCACCTGATGACATCCTTTCAAGAGCAAAGGCAGGTATTTGCAGAATTCCGCTTCTTAGGGGAAGTGAGAAATTGCTGAGCTGACACCAAGTCCTGCAGTGTCCCTGTCACCTGCAGAGCCACCGCATCCTCGCCACGGTAGCGGGCATTGTGACAAAGGTTCTATGTCAGCTGGGTGTGGCAGCCAGGCGCCCCCTAGGGGATGGGGAGCCTGTCAGCCCCGGGCCTGTCACTGCCTGCTGGCCCTGCTGCCACCAGCCAGGCCTCTGAAAACTTGTCAAACCATGCCCAGACTTGGGGCCAGTTTGGCCCAAAGTCTGCAAGAGACAAGTCGGGAAGAAAGATATGGGACAGAGGGAGAAAGCGAAGGGAGCAGGAGAAAGGGAAGGAAGAATAAAAAGTAGTGTTGGGCTGCAGGAGTGAGATGGAGGAATTGCAAGAAAAGAGGCAGGAAGCAGGAGAGTGAGAGAAAAGGAAAGAAGAGACATGCAGCCAGACGAGGGCTTAGTGAGAGAGGATGGGACAGAGAACAGGATGAGAAGGACATAAGGCAAGGCTAGGACAGGCAAGGACAGGCAAGGCAAGGCTAGGCTGCAGGACATGTTTTTGCTTTATAGTTTCTAGCACATTCGTCTTCAGACGAGGAGGAAAGCCATAAGACCGTATGGATTAGGCCCAAGCAAAAACCCCAGCTACTTGAGACACTTAGACTAAGCCTAAAATACCAAGATCTCTCCATAAGGATGCTTTTTATACTGTACTTCCACAATCTGCTGGCAGTACAAAAAAATAAGCTGCAGATCTCCTTAGGCTGAGTCATGGTGCTTTGGGGCAGGGACCATGCTTATCATGGGAATATTTCACAGTTTCTGCTCTGTTTTCAGTGTATGACACCAAAACACCCACCTGATGACATCCTTTCAAGAGCAAAGGCAGCAATTTGCAGAATTCCGCTTCTTAGGGGAAGTGAGAAATTGCTGAGCTGACACCAAGTCCTGCAGTGTCCCTGTCACCTGCAGAGCCACCGCATCCTCGCCACGGTAGCGGGCATTGTGACAAAGGTTCTATGTCAGCTGGGTGTGGCAGCCAGGCGCCCCCTAGGGGATGGGGAGCCTATCAGCCCCGGGCCTGTCACTGCCTGCTGGCCCTGCTGCCACCAGCCAGGCCTCTGAAAACTTGTCAAACCATGCCCAGACTTGGGGCCAGTTTGGCCCAAAGTCTGCAAGAGACAAGTCGGGAAGAAAGATATGGGACAGAGGGAGAAAGCGAAGGGAGCAGGAGAAAGGGAAGGAAGAATAAAAAGTAGTGTTGGGCTGCAGGAGTGAGATGGAGGAATTGCAAGAAAAGAGGCAGGAAGCAGGAGAGTGAGAGAAAAGGAAAGAAGAGACATGCAGCCAGACGAGGGCTTAGTGAGAGAGGATGGGACAGAGAACAGGATGAGAAGGACATAAGGCAAGGCTAGGACAGGCAAGGACAGGCAAGGCAAGGCTAGGCTGCAGGACATGTTTTTGCTTTATAGTTTCTAGCACATTCGTCTTCAGACGAGGAGGAAAGCCATAAGACCGTATGGATTAGGCCCAAGCAAAAACCCCAGCTACTTGAGACACTTAGACTAAGCCTAAAATACCAAGATCTCTCCATAAGGATGCTTTTTATACTGTACTTCCACAATCTGCTGGCAGTACCAAAAAATAAGCTGCAGATCTCCTTAGGCTGAGTCATGGTGCTTTGGGGCAGGGACCATGCCTATCATGGGAATATTTCACAGTTTCTGCTCTGTTTTCAGTGTATGACACCAAAACACCCACCTGATGACATCCTTTCAAGAGCAAAGGCAGCAATTTGCAGAATTCCGCTTCTTAGGGGAAGTGAGAAATTGCTGAGCTGACACCAAGTCCTGCAGTGTCCCTGTCACCTGCAGAGCCACCGCATCCTCGCCACGGTAGCGGGCATTGTGACAAAGGTTCTATGTCAGCTGGGTGTGGCAGCCAGGCGCCCCCTAGGGGATGGGGAGCCTGTCAGCCCCGGGCCTGTCACTGCCTGCTGGCCCTGCTGCCACCAGCCAGGCCTCTGAAAACTTGTCAAACCATGCCCAGACTTGGGGCCAGTTTGGCCCAAAGTCTGCAAGAGACAAGTCGGGAAGAAAGATATGGGACAGAGGGAGAAAGCGAAGGGAGCAGGAGAAAGGGAAGGAAGAATAAAAAGTAGTGTTGGGCTGCAGGAGTGAGATGGAGGAATTGCAAGAAAAGAGGCAGGAAGCAGGAGAGTGAGAGAAAAGGAAAGAAGAGACATGCAGCCAGACGAGGGCTTAGTGAGAGAGGATGGGACAGAGAACAGGATGAGAAGGACATAAGGCAAGGCTAGGACAGGCAAGGACAGGCAAGGCAAGGCTAGGCTGCAGGACATGTTTTTGCTTTATAGTTTCTAGCACATTCGTCTTCAGACGAGGAGGAAAGCCATAACACCGTATGGATTAGGCCCAAGCAAAAACCCCAGCTACTTGAGACACTTAGACTAAGCCTAAAATACCAAGATCTCTCCATAAGGATGCTTTTTATACTGTACTTCCACAATCTGCTGGCAGTACCAAAAAATAAGCTGCAGATCTCCTTAGGCTGAGTCATGGTGCTTTGGGGCAGGGACCATGCCTATCATGGGAATATTTCACAGTTTCTGCTCTGTTTTCAGTGTATGACACCAAAACACCCACCTGATGACATCCTTTCAAGAGCAAAGGCAGCAATTTGCAGAATTCCGCTTCTTAGGGGAAGTGAGAAATTGCTGAGCTGACACCAAGTCCTGCAGTGTCCCTGTCACCTGCAGAGCCACCGCATCCTCGCCACGGTAGCGGGCATTGTGACAAAGGTTCTATGTCAGCTGGGTGTGGCAGCCAGGCGCCCCCTAGGGGATGGGGAGCCTGTCAGCCCCGGGCCTGTCACTGCCTGGTGTCCCTGCTGCCACCAGCCAGGCCTCTGAAAACTTGTCAAACCATGCCCAGACTTGGGGCCAGTTTGGCCCAAAGTCTGCAAGAGACAAGTCGGGAAGAAAGATATGGGACAGAGGGAGAAAGCGAAGGGAGCAGGAGAAAGGAAAGGAAGAATAAAAAGTAGTGTTGGGCTGCAGGAGTGAGATGGAGGAATTGCAAGAAAAGAGGCAGGAAGCAGGAGAGTGAGAGAAAAGGAAAGAAGAGACATGCAGCCAGACGAGGGCTTAGTGAGAGAGGATGGGACAGAGAACAGGATGAGAAGGACATAAGGCAAGGCTAGGACAGGCAAGGACAGGCAAGGCAAGGCTAGGCTGCAGGACATGTTTTTGCTTTATAGTTTCTAGCACATTCGTCTTCAGACTAGGAGGAAAGCCATAAGACCGTATGGATTAGGCCCAAGCAAAAACCCCAGCTACTTGAGACACTTAGACTAAGCCTAAAATACCAAGATCTCTCCATAAGGATGCTTTTTATACTGTACTTCCACAATCTGCTGGCAGTACCAAAAAATAAGCTGCAGATCTCCTTAGGCTGAGTCATGGTGCTTTGGGGCAGGGACCATGCCTATCATGGGAATATTTCACAGTTTCTGCTCTGTTTTCAGTGTATGACACCAAAACACCCACCTGATGACATCCTTTCAAGAGCAAAGGCAGCAATTTGCAGAATTCCGCTTCTTAGGGGAAGTGAGAAATTGCTGAGCTGACACCAAGTCCTGCAGTGTCCCTGTCACCTGCAGAGCCACCGCATCCTCGCCACGGTAGCGGGCATTGTGACAAAGGTTCTATGTCAGCTGGGTGTGGCAGCCAGGCGCCCCCTAGGGGATGGGGAGCCTGTCAGCCTCGGGCCTGTCACTGCCTGGTGTCCCTGCTGCCACCAGCCAGGCCTCTGAAAACTTGTCAAACCATGCCCAGACTTGGGGCCAGTTTGGCCCAAAGTCTGCAAGAGACAAGTCGGGAAGAAAGATATGGGACAGAGGGAGAAAGCGAAGGGAGCAGGAGAAAGGGAAGGAAGAATAAAAAGTAGTGTTGGGCTGCAGGAGTGAGATGGAGGAATTGCAAGAAAAGAGGCAGGAAGCAGGAGAGTGAGAGAAAAGGAAAGAAGAGACATGCAGCCAGACGAGGGCTTAGTGAGAGAGGATGGGACAGAGAACAGGATGAGAAGGACATAAGGCAAGGCTAGGACAGGCAAGGACAGGCAAGGCAAGGCGAGGCTGCAGGACATGTTTTTGCTTTATAGTTTCTAGCACATTCGTCTTCAGACTAGGAGGAAAGCCATAAGACCGTATGGATTAGGCCCAAGCAAAAACCCCAGCTACTTGAGACACTTAGACTAAGCCTAAAATACCAAGATCTCTCCATAAGGATGCTTTTTATACTGTACTTCCACAATCTGCTGGCAGTACCAAAAAATAAGCTGCAGATCTCCTTAGGCTGAGTCATGGTGCTTTGGGGCAGGGACCATGCCTATCATGGGAATATTTCACAGTTTCTGCTCTGTTTTCAGTGTATGACACCAAAACACCCACCTGATGACATCCTTTCAAGAGCAAAGGCAGCAATTTGCAGAATTCCGCTTCTTAGGGGAAGTGAGAAATTGCTGAGCTGACACCAAGTCCTGCAGTGTCCCTGTCACCTGCAGAGCCACCGCATCCTCGCCACGGTAGCGGGCATTGTGACAAAGGTTCTATGTCAGCTGGGTGTGGCAGCCAGGCGCCCCCTAGGGGATGGGGAGCCTGTCAGCCCCGGGCCTGTCACTGCCTGCTGGCCCTGCTGCCACCAGCCAGGCCTCTGAAAACTTGTCAAACCATGCCCAGACTTGGGGCCAGTTTGGCCCAAAGTCTGCAAGAGACAAGTCGGGAAGAAAGATATGGGACAGAGGGAGAAAGCGAAGGGAGCAGGAGAAAGGGAAGGAAGAATAAAAAGTAGTGTTGGGCTGCAGGAGTGAGATGGAGGAATTGCAAGAAAAGAGGCAGGAAGCAGGAGAGTGAGAGAAAAGGAAAGAAGAGACATGCAGCCAGACGAGGGCTTAGTGAGAGAGGATGGGACAGAGAACAGGATGAGAAGGACATAAGGCAAGGCTAGGACAGGCAAGGACAGGCAAGGCAAGGCGAGGCTGCAGGACATGTTTTTGCTTTATAGTTTCTAGCACATTCGTCTTCAGACGAGGAGGAAAGCCATAACACCGTATGGATTAGGCCCAAGCAAAAACCCCAGCTACTTGAGACACTTAGACTAAGCCTAAAATACCAAGATCTCTCCATAAGGATGCTTTTTATACTGTACTTCCACAATCTGCTGGCAGTACCAAAAAATAAGCTGCAGATCTCCTTAGGCTGAGTCATGGTGCTTTGGGGCAGGGACCATGCCTATCATGGGAATATTTCACAGTTTCTGCTCTGTTTTCAGTGTATGACACCAAAACACCCACCTGATGACATCCTTTCAAGAGCAAAGGCAGGTATTTGCAGAATTCCGCTTCTTAGGGGAAGTGAGAAATTGCTGAGCTGACACCAAGTCCTGCAGTGTCCCTGTCACCTGCAGAGCCACCGCATCCTCGCCACGGTAGCGGGCATTGTGACAAAGGTTCTATGTCAGCTGGGTGTGGCAGCCAGGCGCCCCCTAGGGGATGGGGAGCCTGTCAGCCCCGGGCCTGTCACTGCCTGGTGTCCCTGCTGCCACCAGCCAGGCCTCTGAAAACTTGTCAAACCATGCCCAGACTTGGGGCCAGTTTGGCCCAAAGTCTGCAAGAGACAAGTCGGGAAGAAAGATATGGGACAGAGGGAGAAAGCTAAGGGAGCAGGAGAAAGGGAAGGAAGAATAAAAAGTAGTGTTGGGCTGCAGGAGTGAGATGGAGGAATTGCAAGAAAAGAGGCAGGAAGCAGGAGAGTGAGAGAAAAGGAAAGAAGAGACATGCAGCCAGACGAGGGCTTAGTGAGAGAGGATGGGACAGAGAACAGGATGAGAAGGACATAAGGCAAGGCTAGGACAGGCAAGGACAGGCAAGGCAAGGCTAGGCTGCAGGACATGTTTTTGCTTTATAGTTTCTAGCACATTCGTCTTCAGACTAGGAGGAAAGCCATAAGACCGTATGGATTAGGCCCAAGCAAAAACCCCAGCTACTTGAGACACTTAGACTAAGCCTAAAATACCAAGATCTCTCCATAAGGATGCTTTTTATACTGTACTTCCACAATCTGCTGGCAGTACCAAAAAATAAGCTGCAGATCTCCTTAGGCTGAGTCATGGTGCTTTGGGGCAGGGACCATGCCTATCATGGGAATATTTCACAGTTTCTGCTCTGTTTTCAGTGTATGACACCAAAACACCCACCTGATGACATCCTTTCAAGAGCAAAGGCAGCAATTTGCAGAATTCCGCTTCTTAGGGGAAGTGAGAAATTGCTGAGCTGACACCAAGTCCTGCAGTGTCCCTGTCACCTGCAGAGCCACCGCATCCTCGCCACGGTAGCGGGCATTGTGACAAAGGTTCTATGTCAGCTGGGTGTGGCAGCCAGGCGCCCCCTAGGGGATGGGGAGCCTGTCAGCCCCGGGCCTGTCACTGCCTGCTGGCCCTGCTGCCACCAGCCAGGCCTCTGAAAACTTGTCAAACCATGCCCAGACTTGGGGCCAGTTTGGCCCAAAGTCTGCAAGAGACAAGTCGGGAAGAAAGATATGGGACAGAGGGAGAAAGCTAAGGGAGCAGGAGAAAGGGAAGGAAGAATAAAAAGTAGTGTTGGGCTGCAGGAGTGAGATGGAGGAATTGCAAGAAAAGAGGCAGGAAGCAGGAGAGTGAGAGAAAAGGAAAGAAGAGACATGCAGCCAGACGAGGGCTTAGTGAGAGAGGATGGGACAGAGAACAGGATGAGAAGGACATAAGGCAAGGCTAGGACAGGCAAGGACAGGCAAGGCAAGGCGAGGCTGCAGGACATGTTTTTGCTTTATAGTTTCTAGCACATTCGTCTTCAGACTAGGAGGAAAGCCATAAGACCGTATGGATTAGGCCCAAGCAAAAACCCCAGCTACTTGAGACACTTAGACTAAGCCTAAAATACCAAGATCTCTCCATAAGGATGCTTTTTATACTGTACTTCCACAATCTGCTGGCAGTACCAAAAAATAAGCTGCAGATCTCCTTAGGCTGAGTCATGGTGCTTTGGGGCAGGGACCATGCATATCATGGGAATATTTCACAGTTTCTGCTCTGTTTTCAGTGTATGACACCAAAACACCCACCTGATGACATCCTTTCAAGAGCAAAGGCAGCAATTTGCAGAATTCCGCTTCTTAGGGGAAGTGAGAAATTGCTGAGCTGACACCAAGTCCTGCAGTGTCCCTGTCACCTGCAGAGCCACCGCATCCTCGCCACGGTAGCGGGCATTGTGACAAAGGTTCTATGTCAGCTGGGTGTGGCAGCCAGGCGCCCCCTAGGGGATGGGGAGCCTGTCAGCCCCGGGCCTGTCACTGCCTGCTGGCCCTGCTGCCACCAGCCAGGCCTCTGAAAACTTGTCAAACCATGCCCAGACTTGGGGCCAGTTTGGCCCAAAGTCTGCAAGAGACAAGTCGGGAAGAAAGATATGGGACAGAGGGAGAAAGCGAAGGGAGCAGGAGAAAGGGAAGGAAGAATAAAAAGTAGTGTTGGGCTGCAGGAGTGAGATGGAGGAATTGCAAGAAAAGAGGCAGGAAGCAGGAGAGTGAGAGAAAAGGAAAGAAGAGACATGCAGCCAGACGAGGGCTTAGTGAGAGAGGATGGGACAGAGAACAGGATGAGAAGGACATAAGGCAAGGCTAGGACAGGCAAGGACAGGCAAGGCAAGGCTAGGCTGCAGGACATGTTTTTGCTTTATAGTTTCTAGCACATTCGTCTTCAGACGAGGAGGAAAGCCATAACACCGTATGGATTAGGCCCAAGCAAAAACCCCAGCTACTTGAGACACTTAGACTAAGCCTAAAATACCAAGATCTCTCCATAAGGATGGTTTTTATACTGTACTTCCACAATCTGCTGGCAGTACCAAAAAATAAGCTGCAGATCTCCTTAGGCTGAGTCATGGTGCTTTGGGGCAGGGACCATGCCTATCATGGGAATATTTCACAGTTTCTGCTCTGTTTTCAGTGTATGACACCAAAACACCCACCTGATGACATCCTTTCAAGAGCAAAGGCAGCAATTTGCAGAATTCCGCTTCTTAGGGGAAGTGAGAAATTGCTGAGCTGACACCAAGTCCTGCAGTGTCCCTGTCACCTGCAGAGCCACCGCATCCTCGCCACGGTAGCGGGCATTGTGACAAAGGTTCTATGTCAGCTGGGTGTGGCAGCCAGGCGCCCCCTAGGGGATGGGGAGCCTGTCAGCCCCGGGCCTGTCACTGCCTGGTGTCCCTGCTGCCACCAGCCAGGCCTCTGAAAACTTGTCAAACCATGCCCAGACTTGGGGCCAGTTTGGCCCAAAGTCTGCAAGAGACAAGTCAGGAAGAAAGATATGGGACAGAGGGAGAAAGCGAAGGGAGCAGGAGAAAGGGAAGGAAGAATAAAAAGTAGTGTTGGGCTGCAGGAGTGAGATGGAGGAATTGCAAGAAAAGAGGCAGGAAGCAGGAGAGTGAGAGAAAAGGAAAGAAGAGACATGCAGCCAGACGAGGGCTTAGTGAGAGAGGATGGGACAGAGAACAGGATGAGAAGGACATAAGGCAAGGCTAGGACAGGCAAGGACAGGCAAGGCAAGGCTAGGCTGCAGGACATGTTTTTGCTTTATAGTTTCTAGCACATTCGTCTTCAGACGAGGAGGAAAGCCATAAGACCGTATGGATTAGGCCCAAGCAAAAACCCCAGCTACTTGAGACACTTAGACTAAGCCTAAAATACCAAGATCTCTCCATAAGGATGCTTTTTATACTGTACTTCCACAATCTGCTGGCAGTACCAAAAAATAAGCTGCAGATCTCCTTAGGCTGAGTCATGGTGCTTTGGGGCAGGGACCATGCCTATCATGGGAATATTTCACAGTTTCTGCTCTGTTTTCAGTGTATGACACCAAAACACCCACCTGATGACATCCTTTCAAGAGCAAAGGCAGCAATTTGCAGAATTCCGCTTCTTAGGGGAAGTGAGAAATTGCTGAGCTGACACCAAGTCCTGCAGTGTCCCTGTCACCTGCAGAGCCACCGCATCCTCGCCACGGTAGCGGGCATTGTGACAAAGGTTCTATGTCAGCTGGGTGTGGCAGCCAGGCGCCCCCTAGGGGATGGGGAGCCTGTCAGCCCCGGGCCTGTCACTGCCTGGTGTCCCTGCTGCCACCAGCCAGGCCTCTGAAAACTTGTCAAACCATGCCCAGACTTGGGGCCAGTTTGGCCCAAAGTCTGCAAGAGACAAGTCAGGAAGAAAGATATGGGACAGAGGGAGAAAGCGAAGGGAGCAGGAGAAAGGGAAGGAAGAATAAAAAGTAGTGTTGGGCTGCAGGAGTGAGATGGAGGAATTGCAAGAAAAGAGGCAGGAAGCAGGAGAGTGAGAGAAAAGGAAAGAAGAGACATGCAGCCAGACGAGGGCTTAGTGAGAGAGGATGGGACAGAGAACAGGATGAGAAGGACATAAGGCAAGGCTAGGACAGGCAAGGACAGGCAAGGCAAGGCTAGGCTGCAGGACATGTTTTTGCTTTATAGTTTCTAGCACATTCGTCTTCAGACGAGGAGGAAAGCCATAAGACCGTATGGATTAGGCCCAAGCAAAAACCCCAGCTACTTGAGACACTTAGACTAAGCCTAAAATACCAAGATCTCTCCATAAGGATGCTTTTTATACTGTACTTCCACAATCTGCTGGCAGTACCAAAAAATAAGCTGCAGATCTCCTTAGGCTGAGTCATGGTGCTTTGGGGCAGGGACCATGCCTATCATGGGAATATTTCACAGTTTCTGCTCTGTTTTCAGTGTATGACACCAAAACACCCACCTGATGACATCCTTTCAAGAGCAAAGGCAGGTATTTGCAGAATTCCGCTTCTTAGGGGAAGTGAGAAATTGCTGAGCTGACACCAAGTCCTGCAGTGTCCCTGTCACCTGCAGAGCCACCGCATCCTCGCCACGGTAGCGGGCATTGTGACAAAGGTTCTATGTCAGCTGGGTGTGGCAGCCAGGCGCCCCCTAGGGGATGGGGAGCCTGTCAGCCCCGGGCCTGTCACTGCCTGCTGGCCCTGCTGCCACCAGCCAGGCCTCTGAAAACTTGTCAAACCATGCCCAGACTTGGGGCCAGTTTGGCCCAAAGTCTGCAAGAGACAAGTCGGGAAGAAAGATATGGGACAGAGGGAGAAAGCGAAGGGAGCAGGAGAAAGGGAAGGAAGAATAAAAAGTAGTGTTGGGCTGCAGGAGTGAGATGGAGGAATTGCAAGAAAAGAGGCAGGAAGCAGGAGAGTGAGAGAAAAGGAAAGAAGAGACATGCAGCCAGACGAGGGCTTAGTGAGAGAGGATGGGACAGAGAACAGGATGAGAAGGACATAAGGCAAGGCTAGGACAGGCAAGGACAGGCAAGGCAAGGCTAGGCTGCAGGACATGTTTTTGCTTTATAGTTTCTAGCACATTCGTCTTCAGACGAGGAGGAAAGCCATAAGACCGTATGGATTAGGCCCAAGCAAAAACCCCAGCTACTTGAGACACTTAGACTAAGCCTAAAATACCAAGATCTCTCCATAAGGATGCTTTTTATACTGTACTTCCACAATCTGCTGGCAGTACAAAAAAATAAGCTGCAGATCTCCTTAGGCTGAGTCATGGTGCTTTGGGGCAGGGACCATGCTTATCATGGGAATATTTCACAGTTTCTGCTCTGTTTTCAGTGTATGACACCAAAACACCCACCTGATGACATCCTTTCAAGAGCAAAGGCAGCAATTTGCAGAATTCCGCTTCTTAGGGGAAGTGAGAAATTGCTGAGCTGACACCAAGTCCTGCAGTGTCCCTGTCACCTGCAGAGCCACCGCATCCTCGCCACGGTAGCGGGCATTGTGACAAAGGTTCTATGTCAGCTGGGTGTGGCAGCCAGGCGCCCCCTAGGGGATGGGGAGCCTATCAGCCCCGGGCCTGTCACTGCCTGCTGGCCCTGCTGCCACCAGCCAGGCCTCTGAAAACTTGTCAAACCATGCCCAGACTTGGGGCCAGTTTGGCCCAAAGTCTGCAAGAGACAAGTCGGGAAGAAAGATATGGGACAGAGGGAGAAAGCGAAGGGAGCAGGAGAAAGGGAAGGAAGAATAAAAAGTAGTGTTGGGCTGCAGGAGTGAGATGGAGGAATTGCAAGAAAAGAGGCAGGAAGCAGGAGAGTGAGAGAAAAGGAAAGAAGAGACATGCAGCCAGACGAGGGCTTAGTGAGAGAGGATGGGACAGAGAACAGGATGAGAAGGACATAAGGCAAGGCTAGGACAGGCAAGGACAGGCAAGGCAAGGCTAGGCTGCAGGACATGTTTTTGCTTTATAGTTTCTAGCACATTCGTCTTCAGACGAGGAGGAAAGCCATAAGACCGTATGGATTAGGCCCAAGCAAAAACCCCAGCTACTTGAGACACTTAGACTAAGCCTAAAATACCAAGATCTCTCCATAAGGATGCTTTTTATACTGTACTTCCACAATCTGCTGGCAGTACCAAAAAATAAGCTGCAGATCTCCTTAGGCTGAGTCATGGTGCTTTGGGGCAGGGACCATGCCTATCATGGGAATATTTCACAGTTTCTGCTCTGTTTTCAGTGTATGACACCAAAACACCCACCTGATGACATCCTTTCAAGAGCAAAGGCAGGTATTTGCAGAATTCCGCTTCTTAGGGGAAATGAGAAATTGCTGAGCTGACACCAAGTCCTGCAGTGTCCCTGTCACCTGCAGAGCCACCGCATCCTCGCCACGGTAGCGGGCATTGTGACAAAGGTTCTATGTCAGCTGGGTGTGGCAGCCAGGCGCCCCCTAGGGGATGGGGAGCCTGTCAGCCCCGGGCCTGTCACTGCCTGCTGGCCCTGCTGCCACCAGCCAGGCCTCTGAAAACTTGTCAAACCATGCCCAGACTTGGGGCCAGTTTGGCCCAAAGTCTGCAAGAGACAAGTCGGGAAGAAAGATATGGGACAGAGGGAGAAAGCGAAGGGAGCAGGAGAAAGGGAAGGAAGAATAAAAAGTAGTGTTGGGCTGCAGGAGTGAGATGGAGGAATTGCAAGAAAAGAGGCAGGAAGCAGGAGAGTGAGAGAAAAGGAAAGAAGAGACATGCAGCCAGACGAGGGCTTAGTGAGAGAGGATGGGACAGAGAACAGGATGAGAAGGACATAAGGCAAGGCTAGGACAGGCAAGGACAGGCAAGGCAAGGCTAGGCTGCAGGACATGTTTTTGCTTTATAGTTTCTAGCACATTCGTCTTCAGACGAGGAGGAAAGCCATAACACCGTATGGATTAGGCCCAAGCAAAAACCCCAGCTACTTGAGACACTTAGACTAAGCCTAAAATACCAAGATCTCTCCATAAGGATGCTTTTTATGCTGTACTTCCACAATCTGCTGGCAGTACCAAAAAATAAGCTGCAGATCTCCTTAGGCTGAGTCATGGTGCTTTGGGGCAGGGACCATGCCTATCATGGGAATATTTCACAGTTTCTGCTCTGTTTTCAGTGTATGACACCAAAACACCCACCTGATGACATCCTTTCAAGAGCAAAGGCAGCAATTTGCAGAATTCCGCTTCTTAGGGGAAGTGAGAAATTGCTGAGCTGACACCAAGTCCTGCAGTGTCCCTGTCACCTGCAGAGCCACCGCATCCTCGCCACGGTAGCGGGCATTGTGACAAAGGTTCTATGTCAGCTGGGTGTGGCAGCCAGGCGCCCCCTAGGGGATGGGGAGCCTGTCAGCCCCGGGCCTGTCACTGCCTGGTGTCCCTGCTGCCACCAGCCAGGCCTCTGAAAACTTGTCAAACCATGCCCAGACTTGGGGCCAGTTTGGCCCAAAGTCTGCAAGAGACAAGTCGGGAAGAAAGATATGGGACAGAGGGAGAAAGCGAAGGGAGCAGGAGAAAGGAAAGGAAGAATAAAAAGTAGTGTTGGGCTGCAGGAGTGAGATGGAGGAATTGCAAGAAAAGAGGCAGGAAGCAGGAGAGTGAGAGAAAAGGAAAGAAGAGACATGCAGCCAGACGAGGGCTTAGTGAGAGAGGATGGGACAGAGAACAGGATGAGAAGGACATAAGGCAAGGCTAGGACAGGCAAGGACAGGCAAGGCAAGGCTAGGCTGCAGGACATGTTTTTGCTTTATAGTTTCTAGCACATTCGTCTTCAGACTAGGAGGAAAGCCATAAGACCGTATGGATTAGGCCCAAGCAAAAACCCCAGCTACTTGAGACACTTAGACTAAGCCTAAAATACCAAGATCTCTCCATAAGGATGCTTTTTATACTGTACTTCCACAATCTGCTGGCAGTACCAAAAAATAAGCTGCAGATCTCCTTAGGCTGAGTCATGGTGCTTTGGGGCAGGGACCATGCCTATCATGGGAATATTTCACAGTTTCTGCTCTGTTTTCAGTGTATGACACCAAAACACCCACCTGATGACATCCTTTCAAGAGCAAAGGCAGCAATTTGCAGAATTCCGCTTCTTAGGGGAAGTGAGAAATTGCTGAGCTGACACCAAGTCCTGCAGTGTCCCTGTCACCTGCAGAGCCACCGCATCCTCGCCACGGTAGCGGGCATTGTGACAAAGGTTCTATGTCAGCTGGGTGTGGCAGCCAGGCGCCCCCTAGGGGATGGGGAGCCTGTCAGCCTCGGGCCTGTCACTGCCTGCTGGCCCTGCTGCCACCAGCCAGGCCTCTGAAAACTTGTCAAACCATGCCCAGACTTGGGGCCAGTTTGGCCCAAAGTCTGCAAGAGACAAGTCGGGAAGAAAGATATGGGACAGAGGGAGAAAGCGAAGGGAGCAGGAGAAAGGGAAGGAAGAATAAAAAGTAGTGTTGGGCTGCAGGAGTGAGATGGAGGAATTGCAAGAAAAGAGGCAGGAAGCAGGAGAGTGAGAGAAAAGGAAAGAAGAGACATGCAGCCAGACGAGGGCTTAGTGAGAGAGGATGGGACAGAGAACAGGATGAGAAGGACATAAGGCAAGGCTAGGACAGGCAAGGACAGGCAAGGCAAGGCGAGGCTGCAGGACATGTTTTTGCTTTATAGTTTCTAGCACATTCGTCTTCAGACTAGGAGGAAAGCCATAAGACCGTATGGATTAGGCCCAAGCAAAAACCCCAGCTACTTGAGACACTTAGACTAAGCCTAAAATACCAAGATCTCTCCGTAAGGATGCTTTTTATACTGTACTTCCACAATCTGCTGGCAGTACCAAAAAATAAGCTGCAGATCTCCTTAGGCTGAGTCATGGTGCTTTGGGGCAGGGACCATGCCTATCATGGGAATATTTCACAGTTTCTGCTCTGTTTTCAGTGTATGACACCAAAACACCCACCTGATGACATCCTTTCAAGAGCAAAGGCAGCAATTTGCAGAATTCCGCTTCTTAGGGGAAGTGAGAAATTGCTGAGCTGACACCAAGTCCTGCAGTGTCCCTGTCACCTGCAGAGCCACCGCATCCTCGCCACGGTAGCGGGCATTGTGACAAAGGTTCTATGTCAGCTGGGTGTGGCAGCCAGGCGCCCCCTAGGGGATGGGGAGCCTGTCAGCCCCGGGCCTGTCACTGCCTGCTGGCCCTGCTGCCACCAGCCAGGCCTCTGAAAACTTGTCAAACCATGCCCAGACTTGGGGCCAGTTTGGCCCAAAGTCTGCAAGAGACAAGGCGGGAAGAAAGATATGGGACAGAGGGAGAAAGCGAAGGGAGCAGGAGAAAGGGAAGGAAGAATAAAAAGTAGTGTTGGGCTGCAGGAGTGAGATGGAGGAATTGCAAGAAAAGAGGCAGGAAGCAGGAGAGTGAGAGAAAAGGAAAGAAGAGACATGCAGCCAGACGAGGGCCTAGTGAGAGAGGATGGGACAGAGAACAGGATGAGAAGGACATAAGGCAAGGCTAGGACAGGCAAGGACAGGCAAGGCAAGGCGAGGCTGCAGGACATGTTTTTGCTTTATAGTTTCTAGCACATTCGTCTTCAGACTAGGAGGAAAGCCATAAGACCGTATGGATTAGGCCCAAGCAAAAACCCCAGCTACTTGAGACACTTAGACTAAGCCTAAAATACCAAGATCTCTCCGTAAGGATGCTTTTTATACTGTACTTCCACAATCTGCTGGCAGTACCAAAAAATAAGCTGCAGATCTCCTTAGGCTGAGTCATGGTGCTTTGGGGCAGGGACCATGCCTATCATGGGAATATTTCACAGTTTCTGCTCTGTTTTCAGTGTATGACACCAAAACACCCACCTGATGACATCCTTTCAAGAGCAAAGGCAGCAATTTGCAGAATTCCGCTTCTTAGGGGAAGTGAGAAATTGCTGAGCTGACACCAAGTCCTGCAGTGTCCCTGTCACCTGCAGAGCCACCGCATCCTCGCCACGGTAGCGGGCATTGTGACAAAGGTTCTATGTCAGCTGGGTGTGGCAGCCAGGCGCCCCCTAGGGGATGGGGAGCCTGTCAGCCCCGGGCCTGTCACTGCCTGCTGGCCCTGCTGCCACCAGCCAGGCCTCTGAAAACTTGTCAAACCATGCCCAGACTTGGGGCCAGTTTGGCCCAAAGTCTGCAAGAGACAAGTCGGGAAGAAAGATATGGGACAGAGGGAGAAAGCGAAGGGAGCAGGAGAAAGGGAAGGAAGAATAAAAAGTAGTGTTGGGCTGCAGGAGTGAGATGGAGGAATTGCAAGAAAAGAGGCAGGAAGCAGGAGAGTGAGAGAAAAGGAAAGAAGAGACATGCAGCCAGACGAGGGCCTAGTGAGAGAGGATGGGACAGAGAACAGGATGAGAAGGACATAAGGCAAGGCTAGGACAGGCAAGGACAGGCAAGGCAAGGCGAGGCTGCAGGACATGTTTTTGCTTTATAGTTTCTAGCACATTCGTCTTCAGACTAGGAGGAAAGCCATAAGACCGTATGGATTAGGCCCAAGCAAAAACCCCAGCTACTTGAGACACTTAGACTAAGCCTAAAATACCAAGATCTCTCCGTAAGGATGCTTTTTATACTGTACTTCCACAATCTGCTGGCAGTACCAAAAAATAAGCTGCAGATCTCCTTAGGCTGAGTCATGGTGCTTTGGGGCAGGGACCATGCCTATCATGGGAATATTTCACAGTTTCTGCTCTGTTTTCAGTGTATGACACCAAAACACCCACCTGATGACATCCTTTCAAGAGCAAAGGCAGCAATTTGCAGAATTCCGCTTCTTAGGGGAAGTGAGAAATTGCTGAGCTGACACCAAGTCCTGCAGTGTCCCTGTCACCTGCAGAGCCACCGCATCCTCGCCACGGTAGCGGGCATTGTGACAAAGGTTCTATGTCAGCTGGGTGTGGCAGCCAGGCGCCCCCTAGGGGATGGGGAGCCTGTCAGCCCCGGGCCTGTCACTGCCTGCTGGCCCTGCTGCCACCAGCCAGGCCTCTGAAAACTTGTCAAACCATGCCCAGACTTGGGGCCAGTTTGGCCCAAAGTCTGCAAGAGACAAGGCGGGAAGAAAGATATGGGACAGAGGGAGAAAGCGAAGGGAGCAGGAGAAAGGGAAGGAAGAATAAAAAGTAGTGTTGGGCTGCAGGAGTGAGATGGAGGAATTGCAAGAAAAGAGGCAGGAAGCAGGAGAGTGAGAGAAAAGGAAAGAAGAGACATGCAGCCAGACGAGGGCCTAGTGAGAGAGGATGGGACAGAGAACAGGATGAGAAGGACATAAGGCAAGGCTAGGACAGGCAAGGACAGGCAAGGCAAGGCGAGGCTGCAGGACATGTTTTTGCTTTATAGTTTCTAGCACATTCGTCTTCAGACGAGGAGGAAAGCCATAACACCGTATGGATTAGGCCCAAGCAAAAACCCCAGCTACTTGAGACACTTAGACTAAGCCTAAAATACCAAGATCTCTCCATAAGGATGCTTTTTATACTGTACTTCCACAATCTGCTGGCAGTACAAAAAAATAAGCTGCAGATCTCCTTAGGCTGAGTCATGGTGCTTTGGGGCAGGGACCATGCCTATCATGGGAATATTTCACAGTTTCTGCTCTGTTTTCAGTGTATGACACCAAAACACCCACCTGATGACATCCTTTCAAGAGCAAAGGCAGCAATTTGCAGAATTCCGCTTCTTAGGGGAAGTGAGAAATTGCTGAGCTGACACCAAGTCCTGCAGTGTCCCTGTCACCTGCAGAGCCACCGCATCCTCGCCACGGTAGCGGGCATTGTGACAAAGGTTCTATGTCAGCTGGGTGTGGCAGCCAGGCGCCCCCTAGGGGATGGGGAGCCTGTCAGCCCCGGGCCTGTCACTGCCTGGTGTCCCTGCTGCCACCAGCCAGGCCTCTGAAAACTTGTCAAACCATGCCCAGACTTGGGGCCAGTTTGGCCCAAAGTCTGCAAGAGACAAGTCGGGAAGAAAGATATGGGACAGAGGGAGAAAGCGAAGGGAGCAGGAGAAAGGGAAGGAAGAATAAAAAGTAGTGTTGGGCTGCAGGAGTGAGATGGAGGAATTGCAAGAAAAGAGGCAGGAAGCAGGAGAGTGAGAGAAAAGGAAAGAAGAGACATGCAGCCAGACGAGGGCTTAGTGAGAGAGGATGGGACAGAGAACAGGATGAGAAGGACATAAGGCAAGGCTAGGACAGGCAAGGACAGGCAAGGCAAGGCTAGGCTGCAGGACATGTTTTTGCTTTATAGTTTCTAGCACATTCGTCTTCAGACTAGGAGGAAAGCCATAAGACCGTATGGATTAGGCCCAAGCAAAAACCCCAGCTACTTGAGACACTTAGACTAAGCCTAAAATACCAAGATCTCTCCATAAGGATGCTTTTTATACTGTACTTCCACAATCTGCTGGCAGTACCAAAAAATAAGCTGCAGATCTCCTTAGGCTGAGTCATGGTGCTTTGGGGCAGGGACCATGCCTATCATGGGAATATTTCACAGTTTCTGCTCTGTTTTCAGTGTATGACACCAAAACACCCACCTGATGACATCCTTTCAAGAGCAAAGGCAACAATTTGCAGAACTCCGCTTCTTAGGGGAAGTGAGAAATTGCTGAGCTGACACCAAGTCCTGCAGTGTCCCTGTCACCTGCAGAGCCACCGCATCCTCGCCACGGTAGCGGGCATTGTGACAAAGGTTCTATGTCAGCTGGGTGTGGCAGCCAGGCGCCCCGTAGGGGATGGGGAGCCTGTCAGCCCCGGGCCTGTCACTGCCTGCTGGCCCTGCTGCCACCAGCCAGGCCTCTGAAAACTTGTCAAACCATGCCCAGACTTGGGGCCAGTTTGGCCCAAAGTCTGCAAGAGACAAGTCGGGAAGAAAGATATGGGACAGAGGGAGAAAGCGAAGGGAGCAAGAGAAAGGGAAGGAAGAATAAAAAGTAGTGTTGGGCTGCAGGAGTGAGATGGAGGAATTGCAAGAAAAGAGGCAGGAAGCAGGAGAGTGAGAGAAAAGGAAAGAAGAGACATGCAGCCAGACGAGGGCTTAGTGAGAGAGGATGGGACAGAGAACAGGATGAGAAGGACATAAGGCAAGGCTAGGACAGGAAAGGACAGGCAAGGCAAGGCTAGGCTGCAGGACATGTTTTTGCTTTATAGTTTCTAGCACATTCGTCTTCAGACGAGGAGGAAAGCCATAAGACCGTATGGATTAGGCCCAAGCAAAAACCCCAGCTACTTGAGACGCTTAGACTAAGCCTAAAATACCAAGATCTCTCCATAAGGATGGTTTTTATACTGTACTTCCACAATCTGCTGGCAGTACAAAAAAATAAGCTGCAGATCTCCTTAGGCTGAGTCATGGTGCTTTGGGACAGGGACCATGCATATCATGGGAATATTTCACAGTTTCTGCTCTGTTTTCAGTGTATGACACCAAAACACCCACCTGATGACATCCTTTCAAGAGCAAAGGCAACAATTTGCAGAACTCCGCTTCTTAGGGGAAGTGAGAAATTGCTGAGCTGACACCAAGTCCTGCAGTGTCCCTGTCACCTGCAGAGCCACCGCATCCTCGCCACGGTAGCGGGCATTGTGCCAAAGGTTCTATGTCAGCTGGGTGTGGCAGCCAGGCGCCCCCTAGGGGATGGGGAGCCTGTCAGCCCCGGGCCTGTCACTGCCTGCTGGCCCTGCTGCCACCAGCCAGGCCTCTGAAAACTTGTCAAACCATGCCCAGACTTGGGGCCAGTTTGGCCCAAAGTCTGCAAGAGACAAGTCGGGAAGAAAGATATGGGACAGAGGGAGAAAGCGAAGGGAGCAGGAGAAAGGGAAGGAAGAATAAAAAGTAGTGTTGGGCTGCAGGAGTGAGATGGAGGAATTGCAAGAAAAGAGGCAGGAAGCAGGAGAGTGAGAGAAAAGGAAAGAAGAGACATGCAGCCAGACGAGGGCTTAGTGAGAGAGGATGGGACAGAGAACAGGATGAGAAGGACATAAGGCAAGGCTAGGACAGGCAAGGACAGGCAAGGCAAGGCTAGGCTGCAGGACATGTTTTTGCTTTATAGTTTCTAGCACATTCGTCTTCAGACGAGGAGGAAAGCCATAAGACCGTATGGATTAGGCCCAAGCAAAAACCCCAGCTACTTGAGACGCTTAGACTAAGCCTAAAATACCAAGATCTCTCCATAAGGATGGTTTTTATACTGTACTTCCACAATCTGCTGGCAGTACAAAAAAATAAGCTGCAGATCTCCTTAGGCTGAGTCATGGTGCTTTGGGGCAGGGACCATGCATATCATGGGAATATTTCACAGTTTCTGCTCTGTTTTCAGTGTATGACACCAAAACACCCACCTGATGACATCCTTTCAAGAGCAAAGGCAACAATTTGCAGAACTCCGCTTCTTAGGGGAAGTGAGAAATTGCTGAGCTGACACCAAGTCCTGCAGTGTCCCTGTCACCTGCAGAGCCACCGCATCCTCGCCACGGTAGCGGGCATTGTGACAAAGGTTCTATGTCAGCTGGGTGTGGCAGCCAGGCGCCCCCTAGGGGATGGGGAGCCTGTCAGCCCCGGGCCTGTCACTGCCTGCTGGCCCTGCTGCCACCAGCCAGGCCTCTGAAAACTTGTCAAACCATGCCCAGACTTGGGGCCAGTTTGGCCCAAAGTCTGCAAGAGACAAGTCGGGAAGAAAGATACGGGACAGAGGGAGAAAGCGAAGGGAGCAGGAGAAAGGGAAGGAAGAATAAAAAGTAGTGTTGGGCTGCAGGAGTGAGATGGAGGAATTGCAAGAAAAGAGGCAGGAAGCAGGAGAGTGAGAGAAAAGGAAAGAAGAGACATGCAGCCAGACGAGGGCTTAGTGAGAGAGGATGGGACAGAGAACAGGATGAGAAGGACATAAGGCAAGGCTAGGACAGGCAAGGACAGGCAAGGCAAGGCTAGGCTGCAGGACATGTTTTTGCTTTATAGTTTCTAGCACATTCGTCTTCAGACGAGGAGGAAAGCCATAAGACCGTATGGATTAGGCCCAAGCAAAAACCCCAGCTACTTGAGACACTTAGACTAAGCCTAAAATACCAAGATCTCTCCATAAGGATGCTTTTTATACTGTACTTCCACAATCTGCTGGCAGTACCAAAAAATAAGCTGCAGATCTCCTTAGGCTGAGTCATGGTGCTTTGGGGCAGGGACCATGCATATCATGGGAATATTTCACAGTTTCTGCTCTGTTTTCAGTGTATGACACCAAAACACCCACCTGATGACATCCTTTCAAGAGCAAAGGCAGCAATTTGCAGAACTCCGCTTCTTAGGGGAAGTGAGAAATTGCTGAGCTGACACCAAGTCCTGCAGTGTCCCTGTCACCTGCAGAGCCACCGCATCCTCGCCACGGTAGCGGGCATTGTGACAAAGGTTCTATGTCAGCTGGGTGTGGCAGCCAGGCGCCCCCTAGGGGATGGGGAGCCTGTCAGCCCCGGGCCTGTCACTGCCTGCTGGCCCTGCTGCCACCAGCCAGGCCTCTGAAAACTTGTCAAACCATGCCCAGACTTGGGGCCAGTTTGGCCCAAAGTCTGCAAGAGACAAGTCGGGAAGAAAGATATGGGACAGAGGGAGAAAGCGAAGGGAGCAGGAGAAAGGGAAGGAAGAATAAAAAGTAGTGTTGGGCTGCAGGAGTGAGATGGAGGAATGGCAAGAAAAGAGGCAGGAAGCAGGAGAGTGAGAGAAAAGGAAAGAAGAGACATGCAGCCAGACGAGGGCTTAGTGAGAGAGGATGGGACAGAGAACAGGATGAGAAGGACATAAGGCAAGGCTAGGACAGGCAAGGACAGGCAAGGCAAGGCTAGGCTGCAGGACATGTTTTTGCTTTATAGTTTCTAGCACATTCGTCTTCAGACGAGGAGGAAAGCCATAAGACCGTATGGATTAGGCCCAAGCAAAAACCCCAGCTACTTGAGACACTTAGACTAAGCCTAAAATACCAAGATCTCTCCATAAGGATGGTTTTTATACTGTACTTCCACAATCTGCTGGCAGTACAAAAACATAAGCTGCAGATCTCCTTAGGCTGAGTCATGGTGCTTTGGGGCAGGGACCATGCATATCATGGGAATATTTCACAGTTTCTGCTCTGTTTTCAGTGTATGACACCAAAACACCCACCTGATGACATCCTTTCAAGAGCAAAGGCAACAATTTGCAGAACTCCGCTTCTTAGGGGAAGTGAGAAATTGCTGAGCTGACACCAAGTCCTGCAGTGTCCCTGTCACCTGCAGAGCCACCGCATCCTCGCCACGGTAGCGGGCATTGTGACAAAGGTTCTATGTCAGCTGGGTGTGGCAGCCAGGCGCCCCCTAGGGGATGGGGAGCCTGTCAGCCCCGGGCCTGTCACTGCCTGCTGGCCCTGCTGCCACCAGCCAGGCCTCTGAAAACTTGTCAAACCATGCCCAGACTTGGGGCCAGTTTGGCCCAAAGTCTGCAAGAGACAAGTCGGGAAGAAAGATATGGGACAGAGGGAGAAAGCGAAGGGAGCAGGAGAAAGGGAAGGAAGAATAAAAAGTAGTGTTGGGCTGCAGGAGTGAGATGGAGGAATGGCAAGAAAAGAGGCAGGAAGCAGGAGAGTGAGAGAAAAGGAAAGAAGAGACATGCAGCCAGACGAGGGCTTAGTGAGAGAGGATGGGACAGAGAACAGGATGAGAAGGACATAAGGCAAGGCTAGGACAGGCAAGGACAGGCAAGGCAAGGCTAGGCTGCAGGACATGTTTTTGCTTTATAGTTTCTAGCACATTCGTCTTCAGACTAGGAGGAAAGCCATAAGACCGTATGGATTAGGCCCAAGCAAAAACCCCAGCTACTTGAGACACTTAGACTAAGCCTAAAATACCAAGATCTCTCCATAAGGATGGTTTTTATACTGTACTTCCACAATCTGCTGGCAGTACCAAAAAATAAGCTGCAGATCTCCTTAGGCTGAGTCATGGTGCTTTGGGGCAGGGACCATGCATATCATGGGAATATTTCACAGTTTCTGCTCTGTTTTCAGTGTATGACACCAAAACACCCACCTGATGACATCCTTTCAAGAGCAAAGGCAACAATTTGCAGAACTCCGCTTCTTAGGGGAAGTGAGAAATTGCTGAGCTGACACCAAGTCCTGCAGTGTCCCTGTCACCTGCAGAGCCACCGCATCCTCGCCACGGTAGCGGGCATTGTGACAAAGGTTCTATGTCAGCTGGGTGTGGCAGCCAGGCGCCCCCTAGGGGATGGGGAGCCTGTCAGCCCCGGGCCTGTCACTGCCTGCTGGCCCTGCTGCCACCAGCCAGGCCTCTGAAAACTTGTCAAACCATGCCCAGACTTGGGGCCAGTTTGGCCCAAAGTCTGCAAGAGACAAGGCGGGAAGAAAGATATGGGACAGAGGGAGAAAGCGAAGGGAGCAGGAGAAAGGGAAGGAAGAATAAAAAGTAGTGTTGGGCTGCAGGAGTGAGATGGAGGAATTGCAAGAAAAGAGGCAGGAAGCAGGAGAGTGAGAGAAAAGGAAAGAAGAGACATGCAGCCAGACGAGGGCCTAGTGAGAGAGGATGGGACAGAGAACAGGATGAGAAGGACATAAGGCAAGGCTAGGACAGGCAAGGACAGGCAAGGCAAGGCTAGGCTGCAGGACATGTTTTTGCTTTATAGTTTCTAGCACATTCGTCTTCAGACGAGGAGGAAAGCCATAACACCGTATGGATTAGGCCCAAGCAAAAACCCCAGCTACTTGAGACACTTAGACTAAGCCTAAAATACCAAGATCTCTCCATAAGGATGCTTTTTATACTGTACTTCCACAATCTGCTGGCAGTACCAAAAAATAAGCTGCAGATCTCCTTAGGCTGAGTCATGGTGCTTTGGGGCAGGGACCATGCCTATCATGGGAATATTTCACAGTTTCTGCTCTGTTTTCAGTGTATGACACCAAAACACCCACCTGATGACATCCTTTCAAGAGCAAAGGCAACAATTTGCAGAACTCCGCTTCTTAGGGGAAGTGAGAAATTGCTGAGCTGACACCAAGTCCTGCAGTGTCCCTGTCACCTGCAGAGCCACCGCATCCTCGCCACGGTAGCGGGCATTGTGACAAAGGTTCTATGTCAGCTGGGTGTGGCAGCCAGGCGCCCCCTAGGGAATGGGGAGCCTGTCAGCCCCGGGCCTGTCACTGCCTGGTGTCCCTGCTGCCACCAGCCAGGCCTCTGAAAACTTGTCAAACCATGCCCAGACTTGGGGCCAGTTTGGCCCAAAGTCTGCAAGAGACAAGTCGGGAAGAAAGATATGGGACAGAGGGAGAAAGCGAAGGGAGCAGGAGAAAGGGAAGGAAGAATAAAAAGTAGTGTTGGGCTGCAGGAGTGAGATGGAGGAATTGCAAGAAAAGAGGCAGGAAGCAGGAGAGTGAGAGAAAAGGAAAGAAGAGACATGCAGCCAGACGAGGGCTTAGTGAGAGAGGATGGGACAGAGAACAGGATGAGAAGGACATAAGGCAAGGCTAGGACAGGCAAGGACAGGCAAGGCAAGGCTAGGCTGCAGGACATGTTTTTGCTTTATAGTTTCTAGCACATTCGTCTTCAGACGAGGAGGAAAGCCATAAGACCGTATGGATTAGGCTCAAGCAAAAACCCCAGCTACTTGAGACACTTAGACTAAGCCTAAAATACCAAGATCTCTCCATAAGGATGGTTTTTATACTGTACTTCCACAATCTGCTGGCAGTACCAAAAAATAAGCTGCAGATCTCCTTAGGCTGAGTCATGGTGCTTTGGGGCAGGGACCATGCATATCATGGGAATATTTCACAGTTTCTGCTCTGTTTTCAGTGTATGACACCAAAACACCCACCTGATGACATCCTTTCAAGAGCAAAGGCAACAATTTGCAGAACTCCGCTTCTTAGGGGAAGTGAGAAATTGCTGAGTTGACACCAAGTCCTGCAGTGTCCCTGTCACCTGCAGAGCCACCGCATCCTCGCCACGGTAGCGGGCATTGTGACAAAGGTTCTATGTCAGCTGGGTGTGGCAGCCAGGCGCCCCCTAGGGGATGGGGAGCCTGTCAGCCCCGGGCCTGTCACTGCCTGGTGTCCCTGCTGCCACCAGCCAGGCCTCTGAAAACTTGTCAAACCATGCCCAGACTTGGGGCCAGTTTGGCCCAAAGTCTGCAAGAGACAAGTCGGGAAGAAAGATATGGGACAGAGGGAGAAAGCGAAGGGAGCAGGAGAAAGGGAAGGAAGAATAAAAAGTAGTGTTGGGCTGCAGGAGTGAGATGGAGGAATTGCAAGAAAAGAGGCAGGAAGCAGGAGAGTGAGAGAAAAGGAAAGAAGAGACATGCAGCCAGACGAGGGCTTAGTGAGAGAGGATGGGACAGAGAACAGGATGAGAAGGACATAAGGCAAGGCTAGGACAGGCAAGGACAGGCAAGGCAAGGCTAGGCTGCAGGACATGTTTTTGCTTTATAGTTTCTAGCACATTCGTCTTCAGACGAGGAGGAAAGCCATAAGACCGTATGGATTAGGCTCAAGCAAAAACCCCAGCTACTTGAGACACTTAGACTAAGCCTAAAATACCAAGATCTCTCCATAAGGATGGTTTTTATACTGTACTTCCACAATCTGCTGGCAGTACCAAAAAATAAGCTGCAGATCTCCTTAGGCTGAGTCATGGTGCTTTGGGGCAGGGACCATGCATATCATGGGAATATTTCACAGTTTCTGCTCTGTTTTCAGTGTATGACACCAAAACACCCACCTGATGACATCCTTTCAAGAGCAAAGGCAACAATTTGCAGAACTCCGCTTCTTAGGGGAAGTGAGAAATTGCTGAGTTGACACCAAGTCCTGCAGTGTCCCTGTCACCTGCAGAGCCACCGCATCCTCGCCACGGTAGCGGGCATTGTGACAAAGGTTCTATGTCAGCTGGGTGTGGCAGCCAGGCGCCCCCTAGGGGATGGGGAGCCTGTCAGCCCCGGGCCTGTCACTGCCTGGTGTCCCTGCTGCCACCAGCCAGGCCTCTGAAAACTTGTCAAACCATGCCCAGACTTGGGGCCAGTTTGGCCCAAAGTCTGCAAGAGACAAGTCGGGAAGAAAGATATGGGACAGAGGGAGAAAGCGAAGGGAGCAGGAGAAAGGGAAGGAAGAATAAAAAGTAGTGTTGGGCTGCAGGAGTGAGATGGAGGAATTGCAAGAAAAGAGGCAGGAAGCAGGAGAGTGAGAGAAAAGGAAAGAAGAGACATGCAGCCAGACGAGGGCTTAGTGAGAGAGGATGGGACAGAGAACAGGATGAGAAGGACATAAGGCAAGGCTAGGACAGGCAAGGACAGGCAAGGCAAGGCTAGGCTGCAGGACAGGTTTTTGCTTTATAGTTTCTAGCACATTCGTCTTCAGACGAGGAGGAAAGCCATAAGACCGTATGGATTAGGCCCAAGCAAAAACCCCAGCTACTTGAGACACTTAGACTAAGCCTAAAATACCAAGATCTCTCCATAAGGATGGTTTTTATACTGTACTTCCACAATCTTCTGGCAGTACAAAAATATAAGCTGCAGATCTCCTTAGGCTGAGTCATGGTGCTTTGGGGCAGGGACCATGCATATCATGGGAATATTTCACAGTTTCTGCTCTGTTTTCAGTGTATGACACCAAAACACCCACCTGATGACATCCTTTCAAGAGCAAAGGCAACAATTTGCAGAACTCCGCTTCTTAGGGGAAGTGAGAAATTGCTGAGCTGACACCAAGTCCTGCAGTGTCCCTGTCACCTGCAGAGCCACCGCATCCTCGCCACGGTAGCGGGCATTGTGACAAAGGTTCTATGTCAGCTGGGTGTGGCAGCCAGACGCCCCCTAGGGGATGGGGAGCCTGTTAGCCCCGGGCCTGTCACTGCCTGCTGGCCCTGCTGCCACCAGCCAGGCCTCTGAAAACTTGTCAAACCATGCCCAGACTTGGGGCCAGTTTGGCCCAAAGTCTGCAAGAGACAAGTCGGGAAGAAAGATATGGGACAGAGGGAGAAAGCGAAGGGAGCAGGAGAAAGGGAAGGAAGAATAAAAAGTAGTGTTGGGCTGCAGGAGTGAGATGGAGGAATTGCAAGAAAAGAGGCAGGAAGCAGGAGAGTGAGAGAAAAGGAAAGAAGAGACATGCAGCCAGAGGAGGGGTTAGTGAGAGAGGATGGGACAGAGAACAGGATGAGAAGGACATAAGGCAAGGCTAGGACAGGCAAGGACAGGCAAGGCAAGGCTAGGCTGCAGGACATGTTTTTGCTTTATAGTTTCTAGCACATTCGTCTTCAGACGAGGAGGAAAGCCATAACACCGTATGGATTAGGCCCAAGCAAAAACCCCAGCTACTTGAGACACTTAGACTAAGCCTAAAATACCAAGATCTCTCCATAAGGATGGCTTTTATACTGTACTTCCACGATCTGCTGGCAGTACAAAAAAATAAGCTGCAGATCTCCTTAGGCTGAGTCATGGTGCTTTGGGGCAGGGACCATGCATATCATGGGAATATTTCACAGTTTCTGCTCTGTTTTCAGTGTATGACACCAAAACACCCACCTGATGACATCCTTTCAAGAGCAAAGGCAACAATTTGCAGAACTCCGCTTCTTAGGGGAAGTGAGAAATTGCTGAGCTGACACCAAGTCCTGCAGTGTCCCTGTCACCTGCAGAGCCACCGCATCCTCGCCACGGTAGCGGGCATTGTGAGAAAGGTTCTATGTCAGCTGGGTGTGGCAGCCAGGCGCCCCCTAGGGGATGGGGAGCCTGTCAGCCCCGGGCCTGTCACTGCCTGCTGGCCCTGCTGCCACCAGCCAGGCCTCTGAAAACTTGTCAAACCATGCCCAGACTTGGGGCCAGTTTGGCCCAAAGTCTGCAAGAGACAAGTCGGGAAGAAAGATATGGGACAGAGGGAGAAAGCGAAGGGAGCAGGAGAAAGGGAAGGAAGAATAAAAAGTAGTGTTGGGCTGCAGGAGTGAGATGGAGGAATTGCAAGAAAAGAGGCAGGAAGCAGGAGAGTGAGAGAAAAGGAAAGAAGAGACATGCAGCCAGACGAGGGCTTAGTGAGAGAGGATGGGACAGAGAACAGGATGAGAAGGACATAAGGCAAGGCTAGGACAGGCAAGGACAGGCAAGGCAAGGCTAGGCTGCAGGACATGTTTTTGCTTTATAGTTTCTAGCACATTCGTCTTCAGACGAGGAGGAAAGCCATAAGACCGTATGGATTAGGCCCAAGCAAAAACCCCAGCTACTTGAGACACTTAGACTAAGCCTAAAATACCAAGATCTCTCCATAAGGATGCTTTTTATACTGTACTTCCACAATCTGCTGGCAGTACAAAAAAATAAGCTGCAGATCTCCTTAGGCTGAGTCATGGTGCTTTGGGGCAGGGACCATGCATATCATGGGAATATTTCACAGTTTCTGCTCTGTTTTCAGTGTATGACACCAAAACACCCACCTGATGACATCCTTTCAAGAGCAAAGGCAACAATTTGCAGAACTCCGCTTCTTAGGGGAAGTGAGAAATTGCTGAGCTGACACCAAGTCCTGCAGTGTCCCTGTCACCTGCAGAGCCACCGCATCCTCGCCACGGTAGCGGGCATTGTGACAAAGGTTCTATGTCAGCTGGGTGTGGCAGCCAGGCGCCCCGTAGGGGATGGGGAGCCTGTCAGCCCCGGGCCTGTCACTGCCTGCTGGCCCTGCTGCCACCAGCCAGGCCTCTGAAAACTTGTCAAACCATGCCCAGACTTGGGGCCAGTTTGGCCCAAAGTCTGCAAGAGACAAGTCGGGAAGAAAGATATGGGACAGAGGGAGAAAGCGAAGGGAGCAGGAGAAAGGGAAGGAAGAATAAAAAGTAGTGTTGGGCTGCAGGAGTGAGATGGAGGAATGGCAAGAAAAGAGGCAGGAAGCAGGAGAGTGAGAGAAAAGGAAAGAAGAGACATGCAGCCAGACGAGGGCTTAGTGAGAGAGGATGGGACAGAGAACAGGATGAGAAGGACATAAGGCAAGGCTAGGACAGGCAAGGACAGGCAAGGCAAGGCTAGGCTGCAGGACATGTTTTTGCTTTATAGTTTCTAGCACATTCGTCTTCAGACTAGGAGGAAAGCCGTAAGACCGTATGGATTAGGCCCAAGCAAAAACCCCAGCTACTTGAGACACTTAGACTAAGCCTAAAATACCAAGATCTCTCCATAAGGATGGTTTTTATACTGTACTTCCACAATCTGCTGGCAGTACAAAAAAATAAGCTGCAGATCTCCTTAGGCTGAGTCATGGTGCTTTGGGGCAGGGACCATGCATATCATGGGAATATTTCACAATTTCTGCTCTGTTTTCAGTGTATGACACCAAAACACCCACCTGATGACATCCTTTCAAGAGCAAAGGCAACAATTTCAAGAATTCCGCTTCTTAGGGGAAGTGAGAAATTGCTGAGCTGACACCAAGTCCTGCAGTGTCCCTGTCACCTGCAGAGCCACCGCATCCTCGCCACGGTAGCGGGCATTGTGACAAAGGTTCTATGTCAGCTGGGTGTGGCAGCCAGGCGCCCCCTAGGGGATGGGGAGCCTGTCAGCCCCGGGCCTGTCACTGCCTGCTGGCCCTGCTGCCACCAGCCAGGCCTCTGAAAACTTGTCAAACCATGCCCAGACTTGGGGCCAGTTTGGCCCAAAGTCTGCAAGAGACAAGTCGGGAAGAAAGATATGGGACAGAGGGAGAAAGCGAAGGGAGCAGGAGAAAGGGAAGGAAGAATAAAAAGTAGTGTTGGGCTGCAGGAGTGAGATGGAGGAATGGCAAGAAAAGAGGCAGGAAGCAGGAGAGTGAGAGAAAAGGAAAGAAGAGACATGCAGCCAGACGAGGGCTTAGTGAGAGAGGATGGGACAGAGAACAGGATGAGAAGGACATAAGGCAAGGCTAGGACAGGCAAGGACAGGCAAGGCAAGGCTAGGCTGCAGGACATGTTTTTGCTTTATAGTTTCTAGCACATTCGTCTTCAGACTAGGAGGAAATCCATAAGACCGTATGGATTAGGCCCAAGCAAAAACCCCAGCTACTTGAGACACTTAGACTAAGCCTAAAATACCAAGATCTCTCCATAAGGATGGTTTTTATACTGTACTTCCACAATCTGCTGGCAGTACAAAAAAATAAGCTGCAGATCTCCTTAGGCTGAGTCATGGTGCTTTGGGGCAGGGACCATGCATATCATGGGAATATTTCACAATTTCTGCTCTGTTTTCAGTGTATGACACCAAAACACCCACCTGATGACATCCTTTCAAGAGCAAAGGCAACAATTTCAAGAATTCCGCTTCTTAGGGGAAGTGAGAAATTGCTGAGCTGACACCAAGTCCTGCAGTGTCCCTGTCACCTGCAGAGCCACCGCATCCTCGCCACGGTAGCGGGCATTGTGACAAAGGTTCTATGTCAGCTGGGTGTGGCAGCCAGGCGCCCCCTAGGGGATGGGGAGCCTGTCAGCCCCGGGCCTGTCACTGCCTGCTGGCCCTGCTGCCACCAGCCAGGCCTCTGAAAACTTGTCAAACCATGCCCTGACTTGGGGCCAGTTTGGCCCAAAGTCTGCAAGAGACAAGTCGGGAAGAAAGATATGGGACAGAGGGAGAAAGCGAAGGGAGCAGGAGAAAGGGAAGGAAGAATAAAAAGTAGTGTTGGGCTGCAGGAGTGAGATGGAGGAATGGCAAGAAAAGAGGCAGGAAGCAGGAGAGTGAGAGAAAAGGAAAGAAGAGACATGCAGCCAGACGAGGGCTTAGTGAGAGAGGATGGGACAGAGAACAGGATGAGAAGGACATAAGGCAAGGCTAGGACAGGCAAGGACAGGCAAGGCAAGGCTAGGCTGCAGGACATGTTTTTGCTTTATAGTTTCTAGCACATTCGTCTTCAGACTAGGAGGAAATCCATAAGACCGTATGGATTAGGCCCAAGCAAAAACCCCAGCTACTTGAGACACTTAGACTAAGCCTAAAATACCAAGATCTCTCCATAAGGATGGTTTTTATACTGTACTTCCACAATCTGCTGGCAGTACAAAAAAATAAGCTGCAGATCTCCTTAGGCTGAGTCATGGTGCTTTGGGGCAGGGACCATGCATATCATGGGAATATTTCACAATTTCTGCTCTGTTTTCAGTGTATGACACCAAAACACCCACCTGATGACATCCTTTCAAGAGCAAAGGCAACAATTTCAAGAATTCCGCTTCTTAGGGGAAGTGAGAAATTGCTGAGCTGACACCAAGTCCTGCAGTGTCCCTGTCACCTGCAGAGCCACCGCATCCTCGCCACGGTAGCGGGCATTGTGACAAAGGTTCTATGTCAGCTGGGTGTGGCAGCCAGGCGCCCCCTAGGGGATGGGGAGCCTGTCAGCCCCGGGCCTGTCACTGCCTGCTGGCCCTGCTGCCACCAGCCAGGCCTCTGAAAACTTGTCAAACCATGCCCAGACTTGGGGCCAGTTTGGCCCAAAGTCTGCAAGAGACAAGTCGGGAAGAAAGATATGGGACAGAGGGAGAAAGCGAAGGGAGCAGGAGAAAGGGAAGGAAGAATAAAAAGTAGTGTTGGGCTGCAGGAGTGAGATGGAGGAATTGCAAGAAAAGAGGCAGGAAGCAGGAGAGTGAAAGAAAAGGAAAGAAGAGACATGCAGCCAGACGAGGGCTTAGTGAGAGAGGATGGGACAGAGAACAGGATGAGAAGGACATAAGGCAAGGCTAGGACAGGCAAGGACAGGCAAGGCAAGGCTAGGCTGCAGGACATGTTTTTGCTTTATAGTTTCTAGCACATTCGTCTTCAGACTAGGAGGAAAGCCATAAGACCGTATGGATTAGGCCCAAGCAAAAACCCCAGCTACTTGAGACACTTAGACTAAGCCTAAAATACCAAGATCTCTCCATAAGGATGCTTTTTATACTGTACTTCCACAATCTGCTGGCAGTACCAAAAAATAAGCTGCAGATCTCCTTAGGCTGAGTCATGGTGCTTTGGGGCAGGGACCATGCATATCATGGGAATATTTCACAGTTTCTGCTCTGTTTTCAGTGTATGACACCAAAACACCCACCTGATGACATCCTTTCAAGAGCAAAGGCAGCAATTTGCAGAATTCCGCTTCTTAGGGGAAGTGAGAAATTGCTGAGCTGACACCAAGTCCTGCAGTGTCCCTGTCACCTGCAGAGCCACCGCATCCTCGCCACGGTAGCGGGCATTGTGACAAAGGTTCTATGTCAGCTGGGTGTGGCAGCCAGGCGCCCCCTAGGGGATGGGGAGCCTGTCAGCCCCGGGCCTGTCACTGCCTGGTGTCCCTGCTGCCACCAGCCAGGCCTCTGAAAACTTGTCAAACCATGCCCAGACTTGGGGCCAGTTTGGCCCAAAGTCTGCAAGAGACAAGTCGGGAAGAAAGATATGGGACAGAGGGAGAAAGCGAAGGGAGCAGGAGAAAGGGAAGGAAGAATAAAAAGTAGTGTTGGGCTGCAGGAGTGAGATGGAGGAATTGCAAGAAAAGAGGCAGGAAGCAGGAGAGTGAGAGAAAAGGAAAGAAGAGACATGCAGCCAGACGAGGGCTTAGTGAGAGAGGATGGGACAGAGAACAGGATGAGAAGGACATAAGGCAAGGCTAGGACAGGCAAGGACAGGCAAGGCAAGGCTAGGCTGCAGGACATGTTTTTGCTTTA
Organism: Columba livia; assembly: GCF_036013475.1. NCBI lineage: Eukaryota > Metazoa > Chordata > Aves > Columbiformes > Columbidae > Columba > Columba livia. The sequence goes on along the minus strand of NW_027043007.1, from coordinate 3,236,707 downwards.
TAGTTTCTAGCACATTCGTCTTCAGACGAGGAGGAAAGCCATAAGACCGTATGGATTAGGCCCAAGCAAAAACCCCAGCTACTTGAGACACTTAGACTAAGCCTAAAATACCAAGATCTCTCCATAAGGATGGTTTTTATACTGTACTTCCACAATCTGCTGGCAGTACAAAAAAATAAGCTGCAGATCTCCTTAGGCTGAGTCATGGTGCTTTGGGGCAGGGACCATGCATATCATGGGAATATTTCACAGTTTCTGCTCTGTTTTCAGTGTATGACACCAAAACACCCACCTGATGACATCCTTTCAAGAGCAAAGGCAGCAATTTGCAGAATTCCGCTTCTTAGGGGAAGTGAGAAATTGCTGAGCTGACACCAAGTCCTGCAGTGTCCCTGTCACCTGCAGAGCCACCGCATCCTCGCCACGGTAGCGGGCATTGTGACAAAGGTTCTATGTCAGCTGGGTGTGGCAGCCAGGCGCCCCCTAGGGGATGGGGAGCCTGTCAGCCCCGGGCCTGTCACTGCCTGCTGGCCCTGCTGCCACCAGCCAGGCCTCTGAAAACTTGTCAAACCATGCCCAGACTTATGGCCAGTTTGGCCCAAAGTCTGCAAGAGACAAGTCGGGAAGAAAGATATGGGACAGAGGGAGAAAGCGAAGGGAGCAGGAGAAAGGGAAGGAAGAATAAAAAGTAGTGTTGGGCTGCAGGAGTGAGATGGAGGAATTGCAAGAAAAGAGGCAGGAAGCAGGAGAGTGAGAGAAAAGGAAAGAAGAGACATGCAGCCAGACGAGGGCTTAGTGAGAGAGGATGGGACAGAGAACAGGATGAGAAGGACATAAGGCAAGGCTAGGACAGGCAAGGACAGGCAAGGCAAGGCTAGGCTGCAGGACATGTTTTTGCTTTATAGTTTCTAGCACATTCGTCTTCAGACGAGGAGGAAAGCCATAAGACCGTATGGATTAGGCCCTAGCAAAAACCCCAGCTACTTGAGACACTTAGACTAAGCCTAAAATACCAAGATCTCTCCATAAGGATGGCTTTTATACTGTACTTCCACAATCTGCTGGCAGTACAAAAAAATAAGCTGCAGATCTCCTTAGGCTGAGTCATGGTGCTTTGGGGCAGGGACCATGCATATCATGGGAATATTTCACAGTTTCTGCTCTGTTTTCAGTGTATGACACCAAAACACCCACCTGATGACATCCTTTCAAGAGCAAAGGCAGCAATTTGCAGAATTCCGCTTCTTAGGGGAAGTGAGAAATTGCTGAGCTGACACCAAGTCCTGCAGTGTCCCTGTCACCTGCAGAGCCACCGCATCCTCGCCACGGTAGCGGGCATTGTGACAAAGGTTCTATGTCAGCTGGGTGTGGCAGCCAGGCGCCCCCTAGGGGATGGGGAGCCTGTCAGCCCCGGGCCTGTCACTGCCTGCTGGCCCTGCTGCCACCAGCCAGGCCTCTGAAAACTTGTCAAACCATGCCCAGACTTGGGGCCAGTTTGGCCCAAAGTCTGCAAGAGACAAGTCGGGAAGAAAGATATGGGACAGAGGGAGAAAGCGAAGGGAGCAGGAGAAAGGGAAGGAAGAATAAAAAGTAGTGTTGGGCTGCAGGAGTGAGATGGAGGAATTGCAAGAAAAGAGGCAGGAAGCAGGAGAGTGAGAGAAAAGGAAAGAAGAGACATGCAGCCAGACGAGGGCTTAGTGAGAGAGGATGGGACAGAGAACAGGATGAGAAGGACATAAGGCAAGGCTAGGACAGGCAAGGACAGGCAAGGCAAGGCTAGGCTGCAGGACATGTTTTTGCTTTATAGTTTGTAGCACATTCGTCTTCAGACTAGGAGGAAAGCCATAAGACCGTATGGATTAGGCCCAAGCAAAAACCCCAGCTACTTGAGACACTTAGACTAAGCCTAAAATACCAAGATCTCTCCATAAGGATGCTTTTTATACTGTACTTCCACAATCTGCTGGCAGTACCAAAAAATAAGCTGCAGATCTCCTTAGGCTGAGTCATGGTGCTTTGGGGCAGGGACCATGCATATCATGGGAATATTTCACAGTTTCTGCTCTGTTTTCAGTGTATGACACCAAAACACCCACCTGATGACATCCTTTCAAGAGCAAAGGCAACAATTTGCAGAACTCCGCTTCTTAGGGGAAGTGAGAAATTGCTGAGCTGACACCAAGTCCTGCAGTGTCCCTGTCACCTGCAGAGCCACCGCATCCTCGCCACGGTAGCGGGCATTGTGACAAAGGTTCTATGTCAGCTGGGTGTGGCAGCCAGGCGCCCCCTAGGGGATGGGGAGCCTGTCAGCCCCGGGCCTGTCACTGCCTGCTGGCCCTGCTGCCACCAGCCAGGCCTCTGAAAACTTGTCAAACCATGCCCAGACTTGGGGCCAGTTTGGCCCAAAGTCTGCAAGAGACAAGTCGGGAAGAAAGATATGGGACAGAGGGAGAAAGCGAAGGGAGCAGGAGAAAGGGAAGGAAGAATAAAAAGTAGTGTTGGGCTGCAGGAGTGAGATGGAGGAATGGCAAGAAAAGAGGCAGGAAGCAGGAGAGTGAGAGAAAAGGAAAGAAGAGACATGCAGCCAGACGAGGGCTTAGTGAGAGAGGATGGGACAGAGAACAGGATGAGAAGGACATAAGGCAAGGCTAGGACAGGCAAGGACAGGCAAGGCAAGGCTAGGCTGCAGGACATGTTTTTGCTTTATAGTTTCTAGCACATTCGTCTTCAGACTAGGAGGAAAGCCATAAGACCGTATGGATTAGGCCCAAGCAAAAACCCCAGCTACTTGAGACACTTAGACTAAGCCTAAAATACCAAGATCTCTCCATAAGGATGGTTTTTATACTGTACTTCCACAATCTGCTGGCAGTACAAAAAAATAAGCTGCAGATCTCCTTAGGCTGAGTCATGGTGCTTTGGGGCAGGGACCATGCATATCATGGGAATATTTCACAGTTTCTGCTCTGTTTTCAGTGTATGACACCAAAACACCCACCTGATGACATCCTTTCAAGAGCAAAGGCAGCAATTTGCAGAATTCCGCTTCTTAGGGGAAGTGAGAAATTGCTGAGCTGACACCAAGTCCTGCAGTGTCCCTGTCACCTGCAGAGCCACCGCATCCTCGCCACGGTAGCGGGCATTGTGACAAAGGTTCTATGTCAGCTGGGTGTGGCAGCCAGGCGCCCCCTAGGGGATGGGGAGCCTGTCAGCCCCGGGCCTGTCACTGCCTGGTGTCCCTGCTGCCACCAGCCAGGCCTCTGAAAACTTGTCAAACCATGCCCAGACTTGGGGCCAGTTTGGCCCAAAGTCTGCAAGAGACAAGTCGGGAAGAAAGATATGGGACAGAGGGAGAAAGCGAAGGGAGCAGGAGAAAGGGAAGGAAGAATAAAAAGTAGTGTTGGGCTGCAGGAGTGAGATGGAGGAATTGCAAGAAAAGAGGCAGGAAGCAGGAGAGTGAGAGAAAAGGAAAGAAGAGACATGCAGCCAGACGAGGGCTTAGTGAGAGAGGATGGGACAGAGAACAGGATGAGAAGGACATAAGGCAAGGCTAGGACAGGCAAGGACAGGCAAGGCAAGGCTAGGCTGCAGGACATGTTTTTGCTTTATAGTTTCTAGCACATTCGTCTTCAGACGAGGAGGAAAGCCATAACACCGTATGGATTAGGCCCAAGCAAAAACCCCAGCTACTTGAGACACTTAGACTAAGCCTAAAATACCAAGATCTCTCCATAAGGATGGCTTTTATACTGTACTTCCACAATCTGCTGGCAGTACAAAAAAATAAGCTGCAGATCTCCTTAGGCTGAGTCATGGTGCTTTGGGGCAGGGACCATGCATATCATGGGAATATTTCACAGTTTCTGCTCTGTTTTCAGTGTATGACACCAAAACACCCACCTGATGACATCCTTTCAAGAGCAAAGGCAACAATTTGCAGAACTCCGCTTCTTAGGGGAAGTGAGAAATTGCTGAGCTGACACCAAGTCCTGCAGTGTCCCTGTCACCTGCAGAGCCACCGCATCCTCGCCACGGTAGCGGGCATTGTGACAAAGGTTCTATGTCAGCTGGGTGTGGCAGCCAGGCGCCCCCTAGGGGATGGGGAGCCTGTCAGCCCCGGGCCTGTCACTGCCTGCTGGCCCTGCTGCCACCAGCCAGGCCTCTGAAAACTTGTCAAACCATGCCCAGACTTGGGGCCAGTTTGGCCCAAAGTCTGCAAGAGACAAGTCGGGAAGAAAGATATGGGACAGAGGGAGAAAGCGAAGGGAGCAGGAGAAAGGGAAGGAAGAATAAAAAGTAGTGTTGGGCTGCAGGAGTGAGATGGAGGAATTGCAAGAAAAGAGGCAGGAAGCAGGAGAGTGAGAGAAAAGGAAAGAAGAGACATGCAGCCAGACGAGGGCTTAGTGAGAGAGGATGGGACAGAGAACAGGATGAGAAGGACATAAGGCAAGGCTAGGACAGGCAAGGACAGGCAAGGCAAGGCTAGGCTGCAGGACATGTTTTTGCTTTATAGTTTGTAGCACATTCGTCTTCAGACTAGGAGGAAAGCCATAAGACCGTATGGATTAGGCCCAAGCAAAAACCCCAGCTACTTGAGACACTTAGACTAAGCCTAAAATACCAAGATCTCTCCATAAGGATGCTTTTTATACTGTACTTCCACAATCTGCTGGCAGTACAAAAAAATAAGCTGCAGATCTCCTTAGGCTGAGTCATGGTGCTTTGGGGCAGGGACCATGCATATCATGGGAATATTTCACAGTTTCTGCTCTGTTTTCAGTGTATGACACCAAAACACCCACCTGATGACATCCTTTCAAGAGCAAAGGCAACAATTTGCAGAACTCCGCTTCTTAGGGGAAGTGAGAAATTGCTGAGCTGACACCAAGTCCTGCAGTGTCCCTGTCACCTGCAGAGCCACCGCATCCTCGCCACGGTAGCGGGCATTGTGACAAAGGTTCTATGTCAGCTGGGTGTGGCAGCCAGGCGCCCCCTAGGGGATGGGGAGCCTGTCAGCCCCGGGCCTGTCACTGCCTGCTGGCCCTGCTGCCACCAGCCAGGCCTCTGAAAACTTGTCAAACCATGCCCAGACTTGGGGCCAGTTTGGCCCAAAGTCTGCAAGAGACAAGTCGGGAAGAAAGATATGGGACAGAGGGAGAAAGCGAAGGGAGCAGGAGAAAGGGAAGGAAGAATAAAAAGTAGTGTTGGGCTGCAGGAGTGAGATGGAGGAATTGCAAGAAAAGAGGCAGGAAGCAGGAGAGTGAGAGAAAAGGAAAGAAGAGACATGCAGCCAGACGAGGGCTTAGTGAGAGAGGATGGGACAGAGAACAGGATGAGAAGGACATAAGGCAAGGCTAGGACAGGCAAGGACAGGCAAGGCAAGGCTACGCTGCAGGACATGTTTTTGCTTTATAGTTTCTAGCACATTCGTCTTCAGACGAGGAGGAAAGCCATAACACCGTATGGATTAGGCCCAAGCAAAAACCCCAGCTACTTGAGACACTTAGACTAAGCCTAAAATACCAAGATCTCTCCATAAGGATGGCTTTTATACTGTACTTCCACAATCTGCTGGCAGTACAAAAAAATAAGCTGCAGATCTCCTTAGGCTGAGTCATGGTGCTTTGGGGCAGGGACCATGCATATCATGGGAATATTTCACAGTTTCTGCTCTGTTTTCAGTGTATGACACCAAAACACCCACCTGATGACATCCTTTCAAGAGCAAAGGCAGCAATTTGCAGAATTCCGCTTCTTAGGGGAAGTGAGAAATTGCTGAGCTGACACCAAGTCCTGCAGTGTCCCTGTCACCTGCAGAGCCACCGCATCCTCGCCACGGTAGCGGGCATTGTGACAAAGGTTCTATGTCAGCTGGGTGTGGCAGCCAGGCGCCCCCTAGGGGATGGGGAGCCTGTCAGCCCCGGGCCTGTCACTGCCTGCTGGCCCTGCTGCCACCAGCCAGGCCTCTGAAAACTTGTCAAACCATGCCCAGACTTATGGCCAGTTTGGCCCAAAGTCTTCAAGAGACAAGTCGGGAAGAAAGATATGGGACAGAGGGAGAAAGCGAAGGGAGCAGGAGAAAGGGAAGGAAGAATAAAAAGTAGTGTTGGGCTGCAGGAGTGAGATGGAGGAATTGCAAGAAAAGAGGCAGGAAGCAGGAGAGTGAGAGAAAAGGAAAGAAGAGACATGCAGCCAGACGAGGGCTTAGTGAGAGAGGATGGGACAGAGAACAGGATGAGAAGGACATAAGGCAAGGCTAGGACAGGCAAGGACAGGCAAGGCAAGGCTAGGCTGCAGGACATGTTTTTGCTTTATAGTTTCTAGCACATTCGTCTTCAGACGAGGAGGAAAGCCATAAGACCGTATGGATTAGGCCCAAGCAAAAACCCCAGCTACTTGAGACACTTAGACTAAGCCTAAAATACCAAGATCTCTCCATAAGGATGGCTTTTATACTGTACTTCCACAATCTGCTGGCAGTACAAAAAAATAAGCTGCAGATCTCCTTAGGCTGAGTCATGGTGCTTTGGGGCAGGGACCATGCATATCATGGGAATATTTCACAGTTTCTGCTCTGTTTTCAGTGTATGACACCAAAACACCCACCTGATGACATCCTTTCAAGAGCAAAGGCAGCAATTTGCAGAATTCCGCTTCTTAGGGGAAGTGAGAAATTGCTGAGCTGACACCAAGTCCTGCAGTGTCCCTGTCACCTGCAGAGCCACCGCATCCTCGCCACGGTAGCGGGCATTGTGACAAAGGTTCTATGTCAGCTGGGTGTGGCAGCCAGGCGCCCCCTAGGGGATGGGGAGCCTGTCAGCCCCGGGCCTGTCACTGCCTGCTGGCCCTGCTGCCACCAGCCAGGCCTCTGAAAACTTGTCAAACCATGCCCAGACTTGGGGCCAGTTTGGCCCAAAGTCTGCAAGAGACAAGTCGGGAAGAAAGATATGGGACAGAGGGAGAAAGCGAAGGGAGCAGGAGAAAGGGAAGGAAGAATAAAAAGTAGTGTTGGGCTGCAGGAGTGAGATGGAGGAATGGCAAGAAAAGAGGCAGGAAGCAGGAGAGTGAGAGAAAAGGAAAGAAGAGACATGCAGCCAGACGAGGGCTTAGTGAGAGAGGATGGGACAGAGAACAGGATGAGAAGGACATAAGGCAAGGCTAGGACAGGCAAGGACAGGCAAGGCAAGGCTAGGCTGCAGGACATGTTTTTGCTTTATAGTTTCTAGCACATTCGTCTTCAGACTAGGAGGAAAGCCATAAGACCATATGGATTAGGCCCAAGCAAAAACCCCAGCTACTTGAGACACTTAGACTAAGCCTAAAATACCAAGATCTCTCCATAAGGATGCTTTTTATACTGTACTTCCACAATCTGCTGGCAGTACCAAAAAATAAGCTGCAGATCTCCTTAGGCTGAGTCATGGTGCTTTGGGGCAGGGACCATGCCTATCATGGGAATATTTCACAGTTTCTGCTCTGTTTTCAGTGTATGACACCAAAACACCCACCTGATGACATCCTTTCAAGAGCAAAGGCAACAATTTGCAGAACTCCGCTTCTTAGGGGAAGTGAGAAATTGCTGAGCTGACACCAAGTCCTGCAGTGTCCCTGTCACCTGCAGAGCCACCGCATCCTCGCCACGGTAGCGGGCATTGTGACAAAGGTTCTATGTCAGCTGGGTGTGGCAGCCAGGCGCCCCCTAGGGGATGGGGAGCCTGTCAGCCCCGGGCCTGTCACTGCCTGCTGGCCCTGCTGCCACCAGCCAGGCCTCTGAAAACTTGTCAAACCATGCCCAGACTTGGGGCCAGTTTGGCCCAAAGTCTGCAAGAGACAAGTCGGGAAGAAAGATATGGGACAGAGGGAGAAAGCGAAGGGAGCAGGAGAAAGGGAAGGAAGAATAAAAAGTAGTGTTGGGCTGCAGGAGTGAGATGGAGGAATTGCAAGAAAAGAGGCAGGAAGCAGGAGAGTGAGAGAAAAGGAAAGAAGAGACATGCAGCCAGACGAGGGCTTAGTGAGAGAGGATGGGACAGAGAACAGGATGAGAAGGACATAAGGCAAGGCTAGGACAGGCAAGGACAGGCAAGGCAAGGCTAGGCTGCAGGACATGTTTTTGCTTTATAGTTTGTAGCACATTCGTCTTCAGACTAGGAGGAAAGCCATAAGACCGTATGGATTAGGCCCAAGCAAAAACCCCAGCTACTTGAGACACTTAGACTAAGCCTAAAATACCAAGATCTCTCCATAAGGATGCTTTTTATACTGTACTTCCACAATCTGCTGGCAGTACAAAAAAATAAGCTGCAGATCTCCTTAGGCTGAGTCATGGTGCTTTGGGGCAGGGACCATGCATATCATGGGAATATTTCACAGTTTCTGCTCTGTTTTCAGTGTATGACACCAAAACACCCACCTGATGACATCCTTTCAAGAGCAAAGGCAACAATTTGCAGAACTCCGCTTCTTAGGGGAAGTGAGAAATTGCTGAGCTGACACCAAGTCCTGCAGTGTCCCTGTCACCTGCAGAGCCACCGCATCCTCGCCACGGTAGCGGGCATTGTGACAAAGGTTCTATGTCAGCTGGGTGTGGCAGCCAGGCGCCCCCTAGGGGATGGGGAGCCTGTCAGCCCCGGGCCTGTCACTGCCTGCTGGCCCTGCTGCCACCAGCCAGGCCTCTGAAAACTTGTCAAACCATGCCCAGACTTGGGGCCAGTTTGGCCCAAAGTCTGCAAGAGACAAGTCGGGAAGAAAGATATGGGACAGAGGGAGAAAGCGAAGGGAGCAGGAGAAAGGGAAGGAAGAATAAAAAGTAGTGTTGGGCTGCAGGAGTGAGATGGAGGAATTGCAAGAAAAGAGGCAGGAAGCAGGAGAGTGAGAGAAAAGGAAAGAAGAGACATGCAGCCAGACGAGGGCTTAGTGAGAGAGGATGGGACAGAGAACAGGATGAGAAGGACATAAGGCAAGGCTAGGACAGGCAAGGACAGGCAAGGCAAGGCTACGCTGCAGGACATGTTTTTGCTTTATAGTTTCTAGCACATTCGTCTTCAGACGAGGAGGAAAGCCATAACACCGTATGGATTAGGCCCAAGCAAAAACCCCAGCTACTTGAGACACTTAGACTAAGCCTAAAATACCAAGATCTCTCCATAAGGATGGCTTTTATACTGTACTTCCACAATCTGCTGGCAGTACAAAAAAATAAGCTGCAGATCTCCTTAGGCTGAGTCATGGTGCTTTGGGGCAGGGACCATGCATATCATGGGAATATTTCACAGTTTCTGCTCTGTTTTCAGTGTATGACACCAAAACACCCACCTGATGACATCCTTTCAAGAGCAAAGGCAGCAATTTGCAGAATTCCGCTTCTTAGGGGAAGTGAGAAATTGCTGAGCTGACACCAAGTCCTGCAGTGTCCCTGTCACCTGCAGAGCCACCGCATCCTCGCCACGGTAGCGGGCATTGTGACAAAGGTTCTATGTCAGCTGGGTGTGGCAGCCAGGCGCCCCCTAGGGGATGGGGAGCCTGTCAGCCCCGGGCCTGTCACTGCCTGCTGGCCCTGCTGCCACCAGCCAGGCCTCTGAAAACTTGTCAAACCATGCCCAGACTTATGGCCAGTTTGGCCCAAAGTCTTCAAGAGACAAGTCGGGAAGAAAGATATGGGACAGAGGGAGAAAGCGAAGGGAGCAGGAGAAAGGGAAGGAAGAATAAAAAGTAGTGTTGGGCTGCAGGAGTGAGATGGAGGAATTGCAAGAAAAGAGGCAGGAAGCAGGAGAGTGAGAGAAAAGGAAAGAAGAGACATGCAGCCAGACGAGGGCTTAGTGAGAGAGGATGGGACAGAGAACAGGATGAGAAGGACATAAGGCAAGGCTAGGACAGGCAAGGACAGGCAAGGCAAGGCGAGGCTGCAGGACATGTTTTTGCTTTATAGTTTCTAGCACATTCGTCTTCAGACGAGGAGGAAAGCCATAAGACCGTATGGATTAGGCCCAAGCAAAAACCCCAGCTACTTGAGACACTTAGACTAAGCCTAAAATACCAAGATCTCTCCATAAGGATGGCTTTTATACTGTACTTCCACAATCTGCTGGCAGTACAAAAAAATAAGCTGCAGATCTCCTTAGGCTGAGTCATGGTGCTTTGGGGCAGGGACCATGCATATCATGGGAATATTTCACAGTTTCTGCTCTGTTTTCAGTGTATGACACCAAAACACCCACCTGATGACATCCTTTCAAGAGCAAAGGCAGCAATTTGCAGAATTCCGCTTCTTAGGGGAAGTGAGAAATTGCTGAGCTGACACCAAGTCCTGCAGTGTCCCTGTCACCTGCAGAGCCACCGCATCCTCGCCACGGTAGCGGGCATTGTGACAAAGGTTCTATGTCAGCTGGGTGTGGCAGCCAGGCGCCCCCTAGGGGATGGGGAGCCTGTCAGCCCCGGGCCTGTCACTGCCTGCTGGCCCTGCTGCCACCAGCCAGGCCTCTGAAAACTTGTCAAACCATGCCCAGACTTGGGGCCAGTTTGGCCCAAAGTCTGCAAGAGACAAGTCGGGAAGAAAGATATGGGACAGAGGGAGAAAGCGAAGGGAGCAGGAGAAAGGGAAGGAAGAATAAAAAGTAGTGTTGGGCTGCAGGAGTGAGATGGAGGAATGGCAAGAAAAGAGGCAGGAAGCAGGAGAGTGAGAGAAAAGGAAAGAAGAGACATGCAGCCAGACGAGGGCTTAGTGAGAGAGGATGGGACAGAGAACAGGATGAGAAGGACATAAGGCAAGGCTAGGACAGGCAAGGACAGGCAAGGCAAGGCTAGGCTGCAGGACATGTTTTTGCTTTATAGTTTCTAGCACATTCGTCTTCAGACTAGGAGGAAAGCCATAAGACCATATGGATTAGGCCCAAGCAAAAACCCCAGCTACTTGAGACACTTAGACTAAGCCTAAAATACCAAGATCTCTCCATAAGGATGCTTTTTATACTGTACTTCCACAATCTGCTGGCAGTACCAAAAAATAAGCTGCAGATCTCCTTAGGCTGAGTCATGGTGCTTTGGGGCAGGGACCATGCATATCATGGGAATATTTCACAGTTTCTGCTCTGTTTTCAGTGTATGACACCAAAACACCCACCTGATGACATCCTTTCAAGAGCAAAGGCAACAATTTGCAGAACTCCGCTTCTTAGGGGAAGTGAGAAATTGCTGAGCTGACACCAAGTCCTGCAGTGTCCCTGTCACCTGCAGAGCCACCGCATCCTCGCCACGGTAGCGGGCATTGTGACAAAGGTTCTATGTCAGCTGGGTGTGGCAGCCAGGCGCCCCCTAGGGGATGGGGAGCCTGTCAGCCCCGGGCCTGTCACTGCCTGCTGGCCCTGCTGCCACCAGCCAGGCCTCTGAAAACTTGTCAAACCATGCCCAGACTTGGGGCCAGTTTGGCCCAAAGTCTGCAAGAGACAAGTCGGGAAGAAAGATATGGGACAGAGGGAGAAAGCGAAGGGAGCAGGAGAAAGGGAAGGAAGAATAAAAAGTAGTGTTGGGCTGCAGGAGTGAGATGGAGGAATTGCAAGAAAAGAGGCAGGAAGCAGGAGAGTGAGAGAAAAGGAAAGAAGAGACATGCAGCCAGACGAGGGGTTAGTGAGAGAGGATGGGACAGAGAACAGGATGAGAAGGACATAAGGCAAGGCTAGGACAGGCAAGGACAGGCAAGGCAAGGCTAGGCTGCAGGACATGTTTTTGCTTTATAGTTTCTAGCACATTCGTCTTCAGACGAGGAGGAAAGCCATAACACCGTATGGATTAGGCCCAAGCAAAAACCCCAGCTACTTGAGACACTTAGACTAAGCCTAAAATACCAAGATCTCTCCATAAGGATGGCTTTTATACTGTACTTCCACAATCTGCTGGCAGTACAAAAAAATAAGCTGCAGATCTCCTTAGGCTGAGTCATGGTGCTTTGGGGCAGGGACCATGCATATCATGGGAATATTTCACAGTTTCTGCTCTGTTTTCAGTGTATGACACCAAAACACCCACCTGATGACATCCTTTCAAGAGCAAAGGCAACAATTTGCAGAACTCCGCTTCTTAGGGGAAGTGAGAAATTGCTGAGCTGACACCAAGTCCTGCAGTGTCCCTGTCACCTGCAGAGCCACCGCATCCTCGCCACGGTAGCGGGCATTGTGACAAAGGTTCTATGTCAGCTGGGTGTGGCAGCCAGGCGCCCCCTAGGGGATGGGGAGCCTGTCAGCCCCGGGCCTGTCACTGCCTGCTGGCCCTGCTGCCACCAGCCAGGCCTCTGAAAACTTGTCAAACCATGCCCAGACTTGGGGCCAGTTTGGCCCAAAGTCTGCAAGAGACAAGTCGGGAAGAAAGATATGGGACAGAGGGAGAAAGCGAAGGGAGCAGGAGAAAGGGAAGGAAGAATAAAAAGTAGTGTTGGGCTGCAGGAGTGAGATGGAGGAATTGCAAGAAAAGAGGCAGGAAGCAGGAGAGTGAGAGAAAAGGAAAGAAGAGACATGCAGCCAGACGAGGGCTTAGTGAGAGAGGATGGGACAGAGAACAGGATGAGAAGGACATAAGGCAAGGCTAGGACAGGCAAGGACAGGCAAGGCAAGGCTAGGCTGCAGGACATGTTTTTGCTTTATAGTTTGTAGCACATTCGTCTTCAGACTAGGAGGAAAGCCATAAGACCGTATGGATTAGGCCCAAGCAAAAACCCCAGCTACTTGAGACACTTAGACTAAGCCTAAAATACCAAGATCTCTCCATAAGGATGCTTTTTATACTGTACTTCCACAATCTGCTGGCAGTACAAAAAAATAAGCTGCAGATCTCCTTAGGCTGAGTCATGGTGCTTTGGGGCAGGGACCATGCATATCATGGGAATATTTCACAGTTTCTGCTCTGTTTTCAGTGTATGACACCAAAACACCCACCTGATGACATCCTTTCAAGAGCAAAGGCAACAATTTGCAGAACTCCGCTTCTTAGGGGAAGTGAGAAATTGCTGAGCTGACACCAAGTCCTGCAGTGTCCCTGTCACCTGCAGAGCCACCGCATCCTCGCCACGGTAGCGGGCATTGTGACAAAGGTTCTATGTCAGCTGGGTGTGGCAGCCAGGCGCCCCCTAGGGGATGGGGAGCCTGTCAGCCCCGGGCCTGTCACTGCCTGCTGGCCCTGCTGCCACCAGCCAGGCCTCTGAAAACTTGTCAAACCATGCCCAGACTTGGGGCCAGTTTGGCCCAAAGTCTGCAAGAGACAAGTCGGGAAGAAAGATATGGGACAGAGGGAGAAAGCGAAGGGAGCAGGAGAAAGGGAAGGAAGAATAAAAAGTAGTGTTGGGCTGCAGGAGTGAGATGGAGGAATTGCAAGAAAAGAGGCAGGAAGCAGGAGAGTGAGAGAAAAGGAAAGAAGAGACATGCAGCCAGACGAGGGCTTAGTGAGAGAGGATGGGACAGAGAACAGGATGAGAAGGACATAAGGCAAGGCTAGGACAGGCAAGGACAGGCAAGGCAAGGCTACGCTGCAGGACATGTTTTTGCTTTATAGTTTCTAGCACATTCGTCTTCAGACGAGGAGGAAAGCCATAACACCGTATGGATTAGGCCCAAGCAAAAACCCCAGCTACTTGAGACACTTAGACTAAGCCTAAAATACCAAGATCTCTCCATAAGGATGGCTTTTATACTGTACTTCCACAATCTGCTGGCAGTACAAAAAAATAAGCTGCAGATCTCCTTAGGCTGAGTCATGGTGCTTTGGGGCAGGGACCATGCATATCATGGGAATATTTCACAGTTTCTGCTCTGTTTTCAGTGTATGACACCAAAACACCCACCTGATGACATCCTTTCAAGAGCAAAGGCAACAATTTGCAGAACTCCGCTTCTTAGGGGAAGTGAGAAATTGCTGAGCTGACACCAAGTCCTGCAGTGTCCCTGTCACCTGCAGAGCCACCGCATCCTCGCCACGGTAGCGGGCATTGTGACAAAGGTTCTATGTCAGCTGGGTGTGGCAGCCAGGCGCCCCCTAGGGGATGGGGAGCCTGTCAGCCCCGGGCCTGTCACTGCCTGCTGGCCCTGCTGCCACCAGCCAGGCCTCTGAAAACTTGTCAAACCATGCCCAGACTTGGGGCCAGTTTGGCCCAAAGTCTGCAAGAGACAAGTCGGGAAGAAAGATATGGGACAGAGGGAGAAAGCGAAGGGAGCAGGAGAAAGGGAAGGAAGAATATAAAGTAGTGTTGGGCTGCAGGAGTGAGATGGAGGAATTGCAAGAAAAGAGGCAGGAAGCAGGAGAGTGAGAGAAAAGGAAAGAAGAGACATGCAGCCAGACGAGGGCTTAGTGAGAGAGGATGGGACAGAGAACAGGATGAGAAGGACATAAGGCAAGGCTAGGACAGGCAAGGACAGGCAAGGCAAGGCTAGGCTGCAGGACATGTTTTTGCTTTATAGTTTCTAGCACATTCGTCTTCAGACGAGGAGGAAAGCCATAAGACCGTATGGATTAGGCCCAAGCAAAAACCCCAGCTACTTGAGACACTTAGACTAAGCCTAAAATACCAAGATCTCTCCATAAGGATGGTTTTTATACTGTACTTCCACAATCTGCTGGCAGTACAAAAAAATAAGCTGCAGATCTCCTTAGGCTGAGTCATGGTGCTTTGGGGCAGGGACCATGCATATCATGGGAATATTTCACAGTTTCTGCTCTGTTTTCAGTGTATGACACCAAAACACCCACCTGATGACATCCTTTCAAGAGCAAAGGCAGCAATTTGCAGAATTCCGCTTCTTAGGGGAAGTGAGAAATTGCTGAGCTGACACCAAGTCCTGCAGTGTCCCTGTCACCTGCAGAGCCACCGCATCCTCGCCACGGTAGCGGGCATTGTGACAAAGGTTCTATGTCAGCTGGGTGTGGCAGCCAGGCGCCCCCTAGGGGATGGGGAGCCTGTCAGCCCCGGGCCTGTCACTGCCTGCTGGCCCTGCTGCCACCAGCCAGGCCTCTGAAAACTTGTCAAACCATGCCCAGACTTGGGGCCAGTTTGGCCCAAAGTCTGCAAGAGACAAGTCGGGAAGAAAGATATGGGACAGAGGGAGAAAGCGAAGGGAGCAGGAGAAAGGGAAGGAAGAATAAAAAGTAGTGTTGGGCTGCAGGAGTGAGATGGAGGAATTGCAAGAAAAGAGGCAGGAAGCAGGAGAGTGAGAGAAAAGGAAAGAAGAGACATGCAGCCAGACGAGGGCTTAGTGAGAGAGGATGGGACAGAGAACAGGATGAGAAGGACATAAGGCAAGGCTAGGACAGGCAAGGACAGGCAAGGCAAGGCTAGGCTGCAGGACATGTTTTTGCTTTATAGTTTCTAGCACATTCGTCTTCAGACGAGGAGGAAAGCCATAAGACCGTATGGATTAGGCCCAAGCAAAAACCCCAGCTACTTGAGACACTTAGACTAAGCCTAAAATACCAAGATCTCTCCATAAGGATGGTTTTTATACTGTACTTCCACAATCTGCTGGCAGTACAAAAAAATAAGCTGCAGATCTCCTTAGGCTGAGTCATGGTGCTTTGGGGCAGGGACCATGCATATCATGGGAATATTTCACAGTTTCTGCTCTGTTTTCAGTGTATGACACCAAAACACCCACCTGATGACATCCTTTCAAGAGCAAAGGCAACAATTTGCAGAACTCCGCTTCTTAGGGGAAGTGAGAAATTGCTGAGCTGACACCAAGTCCTGCAGTGTCCCTGTCACCTGCAGAGCCACCGCATCCTCGCCACGGTAGCAGGCATTGTGACAAAGGTTCTATGTCAGCTGGGTGTGGCAGCCAGGCGCCCCCTAGGGGATGGGGAGCCTGTCAGCCCCGGGCCTGTCACTGCCTGCTGGCCCTGCTGCCACCAGCCAGGCCTCTGAAAACTTTTCAAACCATGCCCAGACTTGGGGCCAGTTTGGCCCAAAGTCTGCAAGAGACAAGTCGGGAAGAAAGATATGGGACAGAGGGAGAAAGCGAAGGGAGCAGGAGAAAGGGAAGGAAGAATAAAAAGTAGTGTTGGGCTGCAGGAGTGAGATGGAGGAATGGCAAGAAAAGAGGCAGGAAGCAGGAGAGTGAGAGAAAAGGAAAGAAGAGACATGCAGCCAGACGAGGGCTTAGTGAGAGAGGATGGGACAGAGAACAGGATGAGAAGGACATAAGGCAAGGCTAGGACAGGCAAGGACAGGCAAGGCAAGGCTAGGCTGCAGGACATGTTTTTGCTTTATAGTTTCTAGCACATTCGTCTTCAGACGAGGAGGAAAGCCATAAGACCGTATGGATTAGGCCCAAGCAAAAACCCCAGCTACTTGAGACACTTAGACTAAGCCTAAAATACCAAGATCTCTCCATAAGGATGGTTTTTATACTGTACTTCCACAATCTGCTGGCAGTACAAAAAAATAAGCTGCAGATCTCCTTAGGCTGAGTCATGGTGCTTTGGGGCAGGGACCATGCATATCATGGGAATATTTCACAGTTTCTGCTCTGTTTTCAGTGTATGACACCAAAACACCCACCTGATGACATCCTTTCAAGAGCAAAGGCAGCAATTTGCAGAATTCCGCTTCTTAGGGGAAGTGAGAAATTGCTGAGCTGACACCAAGTCCTGCAGTGTCCCTGTCACCTGCAGAGCCACCGCATCCTCGCCACGGTAGCGGGCATTGTGACAAAGGTTCTATGTCAGCTGGGTGTGGCAGCCAGGCGCCCCCTAGGGGATGGGGAGCCTGTCAGCCCCGGGCCTGTCACTGCCTGGTGTCCCTGCTGCCACCAGCCAGGCCTCTGAAAACTTGTCAAACCATGCCCAGACTTGGGGCCAGTTTGGCCCAAAGTCTGCAAGAGACAAGTCGGGAAGAAAGATATGGGACAGAGGGAGAAAGCGAAGGGAGCAGGAGAAAGGGAAGGAAGAATAAAAAGTAGTGTTGGGCTGCAGGAGTGAGATGGAGGAATTGCAAGAAAAGAGGCAGGAAGCAGGAGAGTGAGAGAAAAGGAAAGAAGAGACATGCAGCCAGACGAGGGCTTAGTGAGAGAGGATGGGACAGAGAACAGGATGAGAAGGACATAAGGCAAGGCTAGGACAGGCAAGGACAGGCAAGGCAAGGCTAGGCTGCAGGACATGTTTTTGCTTTATAGTTTCTAGCACATTCGTCTTCAGACGAGGAGGAAAGCCATAACACCGTATGGATTAGGCCCAAGCAAAAACCCCAGCTACTTGAGACACTTAGACTAAGCCTAAAATACCAAGATCTCTCCATAAGGATGGCTTTTATACTGTACTTCCACAATCTGCTGGCAGTACAAAAAAATAAGCTGCAGATCTCCTTAGGCTGAGTCATGGTGCTTTGGGGCAGGGACCATGCATATCATGGGAATATTTCACAGTTTCTGCTCTGTTTTCAGTGTATGACACCAAAACACCCACCTGATGACATCCTTTCAAGAGCAAAGGCAACAATTTGCAGAACTCCGCTTCTTAGGGGAAGTGAGAAATTGCTGAGCTGACACCAAGTCCTGCAGTGTCCCTGTCACCTGCAGAGCCACCGCATCCTCGCGACGGTAGCGGGCATTGTGACAAAGGTTCTATGTCAGCTGGGTGTGGCAGCCAGGCGCCCCCTAGGGGATGGGGAGCCTGTCAGCCCCGGGCCTGTCACTGCCTGCTGGCCCTGCTGCCACCAGCCAGGCCTCTGAAAACTTGTCAAACCATGCCCAGACTTGGGGCCAGTTTGGCCCAAAGTCTGCAAGAGACAAGTCGGGAAGAAAGATATGGGACAGAGGGAGAAAGCGAAGGGAGCAGGAGAAAGGGAAGGAAGAATAAAAAGTAGTGTTGGGCTGCAGGAGTGAGATGGAGGAATTGCAAGAAAAGAGGCAGGAAGCAGGAGAGTGAGAGAAAAGGAAAGAAGAGACATGCAGCCAGACGAGGGCTTAGTGAGAGAGGATGGGACAGAGAACAGGATGAGATGGACATAAGGCAAGGCTAGGACAGGCAAGGACAGGCAAGGCAAGGCTAGGCTGCAGGACATGTTTTTGCTTTATAGTTTCTAGCACATTCGTCTTCAGACGAGGAGGAAAGCCATAACACCGTATGGATTAGGCCCAAGCAAAAACCCCAGCTACTTGAGACACTTAGACTAAGCCTAAAATACCAAGATCTCTCCATAAGGATGGTTTTTATACTGTACTTCCACAATCTGCTGGCAGTACAAAAAAATAAGCTGCAGATCTCCTTAGGCTGAGTCATGGTGCTTTGGGGCAGGGACCATGCATATCATGGGAATATTTCACAGTTTCTGCTCTGTTTTCAGTGTATGACACCAAAACACCCACCTGATGACATCCTTTCAAGAGCAAAGGCAGCAATTTGCAGAATTCCGCTTCTTAGGGGAAGTGAGAAATTGCTGAGCTGACACCAAGTCCTGCAGTGTCCCTGTCACCTGCAGAGCCACCGCATCCTCGCCACGGTAGCGGGCATTGTGACAAAGGTTCTATGTCAGCTGGGTGTGGCAGCCAGGCGCCCCCTAGGGGATGGGGAGCCTGTCAGCCCCGGGCCTGTCACTGCCTGCTGGCCCTGCTGCCACCAGCCAGGCCTCTGAAAACTTGTCAAACCATGCCCAGACTTGGGGCCAGTTTGGCCCAAAGTCTGCAAGAGACAAGTCGGGAAGAAAGATATGGGACAGAGGGAGAAAGCGAAGGGAGCAGGAGAAAGGGAAGGAAGAATAAAAAGTAGTGTTGGGCTGCAGGAGTGAGATGGAGGAATTGCAAGAAAAGAGGCAGGAAGCAGGAGAGTGAGAGAAAAGGAAAGAAGAGACATGCAGCCAGACGAGGGCTTAGTGAGAGAGGATGGGACAGAGAACAGGATGAGAAGGACATAAGGCAAGGCTAGGACAGGCAAGGACAGGCAAGGCAAGGCTAGGCTGCAGGACATGTTTTTGCTTTATAGTTTCTAGCACATTCGTCTTCAGACTAGGAGGAAAGCCATAAGACCGTATGGATTAGGCCCAAGCAAAAACCCCAGCTACTTGAGACACTTAGACTAAGCCTAAAATACCAAGATCTCTCCATAAGGATGGTTTTTATACTGTACTTCCACAATCTGCTGGCAGTACAAAAAAATAAGCTGCAGATCTCCTTAGGCTGAGTCATGGTGCTTTGGGGCAGGGACCATGCATATCATGGGAATATTTCACAGTTTCTGCTCTGTTTTCAGTGTATGACACCAAAACACCCACCTGATGACATCCTTTCAAGAGCAAAGGCAGCAATTTGCAGAATTCCGCTTCTTAGGGGAAGTGAGAAATTGCTGAGCTGACACCAAGTCCTGCAGTGTCCCTGTCACCTGCAGAGCCACCGCATCCTCGCCACGGTAGCGGGCATTGTGACAAAGGTTCTATGTCAGCTGGGTGTGGCAGCCAGGCGCCCCCTAGGGGATGGGGAGCCTGTCAGCCCCGGGCCTGTCACTGCCTGCTGGCCCTGCTGCCACCAGACAGGCCTCTGAAAACTTGTCAAACCATGCCCAGACTTGGGGCCAGTTTGGCCCAAAGTCTGCAAGAGACAAGTCGGGAAGAAAGATATGGGACAGAGGGAGAAAGCGAAGGGAGCAGGAGAAAGGGAAGGAAGAATAAAAAGTAGTGTTGGGCTGCAGGAGTGAGATGGAGGAATTGCAAGAAAAGAGGCAGGAAGCAGGAGAGTGAGAGAAAAGGAAAGAAGAGACATGCAGCCAGACGAGGGCTTAGTGAGAGAGGATGGGACAGAGAACAGGATGAGAAGGACATAAGGCAAGGCTAGGACAGGCAAGGACAGGCAAGGCAAGGCTAGGCTGCAGGACATGTTTTTGCTTTATAGTTTCTAGCACATTCGTCTTCAGACGAGGAGGAAAGCCATAACACCGTATGGATTAGGCCCAAGCAAAAACCCCAGCTACTTGAGACACTTAGACTAAGCCTAAAATACCAAGATCTCTCCATAAGGATGGCTTTTATACTGTACTTCCACAATCTGCTGGCAGTACAAAAAAATAAGCTGCAGATCTCCTTAGGCTGAGTCATGGTGCTTTGGGGCAGGGACCATGCATATCATGGGAATATTTCACAGTTTCTGCTCTGTTTTCAGTGTATGACACCAAAACACCCACCTGATGACATCCTTTCAAGAGCAAAGGCAACAATTTGCAGAACTCCGCTTCTTAGGGGAAGTGAGAAATTGCTGAGCTGACACCAAGTCCTGCAGTGTCCCTGTCACCTGCAGAGCCACCGCATCCTCGCCACGGTAGCGGGCATTGTGACAAAGGTTCTATGTCAGCTGGGTGTGGCAGCCAGGCGCCCCCTAGGGGATGGGGAGCCTGTCAGCCCCGGGCCTGTCACTGCCTGCTGGCCCTGCTGCCACCAGCCAGGCCTCTGAAAACTTGTCAAACCATGCCCAGACTTGGGGCCAGTTTGGCCCAAAGTCTGCAAGAGACAAGTCGGGAAGAAAGATATGGGACAGAGGGAGAAAGCGAAGGGAGCAGGAGAAAGGGAAGGAAGAATAAAAAGTAGTGTTGGGCTGCAGGAGTGAGATGGAGGAATTGCAAGAAAAGAGGCAGGAAGCAGGAGAGTGAGAGAAAAGGAAAGAAGAGACATGCAGCCAGACGAGGGCTTAGTGAGAGAGGATGGGACAGAGAACAGGATGAGAAGGACATAAGGCAAGGCTAGGACAGGCAAGGACAGGCAAGGCAAGGCTAGGCTGCAGGACATGTTTTTGCTTTATAGTTTCTAGCACATTCGTCTTCAGACGAGGAGGAAAGCCATAACACCGTATGGATTAGGCCCAAGCAAAAACCCCAGCTACTTGAGACACTTAGACTAAGCCTAAAATACCAAGATCTCTCCATAAGGATGGTTTTTATACTGTACTTCCACAATCTGCTGGCAGTACAAAAAAATAAGCTGCAGATCTCCTTAGGCTGAGTCATGGTGCTTTGGGGCAGGGACCATGCATATCATGGGAATATTTCACAGTTTCTGCTCTGTTTTCAGTGTATGACACCAAAACACCCACCTGATGACATCCTTTCAAGAGCAAAGGCAACAATTTGCAGAACTCCGCTTCTTAGGGGAAGTGAGAAATTGCTGAGCTGACACCAAGTCCTGCAGTGTCCCTGTCACCTGCAGAGCCACCGCATCCTCGCCACGGTAGCGGGCATTGTGACAAAGGTTCTATGTCAGCTGGGTGTGGCAGCCAGGCGCCCCCTAGGGGATGGGGAGCCTGTCAGCCCCGGGCCTGTCACTGCCTGCTGGCCCTGCTGCCACCAGCCAGGCCTCTGAAAACTTGTCAAACCATGCCCAGACTTGGGGCCAGTTTGGCCCAAAGTCTGCAAGAGACAAGTCGGGAAGAAAGATATGGGACAGAGGGAGAAAGCGAAGGGAGCAGGAGAAAGGGAAGGAAGAATATAAAGTAGTGTTGGGCTGCAGGAGTGAGATGGAGGAATTGCAAGAAAAGAGGCAGGAAGCAGGAGAGTGAGAGAAAAGGAAAGAAGAGACATGCAGCCAGACGAGGGCTTAGTGAGAGAGGATGGGACAGAGAACAGGATGAGAAGGACATAAGGCAAGGCTAGGACAGGCAAGGACAGGCAAGGCAAGGCTAGGCTGCAGGACATGTTTTTGCTTTATAGTTTCTAGCACATTCGTCTTCAGACGAGGAGGAAAGCCATAAGACCGTATGGATTAGGCCCAAGCAAAAACCCCAGCTACTTGAGACACTTAGACTAAGCCTAAAATACCAAGATCTCTCCATAAGGATGGTTTTTATACTGTACTTCCACAATCTGCTGGCAGTACAAAAAAATAAGCTGCAGATCTCCTTAGGCTGAGTCATGGTGCTTTGGGGCAGGGACCATGCATATCATGGGAATATTTCACAGTTTCTGCTCTGTTTTCAGTGTATGACACCAAAACACCCACCTGATGACATCCTTTCAAGAGCAAAGGCAGCAATTTGCAGAATTCCGCTTCTTAGGGGAAGTGAGAAATTGCTGAGCTGACACCAAGTCCTGCAGTGTCCCTGTCACCTGCAGAGCCACCGCATCCTCGCCACGGTAGCGGGCATTGTGACAAAGGTTCTATGTCAGCTGGGTGTGGCAGCCAGGCGCCCCCTAGGGGATGGGGAGCCTGTCAGCCCCGGGCCTGTCACTGCCTGGTGTCCCTGCTGCCACCAGCCAGGCCTCTGAAAACTTGTCAAACCATGCCCAGACTTGGGGCCAGTTTGGCCCAAAGTCTGCAAGAGACAAGTCGGGAAGAAAGATATGGGACAGAGGGAGAAAGCGAAGGGAGCAGGAGAAAGGGAAGGAAGAATAAAAAGTAGTGTTGGGCTGCAGGAGTGAGATGGAGGAATTGCAAGAAAAGAGGCAGGAAGCAGGAGAGTGAGAGAAAAGGAAAGAAGAGACATGCAGCCAGACGAGGGCTTAGTGAGAGAGGATGGGACAGAGAACAGGATGAGAAGGACATAAGGCAAGGCTAGGACAGGCAAGGACAGGCAAGGCAAGGCTAGGCTGCAGGACATGTTTTGGCTTTATAGTTTCTAGCACATTCGTCTTCAGACGAGGAGGAAAGCCATAACACCGTATGGATTAGGCCCAAGCAAAAACCCCAGCTACTTGAGACACTTAGACTAAGCCTAAAATACCAAGATCTCTCCATAAGGATGGTTTTTATACTGTACTTCCACAATCTGCTGGCAGTACAAAAAAATAAGCTGCAGATCTCCTTAGGCTGAGTCATGGTGCTTTGGGGCAGGGACCATGCATATCATGGGAATATTTCACAGTTTCTGCTCTGTTTTCAGTGTATGACACCAAAACACCCACCTGATGACATCCTTTCAAGAGCAAAGGCAGCAATTTGCAGAATTCCGCTTCTTAGGGGAAGTGAGAAATTGCTGAGCTGACACCAAGTCCTGCAGTGTCCCTGTCACCTGCAGAGCCACCGCATCCTCGCCACGGTAGCGGGCATTGTGACAAAGGTTCTATGTCAGCTGGGTGTGGCAGCCAGGCGCCCCCTAGGGGATGGGGAGCCTGTCAGCCCCGGGCCTGTCACTGCCTGCTGGCCCTGCTGCCACCAGACAGGCCTCTGAAAACTTGTCAAACCATGCCCAGACTTGGGGCCAGTTTGGCCCAAAGTCTGCAAGAGACAAGTCGGGAAGAAAGATATGGGACAGAGGGAGAAAGCGAAGGGAGCAGGAGAAAGGGAAGGAAGAATAAAAAGTAGTGTTGGGCTGCAGGAGTGAGATGGAGGAATTGCAAGAAAAGAGGCAGGAAGCAGGAGAGTGAGAGAAAAGGAAAGAAGAGACATGCAGCCAGACGAGGGCTTAGTGAGAGAGGATGGGACAGAGAACAGGATGAGAAGGACATAAGGCAAGGCTAGGACAGGCAAGGACAGGCAAGGCAAGGCTAGGCTGCAGGACATGTTTTTGCTTTATAGTTTCTAGCACATTCGTCTTCAGACGAGGAGGAAAGCCATAAGACCGTATGGATTAGGCCCAAGCAAAAACCCCAGCTACTTGAGACACTTAGACTAAGCCTAAAATACCAAGATCTCTCCATAAGGATGGTTTTTATACTGTACTTCCACAATCTGCTGGCAGTACAAAAAAATAAGCTGCAGATCTCCTTAGGCTGAGTCATGGTGCTTTGGGGCAGGGACCATGCATATCATGGGAATATTTCACAGTTTCTGCTCTGTTTTCAGTGTATGACACCAAAACACCCACCTGATGACATCCTTTCAAGAGCAAAGGCAGCAATTTGCAGAATTCCGCTTCTTAGGGGAAGTGAGAAATTGCTGAGCTGACACCAAGTCCTGCAGTGTCCCTGTCACCTGCAGAGCCACCGCATCCTCGCCACGGTAGCGGGCATTGTGACAAAGGTTCTATGTCAGCTGGGTGTGGCAGCCAGGCGCCCCCTAGGGGATGGGGAGCCTGTCAGCCCCGGGCCTGTCACTGCCTGGTGTCCCTGCTGCCACCAGCCAGGCCTCTGAAAACTTGTCAAACCATGCCCAGACTTGGGGCCAGTTTGGCCCAAAGTCTGCAAGAGACAAGTCGGGAAGAAAGATATGGGACAGAGGGAGAAAGCGAAGGGAGCAGGAGAAAGGGAAGGAAGAATAAAAAGTAGTGTTGGGCTGCAGGAGTGAGATGGAGGAATTGCAAGAAAAGAGGCAGGAAGCAGGAGAGTGAGAGAAAAGGAAAGAAGAGACATGCAGCCAGACGAGGGCTTAGTGAGAGAGGATGGGACAGAGAACAGGATGAGAAGGACATAAGGCAAGGCTAGGACAGGCAAGGACAGGCAAGGCAAGGCTAGGCTGCAGGACATGTTTTGGCTTTATAGTTTCTAGCACATTCGTCTTCAGACGAGGAGGAAAGCCATAAGACCGTATGGATTAGGCCCAAGCAAAAACCCCAGCTACTTGAGACACTTAGACTAAGCCTAAAATACCAAGATCTCTCCATAAGGATGGTTTTTATACTGTACTTCCACAATCTGCTGGCAGTACAAAAAAATAAGCTGCAGATCTCCTTAGGCTGAGTCATGGTGCTTTGGGGCAGGGACCATGCATATCATGGGAATATTTCACAGTTTCTGCTCTGTTTTCAGTGTATGACACCAAAACACCCACCTGATGACATCCTTTCAAGAGCAAAGGCAACAATTTGCAGAACTCCGCTTCTTAGGGGAAGTGAGAAATTGCTGAGCTGACACCAAGTCCTGCAGTGTCCCTGTCACCTGCAGAGCCACTGCATCCTCGCCACGGTAGCGGGCATTGTGACAAAGGTTCTATGTCAGCTGGGTGTGGCAGCCAGGCGCCCCCTAGGGGATGGGGAGCCTGTCAGCCCCGGGCCTGTCACTGCCTGCTGGCCCTGCTGCCACCAGCCAGGCCTCTGGAAACTTGTCAAACCATGCCCAGACTTGGGGCCAGTTTGGCCCAAAGTCTGCAAGAGACAAGTCGGGAAGAAAGATATGGGACAGAGGGAGAAAGCGAAGGGAGCAGGAGAAAGGGAAGGAAGAATATAAAGTAGTGTTGGGCTGCAGGAGTGAGATGGAGGAATGGCAAGAAAAGAGGCAGGAAGCAGGAGAGTGAGAGAAAAGGAAAGAAGAGACATGCAGCCAGACGAGGGCTTAGTGAGAGAGGATGGGACAGAGAACAGGATGAGAAGGACATAAGGCAAGGCTAGGACAGGCAAGGACAGGCAAGGCAAGGCTAGGCTGCAGGACATGTTTTTGCTATATAGTTTCTAGCACATTCGTCTTCAGACGAGGAGGAAAGCCATAAGACCGTATGGATTAGGCCCAAGCAAAAACCCCAGCTACTTGAGACACTTAGACTAAGCCTAAAATACCAAGATCTCTCCATAAGGATGGTTTTTATACTGTACTTCCACAATCTGCTGGCAGTACAAAAAAATAAGCTGCAGATCTCCTTAGGCTGAGTCATGGTGCTTTGGGGCAGGGACCATGCATATCATGGGAATATTTCACAGTTTCTGCTCTGTTTTCAGTGTATGACACCAAAACACCCACCTGATGACATCCTTTCAAGAGCAAAGGCAGCAATTTGCAGAATTCCGCTTCTTAGGGGAAGTGAGAAATTGCTGAGCTGACACCAAGTCCTGCAGTGTCCCTGTCACCTGCAGAGCCACCGCATCCTCGCCACGGTAGCGGGCATTGTGACAAAGGTTCTATGTCAGCTGGGTGTGGCAGCCAGGCGCCCCCTAGGGGATGGGGAGCCTGTCAGCCCCGGGACTGTCACTGCCTGCTGGCCCTGCTGCCACCAGCCAGGCCTCTGAAAACTTGTCAAACCATGCCCAGACTTGGGGCCAGTTTGGCCCAAAGTCTGCAAGAGACAAGTCGGGAAGAAAGATATGGGACAGAGGGAGAAAGCGAAGGGAGCAGGAGAAAGGGAAGGAAGAATAAAAAGTAGTGTTGGGCTGCAGGAGTGAGATGGAGGAATTGCAAGAAAAGAGGCAGGAAGCAGGAGAGTGAGAGAAAAGGAAAGAAGAGACATGCAGCCAGACGAGGGCTTAGTGAGAGAGGATGGGACAGAGAACAGGATGAGAAGGACATAAGGCAAGGCTAGGACAGGCAAGGACAGGCAAGGCAAGGCTAGGCTGCAGGACATGTTTTTGCTTTATAGTTTCTAGCACATTCGTCTTCAGACGAGGAGGAAAGCCATAAGACCGTATGGATTAGGCCCAAGCAAAAACCCCAGCTACTTGAGACACTTAGACTAAGCCTAAAATACCAAGATCTCTCCATAAGGATGGTTTTTATACTGTACTTCCACAATCTGCTGGCAGTACAAAAAAATAAGCTGCAGATCTCCTTAGGCTGAGTCATGGTGCTTTGGGGCAGGGACCATGCATATCATGGGAATATTTCACAGTTTCTGCTCTGTTTTCAGTGTATGACACCAAAACACCCACCTGATGACATCCTTTCAAGAGCAAAGGCAGCAATTTGCAGAATTCCGCTTCTTAGGGGAAGTGAGAAATTGCTGAGCTGACACCAAGTCCTGCAGTGTCCCTGTCACCTGCAGAGCCACCGCATCCTCGCCACGGTAGCGGGCATTGTGACAAAGGTTCTATGTCAGCTGGGTGTGGCAGCCAGGCGCCCCCTAGGGGATGGGGAGCCTGTCAGCCCCGGGCCTGTCACTGCCTGGTGTCCCTGCTGCCACCAGCCAGGCCTCTGAAAACTTGTCAAACCATGCCCAGACTTGGGCCCAGTTTGGCCCAAAGTCTGCAAGAGACAAGTCGGGAAGAAAGATATGGGACAGAGGGAGAAAGCGAAGGGAGCAGGAGAAAGGGAAGGAAGAATAAAAAGTAGTGTTGGGCTGCAGGAGTGAGATGGAGGAATTGCAAGAAAAGAGGCAGGAAGCAGGAGAGTGAGAGAAAAGGAAAGAAGAGACATGCAGCCAGACGAGGGCTTAGTGAGAGAGGATGGGACAGAGAACAGGATGAGAAGGACATAAGGCAAGGCTAGGACAGGCAAGGACAGGCAAGGCAAGGCTAGGCTGCAGGACATGTTTTGGCTTTATAGTTTCTAGCACATTCGTCTTCAGACTAGGAGGAAAGCCATAAGACCGTATGGATTAGGCCCAAGCAAAAACCCCAGCTACTTGAGACACTTAGACTAAGCCTAAAATACCAAGATCTCTCCATAAGGATGGTTTTTATACTGTACTTCCACAATCTGCTGGCAGTACAAAAAAATAAGCTGCAGATCTCCTTAGGCTGAGTCATGGTGCTTTGGGGCAGGGACCATGCATATCATGGGAATATTTCACAGTTTCTGCTCTGTTTTCAGTGTATGACACCAAAACACCCACCTGATGACATCCTTTCAAGAGCAAAGGCAACAATTTGCAGAACTCCGCTTCTTAGGGGAAGTGAGAAATTGCTGAGCTGACACCAAGTCCTGCAGTGTCCCTGTCACCTGCAGAGCCACTGCATCCTCGCCACGGTAGCGGGCATTGTGACAAAGGTTCTATGTCAGCTGGGTGTGGCAGCCAGGCGCCCCCTAGGGGATGGGGAGCCTGTCAGCCCCGGGCCTGTCACTGCCTGCTGGCCCTGCTGCCACCAGCCAGGCCTCTGAAAACTTGTCAAACCATGCCCAGACTTGGGGCCAGTTTGGCCCAAAGTCTGCAAGAGACAAGTCGGGAAGAAAGATATGGGACAGAGGGAGAAAGCGAAGGGAGCAGGAGAAAGGGAAGGAAGAATATAAAGTAGTGTTGGGCTGCAGGAGTGAGATGGAGGAATTGCAAGAAAAGAGGCAGGAAGCAGGAGAGTGAGAGAAAAGGAAAGAAGAGACATGCAGCCAGACGAGGGCTTAGTGAGAGAGGATGGGACAGAGAACAGGATGAGAAGGACATAAGGCAAGGCTAGGACAGGCAAGGACAGGCAAGGCAAGGCTAGGCTGCAGGACATGTTTTTGCTATATAGTTTCTAGCACATTCGTCTTCAGACGAGGAGGAAAGCCATAAGACCGTATGGATTAGGCCCAAGCAAAAACCCCAGCTACTTGAGACACTTAGACTAAGCCTAAAATACCAAGATCTCTCCATAAGGATGGTTTTTATACTGTACTTCCACAATCTGCTGGCAGTACAAAAAAATAAGCTGCAGATCTCCTTAGGCTGAGTCATGGTGCTTTGGGGCAGGGACCATGCCTATCATGGGAATATTTCACAGTTTCTGCTCTGTTTTCAGTGTATGACACCAAAACACCCACCTGATGACATCCTTTCAAGAGCAAAGGCAGCAATTTGCAGAATTCCGCTTCTTAGGGGAAGTGAGAAATTGCTGAGCTGACACCAAGTCCTGCAGTGTCCCTGTCACCTGCAGAGCCACCGCATCCTCGCCACGGTAGCGGGCATTGTGACAAAGGTTCTATGTCAGCTGGGTGTGGCAGCCAGGCGCCCCCTAGGGGATGGGGAGCCTGTCAGCCCCGGGCCTGTCACTGCCTGCTGGCCCTGCTGCCACCAGCCAGGCCTCTGAAAACTTGTCAAACCATGCCCAGACTTGGGGCCAGTTTGGCCCAAAGTCTGCAAGAGACAAGTCGGCAAGAAAGATATGGGACAGAGGGAGAAAGCGAAGGGAGCAGGAGAAAGGGAAGGAAGAATAAAAAGTAGTGTTGGGCTGCAGGAGTGAGATGGAGGAATTGCAAGAAAAGAGGCAGGAAGCAGGAGAGTGAGAGAAAAGGAAAGAAGAGACATGCAGCTAGACGAGTGCTTAGTGAGAGAGGATGGGACAGAGAACAGGATGAGAAGGACATAAGGCAAGGCTAGGACAGGCAAGGACAGGCAAGGCAAGGCTAGGCTGCAGGACATGTTTTTGCTTTATAGTTTCTTACACATTCCTCTTCAGACTAGGAGGAAAGCCATAAGACCGTATGGATTAGGCCCAAGCAAAAACCCCCAGCTACTTGAGACACTTAGACTTAGCCTACAATACGAAGATCTCTCCATAAGGATGGTTTTTATACTGTACTTCCACAATCTGCTGGCAGTACAAAAAAATAAGCTGCAGATCTCCTTAGGCTGAGTCATGGTGCTTTGGGGCAGGGACCATGCATATCATGGGAATATTTCACAGTTTCTGCTCTGTTTTCAGTGTATGACACCAAAACACCCACCTGATGACATCCTTTCAAGAGCAAAGGCAGCAATTTGCAGAATTCTGCTTCTTAGGGGAAGTGAGAAATTGCTGAGCTGACACCAAGTCCTGCAGTGTCCCTGTCACCTGCAGAGCCACCGCATGCTCGCCACGGTAGCGGGCATTGTGACAAAGGTTCTATGTCAGCTGGGGGTGGCAGCCAGGCGCCCCCTAGGGGATGGGGAGCCTGTCAGCCCCGGGCCTGTCTCTGCCTGGTGTCCCAGCTGCCACCAGCCAGGCCTCTGAAAACTTGTCAAACCATGCCCAGACTTGGGGCCAGTTTGGCCCAAAGTCTCCAAGAGACAAGTCGGCAAGAAAGATATGGGACAGAGGGAGAAAGCGAAGGGAGTAGGAGAAAGGGAACGAAGAATAAAAAGTAGTGTTGGGCTACAGGAGTGAGATGGAGGAATTGCAAGAAAAGAGGCAGGAAGCAGGAGAGTGAGAGAAAAGGAAAGAAGAGACATGCAGCCAGATGAGGGCTTAGTGAGAGAGGATGGGACAGAGAACAGGATGAGAAGGACATAAGGCAAGGCTAGGACAGGCAAGGACAGGCAAGGCAAGGCTAGGCTGCAGGACATGTTTTTGCTTTACAGTTTCTAGCACATTCGTCTTCAGACTAGGAGGAAAGCCATAAGACCGTATGGATTAGGCCCAAGCAAAAACCCCAGCTACTTGAGACACTTAGACTAAGCCTAAAATACCGAGATCTCTCCATAAGGATGGTTTTTATACTGTACTTCCACAATCTGCTGGCAGTACAAAAAAATAAGCTGCAGATCTCCTTAGGCTGAGTCATGGTGCTTTGGGGCAGGGACCATGCATATCATGGGAATATTTCACAGTTTCTGCTCTGTTTTCAGTGTATGACACCAAAACACCCACCTGATGACATCCTTTCAGGAGCAAAGGCAGCAATTTGCAGAATTCCGCTTCTTAGGGGAAGTGAGAAATTGCTGAGCTGACACCAAGTCCTGCAGTGTCCCTGTCACCTGCAGAGCCACCGCATCCCCGCCACGGTAGCGGGCATTGTGACAAAGGTTCTATGTCAGCTGGGTGTGGCAGCCAGGCGCCCCCTAGGGGATGGGGAGCCTGTCAGCCCCGGGCCTGTCACTGCCTGGTGTCCCTGCTGCCACCAGCCAGGCCTCTGAAAACTTGTCAAACCATGCCCAGACTTGGGGCCAGTTTGGCCCAAAGTCTCCAAGAGACAAGTCGGGAAGAAAGATATGGGACAGAGGGAGAAAGCGAAGGGAGCAGGAGAAAGGGAAGGAAGAATAAAAAGTAGTGTTGGGCTGCAGGAGTGAGATGGAGGAATTGCAAGAAAAGAGGCAGGAAGCAGGAGAGTGAGAGAAAAGGAAAGAAGAGACATGCAGCTAGACGAGTGCTTAGTGAGAGAGGATGGGACAGAGAACAGGATGAGAAGGACATAAGGCAAGGCTAGGACAGGCAAGGACAGGCAAGGCAAGGCTAGGCTGCAGGACATGTTTTGGCTTTACAGTTTCTAGCACATTCGTCTTCAGACTAGGAGGAAAGCCATAAGACCGTATGGATTAGGCCCAAGCAAAAACCCCAGCTACTTGAGACACTTAGACTAAGCCTAAAATACCAAGATCTCTCCATAAGGATGGTTTTTATACTGTACTTCCACAATCTGCTGGCAGTACAAAAAAATAAGCTGCACATCTCCTTAGGCTGAGTCATGGTGCTTTGGGGCAGGGACCATGCATATCATGGGAATATTTCACAGTTTCTGCTCTGTTTTCAGTGTATGACACCAAAACACCCACCTGATGACATCCTTTCAAGAGCAAAGGCAGCAATTTGCAGAATTCCGCTTCTTAGGGGAAGTGAGAAATTGCTGAGCTGACACCAAGTCCTGCAGTGTCCCTGTCACCTGCAGAGCCACCGCATCCTCGCCACGGTAGCGGGCATTGTGACAAAGGTTCTATGTCAGCTGGGGGTGGCAGCCAGGCGCCCCCTAGGGGATGGGGAGCCTGTCAGCCCCGGGCCTGTCACTGCCTGGTGTCCCTGCTGCCACCAGCCAGGCCTCTGAAAACTTGTCAAACCATGCCCAGACTTGGGGCCCGTTTGGCCCAAAGTCTCCAAGAGACAAGTCGGGAAGAAAGATATGGGACAGAGGGAGAAAGCGAAGGGAGCAGGAGAAAGTGAATGAAGAATAAAAAGTAGTGTTGGGCTGCAGGAGTGAGATGGAGGAATTGCAAGAAAAGAGGCAGGAAGCAGGAGAGTGAGAGAAAAGGAAAGAAGAGACATGCAGCCAGACGAGGGCTTAGTGAGAGAGGATGGGACAGAGAACAGGATGAGAAGGACATAAGGCAAGGCTAGGACAGGCAAGGACAGGCAAGGCAAGGCTAGGCTGCAGGACATGTTTTGGCTTTACAGTTTCTAGCACATTCGTCTTCAGACTAGGAGGAAAGCCATAAGACCGTATGGATTAGGCCCAAGCAAAAACCCCAGCTACTTGAGACACTTAGACTAAGCCTAAAATACCAAGATCTCTCCATAAGGATGGTTTTTATACTGTACTTCCACAATCTGCTGGCAGTACAAAAAAATAAGCTGCACATCTCCTTAGGCTGAGTCATGGTGCTTTGGGGCAGGGACCATGCATATCATGGGAATATTTCACAGTTTCTGCTCTGTTTTCAGTGTATGACACCAAAACACCCACCTGATGACATCCTTTCAGGAGCAAAGGCAGCAATTTGCAGAATTCCGCTTCTTAGGGGAAGTGAGAAATTGCTGAGCTGACACCAAGTCCTGCAGTGTCCCTGTCACCTGCAGAGCCACCGCATCCTCGCCACGGTAGCGGGCATTGTGACAAAGGTTCTATGTCAGCTGGGGGTGGCAGCCAGGCGCCCCCTAGGGGATGGGGAGCCTGTCAGCCCCGGGCCTGTCACTGCCTGGTGTCCCTGCTGCCACCAGCCAGGCCTCTGAAAACTTGTCAAACCATGCCCAGACTTGGGGCCCGTTTGGCCCAAAGTCTCCAAGAGACAAGTCGGGAAGAAAGATATGGGACAGAGGGAGAAAGCGAAGGGAGCAGGAGAAAGTGAAGGAAGAATAAAAAGTAGTGTTGGGCTGCAGGAGTGAGATGGAGGAATTGCAAGAAAAGAGGCAGGAAGCAGGAGAGTGAGAGAAAAGGAAAGAAGAGACATGCAGCCAGACGAGGGCTTAGTGAGAGAGGATGGGACAGAGAACAGGATGAGAAGGACATAAGGCAAGGCTAGGACAGGCAAGGACAGGCAAGGCAAGGCTAGGCTGCAGGACATGTTTTTGCTTTACAGTTTCTAGCACATTCGTCTTCAGACTAGGAGGAAAGCCATAAGACCGTATGGATTAGGCCCAAGCAAAAACCCCAGCTACTTGAGACACTTAGACTAAGCCTAAAATACCAAGATCTCTCCATAAGGATGGTTTTTATACTGTACTTCCACAATCTGCTGGCAGTACAAAAAAATAAGCTGCAGATCTCCTTAGGCTGAGTCATGGTGCTTTGGGGCAGGGACCATGCATATCATGGGAATATTTCACAGTTTCTGCTCTGTTTTCAGTGTATGACACCAAAACACCCACCTGATGACATCCTTTCAGGAGCAAAGGCAGCAATTTGCAGAATTCCGCTTCTTAGGGGAAGTGAGAAATTGCTGAGCTGACACCAAGTCCTGCAGTGTCCCTGTCACCTGCAGAGCCACCGCATCCCCGCCACGGTAGCGGGCATTGTGACAAAGGTTCTATGTCAGCTGGGTGTGGCAGCCAGGCGCCCCCTAGGGGATGGGGAGCCTGTCAGCCCCGGGCCTGTCACTGCCTGGTGTCCCTGCTGCCACCAGCCAGGCCTCTGAAAACTTGTCAAAGCATGCCCAGACTTGGGGCCAGTTTGGCCCAAAGTCTCCAAGAGACAAGTCGGGAAGAAAGATATGGGACAGAGGGAGAAAGCGAAGGGAGCAGGAGAAAGGGAAGGAAGAATAAAAAGTAGTGTTGGGCTGCAGGAGTGAGATGGAGGAATTGCAAGAAAAGAGGCAGGAAGCAGGAGAGTGAGAGAAAAGGAAAGAAGAGACATGCAGCTAGACGAGTGCTTAGTGAGAGAGGATGGGACAGAGAACAGGATGAGAAGGACATAAGGCAAGGCTAGGACAGGCAAGGACAGGCAAGGCAAGGCTAGGCTGCAGGACATGTTTTTGCTTTATAGTTTCTTACACATTCCTCTTCAGACTAGGAGGAAAGCCATAAGACCGTATGGATTAGGCCCAAGCAAAAACCCCCAGCTACTTGAGACACTTAGACTTAGCCTACAATACGAAGATCTCTCCATAAGGATGGTTTTTATACTGTACTTCCACAATCTGCTGGCAGTACAAAAAAATAAGCTGCAGATCTCCTTAGGCTGAGTCATGGTGCTTTGGGGCAGGGACCATGCATATCATGGGAATGTTTCACAGTTTCTTCTCTGTTTTCAGTGTATGACACCAAAACACCCACCTGATGACATCCTTTCAAGAGCAAAGGCAGCAATTTGCAGAATTCCGCTTCTTAGGGGAAGTGAGAAATTGCTGAGCTGACACCAAGTCCTGCAGTGTCCCTGTCACCTGCAGAGCCACCGCATCCTCGCCGCGGTAGCGGGCATTGTGAGAAAGGTTCTATGTCAGCTGGGTGTGGCAGCCAGGCGCCCCCTAGGGGATGGGGAGCCTGTCAGCCCCGGGCCTGTCACTGCCTGGTGTCCCTGCTGCCACCAGCCAGGCCTCTGAAAACTTGTCAAACCATGCCCAGACTTGGGGCCAGTTTGGCCGAAAGTCTGCAAGAGACAAGTCGGGAAGAAAGATATGGGACAGAGGGAGAAAGCGAAGGGAGCAGGAGAAAGTGAAGGAAGAATAAAAAGTAGTGTTGGGCTGCAGGAGTGAGATGGTGGAATTGCAAGAAAAGAGGCAGGAAGCAGGAGAGTGAGAGAAAAGGAAAGAAGAGACATGCAGCCAGACGAGGGCTTAGTGAGAGAGGATGGGACAGAGAACAGGATGAGAAGGACATAAGGCAAGGCTAGGACAGGCAAGGACAGGCAAGGCAAGGCTAGGCTGCAGGACATGTTTTTGCTTTATAGTTTCTAGCACATTCCTCTTCAGACTAGGAGGAAAGCCATAAGACCGTATGGATTAGGCCCAAGCAAAAACCCCAGCTACTTGAGACACTTAGACTAAGCCTAAAATACCAAGATCTCTCCATAAGGATGGTTTTTATACTGTACTTCCACAATCTGCTGGCAGTACAAAAAAATAAGCTGCAGATCTCCTTAGGCTGAGTCATGGTGCTTTGGGGCAGGGACAATGCATATCATGGGAATGTTTCACAGTTTCTTCTCTGTTTTCAGTGTATGACACCAAAACACCCACCTGATGACATCCTTTCAAGAGCAAAGGCAGCAATTTGCACAATTCCGCTTCTTAGGGGAAGTGAGAAATTGCTGAGCTGACACCAAGTCCTGCAGTGTCCCTGTCACCTGCAGAGCCACCGCATCCTCGCCACGGTAGCGGGCATTGTGACAAAGGTTCTATGTCAGCTGGGTGTGGCAGCCAGGCGCCCCCTAGGGGATGGGGAGCCTGTCAGCCCCGGGCCTGTCACTGCCTGCTGGCCCTGCTGCCACCAGCCAGGCCTCTGAAAACTTGTCAAACCATGCCCAGACTTGGGGCCAGTTTGGCCCAAAGTCTGCAAGAGACAAGTCGGGAAGAAAGATATGGGACAGAGGGAGAAAGCGAAGGGAGCAGGAGAAAGGGAAGGAAGAATAAAAAGTAGTGTTGGGCTGCAGGAGTGAGATGGAGGAATTGCAAGAAAAGAGGCAGGAAGCAGGAGAATGAGAGAAAAGGAAAGAAGAGACATGCAGCCAGACGAGGGCTTAGTGAGAGAGGATGGGACAGAGAACAGGATGAGAAGGACATAAGGCAAGGCTAGGACAGGCAAGGACAGGCAAGGCAAGGCTAGGCTGCAGGACATGTTTTTGCTTTATAGTTTCTAGCACATTCCTCTTCAGACTAGGAGGAAAGCCATAAGACCGTATGGATTAGGCCCAAGCAAAAACCCCAGCTACTTGAGACACTTAGACTAAGCCTACAATACGAAGATCTCTCCATAAGGATGGTTTTTATACTGTACTTCCACAATCTGCTGGCAGTACAAAAAAATAAGCTGCAGATCTCCTTAGGCTGAGTCATGGTGCTTTGGGGCAGGGACAATGCATATCATGGGAATGTTTCACAGTTTCTTCTCTGTTTTCAGTGTATGACACCAAAACACCCACCTGATGACATCCTTTCAAGAGCAAAGGCAGCAATTTGCAGAATTCCGCTTCTTAGGGGAAGTGAGAAATTGCTGAGCTGACACCAAGTCCTGCACTGTCCCTGTCACCTGCAGAGCCACCGCATCCTCGCCACGGTAGCGGGCATTGTGACAAAGGTTCTATGTCAGCTGGGTGTGGCAGCCAGGCGCCACCTAGGGGATGGGGAGCCTGTCAGCCCTGGGCCTGTCACTGCCTGGTGTCCCTGCTGCCACCAGCCAGGCCTCTGAAAACTTGTCAAACCATGCCCAGACTTGGGGCCAGTTTGGCCCAAAGTCTCCAAGAGACAAGTCGGGAAGAAAGATATGGGACAGAGGGAGAAAGCGAAGGGAGCAGGAGAAAGGGAAGGAAGAATAAAAAGTAGTGTTGGGCTGCAGGAGTGAGATGGAGGAATTGCAAGAAAAGAGGCAGGACGCAGGAGAGTGAGAGAAAAGGAAAGAAGAGACATGCAGCCAGACGAGGGGTTAGTGAGAGAGGATGGGACAGAGAACAGGATGAGAAGGACATAAGGCAAGTCTAGGACAGGCAAGGACAGGCAAGGCAAGGCTAGGCTGCAGGATATGTTTTTGCTTTATAGTTTCTAGCACATTCCTCTTCAGACTAGGAGGAAAGCCATAAGACCGTATGGATTAGGCCCAAGCAAAAACCCCAGCTACTTGAGACACTTAGACTAAGCCTAAAATACCAAGATCTCTCCATAAGGATGGTTTTTATACTGTACTTCCACAATCTGCTGGCAGTACAAAAAAATAAGCTGCACATCTCCTTAGGCTGAGTCATGGTGCTTTGGGGCAGGGACAATGCATATCATGGGAACGTTTCACAGTTTCTGCTCTGTTTTCAGTGTATGACACCAAAACACCCACCTGATGACATCCTTTCAAGAGCAAAGGCAGCAATTTGCAGAATTCCGCTTCTTAGGGGAAGTGAGAAATTGCTGAGCTGGCACCAAGTCCTGCAGTATCCCTGTCACCTGCAGAGCCACTGCATCCTCGCCACGGTAGCGGGCATTGTGACAAAGGTTCTATGTCAGCTGGGTGTGGCAGCCAGGCGCCCCCTAGGGGATGGGGAGCCTGTCAGCCCCGGGCCTGCCACTGCCTGGTGTCCCTGCTGCCACCAGCCAGGCCTCTGAAAACTTGTCAAACCATGCCCAGACTTGGGGCCAGTTTGGCCCAAAGTCTGCAAGAGACAAGTCGGGAAGAAAGATATGGGACAGAGGGAGAAAGCGAAGGGAGCAGGAGAAAGTGAAGGAAGAATAAAAAGTAGTGTTGGGCTGCAGGAGTGAGATGGAGGAATTGCAAGAAAAGAGGCAGGAAGCAGGAGAGTGAGAGAAAAGGAAAGAAGAGACATGCAGCCAGACGAGGGCTTAGTGAGAGAGGATGGGACAGAGAACAGGATGAGAAGGACATAAGGCAAGGCTAGGACAGGCAAGGACAGGCAAGGCAAGGCTAGGCTGCAGGACATGATTTTGCTTTATAGTTTCTAGCACATTCCTCTTCAGACTAGGAGGAAAGCCATAAGACCGTATGGATTAGGCCCAAGCAAAAACCCCAGCTACTTGAGACACTTAGACTAAGCCTAAAATACCAAGATCTCTCCATAAGGATGGTTTTTATACTGTACTTCCACAATCTGCTGGCAGTACAAAAAAATAAGCCGCACATCTCCTTAGGCTGAGTCATGGTGCTTTGGGGCAGGGACCATGCATATCATGGGAACGTTTCACAGTTTCTGCTCTGTTTTCAGTGTATGACACCAAAACACCCACCTGATGACATCCTTTCAAGAGCAAAGGCAGCAATTTGCAGAATTCCGCTTCTCAGGGGAAGTGAGAAATTGCTGAGCTGACACCAAGTCCTGCAGTGTCCCTGTCACCTGCAGAGCCACCGCATCCTCGCCACGGTAGCGGGCATTGTGACAAAGGTTCTATGTCAGCTGGGTGTGGCAGCCAGGCGCCCCCTAGGGGATGGGGAGCCTGTCAGCCCCGGGCCTGTCACTGCCTGGTGTCCCTGCTGCCACCAGCCAGGCCTCTGAAAACTTGACAAACCATGCCCAGACTTGGGGCCAGTTTGGCCCAAAGTCTCCAAGAGACAAGTCGGGAAGAAAGATATGGGACAGAGGGAGAAACGAAGGGAGCAGGAGAAAGGGAAGGAAGAATAAAAAGTAGTGTTGGGCGCAGGAGTGAGATGGAGGAATTGCAAGAAAAGAGGCAGGAAGCAGGAGAGTGAGAGAAAAGGAAAGAAGAGACATGCAGCCAGACGAGGGGTTAGTGAGAGAGGATGGGACAGAGAACAGGATGAGAAGGACATAAGGCAAGGCTAGGACAGGCAAGGACAGGCAAGGCAAGGCTAGGCTGCAGGACATGTTTTTGCTTTATAGTTTCTAGCACATTCCTCTTCAGACTAGGAGGAAAGCCATAAGACCGTATGGATTAGGCCCAAGCAAAAACCCCAGCTACTTGAGACACTTAGACTAAGCCTAAAATACCAAGATCTCGCCATAAGGATGGTTTTTATACTGTACTTCCACAATCTGCTGGCAGTACAAAAAAAGAAGCTGCAGATCTCCTTAGGCTGAGTCATGGTGCTTTGGGGCAGGGACAATGCATATCATGGGAATGTTTCACAGTTTCTTCTCTGTTTTCAGTGTATGACACCAAAACACCCACCTGATGACATCCTTTCAAGAGCAAAGGCAGCAATTTGCAGAATTCCGCTTCTTAGGGGAAGTGAGAAATTGCTGAGCTGACACCAAGTCCTGCAGTGTCCCTGTCACCTGCAGAGCCACCGCATCCTCGCCACGGTAGCGGGCATTGTGACAAAGGTTCTATGTCAGCTGGGTGTGGCAGCCAGGCGCCACCTAGGGGATGGGGAGCCTGTCAGCCCTGGGCCTGTCACTGCCTGGTGTCCCTGCTGCCACCAGCCAGGCCTCTGAAAACTTGTCAAACCATGCCCAGACTTGGGGCCAGTTTGGCCCAAAGTCTCCAAGAGACAAGTCGGGAAGAAAGATATGGGACAGAGGGAGAAAGCGAAGGGAGCAGGAGAAAGGGAAGGAAGAATAAAAAGTAGTGTTGGGCTGCAGGAGTGAGATGGAGGAATTGCAAGAAAAGAGGCAGGACGCAGGAGAGTGAGAGAAAAGGAAAGAAGAGACATGCAGCCAGACGAGGGGTTAGTGAGAGAGGATGGGACAGAGAACAGGATGAGAAGGACATAAGGCAAGTCTAGGACAGGCAAGGACAGGCAAGGCAAGGCTAGGCTGCAGGACATGTTTTTGCTTTATAGTTTCTAGCACATTCCTCTTCAGACTAGGAGGAAAGCCATAAGACCGTATGGATTAGGCCCAAGCAAAAACCCCAGCTACTTGAGACACTTAGACTAAGCCTAAAATACCAAGATCTCTCCATAAGGATGGTTTTTATACTGTACTTCCTCAATCTGCTGGCAGTACAAAAAAATAAGCTGCACATCTCCTTAGGCTGAGTCATGGTGCTTTGGGGCAGGGACAATGCATATCATGGGAACGTTTCACAGTTTCTGCTCTGTTTTCAGTGTATGACACCAAAACACCCACCTGATGACATCCTTTCAAGAGCAAAGGCAGCAATTTGCAGAATTCCGCTTCTTAGGGGAAGTGAGAAATTGCTGAGCTGGCACCAAGTCCTGCAGTATCCCTGTCACCTGCAGAGCCACTGCATCCTCGCCACGGTAGCGGGCATTGTGACAAAGGTTCTATGTCAGCTGGGTGTGGCAGCCAGGCGCCCCCTAGGGGATGGGGAGCCTGTCAGCCCCGGGCCTGCCACTGCCTGGTGTCCCTGCTGCCACCAGCCAGGCCTCTGAAAACTTGTCAAACCATGCCCAGACTTGGGGCCAGTTTGGCCCAAAGTCTGCAAGAGACAAGTCGGGAAGAAAGATATGGGACAGAGGGAGAAAGCGAAGGGAGCAGGAGAAAGTGAAGGAAGAATAAAAAGTAGTGTTGGGCTGCAGGAGTGAGATGGAGGAATTGCAAGAAAAGAGGCAGGAAGCAGGAGAGTGAGAGAAAAGGAAAGAAGAGACATGCAGCCAGACGAGGGCTTAGTGAGAGAGGATGGGACAGAGAACAGGATGAGAAGGACATAAGGCAAGGCTAGGACAGGCAAGGACAGGCAAGGCAAGGCTAGGCTGCAGGACATGATTTTGCTTTATAGTTTCTAGCACATTCCTCTTCAGACTAGGAGGAAAGCCATAAGACCGTATGGATTAGGCCCAAGCAAAAACCCCAGCTACTTGAGACACTTAGACTAAGCCTAAAATACCAAGATCTCTCCATAAGGATGGTTTTTATACTGTACTTCCACAATCTGCTGGCAGTACAAAAAAATAAGCTGCACATCTCCTTAGGCTGAGTCATGGTGCTTTGGGGCAGGGACCATGCATATCATGGGAACGTTTCACAGTTTCTGCTCTGTTTTCAGTGTATGACACCAAAACACCCACCTGATGACATCCTTTCAAGAGCAAAGGCAGCAATTTGCAGAATTCCGCTTCTCAGGGGAAGTGAGAAATTGCTGAGCTGACACCAAGTCCTGCAGTGTCCCTGTCACCTGCAGAGCCACCGCATCCTCGCCACGGTAGCGGGCATTGTGACAAAGGTTCTATGTCAGCTGGGTGTGGCAGCCAGGCGCCCCCTAGGGGATGGGGAGCCTGTCAGCCCCGGGCCTGTCACTGCCTGGTGTCCCTGCTGCCACCAGCCAGGCCTCTGAAAACTTGACAAACCATGCCCAGACTTGGGGCCAGTTTGGCCCAAAGTCTCCAAGAGACAAGTCGGGAAGAAAGATATGGGACAGAGGGAGAAACGAAGGGAGCAGGAGAAAGGGAAGGAAGAATAAAAAGTAGTGTTGGGCGCAGGAGTGAGATGGAGGAATTGCAAGAAAAGAGGCAGGAAGCAGGAGAGTGAGAGAAAAGGAAAGAAGAGACATGCAGCCAGACGAGGGGTTAGTGAGAGAGGATGGGACAGAGAACAGGATGAGAAGGACATAAGGCAAGGCTAGGACAGGCAAGGACAGGCAAGGCAAGGCTAGGCTGCAGGACATGTTTTTGCTTTATAGTTTCTAGCACATTCCTCTTCAGACTAGGAGGAAAGCCATAAGACCGTATGGATTAGGCCCAAGCAAAAACCCCAGCTACTTGAGACACTTAGACTAAGCCTAAAATACCAAGATCTCGCCATAAGGATGGTTTTTATACTGTACTTCCACAATCTGCTGGCAGTACAAAAAAAGAAGCTGCAGATCTCCTTAGGCTGAGTCATGGTGCTTTGGGGCAGGGACAATGCATATCATGGGAACGTTTCACAGTTTCTGCTCTGTTTTCAGTGTATGACACCAAAACACCCACCTGATGACATCCTTTCAAGAGCAAAGGCAGCAATTTGCAGAATTCCGCTTCTTAGGGGAAGTGAGAAATTGCTGAGCTGGCACCAAGTCCTGCAGTATCCCTGTCACCTGCAGAGCCACTGCATCCTCGCCACGGTAGCGGGCATTGTGACAAAGGTTCTATGTCAGCTGGGTGTGGCAGCCAGGCGCCCCCTAGGGGATGGGGAGCCTGTCAGCCCCGGGCCTGCCACTGCCTGGTGTCCCTGCTGCCACCAGCCAGGCCTCTGAAAACTTGTCAAACCATGCCCAGACTTGGGGCCAGTTTGGCCCAAAGTCTGCAAGAGACAAGTCGGGAAGAAAGATATGGGACAGAGGGAGAAAGCGAAGGGAGCAGGAGAAAGGGAAGGAAGAATAAAAAGTAGTGTTGGGCTGCAGGAGTGAGATGGAGGAATTGCAAGAAAAGAGGCAGGAAGCAGGAGAGTGAGAGAAAAGGAAAGAAGAGACATGCAGCCAGACGAGGGGTTAGTGAGAGAGGATGGGACAGAGAACAGGATGAGAAGGACATAAGGCAAGTCTAGGACAGGCAAGAACAGGCAAGGCAAGGCTAGGCTGCAGGACATGTTTTTGCTTTATAGTTTCTAGCACATTCCTCTTCAGACTAGGAGGAAAGCCATAAGACCGTATGGATTAGGCCCAAGCAAAAACCCCAGCTACTTGAGACACTTAGACTAAGCCTAAAATACCAAGATCTCTCCATAAGGATGGTTTTTATACTGTACTTCCACAATCTGCTGGCAGTACAAAAAAATAAGCTGCACATCTCCTTAGGCTGAGTCATGGTGCTTTGGGGCAGGGACCATGCATATCATGGGAACGTTTCACAGTTTCTGCTCTGTTTTCAGTGTATGACACCAAAACACCCACCTGATGACATCCTTTCAAGAGCAAAGGCAGCAATTTGCAGAATTCCGCTTCTTAGGGGAAGTGAGAAATTGCTGAGCTGACACCAAGTCCTGCAGTGTCCCTGTCACCTGCAGAGCCACCGCATCCTCGCCACGGTAGCGGGCATTGTGACAAAGGTTCTATGTCAGCTGGGTGTGGCAGCCAGGCGCCCCCTAGGGGATGGGGAGCCTGTCAGCCCCGGGCCTGTCACTGCCTGGTGTCCCTGCTGCCACCAGCCAGGCCTCTGAAAACTTGACAAACCATGCCCAGACTTGGGGCCAGTTTGGCCCAAAGTCTCCAAGAGACAAGTCGGGAAGAAAGATATGGGACAGAGGGAGAAACGAAGGGAGCAGGAGAAAGGGAAGGAAGAATAAAAAGTAGTGTTGGGCGCAGGAGTGAGATGGAGGAATTGCAAGAAAAGAGGCAGGAAGCAGGAGAGTGAGAGAAAAGGAAAGAAGAGACATGCAGCCAGACGAGGGCTTAGTGAGAGAGGATGGGACAGAGAACAGGATGAGAAGGACATAAGGCAAGGCTAGGACAGGCAAGGACAGGCAAGGCAAGGCTAGGCTGCAGGACATGTTTTTGCTTTATAGTTTCTAGCACATTCCTCTTCAGACTAGGAGGAAAGCCATAAGACCGTATGGATTAGGCCCAAGCAAAAACCCCAGCTACTTGAGACACTTAGACTAAGCCTAAAATACCAAGATCTCTCCATAAGGATGGTTTTTATACTGTACTTCCACAATCTGCTGGCAGTACCAAAAAATAAGCTGCAGATCTCCTTAGGCTGAGTCATGGTGCTTTGGGGCAGGGACCATGCATATCATGGGAACGTTTCACAGTTTCTGCTCTGTTTTCAGTGTATGACACCAAAACACCCACCTGATGACATCCTTTCAAGAGCAAAGGCAGCAATTTGCAGAATTCCGCTTCTCAGGGGAAGTGAGAAATTGCTGAGCTGACACCAAGTCCTGCAGTGTCCCTGTCACCTGCAGAGCCACCGCATCCTCGCCACGGTAGCGGGCATTGTGACAAAGGTTCTATGTCAGCTGGGGGTGGCAGCCAGGCGCCCCCTAGGGGATGGGGAGCCTGTCAGCCCCGGGCCTGTCACTGCCTGGTGTCCCTGCTGCCACCAGCCAGGCATCTGAAAACTTGACAAACCATGCCCAGACTTGGGGCCAGTTTGGCCCAAAGTCTCCAAGAGACAAGTCGGGAAGAAAGATATGGGACAGAGGGAGAAACGAAGGGAGCAGGAGAAAGGGAAGGAAGAATAAAAAGTAGTGTTGGGCGCAGGAGTGAGATGGAGGAATTGCAAGAAAAGAGGCAGGAAGCAGGAGAGTGAGAGAAAAGGAAAGAAGAGACATGCAGCCAGACGAGGGGTTAGTGAGAGAGGATGGGACAGAGAACAGGATGAGAAGGACATAAGGCAAGGCTAGGACAGGCAAGGACAGGCAAGGCAAGGCTAGGCTGCAGGACATGTTTTTGCTTTATAGTTTCTAGCACATTCCTCTTCAGACTAGGAGGAAATCCATAAGACCGTATGGATTAGGCCCAAGCAAAAACCCCAGCTACTTGAGACACTTAGACTAAGCCTAAAATACCAAGATCTCTCCATAAGGATGGTTTTTATACTGTACTTCCACAATCTGCTGGCAGTACAAAAAAATAAGCTGCAGATCTCCTTAGGCTGAGTCATGGTGCTTTGGGGCAGGGACAATGCATATCATGGGAACGTTTCACAGTTTCTTCTCTGTTTTCAGTGTATGACACCAAAACACCCACCTGATGACATCCTTTCAAGAGCAAAGGCAGCAATTTGCAGAATTCCGCTTCTTAGGGGAAGTGAGAAATTGCTGAGCTGGCACCAAGTCCTGCAGTATCCCTGTCACCTGCAGAGCCACTGCATCCTCGCCACGGTAGCGGGCATTGTGACAAAGGTTCTATGTCAGCTGGGTGTGGCAGCCAGGCGCCCCCTAGGGGATGGGGAGCCTGTCAGCCCCGGGCCTGCCACTGCCTGGTGTCCCTGCTGCCACCAGCCAGGCCTCTGAAAACTTGTCAAACCATGCCCAGACTTGGGGCCAGTTTGGCCAAAAGTCTGCAAGAGACAAGTCGGGAAGAAAGATATGGGACAGAGGGAGAAAGCGAAGGGAGCAGGAGAAAGGGAAGGAACAATAAAAAGTAGTGTTGGGCTGCAGGAGTGAGATGGAGGAATTGCAAGAAAAGAGGCAGGACGCAGGAGAGTGAGAGAAAAGGAAAGAAGAGACATGCAGCCAGACGAGGGGTTAGTGAGAGAGGATGGGACAGAGAACAGGATGAGAAGGACATAAGGCAAGGCTAGGACAGGCAAGGACAGGCAAGGCAAGGCTAGGCTGCAGGACATGTTTTTGCTTTATAGTTTCCAGCACATTCGTCTTCAGACGAGGAGGAAAGCCATAAGACCGTATGGATTAGGCCCAAGCAAAAACCCCAGCTACTTGAGACACTTAGACTAAGCCTAAAATACCAAGATCTCT
This sequence comes from Columba livia, assembly GCF_036013475.1. Lineage (NCBI taxonomy): Eukaryota > Metazoa > Chordata > Aves > Columbiformes > Columbidae > Columba > Columba livia. The sequence goes on along the minus strand of NW_027043007.1, from coordinate 3,192,394 downwards.
CCATTAGGATGGTTTTTATACTGTACTTCCACAATCTGCTGGCAGTACAAAAAAAGAAGCTGCAGATCTCCTTAGGCTGAGTCATGGTGCTTTGGGGCAAGGACAATGCATATCATGGGAATGTTTCACAGTTTCTTCTCTGTTTTCAGTGTATGACACCAAAACACCCACCTGATGACATCCTTTCAAGAGCAAAGGCAGCAATTTGCAGAATTCCGCTTCTTAGGGGAAGTGAGAAATTGCTGAGCTGACACCAAGTCCTGCAGTGTCCCTGTCACCTGCAGAGACACCGCATCCTCGCCACGGTAGCGGGCATTGTGACAAAGGTTCTATGTCAGCTGGGTGTGGCAGCCAGGCGCCCCCTAGGGGATGGGGAGCCTGTCAGCCCCGGGCCTGTCACTGCCTGGTGTCCCTGCTGCCACCAGCCAGGCCTCTGAAAACTTGTCAAACCATGCCCAGTCTTGGGGCCAGTTTGGCCCAAAGTCTCCAAGAGACAAGTCGGGAAGAAAGATATGGGACAGAGGGAGAAAGCGAAGGGAGCAGGAGAAAGGGAAGGAAGAATAAAAAGTAGTGTTGGGCTGCAGGAGTGAGATGGAGGAATTGTGCAGAGAAAAGTCCCATCAGAGTTCCAGACCCGAGCGGACGGAGGAAGAAATGCGGCCGACCCAATATGAGTGATAAAGCATACTTCAACTTTATTGCCCGAGATAGCGTGCATTTATACCAAATACCATAATTATGCATACTTGTCTCTATCTAATAGGCTAAGCACATTTACTTACTCCACCTACTTGGGTTTAGCTAGCTATGCGCATCCCACATTCTTCTGACTCTTATCTCTTCAAAAATATCCTGACCCTGCCTTAGTCAGTACTTTTCCGTTCCCCCCTTTCCCACGGCCTAATAGACAAGCTAACTAAGGCCTACTTATGTCAACTAAAATGGGCTCTGCTCATACAGTTGCTTGGTGGACTCATGTCTGTGCTCCTTGAGCCAATCCCCGACAGAATTGCAAGAAAAGAGGCAGGAAGCAGGAGAGTGAGAGAAAAGGAAAGAAGAGACATGCAGCCAGACGAGGGCTTAGTGAGAGAGGATGGGACAGAGAACAGGATGAGAAGGACATAAGGCAAGGCTAGGACAGGCAAGGACAGGCAAGGCAAGGCTAGGCTGCAGGACATGTTTTTGCTTTATAGTTTCTAGCACATTCCTCTTCAGACTAGGAGGAAAGCCATAAGACCGTATGGATTAGGCCCAAGCAAAAACCCCAGCTACTTGAGACACTTAGACTAAGCCTAAAATACCAAGATCTCTCCATAAGGATGGTTTTTATACTGTACTTCCACAATCTGCTGGCAGTACAAAAAAATAAGCTGCAGATCTCCTTAGGCTGAGTCATGGTGCTTTGGGGCAGGGACAATGCATATCATGGGAACGTTTCACAGTTTCTTCTCTGTTTTCAGTGTATGACACCAAAACACCCACCTGATGACATCCTTTCAAGAGCAAAGGCAGCAATTTGCAGAATTCCGCTTCTTAGGGGAAGTGAGAAATTGCTGAGCTGGCACCAAGTCCTGCAGTATCCCTGTCACCTGCAGAGCCACTGCATCCTCGCCACGGTAGCGGGCATTGTGACAAAGGTTCTATGTCAGCTGGGTGTGGCAGCCAGGCGCCCCCTAGGGGATGGGGAGCCTGTCAGCCCCGGGCCTGCCACTGCCTGGTGTCCCTGCTGCCACCAGCCAGGCCTCTGAAAACTTGTCAAACCATGCCCAGACTTGGGGCCAGTTTGGCCAAAAGTCTGCAAGAGACAAGTCGGGAAGAAAGATATGGGACAGAGGGAGAAAGCGAAGGGAGCAGGAGAAAGGGAAGGAAGAATAAAAAGTAGTGTTGGGCTGCAGGAGTGAGATGGAGGAATTGTGCAGAGAAAAGTCCCATCAGAGTTCCAGACCCGAGCGGACGGAGGAAGAAATGCGGCCGACCCAATATGAGTGATAAAGCATACTTCAACTTTATTGCCCGAGATAGCGTGCATCTATACCAAATACCATAATTATGCATACTTGTCTCTATCTAATAGGCTAAGCACATTTACTTACTCCACCTACTTGGGTTTAGCTAGCTATGCGCATCCCACATTCTTCTGACTCTTATCTCTTCAAAAATATCCTGACCCTGCCTTAGTCAGTACTTTTCCGTTCCCCCCTTTCCCACGGCCTAATAGACAAGCTAACTAAGGCCTACTTATGTCAACTAAAATGGGCTCTGCTCATACAGTTGCTTGGTGGACTCATGTCTGTGCTCCTTGAGCCAATCCCCGACAGAATTGCAAGAAAAGAGGCAGGAAGCAGGAGAGTGAGAGAAAAGGAAAGAAGAGACATGCAGCCAGACGAGGGGTTAGTGAGAGAGGATGGGACAGAGAACAGGATGAGAAGGACATAAGGCAAGGCTAGGACAGGCAAGGACAGGCAAGGCAAGGCTAGGCTGCAGGACATGTTTTTGCTTTATAGTTTCTAGCACATTCCTCTTCAGACTAGGAGGAAAGCCATAAGACCGTATGGATTAGGCCCAAGCAAAAACCCCAGCTACTTGAGACACTTAGACTAAGCCTAAAATACCAAGATCTCGCCATAAGGATGGTTTTTATACTGTACTTCCACAATCTGCTGGCAGTACAAAAAAATAAGCTGCAGATCTCCTTAGGCTGAGTCATGGTGCTTTGGGACAGGGACCATACATATCATGGGAATATTTCACAGTTTCTGCTCTGTTTTCAGTGTATGACACCAAAACACCCACCTGATGACATCCTTTCAAGAGCAAAGGCAGCAATTTGCACAATTCCGCTTCTTAGGGGAAGTGAGAAATTGCTGAGCTGACACCAAGTCCTGCAGTGTCCCTGTCACCTGCAGAGCCACCGCATCCTCGCCACGGTAGCGGGCATTGTGACAAAGGTTCTATGTCAGCTGGGTGTGGCAGCCAGGCGCCCCCTAGGGGATGGGGAGCCTGTCAGCCCCAGGCCTGTCACTGCCTGGTGTCCCTGCTGCCACCAGCCAGGCCTCTGAAAACTTGTCAAACCATGCCCAGACTTGGGGCCAGTTTGGCCCAAAGTCTCCAAGAGACAAGTCGGGAAGAAAGATACGGGACAGAGGGAGAAAGCGAAGGGAGCAGGAGAAAGGGAAGGAAGAATAAAAAGTAGTGTTGGGCTGCAGGAGTGAGATGGAGGAATTGCAAGAAAAGAGGCAGGAAGCAGGAGAGTGAGAGAAAAGGAAAGAAGAGACATGCAGCCAGACGAGGGGTTAGTGAGAGAGGATGGGACAGAGAACAGGATGAGAAGGACATAAGGCAAGGCTAGGACAGGCAAGGACAGGCAAGGCAAGGCTAGGCTGCAGGACATGTTTTTGTTTTATAGTTTCTAGCACATTCCTCTTCAGACTAGGAGGAAAGCCATAAGACCGTATGGATTAGGCCCAAGCAAAAACCCCAGCTACTTGAGACACTTAGACTAAGCCTAAAATACCAAGATCTCTCCATAAGGATGGTTTTTATACTGTACTTCCACAATCTGCTGGCAGTACAAAAAAAGAAGCTGCAGATCTCCTTAGGCTGAGTCATGGTGCTTTGGGGCAAGGACAATGCATATCATGGGAATGTTTCACATTTTCTTCTCTGTTTTCAGTGTATGACACCAAAACACCCACCTGATGACATCCTTTCAAGAGCAAAGGCAGCAATTTGCAGAATTCCGCTTCTTAGGGGAAGTGAGAAATTGCTGAGCTGACACCAAGTCCTGCAGTGTCCCTGTCACCTGCAGAGCCACCGCATCCTCGCCACGGTAGCGGGCATTGTGACAAAGGTTCTATGTCAGCTGGGTGTGGCAGCCAGGCGCCCCCTAGGGGATGGGGAGCCTGTCAGCCCCGGGCCTGTCACTGCCTGGTGTCCCTGCTGCCACCAGCCAGGCCTCTGAAAACTTGTCAAACCATGCCCAGACTTGGGGCCAGTTTGGCCCAAAGTCTCCAAGAGACAAGTCGGGAAGAAAGATATGGGACAGAGGGAGAAAGCGAAGGGAGCAGGAGAAAGGGAAGGAAGAATAAAAAGTAGTGTTGGGCGCAGGAGTGAGATGGAGGAATTGCAAGAAAAGAGGCAGGAAGCAGGAGAGTGAGAGAAAAGGAAAGAAGAGACATGCAGCCAGACGAGGGGTTAGTGAGAGAGGATGGGACAGAGAACAGGATGAGAAGGACATAAGGCAAGGCTAGGACAGGCAAGGACAGGCAAGGCAAGGCTAGGCTGCAGGACATGTTTTTGCTTTATAGTTTCTAGCACATTCCTCTTCAGACTAGGAGGAAAGCCATAAGACCGTATGGATTAGGCCCAAGCAAAAACCCCAGCTACTTGAGACACTTAGACTAAGCCTAAAATACCAAGATCTCTCCATAAGGATGGTTTTTATACTGTACTTCCACAATCTGCTGGCAGTACAAAAAAATAAGCTGCAGATCTCCTTAGGCTGAGTCATGGTGCTTTGGGGCAGGGACAATGCATATCATGGGAACGTTTCACAGTTTCTTCTCTGTTTTCAGTGTATGACACCAAAACACCCACCTGATGACATCCTTTCAAGAGCAAAGGCAGCAATTTGCAGAATTCCGCTTCTTAGGGGAAGTGAGAAATTGCTGAGCTGGCACCAAGTCCTGCAGTATCCCTGTCACCTGCAGAGCCACTGCATCCTCGCCACGGTAGCGGGCATTGTGACAAAGGTTCTATGTCAGCTGGGTGTGGCAGCCAGGCGCCCCCTAGGGGATGGGGAGCCTGTCAGCCCCGGGCCTGCCACTGCCTGGTGTCCCTGCTGCCACCAGCCAGGCCTCTGAAAACTTGTCAAACCATGCCCAGACTTGGGGCCAGTTTGGCCAAAAGTCTGCAAGAGACAAGTCGGGAAGAAAGATATGGGACAGAGGGAGAAAGCGAAGGGAGCAGGAGAAAGGGAAGGAAGAATAAAAAGTAGTGTTGGGCTGCAGGAGTGAGATGGAGGAATTGTGCAGAGAAAAGTCCCATCAGAGTTCCAGACCCGAGCGGACGGAGGAAGAAATGCGGCCGACCCAATATGAGTGATAAAGCATACTTCAACTTTATTGCCCGAGATAGCGTGCATCTATACCAAATACCATAATTATGCATACTTGTCTCTATCTAATAGGCTAAGCACATTTACTTACTCCACCTACTTGGGTTTAGCTAGCTATGCGCATCCCACATTCTTCTGACTCTTATCTCTTCAAAAATATCCTGACCCTGCCTTAGTCAGTACTTTTCCGTTCCCCCCTTTCCCACGGCCTAATAGACAAGCTAACTAAGGCCTACTTATGTCAACTAAAATGGGCTCTGCTCATACAGTTGCTTGGTGGACTCATGTCTGTGCTCCTTGAGCCAATCCCCGACAGAATTGCAAGAAAAGAGGCAGGAAGCAGGAGAGTGAGAGAAAAGGAAAGAAGAGACATGCAGCCAGACGAGGGGTTAGTGAGAGAGGATGGGACAGAGAACAGGATGAGAAGGACATAAGGCAAGGCTAGGACAGGCAAGGACAGGCAAGGCAAGGCTAGGCTGCAGGACATGTTTTTGCTTTATAGTTTCTAGCACATTCCTCTTCAGACTAGGAGGAAAGCCATAAGACCGTATGGATTAGGCCCAAGCAAAAACCCCAGCTACTTGAGACACTTAGACTAAGCCTAAAATACCAAGATCTCGCCATAAGGATGGTTTTTATACTGTACTTCCACAATCTGCTGGCAGTACAAAAAAATAAGCTGCAGATCTCCTTAGGCTGAGTCATGGTGCTTTGGGACAGGGACCATGCATATCATGGGAATATTTCACAGTTTCTGCTCTGTTTTCAGTGTATGACACCAAAACACCCACCTGATGACATCCTTTCAAGAGCAAAGGCAGCAATTTGCACAATTCCGCTTCTTAGGGGAAGTGAGAAATTGCTGAGCTGACACCAAGTCCTGCAGTGTCCCTGTCACCTGCAGAGCCACCGCATCCTCGCCACGGTAGCGGGCATTGTGACAAAGGTTCTATGTCAGCTGGGTGTGGCAGCCAGGCGCCCCCTAGGGGATGGGGAGCCTGTCAGCCCCAGGCCTGTCACTGCCTGGTGTCCCTGCTGCCACCAGCCAGGCCTCTGAAAACTTGTCAAACCATGCCCAGACTTGGGGCCAGTTTGGCCCAAAGTCTCCAAGAGACAAGTCGGGAAGAAAGATACGGGACAGAGGGAGAAAGCGAAGGGAGCAGGAGAAAGGGAAGGAAGAATAAAAAGTAGTGTTGGGCTGCAGGAGTGAGATGGAGGAATTGCAAGAAAAGAGGCAGGAAGCAGGAGAGTGAGAGAAAAGGAAAGAAGAGACATGCAGCCAGACGAGGGGTTAGTGAGAGAGGATGGGACAGAGAACAGGATGAGAAGGACATAAGGCAAGGCTAGGACAGGCAAGGACAGGCAAGGCAAGGCTAGGCTGCAGGACATGTTTTTGCTTTATAGTTTCTAGCACATTCCTCTTCAGACGAGGAGGAAAGCCATAAGACCGTATGGATTAGGCCCAAGCAAAAACCCCAGCTACTTGAGACACTTAGACTAAGCCTAAAATACCAAGATCTCTCCATAAGGATGGTTTTTATACTGTACTTCCACAATCTGCTGGCAGTACAAAAAAAGAAGCTGCAGATCTCCTTAGGCTGAGTCATGGTGCTTTGGGGCAAGGACAATGCATATCATGGGAATGTTTCACATTTTCTTCTCTGTTTTCAGTGTATGACACCAAAACACCCACCTGATGACATCCTTTCAAGAGCAAAGGCAGCAATTTGCAGAATTCCGCTTCTTAGGGGAAGTGAGAAATTGCTGAGCTGACACCAAGTCCTGCAGTGTCCCTGTCACCTGCAGAGCCACCGCATCCTCGCCACGGTAGCGGGCATTGTGACAAAGGTTCTATGTCAGCTGGGTGTGGCAGCCAGGCGCCCCCTAGGGGATGGGGAGCCTGTCAGCCCCGGGCCTGTCACTGCCTGGTGTCCCTGCTGCCACCAGCCAGGCCTCTGAAAACTTGTCAAACCATGCCCAGACTTGGGGCCAGTTTGGCCCAAAGTCTCCAAGAGACAAGTCGGGAAGAAAGATATGGGACAGAGGGAGAAAGCGAAGGGAGCAGGAGAAAGGGAAGGAAGAATAAAAAGTAGTGTTGGGCGCAGGAGTGAGATGGAGGAATTGCAAGAAAAGAGGCAGGAAGCAGGAGAGTGAGAGAAAAGGAAAGAAGAGACATGCAGCCAGACGAGGGGTTAGTGAGAGAGGATGGGACAGAGAACAGGATGA